>NC_132843.1:69186061-70580228 GCF_048164855.1 Canis lupus baileyi
TACAGAGTAAATCTGTGAGACATCTTTACAACTGCTGAAACAGTACATCTCGACCATACTGTTTTGCTCATGCAAGCATTTTAATTTTTAAAACCACTCTGAAAAAAATAAATAAATAAATAAATAAATAAATAAATAAATAAATAAATAAAACCACTCTGAGCCAGGCATGACATAAATTTCCTGAAATTGGGTTCTAACAGCTCTTTTGCAAGGAGGCTAAGCGGGCCTTCGTACTCTTCCCCCATACTCGGAATGAACCAACAAAAAAGGCAATATTCTGGCCTTTAAATGACCCACGACCAAGAAAATAAAACATCAAGAGGAGACATCTTCCCACCTGAGGAACTGCACACAGAATGAATATTCAGATGGAACGCTGGGTTACAGCAGATTTTTCCTTTTTTGAGGCCAATAACAAAGTGTTAAAATATGCTGAGTACTAAGTATGAAATATAACATAGAAGTATCTGCCACAGAAAGGTGGCTAATGGCCAAAAAGTAAGTGTGTGTGTTTGTGCGCATGTGTGTATGTGTGTACACAAAATGTATCTAAGAGGTGTGACAGGGACAGCTCCCAATTGGAAAACATTTATATTTTTAGGAGTTGCCTTCTAGAAGCTGAGGCAACATAAATATCCTCCTAAGGATATTGGGAGATATCCAAACTGAGAAAATGTGTACAAATTTAAAATCCCCAGAAACAAACTTTTGTCTGAATTGTGTCAACGATAAGAATTCCCATTCCACTGTGACCTGAGAAACTTCGCTTTTTCAATTTATAGAATAAACTTATTACTGCAGAAATCACCTATTTCCCTTCAAAATAAGTTAAACCCAGATACAATTACTATGACAATGAGACCCTCCAGTGGCTCACTTATCTTAAGCAATATTGTTTTATGATAAACTTCAAGCACAAGAAAGGATAAGAAATAGTTTGGGTTTTTTTTTCCCCCTGTGGGAGAAGGGCAGGGGGGTAGGGAAGTAGCAGATTTTACCCTCTATGCTTTAATATTTGAGAATTCTCCTCCTACTCCCTTGAAGGTCCAGGAGACATATATGTGTTCTAATGCAGCTGGACGGACTGGTTTGTTCTTAGACATAATCAAATAGTTGACAGAGAAAATGGTGCTACATCTATGAGAACAACCTAACCGCGAATCCTAAACTAATCGAATTTAACAGAAATCATAGAGTGGTGTACAAGGATATTTCCAGTTTCATAGGTATCATGGTGTCATTATTTCTGGTGTGTTATTTTAGCTGATTTCAAATGACTCCTTGGGGAGAGAGAAGAAATGAACCGTGGGTCTTAAGAGAAGTTCACCCAAGCCAAACAGAAAAAAGTGGCGTGGATGGGGACAGATGCAGTGGTACCGCCCCAACGCACGTGGCAGCCCTGGTGTCGGGTCTAAGACAACAGTCAGCTACAATAACAAAAGTTATTGAGAAAAAGGATAAACAAAGCACACCCTGTCCCATAGGGCAGGGTGATTTGTGGAGCGGAATCTGACCATACACTGAAGTTGTAAGGTTGGGGGCGTGTACAGTAGATACAGTCAGGACGCTCACTGCTAAAGAGAAGCATCTCTCAGCTCCGCTTCTCCCCTCTGAACCCAGAGGGATTTGATCTCTAATTCACTGCAGGAGCGCACTGGTAACTGCCATCTGAGTACCTACTATGTGCCTGGCGCTGTGATCTTCTCTCACAGGATGGACTCCAGGAATCACCAGGATTCCCGATGGAGGGGAGCACCTTCCGTGCTGGGTGACCCCGCTTTGCTCCTGCCACTCCAGACACCCACACTGCTTCAGACTCCGAGCCACAGCGAGGCTCAGAAGATCAAGGGACCAGTCACAGCAGCCTTTTTAACTTTGGGAAAACCCAATGCTCACTTCACTCAAACGTTGCAAAGTGGTGCCATGACCCTTTAGCTCTTGACTCACCAATTCAAAGAGCCACATCACATACAGCCCTTAAGCTGCCCACGGCATGATTCTGCGTCTAGTGCCTTTCCAGGTCCCCCCAAGCGGAAGACAGTTCTGGCAGGGAGTCTGGGCAAGATTACTATAATATTTAGCCTTTGTCCCTTCTTTTGCTATGTCTTATCATAGAATAAGGCACACGTGTCTGGGAAACTGGGTCCTTTGGTGTATGGTGGACTTGAGACCTGTCCTCAAAGGGTCCCTGCGGGACCTCAGGTCAGTGTAATCTGACCCAAGAAGCTCCATTTCCAAGATGAAGAAACTGAGATTCAAAGAAAGTAAAGCACGGTCCACTCTTCAGAGAGCAGCGGTAGGTTGGGTACAAACCTAATTCAACGTCATGCTTCGTGTCTCTGGAAGTTTCCTGGGCACCCAAACCAGCAGGACATGGGCAGAACTGGAGAGAACAGACTCCATTCCCTTAACCATTGGTGTGAGGATACAGATACACAACCACACTTCCTATCTGGGCCCGTAAAATGGAGAGAAGTGTGTCGGGACTCGGGAATGTGCCTTTGGGGTCTGAAACCATCATACAGCTTGAGGATATAATTATGTGTGGGTGCCTATGAACAGAGACCTATGTGAGTATACGTATGTATATTTTTATACACGACACGCTACTATTAAATACCATTTCCGACCACACATTTTGCCTAATTGCCCCGGAGGCCACGTTTTCAAAAGAAGAATCCCAAAGCGAGGTCAGGTGCGTCCGCCCTCACCGCAGCCCTTCAGAACCCCGGGGTGCGCGGTCCGTACCCCTCCGGCTTCTCTCCAAACAGCAGCGCAGAGTGAGAAGGAAGAGGAGGAGCCGAGTACTTTACACGAAATGTTAACTGTCAAGAAGTTCCCAGGAGGTGGCCGGGCCGGGCCGGGCTGGGGCTGGGGGGTGGGCTGAGCTGGGGGTGGGCTGGGGTGAGCTGGGGTGAGCTGGGGTGGGCTGGGGTGAGCTGGGGTGGGCCGGGCTGCGGTGGGGGGGTGGGGGGTGCAGGACGGAACACGCCGCAGGAGGCCCAGGTGGAGGGCTGCAGGCTGCGGCTGCTCCAACCTGGGCCTGGGCCGGGCCGCCGATGCTCCAAGCGGGCAGCGCGCGCTCGCGCCCGGGACGCGCCTGGCTCGGCGCCCACGTCTGAGGCCAGGACCCTGCGCTCCCGCGTGAGCCCATCCGGCGCAAGCAAGTGGGAGAGCGCAGGCCGCGCGGCGGGCCCTCGGCGGCTCTGTCCCCACGCACGTGGCGCGGCCCGCGCGGGGGCACAGCGCGCCTCCCGCCCGCCCGGGGGCGGCCTCCGCCCGAGCGGCCGGCGCTAGGACCCCGCGCGCCGCGCACTTCCCCCGCCGCGGCGCCCGCCCGCCCCGCCCCCGCCCGCGCGCCCCGCCCCGCCCCCGCCCCCGCCCCCGCCCGCCGCCCCCGCCGCCCCCGCCGCCCCCGCCCTACCTGGCGAAGCAGTACTCGCAGTGGTTGCCCCGCTCGTTGACCGTGAGCACGTAGGCGTAGGCCGGGCAGGAGAAGAGCAGGTCCCCCACGTGGAAGGGCTGCAGGGCCCGCAGCCCCCGGCCCTTGCCCGGGCTGCAGAAGCGCTCCAGGCCGCCGTCGCCCGCCGCCCTCATGCCGGCAGCGGGGCGGGACCGGCGGGACCGGCGGGACCGGCGGGACCGGCGCCCCGAGCCGAGGCGCCCCGCGAGCTGTTATTGGAGAAGCGTCACCCAGAGCCGCGGGGAGGGAGGCCGCCGCTCCCCGGAAGGGACGCCGGCCCCGCCCGGCCCTCGCGCGCCCCCGGGGGCGGGGGGGAGGGGAGAGGAGGGGAGGGGAGGGGAGGGGAGGGGAGGGGAAGGGAACCCGCCCGGCGGCCCCGCCCCCCGCCCCTCGGCCGCCCGCCCCGGGCGCTTGGGGCGTCCCCGCGGGAGGGCGGACGCGGCCCCTGGTCCGTGCGCGGGCGGCGGGGGATGCACGGCCTGGGGGGGGCGGGGCAGACGGGCCGCCTGGGCCCCGCGCAGCGGACGGAGCTGTGTCTGCACCTTGTGTGCCCTGCCCTCGCCCGAGGCCCTACACGGGGTCCCCCCGAGAGGCCGAGGCCCTAGACGGGGTCACCCTGGGGCGCCCAAGACCCTACATGGGGTCCCCCCGGGCGCCCGGGAGAGGCCGAGACCCTAGACGGGGTCACCCTGGGGCGCCCGAGACCCTACACGGGGTCCCCCCGGGGCGCCCGGGAGAGGCCGAGACCCTAGACGGGGTCACCCTGGGGCGCCCGAGACCCTACACGGGGTACCCCCGGGGCGCCCGGGAGAGGCCGAGGCCCTAGGCGGGGTCACCCTGGAGCACCTGAGACCCTACATGGGGTCCCCCCGGGGCGCCCGGGAGAGGCCGAGGCCCTAGACGGGGTCACCCTGGGGCGCCCAGGAGAGGCCGCACAGTGTGGGATGCGCTGAGGGTTCAAGGGCGCCTTCCAAAGGTCAAAGGCTTGGAAGCCTCCTGAGGCTGCAGACCTTGCAGGAGTCTCCGGAGTATTCATTTTTTTTTTTTTTCCTCCGGAGTATTCAGATGGGAACCTTTGCCCCTCTCGTGGAAATTAATTACATGGACAGAAGAGGAAAAGTCAGGTCAGCCTGGAGCACTGAGTCTCTGCTTTCAAGAAACTTCCTCTTCCCCGAGAAAACGGGAGATAATCTGGCCTTCAAAGAACTTAAACCCTTCCAGGGTCCCAAGTGCCATTGTGCAGCCAGAACCCTGGGCTGGAATTTGCAGTGGTCTTGATCCCTTGGACCCCTCCCTGTCATCTCAGGAAAGCTCATTTGGTTGCAAGTCACCCAGGATTTGGAAGGAACATGTGTAGCTCCTAGAATACTTAAGCCCTGAAGCCCATACACATGCATGCTGTTGGTGTCACTCCTCTGAGAAAGTAGGGTGTGATATCTGTGTTGCTACAAAGGATGGCAGTTAAGGACTGGAGCTGACATGTGTGCAGGAGAAACTTTTAAAAATGTGAAGGGAGACTTTAGCAGACAACACTTAATAACTAAAAACCCAAGTTTGATCTCAAATTAGGTTACAGGTGTAAATTCAGGACTAGTTTAGCAAAGGGAAAGATGAATACAGTTTGGAGGATATGTCGTAAGAAGAGTAGAATTTTTTGACTCCTCGATACAATCCCTAAAATGAAAAAGCCTGTAGCTTATTCCTGTCAAGAAAAATATAGCATGGATACTATTTCATTTATGGTTTTGAAGAAGCAGTCACTGAGTTCAGCCACTATGTGCCAGTCGCTGGGATAAAAAGATGGGACAAAATGTAGGCCTGAGTCTTTGCATTTGACGCATTCACAAGCCAATGATAATTACCATCGGTTAGTACAATGGGCCAATTGTGCAAAGCACACCAAACACAGTGTCTCATGTATTCTGTAACTGCAGCAGCTCAGTGAATTGACATTAAGTCCCCCCTTTTCCAAAATTCAGAAACTAAGACTCAGAATCCCTTACAAGGCCTCAGTAAATTGCAGAATTTGGTTTCAAATTCAAGTCCATCTGAGTGGAATATCCACGATCTTAACCCGGATGTCCCTCTGCATATAAACACAGCTCCCTGAGGAGTGCCCTTACTCCTTGAGAGGTGGCTTGTGCAAAGTATTCTGAGAATACAGGCAATGAGTGACAAACTCAGCCTGAAGAATGGCCAGGGCCTGTGCCACATTCAAGGAACATTTGAGCCTAAAAGGATGGGTGAAACTTGCCCAGGAAAGGAGTAGAAAAGAGTTTCCTGGGCAGAGAGAACTGCACACAAAGAGGGACTTAAAAGAACTGAGTGTGTGGGGATGCCCTATGAGTGATTCGGAGCAGAGCAGAGTTCTCAAGAAAGTAGGAGGTGAGGCAGGAACAAGGGAAGGATATGGTCTGGAGAGGTGAGCTTTGTGGCAAATGTGGTATGGCAACCACTGGAAAACGTTGAAGCAGCGGGGTGCTGTGATCAATCCAGCGTTTAGACTGAGTTCTACTGGCAGCTTTGCAGATAAACTGTGAGAGGAGAGGCCTGAACACAGGCCCACCACTTAAGAGAGCATCTGCAGTATTTTTTTATTTTTTATTCATGGGAGACACACAGAGAGAGACAGAGACACAGGCAGAGAGAGAAGGAGGCTTCATGCAGGGAGCCCGATGCTCGACTTCGATCCTGAAACTCTGAGATCATGCCCTAAACCAAAGGCAGATGCTCAACCGCTGAGCCACCCAGACGTCCCACGTCTGCAGTATTTTAAATGAAGGAGGAGGAGAGTCAGAATCAAGGCAGTAGCATTAAGGAGAGGGGCAAAGGTGTGGGGGGAATGCCAGTTTCTTGCTTGGTATATGGCAAATGGCAAGCAGACAACAGAAGGTGTTGGCTTTCTGGCTCTGGCCTGATCAATCTTTTTTTTTTTTTTTAATTTTTATTTATTTATGATAGTCACAGAGAGAGAGTCAGAGACACAGACAGAGGGAGAAGCAGGCTCCATGCACCGGGAGCCCGATGTGGGATTCGATCCCGGGTCTCCAGGATCGCGCCCTAGGCCAAAGGCAGGCGCCAAACCGCTGCGCCACCCAGGGATCCCTGGCCTGATCAATCTTGATCCTGATCAAGATAGGAACCATAAATATCCTAGGATTTGGGGAATGAGAGAGGCATCTTCTTACTAATGAGGAAGATGAGGCCCTGTGAAATTAAATAGCGTAGGCAGAGCTAGCATGAGATTCTACAACATATTCATTCAACATTTAAATATTTATTGCATGGTTACTGTGTTCCAGCAGCAGTGAGAAGGACTGGTGACATAATGATACCAGAAACTGGCTTGTTCTGTGCCCTCACAGAGTTTTGTACCGTCTGGTGGAAGAAGATGATGTTAATCAGGTAATGAAAGAAATATAGTCAGTGGTGTTAAGTGCTAAGCCAGTGCCTAGGGGTTTTGACCTAATCTGGAAAAGATTTTCAGAGAGAGTACTTCTTGAGCTACAGTCCAAAGGATGAATAGAACTTAATCAAGAGGAGAGGGGAAGGGACAGGCATTCTAAGCAGAGGGAACAGCATGTGCAAAGTTCCATTGGTAGGAGGAAATCTGACCTAGGAAAGACAGAGTGACTGGGGCAGAGCTAGAGGGAGAGTGTTATTTGAGATGATTTTAGGAGGTAAGTTGGTCTTGTTGGCCAGTCTACGCTGATCAATAAAAGCTCTGGAAGCTTCCAGACTATTGTGTTAAATAAGCTTTATGCCAGTCACATGATTTAAATCAATTCTGACAGTTATGTTTTATTACAGGTGGGCGTTCTATGTAAACGAAAGAACTTTTTTTCAAACTTTGGATGTTTCTGCCTATGCCTACGTAGGCAAAATCTTGGATACGTTTTTGGGCACTACAGTTGTTTTTTTGTTGTTGTTGTTTTTGTCTTTTTGTTTTTAACATGCTGATTCTGTGGGGATCTAACCAGCACAAAGATGAAAGACTGGCATAAAAGTAAATAAATATGTATACTACAGTAAACAATTCACTGTTTTAAGGATTAACTGTGCGAAGTAACCTCCTTGTTTACTTCTTTTATTACAAATGATTTTTTTCCCTCTCTCATTGGGAAAGATTTCCAGTGGCTGGGAAGAAAACAATAGCCTGGCTACTGAGCTGTCTCTCCAGGTGAGCAGTGGCTGGAACAGACTTATTCTTGTGGGCGAAGGTAGCTGTGATTTAAGAACACTGGAAAAGAAATAGCCTCATTTCAGAAAAATGTCTGTGCTGAACTCAAGTGACTCGAGATGGGGAAATGGTAAGTTAAGCAATAGTCATGAATTTAGGAGCTTAAATTACGAAGAAAACTGTGTTTAAAATAAACACCTAAGCAATGGCAACAAACCAGGCAGGCAAACTGATGACAGCGCTCTTAATACAGCTCATACTTGTCCGTCTGCCACTCTGCATTCTCAAATTCCGTGAAAGTCGCCTTCCAGCTGCCAGGGCCCCTTCACCTCTTATCCTCTCTTCGGCCCTTTAGCTTGACAGGGACTGGGTTTGAACGGAGTTTTTTGGTGACTTTGCTTCACTATGTCTCAGAGGAATTGATACAAGGACAAAGGCCCCCTTTGCTTAATTTCTCTAACCTAGAAGTTGATCCAATTCAGGAGTAAATTATCTCTCCAACCACAGATTAGCACATGAAAGAAATAGCTCTGGCCTGGTGAAATAAAGCCTTAGCAAAAGAAAGAATACCAAAGAACACGGAGAACAGATTTTTTTTTTTTAAGATTTTATTTATTTATTCATAGAGACAGAGAGAGAGAGGCAGAGACACAGGCAGAGGGAGAAGCAGGCACCATACAGAGAGCCTGATGTGGGACTCGATCCAGGGTCTCCAGGATCACACCCTGGGCTGCAGGCAGAGCTAAACCACTGCACCACCGGGAACCACACAGATGTTGACCTTAAACCACTGTACCTCTAAATGTATTTCGTTTACTGATTACATATTATGTGCCTACACTTTGATAGACCCTGGTCTTACAAGGAGGAGAACACGGACATTCGCATAGTTGCTGTAATAGCTGAATAATAGCATCTAAAGATATTATATCCTCCTCCCTAGAACCTGTAAATGTTAGATAGGTTAAAAATGTGTGGCAGATGTGTAAACTTGAGGATCTTGAGATGACAAGATTAAGCTTGACAAGATTCAGGGGGGCCTCTATGCAATCATGGGTGGCTTACAAGACAGACGCAGAGATTTGACACAGGCAGGAGGAAGCAGCAGTGTTATCATGGAGGCAAAGGGGATGGTGATGTGACCACAATCCCAGCAAGGCGCACAGCCACCAGTGGCTAGAGGAAGCAAAGAACAGCTTTTCCCTTTGAGCTTCCGGAGAGAGTGTGGTCCTGCAAACACCTTAACTGCAGCCTAGTGATACGGATTTCAGAACACTATCCTCGGGAACCATGAAAGCATACTTTTCTCTTGTTTTAAGCTGTCTAGTTTGTGGTCATTTGTCACAGCAGCCATACGAAATTAATACAAGTTATAATATGGGGCACCTGCATGGCTCAGGCAGTTAAACATCCTGTGATTTCTGCTCAGGTCATGATCTCATGGGTCATGGACTCAAACCCGGCATCCAGTTCTGTGCTCAGTGGGGAGTCTACTTGAGATTCTCTTTCTCCCTCTTCCCCTTCCCCTACCCCGTGCTCAATTGGACTCATTCTCTCTCTCTCTCTCCCTCTCAAATAAATAAATAAATCTTAAAAAAAAACAAGTTATAATACAACAAAAGTTTTAATAGAGGGAGGAACAAAATACAGTAGAAAGGCTTTATAGAAGACCTGACATTTTAGTTCCTTCTAGAATAAAGACTAAAGATTGACCAAAAGAAAGAAGGCTCCCAAATGGATTTTAAGAACCTGAAGGTGTACATTAACTGCAGTAGGAGAGACTTGACCATCTAGGCAAGTCTTTTTCTTTTCTTTTCCTTTTTTTTTTTTTCTTTTTTTAAAGATTTTATTTATTTTTAGGCAGCTGGCATACATCATGATGGCCAGACGCCTCTTCAGGGCTACACAGACCTGGGCCAGCTGGCGGTCCCAGAAGCTCCCGGTCGGTCCCTGCCAAGCCTGGAAGACACCTCATACAGGATTAAAATCCTGCCACACACTCAAAAAAAAAAAAAAAGATTTTATTTTTTTTTAAGTAATCTCTATACCTAATATGGGGCCTGAATTTACAACCCAGAGATTAAGAGTCACAGGCTCCACTGACTGAGCCAGCCAGGTACCCCAAGAATTTTTCTTTTATTTAACAAATACTTCTATAGCTCTTACTATGTACCAGGTATACTTAAAATCTATTTAAATCATTTTAATGACATAATTAAATAACATCCTAATGACAATTTATAGATGAGAACACTGAATCACTATAGTTAAATAACTTGTCCAAGGGAACAGTGGGGTTCATGTGGCGGTGAGTCCATGGCCTGAACCAGTTCAATAAGCAACCTAACCGTTTGGCCTGGGCTACAGCCCTAGGTAGGGGGGTCTCAGGTGAAGCTGGGCCAGCAAGGTAAGCCTCATGATGTAGGGTTCTGTGAGGCTGTGTGCATAGGAGTTCCATGCACTGTATGAGGGCTACAGAGCAGGAGGAGAAATTTGGCTGGCGTGATCTGATTGTTGATTTAGAAAGATCATCTTCGTGACTGAATGTAGGATGCATTACAGGGGGCTGAGGTCTGAGAGAGAGAGAAAGTCTGATGCAGTAGATGGTCCAGAGGAGCAAGATTGCTGGCATGAACAAGGGCAGTGACAGTGGTGACGGAGAAGAGGGATATGGATTTGAAGAATTTTTGCTTCTCCCTCTACCTATGTCTCTGCCTCTCTATCCCTGTGTCTCTCATGAATAAATAAATAAATAAAATCTTGAAAAGGGAAGGGGCATCTGGGTGGCTTAGTGGTTGAGCACCTGCCTTTGGCTCAGGTCATAATCCCAGGGTCCTGGGATTGAGTCCCGCATCAGCCCTCGCTGCACGGAGCCTGCCTCTCCCTCTGCCTATGTCTCTCTCTGCCTCTCTCTCTCTGTGTCTCTCATGAATAAATAAATAAAATATTTTTTAAAAAAGAGGAAGATTTTTTTTTTTTTAGAAGAAGAACTTTTAATTTAATTACCAGGACCTCGTGATTAGGGTGTGTGAAGGCAAAGGAGAAGGGGGAATATAAACCATGGGGAATTATGGCCAACAATGGCCGACATCACCTCCATCCAGTCCCTCAAGTGTATTTCCTCCTACCTTCTGTCCTGTGCATATTCGACAAACAAGATTTCGTTATTTCTTCCCTCACTGTATTTCTTGTTCAATGTCCCTTCGTTTCTATTTTTATGCCATTCTGTCCTTATGGCTTCATGCCTGGATTACTGCAATAGCAGTAATATTTTGAGATTGCCAGAGATCATATAGCCAGCTCTGCATTTCCTTTCATACCCTCACCATTTCTCCCATTCAGTCAGTGGCCCTGACTCAGAGAAGAGATGATATTGCAGAGGAGTAGAGAAAGGGCTCCTGGGCTTCAGGAGCTGAGGGTCTCAGAGACTCAGGCTCCAATCTTCACAAATTCATGTTGATGTAGAGCAAGGACTCCCTCCGCATAGAAGACCAAGCAAGAGGGAAGTCAGGGTGCTTATTTGAGAAAGGGGCCTGCACCTTTGTTTCCTTCCAGGCAACACTGGAGGAGTAGGGTAACATAACAAAAACCCCTTAACTGTCAGGAGTTTCAGAATGGAGATGACCTATGGGCTAGACTCGTGTAGACCCCAGAATTCCCTGTGTACTAGAAATGGGTGTGTGAGAGACTCTCTGAGGTCTCCCACGGGAAGCAGGAGAGTGGGTTCCCATGTCCCCAAGGGGGGCTCTCAAGTGGACAAGTGAGCTATCCAAGGGAAGCACTGTGGATGAGAACAAGGGACAACCCAGCAGAGACCTGTGTGGACTGACGACCAAAGATCATCAAGGACTTGGTGCCTCAGCACCATGGTACCACCCAAACACAAGAGGCAACCCCAGGAAACAGAATAGGGTCTCTTCCAGTTCTGTGTGCCCTAGTTACTGCCATCAAACACATTGTCTTAAAATAATTGCTTTCATAATGAGACTTTCTGTCAAAGAACTTCCCTTTGTTCTTGATCATACATGTCACCAAGGTCAAGCTCTTCTTTCTGGCTTTAAAAGTTCAACCACTACCTGCAAATCCAACCACTGAGCAAATCTTGCTCAGCTTGAGTTCTATCTATTCTGAGAAGCCTCCTCCCAATGTTTTTGCCCATAACAATTTCTATTCCCTAAGGTTAAGTCTCAGCTATCTGTACTTTCTTGACATGTAATCAGCAATGTTACACATACCCCATGTAAGTTAAAGGTCTTTAAACCTTTAAAGTTTAAAGGTCTTTAAATGCTATATATTATATTTGCTGGTTTTCTCCGTGGAGACCTCCATACTTGTAATGTGTTAGATTCTCAAATATTTTCCCAGTGACTGAAGTGTTGAAAAGGCTGATAAGGTTTTGATGAGTGATGATACTTTGATTTTAGGAGGATATTATGCTGGTTATGTTTTTGACCTAATTCCTAGACTCTATTACAGCCATATTCCAAGAATGAATCAACAATTCTAGGTAGTGAATCTATGGAGAGTTTCAAGATCAGAGTCTTTATTCCAAAATAGTTAAAAACAATTTTAAAAGGGCTGAGAGTTTATTGTTGTTGTTATTTTCCTGATCAAGGACTCGTAGGGTTGGCGTGGAATCCAGGTGGCCAAAGACACTCACCTGCAACAGTGGTAACTGTGCTCTGTTGTCTTGCTGGCAAGCAAAAGTGTGGACTCAGAAATAAACCCCTGCTTCCAGGCTGAAGTGCAGCAAGAGCGTTCCTGATGCATAATTTATAGCCCTAACACCAGCATCTCAGCTACACTGCAGCATTTTACTAGAGGCAGAGTTACCCTAGAAGAAGAAACTATTTCTATCAGTGGGAGGAGTAACTAAGTCAGAGAAAGCACATAAATAACTATATCAGAGTGAGATTGACCAATTCTTAAACTACCAGCCATATTCTCTTGTATTTGGAAGGAGAAAGAAAAAGAGCTTAAGCTGGCTTTGTCCTTATGATTTAGGAAATATAATAGTTTTAACTAGATACTTAAAATTGAATTAAAAACCAATAAAGGCCCAAGGAAAGGTCCCATTATTAACATATTTGGTTCTCAGCTAGATTCATAAGATATTTTCTTTATCTCTGGAAAGTCTCACCACTTTTTCCCCCATAAAAATTTTGTAAACGGACTAAATGTAACAAAGTTTAGAAGTCTTATATATTTCTATCTTTTTTTTTTTTAAGAATTTTATTTTAAAGACTTTATTTATTTATTCATGAGAGAGAGCGAGAGAGCAGAAGCAGGCTCCATGCAGGGAGCCTGATGTGGGACTCAATCCCTGGAGTCCAGGATCACGCCCTGGGCCAAAGGCAGGTTCTAACCTGCTGAGCCATCCAGGGATCCCTATATATTTCTATCTTATTGAGACTTGTTAACAACTTTCTTAATTTGGAGGAGGCAGTGTCATCTAGTGGCCGGAGGAAGGGGCTGGGTACAGAATTTGACTGTAACCAATGGCTGGTGACCTTGAGCAACTCATCCATAGATTTTATATGAGGACAGAGGAGTTCCATTAAAAGAAGAGATGAGGTGTGATATTTAAAGCCTTAAAGCCTTAGTCTACCTGTATTATAAGCTTAATTTTTACACAGAATTTGAATATATTTCTTTTATAAGAGGGGAGAAAAATACAAGAGGAAAAAGTCATGTGAATTGAAGAATTGAATTGAAATGTGAATTGAAGAAGCTTTTGCATGGATTGCAAAAGCTAAAAATAGTCAACTGTCAACATCTTAACTTCGAGTTATCCCAACACTTAAAAAGAAATCTTTGGGGGCACCTGGGTGGTTCAGTCGATTAAGCATCTGCTTTGGGCTCAGGTCATGATCCCAGGGTCCTGAGATGGAACCCCATGTAGGGTTCCCTGCTCAGTGGGGAGTCTGTATCTCCCTCTCCTTCTGCCCCTCTCCCTTGCTCGCATTCTCTCTCTCAAATAAATAAATAAAATCTTTAAAAATGTTTGGTTTAATTTTCTTTCCTAATAAGGATTAAACATTAGCAGCATCAGATGTTTGTTATTTGGGAGATCATGAAAATTTAAGGTAAATACAATATATTTTCTTAAGCTGGAAAAAGAGGATTTGTTACTTTGCCTGATAACAAATGAATTTACGCAACAGTATCTTTAAATACAGCTAATTTAAAGAGCCAAATAACATATTGAACTATTTTGAAAAGTACACACAGGGCAAACAAATATTTTATCTGTATATATTCTAATGGCTACTTTTTTTTTCTAATGGCTACTTTTAAAGAAATTTTAGACATCCTGGCATTTATTTCACTGACTTATATTTTTGAAATATACCACTTTGCAAGCAGCCTATGAGATTTTCATTTTTTGCTTGCATTGCTTGCTGGTTTTCCTTCATCACAAGCTACATCTTTGTCTTTTCCCATCTTTGGAATTTTGTAGACTGAAATCAAAGAAACCAAAAACTGGAGAGAAAAAATAGATGAAGTAAAATAAAGCAAAGTGACTAAATGTAGTTCTTGGGGTCAAAGGACAGATAGACTGAAGGGCTTGTGCATCCTTTCATTGTTCAGTCACGGATTAACACTGCAAAACTCTCTCTTGGGTACCATGGAGGAGCCAAAGTTATATTAGACCCACTTCTTGAACTTCATGAGTTTAGAATCTCAAAGAGGAAACATAACATATATTTAGGAAGCTGTAATAATCTACTAGAATGGAAGCCTCATAAGGGCAAGGTGTTTTGTCTGTTTTGCTCATTGCTGTAACCTCAGGCAGGTGCTTGGTACAAGGTAGGTACTCAATAAATATTTGTCGGATAAATGGATAATACAAGGCAGAGTGTTGAGCCATTTAAGAATTATTTTAAAAAAGTGAAAATGGTAGTAGGAGAGGCAGGTAACTTCCATCATCTTTGAAACATCTTTGAAATTATATATGTAACTTGTAGATAATTACGTTGCCAGGCCATGAACAGAATCTCCTGTGCACTGCTACTGTGGTTCGCATCCACCAACTTCTCTATCAAACTCTTCAAGTAAGACCATGACACGGACATGTTACTTAACATACTGGGCCACAGCCAAGTGAGGAAGTCAAGCTAGACCAGGGTTTGTGGGACAAATATGCAAGATCCTTTTGGGGGGCAGAATGGTTAAGTGTGTACATGAACCAATCAAACCTCTGATTACATAGATGTGATTGCCCAGTGGAGGAGACCTAAAGGGAAAATATTAAGGACATAATAGTAGAGGTGCTCTGTAAATACGATGAAAATTGTGAAGACAAGACTTGAATGACTAAATTTTGGGAAACAGTGGAAGGGAGATGATTAGGGTCATTTTAGTGACCCTAATAACAAAACAGTATTTAAATTAACTTCAACCAAAAAAATTGCCTTCTCCTAACCTAAACATCACTAAGCATAGTTTACTTTCTTAAATCCTCTGTTTCTCAACATCTTTCTGGATAGTTGACTACATATACATAGTACCTGTTTTGTTTGGGTGCATTTTTTACAGCGAGCTCTCTACTGAGGGCTGGGACTCTTACAAAGCGGTGCTTGTACCTGCCAAAGCTTTTGCCAGTCTGCAGCAAAGTAAGACAAATAGGAATAATGCAATATCTACTTATAAAGCTAAGCAGACTCAGTTTAAAGGACTTTTCTAAAAAAATCTGAGATTTGAACCATTTTATAGTTAGAATATCTTCATTTATGATGGAAGCTGAAAATGGTATTCCTTTGAATGGTCTAGAGAAAATAAAAATCGTCAATCCTCTGTGGATTCCACAACCTTCTAAATAAATTATGCTATTTTCTGAAATGTAAAGGCAGGGATGTTAAGAATGGCATTACAATGTCATTACAGAGGCTTCTTGGGATTGTTCCTTAAGATTTTTGTGTCTTCAAATAACCTTATGAGAAGTATTCAGGATCATGACACCTTGATTTCCTTTAGTTCTTGGTCATAGACACTGGTGCTTATCAACATTTAATACAAGGATCAAGAAACAGAAGGCTATATGCAATTGAAGCTATCATGTCTTTAGAGACATTTAAAAAATTCATTTCTGTTCTTACCACAATTTCATCACTTTTGGAAAAGAGATTAGGCATCTTCGATGGCAGTGTTATGAACATTACCATTTTAAGCAAGCATTTACTGATGTAGTTTTATTGAATCCCATTTTTCCTTTGACCATAAATGATTTATTTATGTTACCTAGAGTGCTAAGGAAACAAACTTGGGAAAAAATGATAAGACCACTGATTTTATTGCTCTGTAAGCAACGTATATTAACTTTATGAGGCTTAGAAAACACATACAAAACCCAGTGATTACCAGCGTAAAGTTTTTGTTGTAGATCCTTCTCCACCTTTCTTTATGAACATAGAAATATTTTACAATAAAAATGGGATTATACTGTACACTGCTCTTTTATAACCTGCTTTTTCATCTTAAAAATATGTTGTAAATCTGTTTCCATAACATTAAATATTTTTCTCCATCATTTTAATGACTTCATACTGTGATATTTTATAATGCTCTGTCATCTTTTAATGCACCATCATCTATTTAACAAGTTCCTTGTTGTAAAATACTGTCCTTTTTTTTCCTACTGTTGAAATGAGCATCTTTGCTAAGTTAAATATTTTTTTACATTCTTGAATAATGCACTAGAATAGATCCTAATTTAGAATTGCCGAGTCAAGTGTCTGCAAATTTATAAGACTTTTTGATACATTGCACAGAACTGATATACAAATGTGTTTATTTGCTTATTTATTTATTAAAATGTTTGCAGTCCATGGAGAAGATAGAAAAAGAATCTAATCCATTGCATGACGCCCCTTGCACTTCATTTAATTTCCAAAAAACTCATTACATCTTAAAGTGAGACATCTCAGATGAGGTCATCAGACTTTGACCAAAGGGATCCTGCATATCATCTAATTCAAAAGCTTTGTTATAGAGCTGAGGAAACTGAGTCTGAAGCTAACAAGGAGCAGAGCTGATCCAAGACTGGCCCCAAGTGCTCTCTTCTTCCAACTCCAACAAGAGAAGATCAAGTCATTCTTTAGATATTCAACACATAACTGACCTATCTCACAATCTATAATAGCTACAAGGTCTTTTATTGTACCATAGTTTGTTCAATCAACCCTAGTTGATGGATATTAGGATTGTCTGGAGTTATTAACTAAACATTGTGGCAATAGACAATCTTTTAAATATTAGCTGTTTAAATGTCTCTAATAAATAAATTGCTTTTCTTTTGGGAAATGTTACATGTGTTATCTCCTGGAGATTCACAATGCATATTCACATATTAAGCAGATATGTAATGAACACCTACCGACTGTGCTAGGTGTTGGAGTTAACATGTTAAAGACTCTGAAAATTTTTACAGTGACAGAATCTTTTAAATTTTTAAAAATAAAAATTTCCCAACCTTTTCTTTTCTTTTGGATCATGGCACATCCTCTTCCCCTTCTAAAAAAACTGAACTTCTACTAGTATTGCTCTAGTCTTATCTGGAGAAGAATTTGGAAAATGATAATCTGGTATCAATCTTATTGAAAATTACTAATTAAGTGTCTGTAACTAATTGTTACTTTTCTAGGAACTCTGAAAAATCTTGAGAATTATTTAGAGGAAAGATGTTCTAGGCATTTCAGAAGACTACATCTTTGATCTATACTGCCAGATTAACTTCCAGGATAAGTAGTATTTGGATATGAATATTTTGTTTTGTTTTGTTTTGTTTTTGATATGAACATATTAGTGGGACAGCTTTATTTTATTTTTGAAATAGTATTCATATCATCAGAACAAAAGGATTAGTTGGGGTGCCTGAGCAGCTCAGTGGGTTGGGCATCTGAGTCTTGACTTTGGCTAAGGTTATGATCCCGAGGTAGTGGGATGGAGCCCCTCGTTGGGCTCAGTGCTCAGCCTAGAGTCTGCTTGTTCTTCTCCCTCTACTCCTCCCCAGCTCTCTCTCTCTCTATTTCTCAAATAAATAAATAAATAAATAAATAAATAAATAAATAAAATCTTTAAAAAAAGAACAAAAGGAATACTTGAACATAAAAGGAGAATGTGGGATATAAAGTAGATTTTGGCTCAGCATTGGATTTGTTGGGGAGAAGGGAGAATTTGCAAGGGGAAAAGAACAGACAGAGAAAGAATGAGAGAGAGATGAAATTATTAAAGGGAATCAAGGATGGAGGTTTCAAAGATTCTATAGCAACGTGTGAAAAACAATTAAAATATTTGGTAGAAAAAGGAGGATACAAAGTCCTGCTCGTAATATGTAAAAACCGATTAGGAAAAGAAAACTGGGGCGGGAGTGAGAATCCAATGAAATAATAGTATTTGGGTTGGGGTGCTTTTTTCCCTCATCTCTAATTGTCGTTTTCATTTTTATTTTTAAAATATATAAAAAATTGAAAAGGAAAGAAATACTACAGGATCAGACAAAATTAGAAGAGAGGCTTATGGAGGAGGAGGAAGGTAGTGGTTGAGTCGAACAAAGGCAACAAATAGATTAAAGTGAGTTAGGGTAGAAGAGAGAACGTTCAATTTGTCCTGGAGGAGATCATTAATGACTCAAGTGCTGTGAAGTGGACAAAAGCCAGTCTGTAGTGGGGTCAGATGAGAGAACCAGACAAGAATAATTTTTTTTTGGGCCTAGGATCATAATAATTCACTTAGAGGTTCCCCCCTAGCCACTATTACTTTAGTTCTGGTTTTATCATGTTGGGATTTTGCCTATAACAGTTTTTTTTTTTTTTTTCCAGGAGCTGATAAATGAAAACCTTAAAAAAAGAAATCCTATGAGTAAGTTTCTTTGCCCTTATATTTGAACTGAATAATAAAGAAATGGTAAATTCTCTTTCTGAGCTGTGTTAGAAATGCTACCATATAGAAGTCTTAATAATATACTCTGTGCGTGCCATTTAAAAAACAGAAGAACTTGGTCGCCCAAGGTCATTTCAGATGCCTTTTTTCCTAAGTGATTTGTGTATATTTTATCCATAAAAGACAAATTATTATGAAAGGATATGAAATATAGGTTTAAGAAACTCAAAGAACAAAGTGCATTCTTTGCTCTTTGAATTTCTTAAAATTAAGTTCTTAAGACTCCTGCTGCTTACCTTCAAACAAGCAACCTTGAAACTACTCCATGAAACCTGGTTAAAGGACGAACCAAAGAGTTTTCACTTACATATATAAAAAAATAGCACATGGGAGAGAGAACACTCAAGTCTTCCAGTATCCATACTTATTAACTAAATTGAATGCCTGTGGCGGGTCTCTTGGGAGCACACAGTAGCAGCCTCTTTATATTACAACTCAGCCAGAAGCATTTATTTCCTTGTAATTAAGGTCAAGGGTGCAACGAGTGATGCGAACGGGAGCAATTATGTGGATTATTCAGATCCCTCAACTTTTCTCAAGAGTTTGTATGTTTGTGGCTTTATGTTTGTCTAAAGTCCTTGTATAGCCCCCTGGGTTGTCCGTGGTTCTATCCAACCTCAGATAGGAACAGTAGCTAATACTTATACAGCACTTGTATGCCAGACACTGTTTTAGGTGCTTTTGATAAATTATGTTCATCCATCCTTTCAAAACTCTAGGGGGGTTAAATGTGAAGTCCTAGTTCTCCAGAAGCAGGCCCTGAGATGAGGTTCAAATGCAAGGGAGTCATCCTTCAGGTGGTCCTGGGAGAGACCAGTACGGAGTGATGGAAGGAGGACAGGAAAAGGTTGGTGAGCTAAGCAAGGAGGCATCTCAAGCCAAGGTCCTCAGGGGCAGCTCCAGTTGGTCCCGCAGGGAAACTCTATAGGCTAGGAAGGGAAGCTTGGCTCCCATCCCACACCACAGGGATGGCAAGGAACGTATGTGTGAGTGGTGGGTGGAATCTAGGAAAGAACAGCATCAGGCACTTACTGAAGGGGGTGGGCCAGAAACACCACTGACCAGTGTCTGCTCCAGGTAGGGACTATTATCTCTAGTATATCTTGCCCAAGATCTCAAATCTTGTAAGTGGAACATCTGTTATTTGAAAGCGTGAAGTTTGATTCTAAAAGTCATGTGCATAAACCATGGTGCTACATGGGAAAGATTGTATCTTGACAGTGTGCTACTGTATTATCAATACGTTTTCTAAAGTTTTCACAATGGACCGTGTAACGTAAATTATTTTTATTTTATTTGGCTTCTAAAAATGCTGGAAGCATGTCCCAGAAGGAATCCATTCATAATCTGTTGAACTAAGTTTCGGATACCTTAAGCCCCTAAGCCTAAGGTAAGCTCAGAGAACAGACTAAAAAAATCAGACAGTTGGTGTGCCTCAAAGAATGCACTGCTCCCAAAACACCTCCACAACGAGAAGATAGAAAAGGTGATTCCACAAGTCTTTCTTATAAAGGTGTATTCATGCTGATTTTACATTAAGATAATGTCAGTTTATATTACTGACCTGACATTTTATATACTCATCATCCTCTTAACTTTTTTTTTGATTTTTAAAAAATATTTTCTTTTTTAAATTTTGTTTATTCTTTTCAGATTTTATTTATTTATGAGAGGCAGAGAGAGAGCATGAGTAGGGGAAGGGGCAGAGGTAGAGGGAGAAGCAGTCTCCCCACTGAGTGGGGAGGGGATCCCGGACCCTGAGATCACAACCTGAGCCAAAGGCAGACGCTTAACTGACTGAACCACATAGGCACCCCTAAAATCTTTTATTTTTTAAACAAAGCTTATTTTCCTCTCCAAGTCACTAATTTTTCCTTGTTTGTTTTAGTGGAACACTTTTCTGAAACATTTTTAAAAACATTTTTTCAAGATTTATTTATTTTAAGAGGAGGAGGAGCAGAGAGAGACAGAGAATCTCAAGCAGACGCCCCGAGGAGCCCAAGGCAGCACTTCATCCCCCTACTCCAAGATCAAGACCTAAGCCAAAATCAAGAGTCGGATGCTCAACTGACTGAGCCATTTTTAACTTTATTTTTTTTCATTTTTCTTAACTTTATTTTTTTTAATTTTTTAAATTCATTTATTCATGAGAGACAGAGAGAGAGGCAGAGACATAGGCAAAGGAAGAAGCAGGCTCCACACAGGGAGCCCGATGCAGGACTCGATCCCGGGTCTCCAGGATCACTCCCTGGGCTGAGCCACCCAGGGATCCCTCATTTTTCTTAACTTTAAAGGAATTCTCTTTATTTTGTTTTGAAAGGGAGAGTATGAATAATATGTGTCTATCTCTTTACACTTGGTAAAAAGAGAAAAAACTTATGCATAGTACATAGTGATGGGTGACCAATTAAGTAACATCAAGAGCTTGAGAATGGCTGTGCTAGAGCTGGTGGCTGAGAGAAAAAAGTGGTAACCCAAACTCTGTGGAGAGAAGCAGCTAGAAACTTGCTGGTCCAGAGAAGACAGCACAAAGGTAGACAAGGGTACTTTATGGGGAAGGCTTAGGGTATGCAGAATTTCTACAGTTTTCTTTGTGTGTTTTGGGTGAAGGGGAAAATTCACCTTTTTAGCAGATACCTACGGAGGGTCATGCTTTGTGGATGCATTGAACCCAAGTCTCTGCTGTGCCACCATATTATCCAGGAGTGAGAATGAAGGAGGCAAAGGCTTGAATGCTTGCCAAAAGGTTCTGAGATCTTAGATAATAAAAGCTAACAGTTCTATGGTACTTCTTAAATGCAAGGGACTGTTTGAAGAGTTCTATATGTAGTAACTCTTGAAAGTCTCCTAATGACCCTACAAGGCTACTAGTAAGTAGGATCTCTCTTTTATAGAGGAGGAAACTGAGGCACAGCGAGGTTAAATAGTCAAGATCACACAGCTTGTTTAAGTTGTGGGGCTGGAATTCGAGTCTGGGTTATCTGCTTTCAGATTCCATGTTCCTACCCATCACCCTGTACAGACCACCTAAAATGTCCAGAATATGCTAATGAGGTCACTCATAATTTATTTGTAGTTGAATCTATTTACGAACACTGCAATTTTTAAAGAAACCCCTTTTTCACACTTGGTAATAGCTATAGGAGAAAATTTGAGTTTGGATAGAAACATTTACCAAGAGGTCTTAAAGTTGCTATCAAGTAGTAAGCCCCTAGACGTGTTTGGAAACTGTAAAGAAGTGGCAGCCGGGCAGATGAGCATGGAGGAGCTGGTATTCCCTGCCCACGGGGAGTTGGCACTAGCAGCAATTATATCACAAAGTCATTCTCAACACTCAGCTGCTTGCTAAGAATTAATTGCTGGAACCAGATCTAGTGAGCTTCATGTTACCACGCTTTGGATGAGGCACGCACATTAGTGTGATATATTTAGTTTTCAGAAACAGCTAAAATTAAGAATAGCTTTCAAACCAAAAAGATAATGTAAATCAGTATAACATGTGGTTATTTGCTTCCTCTCCTCACACAAACAACCGCACACCTATTTATTTTGTAAGAGTAAAGCCCACCTCTTACCCCAGGACAGGAATGACTCACCAAGGGTTCACTTGCAAAGAAGCCTGCACCTGCCAGGGCCTCTGCTGCCCTCCAGAGGCGAGTCAGATCAGGGCCGCTCACCTCGGAAACTTGCCTATGTCTGAATTGCACGGAGACGCCTCCTTACTCTCCCTTTTGAGTGTTGTATAAATGCCATTCGTCAAAAGGTGATGAGGTGAAAACACTCCAAAGACAAAGAGCTATTAAATATTGCTCACAGTGCATGAGTGGTAGAGCTGGATTGAACCCAAGTGTGCCTGGCTGCATGGACTAAGCTTGTAACCACTCTATTAAGGCGCACATCAAAAGTTTAATTTTAAGGTACAGGTTTTGTTTTGCTACAAATCTTTAACCTGAATCTAGTAATGAGGGAATGATTGGCCTGGACACTTTAAAAATGTCAATGATATAACAGACAGAAAAGGAGGAAGAGAAGAAGAAGGAGGAGGGTAAGAGGGAGGAGGAAATATTCTAGAGATGTGACAAATACATACATATATATATGTATATATATATATATATATACATATATATATATATATCCACCCACATATAAAAACCCACATATAAAAAACAAAACTATAAATAATATTATTGGGAAAATTGAGGAATTTTGAATATGGACTATACTGGATAATAGTACTATAGTGTTAAATTTCTTAAGTATAATGCTTTTACTGTGGTGATATAGGAGGTATGTCCTGTTAAGTGATGCTTGATGAAGTATTTAGGGGTGAAATGTCATGATATCAGCAAATTACTCTTGCACATTTAAGGGGAAAAAATAAAAACACATGGAAGAGAGAAAGAGAAAGCAAATGTGGCAAAATGTTCAAAATTGGTACCACTAGTTAAAGGGGAGTATGATGGTCACTTACTATTTTTAAAAATGTTTTGTAGGTTTGGAATTTTTAGAGAAAAATTTTAATTTAAATTTTAAATTTTAGAAAAATGAGAGGAGAAATGCACTTCATCTCAAAATAAGAGCCAGTGAAGGGTATCACCGATGTATTTGCCTGGACAGATAAGTGAGAACAGTGTGTGGGGGTTGGAATCCATAGGCAAGTTTAGCAATCCGTAGACATGTGTTATGTGTGGGTGTATGAGATGTTAAAGCTTTTCTATTAGTGTTTTTCCATTAGTATTAAGTATTACATACACCAGTTTGTATTTTCAAAAAATATTCACATTTCCATCCAATGGAAATGGATAGAGGGAATTATAAAGCTCTTTATAAAATTAAAAATCATCTAATTTCAGTCTTAGAATTATTGCATTTTTGTTGTCAACAAATAAGGCATATATAGAAGTCTGCCTTTCCTTTTTTTTGTTCAGGAAATATGTATTGAAATGTTCGCTGTGTTCCAGGCACTGGTCAAGATGTTTGTTTGGTTAACAAACCAAGACCCCTGAATTGTGCCTGTCTTGTATTGGGAGAGAGACAAAGTAAACATAACGAAGTAAAGTGCAGGGAATATCAGAAAGCTACCATTGACAAGGGAAAGCACAAAAATAGAGCAACATGGCAGGAAATTTGGCAGGTCTTTGTGGAGAAAATGGTTTGTGATTTTAGATAGGATCCCCAGGGTAAGTTTCATTCAAATATGACCTTGTGACAGTCTGGAAGGAAAATAGAAGAACACGATGAAGAAAGATCCCAAGGTGAGAGCATGCCCAGGGTGGCTGGAGCTGAGTGGTCAAGAAGGAAAGAGTAAAAGGATATGCAGTCAGGGAGTAAATAGAGTAACTTCATACAAGTCATTATGAAGGCATTGGTTTTCATGCTAAGTAAAAATAGGAGGCCACTGGATGAGTTTGAGTAGAGCAGTGACATGATGTAACTTAGTATTTGAAAAATCAGTCTTTGAGGGAGACAAAGATGGAAGCAGGGTTCCCAATTAGGAGGCTATTGTAATAATCCAGACAAAAGATGATGGTGACTTGGCATAGGCTAGCAGAATTGGTGGAGGAGAGATGTGATCAGATTCTGGATGTTTTGATGATGGAGCCAACATCAGAAGGATTTACCGATAAATTGGATGTGGTGTTTGAAAGAAAGATAGGTCAAGGGTCACTTGATCTTTTGTCCTGGGAAAATGAAGTTGTCTTCTACTGAGATAGGGAAGATTAGGTAAAACAGATTTTTGAGAGAAAGAGTTGAATTTTGGACATGCTGAGTTTG
The DNA here is from genome assembly GCF_048164855.1 of Canis lupus baileyi. Classification (NCBI taxonomy): domain Eukaryota; kingdom Metazoa; phylum Chordata; class Mammalia; order Carnivora; family Canidae; genus Canis; species Canis lupus. The sequence continues at coordinate 69,210,427 of NC_132843.1, forward strand.
AACTATTAGACATTCAAATGGAGATGCCATTTGACATAAAGGTAGTAGGATATGGAAGTCGAGATTGGAGAGAGGTCAGGACAGGAGATTGAAAACTGATCATAATTGGTTGTACAGAAGGTAGTGAGTTTGAATAGAGAAGAATCGTAAGGACTAGGCCTCTGGGAATTATTCTGTTTTGTGTGTTTATTGAACTTGTTATGTTTCTCATTTTCTTTAGAAAATTACAAAACAAAAGAGAAAATTGACAATTATCTTAATTACTGAAGATAGTCTATTAAATAATTAGATTTTCAAAGTATATTCATTTTCCTCAATTATCTGGTTTGATTTTCTGCAAATGTGTGCATTATTCAGACACTAAAGCAGCTACAATTTTAGCTGCTTTATCCTAGTGTAATTTAATCAATAATATATTCATCTTTAAAACAGTCAACTTCAACAATGCTTTCACGTAATTCTGTAGGTGGAGTCGTCGTATATTATTTTCTGAATTTAAATGAAATGTTCTGTTGCTATATGATTATTCTTTCCTCTTTGTCTAATGCTTACGACTTCACAGTTCTCATTTTAGTGATATAGTAAGTGGATTTTAAAAGTTATGCCCAAGCAGAACTACTACTAACCAAGGCAAGAAAGAAAAGAGGAAATGCTGTCTTGAGGGAAAGATGTAAATATTTCTTGTTGTGTATAATAAAGACAATTGATATGATAAGGAGTTCATTCAATTGCAAATAAGCCTATCTCATAAATGCATTTTATCAATAAGATTTTAATTTTATTTCTTTTTTTTTAAGATTTTATTTATTTATTCATGAGAGACACAGAGAGAGAGAGAGGGAGAGGCAGAGACACAGGCAGAGGGAGGCTCCATGAAGCAGACTCCATGCCGGGAGCCCAATGTGAGACTCGATTCCAGGACTCCAGGATCATGCCCTGGGACAAAGGCAGGCATCAAACCGCTGAGCCACCCAGGGATCCCCCAAGATTTATATTTTAATGTCAGAGCTACTTTAACCTTCTTTTAAAGTTAATTAAATGTGGGCAAGCTCAGGAGAATTTTTTTCATAATGAACTAAATGATGGTGGTAGGTAATCTAGATTATATAGGCAAGTCATGAGATTTATCAGTAAAGAAAAACCCAATTTGGCCCGACTTTATTGAGACATATAACAGAAAATACCAAGGTGGTCAGGCTTCTGGGTTTGTTTATCAAGTATCTTGTTTCGTTTTTTGTTTTTTTTGTTTTGTTTTTTTTTTTTTTATGATAGTCACAGAGAGAGAGAGAGAGGCAGAGACATAGGCAGAGGGAGAAGCAGGCCCCATGCACCGGGAGCCCGATGTGGGATTCGATCCCGGGTCTCCAGGATCGCGCCCTGGGCCAAAGGCAGGCACCAAACCGCTGTGCCACCCAGGGATCCCTTGTTTTGGTTTTTTTGTCTGCCTATCTACTCTGCCATCCAGTGTGTTGTCTTCAATCCCAAGCTGACTTTCTTTGCAGATCTAGAGAGGCTGCCAAAAGTAGCTGGACGATTTGCTTTCTTGAAAATGCTCAAGGAGAAGGAATGCCTTCTTCATTTATTAGGCAAGTGATCTGAGCTGGGTGCCAATCCTTGTGGCCAGTAGAATGCCATGTGCTGAAAGTCTTAAGGCCTCAGTCACTTGATCCCTGTGACAAAGGGGATGGAATTCTCTTGACTTGCTTTATATTTTTGGAGATATCAGTGGGGTCAGTGCTCTTTGGAGTACATGACTGGTACATAGCAGGGGTGGAGTAACATGCTGTTGGGTAGACAGTCATCGGGGGGAACCATGGACCGAATCATCCGGATGATCCAAACTCAGTTGACACTCCAGTTTGATTTATTGTTGAGACTTGCTTCCTAACCTTGGCTATATTTCTGTCTCTCATGGCCTTTCTCTATTTGGTAGTGATGGAAAACCATCTTTATCTAGCTGTGAAAAAAATTTAGCTAAAATTCAGGAGTCATGGACAAGAAGAAAAACTTTTACTTTTTCTTTAGCTACTACCCAATATAAAGAGTTTATGCCTTGTTGGATCTATACAGAATGTTTGCTTCTCTGTTACCCGAGCAGAGAAGAAAACTGTGAAGTGAAAGCTAACCCCAGAAAAGTAAGAGAAGTCATTGTATCTATGAAACAAGAACATTATGCTACTGAAAAAGAATATTCAGAGACTTATAAAAGAATGCTTGAAATGAAAAATATGAATGCAAAAGTTTAAAAAGAAAGGAGAAAGATAAAATAGTGGAAACTTCCAATAAAGTAGAACAATTTAATGAAAATAGGACATAGAAAAGATTTTAACAATTTGAATAGTCTAGGAATCGCCATAATAGGGATTCCAGAAAGAGGAAATAAATGAATGGGAGAGCAATTAACCAGAGAAACAATTCAAGAAAATTTCCCATTACTAATTAACTGAACCCAACAAAAGCCTAGCATAATGGATGAAAACAACTCTACATTTTGTGAGATCACCATAAAATTTTAGTACAATGGAGATAAAAAGGAGATCTTCCAGATAAAGTGGAGGTTAGGAACTAGATAGAGTGCAGGATGGGGACCATGTCACATTCATAGAATGTCAGAATGGCATTTGAATTAGCAATAACCACACTGGAAATTAGAAGACAATGGAATAACATGAAAGTTCTGAGGGCAAATGATTTCCGATCTGGAATTCCACATACTGCCAAACTATCATTCAGAGTAAAGATATTTTCTGACACGCGAAGTCTCAAAAAATATGGCCTCTATGAAGACTTTCTTCAGAACTAATTAGGGGATGTGGTATACCAAAACAAGGAGATAAATCAAGGGGAATGATATGGTATCTAGAACACATACACAAGGAGAAATAAATTTCTGAGGAAGCTAGTGAAGGAAGATTGTGGGATATTAGCTGTGCAATAGCTCTATGGAGTACTCAGTTCAGAATGGAACTACTGGGAATATTCCTGATCTTGCCTTATTCAGAGATTTATACTTCTAGAGATCAACTTGTGAATGAATTTGTGATAAGCATTTAGGAAACAACACAAATGAAAAAAACCAAATAACTCTAAAAAAACCAAAATGTTCAAGAAGGAAATATATTTTATTCCATATTTTGTTGATTTTAAGATACTATCACTCATCAGGTGTACCAATATTTTGTGTACCATGAAGAAAAAAACCTGTAATTAAATGGTGACACAATGGCTTAATGTTAGTTCTGTGTGATATACAAATCAAGTCACAGCAGTCTCTTGCTACGTTAAAATTGCTTTCTTCCGAACTGGGGATTTTGTTATATTTTTGTCTTCAGTTGCATTGCAGGACTCCTTTCCATATTCTCATTAACTAATATAGCAGTTTCATCAACTCACGGGTATCTTTTTTCTTAGATCTCACAAAGCCCTTGGTTATGCTTTGCAAGAAAATACCGAATTGCTGTTATTCTTCCAATAGCAAATATTTGCTTGACTACTAATAAATTTATGCTCCACTGCTCTGAGTTGTTTTGCTGTGTTTTGTTTTTGCCTTTCTATGTACACAGGAACTTTTTGTTTTAATCCCAATTCACATTGTAGTCTTTTTGAAGACATTTTGCACCCTCTCAACATGTGTACTGTGTACCACTCATGAACTCAACCAAAGCGATGACGTTAAGAATAGCTTTCACCAAACTCATGCATAAGCAGTAACAGGTATTATCACAGCTGTCTGGATAACTACCACTGAGAGACACTTCCAGGGTTCAGAGATATTAAAATGTGAGAAAAAAAAGATTTAATAAAGTAGCTCATCGATGACAAGATGAACATATGAATAATACTATAAACACTGAAAATGAACTACTCAAAAGTTAAGATGTAACTATTTTGGAGAACTAGAAGGAGGGAATGTGTGTATCTGTCAGTCTATGATGTGGATGGGAGCAGCAGTGTTGAAGAAAAAGGAAATTCTCAGTTTTTATGGTGAGAAGGAATTTACTAATTCCTAATCTTGAAAACTCATGATGTACAAGTAAACATATTGAAAGATAATATTAATATATATTAAATAGCTAAAAAGATTGAAAGAGGTTGCCTCTGAACAGTAGTTCCAAAGTCAGGGGACTCTTTTTTTTTTTTTTTTATTAAGCAAGGCTTCGAATTATTTGAAATTTTAGGTTACACATGTGTAACTTTAATACATATAAAACTTACCTTTGAAATAAAGCAGTGCCCACACAAAGATTGCTAACATAAATTTCCATTCTTAGTAAACTGTATTGAAGTTTGCAAGTCTTATTTGATCTTTAAAAAAATATCTGGGCTCATTTTCTAGTGACAGACAAAAGGCATCAGATATGATATCAAGTATACCGTAGGCTTATTACTCTTACAGTGAACTAAGAAAGAGGCTTGCCTTGTTATTGAAAGCGAATTTTTGTATTTTGGTTTAGATATAAATCTCACCCAAAATATGCAAAAATTAAAAACCTTCTCTCTTTAAATATTTTATTAATGAAGACATTTATAGCTAGAGTTATTTCCACCATACAACACATCTGTATGTTTCTGATCATGACCAGCTAGTCTTTTAACCATTTCCAACATTTTCTCCTTTATGTTGTTTGCAGATCAACTCTGTGCTTTGTGATTTATTACCTTTTTGTGGATACTCCTCCCTCTGTTTACATCTTAGGTTGGTAGATCAAATGTCTTGATCAAGACCCCGTTATCTCCCATTTCATAATTAACCTGAACCCCATTAATCAGTAACTATCAGGGCAGCATAATTTAATAAGAAAGGCACTGAAACAGGAGCCAGAAGATTTAATTTTTATTCAAGCTGGTCCATCTGAGCATCTTGCCTTTCATATCCTAGTTTTTTCATTTGTTAATGGAAAGGTTTAGAACAGAAGTTTTCTAAGGCATCTTACAGTTATAACATTGTGTGATTCTGGCCATATGCACTTATTTAAATGCTTTATTACCAGGCTAAAACATAACGTGAACTAATTGTGACTTTTTGGTAAAGCTCTGAATACAAATGTGTGAAATGGGTTGACAAGGACTTTAACAAAGAGTTAGATAGACCTCAGTTACTGAGCAAAGAAAATATCTGTGTAAAGAGTACACACAAGTCTGTAGAGGAAGAAACAATATTAACATTGCATTTTATGCTTGTAATATATGAATAGCATGATAGTCTAGGGATAAATGTGTCTTAATTAGTTGCCACACATTTGTGAGTGAATGGGGCATATATTCTATATTTCTAAATATTGCTTCTAAGCAAATTAACTATTTTAAATATTTGTCCACTGGATGTTATCCTGTGACAACTATCACTGCTTGCTTTACGCATGTGTGCTGTTGCCAGCCAAGGAGAAGCTTACTTTGCAAAATCAGTTGAATAACTACTTTGAGGACATAAGTCACCTATACTCTGTTAATTAAAGAATTAGAGACTATCTTAAAAACTCAGACTAAAAAAAAAAAAAACTCAGACTAGAATATATAAATGCTCAGAGTATATACGTCATGCACCATCTAAGAAAAATACCCTAAGTTCAGTTTACTGTATTTAATGAAACCAGTAGTAAACATGGCCTTATTGGTCACAAGAATTATGCCAGAGCCAGAAGGCCTTCAAAGACAAAGTGGGCCACCTTGTGATGGTTTTGTGGGTCAGTCCAGGCCGTGTGATCTTTGTGCTACTAGGAAGGAGCTGACCCACGGTTAGAAGACAACTAGTTTTTCCTTTCCCAAGGCTACCAACTCTAGCAAAGACCATTCCACAAAGAAGTCCCAGGTGAAAACATAGATTCATTCCCATTAAAAAGCAAAGTAATGTGGAAGGAATGTCAATGCTGTGTTCAAGCAATCACACAGTATTTTATCGTTTAAAGTCCTTAAATCGTACACATGCCAAGTCCCTTTCTCAATGGTTTTTAACTTTTGATCTACCTTAGAAATACCTGAGGATTTTGTTTTTTCAAATTCATGTACCTAGACCTCATCCCTCAATATTTTGCTCAATCTGTCTACCATCTATATTTTTTTGCAAGCTACACTAAAGCTGGTTCTAATATCAACCAAAGATTGTAAAATACTGTCAATAGGACAATTAAGCCCACTAATGAAACATTTCTGACACAACTGATTTTTTTCTTGAAATTGACTTGAATTCTAGATCATTACTTTATGGTCTTTGGGAGGGACATGTTAGTGACACATGTCCTGTTAGCTTACCATGCCATGGGTCTACTTCTTTTGACAATATTTCAGTGTTTCAAGGAAAATACCTAGTTTCAGCCTACTTACATCATCTTCATTCTTTTTCCTGTTTGGGATTTTACCAAATTATTTATTTTATATTCCTCAAATTATGGGGAGCAGGGAAATCTGTAAGTCTTAGCACATGACATATAAAAAAATAGGTAGTAAATTATGTTGCTACCACTTTTCATGATCTCATTTCCCCTCATTTGTACATAGGATCAATACCCATGATATGTAGTCATCCTCCAAAGATAATGTACAATTTCAGAACCTCACACTTTTGGTCGATTTTTACTTTTCTAACTCCCCTCAAGTCATTTGCTTCCTGGTTCTTATTCTAGTAGACTATGTTAAAGAGTCAGAAGGAAATACAAGTTCCAAGTAGATTTCTTCTCCTTTTCCTCCCTTCTGATTTTGTTTTCTATTATTCAGGACAAAAGGTAATCAGGGCATGAGTGATGGGAGTGGGAGCAAGGGAGCAAAGATCGGAAAGTTTTGACATACCTTGTTCAGTAGGCAATTTTCTTAAGAAAACCTCCCCTAGTGGGTCTTGGTGAGTCGAATGTTTTTTTGACATGGATGGAAGGCTATAAGATAAAGCTAATTCCACATGCAGTGAGGAACTGCAAAGTGACTTTAGAACATGGCCGGGCTGACTTGGAACATGCTGCCTTCATGGTGGAGCTACTCAGGAGGGCCCTCCATGGCCTTCTGCTTATCGACCTGAATGTCCTCTTTCTGTGCTCACTTCTGGGCATAGACAGAGCCTTAGACTCCCAGTCCCCAAACCACCTTCACAGACTTTAGCAACCAAAGTCTTTCTTGGGCTAGATTTTATCCCATCTTTTCCTAGATATATTCTTTAATTCACACACACATGCACATACTTTACTTTCCAATGAACATGATGAAGGGGAGAGAAAGAAAGGTGAAGAATCCAAGAGAACAGACAGATCCTGTCTTTTATCTCAAGTCTCTTTGCTTCTATGGTTCATGGGACTTTGGTTTTGGAGTCTCAGCCCAATTTTAACGTTCAAGCTGCCTATTACTGGTAGAAAAGGGGGGGAAAAAAGAGCCGCTTCCCTGTCTCTTTGCCTTAATCTGCTGTTCACGTGGAAGTGTGTGCGGCTGACCCAAACCTCGCTGACATGTCAGCGTGCAGCCGCAGGACGAGGGGTGTTTGATTTATAAATGGAATGTATAATAGGCACGATGCCTTCTGAGCTGAACGTTCATGGAAAATCACATGCCGCTCACATGAGGGACCAAGATCTTTTTTTATTATTTTAATGAATTGAGTTTTTTCAGTGCACCAGGGAGATAAGAAGATACCTGCCAATAACCCTCTGATTGTGTCCTCGGCCAATTGGTGGGCTTGAACACGGGTACTCCTCTCGTCAATTGAGTTTGTGTGTTAAGTCAAGGTTTAGCTTTGGATTTGAAGCTCTCGCTCAAACAAAGCCACAGACGCTCCGACGGTGGAAACCATCACATAATTCTCCTCTTTGTTTCTTTAAAGAGCACGGGGTTGGTAAAAAAATCCATTTTGGGAAGACTCGGTCTGAAGATAATGATAGTGAAGATGAGAAAAGACAGCAGGTTGTAAGTTCTGGCCTAAGTTCGGAAAGAGGAAAAAAAAAGGTACAAAAGGTAATAAACTACAGCAAGGCCAACAGATCAACCAACATGAGAAAAACCAACAGGTAACAAGGGGCCTCTGGAGCTTCTGAAGAATAGAGATCAGTAGGAAAGCATTTTGAATGAGAAATAAAATGCTCCTTCCTGTCAGGGAGGAAGGGATGTGTATGGTGCTTGAGACATGGGAAAAAAATGCAATTAAAAACCCGATATGAATAAAGATCAGGTGAGGGAGGATGTCACCCTGTGGCCTTTGGAACTGTGTTTCTGCTGCTTCCAAAAATTATTTTTTTTCCTGGAACAAAGGAACAGTGTTGTGGAGAAGTGGGTGCCAGAGACTTTAGAAAAATGAGACACAGCGAAGCGGATAGAGGAGACAAAGACAATTGTGGTCGTATGCAGTAAACCAAGGCAGCTGAGGCCTGAGACAAAAGGTGAAAGTCTGGAGCCAGCAAGATGACTGAACCATGGGAAGGAAGGAGGGAAAGATGATTCACAATAACATTTGAAAGACATTGGCTCGCATATTTATTAGATATTGCATACTGCTTGGCCTTGGGGAACGGCCTTTGTTCAGCGGGCCATTTCCCAGTCGTAAGGCAATAAACAGGAAACAAGCTTGAAAGATGGCCACAGACACTTGGTGTGGAGTGTTTGAGAGTGAACCTGAGATAAGGCCATGGCTCCTAGACAGTGATGGGATGGAGGCATTGTCACCCAGGAGGATCATCTCTTTCCACAGTTAGACTCTGAGAAGAGAGGCATGATTAACATGCCATGAAAAGGATTTCTTGTCCTGAGATGAAAGTTTCCACCACACCCTCGGCTGGGCTGATTTTCTTAATATTTCACTTATCCTGGATACAGGCAAGAATAAAAGAATGAGTAAGGTCAACTGTAGGATGACTGAATCTTATGAATCCCTAAGTGATTCTCCTTTGGGGGAACCTCGAGTCGCTATCTGTATCTAAAGATACAGATGTGTATCTCTTGTAAAGACAAGCACATCAGGGGTGATTTTTAAGTGAGATTCGTGCTCCATCCATCTCAGGATTTTTTCCAGAAAAAAAGGATAATTTGTAGAAGAGGATCATCATCCTTTGGGACACCGTTCTTAAAATGTTAGTGGTATATCCCAAAAATGTGATATCCCTCATGTTCCCTCATTGGGCATGGTAGCTCTGCCAGCATGGCATTTTTCTTCTATCATTTGTTCTTAATAAAATGAGTTTTTTCCTGAGCTAGCCAAGGCCCTACTTCTATAACTAGCTGGTCAATGTTTATTCCAGCAATGAAAAATCACGTGTAACTATGGAGTTGTGATGTAAGCATTTATTAGTACAATTCTGCTCCAAGTAAGAAACAAGGGATTCTAAATATAAATATAAATGAAAAAAAATCCAAAAGTTCATTTCCTATGGAGCTGAGACCCCTGTGCCAAATGGCACAAGAAAGGACATAGAAGAGCGAGAAGTAAACTTGGAGAACAGAATTTTCTGAGATATCCGTGAGCCCCTGAGGCGGCTCACACTGTTAGTGTGCAGGTGGTGGAAAATAAATGTCCTTCCTAATCTTCTGGAGCATTCCATCAGGGACTACATGCATTTACGCTAGCCAAGGGAATGGTAAAGGCACTCCAGTGCTGTCCACTTCAATACTCAAAGCACCACAGTGTCCGCCATGGAGGCTGGGACACCAGCAGATGTAAGGGTTAGCAGAAACAGGGTGGCAGGGACCCCAGCACCAGGTCAGCCCTCAGCAAAAGCATTGAATTGGTCTTGGAAAGGAAATGCATGTTCAAGATCCCAACACATGCAAAAGTTGTTGTTACCTTATGTCTTCTGCAGAAGGGCCCCAGGATAGCTCCAGAGAAGTTGAAGCCCACAGTCTATTCATTTGCCCACCTCCATACTGATGAGTAAGTATGTTTACAAAGGTCAACTGAGATAGGACCGAGGTGGTTTCTGGACGGTTAGTTCAGCTGATAAACAGAGGTTATTTCTCAATCTTCCCAAATTGGTGATATGGAATTCTTGAGTTGCTCCATCACACGTGAAAACAGAAAACAATGATTTCCTGAAAAGAAAAAGCATAGGGGTATTTGCTTTACACAGAATTCCAAGATCCAAATGCAGAGAAACCATAATTATACATTATATCTCCATAGCATTCATAGTTTGCAAATATCTTTAACATGTGTAACTCATTTCATAATTAGAGGATGATTATTTGCTTTGACTAGGTAAAATGATTGAGGGCAAAGTCCTCGTCTTGTTTGTCTTCATGCTATCATTGCCTAATAGGGAGCAGGGCACACGATAGGCATGCGATTAATGTTGTTGAAAAATGAAAGATATTTACTTTGTTTCAAAAGAGATTCAAATGTTTCATCAATTCATTTAGTCTCTCTGTTTCTTGTGTTAAAAGTAAGGTGTTTGGACTAGATTTGTCCACATTTGCTGCGTAACAAAACAATTCTGGGGCTTTTTAAAATGAACACATTCGCAGGTTCCTACCCAGTCTACATAATCAGAATCTCTAGTTGTGGGTTTGGCAAAAGCAGGTCTGAGAACCAATGCACTAGATGAGCTCCAAAGTCCCTTCCATCTTCAAGATTCTCTAAAATAAAAAAAACTCCTTTAGAGCTTTTAAGTGTTAGTATATCAACTCTGGCAAATAGCTGAGTGAGGGGAGGGGTTTTCAAGACTGTCTATTAAAAGGGGAGATGAGGCATCTCTGAAGTGATTAGTGTAAAGCAATAAATAAATAAAAGTGTACTTGATTTACAATACTATTTTATACACATTCCAGAAGAACCTATACTGTTGTTATAATTCCTTATATTTGTGATTTGTAGTGTGTTGTCAATGACCTCATCTCATTATGTTGTGTGTTTTATCACAATGATTCCCCACACCCCCATCATGTCTGTCTTCTGAGACCTACACAGATGGGTCAGAGGGGAGAGAATTAAGGGAAGAAAAGCACAGAGAGCAAAGAACAATAGGAGGTAGCATTTCTGACCCTTCTGGTCATTATGGGATTTTTGCATTGTTAGTCAGCTAGCTAATTGCAATTTAGAAAGCTGTAGTTGTCTGTCTTACCTGGATGAGCAACATTCGCCCAGCTGCTTTCTTGCCATGGTGGATAATTAGATGGTGACTTCTGTCCTTCTTGAATAGGCAAATTTGGAGTCACATTAGATTTTTTTCACTACAGGGACTCTGCTGGGCCTTCTGGGCAGTTGTGACAGCTATAGGGCAAGATTCAAGACAGGACCTGATAAAGCCACATGGGATGGAAACAACTACTAATGAAGAGTTTTGAAAATATACAATCTAAAATGGAAATAGTGCTCTGCTAGTTTCTCTCTCACTCTTTTTTAAAAAATCAATATAGTATGGACCATTTTGGATTTAAGACCGCATTATATAAAAAATAAAGAAGAGAAAGAAGTCATAGCCAAGAATAGAGGAAAAATAGTTTTTATGCCACTAATGGCGAAGTCAGCTAAGTACATTTCTGAGGGGAAATGAAGATTTGGGGGGATGCTCCCAGAGACAGGCAGTTGGACCTTGTCTTAGACAATGGTGGTGTATGAGTGTGCTTTGGGGACAGGAGATGGATTGAGGAGAGGCTATAATTAGTTTTTCTTAAAACCCACAGAGCTTGAAGGAAGGAAGAAAGGGCTACAAAATCATTTTGGCTAAATTTCCCCACCAAAAATTCTCAGTCAGGCAGCCCTGAGGCAACTGAAGTAAGCTCTTTTCTCTTCATTCTCAGTAAATGTGGTTTGAATTGAGCAGCTTTCTGGAAGGCACAGGCTGTGGGAAGGTAGACATGAACCTCCTGCAGGTCTGGAGGAGATAGCCATGGGGCCGAGTGGTTGGAGAGGGAGCCACAGATGGGTGAGAGAAATGAATGGCCTCCTGGAGCCCACTCGGAACATTTGTGGAGAAGAAACTCAGATTCATGAAAAAAATTGTGGGTTGTATTACCACACACTCAATTACGACTCCATGAAAATATCAATATCTACACTAGCCTCCCAAAAAGAGGGATTTAGCATGGTAGGCAAATTTTCTTTTTGGGCAGGGGGGCAGGGGGAATTTAAAAATTGAAATTCTTTTTAAAAAGAGCATTAGCAACCAATGTATCAGGGAGCTAATTCATTCAGCAAATATTGATTGGGAACCTATTCTGTACCAGTCATTCTTCTAGTCTCTAGCAGTGGAAAAGATCTGTGGGTTCTCTGTATCTGGACTGTAACACTAGCTTCTTCTCCCAGGTGGGTCCTCAGCCTCGACCGCAGAGAGCCTTAAGGCACACACTGCCACCAAACTGAGGCTCACAGAACTGTGCACAGCCTACTTTTTGCAATCTTCCTCACAGGGTATAAGAATTGGGTCTGAGCGAATTAAAGACATACCAACAAGTTGTTTTTATAGATCCATCTTTATTTTCAGACTGGCTTTGGAAAAAGTCATCCTTTCCAATGCAAATTAGCTTGTTTACCTTCAGGAAATAAAAATAGTCATAAGCCTCCCCCTTAGACATCACTTTGAATTACTAATGAGCTTCCATGCCCTGGCATTAATGCTTTAGTTTCCCTCATGCAGTGCGATCACGCTGGGAAGTGTATTTCTCCTCCCATAACATCAGGGACAGACAGAGATCATGCTAAATACAAAGTCGCATGGGATCCAAACTGAAGGGACTCTGAAGAGTTTATTATCTGCACCAGTCTACACACACACACACACACACACACACACACACATTTTCCTTGACACAAACATAAGACTTTAGTGCCCGGGATAAAGATTTTGATTCCCTATGTAAATTTTTCAGATTTGGAAAACCCAAAGTGTGGCAAACTTTAAGACACAGCATGACATTAAAAAAAAATATGCTGGGGCTACATCTGCAATAGTTCTCCCCATGTTTAAACCATCCGTGTCAAATTCAGGTGGAGGGATTGATTATAGTGTACATTCCTAGACCTGTTCCAGACCTGAGGCATCAATAGCTGGTGGTAGTTGGGGGAGTGGGGTGTTCCAAGCAATCTTCAATTTCAACAAACAGGTGGGAAATTCTGATGCACACTACACTTTGTGATCTAACCTTTTAGGGCGTTGAACAACACGCTCTGATACTTGTGTTTCCATTTGAAAGGCTGGTATCATCAGCCAAGAGGCAGTGTACCTTCTGGTGCTGCTTTTGAGGCTGGCCCTGGACCTCAAAGATGCTGTTAGTTGGAAAACCGCAGTTAACTTGGTTTGCAGGGTGGCAACTGGGGGATGCTTAGTATTTTCCCAAGGTCTAGGGATCTTACATATTTGTGAGGTGAATAAGAATTTAGACTACTGCTATCCTAGGGTAAGCCTGCATGAGCAGTTGCTCTTCAGAGCTGCAGGCTTTAAGCTGGGAGGGTCATTGCTTGATTGGCTGTTGGCCACATAGTCAATTCCTAGCTAAACAGGCTTTTGTCCTTTCTGAGCATCAAACCAAAAGCTCCAAATGTTGTTTCTTACAATTTTATTTTATTTATTTTATTTTAAATATTTTATTTATTTATTCATGAGAGAGACAGAAAGAGAGGCAGAGACATAGGCAGAGGGAGAAGCGGGACCCTGGGATCACACCCTGAGCCAGAGGCAGACGCTCAACCACTGAGCCACCCAGGCGTCCCATGTTTCATACAATTTTAGATCCAAGTTTTATTTGAAGTGATTTAAAAGTCTCTATAGAGCATTATAAGTCTGAAGTAAGATTTCTGAAGGTGTGGTGTTATAATCACTCCATCGAATTCTTATTTTGAATAAGCCAGTCAGCACTGGCATTTAGACACTGGAAGAGAGCTTGCGAGCTTAACTTTTGTGACTGATGACACCCATTCATCCACCGCTGAGGCTGCTGATCAGCATCCAGGACAGGATCCTTCCCAGGTTCCCTTCCGTACCGTTTCTCTCTTCTTGTTGCCCTTTCTTGGGATTCTCTTGTTCATTCTTGTTCTTTGTACATTCTGATTTGCAAATCCTCTCCTTTTAAATTTTATTTTAAAATTTATTTTCAATTGCAGTATAGTTGACATGCAATGTTCTAGTCCTTTCAGGTGTTTGACACCCGATCTTCTCTTCCTACCTCCTCCCTAAAGAGAGGAACACAAATGAGAGAAACAGACTAACTGTTACCTTAGAGTAGTCTCCCCAGGGACCACTCTTCCCAGATCATTATATTTGATTGATGAGCGTGATGATGATGATGGTGATGATGGTAAATGTTTATTATCCCATTGTGCCTGGCTAATGTCACAGAAGCTTCCCTTTAAATATCATAGATTGGGTTCAGTTTTCTAGCACTGGGACTCCACTAGCCCAAATGACAGCGATAAGTCAGTGTTAATTATTCTTCTCCCAATGTGCAGAACATATTTTATTACAGATGAGGGGGGAGGAAGTGGTACAATGAATGTAAGACAATATAGCCCTTGTTGATTTTAAGCTTATAATAAAATTGGTTAGCAAATATATACTATGTATATATTAATCTATATGTATATTAATATTTAAAATATGTATACTATATATTTGATATATATACTAATATACTAACTAGATATAGTAATATCTTACCTTTACATCTTTAGACAGCTTGATAGAAAACTGGAAGAAAAATGCACTGAAGAACATTTGTGAGTGAGTGTGTATAAAGGCAATCTCTGTAAATAACAATGGTGTGAAGGAAAAAAATCAAAGGAATAGTTTACATCATTTAGATTCAAGGGATTAGCTTAATTAAATAAATTAGCCTATTAATATTATAGCATCGTAGAACAAAGTACTCAATAAATATTTGATGACTGACTTACTAAAAAGTTTGTTTTTGTTTTCCCATTAAAATGTGTGAATAAACAAAGCTAAAAATATATTGCTCTCCATGTAGGAAAGCCTCGGGTCACTAAAAATTAATCTGCTTCAAATATTTCCACAAGTTATCAGCTACTCTTTAAGGACTCAAGGGATTGTTGACATTAACCAGGATTTCCGGGAAATCAAGATTTGATTCAAATTGAGAGATGTAAGATTTTATGAACCCAAAGATTTAAAAAGCATTAAAATAAATGTTGACTAATCCCTTAGGGAAATCAGTTAGGATCAGATTATGTTCCTATGGTAAATCAGAAATTCTCGAGAAAATAAATAAAACATCATGCACATATTCAAATATGCATTTTGTCTAGAAAATATAAAGAACAATATATTTATGTTGATATTTTGTAATACTTGAAATTCCTGTTGGCAAAATTTATTCTATTTTATTTAAATATGCTATCGTAGAATAATGCCATGAACACATTGAACGCTTTGTTGTTTGTTTAGGGGGGAAATAATGCTTACATCTGAAAATATGTGATCACACAATGATACAGTTGCCAGGATCTCTGTAAACTGTGTAGTGAAACCCTTTCCCTTCACACAAGGGCAAACAAGGCTCAGAGGGGGACAGGTCCTATTCTAGGTCGTACCCATGGTTCTCAGCAGAGATGGTCTAAGAGCAAGGTCCATAATTTATATCTTCTCTAGAATTACCTCTTTGACAGATGGTTCCTCAAATAGGAGAAGCAACCAGCTGAGATGCCTCTTGAAAATCTTCCTGATTATTTTAAGCCACTTTGTGCTAAAAATGAAGAGAAGAGGAAGAATTAATTCCTTGCCATAGAAAGGACCAAATGTTCATTGAAGCCTGAATGGAGTTAAGGGGGAAGAAAATAAGACCACATCAAGGGGTCTGTTTAGCTGCCAACTGACCCCAAAGTAATAGTAATGCTAACTAAGATGTATTGACTGTTTCTTACGTGCTAAGGACCATGTGCTAAAAGCATTTTAAATAACTTTTATTTCATTAACTTTTGAGAAACATTATCTCATTCAATACTCCCAATAACATTATAAAATAATTACAAGTTGAGGAAATGGGTTCAGACAGGGTTAGTATAACTTGCCTATAGTTTTACAGCTGGTAAGCCACAGTTTAAAACAAGGCAGTCTGACTCCGGATCCTTAATCAGGCTTTTAAGCTTTATATTATGTCTGACAAAAGAGGTAAATTTGCTATTTGACACCAAGGGCAGTCCTGGGTAGAACTGATGGTGATGACAGCTCATATAGACATCTCTAGGATTCAGTAAAAATCTGCATCAAAACTATGTCTAAGACCAATACAGCATTTCTATTCAACCCTGAAATGAAGAAGTCCCACCCCACACATTATAACACCCTCTACCCCTTCTTTTTGGTTTGGTGATACAACATCGAGAAGATTTCCTTTGTTGGATAATTGGTTTTTTACTGAGCTACTTGAAATCTAAAGTTGGAGTACTTTTCAATCTGTGGAAAATGGTATAATGTAATGCTGTGATTCTCAATCTCCTGTCAGAGCTGTTTAGCATTCTTAAAAATTATTGAGAACTTGGGACACTTGGGTGACTCAGTGGTTGAGTGTCTGCCTTTGTCTCATGTGTGATCCCAGGGTCCCGGGATTGAGTCCCGCATCAGCCCTCCCTGCAGGGAGCCTGCTTCTCCCTCTGTCTATGTCTCTGCCTCTCTCTCTGTGTCTCTCATGAATAAATAAATAAAAAAAATTTTAAAAAATTATTGAAGACTCCAAAGAGCTTTTGTTTATGTGGGTTATTTCTTTTTTAATTAATTAATTAATTATTTTATTTTTTATTGGAGTTCGATTTGCCAACATATAGTATAACACCCAGTGCTCATCCCAACGAGTACCTCCCTCAGTGCCCGTCACCCAGTAACCCCATCCACCTGCCCCACTACCCCTTTTCGTTTCTATGTGGGTTGTTACTATGAACATTTACCATTTTAGAAATTAAAACTGATGAAATTTTAAAGTACAAGTCTATTAGCTGTCAGAGTGCTGCCATCAACACACGTCATGTAGCTTCTGGAAAACTGGACTGTATACACATGAAAGAATGAAATTAAGAAATGTCAAGTCTTAATATGAAAATAGTTTTGGCCTCAGAGATGCTCAATGCCCTGATGAGAATGAATCACTGCTATCACAATTCCAGTTGTGGCTCTCCACCGACTAGGAGTTAGTTTCATCTTAAATGTCTTTAACAGTGCCTTTCTCATAGATTTGGTGTTAGTATTCAGTGAAATAATATCTATAAATACAATCCGGAGTTCCAAGGAATCACTCAGTAACTGGTAGCCATTATTAATATGGGTTGTGTATCTGACTGAGAAGTCCTAGGCCAGCAGGGAGCCGGGGTTATCTGTACCCAGAGAGTGTTACATCATCAGTCCTAAAAGTATCCAACTCACCTGTTCTATCCCCATAATTTCCCCCATTTCTGAGTAAAGTAATATCATTTTAATTAAAATGACAGTTTTTGAAAATGAATGTGACTGGGAGAGATAGAAGAGAATCACTTTTTAATACATTTATAATTTCTGAGCATTTTTTTAAAGATTTTTATTTACTTATTCATAGAGACACACACACACACACACAGAGGCAGAGACACAGGCAGAGGGAGAAGCAGGCTCCATGCAGGGAGCCCGACGTGGGACTCGATCCCAGGCCTCCAGGATCACACCCCAGGCTGCAGGCGGCGCTAAACCATGCCACAGGGGCTGCCCATTTCTGAGCATTTTGATTAAAGAGAAAGATCAACATATTTTATTCATATCATGAAATTTTCATTAAAAAGAATAAAATCTATTTTTACAGAACACTGTATGCTGGAAAGATGGTACTTGTCCAAAGGAAAAATTCAGCTCAAAACTATTACAACAAGTATGACTTTAGTTTGTATCTGTGGTATCAAAGCAGATTTTCAAGTATAAGCTAATGGCCTATTTATTTTAGGACCTATTTTATGCACTAACATTCCAATGAAGTAGAGAGCCAGGAATCTGTGAGACCTGATTTTATTTGATAGTTTACAAAATAGCAACTGTCTATGATGGAGGGTATATTTTGTAAGAAAATGCTTCGAAAATACAATGGGAAAAGTTGCATAGGTATACATTTCATCTTGGGTCTATGTATAGCTAGAGTAATGCAAAATTACCTGAAATTGAGATCTCCAAGAGCTCCTTTTCTCTCCTTCTTGCTTGGACAAGGTGAGCGCTTCATTAATTTAGTCACCAAAGAGCTACCTCTCAGACATATTAGGATTTAAGTGTCCACAGAGATCTGTAACTGAATCGGAGGAAAGAGATTAGAGTCACCAAAGAATAGTTATTTATTTATTTATTTATTTATTTATTTATTTATTTTTGAGAAAGAAAACAAGTAACAAATGGAAAGACATCTGAAACTTGTTCACCAAACCCATTTCTGTGGTGTGTCTACTAAGCTTCCTACTTCTATAGAGTTCATCCACTGTCACTAAGAGTTACTTAGCATCTGCCAGCCTCGGGAACATCTGCTCCATGAACATGGAGAGGTCTCCCTGTTCTCAGAGGGCTTCAGGATCAAAGGTCACTTGATTCCAGTGATTTAAACATTCATATTCCAACTCGCATGGACAAACCTTGATGACATGATGCTAAGTGAAATAAGTCAGTCACAGATGGATAAATACAGGATCCCATTTCTGCGAGATATCAAAAATAGTCAAATTCATAGAATCAAAGAGCAAAGTGATGGTTGTCAGAGACTGGAGGGGGATTGAGGGTTGCTAATCAATGGGCATAAAGTTCAGCAAGATGAGTAGGTTCTACAGATCTGCTCTCCCACATTGTACCTGTGGTTAGCAGTAGTGTGTGGTACACTTAAAAGTTTGTTAAGGGAGGGAAGGTGCCTTGATAGCTCAGTCTGTAGAGAGCATGATTCTTGATCTCTGGATAGGAAGTTCTAGCCTCACGTTGGGTGTAGAGATTACTTAAAAATGAAATCCTAAAAAGAATTCTGTTAAGAGAGAAAGCTATGTTTACTAAAATAAAATAAAATAAAATAAAATAAAATAAAATAAAATAAAAGTAAATTACTCCTTTCTCTGAACATTCCAGGTAAATATGCTGTCACTCAGCCTAGACAGACCCAAGCGATGCAGTTGCAGGGCTTCCTCTTAGATCTGTGATCAGTTACGAGCAACCCAGAAAGACTCCAACTAGTCTCC
The DNA here is from genome assembly GCF_048164855.1 of Canis lupus baileyi. Lineage (NCBI taxonomy): Eukaryota > Metazoa > Chordata > Mammalia > Carnivora > Canidae > Canis > Canis lupus. Next base: position 69,229,499 of record NC_132843.1, read on the forward strand.
CTGCTATGTGTTCCCCAAGTTAAGGGGTGTTTCAAGGAGCAGTTTAAGTAAAAACCCCAACTAGTGGTGGATTATTGCAGTAGGATCTGTGTGTGAGATGTTAGAGGACATCTTGTAAACCTTAAAACAAAACAGCAATGTTTGTTCTTATCCTACTTGTTTTTGGGGAAATCTGTAATAGCAGGAAAGACCAGATTATAGGCCAACAATGAAGAAGAGTCAATAACTGAGCTACTTCAGGCGCGGAGCCCAAATCGCCTCCTGCCAGGTGCTCCAGATGTTTCCTCTCGCCTTGGCTCATCTCTTCCATTTTATCTGTGTTGTGCTCTTGCCAGTTTCTTCTACCTCACCGCACACTTCTCCCACCCCCAACCAATACCCTCTGTGATGTCTTTAAACAAGTCAGTGGCTAGGAATTGAGAAAGGATGTGTTGACAAAAGCACTCACTCTACTCCAAGCAGTGTCGACTTCTCCACAAGTGTCAAAACACATCCTTATCTGTTCTCAACTCACTGAGTGATATTTCCATGCCATCTCCAGGAGGTGTTTGTGTGCCCATGTCAATGATCTTTCTGAAGCCATGGAGTGAAAAAAAAGAATTTTTCCCAGAGGACAGAAGATTATTTGTGTTGGAGCCAACCAAGTATTTTGCAGGCTCCAGTATTGTTGCTTTATCCCACGATGAGCGGATGTTAGCTTCTTGTGATACATAAGGAAGAAAAGTACAATGTTCTCACCTTCCTGATGTCATCTCCGATTGTTATTTTGGTCATACTTCTAAATAATAGGATTTCTGGCATAAAGATTTATCTCAGGATTCAGCACAGTTGTGTTCTCAGAGCAAGGGCCCTGATGATGATGGATTTATACAGGTGGTGATTCTCTGACTAATTTGCTCTGAATGAAATGAATACTTGGGAAAACCAGACTGCATGCCCAAGATTTTACAGCCTAACTACAAATACAACAGGAAATATAGTGCAAAAAATAATATTATTTTTCACCTCTGTCACCATGGACTTTTCACGTGTCATCTAAATTAATTGAACTAGATGTTGACAACTCAGTTATACTTTTTTTTCTGCTTCACACAGAAATTGCAAGACCTCGTAGTACCTTTTGTTTCCTTCTGCTAATGTGAATGATTTCAAACAGTCTCCATGTCACTGGAAATAGTGACTATTTTTATGGCCTCCCCCTGTGTGCCGCATGAATGTGCATGCTAATTTTTCATTCTCAACATCAAGGCAAGGAGGGAGGTGAGGGCACTGTTGGGGTCTGTCTCAGTCAGCTCAAGTTGCCATAACAAATACTACAGACTTGGGGTATACTTATTTCTCACAGTTCCGGAGGCTGGAAGTCTGGTACCCCTCAGGGTTCGTCTTTCCTTGGCTTGTAGATACCCACTTTCTGGCTGTGTTCTCATGGCCTCTCCTCTGTGCCCAGACATTCCTGGTATCTCCTCCTCTTCTTTTAAGAACAATAGTTGACCGGCACCTGGGTGGCTCAGTGGTTGAGTGTCTGCCTTTCGGTTCAGGTCATGATCTCCGGGTCTTGGGATCGAGTTCCACATCAGGTTCCTTGCGAGGAGCCTGCTTCTCCCTCCGCCTGTGTCTCTGCCTCTCTCTGGGTCTCTCATGAATAAATAAATAAAATCTTAAAAAAAAAAAAAAGAACAATAGTCAAGTTGGATTACGGCCCCATCATCAGAACCTCATTCAACCTTATTTTCCTCCTTTAAAGGCCAAATATAGTACACTGGAGGTTAGGGCTTCATCATAGGCATTTTAGGAAGGACACAATTCAGTCTATAATAGGGTCTTTTCCCTCTAGTTTTATTGAGGTATAATTGACATATAACATTGTGCAAGCTTGAGGTATATACAATGTAATGATTTGATACATGTATATATTGCAAAATAATTACAGTTAGTGCAGTTAACATCTGTCACCTCACATAGTGACATATATTTTTCTCATGATGAGAATTTTTTAATAAAGTTTGAGAGAGAGTGAGTGAGTGAGGGGAAGGGCAGAGGGAAAGAGTCTTCAAGCAGATTCCCCACTAAGTGCAGAGGGGAGTCTTAAATTTTAAAAGTCTAAAATCTTAGGGGCAGCCGGGGTGGCTCAGTGGTTTAATACTGCCTTTGGCCCAGGATGTGATCCTGGAGACCTGGGATTGAGCCCCACATTGGGCTCCCTGTAGGGAGCCTGCTTCTCCCTCTGCCTGTGTCTCTGCCTCTCTCTCTCTGTGTCTCTTGAATAAATAAATAAAATCTTAAAAAAAAAAAGTCTAAAATCTTAAAAATTCTCATCACAAGGGGCACCAGAGTGGCTCAATCTCACAACCTTGAGGTCATGACCTGAACTGAGACCAAGAGTTGATGCTTAACTTATTGAGTCACCCAGGTACCCCTTGTGATGAGAATTTTTAAGATTTTCCCCCTTAGCAACTTTGAAATCTGCAACATGGTATTATAGCCTATTGTCAGTTATCATGCTGTACATTACATCCCCTGAAAAAATTAATCTTACAGTTTGTACTTTTTGACCACCTTTGCCAATTTCTTCTACTCTCTACGTCTGGCAATCTTTGGTGTGTTCTCTGTTTTCATGAGTTCAGTTTTTTCAGATTCCACATGTAGGTGAGATCTTAGTTTTTTTCTTTTTCTGTCTGACTTATTTCACTTAACATAATGCAGGGCCTTTGATAGCAATTCATTATTATACAGAAAGAAAAATATGTTTGTAGGGTACTGACATTGGTAGAAGAAGAGGGGAAAATGCTGATTACATGAGGCTGGGAGCAGGTAACTAAGTGGAATTTTAGGTATGGAAAATAGGAATTAAGAAACTGCTATTTCCCTTCTGTCAAGACAGGTGGCCTAGAACACCTACCTTTGTGAAATGGGGGCCTCTGGGCAGCAAGGCCACGTCATTGCAAACCAAGGCCAAAGCAAAAAGTAGCTCTGCCCATCACTTGGGGTGTGAGGACCTGGGTTTGTTGAAATTGATAGTTGCAACTTGGGGCATCTGGTGCACGTGGTGATTAGCCACTCTCTGAAGGCTTTGGGGCACCAACTTGACCATGTTTGTTAGATGTTATTATTCCTTTCTGACTATCTGCATAAAACTTAAGCTCTGTCAAAGATTCTTTTAAATAAAAATGCCTTATTTCCTAGTTTGTGACCAATTTGATGGGGTGGAATAGAAGAGGTTGATGTTTATAAGAAGACTCCCTCTTCCTTTTCGTATTTCTCCTTTACACTCACACCACTATCGCACTCACGCTTCTGACACCAGATGTGTGAGATTCCCCCCCATACCAAGAAACAATTCTGAGAGGACAGCTGGGGGTTCTACACTTTTTTTAAAAGCTTGCTTAAAATGAAAGCAGTGCAAGGAACATGAACATTGGAATCATATCTCAGCCTGTCATTTGCTGAGTTACCTGGATGACTTGCCTAACCATCCTTGGTGAAAATTTTTTGACAGTTTCTACATCTGCAGTAGTTGTACTAAATGGGAAAAAAATGTGACTCTCAAAAAGGACTTAATAAATGCATATTATCTACTAACATGTGCTAGATACCAGTAAAAAAAATTGTTTTTCAGTTTTACAATTACATAAACATAACATGAATTGATACGACATTTAAAAAATTGCACTTTAGAGGCACCTGAGTGGTTCCATCAGTTAGGCATCTGACTCTTGGTTTTGGCTCAGGTCATGATCTGAGGGCTGGGAGATCAAGCGCCTGCTCAGACACCAGGTTCTAAGCTCAGAAATGAGTCTGCTTGAGAATTTCTCTCCTTCTGCCCCTCCCCTGCTTTCTCTTTCTCTCTCTCTTTTTAAAAAATTTTATTTATTTATTCATGAGAGACACACACACACACAGAGGCAGAGACACAGGCAGAGGGAGAAGCAGGCTCCATGCAGGAAGCCTGACGTGGGACTCCATCCTGGGACTCCAGGATTATGCCCTGGGAGGAAGGCAGGCGCTAAACTGCTGAGCCACCCAGGGATCCCCATAAATAAATCTTTAAAAAATTTTTCACTTTAAAGTATTCTCAAATTCACACTCTCATTTTATCAATAACTGAGGTGGGAAAAACTCTGATCACTTTTTACAAATGAGAACCTGTACTTGTCATAAAATGTTAGCCCCAACAGGATGTTTAGGGATGTTGTAGTTTGACTACTCTTGTTTTATCTATCTATTTATTTATTTATTTATTTATTTATTTATTTATTTATTTTTTATTTGTGATAGTCACAGAGAGAGAGAGAGGCGCAGAGACACAGGCAGAGGGAGAAGCAGGCTCCATGCACCGGGAGCCCGATGTGGGATTTGATCCCGGGTCTACCAGGATTGCGCCCTGGGCCAAAGGCAGGTGCCAAACCGCTGCGCCACCCAGGGATCCCTCCTCTTGTTTTAAATAAGGAAGCTGAGACCTGGAAAGATCAAGCAAATTGCTCAAGACCACATAGCAAATTGTGGAATTTGGTTTATCTGTCAACTAGTTTCAGAACTTCTACTGTATGCTGGCATTCTGCTGGTACTGAGCTTACTCTTGGTGTGGAAGTTGAGTCAATCAAGTACAGACTATGATGATGTGCTACTGTGAATTCTGAGATGAAGATGGGGGCAGGGTGCAATGAGAGCATGTAGGAGGCTAGAAGAGATGACTGACAGAGAAGTGATATAGGAAGGCTTCCCAGAGGAGAAGGTATCTGATGTGGATTTTCACACTTGAGTGTGTTAATTAGAAAGAGGGCAAAGGCCATGCCTGGCAATAAATAAATAAATAAATAAATAAATAAATAAATAGAGCACATGCAAAGGTATGAAGGCTTGACAAGGCATAGTATGTCTTGGGAACTGTGAATAGTTCAGGATGTTAGGAGCCCTGGATTATTGTGGTGGATGGAGAGAGGCAGACTGGGGCTAGATCATGCTTTCCTGGACCTTGGGTGCCCAGCTAAAGACTCTGGATTTTAACCAGGAGGTCATGGGGGGAGCAGCTGAAGGATTTTAAGAGGGTATTACAGGAATGTCCCTGGAGGGGAGATAAAATGACTCCTCCACTGAGCTGGACGGAAAAGGAGTAAAAATTAAAAATTGGTGTGAAACTAAAAATCACGGAAGGATGACCCAGGTTTCCAACACTTTCCTCCACCGTATACTGCTTAGGTTCTTAGCACTATCTAAATGTTTTAAAATCTTTGTCCTGAAAAAAAGTTTTATATGGGATTACATCCTAGTTCAGATGAATCTAGGCTAATATTTCTCCGGATTTGTGGATAATGGGGAAGTTATACCTAGAATTTTACCTTGCTACATCTAATTCTTCTCCAAGTTAGAAGAAAAGAACTGGGAGTATTCAGTCCAGGAAAGTCAAGTCCCAGGGAGAGCAGGGAACCAGGACAACTGGGTAGAGCTGCAGCACTGCCACAAGTTTGATGCGTGGCACTAAGCACAAACACTTGCCTGGTGGACACTCTACTCCAGGGGCTCTTCTGAACACTGCATACATTAACTCCTTTAAACTCTTGTGATAACCTCCTCATATAAAGGCCTTAGTACAACCCTCCTCTGAAAACGATTTAGTCTATTTGGGCTACTATAACAAAAACAACAACAACAACAACAAAAAACCATAGACTGAGTGGCTTCAACAACAGACACCTATTTTTCACTGGTCTGGAGGCTAGAAGTACAATATCAAGGCATCAGCAGAAGAGAGGTAGTGAGAGCCCTCTTCTTGGCTCAGAGCTGGCCATCTGTGCACTGTGTTCCCTTAGTGGGAGCTGTCTAGGTCTCTTCTGAGGCACTAATCCCATCATGTGGGCTCCACCCTCATGACCTAAGCACCTCCCCTAAGGCCCCACCTCCTAATACCATCACTTTGAGAGTTAGGTTTCAACTATGAATTTGGACACAAACATCCAGCCTGTAGCACCTGCCCAGGTTTTTGTGTCTGGAAAAGTCCAGGTGTTGGATTAGTGCCATCCAGGGCTGTGATTCTGAATGGAAGGTTGAACTCAGGTGGCAGCTCTTGTCTCCCCAGGTTTCCTGGAGCTTCTCTGCATGCTTCTATTAAGGAGGCCAGAACAGAACCTACCTCATTCAGAATAGGTCACAACAGGGACCATTCCAAGAGGAGAACCCATCCCAGACTTGAACAGAGAAGAGCTGCTATTTCCAGGATGTGGCCTCCTGCCAGCCCCTTTACTTCATCTGGTAATGTCCCCAGTGGAAAAATCGTGATCCTGACTTTACAGACAAGGCAACTTGGGCTTGCAGTGATTCAGTAATGTGTCTAAATGTGCAGAACCCGTTAGGGTGGGAGCAGACATGGAAACCCACGTTCCCCTAACTGCAGGGATCATTCATGGCCTTGTGTATTTAATTATAGTTCAAGGAGGAGGCGGTGAGGAGACTCCTAAGCCCAGGGAGTTAATGTTGGTGTGGGCATTTGAGTTAAATAAAATAAAACTGTTTGAAGGCTTTTGATGAGCTTCTGCAAGAAAGTTGTTATCTTTTTCTAACTCAGAAAGATTCTGGAGATAGACACCACTTCAGGGGGTTTGCCCTCCACCTACCTTTGCAGAGGTGAAGATCCTATGAAGAGAGATCAAGATGAGGCTCTTCTGTGAGCAGGGGAAAGACAGGGCTGCCAGGTGGCTGCTGACTGAAGCCTCAGGGGTCCTGCGGTAACCCCACCCCTGACCCCTTCCTCCTTTTTCCTTGGAGTCTTCCCATTTTTTCACTGAAGCCAGATTTCCATCTGTGGGTTGGTGCAAAGAGAGAAAAAGATGTGATAACAAGTGGGTCACACACACCATTCAGCATGCCTGAATCACTCAAAGGAAGTAAATATGATTTTTTAAGAACTCCATTAGATCTGTAGTTGGAAACTACCACTTAGCTATTCTATTCCCTTAAATAACATAGTTTTTGCACGAGCAAGTCACACAAACTCTGCAGGCCTCACAGTTACCTAAACTATGAAATGAAGAGGAGTGAATAACATAAAACCTAAGGTTTTCTTTATTTAAATAATGGTCTACAAGATCCAAATTGTGTGAATATTTATTTGTTTGTTTGTTTGTTTAAGGCAAGAATGTAGAAGCTTCTTGATCATGAAGACCGTAAGCTCCTCAAGGGCAGGGACCACCTCTTTAATTTCTTTTGATTCCCCCTAATGCCTGGTGCTTAGCACCAAGCAGGTGTTCAGTAAGCCTTGTTGGCTGTCAAGCCAAGTGCTAAGATGCAGAAGCTTTATTTATCTGCATGAATCTGTGTTGGGGGCCAATCCTGCCAAAATAGGCCAATGAATTAAAGATTCTATAATTAGACATACAGTGTTGTACCAGGCACTCTGTGTCCCTGCTTGTCAGTGTGTCCCCATGATGACGTAGTGACAGTTGCCAGCTCCTTGGGGGCTGTGTTCAGCTGATGGGAATGTTAATTTCACTTTATTTTTATTCTTGATGGAGGAAAAAGAAGGGCTGTCATTTTAGAACTCAAGAAAGGGATTTCCCCCTCCAAAAAACTGCAAGGAATGGGTCAGGGAAGGGGGTATAAATCATAACACTGAAAAACAGTCTAATTTGTTTAATTTGTAAAGTTAAATGTAGAGTGAATATCCTTGAGGGAAACACATATACGGTTTAATCCCATTTACTGAGAATTTACTGTGTCAGGAATTTCACTTTGTTTTCACACAACCCTCATAGCCACGCTAGTATATTATTTGCCCACTTTACAGATGAGAAAAGAGATACTGAGAGAGAGAAGAGCTTGCTCAAGTTCACATACAAGGTAACTGGTGAGTGGGATCATCTCTCCAATCCCCTGAATGTTGTGCTTAATCTTGTCCTCTCTCCCACCACTCTTATCTTTCCTCCCTCTCCCCTCCCCTGTTTTACAGGGAGGGAGGGAGAGCAGGAGAAGCCATTGGGGTACTTTTGCAGTTGCCCTTCTTCTGCTGTCTCCCTGTCTACAGTTTATGCTGAACAGATCAATCAGCAGTTCTCTGAAAAACATGTTATGATTGTTCTCTTTGTAGGCATTTCTCTGTAGGATTCTAGGAACTGTACATATTGCAGAATTTTTTCAAGTGCTGTCCTCTTCCATCCCTATTATTTTAGTCAAAAGAAGAGAAAGAGCTAGGATTGAGAATCACAGCAATTGCAAAGACATATCAATTGAGAGTTACTGCTTTACTTAATCCTCATAACAAACCCTCAGAGGCAAGTAGGCCAGTATGACTAATCCCTAGTTCACACCTGGGGAAGGGGAACCCCATGTTTTAAAGGACATGCTCAAGATCATTCCGATGGTAAAGAAAACATTGCATTCAAATCCAGAGCATTGACTCTAAGTTTGGGATTCTTGAAAATATAGTGGAGTGTGATTTCAATGCTCAGTTCCCAGAGCTTTTTATGGGGTTTGGGGCCAATGGCAACCTGACTTCATCCCACTTCCCCACTAGTCTCGCCTCTAAGCTTAGCTGTCATTCTTGACCCAAGCAGCTGCTGGGCTGGCAGGAGGCTCAGAGCAATTAGGGTTGTAGGTTCCATGGGAATTCCAACAGCTGGGAGAGGTCCCAAGAGCAGACAAGGAAAAATAACATGTACAAGGGCACACCTCAGCCAAATAGGTAAAGGTCAATCAGAACAATGAGAATAAAGTAGAGCAGCTAGGAAGATACTTGCCAACTTTAAGAAAATGGGATCACTTAGAGGTGCCTGTGTGGCTCAGTTGGTTACACATTTGCCTTCAGCTCAGGTCTTGATTCCAGGATCCTGGGATTGAGCCCCACATTGGGCTCTCTGCTTGGTGGGGAGCCTGTTTCTCTCTCTCCCTCTGTCCCCCACCCCATGCTCTTCTCTCTCTCCTCAAATAAACTCTTGAAAAAATAAAACAAAATAAGATATAAACTTAAAAAAAAGGAATATGGGACCACTTAAAGGGAATTCAAATATACTTCAAAAAAGACTAAAAGCTAAGATTTGTGAACTAAAATGCTAAGTGGATAGTTTGAAAGAGAGGATGGGCACGGTAATAGAGAGCTTAATTGAATCTGGTCATGAAGCAATTCAAATGAATGATATGGAAGGCCAAGTGGAAGAAAAAAAAAACTTAAGGCAAAAAATGAAAGGCAACCAACCAAAACAAAGAAACAAAAACACAAAGGGAAGAAAATGGTGAGGGAAGAGATTTGGAGAACAGGTCCTAGATGGTTGACATGTGATTAAGAGGAGTTTAAGGGATCCCTGGGTGGCGCAGAGGGGATCCCTGGGTGGCGCAGAGGTTTGGCGCCTGCCTTTGGCCCAGGGTGCAATCCTGGAGTCCCAGGATCGAATCCCACGTCGGGCTCCCGGTGCATGGAGCCTGCTTCTCCCTCTGCCTGTGTCTCTGCCTCTCTCTCTCTCTCTCTCTATCATAAATAAATAAAAATTTAAAAAAATTATTAAAAAAAAAGAGGAGTTTAAGAAGGAGAAAAATAGAAGAGATGGTGAAGTATCAGTAATAAAGACTAGGAGATAGTTCTGCTGAGTTGAAGCTCCCAGGGAAATGGGGTGATGGGCAGCACCTCTGGCCCATGGGATTCAGATTCTGATCAGTAATGACTGAGAGGTTATTAATTTGACATGTTAATTTGGCATGTTTGTCTTTAACATTATGTGTATGTATGTAATAAGCTTATAGTCTAAGATATGAAGAAACACATGGGGAAAATACATATATATGTATGTGTGTGCATATGTGTATATATAATTTATTTATAATAATAATATAAATAATTTGTGTTACTAAATAAACAAATATATGTATTTATTGGTTCACCTGTGTCTGTCTCTTCCAATGGATGTCTCTTCCTACTTTAAAGGGTAAGTTTGAAGGCAAACATCCATAGGCTTGTGTTCTGTGGTGGCTTGCATCTCTGAACCTAGAAAGGTGTTTTAACAGTGGTGACAATTTACTTTTACTTTTGCCTTTCTCTTGGTACTCTGGCCAGAACTCTATCAGGCCCTTAATAAGTATTTGTTGAATATTGGCCACTTAGGGAGGGAAAGAAACCAGGACAAAGAGTCTTGGCCTGGTTGGGGGTTGGTGTGGAGGAATGTCTCACCTTTTATTCCTTGAAATCACAGCTGCCTCCAGGCAAAGTAGTTGAAGAGAGCCTGGGTCCCCACCCATCGGTAAGGCCTTAAGGCTTTAAAGCGGCTTGCTCCAAGTGGCTCTCAGCTATCTGGTCAACAAAGTCCCTCAATCCAAAATGGATACTGATCACTGCTCTCAGGTGTAAACCTTTGCAAAGCTCATTCCCTTGGCTCAAATCTAAGAAACAAAGCCAAACCCTAAAAGATCAACTTTTAAAGAGGTGAATTTCTAGGTATGATCAGGCCACGAAAAAGAGTATTGGGGGTCAGAAGAGCCTTTTCTGAGCTCTTCCTATGACAGGGAGCCCCCTCCACCGCCCCCCACCCGCCCCCCCACAATGATCATCAAACTGGGAAGGACCAAGGTTTGAAGCACAGACTCAGCATCGGCGTCAAAACGGGCGGAGCCTACAGCTGCAGCTCCCGGAGCGCAGCATCCAGATGGCTAACTGATCTGCCCCATTTCGCGGAGATTCCCTTGCCTACATGTCCCCCCCCCTCGCCCCAACTGCCCTGCTCAGGAGTGGCCAACCGTGTGTAAGATGTTCGGGCTTCTATTAAAATGGACCCAAGAAAGGGCTGACAGCTGAGCGTGCAGCGCCGATGCAGGAATACTCACCTGGGAGAATCTGAGCAGAAAGCAAGTAAGCAAACAGCTGAGAGGGTTTCCTATTAGTATTAATTTAGGCATCAAAGGGAAACCTGACAACACCATGAAAGCAGCAGTCATAGACCTTGGTTGTAGGCACAGAGGATAATAAGACAGGATTAAAGAGTTGCAAAAACACACAGTGCCCACCGCCCCAGAGCCAGGCTTCGGTGGTGCTAACTGCGAGGGTTGGGGAGGAGTTTGCTGGAGGGGAGGAAGGGGCAGGTGCTGGGCCCTGTGGAGCCCAGAGCAGCAGACTTGGGTTTTTCTCCATCATTCGTTTACTCCCCATTGACATGGGAAACAGCCATGGTGGGGCGAACTGGCCCGCAGAATTGGGCCACACTGCCTGCTGGGACCTTTGTCCCTTTGTCCTGCCACACTGCCACACTGCCTGCTGGGACCACTGTCCCTTTGTCCTTTCTCTTGCCTCCCAGACAAGTTCGCCGCAGGCCCAAAGAGAGTGGCCAATATTTGTGGAATGCCTGTTGTTTGTCTGAAGTCGGGTCCACTTTTAGTCGAGCCTTGACCGATGACAATTTCTTGGTTCTCTTAATCTCAGAGTCTGAAGCTGGGAAGTGATGGTCTCTCTTTGAACTTCAATCAGACTTCTCTGAAGTTTCTTTCCAACCTGGCCTCGGCCTTTGGACTTCTATGTCTGTCTTTGCATTGTCTGGTTTTAGCAAGAATCCCATGGAGTGGGAGTCTAGTCATTCTCAATACCTGGTCACCCTGGCTATCTGACCAAATTCTTCATTCCCTACCTTCCCTCCGAGTGATGTCTGGTCACCCTGGTCTGCCCTCAGCAAGAGTCTTGTTCCGTGGACTGAGCCAGGATCCCCCCCCAATCCCTGATATTTCCTTTCAGTAATTTTCCATCATTGACCTCCCCTACTTTGGCAATAAAATCCCCACTTTCCCCTGTTGCATTTGGAGTTGAGCTCAAGCTTTCTTCCCTACTTCAAACCTCCAATGCCGTAGTCCCTATATTTATCCCAGTCATTTCCCTGAAGAAATCTGCCCTGTTGTTTAAACAAGTGTAATTTCACAGAAGAAAGGGCCAGTTATCTTCTGATAATCTGAGGAAAAGGCAAAAGCAAATGAACTGAAACGAGGCATTCAAGAAACCCCTGGAAGCGAAAGCATAGCATTCGGATCCAAGGGGGTGTTTGGGTTATCATGGTGCTCTAAACTCCTCTCCTCGCATTCCTCTTTTCCAAGTCCCTCCCCTCCCACCCCCGAAATTTGGATTAACTAATAAATGCAAAATTTCAAAGATGAACCTAGACTTTTGAAGTTTAGTCCTTCATGACTTCTTTCCTAGACCAGTGCTTCCCAAATATTTAAGTGTGTTCTGATTGCATGGGGTATCTTGTTAAGTGCAGATTCTGATGTAGTAGGTCTGGGTTAGGCTCCTAGGTTCTGCATTTCTATCAAGATTCCATGGGACGCCTGGGTGGCTCAGTGGTTGAGCGCCTCCCTTTGGCCCAGGGTGAGATCAAGTCCCACAGGGGCTCCTTGCATGGAGCCTGCTTCTCCCTCTGCCTGTGTCTTTGCCTCTCTCTCTCTCTGTATCTCTTATGAATAAATAAATGAAATAAAAAATAAAAAATAAAACTTGATATTTGTGGTACAAATTTGGTCAACAAATGAGTTTTGATTGACTTGAGTTTTTTGTAAATGTTAAGCTATCATTTACATATCTGCAGAGTCACATAAAAATCCAGATTTTGACTTTGGAAGAATATCAAAATCTGGTAAGAATAGGACCATTCGGTCTCCTTTCCCCTTTAGAGAGAGAACAGCTTTTCCACTTGATGCACACCCTGCCACTGTTTCCTCATACTCCAAGTGTGTATATGTGCACCTCCATAACTTTTTAGTTTGGTCTATTTACATTACTTCCCACTGCCTCATAAACATTTGAATTTGCCACCTCTTGCCTAAAAACTTGTGTTCCAATTCCTTACCTCCCAGGATTCAGTTATGTATCATCCCTCTCTCATACAATTTCCTGTATTTCAGGCATCTGATGCTGTGGGCATGCCACTTCTTAATATGTATCATATAGACTCTAGGGTTTCACAATCTAATGCTCAAGGTTTTCTCTCTGCTTCCTGTAAGGAAAATGACCTTCTTCACTCTTCGTATGTTGATGTATCCCAGTGATTTGTTTCATGGGGAAAAATGGGTGTCATGGACTGAATTGTGTCCTTTTGAGTTAGGGACAAAAGTTGGAGCTCGGCAGGGCTAGGCAGGGGGCCACAGAAGTAGGCTCACAAAAATCCCAAAAATGCTGAGGTGTAAGGAAACCAGAGATAAAGGAACAAGCCAGACCACCCTGCCTGAAGGTGTGGGTGGGGAAGTGTCTTGTTACAACAGTTACTTGTGACCAACAAAGAGTAACCAGACCCCAAAGAAGAAGTAAACCATTAAAAATTGTTATCAATAGTCCTAACTCAACGGTGATGTCAATAGATAGTGTGAAAAGGATTTAGGTTCCCTGATTAAGCTCTCAAAAGACCAACCCTACAAGTCCTCAGTGACAACCTTGAAGGGACCCTTCTCACTCCTGAGAACTTTCTCTGTATCTTTACTTAATAAACTTCTATCCCTTTAATGACTCTCCTGTGTCTGCGAGATTCATCTTTTGACTCCATGAAAGAAAAATCAAGGTCTCCCATATCACTTTCCCAAATTCATATGTTGAAGTCCTAATCCCCAGGTATTCTAGTACTCAGAACATGAGTTTATTCAGAGATTGAGCCTTTAAAGAGAGAATTAGATTAAGTAAGGCTGTTAGGGTAGGCTATAATCCTTTATGACTGGAATCCTTAAAAGAAGAGGAAATTTTGGCACACAAAATTAACACCAGGGATGAAAGGGTAACGAGAAATACTATGTAAGGACACAGCAAGAGGGTGGCTATTTGCAAGCCAAAGAGAAGGGCGCCACAAGTAACAACCCTGCCAACATCTCCATCTTGGGCTTATAGGCTCCAGAACTAAGAGAAAATACATTTCCATTGTTTAAGCTAACCAGTGTGTGGTACTTTGTTATGGAAGCTCTAGCAGACAAATACAGTGGAGGAGAATTATTTTCTTTAAATAGAATCAATTTTTGAAATGGGTATCTAGTTAATGATATAAAAGAGTCTCGCAGCTTTTTATGGCTTCTATCTTTTGGTTTATTGTGGAAAAGCTTTATCAGAAGAGATTTTCCTATGTAGATTGATCCCTTACTTTTCACTTTCCCATGGAGGATACTATCCTGTCATTCTTAACAGTTTTATTATTTTTGCTATCATAAATATTTTGAAAACTACTGGAGGCATGGGTTGACAGGTAGCTGAGATGGCCCACAACTTTGAATCCTAGTATTCTCAATATGTGAGAAAAGGAAATCCTTGAAACCTTCCTTAACAGCGAGGTTATTTTAAGGTAAATTCTAGAACTGAAGATTTGTTTTTAAAAAGATTTTATTTATTCATTCGTGAGAGACACAGAGAGAGAGAGAGGCAGAGACACAGGCAGAGGGAGAAGCAGGCTCCATGCAGGAAGCCTGACATGGGACTCAGTCCCGGGACTCCAGGATCACACCCTGAGCCGAAGGCGGCGCTAAACCGCTGAGCCACCCAGGATGCCCTAGAACTGGAGATTTTTTTCTTCAACAGATAAATAAACTAGTAAAAGAACCAAGGAATTAGGACATTTAGTTCTGTGTTGGGTAAAAATCACCTGGATTACTGTATTTAGCCATGAACTTCCAAAGGACATTTTCTGACATCTGTTGGGATAGGCATCAACACTTGGCTCAATGGCACCAGTTGGATGTCCACTTCACCTGGAATTGCTCATCTTTCCAGTATATTGGCTCCATCACAATTGGCCCGGACAGTCAACCCCTTGGTTGTCAAAACAAGACCCACTCACAGGGGTGAGATGAATTTGCTTTTGGGGAGCCAGGGATAGAAAACTAAATAGCTAGAGAAGAAACAATATTGAAGGAAGTCCTAATAGTAGAATATAAGAAGTGGCAGTGGGAGAGAAATGTAGCCCAGGCAGCCAGATACCTGACTAAAACTAGGAATTCAGGGATCCCTGGGTGGCGCAGCGGTTTGGCGCCTGCCTTTGGCCCGGGGCGCGATCCTGGAGACCCGGGATCGAATCCCACATCGGGCTCCCGGTGCATGGAGCCTGCTTCTCCCTCTGCCTGTGTCTCTGCCTCTCTCTCTCTCTCTCTCTGTGACTATCATAAATAAATAAAAATTAATAAAAAAAATAGCCTTTAAAAAAAAAACTAGGAATTCAAATATTAAGAAATGAAAGATGAAAAAAAAAAAAAAGAAATGAAAGATGAACTGTTTGTTGGCTATTACCAAACTCTGCTCTAGGTATTAAGTCTATGACTCTTGAGTTCATTGCATTTCCTCTCTCTGGGGTTGAATTGATTCTAAAATATTCAGAGAGGCTTGAGGCTAAGTGTATACATGTATGCATTTATCTATTTTATTTATTGGTTTGCAGATAGTGATTTAGCCACTCTTTATGCCAGGCAAGGTACTAGGTGTTGAATTATGAAGGCTTAAGAGACCCAGACAGACAAATTCATAGCTAGGACCTCATCTATTACCAGTACATAGATCTCCTCTATTTATTCACCTACATCTCTGTCAATGATAATAAAAATATCTACCATTTATTGAGTGCTTTTTATGTGCTTTTAATATAGCATTATTTTATCTTTATAATACCAGATAAGAAAGACATTATTACTATTATTCTCATTTTACAGATGAGGAAATCGTGGCTAAAAAGTGTTAACTCTCAAAAAAAAAAAAAAAGTGTTAACTCTCCTAAGGTCACAATTAGTATGTGGTGACTCCAGGATTTGAGTCCAGGTATGTCTAACTCAAAGCTCATGCTTTCACTATTTGGTATGATCTTTCTAAAACTATAGAAGTTGTTCCAGGCCACCAAAGATGGAAATTTCTCTAGAAGACATGTGTCCTTATATTAAAATTTTTTTAAAAATCAAAGATATGCATACACAGTTTAAAAGTCAAATGGTTCTGTGAAGCTTATTACAAAAGCCACCAATGCCTTGTCCACTTCTGTCTGTATTTTCCATTCCCTGGCATCAAAACTTCTAACTTGTTTGGCTTTTTCTTTCTCATTTTCATCTACTTCTTAATTTTCCAGTTTTAGGTATTATCTGGTGAATTCTCACTATAGAAAAGGGTCCACCTCCGTGTGTATATATTACTTCCTGCCCACTGACCTGCATCCTCCCATCCATTTTCTCCTCCCATATCCAATATTTACATTATTTTGATCATGTGAGTGATATAATACATCATGATTATATTTCTTTCCTTATGCAACTTCTTGTTTTCCGGGCGTAATCATTGTCTCATGTTTTGGTTTGCTTAGTTTTATATGTACTCATCATGAATTTATCTTCCAGTCCCTTCCCCAATTATCCAAATCTCCTTCAAACACACCAGGAATTCTGTTAATTCCTTCTAAGGAGTCAGCTTTCTACCGGCTTTCTGACCTCCTGCATTCTGGGTAGGGGGAGATCTGTCATCTGGAATTTTTTTCACCATTAACTTGGGAATTCCTTTTGTGTCTCTTTTGAATTAGATTCTCCCTCTTCATCCATTGCCTCCCTTTCACTGATTTGGAAACTTCCAACTCAGAGAAAAAGTGCTTGGAAGGAGAATTTGGAGACTTTAAATGTCTAAATACATTATATCTGTTTGATAATTTATCTGAGTAGAGAATTCTGAGTTGGAAATATTTTTTTCCATCACTTTCCCACCATCTTTTCCCACCATTTCTACCCTTTTTCCACCATTCCACAATTCTACCATTGTCCTACAATGATAAATTGATTCCTATTCCTTTTGAATAAGAACATATTGTGTTTTTCACCATCTCTAGAAGCTTTTAGTATCTTCTTTTTGTCTCCAATATCCTGAAATCTCACCAGGATGTGCTTTGTGTTGGTTTATGTTCTTCCACTGTCATAAGTACCCTATGGGCTCTCCATCTGGAAAACTCATGTCTCTCAATTATGGAAAATTTTCTAAATTATTTCTATAATGATCTCCTCTGGGAGAGATTGCTTCTCAGAACAGTGGGCTGGCCCCTCTTAGTTCCCATAGGGCAACAAATTGTTTTTGGTTTAAATTCATCTTTATATTGCCAGCCCTTTAGCAATAGCATGGGCATTTGTTAAAATGGTTCTCAGCAACTGCTAATAAATTGAACACAACTGACCTAAGTTACTTGCAAAGTTTGTCTTAAGATTTAAATTTGTGATCATACTTTTCCACATTCTTAGCAAAGACCCAAGGTGATCAGAGTATTGAGTGAGTGTCTCTGCTGGTTACCCTTTATTCCTTCCAAAGGTTGCGTCGAGACAGATTTCAGAATGCCTATCTATTAATATGAGTGCTCCTAAACTTCCCATAGTTTTCCCTTGAAGTATTCCTCACCTAAATCATCATTTTCTATAGCTCCCCACAACTATGCTGAGTTTTCCATGCTGAAGGTGGGAGACAGTTGTGGTCAAAGAAGGAGATAGAACATGAATCCACCAGTTTCCTGTTGATTGATGGAAGCTTTTCCTGCCTGACCTGCCCTTAGAAAGAACTGCCTGCTAGGGCATGTATTGATGGCTGGGAGAGACTGAAGCTGACGGTAGAACCGGAAAAGATGTACAAACCTGTCAGGAAAATGCAAAGGAATGAAGGTTAAGTACAGGAATTGCTGAATTTAAATGGAAATCCTTTGGGATGCTTTTGAGGGGTAGTTTATCTTTTAACTCAAGATTTAAGTTTGAAAGATTTGTGGTTTATAGAGAAGAGGAATATTCAAATATCTTGTTTAAAAACTGAACAGAAATATTCTCATTCCCCAAACTCCGCACTTAATTTTAGAATTAGTAATAAGTAAGACATCTGGATGGAATTGAACAGAAGCATTTCTGAAGAATTTTGGAAGCTGGGCATATTTTCCTGCAAATGAACAGCAGGTTCTTTTTTGAAAGTGTTCTTTAATATCTAAAGAGACAGCCAAAGGCTTGTTTTCCATTCTTTTCTCCCTGAGTTCCCTTCACCAACCACAACTTTTTTTTAAAGACTTTATTTCCTTCTTTATTTCCTTAGAGCAGTTTTAGGTTCATAGCGAAATTGTATGGAAGATATAGAGAGTTCCCACAGATGTTCTTACCACCCCTTGCCCCCAACCTTCCCCATTATCAACATTCCTCACCAGAGTGGTGCATTTGTTACAATTGATGAATCTACGTTGACACATAATTATTCCCCAAAGTTCGTAGTTTATGTTAGGATTCACTCTTGGTATTGTACATTCTGTGAGTTTGGGCAAATATGTAATGACATGTATTCACCATTATAGTAAGATAGAGAATAGTTTGACTGCCCTGAGAATCCTCTGTGTTTCAACTATTCATCCTTTCCTTCCAGTATAATCTCTGACAAGCACTGATGTTTTTACCATTGCTACAGTTTTGTCTTTTCCAGAATGTCATATAGTTGGAATCAATCAGCATGTAGCCTTTTAAGATCGACTTCTTTCATTAAGTAATATGCATTTAAGATTCCTTCATGTCATTTCATGGCTTGGTAGCTCATTTTTTGTTAGCACTGAATAACATTCCACTGTATGGATGTACCATAGTTTATCTACTCACCTACTGAAAGACATGTTGGTTACTTCTAGGTTTTGGCAATTATGAATAAAGTTGCTATAAACATTTGTATGCAAGTTTTTATGTGGACTTAAGTTTTCAACTCCTTGGGTAAATGCCAAGGAATGTGATTGCTGGATCCTATGGTAAGGGCATGTGTAGTTTTATAAAAACTGTCAAGCTGATCTCCAAAGTGGCTGTGCCATTTTGCTTTTCTGCCAGCAATGGATCAGAGATCCTGTCACTCCACATCTTTGCCAGCATTTGCTGTTGTCAGTGTTCTGGATTTTGACCATTCAAATAAGTGTGTAGTGTGGTATCTCATTTTTTTTTTTTTAAGATTTTATTTATTCATAAGAGACACACAGAGAGAGGCAGAGACTCAGGCAAAGAGAGAAGCAGGATCTTTGCAGGGAGCCCAGTGTGGGGCTCGATCCCTGGACATAGGGATCATGCCCTGAGCTGAAGTCAGATGCTCATTTGCTGAGCCACCCAGGCATCCCATCATTGTTTTATTTTATTTTATTAAAGGTTTATTTATTTATTCATGAGAGACACAGAAAGAGAGAGAGAGGCAGAGACATAGGCAGAGGGAGAAGCAGGCTCCATGCAGGGAGCCTGACGTGGGACTTGATCCCGGGACTCCAGGATCATGTGCCCAGCTGAAGGCAGACGCTTAACCACTGAGCCACCCAGGTGTCCCTCCGATCATTGTTTTAATTTGTTTCCATGATCATATATGATGTGAACTATTTTTTCATATGTTTATTTGCTATCTTCTTTGGTTAAGGTATGCATCTAATCAGTGAATATCTTTTAATCAAGTTGTTTATTTTCTTATTGAGTTTTAAGCGACCATGACCTTTTGCCCTGCGTCTTTGGAGGAAACTCCTTACATGAAGTAATATGAACTTAACTTGTTACTGACATTCCGACCATAAAAAGGAGGGTAAAGATTGAAAACAAAACCAACTTTTTGAAAACTCTGGTTTACTTCAATCCAAAGGAAGAAAGGATACTCCATAAGGAGCAGTTCCCTTCCACAAATATTAATTACATGGTGAGCCTTGCTGTTGCTGCGTGCTCTGTCCAGTGCATTATTGAGGCCAAGATAGTGTAGTAGAAACACAGAGCAGAGCTTTAGAATGCTTTCTGTAGTTCCAGCGAATTATATAGATTTCTTTTTTTCCAAATCTACTTATTTTGTTCCCCCAAACTACAGATGGCTTTGAGAGTATGCACTCTGGGCATGGGACTGGATTGTTCCCCATGAGAGGAGTAAAAAATGAATGAACGAGTGGCAGTGATTCTAAAGAAATCTTTGTGAAATGAATGGTTGAGGGACCAACACAACAAGCCCAGGTAAGCAATCACAAATGTGTACAATTTCTGTACAGACTGAGCTCTCTCAGCAAGGGTCCAAGCTTGATCCTGGGAAGCCCCTCAGAGAGATTATGTTGAAATTGCATCCCAATCTGCCTTCCTGCATGTATGCCTCCTGCCTTCGCTGCTGCTTGGACTATGTGTCCCTTTCAAGTAGATAATTTTCCAGAAAAGGCTCATGGATCCTTGACTCCTGTACATGAGTATAGCAACGTGTGGTTTTTTTTTAGATTTTGTTTATTTATTTGAGAGAGAGAGATAGAGAGAGCATGTGAGGGAGCAGGAGTTGGGAGCAGAGGCAGAGGGAGGAGGGAGGAGAAGCAGACTTCCTGCTGAGCAGGGAGCTCCATGTGATCCCAGGACCCTGGAATCATGACCTGAGGTGAGGTCTTAACCGACTGAGCCACCCAGGCTCACAGCAATGTGTTTTAATTTTACTTAATAGAGAATTCTCGTCTTAGGGAATAGGTTGCTTGCACCAAAAGTATGGACTTTTCTCTTCAGAGCCCTTGTCATTGATACTTCTGCTACATAAATGGTGCGATAAAACTGCCAGCGTTGTGAGATGTTATTTCATCCACGTATTGCCCTTCTGGAATACTGCCCTGTAGGGCTGCCCGCACACCATTTCATTCCTCAATGAAGCACTTGTGATACTAGTTCAACTTCCAAACTTAAAGATAGTTATTATGTTTCTTTTTTTTGAATTTATTTATTTATGATAGTCACAGAGAGAGAGAGAGAGAGGCAGAGACACAGGCAGAGGGAGAAGCAGGCTCCATGCACCGGGAGCCCGATGTGGGATTCGATCCCGGGTCTCCAGGATCGCGCCCTGGGCCAAAGGCAGGCGCCAAACCGCTGCGCCACCCAGGGATCCCCTGTTTCCATAACTTTGTATGTTTAATTATAGACCAGAAAACCCTAACCAAACAAAAAGAAACCCACCCCAGCACTGCAGATGAACACAGTATCTGAATAAGCAGGTTGCCTGAAGTCTTGCCTAACACTGGGAGACCTGTGGCTGCATGATGTCTAAAGAAGGAAGTTTCTTGAGGGCAGAGATGAAGGCTGTCTGGACCTGCTGTGTCCTCCACCTGGCCCAGTGCCTTGCACATAGATGCTCAATAAACATTTGTTCAAAAAGGCCCGCAAACAGCAAAATCAATTTAATAACTCTCTCCCCACCACACCCTAAAAAATATTCCTCTTGGCCTTAGATTCTGACATCACTGGTACTTAATGGACACTCATTATGTACAAGGCTCTGTCTTTCAAATGTGTTAATTCATTCAATACTCCTAGTTGTCCTGTGAGCTGGCTTATGAATTCAAATCTAACAATTAGAATTTTATCACCGGACTTGAGTAGAAGAAGTTGTCCCAAATGTTCAGTGTAGTGTCAGGTTTCATCTATGAAAACTGAAAGCAGGTTGGGGCAAAAATTCTTTTAGTAGCTTGAATGCACCTTTCTGGAGGCTCAACCCATTTCCTTCATGCAGCCTAACAACAGAGGAGTTCTCTGAAAGTCTGAGAAAAGTCTGGCTTTTGGCTTCTCTGGTTTCTGTGTACCTATCTTCTTTTTTTTTTTTAATTTTTATTTATTTATTCATAAGAGACACACAGGGAGAGAAAGGCAGAGACACAGGCAGAGGGAGAAGCAGGCTCCATGCAGGGAGCCAGACGTGGGACTCAATCCCGGGTCTCCAGATCAGGCCCTGGGCTGAAGGTGGCGCTAAACCACTGCGCCACCTGGGCTGCCCCTGTACCTGTCTTCTGTCAGTTTATATATATATGTATATATACATATATACATGTACATACACACTCATATATATATATGTGTATATATATCATATATACGATATATATATTTGCAAAATTAGTAAATATGTTTTGCAAAACATTCAAACAAGTATGTTTAAATAAAAAAGGGAACATGAAGCCTGGTTCTTTCTCTCTTTACCAGGCTTTACTTGTGAACTTTATTCACCTTAGGTAGCTACTCCAGTCATCATCAGTTTGGGGTGTTTTCCCAGTTTTCTGAGCCTTGTTCTGCAATGATAGTATTCATATTGTTTTGCAATATTACTACTTTTTAAAAATTTAACAATATGTTGTGGACATCTTCCATGGTGGTACATTTGATTTAACTACTTTTTTTTTTTCTCTAAGTGATTGCAAAGCAGTGACTAGCTGTCAACAACTAGCATTTATTGGGTGTGTCTATATACCAACTACAGGGTATCATTTTATCTTTTTTCTCACAAAAACCATACGAGGGAGGTATTTTTATCCATTCTGTTTTTTTCCGTGTGAGAAAATTGAGGGATTTCAAAAATGATTATAATTCATTTAACTAGTCCCTATTAAGACACACTGAATTGTGTATATATGTATGTGTGTGTATATATGTATTTCTACAATGAGCACTTGTAGGGTAAAGTCCTAGATTCATTAATTCTATACCTAGTTTTGAGAGCTTGCTGAGTGCCAGGAAATGTTCTAGGCACTAAGAATACTGTGTTGAAGACAGATATAGATCCTGTCTCAATGGTATTACATGCTATTGGATAGATAATCAATGGGTAAGTATCTATCATGATATGTATCAGGTAGTGATATATTTACTAAGAATAATAAAATGGGTGAGGCAACGGAGATTGATAGGGTTGCTATTTCAGAAGGGTTGTCGGGGAAGGCTTCTCTGATGAGAGATCTGATCATTGAGCTGAGCATCTGAGCTCCCATAGTACAAGGGCGGGAACATTCTAGAACAGCAAATGCGAAGGCCCTGAGATAATATGATTCTGGCATGTTCAAGGAGAGATAGGACTATCAAGGATGACCTCAGGTTTAGGGACTGGCCTAAAATGCTAAGTGGTAGGACCATTTACTGAGAAGGAGTGGGAGGGAAAAGGGACAAGACAGGCAAGCTTGAGGAGGTGAGGGAAGGGAAGAAGAGTCGTAGTGTGGACTGAGACTGTCTGTGTCTATTACACATCCAGGGTACATGTTCCCCAGAAAGGAGCTGGGGCACAGACGAGGGATCAGGGCTGGAGACCCAGTTTGGGCATCATGGATATATAGAACATATTTAAACTTATGGGACTGGGTAAGTGCACCCGCAGAGTGAGGGAAGCAGAGAAGAAGGCAATGTCTGAATCGAGAAAATGCAAACATATTTCTAAATGTTGTCAAATTGCTCTTTAAAAAGTTTTACAAATTTATACTTAACACTACCTTCAGGAGAGGGTTGGAGTCTCATTCCCAGGGGTAAAAAAATAAGCTATTTTAATGTACATTTATTTAATTGTAATTGAAACTGACCCAAATTCCAATGTTTTATTGGCGCTGGCTCTGTTTTTTGTTTTGTTTTAAAATCCAAGCTGCCTGTTCTTGTCCTTTGCCCATCTTTTTGATATTTAAGATTTATGGACATATAAACTTTATTGATTGAGAAGGGTTCTTAGGATATTTGTTTTTAAGAATATCTGTCCTTTGGCATATGTTTTGTGGTTACTTTTCTTTTGATTTTTAAAGTGCTTCTTGGAGTTCAGCAGATTAAACTTTTTATGTAATCCATGATTTGATAATATATTTTCCTTCATAGCTTCTGAGCTTTCTTTAATTCGTAGGTCTTTTATTATCTGAGATGACAATCAGACTGTCTCAGGTGCTTTGTTTTGTATTAAATCTTCTAAAGTTTTCAGGATACCTTTGGTTTCTCCTAATTTCATGGCAAGAAATGAAATCGCAGAGCTGACTTCTCTCCTAGCTCGTTTTGCATCTGGTGCACTGCTGGGGAAACAGGAAGACGTAAATAGCTGAGGCAAGCTTTTGGTGGAGCCCAGAGCCAAGCACACAATAGATGCTTAACACACCTTTGTTGAAGGAATACACTGCTGGCTTTTGTCTTAGCCAGGCAGGGTAGAGCTCTGTGTCTGTTGCCAAGAACTTTCCAGACGTTATCACTTGCACAGCCCCAAGATTTCCTGCAGCAGACAGAGCCTGGGGATGAGGCCAGGGTTGGCTTGGTCAGCGGTGGCCAGAGCTGGACGACAGGTTTATAGAGGAAGCGTCTTGCAGATGCTGCTGGGGCAGTGTCTCCCTACCCCAGTAGGACTAGGTGACCGGAGAAGTTCAATTAGGGTTTCCACGGCCAAGCTAGCTCCCTTCGAGGCAGGCTTCGTGAATTTAAACAAACCATACTGTATGCAAAATACATTTTGTGGTGCAAAGTGGGAGCTAGCTGGGCTTCCCGCTGTGGTTTCCAGTCATTTTCTTGTCGCTTTCTGCCATCTACTGGCGTTAGCGCAAATTACCCTGGATTTACCTCCGATTTAGACCTGCCAGGTAGGTTTTATTCCTGTACCTTCTTGGTCTGAAATATAATTTCCCAGATAGGTCGTGCTGAACTGCGCGGGGATCCAACATTTATTTCTCTCAAAAAAAGATCACAGTTCCGAAAGGATGGAATTAGCTGCGAAGTCACTTTTTATCATTTGTGTTCCTTTGTCTGAGAGGCAGTCTTTGATTCTGACCACTTGAGTTTAAATCCTGGCTCTAAAAAAAAAAATTAACCCTGGCTCTATGATTTGTTGGGTGTGTGACGTTAGGCAGGAAACTCAACATTTTGCTGCCCCAGTTTCCTCATTTGTAACAGGTGGACAATACTAGACCTTGCCACGTGAGGTTTTGGCTCAGGTGATGTAAGTTGTCACAGGTAAACTCTATAGTAGCTAGCATCTCAACACTTGAAAAACTTTGTCAATTATTTGTTTGAAATCTGCCTCTGAGTTAAGCATTACTTTGAAACATAGAGCATTCCATAAATTAGTGATTATTTATAACCTCTACCCAGTGTTTTTGGAATAATTTTGTTTCCATACGGCTTTTTAGAGAGAAAGAGAGAATGAGTGGGAGGGGCAAAGGGAGCTAATCTTGAGGAGACACCCTGCTGAGCATGGAGCCTGACAGGGGGCTTGATTTCGTGAGATCACCACCTGAGCCAAAACCAAGAGTTGTGTGCTCAACCAACTGAGCCATTCAGGTGCCCCTCTGGAACCTTTCTTAATATCTCCTTCTAGAATAAGCCATCTTCCCTCTGGGCTCCCACAGCACAGTATCTGAGCCTCTCTTGAACTAATAACTTTTATCTTGGAATGAATATATATATATATATTTACCTGTGTTGCTTTGTACATTGCCTGGGTCCCTGAGGGAAACAGCCAGTTTCCCTGTGTCTGCTACAGTCTTTCTCACAAAGATGTTATTTAACTATTTAATGTCTGTGGAAAGAATGAATAATCTCATCTGATTCCCCACAGGAATCCTGAGTCAGGTAGAGCATGAATTGTGCCCATTCTGTAGATGAGGAACTGAGAGACTTGCCCCTAATGAAATGGAATGGTAGGCCTGGGACTAGATAGAGGTGAGGACTGGAATGCCAAAAATGTGCATGAGAAGAGTAAAGGGAACAACAGAGAGGAGCAAGACACACCCTCAGCCCGTTTGGATGGGGCTGTATGCTGAAGGCTAACTTTGGTTAGCCTCGTGGGATGAGGAAGAAAGGTCGGCCTCTGAAGTAGGTCTTCTGGCTTCCATGCTCCGTCCAAGTCAGTGAAGTGTATTCTCATAGCTGATGCCAAGTTCCTCATTTCTGCTGTCCCGTCATGGATGGTCAGTCTCATGTGTGTTCGCATGACTAGTAATTTGGGTCTAGATGTCAAAATAGTTATTCCCCAGATTTATTTGCAATTGTCAAGAGGCCAAAGAGTCCGACCAGGACAGCCCTGTTACTTTTTATTAGATACAGATTCTAGCTCTACTGAGAGCCAGGGGTCCACGTGAGGGTCCCTGTTCTGGTATTCTCCATGTATCCTGCAGAACAAATGAGTTTTTCTAATGACTTTTTGTTTTCCATTAAAATTTTTAAAAATTTAATCTTTTAATTTTGTATTTCTACTATAGTTAACATACAGACTTACATTGGTTTCAGATGTATAACATAGTGATTCAATACTTCCATACAACACCCAGTGCTCATCACAACAAGTGCCCTCCTTCATCCCCTTCATCTATTTCACATATGATCCCACCTACTTCTCCTCTAGTCACCATCTCTAGAGTTAAGAGTCTGATTTTCGGTTTGTCTACTTTTTTCTTTGTTTTGTCTCTTAAATTCCACATATAGGTGAGATCATATTGTATTTGTCTTTCTCCGACTGACTTATTTCACTTAGCTCTAGTGAGTTTGTAATATGCATTCAACAAATGCTTATTGAGTACCTACTACGGGCCACACATGGTGCTGGGAGCACAAGGAAGCCATGGTCCTTGACTTCTTGCTTACAACTAAATGGAAAGCCAATTGGACATACAAGCAAGTAATATCAATTGTTTGTAGGGGCTGATTTAAATGGGGTTTGTTATTTAAATGCATTTCATGGAAGTCCCTGGAGAACTTACCTTAAATCCTTCTTCAGGTATATCTCTTTTGGGGATTTCAGACATGAATGGACTGACTGGCCTAGGAATATATCCCTCTTTTGGGTCTTTCTTGTTTTTAGCTTCATTATTATCTTCTTTCATAAAAAGTTACCAAGTACCAAGGAAAGGTAAATCTTTCCCACACCCCTGGTTACTAGATGGTCATCACCTCAAGGAGAAGGCCCCGAGGTGAGAATAAAAATGTTATATCTTTATAGTCTAAGTTCAAAGAGCACCCTTCTTTTGTGCCAGACACCCTACCTTCAGCTTGTAGGGAGATGGGACTGGATAGGTAGATGATTAGTGGATTCTAGAGAGGTGTCCTAACCTTAGAAGTGGAAGAGCCCCATGGCAGTGTTAGGACTTAGAGAGACTCTATTGGAAGTTGAGGCTACTGGAGAAATTGGCCTGTTTCCCCTCAGGACAACATAGACGTGGAGGCTACACAGGACACTGTCAGCCCAGTCAGCAGACACTGTGATGTAGTGCCAGCCCTGGGATGTGGAGTAGATGGGACAGAGAAAATGGAGGGTTTCCTTCTGTGTCTGGCCCTCTCACATAAACAGACTCTGACCTTGAATCCACCCAGTCCTCCCTGGGTGGATTCAAGGTCAGAGTCTGTTTATGTGAGATTTTCTGTTGTCTACCCAAGCAAATGAGATCACACAGAGAACCAGACCAGACCAAGAGTGTGACATCTCTCCTCTTCCCTTTATCAGTGAAAGTTCCATGATTTTCATGAGATTAGCAAGGGGACAGAGTTATGAATGAAGAGTAACCAAGATAAGAATACCCAAATTTCCTGGATCATGATGCATTTCAAGATCTGAATAATGTAAGTAGTCTAGTCTTAGCATAGCAAGGTGGACAAATAAAAGTAATTCTTATGGTGACCCTATGGTTCATGCTCACTACAGATGTTGTATTTTATGCCATCTTAAGGATACAAAGATGAAAAAGTTGGCCATGGGTCAGAGTTAAAACTGCACTGGCTTTGGAGGTAGATGGAAGGTATTTGCATCTCCTACTACTCCCTTTGTAGCCTTTCTTCATGTATCTGCATTTGTTTTCTCATCTGAAAAATGAGTTAATATATTCCTTTCAGAATTATCTTAAGGATAATGTAAGTAAAACCTGGAGCACAGTGCAGTATTATTACTATGAAAAATATATTACCTTGTCCTTGTGAACTTGTAGTCTGGTTTGGAGTACTAAGACTATCGTAATGATAATCACAGTGGTCTGTAACAAATGATGCCTCTGTAAGTCGGAAGAGAGTTCGAAGTAGGGAGAGAAGCATCCCACCAAATTCCATTACATCTGTTCAGTTTTGCTCAACATAAATTTATTAAGCGTCTATGATGCATCAGCCTATGTTATTATAGAAATTCAATTTCCAGGTTCTGGAATCAAAAAGACCTGGGTTGGAATCAGATCCTTACAACTTAGCAGAGGTGTGATTTGGGGCAGTTACTTAGCAAACACTCTCAGTTTCTTACTGAGTTTCTTTGTTTATAGAAGAAAGTTTTTAATAGTACCTGCCCCATAGGTTGGTGTGAGGAATAAATAAACACACATGGAGGATATAGCAAAGTCCCTCACACATTTTAAGTACTGAATAAATTGTAGTTGCTGTTAACATCGTCATTGTAATCATCATCATCATCATCATCATCATCAACACCACCAGTCCCTGTGCTTAGGGTTAGGGATTTAAAAAAATGATTAATATATATTTCCATAGTTCAGTAGGATCCTGGGGCCATCTCTGATCTTTAAAGTCTTTTGTAGGCAATCC
The DNA here is from genome assembly GCF_048164855.1 of Canis lupus baileyi. Lineage (NCBI taxonomy): Eukaryota > Metazoa > Chordata > Mammalia > Carnivora > Canidae > Canis > Canis lupus. The sequence goes on from NC_132843.1 coordinate 69,257,714, forward strand.
ATGCAGAATAGAACTCGGTTTTCTAGAAACGGGAAGCATTTTTGCTTGGGAAATTTGCAATACTCCTCACTAGAGGAGGGCATTTATTTCACCTACCACACTCATTTTGGGAATGTGCTTCCTTAGAGCTCTCCATGAAATGGAGATAAAGGTCTATTGGTTTTTACAGGGCCAAAGCTTCTCTTACTTGGTCTATATAATTATACAAATGGACAGATTTAGTGATTGAGAGTCCCATCTTTTGCCTATATCTTTTAGCAGGTATTTATGCACAGCAGTGGTATGTTCCAGGGTATTCTAAAGTTCCCTAAAATCAAATACGACCGAGTTGCTGTTGTAGTGCATAGTAACACCTAAGTAGGGAAGTAGCATTTTTAGCATGAAAGTGGCCTGAAAGTCATGAAGTGTGCTTCAGTAAAAAAGAATTCCTGCTACCTGAACTCAGAACAAGGGCTTTCATTCCTGGCTTATGAGGAAGGAAAAAAGACCAAACCAAAACAAAACAAGATGCAAATGTTCTATTAAGCTCCCTTACTGTGCGAATTTTGAATGGTGAAATGTAACTCTGCTCAGAGACAAGGGCTAGATCAGTTGGCTTTAAAGTTTCTTTGGCATTATGGTGCTTAGCTCATCTGGTGGAAGGATGAAAAGAACCCAGAACTGTTAAATGGAACTCCCATTATTACCGGCCACCCGGAGTTCTCTCAAGAATTTGTTCAAAGCTGTCCCCTAACTATCTATAACATGTCAGCCTCCACTAAGGAGAAGGACATCTGTGTATTTTTAGATAGAAAACTGCTGTCTCCTTGTCATTTTGTAGAAAATGCTTTTCTCTCTGCTTCCCTTCATCGGGCCTGCTGGTATCTCAGCAGAGAAAGGAGCTACCTGGTAAATAAAGATAAGCTGCACTTATTAGCAGAGATTTGCAAGGGAAGAGGCTGTTTAAAAATGGATAAGGAGGCAATTGTGTTCTCCTGGCTCTAAAGCGGGGCCTCGCTTTCCTCTGTCAGGGCCTGGCAGCCCGCGAGGAGCTGAACAAGTAGGCCTGCCACCCCGGCGCGACCCGGAGTTCACATGGACGAGGCTACACTCCGTGGCAGGAACCCTCGGGCCTTTGAAGTTGCTGAGTCGTCCTGACAGCAGATCCCTTCGTGGAGGACTGATGCTCTGCCAGGAGAGTAGAACGCCGTCGTTTTTAGACTGCCCTTTGGGATAAAAGAGACAGTCGTGCAGTGCAGCCCCAGTGCCAGGCCTCCGCCTGACAGAGCCGTCATTGTTCGCGTCACCCCTCGGTGAGCTCCACACAGTCAGCGGGGTCTGGGCCTCGTCAGGGCTGGGGGACAGGTTTCTCGCAGGGATCAGGTAAACAGCCGTGGCTGGCGGTGAAGGAGGGTGGCGGAGGGCAGGTCTCGGTGATGGCTGACATCTGGTTCCAGACCGAGTTCAGTCAGCGCTCCAGATGTTTCCACAGGCGCCGAAGTTTTGCCCACAGGAAGCCCAAAGCATCTCTTGACGAAGCGCTGCGGTTTCCACCTGATCCTTCTGGAGAAGGTGGTGTGTTCTTCTGTGATGTTTGCTTTTAGGTGGGAAGAATTGAGATAAGCTTAAAAGGAAAAAAACAAAACAAAAATAAAAAAAACAACAACGGGCGCTGGCATCCAAGGGTCTCTGTCTAGTGTTTATCTCGGGCTTTCTCTACCATCCTCATCATGAGCGTGTGAAGGAAACGTGAGAGCCCTTGGGCTGACCGGCCTAAGTCTGTCTTTGTCCTCACATGAGCTCAGCTTATCCCAATTGTGCTGACTCTGTGGGATTCCCAGAAAATAAAAGCCAGGGACAAAGCACCAGGAAAATGACCTGGTCCACTTGAGCCTGGCCTCCTTCCCATAGCCCCGCCATCTGTGAGTAGACCCCAGGGTGAGGGAAGGCAAGCCTGGAAGGAAGTTTTGCTGAGAAACGTGGATACCTTTTGCAGCCTGATATTTTCTTCTCAGGCTCATTTATGAGGCATAATGAACGTGTGTGTGTGTGTGTGTGTGTGTGTGTGTGTGTGTGTTTACAAGTGTTACTTCAGACAGTGTTATAAAGCAGAACACAAAAGCTGTTTCCTAGTAGTTGGGGATTAGTTGTCAACTCTCCACCCCCCACAAGTGTTTTGCTTAAGGCATTTCAAATATCATCTGGTTATTTGGTGATTTCTGAGAAATAAAGAATGGCTGTGAATGGAATGTTATTGAAACATCCATTTTTCAGCTGTGATTTTAATTGCTTGGAAGTGTGGAGACTCAGTTTTTAAATTTCCAGACTCTATCTCTTCCTGGCACTTTCTCTTAGGCTTCCTTTGAATAGATAGACTCCACATACTTCTAGAATAAATCTGCAACTTGAGAATACACTCAGTCAGAGGTGGATTTACCGTGAATGAATTAAGCTTAAGCTTTGGGGCCTCTCGTTTTAAAGGCTGCTTTCAAGGTCCTGAGAAGGAGCCTAGCAGTGTGTTCACATGGTCACATATTTTTGTGAAATTTGCAAAAATGAGATCTTTTACAAATACAGTTTTTCTTAAAGAAAGCTACCCTAGAGTTGTAAGTTTCGGTTCTTGAGCACCCTCTGACAGCAGGGTGAGTAATTTCTTATAAGTTGCCCATCTTTATCTTAATAGAGGATTATAAATGAGGTTAACATAGAATAATTTAGAGAGGGTGTTTTTTGGCAATCACCATTGTCCTCTCAATATGCCAAACACCGTTTATTATACTTTGATTTGTCTTAAGGAAAGCAGCTGCAGAAGACAGAAGATTTTCTGGAGGGTTTCACAATGCTAACTAATGAGGAAGACGATAATACTTCATAATTCATGACAGGAAGGGGCTGCCTCCTTGTTATTTGGTGTCACGTTAGCTATTGACAAAAGGACTGCCTGGCACATCCTCTGACATTTTCTTCAGGACTGGGAGAAATGAGAGGAATGTTTGAAATGACTTAGGGGCCTTCATATTCCTTTTGCTCCTTTCATCTCCCATTTTTTTGGGTGGCAGGGGTTGGGCCTACATGCTTCCTATGGTTTTCTTTGGTGAGAGGTTCCAGAGAAACAGGGAGAAGAGGATTCTTAGGGCAGTCTGTGAGCTCAGGAGAGGGTCCAGGGATATCCTTGGGGCTCTATGTTGCTTGAACTCCGACTCTGGGCCTCCTAACCACATCACGACATGGAAGCTTCCGAAGCAGTGAGAAACACCAGACTTATGAACTTCATGTACACCAGGATTTAGTAAACAGGATGGCCATCCTAAGTGTGTTAATTTACCCTCTCTCTTTTCTCCTTGCTACTCCCTGGGTGTTTTAAATTAATTCAATAAACCCCATATGATGGGAACATCTTAACTTACTTTGTGAACCTTTTTGTTCTCTGACCTCTGAGGTTGTTTGCCTGGTAGTATGTTAGCAGGCTATCATTGCATCAAAGTCATTTCCCACATAACAGCATTAATCGGGGTTATTTAACTCTGGTAATAATAACACCCACATTTAAGAGGCTTAACAAACATTTTTCTCTAAACACCATTGAACATGGATGCTCCTTGTCAGGCAGCTTTCCTGGGTAGCTCTCCTCAAAGCTTTGACTCAGGGACAGGGGAACCTTCCATCCTGTGGCCACACCTCTTTGAAGTCCTTGGAAATTCTCTCTGTTAAACTGGCAGATGAAGAGAGTGGAAGATTGTGTAAGGATTTTATGAACCACAACTAGAAATGGCACACAGTATTCCCATCACATTTTATTGGTCAAAACTAAGTCACATGGCCAAGCCCAAGTGCAAGAGAGGCTGGGAAATGTAGTCCAGCCATATGACCAGGAGAAAAGGGAAATGGGATCTCAGGGATCAATTAAATTAGTCTCTGCTGGAGCATGACTATGAACTAATACTAACTCTGAATCTTCATCCCTCAATATTAATTTTGTGACATTGTTCTGCCTTTTTACCTTGAGCTGGTTGAAAGTGGTGGCTTCTTAAGCCAAATAAAACCGACACAAATAAACAACGCTCATTTTAAAGAAATTAGAAAACACCAATTCAGGTGACTACTTGATATACATCTTAATCAATGGTGAACTCTATTGGTACAATTCTGCTGAATGGTAGGGAGTGTGTGGCTTGATCTCTTAAGATTATATTGAATAATTTGAAGCAGAGAACTAAATACAATAATAGAATTTTAGAACTAGAGAAAGCTTAGAAATTATTTAATCCAAAACTTTAATAGATGCTGGCACTGAACCCAAAGCAGAGGGAAGATAGGCTCTGATGTTGATACTCTTTCCATTTCATGGGGAAGCATAAAAACTTGACTTACCAATGTCACACAGTTAATTGAGAGAAATGAGCCTGGGACCCAGTGCTTCAAATTATGAGTCAATGCGCTCTTCACATATATTTAACACCCCCTACCGCATGTATACATATATGCATTCGTGCTCCTCTTCAGAGTCATTCATGTGAGTTTAATTTACAGTCCACTGAAATGGAAGGAAGACATGATTAATGTGCATTATTCTCAAAATGTGGGGCTAGCAGGTCTGTGGTGTTACATCTGTAATAACATCATTTGCACAGCTTGTGTGCTGTTTTGCAAATAGCCCCAAAGTATTTTGTGTGTTGGTCACCAAGTTCGAAGAGAAATGAGATATTCTTTTCACTGGTCTGGAAAAGAGCAAGTTGCAGTGGCTGACTTCAGAATGCCCCATTGTTCCAAGCCTAACAGGTGCAGGTTCCGACACTAAGGGTCGGATCCCATTACCACTTGAGTTGCATGGATCACTGACCTTGAAAGGGGTCTGCACACACATCAGTGTGGGACCCGTCCTTTAGGAACCACGGCCACTAATCTGAATGGCTATTTAGAGCTGTGAATGGCATTTAACAGGCGTCCCTCCATTCTTCCAGGCTCATTGAAGAATCCCAGTCCTTCTCCTCCTGCTCATTAGAACTGACACTTCCCAGGCCAGAGGGATGACCAGGATGAATCAGAGAGGTGAGATCTTCATCCTGAAGGACAGGGTACAGTTCAGGGCCAGCTGGGGATGAAAGAAGTCACTCTTGGCAGTTGGGGCTTGGAGCTTATGATTGCGTCTCCATTATAACAAACATGCAATTATGTGGAATATCTCAAAGATACCTTCCTTTGAAAGTTGGATGATTCAATCAAGTCATTTTCATAGTATTCTCTTAAAAAGAGTAAATCCTTCAGCTCGTATGCCTATAAACCCGCCCACTCTTGACTTCTGAAACAGACATTTTTTCCTATGAAGCTTGTTTGATGTTCTGTTTGCATTTTATTTACATCATTTAGTGTGTAGCTTGCTTTTGTATGCATGGTGGTCATATTTATGATGGGTTAATTTCTTGAAATTAAAATATAAGAAAGGGCATTACAAATATTTTAGTAATCCAACTGAATTTTGAGGGCATGTGGCCACTGTATGGCTATTTCTTGGAGCAAATTTGTTTGTTATTGGGTGCAAACTAGGCATTTGCCACTCTGAAATCTCACAGTTAGATTTAGTTGCTCAATTGATTTCCTACTGATTTATTGAAGGTAGTAGCATTACATAGTGGCATATAGATAACTTCCATCTGGCCTAAAAAGGCAAGATGGAAATGATTTTCTTGGGGTTGATTATCCAGCTAGTCCATTCATTCTGATTAAAGTAGATGCGGCTTACAATTGCGGATGTGCTTATAAGGGAAGATGCCAATGAGGAGAATGATCTTAGATACTTTCAGCGATATTATGAGCAATCTTTTTAAAAAGCGACGCTCTGGAAAATTTTCCATTGTTTTGAAATGACACAGTGGCTTGCATATGTATTCGTCATATTAAGTAATGATTTCATTCATTCATTTAGCAAACTATGAACACTTTTTATGTGCAAGATATTAGAATATAAGGCCAAGCGTGACATGACCCTGGCCATGGCTTACAGTTTGGTGAAGGAGACAAACTTCTAGCTACCACATGCACAGGTTTTGGTGGCCATCTATACCATCCTAAGGAGATGTCTACCTATGTATATGCTTACATGAACTGAATTTACGGGCCTCTAGGGCAGTGGGAGAGTCCTGTGAGGGCAATGTGGAGGAGGGATCATGAGTTTTTCCAAGGAATGTCAGAGAAGGCACTAGGGAGGAAACTCCGAGCGCTTTGCCAGACAGAAGAGGCACAATGAACAGAGGAACTGAAGAGTGAGCAAGAGAGGAACGGAGGCGAGAGTGATCTTTTTAGAGCAACTGGAGCATGACACAGACATGGAACAGACGTGGTCTGTGACACAAATACATACACGAAGCAAAGTAATTAGGAGGGTGGAAATTTCAGCCACATGCTCAGGGGCAAGAGGTATGTGACTTTACTGATCCTTCTATTCATCCACTTATTTGTAGAAACTCTCATTTTGCCATGTGAAGGAAACTTAATCCTCCTCAATTTGCGCTGAATCTCCTCACCTTCCCTAAATGCCAGGGGCCTTATGAAGATATAGATGGTGGTGCCGCGGGGTGGGGCATCAGGACCCTAGTTATCAGTTCTCCAAGCTGGATTCCAGGGAGGTGACCATTATCCTATCTGACCCTCTGTCATTAGCTCTCCAGGGCTGTCACCAAGCTGTGTTCAGAAGACTATGGTGCTGCCCCCCAGGGGGCAGGAATCAACCTCCAGATCATCTGCTTTATCAAGCTGTCTAGGGTCTGCTTTGGTTAGTCACCCCACATCCACTTCTCTGAACATTAGCTGCCCATCTGGGCTCTCTGTTAGGAAATGAGGGATGGGATCTTACACTCTTGGGTCACACCACCTTATTGAGGAGGCATCTGTTTGCCCTTTTCCAGGAAGATCAGAGTACAGGCCTCCTTTCTCAGGGACTCCAAGCTTCCTTGGTCTCATTACCTCCTTTTCCTACGATTTTCTGCACCAGGGCTAGCTTTTGTAAACTTGAAGGTGTGGGATGTGGAGTTGGTAGTGGTGGTGGAGAATCTTTGCTCTTAGTCATATTTTTTCTCTTTCTTTCTTTCTTTCTTTCTTTCTTTCTTTCTTTCTTTTTTTTTTTCCTTAGGTTCTGTGGATTTTTTTTTTTCTTTTGAAGGCTAGGCATTTGAAACTCAAAAGCCAATAATAGTTTCCTTTCTTCCCTGTTTCTACCTTGTAATCCCTTTCCTGAAGTAAGGGATCTAGAAATGTCGATTTCAGTGTTCTCAGCCACAGCAGCACATTACCATCACAGTGAGGACTTAATGACTAATACAAAGCAGTAGGTCCACTTCCTGAGGTTCTGATTTAATTGATCTGGGTTCGGGCAGGAATACTGGTGTTGTTTAACAAGCTCCTCCCCAGTAGGTTCTAACTATAGTCAGCATCAAGAATTACTAGACTAGCAGGGTGGTTAAGAAAGGTCCAAAGTATTAAAGAGAATGCAGGAAAAACATCAGCTTATATTGCAAAGTATTACTCAGGTCTAAGACGCCAGCACTGCATTTGGAAGAATCTTGAATTCCCTGTAATGGAACTTTGACTTTATCATGTTGGGAATACAAGACATTGAAAGAAAAAAATAACTAGTATTTACTATACACCTTGTGCTAAGTGCTATGTTTTAAATAGTCATCTAATTTCAGCCTGAGATAAATTCTGCAAGGTAAGTCTTCTTACCCTTTATTTTGCAGATGGGGAAATGGACCTCAGTGAGGTTATATAAATTTCTCAGGGTTATTGGGTAAGCAAATATCAGATCGCTGATTAGAATCCAGATCCCTGATTCAAAACCCAGGCTATTTCATGAAATACTGTTGCCTCCCAATGTGATGTGATAAGAGAGTTTATTAATTGGATAAATCAGTTAAGAGTTCTGTCAACAAAATGGTAGAAGAGGGAGTGGTGTCTGGGTGTCTCCGTGGGTTGAGTGTCTGGCTCTTGATTTTAGCTCATGAACCCGGGATTGTGAGATTGAACACTGCGTCAGGCTCTGCACTGGGCATGGAGTCTGCCTGGCATTCTCTCTTTCCCTCTCTCCCTGCTCCATACCCCCACTCTTGTACATGCTCTCTCTCTCTAAAAATAAATAAATAAATAAATAAATAAATAAATAAATAAATAAATATTAAAAAATGATAGAAGAGCCAAAGGTTAGTCCCAAAGGAATGGGTTAGCTTGTCGCTGTCATTGCCTTCTCTCTCAGTTGTTATCATCATACATTCAATGGTTATTGCTGCTTAGTTGTTGTTGTTGTTTTTTTTTTTAAGATTTTATTTATTCTTGAGAGACAGAGAGAGAGAGAGAGAGACAGAGACACAAGCAGAGGGAGAAGCAGGCTCCATGTAGGGAGCCCGATGTGGGACTCGATCCCAGGATGCCAGGACCACACCCTGGGTCAAAGGCAGATGCTAACCGCTGAGCCACCCAGGGATCTCTTAAGTCTTTTTTTTTAATGACTGATTTTTTTTTTTTTTTTGAGTGTGGTTGACACATGTGAGATTAGTTTCAGGTGTGCAGCATAGTGATTGGACAAGTTTAAACATTATACTGTGCTCAAAACCTATGTAGCTACTAAGTGAAAGCCTGTACCTTCCCCTCTCCCTACCTACTTTGCACATTGCCCCTGCACTTTCCCCTCCTGGCTTTGTTCTCTGTGTTTATAAGTCTGAGTCTGCTTTTTGTTTGTTTATTCTTTTTTTTTTTTTTTTTAAGATTCCACATATGAGTGAAATCATATGGTATTTGTATTTCTCTTTCTGAGTTATTTCACTTAGCGTAATACCAGCTAGGTCCATCCATGTTGTCACAAATGGCACGATCTCATCTTTTTTATGGCTATCTCATACTCCATTAATTTTCCTATTCATTCATCTATTGATGGGCTCTTAAATTGCTTCTATATCTTGGCTATTAAAAATAATATTAGGGTCATATATCCTTTCGAATCAGTGTCTTTGTTTTCTTTTGGTAAATATCCAATAGTGGAATTTTTGGATTACGTGGTATTTCAGTTCTGAGTTTTTGAAAAAACACCATACTGTTTCCCACAGTGGCTGAAACAATTTACGTTCCCACCAACAGTGCCTGAGGGTTCCTTTTCTCCACATCCTCGCCAACATTCGTTGTTTCTTGTCTTTTTGATTTTAGGTATTCTGACAGGTGTAATGCAATATCTCATTGTGGTTTTGGTTTGCATTCCCCTGATGATTAGTAATGTCAAGCATCTTTTCCTGTGTCTGTTGGTCATTTGTATTACTGTTTAGGTCTTAAGCTTGCTTTTAGCATGAATAATTTAGTGACTCAGAAGTTAACATGACTTACAGTATTTATTTGTATTTGTTCTACGAAAATAGAATTCTTTACTAAATAATCAGGGTTTTTTTTTTATCAACCTCTCCCAATTTATCTATTTATTTTTAGTAAATATAGCTTTTGTAATTAATGTCAGCATTTTTTTTTCTGTAAACTACAGTGTCACAGAGCAAAGAAAGAAAGCAAAACTCCTAAGTGCAAATAAAATATCCTTGCTACTACCTTGAATGGGGCTTACATAACCTTTGCTTTCCTTGTATGCTTCAGAGGAAGATTGTCATACTTTCATCTTTAGATTGCTTCAATCTCTTTTCATGACAGTTATCAGCATTATTGGTATAAAAGTTGCTAATTATGTTCCTTACCTGTGACCATTAATTTTCTTTTTCTGCTTTTCATTATTTCTGCTGTTCATTGTGTATGGGGGACAATGCACATACAATGCTCATGTGTATTGTCCCATTTTTCCTTCTTTAGTTAAAGGTGGGCAAAATCCCTTCTTTAAAACTTGCTGCTAGATAATTTACTTGCTAAGAGATTGCCCTGCATTTTATTGAGTGATTTCTTATTAGAGACATCAGAAAATCAGAATATATTCTGACATGGTTTTGCTTCCACTGGTTATTGTCTATTTACTTTTCCCAGTAATCCAGGCCTAGCAGAGCACCTGGCACAGCTCAACACATGTTGACTCCAATATGGTCTTCATGTGCTAAAACAGTATGGGATAAGCCAGGTACATTTAATCATGCATTGCTGAAATTCAAATGTCCTTGTTATACATCAGGTGTCCAGAAGTATAAGATTCTGATTTGAGAGGAATTCATGATAAATTTCCCCTTTCTTCTGATACTGAAGTCATTCATGCCCGGCCTTCCCATCTCGACATGATAGTGAGGTTCCCTTTGATGTCCTACAATCTCCATATTTGTTTCATTTCCTCTTCCAGAGCCACACACTTATTTATCTTCTCTGTGTATGTTTTGGGGATGTATCTACTTAGTGAAAGAACCTTTTCAATAACCTCTTTTGCTTTCATTATGTTTCCATCAGCCTTCCTCTTTTATTACACAAGTTGACCTGCGCCCCATCAAAGCAGGAAGAGGTTTTCAGCATAAAGGATCCAGGTAACACAGAAGAGAGATGCATAGTGGTGGAAGCCAAATACCGAGGGTGGCAGCAGCTAGAAAAGTGAGAAGTCAGAGCTAGGTGGAGGAGTAATGAGGGTGAAAGGAGGACATCTCAGGAGGGATGTGTGTATTTGAAAAGGAGGGCAGAGGAAAAAGATAACCTAAGAACTAAAACATAAATACGGTGGTTCATTTTAAGGAATTACGATTGAGAATAATATGAGCCCTGGCTTTTCAAGTCTTAGATGAGTTCACCTGGCTTGTTTATTTTTGACTTTTATTAAAATCTATTATTATGACTATTTTTTGCATTTATCCTTTAGAAGACCTCTCCATTGTTGTGATATTGTTATATTTTGTTGTGTTATGTTCTTTCTTTCCTATTTTTTTTTCTCCTACTAGCACTGTTGGGCATTGTTTATCCTCAGTAATGCATTTGGAGTAATCTTTGTTTTTTCAAACAAAGTCTCTGGTATGTGCATATATCTGAACTTTAATTTATGCCATGCTGTAGAACACTGATGGTAGTCAGTTGTAGTTGAATTAATAAAAAAAAAATCAGTCCTCAGGAAAGAATGATGATGGTGAGGGGAATAGTTTAAAAAATTGGATGACCTGACAGGTTGTTTTGAATGTTTCATGGTTAGAGAGGGAGAGGCAAAGAATAACTTGCCAATATTCTTTTATTAGGTAAGATTATTTGAAAAGAGTGAGATTTCAGAAACTCCTCAAGTAAAGAGAACATTCCAACCAGCAGAAGGAGAGGAGCCTAGGAGGCTGGAACAGAGGACCTGAATAGAGAAGCTGTGCAATATGAACCTAATGCTTATTTCGTGGAGGCTGCTGCCCTGACTTTGTCCACACCTGACAATTTGTTGGTTTTGGTGCAAGTCTTTCGTCCTTTTTTGTCCTGACCAACAGCTTTTTACAGTTTGGTGAATGAAGTCTGGATCAGGCATAGTCAGCAATTGAGATCGCATGCTGGAAAATAAGATAAAGAATAATAATAATAACAAAATTGTGTTATGGAGATCACTTCCTTTAGATTATAGATATACACAAATAATGCTGTCCTACTCTCCCAAATTTCCATCTCTGAGAAATTCTGTCTCAGCTCAATTAGCCTACCTTTTATGAAAACTTTTCTATGTCCCCAGCAGTGCCTGATGTTCTCTTTCCTTTCACTATGAGAGCATTTTCAGTCTTGTCTTCTCCCCACTGTAGGCAGACTATGCTTTAACTCCTTTTCGCTTGCATATAAGAAGTGCCTAGTATATATGTTTGAATGAAATACAGATTAAGATGCATGGCCGATATTGAAGTAATGTTTCTATTTCGACTGAATTGGCAGGCTCTGCTCTGTGTTTGTAATGATCACGTAGATAATTCTCTATGCACGCGTACATGTTTTAACTTTTATGTGAGCATGTAAGTGTTTGAAGGTGGTGGCAGGAAGAGGGGTGGCTCTGGAACTGCCTGCCTTGGCTTCCAATCATAGTGCTATCATTATCCAGCTGTGCGATTTTGGGCAAAGCCTTTACCATATCCTATTGAAGTATTCTCTTGTGTGATGGGGATGATAGTAGCACCTGTCTTATAAGACAGTTGTAAGAATATAATGATAGAATACATGTAAAGCATTTAGAACAATCCCTTTCACTAGTGAATACATGATAAATATTAGCTATTGACATAATTATTATTACAGTCTTGTGTACAAATTCTGTCATCTGTGTAGTTCTTATCTCAAATACCAGATTATAAACTTCTTGTGGGTGAAGACCGTTTCTCTATTTCTTAACTCAATCTTAAACATACAGTAAACTTTTAATAGTTGTCTATTTTTTAATTGTTGGAAATAGGGTGATACGCTGGAGCCCAGAGAGCTCATGGAGCCTCATAACATTTCCCTGAAACATTCCAGGCAGTAAAAGTGTAAAGGTAAATGATAGTTCTGAACCCAGAAGAATCCCATATTTGGCCAGAAAGGCCAGAGCCCTCTGGAAGTTTCTGAGACGGTAATAAGAAATATTTATAGCTATAGGCAAAATCTTTTTCAACAAATAGTATTAAAAAGAAAGTATATATATTCCAAGTTCTAACAAGATCCAATTACCACATAGCTGATGGGTTTAGGCAATTTAAAATTTTATTTTTTTCTTGTTGCTGCTTTTGTTGTTTTATAGTAATGAGATTTGATCTTAAGTTCTGCTTCATTGCTATGTCCTGAATTAATCTTATCTAGGATTATCTAGGTGGTATGCAGGTGGTGCAGAAGTTAGCCTGAGAATATGTAGTACAAATTTTCGGACCCTGTTTAAAGAGGAAAAGGAAGAAAGGACTGAGAACATTGTGGTATTAGAAAAATATCCTCATCTTTTTCAACATTTTGAGATGAGTGAGACTCCACATACATATTGTTAAATAAATGCCACCTTCACCATGAAACCATCAAATATTTTAAGAGAAATTAAATCCTTCAGACTCTGATTCTTTTACACTGGACTCATCAGAATCTTCTTTTGTAAGAGCAACTTGATAGCTAAGACACCCCTGGGGCCTTTATTCTTGAACGAGGAGGTCATATTTTTGCCAATGCTCTTTGCAACCTGAACCAAGAGAAGCTCAAGTTCAGCTTCAGATTTGGAACCCACAACCCTGAGTGAGTTTTAATGCTGATAAATTTATTCTCTCCGCAAACTCTCAGAGGCCACGCTTGGGATAAGGTGGATATCTTATAAAAGCATGTATTCTGAGGAAGGAAAGAACTGGTAGGCCAGTCAAGGTATATCAGAGGGTCAGGTCATGGGCAAAAGTCAACCTGTGCTGTGGCATTCTGGGAGTGCTGAGAAGTGGAAATCCAAAGTAACGCACCCTCAATTCCACACAGGAGAAGAGTAAAATGTCAGGGGTTGTAGATTTGTACATGAGGTGAATGGGTTTTGTGGATGGAGTTCTCAATGAGTTCACAGTGAATACTGTATGTGTTCATTCATTCTTTGAACAAATAGCCATTGAGTAGACGCTGTGAACAAACATTGCGCAAGTCCTAGAAATACAGGGGTAGCAAGGCAGACGAGTCCCTTTCATCAAAAATAAGCAAAGCTGGACACTAGTTAGAGTGGGAAGGGCAGAATTTAATCAGTAAGAACTATTGCAATAGAGAAAAGAGTCCAGCGTGAACTGAACTCAGCTTTGATCTGTGCAGAGGTGATCAGGTATTTTAAAGAGAGAAGGGGAAAGGAGGAGGGAAGGTGAGGAGGGGGGCTCGATATAGTCAGGGAAGAGAAAGGTTCCAGAAAGCAGGCAGGGAAGTTGGTCCATGTGAAACTGGTGTCTATGCTATTAGGTCCCTACTCCCCCACAGTGACTATGAGGCGGGGCCCTATTTGCAGGTGTTGGCTGGAGCAAATAGCAAATTCTTTTGGCAGTCTTGACTTTTCTCAGGCAGGCACTTGAAGGGGGACTGGGGTCATCTTAGGAATGTGGGGTTCAACTGTTAGAAACTATGCTAGTGTTCGTTCAAATCTTGGTAGACCAAGACTGAGGCCCTAGTCAAGAAGAGGACTCACAGATGTCCCTCTAGGGTTTGGTCAGGAAGAGGGTTTTGGTCACTTCCCTTGTGGAACTCCATTCTATCAGGAAATTAGAACATAACATTTTAATTAAATGTTTCATTGAATCTATTTATATTATTTTATGATAAGGGTGCTTATTCTGTTCTTCAGATGTTCCTCACGGGATTGGTAAAGAAGAAAACTCATCGATTCTCTGTGACATTAATTAACTTGGGAAATTCATGCAAGAACTACTTGGAGTCAAGTGTGATGTATAAATGGTATCATCTATTTCGACATGTTCCTTTCACTGTCTTCAAAACATCTACGAGGACGTCTGGGTTGCCTACCTCTCCATTTGGCATCCCCAAATGAGGTATGGGTATTATATTCAGAAAGTCTGAACTCTCTCGAATCAATGATTCAGATATGTCATTTCAAATACATGAATACATCTTTCTTTCCCTATTTTTGATTTTGACAAGGAGTTTTGAAAATTTTCAGAACCAACTGCTGTTCCAAGTCCAGAAATAACTTCTTAGTTCAATCAGCCCCAGCACTACCTTCTCGCCACTTCTGTATTTTCATAGTGGGAGACTCAAAATCAGAGTAGAAGTAGGACCTGAGTTCTGGTCCCAACTCTGTCATACTTTATGATACAGGACAAGTCAACCTCTTAGGGCTTCAATTTCCTGCCCTGAGCTCAGCAGAACACAGTAAGATGTGCCCAGATGGAAAAGTGCTGTGAAGATTAAAATCTGTTATGCACATGATAGTTTTCATTAATTTTGTAAGCATCCATTGTGTTAGGAGTGCAGAATGCTGGCTTAGGCACTATGGGGGAGGCAAATTATGGACACGATACCTGATTCCTACCATTAAGATACTGAAAATCAGTTTGAGTAGATGACATAAAGAATTAAAAATGATACAGGGAATGAAACTGTGATTTTTGTTGTAGTTTTGTTTTTTTTAGGGGAAGGAGTTGAAAGAACCATGAACACATTTTTCCCTCTATGTCTTAAGCCTTATATAGGAAGGACTAGAAAACACCACTATATCTAATGTACTATTGTCATTTATTAGAAAAAGGATACAAAGTAAGGTAGTGATCTGGCCACACGCACAAGGAGACCAGCCACCCGCTTCTCTGATGCAGCACATGATGATCGGCCATGTGGTGTCTCCCTCCATGGGTCCATTGTCTGGAAGGATGAGTGATAGGCGAATGTGACTGTTCAGAAGAATCTTTCCTCCGGAGAGGCAATATGTGTCCAAAATGGATCAAAATCTCATTTCTCCCCTCCATCTTTAGTTAAAAGTTTCACCTGGGTGATTTGTCAATTTAAGCACAACTGAGGTTCAAAGTCCTGTCACCCTGCAGGCCTCAACTTCTTGTCTATTGTGGTCCCCTATCGATACTTCCCAGAGCTTGGGGCTTGCAGCCATGAAAAGGAGCAAAGAGATTGTCTGTATCTCAACAAGGTCCTTGGCGTGCCAGACCAGGAGGGCCAGGTTGCTTCCTTCTCCAACCTGCTGCCTCCCTGGAAGTGACAGCTGAGGACTGAGTCTGCTGCGAGGGCCAAGTGGCCAAGGGGACAGGGCACTCAGGATTCCTCTAGTCCCCTTTCCCGTAGTACGAAAATGACAGTGCATTCCTCCAGAAGAAGCATCTGCAGCCCAGTAAGGGCGTAAGTAACAAAAACTTCCTTGCAAAGCCAAAACTGATGGAAATCCTCAGCCTGATTTTCCTTTGGTTTGAAATGCATGCTGCTGCAAAGGCAAGTGACCTTCCTTTATTGATGGAATACCTTGAAAATTTCCTTCACAGTCTGTTGTTGCCATGCCCGACCGAGCAAATCCGGCTCTCTCCCTCTGCTCCCTAGGGGAAAGCCTCAGGACCCCACCGAAGAAAGGGAATGATCGATTAATGATGAAATTGGCCAACTTGCCAATAACGATAAATTGCTTTGTTCTTCCCATAGCGAGGATGCCAGCCCCGTGTGTAGCCGGTGCCTGGAGACAAAGGATGGGAACCCCGCTCACAATGAACACAGATGAGCTTTCAGACCCATAACGAGCACAATGATAACAATAAAAGTGGCTCACGTGTCTGGCTTGTTTTTGACCAGATTTCAAATGTTTCACGCAGTCTTATGATGAGATATTTACATTTGTTTGCAGGAGAAATGTGATGGCAGTAGTCAAGATTTGGTCGGAACCGGCTTCTCTCCCCTTTATGTGGGTGGATGAGAGTGTCGTTCATGAACGCGCACATTTTAACATGTATAAAATACTCTAAAGACAGCAAAACAACTAGAAGACCTCCCGGAAATCTGCAGTCCCCTTGAGGAAATAAAATTTGCACATGAAACCACGTGCAAATAAATATAAAACAACATGTCAAAAAGGACAAATTGATATACACCGCCACTATTTTTATTTCGTGTTTTTGAAATCATGGAATTAATTGTTTTTATTATAAGGGTAATATATTAATTATCCTCTGCCCATGTAGAAAATCCACAAAATAATGAAGATTGAAATAACTTAACTGCAAGCCACCTCTCAGAACAAGAAAAGCGACCGTGTAACATTTTAATGTAATTCTTTCTGGTCTTTTTAATTTTTTCTAAAGCTTACAGACTTTATTCATAAAAAAAGTGTTTTGCACATATTCTATTTACTCTCTAAAAAAAAGTGGAGGGGGGAATGCCTGGGTGGTTCAGTTGGTTAAGCATCTGAGGTCATGATCTAGGGGTCCTGGGATGGAGCCCCATGTCTGGCTACCTCTCAGTGGGGAGCCTTCTTCTCCCCCTTCCCTCTTCTGCCCTCCCCACCCTGTTTGTGTTCTCTCTCGCTCTCAAATAAATAAATAAAATCTTAAACACAACAAAACCAATGTGCCATAGCGTTAACTACATTCACATGATTGTGCAACCAATTCTGATCTTTTAAAAAAAGGCATAGACACATGAATATGATAGATTTTTATTTTTTTATTTTAATTTTTTGGGGGGCATAGATTTTTTTATTATACTTATTTTTCTAAGTAATGTTTTTTCTTAGTATCAAAGATAATGTTCAGTGCAGAATACTTAGAAAATACTCATTATTCTAACACTAAGAAATAATTAATGTTATATTTTATCAGTTATCCTTCTAGCATTTTTCCATGTGAGTAAATGTACCTGCAAAGGTATGTATCTATACACCATTTGCATTTGAATTTACAAAGACAAATTTTTTTTTTTACAAAGACAAAATTATATCAAAGGTATCAAATACCCTTTTCTTTAGGATTATTTTGTGAGTTATTTGATACCAATAAATCTGCAACTATAGTTTTATTGCCTTTTTTTTTTTCATTCCACATTGGTGAATGCAAAATGAAAGATGTAGTATGTATGTACTATCGGCTTTTTGTGGTCACTTTCAGTGGAAAGGCTAGAGTAGTTTTTTTTTTTTTTTTAAAGATTATTTATTCATGAGAGACACACAGAGAGAGGCAGAGACATAGGCAGAGGGAGAAGCAGGCTCCATGCAGAGAGCCCGATGTGGGACTCCAGCAAGTTCTGAATTGAAGGCAGAGGCTCAGCCACTGAGCCACCCAGGCGTCGCAGGGCTGGAGTAGTTTCAGGTGAAGGAATGTAATTTATCAGAGAGAGCTTTCTAGAGGAGGTGAGTGTGAGGGCTAGGAGGATACAGGACCAGGTCCCCACCTTCTTTGTCTACCATGAGCCTGTGGGCTATTTCTACTGCTCTTCTGGTGTCTGAGGCATTTGCCGGGGGAGTCAGAGTTCAGCATGTACCAGAGCGAGGGACAAGGGAAAGTTCTGTGGGTTGTAGAGAAGTGGCCTGGT
Organism: Canis lupus baileyi; assembly: GCF_048164855.1. Classification (NCBI taxonomy): domain Eukaryota; kingdom Metazoa; phylum Chordata; class Mammalia; order Carnivora; family Canidae; genus Canis; species Canis lupus. The sequence continues at coordinate 69,275,597 of NC_132843.1, forward strand.
CTGACTGCTGAAAATCAGGCTTCCTGTTTCTTGTTTGCTGGCTAAAAATGTCTTCTGTTGAGGTTGTAAAATAATGGTGCTGTCGTTGAGTGCTGAAGCCAAGAAGAGATGGTACTGAAAGACAAATACTTATCTGCTGCCTAAGATAGAATGTTTCCAGATACCCAAGAGAATTTAAAAATACTCCTTAAAATATAAAATAATTTCAGAATTTCAGGCAATTAGTAACAAGTGGCAAGTAGGCCAGATTACAGAGAGCTTGAATTGTATCCTGGGGCTTGACAAATTGAGACCCTGGATTCATAGCAGTCCTCTTTAATCAGTGATTCATATAAATTGATACATGTCACTAGTCATTTTATCTACTAATCACACAGGCTACAGACAAAACTGAGAGATTTGCTGTTATGTTGTTGGGCAGGGGATGGGGGAGGTGGAAGTAGCATGCGTAACTTGAGGTCATAAAAATTCATTTACTGTGCCAAACTAAATATATAAAATTTGTAGTGGAAAGAGATCTGGGTACTAGATTTAATTTTGTTTTTGTTTTTGTATTTTAACTGATTTGCTGGGTGATCTTAGACAAACACCCAACTTTCTTCATGTTTTGGGTTCCTTTTTAGTGTAATGGGTTTAATACTGTCTAGTTTACCTACCACGGCTTTTGTGAGGCGTGAATTTGTGAGTAGATATGGGAACACCTTGAAAATTAAAAATGCAATGCAAGGAAACTATCAGCTAAAGACTTTCATTACGTATCAAACCCATAACATGGATTAGAAAGTGAATTAAGAGAACAAAATTGGTTTTCCATATGGTCTGAAGTAGCTGACTGGTTATTATGTTTGGGAGCATGTGAGGAAAACTTTCTTTTCTGATGTACATTTACAAAAACTTCTCATAAGAAAAATTGAGCAGTTTTGAAAAGATAGACCATTAAAACATACACATAAAATAAGATAGTCTAGATACAGCCTAAATTCATCTTTTTTGTGGTCATGTTTAAATTACATTAAGGCATCTGATTGCTATTTGGGGCAAGGACTATGACTGGTCATGTCCCCATCTCCAGTGCTTCAGTCAGAGTCCGGCACAATAGTAGGCATTCAATGTTTATGGAATGAATGGATGGATGAATGAATGAAAAGTTGGGTCTTGGGTGTTTAGGTGGTAAGCTAGTAGGTTAATGACATCTATCAGAGAAACTACTATGTTCCAGTTAGAGTACTAAGAATTCAGCTTCATCTGCTGTATTTATCAAAAATCCTTGGTAAAATGTTCAACTAGCAATTGCATGATAATGATTGTATTCCCCAAAGATACACAAACGAAACATGGTGGTGGAGGAAGGTGAACATGGCCGATGTTGTAGAATTCATCCAAGCTGTGGGACACACATATCCATCCATCCATCCATGCACCCAGCAAATACATGTCTATTTGAACACATACATAAACACACACACACACACAGACACAAAACATATATTCTCATTTCTTGGTTTGATTATTAAACCCAGCAATTTTGAGTTCATATGGAAAAAACAGACCCTCTTGTTTGATAGTTGAAGAAAGCTGTTGAGTGACAGTTTGAGTGAGGTAACATGGCAGATTAGCAGTGCCTGACTTCCCCTAATGGCTACATAAGGGGCCTGGGGCTCCGATTTGGGTTGGAGTCCAGGAGCCTGAAGTAGGTGGATGAGTGATTAGAAGTGAGACATGGCTATAGGCCATGGGTGTAAAGTCTGAATTCCAGCATCGGTGGTCCAAAGGGTGAAGTCTGTGTGCTGGGATAGGATAGGATGGTTTAAGAGACAGGTCTTAGGGTAATCCCCAAATAACACTGCAGGGAGCTAGAGAGAGAGACAGAGAGCGAACGAGAGAGAACTTTTTACTAGGGACCTATCACCCAGTCTGTTAAAGATGCTTTGCTAATTCAGACAAATGCAGAACATTTCTAGAGCTTGGATGTTCTAACTTCTAGGTCATTTCTGAAGGCCCTACAGAAAATCAGCACATTTTGCCAGCAGGGCAATGTACTAAGCATATTCCAGAAGTAAACAACCCAAGCAAATGGTCAGGGTGGTGGGCATTGTGATAGGCACAGCCAGATCTGCTTTTGGGTGGGTGGGGGGGCTCATGCCCCTCCCCCCAGCTGACAGACCCCAGCTGCTTCCAGGTAATTATCTCTGCTGAAGAAAACCCTTCCCCTGGAAGGTCTTAGTTCGGTGACTGCTCACATAAGGAGAATAAACGTATGGCTTCCTCATTCCAATGTAAGCAGCTAGGAAGTGTCACCCTGGCTCTAAGTGGGACTAGTTGAGGACCACACTGTGATAGCAACACAGCTCCCCTTCTCCCTCTGCTTATCTGCTCCTTTCCCTTCCTGATCCTGGGTGTTGCTTCCAGGAGCACCCTAAGCCCCTGACCTCCCCCCCCCCCCCCCCATAAACACCTGCAAGCTTCTCTCCATCCCAGAGGCCACTCCCCTGCCAGGGCCTGACCTGCTTTCCAGGCTGACAATCAGCTGCTTGTCTTTCAGGAGATGGCTGTGACAACCGTCTGACAACTTGTCGTGAAGGTCTATGTTAAGATCTAAAGAAGAGGGGTGAAGACCAGATAATGTCCCGACACATCAGCGTTTGGCTCTACTGCCGTCAGCTCACTTTAAAGAGGCAAGGCCTTTCCCGCAAGGCTTTGATCATCTCAGCAAGAGGTTTTTGATTTTGTTTTTGTTGTTGTTGTTTTGCCCATTTTACAGATTTGGAAACCAATGCCAACTGAGGGTTACTGCCATGAACAAGAACCCATGAATAAAGCAGCAGAAAAGTGACTTTGAACTGATCTCTTACAAAATAGATAAAAACAAGACTTTAAAACCAAGAGGACCGAGATTTATGAGGGGGCCACAGGCAGGGAGGCAGGTGAGAGAGCGTCTCTAAGGATCTACTGAAGTATCAATGGCATGGCACTGATGTGAAACCCAGGGGATGCGCTGACTCAGCCTGGCAGGGAATTCTCAGGGACCCTGGAAATGGGGAAGGAACAGTTGAAGATGCTTCCCACCCCTCCACCCCCCACTACCCCGCCCCCGCCCCGAGGTGAAAGATGCAGTGAGAGAGGCCTGGTGACACTTTCTGGGATGGGCAGCTCTAGCCCCAAAACTGAAAAAAGCAACTTTTCTGTGCAGGATCTCAGGGTCTTACGGGAATCCCCACCATTTCGGCCAAGACACCAAGCTTTTCGTAACAAAGACTCAAGCTCTCTTGGGTCCCACAAGTGACACACACATAGCTGCTGTGTGTGATGTACACGCATATAAGGTTAACATTTATAGGTCATCCCCCGCCCCCCACTAGTCCCTGTCTGTGGCTGATTGTCCCCCAAACTATCCCCCCCCCACCCCGCAGCGCTCCGCGAGCTCAGCCTCGGATTGCGTTTCTCGCTCAGCGGTGGGAGCGGGGGGGGGGGGGGGGCGGTGTGTCCCAGACACGCACGCGGAGCCTTGCGCGCCGAGTCCACGTTTTCCCACGGTTTCCCCCCTCTCCTCCCGGACCCCGGTCCTCCGCGGCGGCCGCGCAGCCTTCCGTGCGGGGAGAGCCTGCAGATGCAGCCGCGCCCCCGTCTCCCCGGCCCCGGTGCAAGGCGGGCGGGCGAGGCGACCCCGGGGCAAGCCAGGCGCTTTCCGGCGTCCGTGGCCCGTCCGGGCTCCGCATCCCGGGTCGGCGACCTGCGGCCCGACCGCAGCCCGAGCGGCGCGGGGACCCGCCCGCCTGCACCGCGCTGCCGCGGCGCGTTTCTCCAACAGCAGCATCGCGGCATCGCAGAATCGCGGCAACAAACGTTACGAGGTACTATTTCCCCAACAGACGTGCGGCAAAATGATCCGAAGAGGACCGTTGAATAATAATCCTCGTTAAAAACCGAACCGAACGAGACGCGATCATTCTGCAAAAGTGTGCTAAGGCGGGGAGGAGGGGAGTGTGTGTAGGTGGCGGTGGTGATGGTGAAGGGGGGGCCACCGACATGTTTTAAGACAAGATTAATAATTTGCTCATTAATTTTATTGGATAATTACACATCATGGGTCTTTGCAGAGTAGCTCATTTTTGAAATTAGAGATGCCTTTTAGGTTTTCTCCCGTACAATGTGCACATCAGGTGTGCAGAGGGCTCTTTAGCATGCAAAAAAAAAAAAAAAAAAAGAACACGGTATTCGACAATGTGCTATTTTTTTCTATAAGAAGGCAGCCTTTCCTAAAACGTTAATCTGCTGCTGCTGCAAAAAAAAAAAAAAAAAATGCTCCTAATTTAGAAGAAATTAGAGGGAGAGTCTACTCAGCAAACACCTCTGTTAACAGCTTCATTAGTATGTATTTTCACATAATTCAATTAGCCAAAACACATACACACGCTAACAGTGCTGTTCCCTGCTCTGGGAGTGTCAGCAAGACTTGAAGCAGATCTGAAACAAAATTGCATAAATGGCATGTAAAGCTCTGTGCATACAAAGATACCTTCAGGGTTCTAATAAATTCATGAAACTTTTTAAAGTATGATTTCCTAGCAGGCAATCACTTTTAATTAACAGGATCACCTACAGCAACACATGTCCTTCAAAAACTTACATTATTTTTTCTTTTTGAATTTCAAAGTTTCTGTAGTAAAAGTTGAATAGCTGAGTAGCTTAACCTCAAAAGGATTCCAGGCTTTTATGACAGTTATAAATCACTGTGGTGCCTTCTTTATAAGAAGAAAAGATTCTTAACACAACAGAGAAAGAAGGAAATCTCTTTTTAGTCATAGCTAGAAGCAAGCATTTTCTCCAAAGGTCAAAAAACTTTTCCTCAGTTAAAGAATAATTTTAAGGACATTGCAGCTACTTGTACAAGTAATCTCTTATAATTTACTTTATGAATTAAACATTCAATTTCCAGGATTGTGGCTTGACACGGATGGACTCGCCTCTTTCTGGAACCGGTTTTGTAGAGTTTCTCGTGTTTAGCTTTTAGTAAACACAGGCCAGGGCTGAACGCAGGATCTACTTAATGAGCCCTTCTCCTTAAGGCAAATGAGAATCCATCTACTCACCAAAGGATTCAGTGGAGTGGTTCTTGCAACTTCTTTTTCTCGGGCCTTTGTTTGAAAGACAGGGAGATGCTCATAAAAACGTCTAGGGCTAATGATAAGGCTGCAGAAATCCAAAAAAGAGACCATTCTGAGATGAAGGGAGGGTAAGAGACACCAAGATGAAACCTGTTCACCTTCCCCCCGCTCTCGTCCTGAAGGAACCTGGGCAGTTGTCTGAAGGTCAATTGGAGAATTGGGCTGGTGTCTTCTGCCCCCTGCAAAGCTAATAAAGTACCCACGGGGGGGGGAGAGGGGCGGATTACACCGTCCAGACCTCCGAGGTGAGCAGTGATGGAGCAGCCTTTGCAAACGTAGGCAGTACTGCATCCAAGCAGGGCTCTGGAAGCACCCATGGCACCTCCTGAAGCCAGCCACCATCATTTCTCACCTGGGTGACTGTGGCAGCCTCCCTGCTGGTCCCCTGCCTAGGGCTGCTCCTCTCAGACTCATTCTCCACCATGGGTTCATTCGCTGGTCTTGGTGGGGAAAGAGTTAGGTTGGCCACATACTGTACGAGGTGTTAAGGACACAAGATTGTTTCAAAACAGAAATGTGATTGTTTGCTTCCAAGCTCAATTGTCTCAAGAGATTCCCACCATCCTTCAGATAACATCTAATCTCCTTAATATGGCACAAAAGCCCTCTATGATTTTGGCCTCTGCTACTATTTCCGGTCTCAACGATTGCTCTCTTTCCCCTCTCAATCTGACTTCTAGCCATATTGGACTGCTGATGGACCCAGCCACCCAGCCAAGGGCTGTTTTCTTTCTTTCTCACATGTTTTCCCCCCAGATGTGGCTTTTTAGTTGCACTCTCTGGAAGATCCCCTTTCTCCTTTTCCTCAATTTGAGTCAAAGGCTACCCTAGTTAATACCTACTCATTCATCATGTCCCCACTTAAAGATCAGGTCTTTACATCCTTTCAGAAACCTCTGACTCCCCCAGATTGCTGACCCTTCTAGGCAATCTAGATGCACTCTCTGTTCATTTCAATGGCAGCCCTCATTTAGTTAGTGAATATTTATTGAGCATTTACTATGTGTCAGGGGATACTGATGAAACAGTATCCCAGTACCCCAGGTACTGTTCTGGGGATATCATGATGAAACAGTAGCTTTATGTTCTAAAGGAACTTCAATTTCAGTGGAGGAAAATAAAGGTAAAATAGCTATTCAAGCAAATAAGTAAGTAAACAAGGCAATCTGTGATTGTGGTAATCATGGTGGGGAAGAGTGGACTGCTTTGAGTCGGGGGTTGAGGTGAGGTCCCTGTGAGGAGATCACATTTGGGCTGAGGTATGAGTAATGAGAAGAAGCCAGCCCACGAATATCTAGTAAAAGATCATGCTGCGTGCAAAAGAAGGAAAAACAAGCCCACAGCCTCTGAAGTAGCAATGAGCGTGGGGTGTCCAAAGACAGAGAAAAGTCAGTGTAGCCGTTGTGTACAGGCGTGTCTTATACTTTCCAGAAAATGCCTTGATCTACGGTCCCATTAGCCACCCATTTGGCTCTCACACTAAGCAGTATATTACAACTAAGTCTTTACCAGAGAAATGGCTGTTATTTTGGCCTTCATAGGTCATTTTTGTTGGTTGAATTTCTCAACTTCTTGGGAATGAAGCAGGATAGAAGGCTGCCATTTATTGGGCCCCTTCAACATTAGTGAAATAAATGTAAATACTTTTTCTATGTGGTTTGTTTGTATATGCTGGGTTTTTTTTTCCTGTGTAGAAAATTTTTTCATAGTCAAATTTATTATTATTTTTGGTTTTGGTTTCTAAGGTTAGGTCATAGTCAAATTTATTATTACTTTTGTAGGTTTAGGTCATACTAAAGCTTTTCTCATTCTGAAATTTTAAAAAGTTTCCAGTGTTTTGGTTTTTAAAAGCAATTTTAGGTGCACAGCAGAATGAGAGAGAGGAAGGTACAGAGATGTCCCAGAGACTCCCTGACCCTCGTCCCCATGTACAGCATCCCGCAATGTAGATGTCACTCGCCAGAGTGGTGCGTTGTTACAGTGGATGAACCTCCATTGATATATCACCATCACTCAAAGTCCATACAGTACATTGGGGTTCACTCTTCATGTTGTATGTTCTGTGGGTTTGAACAAATGTATAATGCTTGTATCCATCTTTTTAATAGCATAGAGAGTATTTCCATTGCTCTAAAAAATGCTACTTTTTTCTAGTTTTAAAATTTCAAGTTTTACATTTAGATCTTTTTATGTATCTGGAATTTATTTTTTGGGTGAAATGGTTGAGATCCAATGTAATTCCTCCCCCCAAGTTTATTAAGATATGACTGACAAAATGGTAATATAGTTCAAGTGTGCAACATGATGATTTGATATATGTATATATTGTGAAGGGATTCAAACAATCAAGTTAATAAACACATCTGTCACCTCACAATGTAAGCTCACAGAAACTTTTAATTATACAACACTGTGTTACCAGGTATAGTCACCATGCTACACATTAGACCCACGGAATTTATTCATTTTAGGATTGTAAGTTTGTACCTCTCTGCCAACATGTCCCCATTCCCCCCACCTCGCACCCCTGGTAACCACCATTAATTCTCTGTTTTAATGACACTGTTTTTTTTAATTCCACATATTAAGTGACACCATGCAATATTTGTCTTTTCCCATCTGACTTCTTTCCCTTAGCATAATGCCCTCTAGGTTCATCTATATTCTTGCAAATGGCAGGACCTCATTCTTTTTAAAAGTTAAATAATAATCCATTGCATATGTATTTTCTTTCTCCATTCATCTGTGGACAGACATTTAGGTCGTTTCATATCTTGGCTAGCATGAATAATGTTGTAATGAACCTGGGATGATATATGTATCAAGACTGTGATTTATTTTTCTTTGGATATATACACAGAAGTGGGATTTCTGGATCATATGGTAGTTTTATTTCTAATTTTTCAGAAACCTCTGCAGTGTTTTCTGTAGTAGCTGTACACATTTACTTTCCCACCAATAGTGTTCAAGGGTTATTTTTTCTCTACATCCTAGCCAATATTTGTTATCCCTTGTCCTTTGGTGATAGACATGCTAACGAGTGTGAGGTGACGTTTCGTTGCAGTCTTGATTGGCACTGTTCTGATGCCTGCTGATGTCGGGCACTTTTTAATGTACCTGTTGGCCATTTGCATATCTTCTCTGGAAAAAAATGACTATTCAAGGTCTTTGGTCCATTTTTAAATTGGGTTATTTGGTTTTTTTGCTACTGAGTTGTAGACATGCCTTGTGCATTTTACATATTAATCCTTCTTGGGTCTGTTGTTTGCACATATTTTCTCCCATATGTTGCCTTTTTACTCTGTTGATGGTTTCCGTTGCTGTGCAGAAGCCTTTTAGTTTGATGTAGGCTCGCTTGTTTATTTTTGCTTTTGTTTCAAGTCCAAAAAAATCATTGCCAAGACCAATTTCAAGGAGCTTAATTCCCTATGTTTTCTTCTAAAAGTTATAGGGTTTTAGGGCTTATGTTCAAGTGTTTTATTTTTATGTTCAAGTTTTTAAGCTGTTTTAATCTTCTATGTATGGTATAAGATAGTGGTCCAATTTCATTCTTGTCTATGTGGATATCCAGTTTTCCCAACATTATTTATTGAAGAGACTGTCCTTTCCCCATTGTGTATTCATGGTGCCTTTGCTGACAGTTAATTGGCCATACGTGTGTGCATTTATTTCTGATCTGTCTATTCTTCTACTGAGGTATGTGTCTGTTTTTACACCAGTGCCATACTGTTTTGATTCCTATAGCTTTATAATGTAGTTTAACAGCAGGAAGCTTTACTCTTCTTGATTAATATTGCTTTAGCTATTTGGGGCCTTTTGTGGTTCCAAATGAATTTTTTGGATTGTTTTTTTCTATTTCTGTGAAAAATCCCATTGGAATTTCAGCAAGGTTTGCATTGAACCTGTAGATCGTTTTGGGAGTATGGGCCTTTTAATGATATCAATGCTTCTAATTCATGAACATTTATTTATTTCCGTTTGTCCTCTTCAATTGCTTTATCAGTGATATTCTTTAAATCAATGTCTTACAGTTTTCAGTGTGCAAATCATTCACCTTCTGGTTACATTTATTCCTAAGTATTTTATTTTACATTTATTCCTAGTTTTGATGCCATCGTAAATGGGATTTTCTTAATTTTGCTTTCTGATAGTTCATTGTTAGTATACAGAAATGCAACTGATTTTTGTACATTTTGAATCCTGCAACTTTATTGAATTTATTAGTTCTAACAGTTTTTTTTTGTGTGTGGAGTCTTAAGGTTTTCTATATATGAAATATCATCTGCAAACAGAGACAGTTTTACTTCTTTATAGATTTGGATGCCTTTTATTTATTAGGGCATAAATGTTCTTGTCTAATTCTCTGTCTAGCACTGCCAATACTATGTTCAATAAAAGTGGTAAGAGTGAGCATTTTTGTCTTATTTTTTATCTTAGAGGAAAAACTTCCAGCTTTTCTTCATTGAGTATGATGCTCACTGTAGGATTGCATATATGGCTTTTATTATGTTCAAGTACCTTTTATCTGTACCTAATTTTTTGAGTTTTTAGCATGAAAAGATTTTGAATTTTGTCAAGTGCTTTTTTGTATCTATGGACAGGATCATATGATTTTTATTCTTCATTTTGCTAATGTGGTGCATCATGTTGAATGATTTGCGTATGTTGAACCATCCTTGCATTAAGAATAAATCCTGCTTGATCATTATGTACGATTCTTTTAATGTATTGTTGAATTTGTTTGCTAGTACTTTGTTGAGGATTTTTGCATCTATGTTTATCAGGAATATTGGCCTGGTTTTCTTTTCTTGTAGTGTCCTTGTCTGGCTTTGGTATCAGGGTAATGCTGGCCTCATAAAATGAGTTTGGAATTGTTCCCTCTTCTTCAATTTTTTGGAAGAGTTTGAAAAGGATTGGTATTAATCCTTCTTTAAATGCTTGGTAGACTTCACCAGCAAAGCCATATGGTCCTAGTCTTTGTTGGAAGATTTTTGATTAATGATTCAATCTCTTTACTCATAATTGGTCTGTTTAGATTTTTTGTTTCTTCACTATTCAGTCTTAGTAGGCTGTATGTTTCTAGGAATGTATCCATTTCTGCTAGGCTGTCCAATTCTCCAATTCGTTGGTACATAATTGTCCGTAGTAGTTTTGTAATGATTCTTAGTATTTCTGTGTTATCAGTTGTAATGTCTCCTCTTTCATTTCTGGTTTTGTCTTTTCTTTCCTAGTCTAACTAAAGATTTGTTAACTTTATCTTTTGAAAAAAAAACTAGCTTTTAGTCTTGTTAATCTATTCTTTTGTCTTTCTAATCTCTATTTTATTTATTGCTGCTCTGATCATGTTATTTTTTTCCTTCTACTATGGGTTTAGTTTGTTCTTCATTTTTAGTCCCTTGAAGGATAAAGTTAGGTTGTTTATTTGAGATTTATTTTTTATTTTTTAAAAGATTTTATTTATTCATGAGAGACAGAGAAAGAGAGAGAGGCAGAGACACAGGCAGAGGGAGAAGCATGCTCCATGCAGGGATCCTGGGTCTCCAGGATCATGCCCAAGGCTGAAGGCTTTGCTAAACCGCTGAGCCACCCAGGCTGCTTGAGATTTATTTTTTCTTAATGTAGGTATTTATCACTATAAACTTTACTCTTTAGAACTGTTTTTTGCTGCATCCAATAAGTTTTGGTACGTTGTGTTTTGTATTTTTCTCAAAACATTTTTTAATTTCCCTTTTGATTTCTTCTTTGACCCATTGGTTGTTTAGTAGCAGTAGTAGTAGTTGTTTAATCTTCATAGATTTGTGAATTTTCTAGTTTTCCTCTTCTTATTAATTTCTGGTTTCATATCATTGTGGTTGGAAAAGATGCTTTATATCATTCCAATCTTAAATTGTTAAGACTTGTTTTGTTGCCTAATAAATGATCTATCCTGGAGAATCTTTTACTTGCACTTGAGAAAAATGTGTATTCTGATGTTGGATAGAATGGTCTGTATTTGTATATTAGAGCCACCTGGTCTAACGTGTAATTTAAATTTAATGATTACTTACTGATTTTCTTTAGGATGATCTACCCATTGTTGAAAGTGGAGTATTGACTTTCCATATTATTATTATATTGCTGTCTATTTCTCCCTTCAAATCTGTTAATATTTAGTTAAAATTTAGGTGCATAAATATTTACAATTGTTGGGTGCATAAATATTTATAATTATTATAACTTCTTGATGAATTGACCTTACATAATGATTTTTATCATTAAATAATGACCTTTTTTTGGTAACTTGTTAATTTTCGGCTTAAATTTTGTTTTGTCTGATATAAGTAGAGCTACATCTGCTCTCATTTGATTCCTATTTGCATGAAATATTTTTTCCTAGCCCTTCACTTCCAATCTATTTGAGCCCTTAAAGCTGAAGTAAATTTCTTGTGGGCAACATATAGTTGAGTCTTGTTTTTTTATTCATTCAGCCATTCTGTATATTTTGACTAGAGAATTCTGATCCATTTACACTTGTAGTAATTGTTGATAGCTATGGACTTACTATTACTATTCAGCTCATTGTTTCCTCACTAATTTATAATTCCTTTGTTCCTTTTTTCTTCTCTTGCTCTCTTCCTTTGCGGTTGGATAATTTTCCTCAGTGCTATGCTTTAAGTCCTTTATCCTTTACATATCTACTATAGGCTTTTATTTTATAGTTACCATGAAGTTTACTTTAATCATTCTTATAACACTATGTTTTAAGCTAATAACAGCTTAACTTTGAATGCATACAAAATCTCTACATTTTTACACCCCCCAACATTTTATATTTTTGATGTCACAATTTACATCCTTTTATATTGTATATTCATTAACAAATTATTGTGAGTTTTTTTCTTGATACTTTTGTTTTTACCCTTTCTAGTAGAGTTATAAGTGATTTACACACTACCATTACAATTACAATATTATAGCATTCTGAATTTAACTATATATTTACCTTCACCAGTAAGTTTTATATTTTCATATGTTGTTATGTTATTAACATTTTTAAAAAGATTTTTAAAATTTATTTATTTTAGAGAGAGAGAGGGAGAGAGAGAGAGAGAGAAGGAGCAGGGGGAGGGGCAGAGGGAGAGAGAAAGAGGCAGACTCCCTGCTGAGCAGAAAGCCAAACATGGGGCTCAGTCTCAGGATCCTAAGATTATGACCTGAGCTGAAGGCAGATGCTTAACAGACTGAGCCACCCAAGCACCCCTGATTAGCATCTTTTCATTTCAGCTTGAAAAACTCTGTTTAACATCTCCTGTAAGGCCAGTTTACTAGTGTTGAACTCCTTCCACTTTTGATTGTCTAGAAGAACTCTTAACTGTTGACTAATTATAATGTGTCTCAGTTGCATCTCTTTGGATTCATCTTATTTGAAAATCTCTGATCTTTTAGATCTGGATGTCTGTTTCTTTTCCCAGGTTTGGGAATTTTTTAGCCATTATTTTTTTCAATACACTTTCTGCCCGTTTCTCTCTCTCTCTTCTGGGACACCTATAATGTGTATATAGAACCAGTCGATGGTGTTCTATCTGTACATTAAGGTATTCTCATTTTTGGAAACTGTTTTTCTTTTTGTTCCTCTGAGTGATTTCCATTGCTCTTTGTATTAGCTAATTTTTTCTTTCCCTTGATTTAGTCTGCTGTTGGACCCCTCTATTGAAATTTTTAGTTCAGTTGTTATATTTTTCAGTTTTATGATTTGTTTTGTTTTTTTTGTAGTTTTTTATATTTCCTATCTCTATGTTGAAATTTTCACCCTGTGCATGCATTGTTCTCCTAACCTTGGTGAGCATCTTTATGACTGCTATATTCAATTCTGTTGAGTAAATAATTTATTTTGGTTTCATTAAGGTTAGTTTTTGGGAACTTATTTTGCTCTTTTGTTTGGAACAAACTCCTCTTTTTTTTTCTTCTTAAAAAAATTCTTTGTGTTTCTTTCTGCCAATTAGATAAAACAGTTTCCTTCTGTCAGTCTTGACAGACTGGCCTCAGGTAAGAGATGAACCTCATCAATCAGCCTCACCTGACCCCCTGGTGGACTCTCAAACCTTTGTGATTACCCAGCCCACCACCTGTGTTCTCAGTGGCTTAGTGGCTCCCAGTAGATTAGAGTATGACAAGACCCATCAGTGTTCCAAAGATGTGGCAATAGCCATACAACAGTTCAGGTTCCCAGAGGACTATTAACTGTCTGCTCCTTGAGCTCCCTGATGCAGGCCAATTGGAAATCAGACCTTCAGGCAGCAGCTGGGGAAGTTAGGGCAGTAGATACATAGTTTGACCTCTAGCAGGGAGAAACCAGGATGTAGGTGTTTTTCCTACTTACTCTGTGTTGAGCCAGAGAGAATATTCACTGGGAGCTCTTGTGCATCCAAATAGAACTGCCTCTTTGTTTTGTATGGTCTGGGGGATTCATGAATATTGAACCCCATCAGCTCTCAGAGCTAGGTGATTTGGGAGCCAGTCCCTTGGGTGACAGCCGTAACAGTTGGGTGGCAGATGTGTGGACAAGCTTCTTTCAGGGAGAAGTTAGAGAGTTGGTTTTTACTATAGGAGTGAGCCGGGGGGAAGGGGGGTGGCAGACAATGTTCCTGCCAGCTCTTTCAGTTTCCCAGGAGGATCTCAGTCAGCTCTCAGATGCAGGCTGATTAGAAGCCAGACCCTCTGGTAGCAGCTGGGAAGATATTTAATCAAATCCCTTTCAGGGAGAAATTGAGAGATGGGACTTTTTGCCTATATCCTCACTGTACTGAGCCTGAGTGGGGGTGGGGGAGTAGCTGTAGGAAGTGCTTGTGCACCCATTTAACAACTGCTTCTTTGTTTAATATAGTCCTATGGGACTCATGAATTTCCAGCCCCATTAGCTATCAGAGCTAGGTGATTGAAGGCCTATCCCTACAGTGGCAGCCACAAAAGTTGGAGCGCTCAATGTGTGGACAATCTCCTTCCAGGGAGACGCTGGTGCCATGGTTTTATTGTTGAAGCAAGCCAGAGGGCGAAGATAGGGGAAGTACCCAACAGCTCTTTCAGGCTCCAGGATTAGAAGCTGGATCCTCAGGCAGTAACTGGGGAAGGACGTAGTCAAACTCCTTCCAGGGAGAAACTGGAAGATGAGTATATTTGTCTGCTTCCTTTGCACTGAGCCTGGGGCAACAGACATGGGAAATCCTCACCCACTGTTTTAAAACTGCTTCTTTGCTACTACAATCCTGTGAAACTCATAAATACAATTTCCAGTGGCTCTCAGAGATGGGTAATTTGGAGGCTTTGGGTATCAGCCTTAAGAGTTGGGGCTCTAGGGGCACCTGGGTGGTGCTGTCATTTAAGCATCTGCCTTTGGCTCAGGTCATGATTCCGCGGTTCTGGGATCAAGCCCCACATCAGGCTCCCTGCTCTGTAGGGAGTCTGCTTTTCCTTCTCCCTCTGTCCCCCACTTATGCTCACTCTCTCTTTAAAAAAATTATATATAAAAAAAGAAAGTTTGGGGAGAAGATGGGAGTTGGGAGTTCCCTCCTGGTTGTAAGGCACTGTGCCAGATGCTATGGGGTTTATGGCTATGGCAAGAGTGTTTCTTAGCTTTTCTTATCCATTTTGAGGTGGGCATGTTTTCAGTGACCTGATGCAAAAAAAGTCACTCAACTAATTTCTGGATTTCTCTCAGAGAGGACTGATCCATGCCCATGTATCTGTTCAGTGCATCTGAGAGGAAAGGAGTCTCCTACCTGGCTGTATTGGTAAAATCAATCAACTTAATTCCTTTTAAAAATTTCTGTCCATTCGTCCTGGCAATGTTATCAAATAGTGTATCTTTTAAGCACTGAATGTCATGGCTAACTTCATTGGAAATTACCTTCCACTATGTTTTTGTGTCTGTTTCTAGTGCTGTATTTTCCTCTAATTATGCGTCTTCTAAGTATGTGCCATTACTCAGTGTTTTTGTTGCTCTTTTATATTTGGCAGCGTTAGTCACTTTCAATTATTCTTTCTTTGCAGGATTTTCTTGGATATTTATGTATGTTTACTTTTGTTTGTTTGAAAATGTCTTTATTTTACTCTTATTAGTTTAGCTGAATATACAATTATAGCTTCACAGTTATTTTTCTTCAGCAGCGTGGAAGATAATGTTCCACTGAGTTTTGGTTTCTATTGTTGCCTTTTTTTTTTGAGAGGGAAGGGGGAGGGGCAGAAGGAGAGGGAGAGAGAGAATCTTAAGCAGGCTCCACACCCAGTGCAGATCTGGACATGGGCTCTATCTCACAACCTTGAGATCATCATGACCTGAGCAAAAATCAAGAGTCAGAGGCTCAACTAACTGAGCCACCCAGACGCCCCTTTATTATTGCTTTTAAGAGGTATGTTGTCAGTGTAATTTTCATCCCCTTATGAATGATTCATCTTTTTTTGGTTGTTTCTTTTAAGAATTTTTTTTGTCTTTGATGTTTCATCATGATGTCTCTAGTTGAGGATTTTTTTTTTTATTTGCTGGGGATTTGTTGTGATCCCCAAATCAGAGGACCCATGTCTATCATCAGTTCTGGAAATTAAGCAGTCATTTTTTTTCCCCTTTCACATGGTCTCTATTTCTTCTGGGAAGTCAGACTGACTCTATTAAGACATTTTATCTTTGATGTCTCCTAATTTCATTCTATTTCTTTCCTGCCCTACTTCTAAATATGATAGGGATACAGGATTCGATCATTGTATCTCTTCTTCTAAGGCAAATTCATCTATTCTCTGGATTTAATTCTGTTTCCATGCTGATACCTTCTAAATTTTCTTTTCTCCTCCTCTCCCTCCTCCCCCTCCTCCCCCCTCCCCCTCCTCCCCCCTTCCTCCTCCTCCTATTCCTCCTTCTTTTTCTTTTAAAGATTTTATTTATTAATTTGAGAGAGAGAGAGAGAGAGAGAGGAGAGGGACAAGCAGACTTCGGGCTGAATGCAGACTCCAACACAGGGCTGGGTCCTAGGACCCTGAGATCATGACCTGAGCCAAAATCAAGAGTTGGAGGCTTAACTAACTGAGCCACGTAGGCACCCCCTAAATTTAATTTTCTGCTTTTAATTTGGTGCCTTTTGGCATATGAATTTATATACATATGTACATAAATACATATGTATTTATTTATTTGGATATCTCAGAATTAAGCTACTGATTTTCTAAACTTTGACCATTTCAGAAAGTAGCTCCTTTTGATTCTATTTGCTAATATTTTGTTAAAAATTTTTGTGTTTCTGTTGACGAGGGATATTGGTCTATAGATTTTTGTCTTGTTATGTCTTTGTTGTATCAAGATTTCACAAAATGAGCTGGAAAAAGTTCCTTCCTCCTTCATTTTCTGTAAACATTTGCATAGAATTTATGTGATATGTTTCTTAAATGTTTGATAGGATTCACCAGAAAAACATACTAGGCCTGGAATTTTCTTTGTGTGAAGGTTTTAATTATTAATTCAATTAATTTGATTGATATAGAGTTATTTAGAATTCTCTTTCTTCTAGTGCCAGTTTTGGTAGTTCTTAACTTGCTAGGGGTTTGTGCATTTCATTAAGTTAGATAAATTATTGGCACAAAATTATTTATAATATTCTCTTATTGTCTATTTAACATATGCATTATTTGTATGTTGTATGTTCTTTTTCTTGTCAATGAATCTAGTTAGAGTTTCCTTTTTTTTTTTTTTTTTAGTATTCAATGTCTACATTCAATATTAGCCAGTTTTTGTTATCTTGGTAATACTTTTCAGCAGTGAGATAGTTTCTCTACACAACTTCTAATGTATAGAAAGAAAAAAAATATTGCTGGAACATGAAAGATTTTTTAAAGTTCCTGTTGAAACTCCTTAAGGGTAGGAAAAGGAGAGCTATTACTTGTCCACCTTCTTTGTTCCTGTCCTTGACTTTTGAGATCAAAGAGCACCAAGGTTCCTGTTAAGCTGCTCAAAGGTTCTCCCTGCCTCTCCACCCACACAATCCTAGGGAATTTCTCAGCCCTCTACTTTCCAAATTTGTAATCAGATCTCTGGGCGTGTCTATATAGCTCATTAATTCAGTTTCAGAATCCACAGCATTTTTTAAACAAAATGAGATAGTTGCATTCTTTAAATGCCAGCCATGAAATCATCACTTGAAAGAAAAGAATGAGTCAGACTATACACACACACACACACACACACATACATTAAGTCAAATACAATCCAAGTTAGAGTTTCATAAATTTTATTGGGTTTATTGATTTCCTCTATTGTTTGTCTGTTCTATTTGAGAATTCATTTTAGACTGCTTTTCATTTCCAATATATGCATGTGTTACTATATGTTTTTCTTTATGCATTGCTTTAGTCACATCCTTCAAATTTGGAAATGTTACATTACTATTTTCATTTGTTTCAAAATGTTTTCTAATTTTCCTTGTGATTTTTTTGACCCATAGACATGTGGAGGTATGCTATTTAATTTTCAAATATTTGAACATTTTCCAGATACCTCTTTGTTATTGATTTCTAATTGATTCTACTGGGGCAAGAGAACATATTATGCGATATCAGTCCTTCTAAAATTATTGAGATGTGTTTTATGACCCAGCACATGGTCTGGCTGAGTCCATGTTCAACATACACTTCAAAAGAATTTGTATTCTGTTGTTATTGGCAAGCATTCTATAAATGTCAATTAAGTCTATTTAGTTGATTTTTTTGTTTAAGTTATCTGTATGTTTATTGATTTTCTGTCACTTATTCTGTCAATCCCTGGGAGAAGAATGTTAAAATCTCTACCTTATAGATGTGGATTTGTCTCTGTCCTTTTAGTTCTGTTAGCTTTTGTTTTATGTAAGTTGAAGATCTGTTGGGTGCACATATATTTAATATATTTATGCATTCCTAGTGAATGCATAAGAATGCATAAGATTGTTATCATTATAAAATGACACTCTTTATCTCAGAAATATTTTTAATATTTTGTATATATTAATATAGCTATTTTACCTTTATTCTCATTATGCTAGGTATAGATTTTCTATCTTTTTAATTTTTACCTATTTGTATCTTTATTTCTAAGATGTATTTCTTATAAACAACATACTTGGGTCCTGATTTTTCTCTTTCTTTTACTTTTCTTTTCCTTTTTCTTTTCTTTTCTTTCTTTTTTTTTTTAAAGCAGACTGCTGCATGCAGCACCTCATGTGGATGTGTTTGGAGTCTTGGAAGCTTGACTGCCCTTCTCCTACAATTGGACCTTAAGGGCTTGTTTGAAGGTTCTAGCAGGGGAGTATAGCTACTCATATACCCTTGATGAAGAATGGTCTTCCTCTATCAGGGAAGGTCATCCTCTTTGACCAAGCTTGCAGCTTTAGGAAGGATGCCCATGGAGTGGTGAGAGAAGATGGGGACACCTGCCTAGCCAGCTGGACCAGCTGCATTCATCTTGCAATCAATGGGGTGACAGATGTCACAGCCAGCTTGCCCTCATATCTGTGATTTTTAAATTCAGACTGATGATCTCTACATTTTATCTGGAATATGCAGATCATTTGCAATTAATGTAGTCATTGATATAGTTGTGTTTTAATATATCAGCTTATCATTTGTCAATTTAACTATACTTCTTTTTTCTCTTTTCTTGCTTTTTTTTTTCAAGAAACTGTTTCTGAGTAAGTATTCAATTTTTATTTCCAGTACTTGCTCATTAGCTACAGCTCTTCATTTTATTTGTTTTTAGAGATTTAGGAGTTGCCTAATGTATTTTAACTTGTCACAGTCTACTTTCAAATAATATCTCCCCAATAATATTTTCCTATGTCATACATAATGTAAAAACCTCACGACAATATACTTTCACTTCATCCTTTCAAAATTTGCACTATTTTTGACATATGTTTTATTTCTACAGAAATAAACATCTACAGATGTTATAAATCCCACAATACATTTTTATTTTTGTTATAAGCTGCCAACTATGTTCTAAAGAAATTAAAATATGAAAAAATATATTTTATGTGAATCCACATACTTATTATTTTCAGGGATCTTTCTTCTTTTGTCCTGAAATGCTTCATGTTGAAAAGTCTGTATTTCACTTAAATTTCTGTTGGTCATTTTCACTGGATATAGAATTCTAGGTTGACAGGTTTTTTTCTTTATGCACTTTAAAGATGTCATTGCATTGTCATCTATCTTTCATTGTTTTTGTAATAGAGTATGCAGCCATTTTTATCTTTAGTCCTTCATTTATGATGTGTCTTTTTATACTGAATCTTTTTAAAGATCTTTTTCTTTTCCACTAGTTTTTAATCTATTTGATTATGTTATGCCTTAATATAATTTTCTATTTTGTTTACCTTGCTTGAGGTTGTTTGTTGAGACTCTCAGATCACTGGATTTATTACTTTCACCAAATTTGAAAATTTCTGATCATAATTTCTTCAAATATTTTTCTGCCCTTCCTTGGCACCGCAATTGCACATATGTTAACCACTTGGTATAGTGTCCCAGCAACTGAAAATCTGTTTATCCTTTTTTGTGATTCTTTTCCTGTTTCATTTTTGTATCATTTATATTGCTCTATCCTCAAATTCAGTGACTTTATGTCTTATAATCTGAATAGAGTGAATGTGCAAATTATCAAGGGCTCTCTGGCTGAAGCAAATGAAAAAAATTGATCTAATAGGCAAGCACCAAGAAAAAAGATACATATGGGAAAGAGTGGAAACATACATAATAGGCAGAGTTACCAGAGTACCTTTCAATGCTGCAACTTCAGAGCATCATACCTCAATTAACAGGCAACACCTATATATTAAGGTGACATGTTGACAAAAATAATGCGGTGACTATTTTCTTGGTAAAACAAAACATATGCATTCTGAACTGCTTCTTCCCAAAGAGCTTAGGACAACGATGCCTTTTTTGAAGGTCACTGACAGTACACAAATTGCTTTAGGACCAATTGCTGTTATTTCTCTTTAGTTCTTTTTGTTGTCTGCTTTAGACTGGGTCACTAGAAGAGTAATAACTGGGAGAAATCAAGCATCCATAATTGGAAAATTCTGACAATAGCAAAAATGTGTTCAAGTTTCCTTTTCTATTTGTGAAGGATTCATTGAGCAGGTAGAGAGGTACCCATTCTCTCAGCTAATCTCAAATGATGTTTATCTATTCATTAAAAGCCTTACTTAAATGACTTCTGCTTGAGGACTTCCCTTAGAGCAAACAACCAGGATATAACTTGTTAAAAATATTCTTACATGAAAACTTTTCACTGGGTCATATTGGCCTCCCTTCCTTGTTAGACTGAATACTGGTGCTTTGCTGTGCTTAAGGTCTAGCAGAAGTGATTTGAATCTGAATCATAACACAGTTTGTCTCTGAATGCTATTACCTCCCTGACAAAACTCCATTCTTCTGAAGAGGAGAGCTGGATTCTGAAAGCTTTCCAAGGACTTTCAGAGTTTTGTTTTATTTGCTGTTTCTAGAAATTTCAGACAAGTAGGAGTCTCAGGGTCTCCTATCTCAACAGAGGCTATTCTCTGTTCCCCATTTCTCCCTTGCCACAATCATCTTACTGAATGTCATGACCATCCAGCAGGACTCACCTGCTGTGTTGCTAATGGGCAAGTTTTTCAGAACTTTGCTGCTGCGAATTTCAAAGAGCTCTGGGAAAGAGAGATTTATCTAACTTTTCAAACTACTTAACAACTAAGATACCAAGTTTGCCAATAGATACTTGAAGATCCAAAGGTGTTCTAGTTACCAGAAACATCTGGTCAAGATATTGGAAAAGAAAAAAAAGAGTAGAAAGAGAAATCAATGAAAATATTAGCACATTGGTCTTTCTTTTAAAATCCTAAGAAATCACTGAGGATCACTTTCTAAATGTAGCTGCTTGTGTTCAAGGTCACATGACTTATATGTCTGGCAACTGTACCTGTGTTCTCAGATCACTTGAGTTTTAGTTCTGTAAGAGCTGTCAAATTGTGCTAAAATTGAATGTAGAGCTCTCTATGGGCTAATACTATTTTAAACAGTATTGCTTGTAGATGGTGAAGTATATTACCTATAAGGAGGGTGACCAGTTATCTACTACTACATAACAAAACATTCCAAAAGGTAATGTATTAAGATATATATTTATTATTTCTAATGATTCTCCAGGTTAACAGGGTGATTCTGCTCTACAAGGTGTTGTCTGGGAATCACTCAGGTGCTCACATCTTTTAGGGCCTGGATTTCCTTACGGCGTGGGTACTGACTTTCAAGGGGGCAAAAACAGCAGCTGCCAAGCTTAAGCTAGGCCTGTCAGTGACATTACTTCCACTGGATTCTACTGGTTAAATTAAGCAAAAGGCCCAGGATCTGAGGGGAGGGGAAATAGGTTCACCTCTCAATAGAAGCAGCATATGAATAGACTATAGAGGGGATACTTGGAGACTATCCATTATACATACATCTCAGGAACTATGCTGGTTTGGTTGGGATCATCCTGGTTTATGTTCATTGTTCTGCAGTAACTAATAGCCATCCTCTATTTACTCTCAAAGTCATCTTGGTTTGGATGATAGATTGTATGGTCACACTATGCACAAGATAACTTTTAGAACTAAAATGCTATAATATGAATTCCCAGTAGTAAGTCTGTTCAACTGTGGAGTGAATTTTTTTGTTTTAAAGATTTTATTTATTTATTCATGAGAGAGAGAGAGAGAGAGAGAGGCAGAGACACAGGCAGAGGGAGAAGCAGGCACCATGCAGGGAGCCTGATGTGGGACTCAATCCTGGGACTTGAGGATCAGGCCCTGGGCTGAAGGTGGCGCTAAACCGCTGAGCCACCCTGGCTGCCCTGTAGAATGAATTGTGAGGGCTAGGTTTCACTTCTGGCTTCATATCTAGCAAGGGTTTTTCTTCAGTAAGGACAATGATGGTTTAGCAAGTCCGCCTTTGTCTTTCTGGGCCAACTGGTTAATAGGATGTGTGAAGAGGATTTTGAATCTGTGAGGGCCAGAGAATATAATGGTCATGATTTCTCTATCTCTCTGAGGTATTTTAGGTTATTTATATTGAAACTCTCCTCATAGTGGAGGTGGAAACAGCAGAACTTGGAGATAATGTAGTTTGTGATTGCCTGTGTTTTAGCTATGCCTTGCTCTAATCACCTGCAACACAACTAAAGGTTAAAGCTTTTAAGGATATTCCCTGGACAGGGCACATGCAAAACTATGAGGTAGATCAAGCATGTTTTAACATTCTAGATTTCCACATTCGCTTGTGGTGTCTTCTGGGCCTTTTGTCTATCTTTATGTTCACAGTGCTCTCCTGTCAGCCTGCACAAATCATGGCCTTCAGTACAGAGAACACCCAGGCAGGGCCCTCTTCCTAAGCCTTTAATCTTGCCACATCCTCCCCCCAATAAATGGCAACATTTGCTCATCATGTCTATTGTCCTAATTTCAGAATTGCTGAACAACTCAATACTAAGATGGATATGACTGGAATTTTATTCTATCTCCTTGGAAAATTATCCACATGTTGACAATAGGCTTCTGCTGATTAGGCCTAATATTCTTTATTTTACTTTAATTCAATGCAAAATTTCTCAGTGTTGATCAACACCTTCTTAAAATTTTTTCCTCTCTAGAATTTCATAAGTACTCATGTCCTCCTTTTATCTGTGAGTGTTCTCTGTGTCTCTCTAACCTTTCTCCTGTGTTTCTCTCTGGCACATCCACCCACTTATCTGTATGTCTGTTTACCTCTCATTCATTGTAGCACCCCTGTAAATTCCAGTCTTGCCTGAAAACCTTTAGGGGGAGGATATATCCCACCTGTAGGAAGGGCTTATAATTTATCTTGTTATGCTATTTCATATAGCTGCTATTAAGCCATATATTTAATATCCCCTCAGGTTTATATTGTACAGAAGTGCAGCTTGTAGAGAAGTGCCATTCTGTAAGATGTTAGTAACTGGTGCATGAAGAGAGATATAGAAACTGGCACAAGAAATATGCCTGTGACTGGCGCTTCTTCAGGTTCTGGAGTTTGTCCTCTATCATCATCAGGATCTCTCCTACCTGTCATTACAAGTAAGGAACTTAATGACGGTTATGTATATGTACATAAAAAAACAATCAAACTAACAATCATGATCTGGAATGAAGAATTCGAAGTGTGATCATTAATTTAATGGGTGTGATAGATTATATTATTTGTTCCTAATTATTTAGGTTATCTTATAGGCAGGACATATTCTCTACCCCACTGACTTTGAGTTTAGCCAAATGATTCACTTTGGCTTATGGATATCATCGACATTGGGTACATGCTAATCTTCAAACATGCTTGTATGGTTTGGTTCTCACTTCGTTTGATCTGCCTTCCATTGTGAGGACAAATAGCTGTAGACCCATCCGGGCTCCCAGAGACAGAAGACATTTAGACCCAGTCAGATCCCAATGGCAGAACTCAGCAGGATGGTATCTAACTCATAGCCCTCAAGCAACAGGAGCAAGAAATTAATGTGTGTGTTATAAGCAATTTGTGCGCTTGTTGCAACAACAAAAGCTGATGGATACAGAAATTGGTACCAAGACTGGGTTCTGCCCTAACAACCTTCAAATGCATAGCATTGCTTCAGTAATTAAGGAAGATATAATAAGAAGCTAGAAAAATTGGTAACCTATGCTATACATTGGTGTCATAACACTGTGATAGATAGAAAATGTATCTACTAATTTGTGTGAAGGGGCCTTGAAACAAAATGTTGGTAGCATGGGTTGGTTGTTATTGGTTGCATTTGATAGGAGACTATAAGAAAGGAACTAAGAAACAAACTGGTCTGTTTGCAGTGAGAAATGAAAGGAAAAAATGAGGATTCATAAATTTTGGGATTTGCTGTATGCTACTCTTTTTCACTTCCTTCCAAGAGGAAGTCCTCATTTTAACCTGAGGACAAGGGCTAAATGGGGAGTGATATCATTGACACACAGCCTGGGAACAAGACCACATTTAGAACATGGCCTACACGCCTTTTGTTCAAGTGTCAGTTTAGATTAATAATCTATTCCCAAGTAGTTTATTTCAGTTTGACAAAATAAATGAGAACGAAAAGAACAGCATGGTTGCACCTAACGAAGCCTGATGAGCTTTAGGAGCTTTAGGTACTTGTCATGAAGAGAGAAAGATATGTAGACAGAGATACATAGGTTGAAAGGAACTGTGGGTGTGGTTATTGGCATTGGAAGTTGACTGCAACCAAATAGATGAAAAGCACACAAAACCCTTCAACATTTAAAATAACCCTCTTACCAAAAGTGCTTTAACATGGGTTAATAAAGACTGTGACTGAGATTGAAAAAATAATCTACTTTATAGGGATAGTAAGTAGGCTTAGGAAACTGCTTGACCACTGGGAGAGCATGTTTTTTTATGCCCTACCCAAATATGGTCAAGGGTGATAATAGATGAGGGCAGAACTTCTAGAAAGTTGAGGCAAGAGATGTGGAGACTAAAAAGCCAGCAGAGTACTCGTAGGGAGTGAGAATGGGGCATGATCAATGATTAATTCTGACCCTTACATTGGGGGAACTCACAATATTTGCTCAGTGGGATTTTAGAATTGTGTGGATTGGAACCTCCCATTCCTTCCCTTTCTAAACAGAAGTATTTATTGGAGTTATCCTGTTCCTGTTTGATCATAGTATGTTGAACATTGGTGAGGAGAACAATATTTTTTTAAGTCTGTATGTCTCTGGATCAACAAGAACTGTAACTGGACTGATGGATATGATGAGATCCCCCTCTTTAAGCCTGAAGACTTGGTTGAATACTTTGGGTCTAAGGAAGAAAGTAAATATTTGTGATCAAGAAGTTGGTCTTGGTAGACAGTACTATTTGTCCACAGTTATTCTTTCAGTCTCTGCCTTTGCCCTGCTTTCCTCTGGTTGAAATGTACTCTTCCATCCTATTAACTTCTGGCTTGGCACGTAATTTGCCTTAGCAGAAGATTGGGAGTAATACACGCACATGATATATGCCACATCTGAGCAGAAGCTTTAAATGTCCTTGAATGGATTGGCTCTGTCTGTACCAACTCTTGATGTTCTAGTCTCCCCTATGAATACCTCATGCTCTGCAAAGTGGATGCTATTTGTCCTGCTATTGGAATGGGAAGGCATGTAGAGCCAAACTGAGTCCAGAGGAAGTCAGAAAACCTTACAGATGCCTGGCATGGTCACAGCCCCACCACAGGCCTCTGTGAGCAAGAAAGTAGGTGTTTATTCTTGGAAAGCACTGAAGTTTGGGGGTTGTTTGTTGCTATGGCAAAAGCTGACCACTACAAAGAATTATAAAAAGACAGAAGAAATCATACATGAAGCAGAAAAAGAAAATATTATGCAAGAAACCAAAATCTTGTTGAAATCTAACACATCACATATAATTGTTGAACTAAAAAAGGAAGAAAACAAGGAAATCAAAATAAATGAGAATTTCTTTATTTTATATCTGGAACACAGATTTAATTGAAGAACTGGAGAAAACATCTTTGAATGTTAGGCACTGATTTAAAAGACTGTCAAAGGGAAGCCTATTATAATGGAACTAACATGATTGGTTAGAAAAAGACATACAAGTCAATATTTCTGAAAATCCAGATGCATTCTTTGTGTCATGTTGCATGCATAGTTTGAATTTGTTACTAGGAAACATGACATCAATTGATAACAATGACATTCTTGGGGATGCTTCAAAAATCATGTATTATATTTTCTAAATCTGTCTAAAGATGAACCATCTTAATAGAAAAAAAATATAATTTGACCTTAGATTTACTGTCAAACTCACAAAGGGAATGTTAACTAAATAGGTTAAACTAATTAGATTTAATTTAGACCAGACATGAGATTCACTAGAAGAGTTAAGCAAAACAATATAAAGTCCTCAAATAAAAAACAAATTGTAGACTTTAGTGCAAAATAAAATAAAATTTGTATTTGTGACATGCATAGTTTATTTGGTATAAATTGTAAATTGCTAATGTCAGAAAAGATTACAAAACAGTCAAATAGATCTAACTTTGGATATTTCATTTTTCAAATACCTAAAACTATCTTTTTTAATTATAGAGGAAATATCTTTTCCTTATTGAAAGAAGCTACATGTGATAGCTACAACAAAACTAACATTCTAATAAAAAAGAAAAAATTTGAAACAAAAAAGGAAAAACTTGCATGACTATGGGAAAGAAGGAAAGGAAAAAGATATAGTTGCAATTCAAAAAATATTTTAATAAATTGAGCAATATATTACAATATTTTTGTTTTTTCTTTTAGGTATCCAAACACTGAAACATTTGAAAGGACTTAAAAAATACTTGAATGCTCTGGATACTGCCATAAGAAATGATGAAAACTGCAATGTGAGTGATAACAATATATATGATGAGTTTAAAACATTTCATGTCTTTTCTGCAATAGAGATAATTTTCATATATGATATCATCATAATCTTTATACATGATACATAAAATTCATGGGACATTTCTGAATCTAAGTATTATTTTAAGCATTTTTTTTTTTTTTACCGGCAAGTCCATTTACTACCACAAAGTTTTTCCATTTGAGATTTATTTTAAAAAATTAAGGGGCACCTTGGTGGCTCAGTAGGTTAAATGACGAACTCTTGATTTTGGTTCAGGTCGTAACATCGGGGTTGTGAGATGGAGCCCACAAGTAGGGTTCCGTGCTGGGCATGGAGCCTGCTTAAGATTCTCTCCCTCTCCCACTGCCCTCCCCACCCCTAAAACATTTTTTTAAGAGTGACAATGACTCAGGAAAGGTTGTCTAATGTGGTATTACTAAAAATAGTACACAAATTATGTGACAATCTTGATTACAACAACACAATTGATGGTTTTCCTGAAACAAAGGTAAGAAAAATAAATTTCATGGTTGCATATAATATATACAATGTGCACATATTTATTACTAACCCAAATATTTTTTGTCCCATCAATTTAGACATGCTCAGTAGCAGTTTGCTATCTAATATTTAACCTAGTTGTGGGTATATATAAATTTAAGTTTTACATGTATTTTTCCATTATGTCATTACAAAGAAACAATTTGTCAAGATAAGAGGCTGGAACATATTGCATTAAAAATTTTTTTAGCTTTATCTACAACTTTAAAATGTTTAACTTATGGTATGTGGGATCCCCCCCTTGTACTCTTGCCCCAGACCCCATAGATGATAGAGGTCCGCTTGGTCAGAGGAGCCTTTTAGAGACATTACTTTGCCTCTTACTAGCTGTGTTACCATTAGCAAGTCACTGAGTTCCCTGCATCTCAATTCTGTCATATGTTAGGTATGTAATAGTATCTTCCTGGTGGGCTACAGTTCTTTTGAAAATCAGCTTAGGTGGTGCTGATGCTAATGATGCTGCTGATGACAGCAGCAGCAACAGAAAATGACCAGTGTCTGTTGCATGCTATTTATTAGCTCACTAATCATTGCAACAGCCCTATGAGGTTGTACTATTATTGTCTCCATTTTATAAATGAGGGAGCTGAGGCACAGAAAAGTTAAGTCACCTGCCCAAGACCTCTCAGCTAGTAAATGGTAGCGATGTGATTTGAACCCAGGAAATCGGACTTGTATTTTGTAAACCGTAAAGCATGTACAAGATATTGTCATTGTGATCTAGAGTCTGTGAATATATTCATTTGGGTTGCTGCAATAGCTGAAGCAGCATCTGCATTACTTGCTTGATGGTAGAGTTCATGCCTTGCGACTCCTTATATCAAAAGTTCGGGGTTTGAAAATTTATAGTGTCTGAACTTACTTTCTGGAGTTTCGTGGGGTAAATAGGAAATTGATCTTGAAAACTTTTGTTATTACTGCTTTGTAAAAACTATTAAGAAGTTTGACTGGAGGCCAATATAATCTATGTGTTGGGACAAATATCAGAGGTCATGTAGTTTGGCGCAGAAATCCCTTTTAATATGTTCCTGGTACTTCAAGTTATCACAAGGTCTACTAATTTGATGTGGTCTACTAATTTTATATAAGAAATAGAAAAATGATGGGAGATGAACCAATGACAATAGATAAATATCAATTACAAAGCAGAGAAATGACTTAAAAATTGTGAGGAATAGGGGATCCCTGGGTGGCGCAGCGGTTTGGCGCCTACCTTTGGCCCAGGGCGCGATCCTGGAGACCTGGGATCGAATCCCACATCGGGCTCCCGGTGCATGGAGCCTGCTTCTCCCTCTGCCTGTGTCTCTGCCTCTCTCTCTCTCTGTGACTATCATAAATAAATAAAAAAAAAAATTAAAAAAAAATTGTGAGGAATAGAGCCCGAATTCACAATACAGTTTTAAATAATATGCAGGAATGGATAACAGAAACATTTAAGCTCTTCTCGTCTCCTCAATGATTTTAGAAATAAGAAATTTATTTTAAAAGTGGGTTTTGACCACTCTATATCACATTGTATTATTGTACTAGTAAGCCTAAATATAAACTCAGCTTAGTCAGAAAATTCTATAATTTTCATAGAATATTTGCCCCTTGAAAGAAGAGAACCAAACTGAATAGATCTTTGGATGCTGATAGTCATTTCGGCTCACTCATTAGATGTGCGATATGCTTCCCAGTTATCAGTGGGTCTTGGCAAACTGGAAAAAAAATACTACATGGCATGGACCTTTAGGGGTCTCTTATGAATAAATGAATTTGTTAATCTTAAATTCAGGAAGGTTAGGGCCTTCTGTAGCTATATTTACATACTGACGATTGGATGAGCAAGTAAAAAGATCGGTATAGGCTTTGAGGTAAATGAACCCGAATTAGGCATTCAAATAAACCTGACCCCTCCTCCCCCAAGTAATTGTCTTAGGATATCATACCTTTATTCCTTACTTAACTTTATTTAAATGATATTTCTTTGGGGGAAAATTATTCTGGGATTCATCTGGTATTTGAAGCAAGGGTTTGTTTTGTTTTTTTATTTTTGTCTTTATTTATTTATTTTTTTTGCTAGTGTTTGAGGAGCTCAGGAAAATTGGTTACTATTTCAGCCACATTCCTCCTTTGATCACAATTGCTTTGAACAATGTCACCATCATCGGAGTAAATGTCCAGCAACCCAACATGCCTACAGGAGCTATTGGGCCAAGTCAGGACTAGGGTACTCATTAAAGCAAATTAAGAACATTCCTTCCCAATAGTGCCCACAGACTGGGCTCTGGTGGAAGGCTAATGGTTGTGAAATGAAAAAAGGGTTTGTATTCAAACAAATTTGGGAAATTTTGCTTAAGACAACCAGATGTGTATATTTTTCTATGCCTCAGGACTTCTCAGGGCATTTAGTATGTTAATGTACCCTGTGATCTTTGCCAAGGATTATTCAAAGTATCTAGCTGATGAATATTCTTTGGAACACACTTTGAGGAATGATGCTCTGTAGTAACACTTCATGTTTCATGGTCTGTACCTCCCCAACAAATCTGGTTGCTTGCCAAAATAGGGGGCATAAATATTAAGGCAGCACCTGAATGAGAAACGAGAGGAGAAGATGTCACTGAGCCCCGCTGTCTGTCCGCCACTTTCTGAAATGCATGGGAATGAATGGCTCCCCTGCCTTCATCGCTTTCTTTTTTCCTCCAAGAACAAGAAGCAGGGCACTTGGAACAAACAAAACTGCTTGTGCAGGGGAGCGGGCACCATGGTTCTGAGTTGCTCGAAGGCTCATGCCTGAATTAAAGGCGAGGCCACATACGAGGAAATAAAACGGTCCGCTCAGAGATCAAATGCAACATTTGTATAGAACCTTATTCAAAATGGATACAAATGCATCAATTCTTCAGAATTATAGGTGAATCAAAGGAAAATTACATCCAAGGAGATAAAGCAGCAGCTAGCAGTCTAACCACGTACAGTGCAGAGATGCAACTTTGAAGCTTCTGGCCTAGCGTGCCAAAGAGCCAGATGTGGCAGGTGGAATTATAGCAGCTCCAGCTCAGCATCTGGAGTGTATAAATCTGTCCCATAGAAAATTAAGAGGTGCATAAGAAGGTGGTGAGAATGACCAGTTGAAAATACCCTTTTGAAAGAAAAATCACTTTGAAGAACATAGAACATTAAAAAAAAGAAAAGAAAAGAAAATTGTATCTAGGTTCAAATCGTTCTATTTAGCAGTGGTGGTGTGAAAGGATCATATCTGAGGATTCTTCAAGCTCCAAAATAGCAAAAACCCCCCAAGATGGCTCTCTTTTCTGGCAGAGGGAGAAAAAGAGGAAGAAGGGGAGAGTGAGGGGAGGAAGGGAGAGACAGAGAAATAGAGAACAGATCACATTGTGTCATTGCGCAGATAGGAAAAGATGACACTCTGAGACTGAGCCAGTAATTCGTAATTATGACCCTGATTCAGTCACTCTACAGGTGTGGATAGAGTCCCCAAGGCTTCCTTCTACAGATCAGAGAACTGTGATTATTTTCATTACCAAAAAGATAGGCAATATATGAAACGGATGTCGCAGCTATGAATGATTTTGTAAAGACAATAAGCAGCACTGCAATGACTGCATCACTAATAAGCATTGGTGTGGATCACAGAATCTTCTGGCTTGAAGGGACTTCAGGGATTACCTGGTGGACCTGCTCACAGTGTAGAAGCTACAACTGGGGAACAGCAAAGAAAGTGACTTGTGTGAGGAGGGGTCGGTTGGCAGCAGAGGCGGGGTGGGTGTCGGGCTCTCCACCCCCAGTTCTGTGTTCTCTCTCCCTCTGACTTCCTGCCTTGCATGATGGTCTCAGAGGCTTTCAGAGCATGTCTCTCTTTACAGCATCACACAATGGGAGGTGAGGCGGATAGAGGCCCTTGGTGTCTCCAGTTTCGAGAGGTGCCCCTTCACAGTGGGTAGTGACTGCCTAGGTGTTCCCTTTCGCCGAGGAAGAAGGATGAGAAATGGGATTAAAGCGAAGCATTAGGGGAGGGTTAGGTCAATTATGAGGTCATGCTCTCTTTGGGACATTCTCCTGGGACATGACACTCA
Source organism: Canis lupus baileyi (assembly GCF_048164855.1). Taxonomy (NCBI): domain Eukaryota; kingdom Metazoa; phylum Chordata; class Mammalia; order Carnivora; family Canidae; genus Canis; species Canis lupus. The sequence continues at coordinate 69,306,840 of NC_132843.1, forward strand.
TCCTCTTGGCATCTTTGATCATTAAGTAGATTCGAAGCCCATGGAATATGGGTAACCAACTAACTTGATTAACATACCTTCCATCATCATCTCCCTTGTATTTAGTGAAGATGGAAAACACCGAAAAGATAGGAACTCCAGCCAATGAATGACTGTCTTGGCCTATACGATCGCATCTGATCAGAACCCACGGCTGATACCCATAACGCTTTCTCGAAGCCACGATCTTTCAATCCTTAACACTGACTGGTGAGGTAGGACAAGTATTATCATGCCTGATAAGGAAACGGGGATTCTGAGAGCTCCAGCGCCTTGCCCAGGGGCAGGAGGCAGACCTGGGCCAGTCTCCTGAATTTGTGTGTCGGCCACCCTGCAAGCTGCTCCTGGGACCTCATTCTTCTGGAGACATGTCTCAGGTTAGAGAGATGATGGATGGGGTGAGCCGTGGTGGGGTGGCAAGTTGGTGGTGGTGGGGCTCTTGAAGACCACTGAGCTTGAGATGAGGTGTGACAGGTGATCGAGACCACTGCAGGGGTCTCGACCGTGTGGTGGACGCAGTGGCACCTGAGGAAGAGGAATGTCTTGGATAACAGCGCTAACAGCATCCACAATAGCATTGACATCCTTCCCAGCTTCATCTCTGGGGCTTCCAAATGCTGCCTGTCACCGTGAGAAAGATAAAAAGCCTTCTTGGTTGGAATCTGGCCAGCTAATCTCAGAGCTCCAGTTCAAGGAGCGGGCCAGATGTGTCCCAGCAAGGAAACACCGCATGTTCGGACAAAGGCTTGTTCAGGTATAAAATATAGCTCTGGGGTAGGTGACAATTCCTACCACATGTGTAGGAAGAGAGGCTTGCAGGCTGGTTAACGTTGGTGTTGCCTTTTCTTCCTCTGGGAACAACATGCTCTCCCTGCCCTGCACATCCCAGGGAAGCTTGGTGTGAGCTCAGTCCTCTCAGCATCTGAGGATTAGCGCATTTTTATTTGGGATCAGCATCCATCTCTGAGCTCCTAGTTAAACCATATTAACTGGAAGGTGCATTTGGGCTTCCTTGATGTTATCTTATGCAGCATGTGGTGCTAAAGGATGAAGCACTGAGTCTGGAACCAGATAGTCCAAATTCTGTCTATGTGACCTCTCGAGACTCCCCATCTGTGAGATCTTCAGGGCAAAGTGTTCATAAGACATTTATAAATGTCTTATAAATGAGCATTCAGTCAATTCATGTTTTTGGCTGAGGGTGTATGTATGAATCAACGTAGGAGCTTTTCTCGAAGTTACAAGCTCATCCTTTTCCTGTTCTTTCACAGGTGTCCTAAAGGAGGGTGTTTGGAGGGGGACTGGGCATCTTCTGTATTGTGAAGATACAAATTATCCGGGTAATTAGGGAACAGCCCAAGCTAAGAATCACCACAAAAAAAATATTGCTGCTGTTGCTTTTTGTTGTTTATAAACAACAGAGCCTAAGGACTTAGGACCTTAATCGTCTGCATATGAACAATTACTGTATAATATCATGTGGCCTTAGCAATCCATTCAAGTAGGTTCTCTACTTGAAAATGATTTAATATTTAGTTTCCTACAACCATTCATATTTTAAAAAATATTTAGTTTATATCCCATTTTGTTCCAAAAAGGATTTGAGACGGTTTTTACAAATCAATTTTTCTACCCAAAATGGACTTTCATTCAGACTGACCTTCATGCCTAATTAGTTTGAATTAAGGAAGTTTTTCCACTTTTGAGTATTAATGTTTCTCCCGAAGTTCATTTCTCTGAACGTGCTCCCCATCTTCTTTTAATTTCTCTCCAAGGACAGATAATGGCAGAAATGGTGAATCGTAATGTGTCTGGGGATCACCTTAACAGAAAAACAGAAACCTCCAGATTTCAGAGGCCGTGTCAGATTCTATCAAAAGGATTTGGCTAAGCAGTCAGAGAGTAAGGCAGTGGAAGGCGGCAAACGGGAATACAAATGAGCTCATTATCATGTCAATTTCCCTGTCCTCAATGACTGCTCCATTTTCACAGGTGCCATAGACCCACCAAATGTTCACCTTTTCCTCCTCAGCAGTAGAATGAATTGCCAGGTAAAGTCACGATCACACAATCTCATTTACCTTACTTTCCTGAAATATTACTTTAGATGGGAAGAAGAGAAGGATTTACCATTTATTGGGCACCTGATATTCTAGGAGTTATTTTGGTTTCAAGCCTTACAAGAAAGTTAAGGAGCTATTTGGGAAGAAGTAATACAATGGGATGGACCAAATGAAAGTTATAAAAAGTGACATAAGCATGTAAATGAATAAAACCCTCTGAATGCATAAAATTACAAGTAGCACTCAGGACTCCGTGGAGTGTGGTCTTGCTAATTCCCACTCCCTCTTGACTAGCACGCCCATGAATTCCCTCATCTGGCTAGGACATGGCCCTGTCTTGGATCCATCTATTGTATTTGGTTCTGTGATCAAGTCACATAGCGTTGGTTACTTTCTAAAATATAGCCTATAAAGTAATTACAAAGGGTGCACAGACATTCTGTTTACAGGAGCTGGAAGTGTGGTGTGCTCCTCACTGAATTTTGAATTCTCTAGCTCTTGCCATTGCTAATTCCCTGAGAGCCAGCATCTCCTAATCCCTGGCTCATGAAGGCAAAGGGTTGCTTGGGCTGTACCAGCGCCCTGCAGTCTGGGCCCTTCCAACTATTCCAGTTCCATATTAATTGGTTCATTTGAGGCATTCCATAAACATGGAGTCATAAGCACGAAAAGGAGCTATTATTATTATTTGAGATATTTGTACACTTATTGTTTCTCCTGTTAGTATGGGGGAAAAGTCCCCATTTAATTGTATATCAACTAAAATTCTGTATATCAACAAAAATTGTGTATCAACTAAAAATCTTTAAGAGTCCATGACTTCTTAGTTGTCACCAGATCCTTTTTTTCCATATGAACTATGAAATAGATATTTGTGAATAGCTCACAAGACTTATCTTGTCTTTCTTTTCCAGATCCTAAATGATTTATTTTTTAATTGATTTACATTTTTTTTTCAGATGGCTTGTTGAATAAAGAAGGATTATTGAAAGGAGCATTTCTTTTACAGGGTTAAACTGATTTGGTTATAGTCTCTATGTTCTTTTTAGTTTCACTTTCTATCATTGTATAATTACATGGCAAATCTAATGGGCCTTTTATGTAATATCTCTCTTGTCAACACTGTTGAGAAGCATCAGTGTCCACTCAGGTCTCCACTATCCATCCACCCTCTGTGGGGCCCCCATTCCATAGGTGGAAGAAACAGCCCAGCATTCAACTCCTTCCAACCTAAGTTATTCCTGAGAAACAGTTGCTTCTGTTAGGATTTCGAAGGGGACAAATCCATAGTCACCTATGATTACTTACTCCAATTAATTACATTCATAAGGAAGAAATTTAATATAACTTTTTGGACAATTCGTATCCATCTTTTCTCAGTCTAGATCCCTGTTTATCAACTGTGAGCTGCAGCATATTCATTAATGGGTTGAAATAGATTAAGTGGATCATGGTTGGCATTTTAAAAAAGGAGTAAAATAAAATGAAATAGCAAAATGTAAAATTGTCTTATGGAACTTTGTTTCAGGGGTATGTGTGTGTGTGTGTATGCGTGCGCGCATGTGTGGTGTACTGAGAAGGGGTATGGTCTTGTGTATCATGGTGAAAAATATTTGAAAAGCACTGATTTGAATGACTTCTTTAAAATTGTATTCCTCACACTTCAAAGTTCCAGAAAAGGTGCTTGAAATGGTTACAAGATAGAGGGGCCCCCATCACTAATTAAAAAAGCATTTTTTGTTGTATGTGTTGGGGGTACTTCATAAGATTTCATTGGGAGAAAGTATTCTGCTTCCAAATTTAAAAAAGTTTGGAAGCCACTGGTTTATAGCAACAAGATGTTGATCATCTCTCTATTTAGAATTGCACTGCTCCTCCTAAGAAACAATTATTCAATGCCCCCAGCCTTCTTCCAGGCTTAACATTCCTACTTGTTTCAATGTTGATTGTATTTTTTGCAACCTTTCTATAATTCCTATTATGCCTGTGGGGCCCCTTTCTTATTTCTCCCTACTTCCCCAAATTTCAAGATCTGGGGCTCAGTTGTCATTGTAATGTTGCCTAGTCAGGGTATCACAACCTTGCATAGGTTTCTACCTCCTACAGCATAGAGCAGCCTTTCATTCTACTGCATCTTCCAAATCTGGGTAAGGCAATTTTTACTCAAATAGCAGCCACATAAAGATGAGCCATACCCACCTGACTTTCTCTGTTATCTCTTTCCTCCCCAGCTTGTGACATAAAGGACCTGTGGTTTTCCTGGCTGTTTGGATTCTTACCAAAGATAAGGAATGTTGAATTGAATCACAAGTCAACTGAATAACATGATTTTAGGCTTAAAAGGGACATAACTATCATCTACTCAAGCTTGATTATTTGTGTGTGTGTTAGGAAACTGAGGCCCAGCTCACTAGCCCAAAGCCACACAGCCTATAAATTCACATTCCCTTCTGCTCAAAGACCTCATTCAAAAGTACTATGACTTTGTTTAACTAACCAACATTTATTGAGCATAAGAGATTTGTACCCTAAGCAGAGGCAGTAGAATTTTTAAACTGCAATCCAATATAGGTAAACACATATATAATCAAGCACATAAATAATAAAAATTGGCACAAAACAGTACATACCTTTACAACAAGGGGTGCACTTTTCTGTTTTCTATTCTATTCATGTCCTAGGCACATGTCAGGTGCTATAGCACAGATATCCAAAGACTAACTTTAAATGAGATAGAAGTTTATTACTATCCTATGAAATAATTCAGTGATAAGCAGTTGACAACTGGCTGGATGGTTTTGCCTGATAAGCCATTTGAAGACACAGTTCCTTATATTTTGTTGGTCTCCTCTCTCTAGATGGTTGTCCTTATCAAGTTGGTTGGATTTAGTTCATCACACATCTACATTCTAGCCCACAGAGAAGAGAAAGGGAAAGTCCAGACCAAATAGTTTTGTCTTTAGGGCACAGCCTGGATGTCGCTTACAGTTTGCTTCTTCCCACATCTTACTGGCCCAAATTTAACCATGTGGCAGTACCTGCAAATTTATCCTAGTTTGTCTAGCTAAAACTCAGGATATATTTCTGGAAGAAGAAAGAGTGAATGGGTACTTGTAAAGAAGTGATGTTTGCCACTACTCCATTTCATTCCCTTCCAAACTTGCTGGTGACTACTTACTAAGTCAATTGCATAATCCATTAATTGGCCACAACATGTGGTTTAAAAATAATTGTCCTCCAGTGTGGTAGGCTACATGTTATGAATAACTTTACCCAGCCAGCTTAGCAGGAGAAATTTAAAAATATATCTCTTCAAAATAGTATTCACATTTTAGCTAGTTTTAATTTTTACCAAAATTATACAGGTACAGAGTTGCAAAGGCCAAATAGTCTTGCAAGTCCCCAGAATCATCTCCATCACTTTCAATTTTTTCCAGGATGTATTGTCAACTCTGAAAACTGACTCTCTTGAGACTCACCTGCATATATTCATAGGATATGTTTCTATTTCTAATTTCTACTCCTTGGTATTTTAGTTTTAGGCATTATTTATTGATTTTCCACTATAGAAATGAGGATTTCCTCCTCTCCCCATCACTACTCACCCTGCACATACTTCTTATCCTTTCAAATTTCCAGTGTAGTCCTATAATCTTGGTTATATCAGTATTCAGTGTTTACATTATTATGACTGCAAATTAATTCACCAGTGCTTCCTGTGTTCTTCTAGGATTAATTTTCTTTCTGGCACAGTCTTTTGTATATTCTTGTTATTGCCTTTTCTAAAACCTTACTGAGTGCTCTATATCCTTATTGCTAATTCATCTGCCCAATTTTCCTCCCAGATTTGTAAGTCTCCACTCAGTCCTTGCAAATTTATTAGGCATTGTATGGACTTCATCTTCTTGAGGGAGACTTTTCCAGAGTCTTCTGCTCTGCTCCCATCTGGACCAAATGGCTAAAGAGGTATGATCTCGGATTCTCCCTTCACCATCCTCTTAGGGATACTCTCCAGCTTCCTCATGGGCTGAATACACTATTTTTTGGATTCCTTTTTTTTTTTTTTAACCCTTCACTCTAGTGGAGCATATCCTCCAGCAATAACCTGGACAAAGGTGTAAGTAAAATAAATGCATTGAGATCTTGCATGTTTGAAAGTGTCTTCATTCTATCCTGACACTTAGTTCATAGTTTGGTCATAAAATTCCAGGTTAGGGATAATTTTCTTTCAAAACGTTGAAGATATTGCTCTATTGTCTTCTAGCTTTTGGAGTAGTCATGGAGAAGTCTGATATTACTCTGATGCTTCATTCTTTGTAGAAAACCTGGTTTTTCTTTCTGAAACTTTCTAGGCATTTTGTCTATCTTCAGTGCACTGAAATTTTACAGTGGCATTCCTTTTTTTTTTACTTCAATTTTTTATTTTTATTTTTTTTACATATTTTTTTTAAATTGGAGTTCAATTTGCCAACATATAGCATAACACCCAGTGCTCATCCCATCAAGTGCCCCCCTCAGTGCCTGTCACCCAGTCACCCCCACCCTCCGCCCACCTCCCCTTCCACCACCCCTTGTTCGTTTCCGAAGTTAGGAGTCTCTCATGGTCTGTCTCACTTTCTGATATATCCCACTCATTTTTTCTCCTTTCCCCTTTATTCCCTTTCACTATTTTTTATATTCCCCAAATGAATGAGAATATATAATGTTTGTCCTTCTCTGATTGACTTATTTCACTCAGCATAATACCCTCCAGTTCCATCCATGTCAAAGCAAATGGTGGGTATTTGTCGTTTCTAATGGCTGAGTAATATTCCATTGTATACATAGACCACATCTTCTTTATCCATTCATCTTTCGATGGACACCGAGGCTCCTTCCACAGTTTGGCTATTATGGACATTGCTGCTATAAACATTGGGGTGCAGGTGTCCTGCCGCTTCACTGCATCTGTATCTTTGGCGTAAATCCCCAGTGCAATTGCTGGGTCATAGGGCAGATCTATTTTTAACTCTTTGAGGAACCTCCACACAGTTTTCCAGAGTGGCTGCACCAGTTCACATTCCTACAGTGGCATTCCTTGATGGAGATCTATTTTTATTCATCCTTGGGAGTACCCCAGGATCCTGTAAATCTGGAAAATAGCAATAATTTTATGAATCATTTTCTCCCATCACTTTTTTTCTGTTCTCCCTTTTTTCGGGGATTCTGATTATTGTGCTATGTGGCCTACTGGACTGATCTTTTAATTTTATAATTTTTATTTGCTATTTTTCTTCTTTTTTTGTCTTTGTGTTCTTCCTATTATCTTAGCTTTATCCTTCAACACCGCTGATAATTTTTTTCTGACATCAGTTTTTAAAAATTTCCAAGGTTTTTTTCCTTCTCTCTCTCTTTGTTCTTTGAATGTTCCTTTAAAATAATTTAAAAAAATCTTTTTAAAGATTTTATTTATTTATTGGAGAGAGAGAGAGAAAGAGAGAGAGAGAGAGTGAAGGCCAGGCATGTGCATGAGTAGTGGGGAGGGGAAGAGGAAGATGAGCCCAAGTCAGATGCTTAACCGACTGAGCCACCCAGGTGCCTCTCAAAGCTCCTTTTATAGAGTGTCCTGTTCAGGTTTCCTTTATCTCTGTGAAGACACTAATGCTTTTGTGGAGGGAGTTTGTTATTTCTTCTAGTATGGTCTCTGCTTCCTTCAAGTTGCTTTTATCCTGGCTTTTGTTCTCTGAATCTACTTTTGATGATTTTATCTGATGTCTGGTGACATTTGGCTGTCTGTTCAGATTCTAGAATGGGGCTATAAAACTCCAGTTGAAAACCGTGGGGACGCCCAGGTGGCTCAGGGGTTTGGCACCTGCCTTCTGTCCGGGGTGTGATCCTAGGGACCTGGGATCAAGTCCCACGTGGGGCTCATTACACAGAGCCTGCTTCTCTCTCTGCCTATATCTCTGCCTCCCTCTGTGTCTCCCATGAATAAATAAATAAAATCTTTAAAAAAAAGAAAAGAAAGAAAAGAAAAGAAGAAAAGAAAAGAAAAAAGAAAAGAAAAGAAAAGAAAAGAAAAGAAAAGAAAAGAAAAGAAAGCTCTGTACCAGGAGGCATTCCCTGTAGGGTGAGCTAGTTGGGACTTTTCTTTGGGGAAATCCAGAAGTCAGTATCTTTAGGTCCTTCCGCTGGGGCTGATCAGAAGCTCTACGGAAGAGTCTTCCAATTTCCTGCCTCTTGTAGTCTGAGGACCAAATGGGGAAGAAAGAGGGGTGAGGAGGCAGGGCTACAGGGTCTCAGCATTTACTGCATGAACCTTCTCCTAGTCCTTCTGTTTTCTTGACAGTGCCCCAACCTCAAATGTGCTTGCTGTCCTCTGTCCAGAGGCCTTCTCTAGGGGATAAGACTTCTCTCTTCTGTGAGTTAGTGTGGGAAGGGGCAATTGCTGAGCTTAGCAGAGAAAGGTGGAGATTTGTGCTTCTGACATAGATTTTCAACCAATCCTCCTTCAGTGCTACTTCCAGAGCTACCTGTTCCACCAAGTGGTAAATCTGTATTGGTTCTGAGTTTAAATGAGGTACTTCTGGGGACTTCTGAGTGGCTCAGTGGTTGAGCATCTGCCTTCAGCTCTGGTTGTGATCCCAGGGCCCTGGGATTGAGTCCCATATCGGGCTCCTGCCAGGGAGCCTGCTTCTTCCTCTGCCTATGTCTCTACCTCTCTCTGTGCATCTCTCATGAATAAATAAATAAAATCTTTAAAAAAATAAATTAAATCAGGTACTTCTGTGGCTGCCTTACTCTGGGGTAAGCAGTTTTCATGAATCTGCTGTCAGTTATTACATAAACATCTGCTTTCCAGATTCCAAAATATTATTTTGGTTTTTTCCTCCATTTTATTTCTCCTTGTGGGTTTATTTCCTTAAAAAAAAAAAAAAAAGCAAAAAACAACCTCCCCCCACCTTCTGCCCCAAAACTTATTTCTGTTACATTAGTGGAGATTCTGAAGGAAGCAGAGGATCAATGCATGTGTTCCACTGCTATGTGTAACTTCTATGTTTAGGCCTCTCAGTTTATTTTAAACAAATGGCTTTAACCCTTTCTTAACTTCTCCCCACAATCCTTCAAAAATTAAGTAGTAGTAAAGGAATAAAGAGATTAAGAGTAATCTGATGTTGGTGAACACTGAGAAATGTAGAGAATCATTGAATCTTTATATCGTGTACCTGAAACTAAAAAAAAAAAAAAAATGGAGTATGGTTGTCTAATTTATATGTCATTTCTGTGTTATCTTTCTTCTACTCATAAAAATGCATTTGAACTTTAACAGCCCACTTGTGGCTAGTAGAGGGGGAGGAAGAAAATGGATGGGAGCTAGTTCACCCTCAGACTCAATTTTCATCTCTTCTATTACTGAATGTGATTGTATCTAATATTTTAGAGGATTAACAAGTAAATACAGATCTGAACGTTGAAATTTGTGTAGCTTGCACAGATTTCTTTCTTTTGGCTAGCATTATGAAACATTTGGGGGAAGAAAAACTTGAGAACTCTGCTTTTTAAGGTATCTGACCTTGCTTGGTTATTGGCTCTGAAACTAAGTCAACAGAAGTTGCCATGTTGTTCCTGGGGCTCTGACAAGAAACATGCTTGTGACTGTTTGGCTTTTCTCTTTCATCAGAAGAGATAAGGAACGTCAGACTGTGATAATAAAAACAAAACTGTGAGATCAAGTGGCACCCAAATTTCCAGCATTCACACACTCACGGAAGTGTCCCAAGGAGAATGCCATTGCCTCTCCACATGCCCATCATCATTCTTTCCAGCCAAAAGCAGCATCAGGGGATGGGGTGGTGTTGAAAAAAATGCATGAGATTGGGCATCAAACAGATCCAGAGGTCCCTCATTCAACTTCTGGCTTCATCATGTTAACATCTGTGTGAATTTGTACCTGCTGCTTCGCGGCTCTGAGCGCAACTCCTTATCTGTAAACTAAGGGCAACAACATCTTCTTTGAAGGGTCAGGGAAAGTGCTTGTAAATCTCCCAACACAATGGCTGACCCTTCCTGAGGGCCCAGGGAGGGGTGGTCAGTCCATTATATCGGTAGTGGGTGAAAACAGGGTGATGTCTCATAGAATATGAGGAGCTGTCCCGGCAGCCGGCTAGAGAGCTTCGCAATTGGAGATCTAAAACGAAAAGGAGAGGGAGAAGGAGAAGAAGGAGGAGGAGGAGGAGAAGAAGGAGGAGGAGAAGAGGAGGAGAAGAAGAGGAGGAGGTGGAAGAAGAAGGAGGAGGAGGAGAAGAAGGGGGAGGAGAAGAGGAGGAGGAGGAGGAAGGGGAGGAGGAGGAGCGGAAGAGGAAGAAGAAAGAAGAAAGAAAGAAGGAGAAGGAGAGGAAAAAGAAGGAGGAGGAGAGGAAAAAGAAGGAGGAGGAGAAGAAGAAGAGGAGGAGGAGGAGAAGCAGAAGAAGCAGAAGAAGAAGGGGGAGGAGAAGAGGAGGAGGAGGAGGAGGAAGAAGAAGAAGAAGAAGAAGAAGAAGAAGAAGAAGAAGAAGAAGAAGAAGAAAGAAAGAAAGAAAGAAAGAAAGAAAATAAGAAAGAAAGAAAACAACCAAGGAAAGGGAAAAAAGAAAAAAGCGAGAGAGTCCTCCGTTGGGAATGAGATCTTGTTCCTTCTGGATAGATGGTTCCACGTGGACTATCCCAGATTAGCGTCGCGAGGAGGTGGTGAAGTGGGGCATATAATTCACGCTGCAGTTCATTAGGATGGATCAAGTCTCTGCTTCACAGAAGCCCATCTCTTGGACCCCATTTAAAGAGTGCGCTGAGCCCCGGTGCACACGAACAACAATGTCCCTAGTCACTGCCAGCAAATGACCTTCTTTTCCAGCAATAAACTCCAAAGCCTCCAGAAATTACCGTGGAGTTAATTTTAGCGGAGACATAATAACCAATGAGGCTGTCCGGGGAAAGGCGGAGAAGAAGAATGTCCACGGGCCCACCTTAAGCAGCCCAGAAGCCGCAGCCAGAAGCACTGGGAGGTTTCAAACTTCTCAGGGCTCCCACGACTTTGGGGCGTGCATGTGCATCTGTACGGAATGTCTGCGTGTGCATGCGTGGAGGAAACACGCGTAGATGCAAGACATCCATTCCCAAGTGCCAGAGGCTCTGGCCCGGCTGTCAGAGGGAGGTAGGATGGAGGGGAGGGACATGACCCCGACCCCCCCAACCCCGCGATGGAAATTGTAGGCCCAGGTCCCAGATGGAGACTTTCCATCTCCTCTCCTGGCCCAGACTCTAGATGCAGAAAACACCTGTCCTCCAAGCTGTGAGAAAGCCACGAGAAGGACCAAGATTGCCTTGACCTTTTGTTCGGAAAGCCTTGAAAAAGAATCCATTTGTGAAGCTGAAAAACCAGGTATAAAAGAAAAAGAAAGAAAGAAAGAAAGAAAGAAAGAAAGAAAGAAAGAAAGAAAGAAAGAAAGAAAGAGAAAGAGAGAGAGAGAAAGAGAGAGAGAGAGGAAGGGAGGGAGGGAGGGAGGGAGGGAGGAAGAGAGAGAAAGAAAGAAAAGAAAGAAAGAAAAAGAAAAGAAAAGAAAGAAAAGAAAAGAAAAGAAAACAAAGAAAAAGGAGAGAAAAACAACAAAACACAACCCTTGGTCTTTCGCTTGCCTAAACCAAACTGTTATTAACTGTTTGTCTTCTAATAGCCATAAAATAAGCTTCCTCTGGATGGGATTCCCTTGGGTCTGAAGCCACGGGTTTTAACAAGAGACAGCTGCCCTCTCAAGCAAGATGCCCTCTTAAATAGCTTCCTCTGTATTTGTTCCTCCTTTAATTAACCACCATTAGCAGGTTGCCTCCTTTCGCTGCTGCTCACGTGGAAGGGTTCCACAGGGCACAGAAGTTAACTTAGAGACGCGTAGAGGTGAGTCAGCGGAGGAGGAGCCGCGTAGACAGGGCCACCATGTGGGACTTAGGGGAGAAGTTGCAAACGCCCGGCCATTCGCTTTCGAGTCACACGTGAAGTTCTTTTTAACATTTTTTTTTAAAGACTTATTTATGATAGAGAGAGAGAGAGAGAGAGAGAGAGAGAGAGAGGCAGAGACACAGGAGGAGAGAAGCAGACTCCATGCCGGGAGCCCGATGCGGGACTTGATCCCGGGACTCCAGGACTGCACCCTGGGCCAAAGGCAGGCGCCAAACCGCTGAGCCACCCAGGGATCCCCTGACGTTCTTTTTAAAGACGAAAGCGCTTCTTAAAACAAGGGCAACCTGTGTCTGATAAATGGGAGCACAGGGGGCTGTATCACCGCCACAAACCTCGCAGCCTTCATTGCTGCACTGGTGAAAGCTGAGAAAGGAGTAGAACATTATTTATAGTGATCGTTACTAAGTAAATCATTGGGGGAAAAAAAAAGGCTCTCTAAATGTAATATTTCCCTTTTAAGAAGCCCTCCCGAATTAAAGGGGCTTTGCGATGGAACATGAACCATATTGCAGGGAGAGAGACAGAAGCCGTCTTGATTAATGCCCACGATTATCAGCGATGCAAATCACTTTCACTTATTAAGTCTTGTTTAATATCCTAATGAAGGCTTCTGAGCAGATTTGGTAATTCCAGGGAAAGTGACTGTGAACTAATGCCCTTTCAGCATGTTGAGAATGAGCAGTACTATAAAGAAAACCTCATTTACCATAATTCCTCCCCTGCCCGGGACCCTTTTCTCAGCTTCTACTTCGCAGCAGGAGACAATTAACCTTTTCAGTGCCAGAAGTGATTCCCAGCACATTCCAGCTGCGAAGGCCAGCCGGGTCAGAGGAAGACGGAAGTTCTCTTTCGTTTTCACTTCCATAGAACAGTTCTAAGAAACTGGACTGCCGAGTAGGGGTTTAAAATGTCGCTGCTGGTTGTGTTATCTGACTTGGGCAGAGGTGGTATCTTGCACCCTACCAAAGTCGTTTAAAATGCCAACCCCAGCCAGGGTGGCATTGCTTATTCAGCTCAAATCAAAGACTGCCAGAAATGAAAGCAGATTTGCCAAAGAAAAGCCTGTTCCACCCTGAAATGCTGGGCTTCCTTTGTGATCTGTCAGGAAGTAGGTTTTATTGAGGTTGAAAGTCTGGGAGGTGGTGATTTAGGGATTTGCCTTGGGCTTTCGTGTGCAGCTGTGCTCCCATTTGGGGGCTCCGCTGTACTTGGGGTCGGCCGAGACGGGGGGGGGGGGCTGGGGCCTGTGCTGGGCCCTTCTCTGTCTGGGTGGCTGCACCCATTTGTTGGACAGGTAGTGACTTCCCAACATGACCACTTCTTGTTTCCGGAGGCAGTAGGTAGAAGTGAGGGGGAGAAGGACCCCGCTGGGGCAGATGGCTGGTTGGTTGGCTGGGGGTTTCCTCTCCTCATGCCCCTCTGAGGGCCTGGGTGAGCACCTTCATTGAGCAATCCCCTCTGATTTCAGGAATCCTCTTTCATATCTCTCAGCCTGGCTATGGCAACCCATGTCCTGGTATAAAAGAAGAAGGCTTTGCATTGGGGTTAAGACAGAGAACGAACCAGGCAATTTCCTGGAATATGAAATAGCTCCAAACTGGCCACTTACTTAGGAACTGACATGAACTTCTCCTCCTCGTCCTAACTGGGTCCAAGTCCAGGCTAAACAGCCCCCCACCCCCACCGCCAGTAAAGGGACACACATGAAAGTTTCTCATTTCATAGCATGAGTGCACTAAGACTTACTCATGGCAGATAAAAGAAAACCATCACACATTTTGTTCTTCCTAAAGATTTTCAGGGTAGGAAGGAATGGGTTTAGGTGAGAGATGAAGAGAGTGAGGGTTTGGGGGATGAAAAGCTGATTCTTGGTGAAAGAGGAGGACAAAATATTGGGATGCGATCTGGGTCAACTTTGCACTTCCAGACCCCAGGTGGGAAGAGATGCTGCCCACTGAGTCCATTCTCCTGGAGGTGGAGGTGGGCCCCATCCGGCGCGAGTGCTGGCGAAGGGCGATAGCAAGGCAACACGACTGTGGGTTAGAGTACGGATTTCAGAGCTCACTGGAGCCATCAGGAGCGTTTATCATCTCACCCTGTTGCTCTGGTTCCAGATTCACGCTTCCAGCTGCTCCACCCCTCCCCTCACGCCTCTGGGCTTTTTTCTTCACTCTGTGCTTCTCATCTTTTAGCATGCTGGGGACTTCACTCATTTGACTTGTTTACTGCTTAATTCCTGTCTTCCCTGCTAGAACGGTAGCACCACCGTGGATCTGCGTGCAGCTACATGCTTGTAACCGCGCACCGGGCAAGTGCTTGGGAAAGACCAGCTGAGAGAAGGAGGAGTTTGGGGGTTACAAGGCCTGAGTTTCTCTGGGGCACGAAGGATGGGTTTTCGACTTAGAAGGTGAAAGACTAGGTTCATGCTGGCTTGACCATGTTTAAGCCACAGCGCACTGGAGACCTTTGACGGACAGTTTACACTCTGAGCCAACAGATCTTCATCCCTAGAAGGAGGATGGACGTGACCCACGGGCCTGAGTTTGTCTGTGGCACAGCAGAAAGGTGGCTGTGGTAATGCTGTGAACACCAGGAGGTATTTTATGGGTCTGGGGTGTTGTAATCAGTCGGGACGGGCCTATAGCTACTTCATTTTATTTAAGGCTCATTTTCTCATTCTCCTTTTTCTGTACTCAAAGCTCACATGTCTTCTTCTCTGTGAAATGTTCCCTGATCTTCCCAGACAGAATTCCGCCCCCCTTCCTCTCTGCTCCCTTATCCAGCCTGACTCATTATCATGTCCATGTTGTGCGTCTCTCTGAATCCACAGCAACGATAACTCAGCTAACGTTCATTGAGGATCCACGACATGCCAGACGCTGCTTTAAATGGGTTACGTGAACTCATTTCAAGCTCAAACAAGCCATTTTACGGATAGGAGAGCTGAGGCATGGAGAATTAAATTAATATGCCCTAAGGCATGCTGTTGGGAAGCGGATGGTCAAGATTTGAACCCGGGCAATGGGCTCTAGCCTTCCCATTCTGTGTCCATGGCCCTTTGGGCTGTGGGGCACTTTGCACACAAAGAAGAGTCAATGTTAGAGAAGTGGGCACATCTGTGGCATCAGGCGCTGTTTTCTGCCTGCCTACCTGCCAAGTTCTGAAACCAAGTGAAAAATGGGTGTGAGGATGCTTTCTTTGTATGTGAAGAAGCACTAAACACTTAGGTTATTGCTATAATTAAATAGTTTTAGAAAATGATTTGTTATTTTAGAGAAGAGAGAGAAAAAGTGAGTGAAGGGGCACATGAGTGGAGCAGGAGGGACAGAGGAAGAAGCATAGGCAGGCTCTACGCTAAGCACGAAGCCCAACACGGGGCTTGATCCCAGACCCTGAGATCATGACCTGAGCCAACACCAAGAGGTGGATGCTCAACTGACTAAGCCACCCAGGCGCCCCTTCAATTAAATAGTTTTGATGACAGTGAAAGTAGAAATGTCTAGAACATGGTTAAAGAAGCATCTATGAAAATATTCACCATCTGTTCTTAGGCAGTTTTGTAAAAGCTCTGTGAAATGGCTCACAGATTTCTAGACTTCTCTCTTGATCTCCTGCCAAACTTTCAGGTTAATGAGATCTGGGCAACTTTGCTTCCACCTCACTCCGAATCTTTTTTTTTTTTTTCTTTAAACCTTGTATTTCTTTTATTTTTAAAAATTGTGGTAAAATACACACGCCATAAAATTTACCACTTGAACTGTACAGTTCATTAAGTATAGTCACCCTGTTATGCAACCATCACCACCACCCATCTCCAGAAATTGCTTCTCTTCCAAAGTGGAAACTTTGTATCGATTAAACAATAACTCCCACAGCCCCTAGTAACCACCATTTCACTTCCAGTTCTATGAATTTGACTACTCTAGGTGGCTCATTTAAGTGGGATCATACAGTAAAATCATCCAGTGGAGTCATATCTTTCTGTGACTAGCTTATTTCACCTAGCATAATGTCTTCAAGATTTACCTAGGTTGTAGCAGGTGTCAGAATTTCCTTTTTTTTTAAGGCTGAATAATATCTCAGTGTCTGTGTGAATGTATTACATTGTTTTATATATACATACATTAAAATGTATATTATAATATTCACACACCACATTTTGTTCATCTATTCATCTGTCAGTGGACACTTGGGTTTCTTCTGCTTTTGACCATAATGAATAATGCTGCTATGAACATGGGTATACAAATATCTGTTTGAGTCCCTATTTAAATTCTTTTGGGTGTATACCTAGCAGTGGAATTGCTGGATCATGGGGCAATTCTATTTTTAATTTTTTGATGAACCACCAAACTGTTGTCTACAGCAGCTGCACCATTTTACATTCCTACCAGCAGTGAACAAACGTTCCAATTTCCCCACATCCTCACCAACACTTGTTATTTTCTGGTTTTTGATAGTAGCCTTCCTCAAGGGTGGGAAGTGGGTCATTCTGAATCTTTGAATGATTGTTTTACTTGCTTATCTTCTATATCTCTGAATTATTTTTCACCTTGAAGAAACAATATTGGCCACATTAGACTATCATCTTGAATGTCTTCATTCTTCTTCTTCTTTTTTTTTTTTTTTAAGTCTAGCCTTCAAATAGATAGACAAACATGTGCTAGTTACTGTCCTAGGTGCTGGAAAACCCCGGTGAGTTGGACCACTGTAGGTCTCAGCTCTCTAGGAGTTCAAGGTTGAGTTTGGTCACTTAACACATAATTATGGTGGTTTGTTACCCAAAAGTACAAATTATCCCATTTATAGCAACCTTTGAAACATTTCATTTCAGTTGTATGTGACACAAGCTTAATTACAGAACCCTGAAATTCTTACTTCTAATAAAGACCCAAGTTTCCTAGATGCATGAGGGTTTGGCTATATAGGCCCCTTGGATTTTTTGTTGGTTTGTCTGTTTTGTCTTTTTAAAAAATCAATCTTATTTCTTAAAATAGTTTTAGATTTACTACAAAGTTCTTATAGAGAGTGTCCATAAATCCCATACCCTGTTATTAATATCTTACATTAGTATGGTATATTTATCACAATTAATGAACCAATACTGATACATTGGTATGGACTAAAGTTCATAGTTTATTCAGACTCTCCTAATTTTTACCTAATGTCTTTTTTCTGTTCCAAGACTCCTGTCTAAGACACCACATTATGATTAACTGTCATGTCTCCTTAGGCTCTCCTTGATTGTGACAATTCCTCAGACGTCCCTTGTTTTTTACTACCTTTAACAATTTTGAGGAGTACTGGTATTTTGCAAATTATTTTTTTATTCGGATTTATCTGATGATTTTCTTATGATGAGACTGAGGTTGTGGGTTTTGGAAAGTAGATCAGAGAGGTAAAGTACATTTTCATCACATCATATCAAGGGTATAAATCAACATAATTTATCACTCATGATGTTGACCTTGATTGTTTAGCTGAGGTCAAGTATTTATTTACATCAGCATGACTCATGGATATTTATTTTATACTTTGTGTCATAACCCAGTACTATTTTGTTTATTTTCTTGCTGAAATTGTTCCAGCTTTGGCCATTGGGAGCAGTTTTAGCTGGCGTGTGTGTCCCTTTGACATACTTCCATACCACTGTGGGTTTTTTGGTTTGCTTGTGTTTGAGCTCTTTCTTCTTTCTGGCACTGCAAGGTACTCCAGGCTCATCTTGTCTATCCCCTGCCTGAGTCCTCAAATCAGCCTCTTCCCCAAGGATCCTGGGTTCCTTTTAATGGAGAACGGCACTAGACACAAAGGTCTGGGTGCTCTCGTGGCTCCTGGAGTGCCGTTGCATTTAGGTCCTCTCAGTTGACAAAGAAAATATATGCGTGTAAATAGGCCCTCAGTTTTGATGATGGCTTTTAGCACTTTGGACGAAAATAATTGATGAAATATATTAGATTTTTTTTTTTTGCATTCAGGACAGAATATAGCCAATATAATTTAACCTGTTCTTGGGAACTGAGGTATTTATCTTGAGTGCTATTTATTTGGCCATGATTCCAACAAGCTTTGGAAGAGTGTTTATGTACACACCATGATGCCTTGGTGTTGTGCTATTTGAATTCTGCTCCAGCTTTTTGTAATCTTTCTAACTTCTTTTCCTCTTGGTGTCTTTAATTCCCTCCTCTGCTTTCCTCTAATTTATTGTTTGTGATCTGCTATCTTCTCATAATCAGGTTCTCAGACTGGGTTTGGTCAACATGTGCATCATGTAAAGGCTAAGAGGTACTGACTATGGATCTGAGGTCCACTCTAATAAATAAAATGAATCTTGTAACACCAATTTTAGACTATGCAGAAAAATATCTTATCCTTACTCGCTGTTTCTCTGCTGTGCTGCAAAAGTACTGAATAGGTTAGGTTGAACATATGTTTTAATGTGAATACCAAACACAGGTGGGATGCTAGTTTGTTTAGGGGGTTCTGTGTCCAGACCCTCAGGTGGCTTCGGGAAGGTTCTAAGTGCAGGGAAAGGAGCAGTAGCCTTGAAATGCATTTGAACTCTGGCCTTGTTGCTCTGCCTCGGGCAAGCCACTCAACCTGTTTGGGTCTAAGTTATCTGACAGTACATGAAAGAGTTGGCCTAGAATCTCTAGGTCCCTTTCCAGCTTTAACATCCTGTGACTTCTGAGTGAGCTTATTCATCTTAGGTGAATAATGTGGTTAAATGGGCTCCAGAGCATCTAATCTCAGTTAAGCTGCCTTTAGACTGAGTGACCTTGGGAAAGTCTCTCTAAAAATACCTACATCAGAGCCACACATGTGTGCATGTAGGCACTTATTATGTAATAAAGGAGGCGCAACAAATTGAGAGTGGACAGTATCAGGAAAACTGCCTCACTGAATAAAGGAAAATAAAGCAGGATTTCCAATAAGGTCACTCCGTAAATTAACTTCCTAAATGAGAAAGATTAAATTATAAGTTTATAGTAGAAAATTTAGGAGACTATCTCTATTATTAAGTGCGGGAAAGGTCTTAAACAAATGTTAGAACACAAACCCTAAGACCAGCAAATAGATAGAATAAATCCCATCATAGTTGGATGTGTGCCAGTGACACGGGTGGATCCGAGCAGTGGGGATAAAAGGGGGTAAACAGAATATGATAAGTATCCAAGTCATTTGCAAAATTAAAAACATAATCACACAAACCAGCAAAATATCTATTTTGTAAGAACATATTCAAATGAAAGGGTAGACTTTAGGACTTTATAGGGAGGAGAAGGGAATGAAAGTGGGTATGGGAATACAAGGGACAGGGGGAGCCTGGCTGTCTCAGGAGGTAGAGTGTGTAACTCTTGATCTTGGGGTTGTGAGTTCAAGCCCCCTTGTTGGGTGTAAACTTGACTTAAAAAGATAAAATCTTAAGGAAAAAAAGAATCAATCACACACACACATCCATAAAAAAAAAAGCAATAAAAAAAGCAAAAAAAAATTGCAGGGTTCTCTGATGACCAGGTGTCATATACATGTATGTGTATATTTGAACATACATATATTTTTAATATATGTTTGCATAAACCCCATGCCCCCTGGACCATGGGCCATAAACCCCCCCTGAAGGTAGGAACTAACCCTTAGCACACAGTAGGTATTTATATTGGTGGGATGAAGGAATGGATGTACATGGACCAAGTCTGTACCAGCTACTTCACTGGGATTTTGTGGAAATAACGTGAGGGAACAAGCATATATACTCACTCAGACTTTAAAAGCTGTTGGCCTGGAATGATCCTTAGAATTTATCTGGCCCAACAGTTACCATACATCTGGATTTCATAGATGGGTTTAAGAAAAGGTGACTGGACTAAAAAAAAAAAAAAGTCATACTCTAGATCAGCCCACTCATCTTTTCTTAAAGCCATGTGTGGGCTCAAAAATCTGTCATTATTATTTTACAAAAGAAAGGGCTTTTTAAAACATCATTGGATTAGATCAATATTAAGTACCATAGGAATTAAAAGAGCCACCGAGATACATTTAGAGTATCAGAACAGGTCTCTGAGTGAAGCTAATAGTTGAACGAGGCCTTGAATGATGACAACACTTCTAATGAAATTATTTAGCTTAATGAAAACTTTACTACCAACTTCCAATTTTTGTTACTTCTTCATGGCGACTACACGGCCACCTGGACTAGGATCATGAACCGCTGAGTTGGTCCGACTTCGTAGAGTGTTTTAGCTCATCCTGGGAGATCTGAGCTATGATCCAAGCCTCTAACTCACAAGAAATCTTTCCCACCTGAACACACTAAGTTCTGAAAGAAGCTCCCAAGATCCAATATGTCCTGCTGGAAAATTCCTTCTTGTTTTGGCCAGCCCTGAGTCAGCTGGCAGATATTTAAAAAGAAAATTTCTTCTGATCCATCGAAGGGCAAGAGGTGCTTTGAACTCAGTCTGGAGAGGAACTTCGTTATGTGCACATCCCAGACCTGTTGCTATAGCGCCTGCCATAAATGAGTCACAGGGGAAACACAGTGGGACCTGGTGACAGCTATATGTGCAGATCGACACTCGGTCACCCAGCCAGCCGACAGTGATAAGCTTCCCCTCGGCCATAAACCTGACCCAGCTGTGGGGTGTGAGCAAACCTGTGTAAAGGGAGAGAGAAGGTCTATTTCCTATTGGCATGGAGTCCTTTTGAACCTTGACCTTCCTCAAACTGTCCTGATTTGATAAATGCAGGGTACCAGAAACTGAAGGGAATGAGCAACAGAAGGCAGGGCATCAAACTTCTAAAACCACAGACCTCAGAATGAGATAGGGAGCAGCTCTGCCACTGCAAGTAGAGCAAGACAGACGTGCAATCTAGAAAATGTACCAGTGCTGGGCCCTCTGGAGGCGTGTGCTGTGGGTAGACGAATAGGGGAGGTGATTCCTTCATCTCCTGTGATTCACTTTCAAATATGCCAGTTCATCTATAATTAACAAGAATAAAGACACCAGAGAGACCTTTAAGTATTGTTCATGTTTCTGACACATCCCGATGGGGCCTAAGGAAGAGGAACTTCTGGCAGACAAGTTAGGGGCATTACAGCTGTTTCTTATCATGTTAACAGCTACCTGAGTAATGGCTGTGAAAATAAGGTGGCCAACAGTTTTGAACTACTGAGAACTCCTGTAGGACCAAACCAAACTTTTAGAAAGTAGCACCAAGAACTCAGAAAGAGCTATAGGTAGGCATCAGGTGTGCATGCACACAGTCCCCCGCACACACTCAGAAGCAACTTCCTGTCCACAGAAGCTGTGTGGACAGAGGCAAGGGGATAGAGAAAGTTCAACTCAGAAGCAGAAAGAAAAACAGTAAGATTTGGGTATTGTGTTATTCAAATTGACAGATTATATTTGTAACCTCCCTCTGTCAATTTATGTATATTTTTTGGAGGGGGGGAAGAATACATGTTTTCCACATTAAAGACTTTCATAGGACTCAAAGAATAAATTTAGGAAAGATACACCAGTGGGATAAATGACAGGATTGGTGAGGAATTAACTTCAAGAGAGGCAGAGGGGATGTTATAGGAGGAAGGGATCTGGGCTGGTAGGGACACAGAGCCTTCAGAGAGCCACCTCTCCCTCCCTGCGCTTTGGTATTCTGAAGGCCAAGGATAATCTACACAGCTTAATGGCCTTCATGGCTCATGTTCTCTTCCTTTAGATTCACTCAGTAGATTACTGTCAATTTAATTCTTCTAAATATGATTCGGATATATAGTTTTTTTGCTCACATTTCTCCTATGGTTCTTCTTTAGCCATTAATAAAATACTTTTCTAGCTCTATATGTTGTTCTCCATACTTTAAACTACCTGCGTTCCATTGACTAAAGCGGTTCTCCCTGGACTATTTTTTGCTCCTGACCTTCCTTCCTGATCAATGCCCACCTCCTAGGAGCTCCAGCCCATCTTCCAAGGCCAATTTCAACTACTGCCTTGTCTTGATGCCTTATCTGATAACCCTGATCTTGCCTAATGGACCTTTTAATTCCTAGAGTAATTTATATTTACCTGAAATTATTTATGTAGAATTAAATTCTATCTATACAATTATGTAATATGGATAAATAATGGTATTAATGATCATCTATATTTATTTATAATTGTTATCAATATGTAAACTATGCCATTGAACATATTTCCCTGTGAATTATAAGCAAGGGTAACTTCATATAGTATCCTTTCTACTCGATTGAAAAGTCCCTGTCTGGGTCTTTCATATTTGTGTGTCTCTCTTTTTTTCCTTCACTTTTTTTTTTATTGTGAAATGTAGCAGGTGATGATAAAAGTGCATACAACCTCACTATACTGCTTAATACATTATTAAAATAAAACAGCAAGTAACCAGCCCCAGGTCAAGAAATAAAACATTGCCAAGACCTCAGAAGCTCTCACCTTTTGCCCTCTTCTGCTCCTTCCCTTCCTGCTTCACCTCATTCACTTCCTTCTCCTCTTTAGCTCCTGCCAGAGAAGCTTGGGCTTAGCAAGTCGGGAAGTATATGAAGAATAAAGGAACAGACGATGAGGTAGGTTCATTCCCCTACTTAATGGTGGGTCAGAAATCCCTTTGTACAGCAAACATGAATATTCTACAGTCCTAGTTGTCAGATTTTATATTTTTAATTTTTTGAAGATGTTATTGATTTATTCATGAGAGAGAGGCAGAGACACAGGCAGAGGGAGAGCTCCCCATAGGGAGTCTCCCCATGAGGGACTCGATCCCAGGACCCTGGGATCCCACACTGAGCAGAAGGCAGATGCTCAACCACTGAGCCATTCAGGTGCTCCCCAGTTGTCAGTTTTTAAAAAGCACCCACAGGGTGTGGGATTCTCAGCACCGTGGGAGCAGAGTCTTGAGCAAGGGAAGGCACTGCTTTGTTCAGCTGTATTGTGAACTGTCAGGAAGTTGGAAATCGCAGCTCCCTTTGGGGATTATCACAGGGGCCTAACTAGAGCCACACAGGCACCTGGTTCTAGGGAACAGCAGCCAGGGAAGGGGTCAGGCTGCAGCTGGGCTCCCAAGAAAGTTGCAGAATCCTGAGGTTGAACACGTCTTGCAGGATTTCTCAGAAGCCCCCACACCAGAGAGAGTACCTCAGAGCGATCCCAGGGTAATAGAACCGGGGATGACAGCAGCGTCTTGTGTCATCTTGTGGCTGTGACCAGCAACCTTTTCAATATTTATGTTTTATTTTTATCTCAGTGTTAGAGAGGCATTATTTGTGCACAGCCTGTTAAAAACAGTTCTGAGGGAAACACACTTCCAGCTGCTTCCTCCTCTTTTCCATCTGCTGCATTTATGCGTCTTTGTGTGCGTTTAACTGTTGCTTGTTGGTGTAATTGGGGTTTTAGTGAGGACAGGGGAAAAGATTCCCCAAGGGTGGGTTGTTGGTCCAACTGATCTGAAAAAGAGGACCTCGGTTAGTCACTAATAAACCTTCAACTTCCACGCAGAGCAATAAAATAAATACCAAGTAACTTTAAGTTTTAAGAGTTAACTTGCTCCAGCAATATTTTTGTATTCCTATATTTATGCACCAGCTACTCATTCCCCCATTTAATCTTAAATATGTAAATCCTCAATTTATCTGGAATTACTTAGTGAAAGGCTGATGTGTGAGTGTGGCAGATTATAATATTCCATCGCCACCCCTGATCCTCTTTACCTCTTATTCTTTTCATAGCAGATCAAAAAAGCTGCGTGCGTGCCACAAGAATATATTATTTTAAGAGACTTGGACTTAGAAATTGATTTCCTTGATGAGAAAAAGAAAAGTCTCCTTCTGACCCAGAGGGTCACTTCATAATCCTGTCACTCTACATCAAAAAAGCCTTTTTTTTTCTTTTAGGAGAAGATGAGAATATTTCTGAAAAAGAATTAATTTTTCAGCTATAGTAAAAACAGTGACTTGCAGACTTAGCCATCCCAGAAGAGGGGCCCTTTTCAAAATACATCTCTTGTGATTAAAACAAGTTCTTGATATATTTTAGGGTCGGGCAGTTTTCATGGAAATTGGGATTTGTGCCAGGGAATGAACTTGATATTGTATTTTATTGATGATTTTAAGGCTTAAGTTAGTTTTAAGGCTTTTTTTCTTTTTTGTAAAGGGATTTCACTGCTTTCAAATACATAATAATAACGCTTGAAGTGAGCAGCTATCCTCCTTGTGTGTGGATTTAAATTAATAGGCTATTAAACAGCACGTGATTTTCATCAGGTTTTGATTGAGGTTCAACTTCCTATACCAATTTGCGTTCCAGGAATGCCTGTACCTGTTTCAGAACCTGTCCAACCAGGGCAGTGGCTATCGATTCTGTTGCACTTTTGAACCACCTGGGGAGCTTTACTAACTACTGGTGCCCCAGCTATACTTTTGGAAATTTTGATTTAGTTGATATGAAGCCCACGCCTCAAAGTGCTTTAGAAGCCTCCCAAAGTGATTCTGATAAGCAGGCAGGGTTGAGAACCACTCAGACACAGTGTATTCTGAAACCACCTGGCATTCTATTATTATAAATTATCTGTTGCAACAGTCTACCATTTGCAGTTTAGAGTCTCTCGTCTCTCTTGTTGACATATAGTTTTCTGATGGAAGTTTCCTAACCTCTTTACTAAGATGAAGCATCAGAACATCTATTTGAATCCCCCAAATTAATATTTCAGTGTTCATTTTACTGATGGATATAAGGAGGTTAGAAATAATTATTCTCATTTCAGGATATGTGTGTGTGCTATGTGTGCACGCGTATAAATTCAAAGAAAAGACTAATACATGATGAAGTCTTAGCAAAATAATGGAATGCAAGGTTCTTGCCTGCCCCTCTAAGCCCCACACAAAATTATCTCTACCAGGGGGGGCAGCAATTCCATTACTAATTCATTTCTTAGCTTTAAGCTTGTTACCCCAGTTGGTAATCCTTAAAGGTAATTTGATCCCAGAGGAGATAGTGTTAGATAGCACTAGTTCCTAGTGTCCCAGTGGGAAAGAATGTGTCAGATCCTTCTGGACACAGGGTCCTGGAGAAAGGTGTGGCCAGGCTGTGTGACCTCATGGGCATGTGACCTGTGCAGTAGCACAGCATGCCGTGCCGAGGAGGGCCCCACACTTGGCTTAATGCTCTACTGCTGCCATCTTGAAATTCTTTATAAAAATTTTTAAACAAGGGTCCTGCTGGTCTTGGGTATGGCCTCCAAAGATAAACTGTCTTTATTGCTCTGTGGGCTCTGTCAGGGACCCAGTGAACTCAGAGAGAGGGGTTAAAGAGTTGTGGATCCACAGAAAGACCAGAGTCCCTGGGACCATAAGTCACCAGGATGAGGGGCTGAGCAAACACCCACTATTACCACAGGTTCTTAGGAGGGTATATTTGGGATCACCTCTAGCCTACAAGGACACTGTGGACAAATTGTTCATTTACAAATATCTAGCAAGCACCAATTATATGCCAGGCATCAGGCTAACTGCTGGGGACATCGTACGAAGCATGCATGAATCATCTACTGGAACAGAAAAATAGTCAACTACAATCACGTGTGCAAAGTGTTATGGCATGGGATGTATGAGGTGCCATGGGAACACCATTCAAGGGCACCCACTTCAACTTGCTTGGGTCGGGGAAGGCAGGATGTCTCTGCTAAGATAGATAACTAGCGATCAGCCATGGGAAGAGGAGGAATTAGACTATCCTAGACAGAAGGAACAGCATATGCAAAGGCCCAGGTAAAAGAGAAAACTGTCTTAGAAAAAATGAAGTTCAGTGTGGATGGAAATGCCAGGAAATGCCAGAGAGGGGGAGTGCTAAGAGATTACTTTGAAGAGATAGATAGAGGGTTGAGATGACTGATGGTCATCAAAGATGAACGTGTTGACTATTCCACTAGACCACAGAACTAAGGAATGGCTTGCAGGCATTGTATTACCTCATCTTCACAAGGACCTCATAAATAGGTTTAGTTGTTAACCCATTTAATAGAGGAGGAAACTGAGATTAAGTAATTTGCTCCAAGTACCTCAGCTAGTAAACTGCAGAGTTAGCATTCGGATACAGTTGTGTCTATTCGAAGAGCCAGAGTCCCACGTCACTGTATCACGTAGTTAAGAAATTTGGGCTTTTAACCTTAAAGAAATGGGAAACTATGAAAGGATTTTAAACAGGCAGATAACATGAAGAACCCTGCATTTAGGAAGCCGATTCTGGCTACAGTACTCTGAGTTTCATTCAGGGATTCTGGGGGTTCATTTTGTGAATTAACAATAAACTCTTGCTTCACCCTTCTTTGCTCCTCCAGCTTATCTTTTGGACAAAGAAGCCCAAACTGATTGCTTTGATTTCTAATGGAAAACTTTGGATAGAATTGGGCTGGGGGTGGGGGTGGGTGGGGCGGTGCCTGGATGGCTCAGTGGGTTAAGATTCTGACTCTTGATTTTGGCTCAGGTCATGACCTCAGGGCCGGGAGATCCAGCCCCCTGAGTTGGGCTCTACCAGGGCATGGAGCCTGCTTAAAATCATTTGCAAAGCCTGCTCCTTCTCCCTCTCCCTCTGCTGCTCTCCCTCTCCTGCCTCTGGTCGTGTACTCTCTGTCTATCAAAAACCAAACACCAAACAAACAATAACAACAAAAGATGGAGCAGACGATGTAACTCAAGGCTGAAAATGAAGTTGTCGGTTTATCTCTCATTATGGAGAATTGCCTGTATATTGAGCCCATATACATAAGACAAGCAATAAAAGGTTTCCAAATGATAACTTCCACTGTGCAATTTTTAAAAATTAAGTCCTTATTATAGGGCCTTACAAGATATGGTAAAAATTAACACATATCCAGAAATAAAACAAAAAATCAACTAAAAAACCCTAATATCTTGCCCCTCTTTGCCTTCTCTTTCTTACAAAGGGTATTTTCTACCTGGCACTTTCCTGTCTGAGAGATTCTCTATCCACCCTCCTCCCTCCCCGATAGCTTTTCCCCAGAGGCTCTGTCTTTTTATCTCTGAGACCTTGTATTTCTGATGCTCTCAACTTCTGTGCTTCCAGAGACACAGCATGATCAAGCGGGAAGTGCTTGCCATAACTGGGTTCAAGTCTCAGCAGTTTTTGACCTCTGGGCTCTTGGTGTCCATTTCCTTGTTATAAAACTGGTAAGTTAGTATCAACCCAGAACACTGGCTGGGGACCAGATGAGATAAAAGTATTTGAGAGGACTCTGTCTCTTATAGGTTACCTGTTGGTCCCATTTCCTTCCTTTTCACTTAGACCTCAGTTCAAGTGACTTGCCTACCTGACCTTTCTCTCAAAACCAACTGTCGTCCTCAACTTCCCTGCCCCCCAGCCCCAGGCCCCTCTTCACTCTCTACTGTGGGGCAGTCAAAGGCCCCATGGTAACACTTGGCTCTGCAAGTGGTTTACTCCTTTTGATGGATATACTAGAAGAAGCTCCCCTGGTCAGGCTTTTTGGGGGCAGAAGCCAAGTCTGATAAATGTTTTGACTATTCCTCCGGGCCCCTCCAGAGGTCTTCACATGGAAGGAAGTCGCAAATGAAGCCTTCATTGGTCATCAGCTGGAAAAAGCACATACAATGTGGAGGGGACAGGATGGCTCCCCTCCACCCTCCCCATTAACATTAGTGAAATAATAATTTTCCATAATTCCTTAAGCTTTTAATTTTATGCTTCTTCAGGGACAGTGGCTGTGCCCGTGGCTTCTTATTTATCGGTTAATGTATCACCACTATCAAATTCCTGGAAAGCTTGTTGAAATACAAGCTTACTGTTCCCAGTTCCAGAAGAGGCAGATGCGGTTACACTCGATATTTATAGAAGAGTCCTCAGCGAATCTCTCAGGATGTGGGCCTCTCTTTAACTCCAAAGAGAAGAATACATTTTTTGGTGTCCTTTCTTTTTCTCTCTTCTTGCACAGCATTCTATCGGAGAGGACAAACCAAAAGAGGGAGGGAAAGGGGAGAGTGTGACTGTGCAGCTAAGGAGTCTGGCCGGGTGTGGTCCCTCAGCATCATCGGGGATCACAGAGTGGTCCTTACTAGGAGCCAGGCGCCTTGGGAATTCTTTTACTAGTCCTAACAATCCTATATAAGTAGGTACTCTCTCTCCACTTCACAGTTAACACAACCATGGCACAGAGAGGTTAGGTAATTCACCCAATGTTACTCAGCTACAAATGGCAGAACCAGCGTGTAACCCAGACGACTGATTCTGGAACCTGAGTTGATCATCTCTGGGCTGTGCTGCCCATATAGCACAAAGGCTTAGGATAGTAAAGACTTTGCAATTACAGGTATCCACATGTAAACAGGCGAACTAAGGCTGGCCCCGATGCCACCTGAATATAGATAAGAAGGAAAGGCCAGGGCTCAGAAAGCCGTGGGCTGTCCCAGGGCTTCACCAACCACATCTAAATCATGCTCAGCTTTGTATCTGTGGGCTGTGTGAGGATCACAGGAGAGCATTCAAAAGCCCTTCATGCAGTGCTGGTACTCCCTGGGTGTACGACAAACAACCTGGGGAGGGTGTGGGTGCCTTTCTCTTTAGTACACCCCACCTTCCTGCCCTCCCGATGGATGCCAATCATCCAGGAAAGCTCTCCTTTCCCGTGCACCAGGAAATGGTCTCAGAATGCTCTAGAAAACCTTCTCCAAAGGATTGCCGCTGGCCTGGAGGATGAAACCTGTTTGTTATGCTTGCCCTGGCCCACAGGGGTGGAGATCGTGTCATATTTGTATTTAGTGCTCGGTCTATAGGCAGCCTTCGGTGAATGAATGACAATACTTACGGAACTCAAGCATGTTTGCATTTACCATGGATTCTGCTGTGACTCCGATTAAAGCCAATGGTTTTAATCAAGGCAGAATATCTTCTTTAAACACAAGGATTAGCCTCTATGAAAAGAGAAATGTAAACAGGACTCTAATTAGAGAATTTACTAATTATTCTTCCCTGCTGAGGACATTAGCTGGGGTTTAGTCTTTAGCTGTGACAGCCATACGACTTTCTCTTTATCTCCAGAAAGGGAAAAATTGCCTGGAAAGATTCATTTCAATACCCTGATTCCTTTCCTGCTCTCTTTCACCCTCAAAAAAAAAGATATTCCAGCATGAAAGATCACAGACTCAGCCCAAAACAGTGGACCCAGGTTGACGGCATTCAGGAAACTGCACACTCCTGGAGCCCCGACTGCCGAGCCAAAGATAAATCGGCAGGAAGATTTCTTTGGAATGATGTGAATTTAATGAATCATGAAAAATATCCCCAGCTGTTCTTAAATTTAAGGGAGATTGAGTGATAACAAAAGATAGTTTCCCTCCCTCTTAGATGTAGGTTGGAGCGGAAAGAGCGGTGGTTTAAAAAAAAAAAAAAAAAAAAAAAAAAAAACCCCGAGGCCAAAAGCTTGCCTTTTCTTTCCCATCTCTTCTATTGTTGAAGGGGAAAAAAGCTGTCTGCAGTCAGCAGCCACTGAAGGGCATGATGAAGAGTGTTTGCTATTACCAGACTTGAAGAATTCTCCACTCTGATTTCAAAGATCAGGCTGCCCTTGCAGGCAAACATTTAGAAAGTGATGGGCTTTGCTCTTGCCCCCTCCCAACCCCCCAACCACCACCATCCTCACATCTCCTCCAACCTCTTTATTAACACATTGACTTGCTGAAATTAAAAATAATGATTCTCCCTCTCCTCATCCCAGCTGCTGCAACCCTCAGTACCCTGGTCCTGGAAATCCTTATTAACCCATTGATTGGTGTGGTCTCCCAGGCCTGTCCTCAGCTGGGAGATCTAAGCCAGGCCTTGGTGGGTTTGGCTGTTTCAAGGATACCCAGCTTAGGTCCTTGAGATATCTGTGCTAGAGGGTGGAGAGAGCTTTGAGCAGGACTTGAAAAACATGACTTCCCTTCTGTCCCCTACTTTCCCTGGTAGCCCTCAGCCTGGGCTGCCATGGGTCCGCTTGAACAAGCAAGCCATGCACCGAATCAGGAGGCCAGGCCCCAGGGCACAGTGTCCAGGAGCACAGGTTGCTCTTCTTACCTGAAAAAGCACAAAGCAGGTGGGTAGCCATGAGGGCCTGGTTCACCTCTGCCATCTTTGGATCTATTACTTCTGGATAAATTTCCCTTTTCTTCAAGGTGGGTGAGGAAGGCTAACAGATGCTAAGCAAAGTTGTGGTTGTTGTTGTTTTTTATCCTGAAAGCAATGTTTAATATCTAAGTATAGCTGAGAGATGTGTTTGAGAATTAGATGTGCTAGCCCCTCTCTGTAACCCCACTAGAAGGGGTTCAGAGAAAAGCGTGGATGATGGTGATAATAATGTTGAATATTAATGACAAACTAAAATGGAGGACTTAAATGATGTACCAGGCACAATAGTAAATGCTTCTCAAACATGATGTATTAAATACGTACAACACACACACACACACACACACACACACACACACACACACAGCCAACCCTCCAAGAAGCAGATATTGTAATTGTCTCTATCAAACCACTGGATGGACTTGGTGAGATTTTAACAGGAAGAAAATTTACTTTTTGTACCACTCTCTCCAAGCCCTGTTAGATGACTTTCCTTCCTCCTGGATGAGAAAATTCGGTAGTTTCATAGTCTGCGATAGTCATTTTTACATATAAAAAAATCCGTCAATCAAGACTATGCAATACTTGTCCAGAAGGATAGGCAACTCGATCAATGGGACAAAAAAGTCAACTTGGAAATAGCCCCACACAAGCACAACCCATGGATTCTTGACAAGGGTGCAAAAACAATTCACTGGAAGGAGACCATTTTCAACAAATGGTGCTGGAGTAACTAGACATCCAAGCAAAACATGAACTGACCCAAACTTCACACTGCATATAAGAATGATCGCACAATGCATCATATGCTTTAATGTAAAATGTAAAATTATACAGCTTTTTAAAAAAGATTTATTTATTTATTCATGATAGACATATATAGAGAGAGAGGCAGAGACACAAGAGGAGGTAGAAGCAGGCTCCATGCCGGGAGCCTGACGCGGGACTCGATCCCGGGACTCCAGGATTGTGCCCTGGGCCAAAGGCAGGCGCCAAACCGCTGAGCCATCCAGGGATCCCCCAAATTATATAACTTTTAGAAAACAATATAGGAGGAAATCTTTGAGATCTAGGGCATGGGGAAGAGTTTTTAGACATGACATTAAAGCGTGCTCTGTAAAAGAAAAAAAATTGATAAATTAGAGGAAAGACAAACTACAGACTGGGAGAAAATATTTGCCAAAAAACAAAGCTGAAAATGGACTCATGTTTAGAATATGTAAAGAACTCTCAAAACTCAACAATTAAAAAAGGCAGATTTTATAAAATGGGGAAACCGCATGAAAGAATATTTTATCAAAGAAGATACATGAGGAAAGGACAAATGAGACCAGGAAAAGATATTCACCTTCACTAGCCATCAGGGAAGTGAAAATTAAGATCATAATGAGATCTTACTACACACTTACTGGAACAACTAAGTGAGGCCATGACATGCCGGCAAGGATGTGAAGAATCTGTATCGCTCATAAATGGTGGGAATTTATGCTGCAAGTCACTCAGGAAAATAGTTTGGCAGTTTCTTAAAAAAAAACCAAACCAAACAAAAACAAGAACAACAAACAAAAAAGTGGACATAGACTTACTGTGCAACTCAGCAATCACATTCCTGGGCATTTATCTCAGAAAAATGAAGCATGTCCACAGAGAACCTGGGTATGGTTGTTCATGGTGGCTTTCTTTCCTTAACTCTCTTTGTTCCAACAGTGGAAATGACCAAAATGTCTTGCAGCGATGGCTAAGCAAGATGTGGTATGTCCACACCACGAAATGCTACTCTACAATAAAAAAAAAAAAAAAAGGCCTTTTGATACATTTAATGTGGATGGATCTCAAGGACATTATGTGGATTTTTAAAAAGCTCATCTCAGTAGGTCAAGATGTATGATTCTATTTCTACAGCTGTCTCAGAATGACACAGTTATAGAAATGGAGAACCAGTTAGTGGTTATCAGGGGTTAGGGATGTTGGGAGAGGGTGGTGCTGAGGGTGGTGGTAGGATTACACAGGTGCAGCCCCAGGTGGTCATGGAATGGTTCTGTATCTTGATTTTCCTGATAGCTGACATTAATATGAATTTGAATATGTGATAAAATGAGGCAGAACTATACAAACACAATGCACCAATGTCAGTTTCCTGATTTTGAGATTATACTATAGTTATGTAAGATGGAACCACTGGGGGAACCAGGTGAAGACAACCTGAGACCTCTCTGTACTCTTTACAACTTCTTGTGATTCTATAATTATTACAAAAACTTTAAATATAAAATAATGCACCTTGCAGGATCAAGCATTATTTTCCAGCATAGTACAAAATCATTAGTATCTAATTTTATTTGAAGCCTCTCCCCTTACTAGCACTGCCAGATCAGGCCTGCTCCAGGCATAATTAGGGCAGGCTAAGCCATGCTGTAATAATTAAACAAAAAAATCAAAACAAAAGTCTCTGAAATTTTGGTACTTGAGCATAATAAAACGTTGGCACCTATGTCCACAGTGGGTAGGGCAGTTCACTTCTGAGTAGTGACTCAGAGATCCAGGCTCCTTCCATCTTGTGGCTCTGCCATCTTCAACCTGTGTCTTCCATGACCACCCTGGGAGGAGAGGGAGAATAGTGAGGGAACTTTATGGCAAGGCCTGGAAATGTCCCCCTATCATTCTCACCTATATCCCATTGCCCAGAAGTTGGGCATTGGAAGCCAGCTTCACCTCAAGGGCTGTTGGGAAATATGATCTTGCTGCATGCCCAGGAATAGCACTCATGGTTGGAGGGAGGATCTTGCAGTGTGGTGGGTTGCAGGTGATGAGATTCTGCATTCCCTGTAGAGGGAAGGGTGACATGATAGTTTCTTTTCTTTCTATTTTGGTCTCCCCAGAGACCAAGGAATGAATAGAAGAAAAGGACAATGCCTTCTATTGGTGATGTGTCTGGGGTTGGCTCCATGCATGGCCCACATGCTCGCTCTCTTCCTCCTTGGGCATCTCAGTGGGGTGTCTAGAGACACTGCTCTTCTTAGTATTGGCACAGTGAGTCCACCTTCCATGTGACACTCACTCATCTTCAGCATTTGAAGACACATTCAAGCTTCTTTCCATTGGAGCCATCTCACCCTGCTATTCAGAATGGGCATGGTGACACAGTGAGTCCTCCTGGGCAGGTTCCTTTGAGGTGACTCAAGGCTGATCTTGGGAAAGCCAGTATCCTGGCTCCACTGAAAGCTAGAAGCTCACACTGTTCCTTCCATGGCCAGAGAGGAAGCTCTAATCAGACTCTTACCTTAGGTTTTTCTGGCAAGAGTCAGACAACACAAGCCGTTTGCTCCCCCAAACTTTAATACGTTGCTCTTCACTAGTGCCCACAGCATCTCCTTACTTGGCATGAGAAGGGAACCCCCTTTCCCTCTCTGTGTAAGTAGGAAGGGGAAAAAAGATCTATCCTCTCTGGTTTCATTCAAATCAATTTCCTGGTCTCAGGTTACATGGAGGCAAGAGGAAGATGCCGCACTGTAGGACTCATGCCCTTGGTTAGCAACTCCTGCATGGGTGGTTGGACTCCCCTCTCTAGAATATGTTGCTGCTTAACACCTATTGTCTCCAGCTCTGGGGTCTCAGCCAAAATGCCCAGTGGCCTGGGAAAGATGCATTTAACACCCTGTTAGATAGCATATCCCCATTTTATAGTTGCATATCCTCAGGTTCAAAATGGTTAAGGAATTTGTGCAAAGTCCCACGTACTACGGTGGTATGTAGATTTCAAGAGCTGTGGACTGTGGTGGATGAGCTACAAGAGCCAGGATGAAGAAAAAGAGGCAATTACATTTAATTCTGGTAAGTTGATGTGTTCATTGACAGTAGAGGAGAATCAGTTCAATGTGTTTAGTTGGGGATGAGAAAGTCAAGAAGAAGAAAGTTCTCTTTGTAATTCTTTACTGAGTCATTTTTTTTTTTATGAGTCTTCTCCCCTCTCATCCAACCGCTCCAATTTCTGGAACTTCTTCATGCCATGAGCCCAAAAAGCCCCCATCTCCAGAGCAAAGGCTAACCCCACCACAAACCACCTAATGCCCTTGACCTATTCCTCATAGAGTGGAATGACAAAATTATAACTTATGCAGCTGTAACTTGAGCACTTTGCAGGGAATGAACTTTGTTCTGGAATATAATTTGAAAAAGTGAGGGTATGGGTTAGAAAGTGACTGCAAAACAAAAGAAAACTGCCAAGCTGTCATGCATAAGAAATGGAGCAGGAATTTGGGGGGGGGAGGGAAGAGCAGAGATGAAGGGAGGAAGGTAGAGAAGGAGGAGGATGAGCAGGGCAGCAAGGAGGGAACCTGGATCTGTAGAGTGGAGCCCTGGTGAAGGACTCTAAGGACAAAAATGTCCAGTGGCCATTTTATATTACTTGGGGTGTGTCACCCACATCCCCTTGGTTAAAGCTCCTGTACATCGACGCCTTACACACATGCTGCTGGGGAGAGAAGAGATCTAGGAGAGAGCAGACTTTCAATGCCCAACACGGCGAGGAGTACAGAGAGGAAGCTGGTGGCAGGAGATGAGGGGGGCCATGAGCCCAGAAAACACAAGGTTGGAGGCCAGCATGGCCCCAAGAAGGACCATGTGTGACAGTCTTGAAGGAGTGCATTTGACGTCCTGCGGGACATTGCAGAGTCAGCTTGAGCTAATTTAACCCAAGCCTCACGTGATAGGGCAACTGCAGCTGACATCTGGGTTGCACTCAAATCATCAAAAATCCTCCTAAGAATGTGCTTTATATTTCCTTCCTTACTAAACTTTTTAAACCCAACTTGCTAAAAAGAATAGTTTTGAAATGACTCCTACTTGATTGGCCATTCCTAGCTTTTCTGAGGAGGTGCTAGTGAGGAACAGAAGACACAAACACCAGAAAGAGGCAGGTGCAGTGCGAGAGAAGCAAAAGGTGCAGTAGGATCCAGTGCCGATCCCTCATAGGCATCATTTGACCAGTGAGGTGGTTGGTGCAAGGCTTGTCCTGGGTGCATGTGCACGTGTGCTTGCATTTTAGGGCAGCGGTTCCCAGATTTTAACGTGCATGTGGACCACCTGAGGATTGAGGTGGGATGGATGTTGGTTAAGGAGATTCTGCATCGCCAATAGTTTGCAGGTGACTCCAGGGCTGCTGGTCAGAGCAACATGGTTATAGAGCACAGGGTGGTAACTTTCTAGCCCAGAAAGCCATTAATGGGGCCAAAGGAAAAAGAGGAGACATGGAAAAGATAAGAGTGTAGATGAGGGGAGAAGAGCAAAGGGAAAATAGAAGATTGAGAAAAGCCAACCACAACAACATAGAACCAGGAATCTCCAGTAAGGGAAATAGGAAGTCACCAATAACTGTTCTGGAACTCCTTGATGTTTTGTTTCAATAACATAGGTTGCTTTGCCCTCTATTAAATAGCATGCATTCTTTGTGCCCCAGCACTCCTCATGTTTTAAGGGTGAAAAAGTAGAGATCTGATCTCTATTCATTCACTAGTATTTATTCATATGGATTATATCACATCAGTGGTAGTATTAACGTATATCCCCACCGGTATGTGCAAAACCAGGGCTGTGATAGAGCTGGTCCCTGTATGAATGGAATTTACAACCTGGTGGAGACTATCACACATGACACACATGGAAAAGTAAATTACAAGTCAAGTAAATTATGGTGCCTAATATTATACGTATATTTCCAAAAACCTTTCTCATCTTTTGTACTACTTGTTGATATGGGGAAGGCAGATTTATTCTCACGATTTTATGAAGGAGGAGGGGGGAACTCAGAGGGGTAAGGTGACTTGTCCAAGGTCATATCACTAGTAAGGAACAGAGCCTGCATATGGCGTCTTCTGGTTTTGTCCTGGTGCTTTCCATTAACCTCCCCCATTGAGGACAATGACATTGATTATAGTCCACTTCACCCACTTTTCTGACTTTCTCTAGCTTAGCAAGCCAAGGCTTCTCAACAGCTCAGCATTTAATTGGTTTACAGTTTCCTCCCTTATTCAAAATCTAAACCGGTTAAACAAATTTCCTGGAAAACCAAAATAATCTTTAAGCAAAGTCCACTGCCGGGTCACATTTGTCTAAATAGAAGGTATTTCCAGAATACAAGTCATTGAAAACAGCAGGGGAATGATGAAAACCTCTTTGCAATCTTAATTTCTCCATTGCCGGTTGTTTGGTTCCCAAACTCATACATACAGCCCGGCCTCTCTTACCGATATGCATGTCCATGTGACCTGTGTATTTATACACATGCAGACATATGTGGGACACCACATATAATTTGCTAATTGAAAACAAGTTGTTCCATTAATGCCAGCACGTGAGTTTGATTCTACTGCTATTATAACTTAATAATGTAGTTTAACCCTAAATAGGTCTGCAGTCTGACAGATGATTTAATAAGTGTAAATGTAGGGGAAGCCCTGGTGGCTCAGCGGTTTAGCGCCGCCTTCAGCCCAGGGCCTGATCCTGGAGACTCAGGATTGAGTCCCACATCAGGCTCCCTGCATGGAGCCTGCTTCTCCCTCTGCCTGTGTCTCTGCTCCGCGCCCCCCTTCTTTCTCTCTCTCTCTCTCTCTCTCTCTGTGTCTCTCATGAATAAATACATAAAATATTTTTAAAAAGTGTAAATGTAGTTGAATTTCTGCCTAAATTGCTCACACTTGTATTGCACATATTCATTGATGCCTGCTTCCAGGAACTTATTATGCATATACAAGTTAACTGGTTAGATGGGATTTTTTTTTTTTTTTTTTTTGGAAGGAAGAGTCTGATAGTTGATGGGGGTCCGGACAGAAAAGATGACAGTGAGCCAAGTTTCCCACTTAGTCAGGTTTGTTGTGTTCTCCTGCTTCTCATCAATAGAACACCCCAGGGTCATTGTCCTCCTATAGCCTCCTGACTTCACGAGTAGTGTCCTTTGGACACTCATAGTACGTGCTGGAGATTCTGGTTCCCTGACTTTCATCCTGCTCCCATCCCTGAAATACATTTCTATTTTCTCATTTTTAAGTCTTTCCCCCCATTTTACCAATCTCTAGTCTTTTCATCATTTACATCTTTACATTTTAGAATACATTGAAAATACATATTTAGAATATATCGAGAATATATTGATTTTGTTTCTTCTCTAGTTCCCATGTGATGCCATAATTGCTGGAATGATGGGTCAATTTGCTTGTTTCCTCAGGGCTCAAAAGGGGCAAGAGTGGAGGATATAAAAACCTGAATTCTTGAGAGTTGCTTGATGTTGGAGATCTCCAGGGCTTCCCCCTTCTTTAGTTCTAACCAACTGAAAATTATGCATAAGGAAGCAAATAGGGATCAAAATATGTTTCCTGGCTTCATTAATGGCAACATTGCATTGGAAGACACAGCAGGAAGTGTGAGCTCTGTTAAAAACAGGAAGACCTGAGAGAGAGAGAGAGAGAAAGAGAGAGAAGAGAGAAAGAGAGAGGGAAGGAGAGAGAGAAGAGCTAAGAGATTAAGAGACACTGGAGATGGCCTATAGAAATGTCCCTCCAACCCCCTTCCTGAGCCTGGTGTGGGCATGAGGACAGAACACCTGGTAGAGGAGTAATGTTATTCCAGAAGACCTTGCACACTGTCTATTTTCATGCTGCTCTGGGAAGATGTCAGAGTGGGTATGTCTTTTACAGGCTCCTGTGTTCTGAGTAGTAGTCAGCCCAGGAGCACTACTGGTGTAGACCCCTGACCTAAGCCCTGTACTCTAGAGGGTGCGGCTCTGGCCCTCCTCTGGCCATGGCTTTCCTCATGGGACAAGTGGAGGAGCCTATCCCTTGGGACTACACTCTCCTTGGGAATCTTGTGCCCAAATGGCCCGGAGCATGTGTGGACTTCTACCTTGGTAGGCTTATAGGTCTGTGCCTCCCTGTTTGTGCCCCTCTGCCCTGAGGTGGGACCATGCCACTTGTGTATATCGTCCTCTAGGACTGAGGGATGGCCAGGGGGTAGATACACAGGAGTGGATAGATCAGGAGTGTGATGGAACTTGAACATTCCAGCTGGAGTTGCAACTTTGGACAGTGGGGTGAAGATGGAGGGAAGAGGAGGGGGTGTGGGGTAAACCACAAGCTGATGGCCAGTTGTTCTAGAAGCCTGAGTTCTAGTATAGGACTCAAAGGACTATGGGAATTTTAAATTAGAAACATTCAGGTTGTTCTAAGTGTATATTTATCTATGTAGGAGAACAGAGCATATTCTACTTATTAGTTTATCAGTTTGATTTATGGCTTTAAAAAATTCAGACACATTGTATTTGGGCCTCTATGTGTATTCTTGGGCTGGGCACCACAAGTGTTAGCTGTTAGCAATAGGAACAAGGAGGTCCTGGGCCTGGCTCTTATCTAGGCTCTAAGGGAGAGATTAGAGCCTGTATTGCTGCATAAGGCAATAACCCCCAAACTTAGTGACCTAAGACCACAACTATTTTATTATGCTCACCATATCTGTGGGTCACAAATTCAGAGTGGGCCCATTGTGGGGATAGAGACTTAATGTGTGGGCACTGCACCAGTAAGAATTGAAGGCTGGAGGTGGCTTAGTGGCTGGGGGCTAGAGTCACTGAAGACATCCTCACTTACCCTGGCGATCACTGTGGGTGGTCAGTGGGGGAATCCTGCTGGAGGTGTCAGATGCAGCATTTACACACAGCCTCTGCTTGTGGCCTAAGCTTCCTCACTGCCTCTGATTTTTTAATCTAAATTATCAAAATTAGTGGTTATCTTATTACTAAAGTTTTGTAGTTATTAGTTTAAAAAGGACATTTGCTGTTTTTTTTTTTTTTTTAAGGATACACAAAGAAACATATCAACTAAATCTCTGGAGTCATTAGCATCAGACAAAAGCAGTGACTGAGATTTAGAGTCATTGATTCTGTTTTAATACATGGCTCGTTCTTACAATGCCCCCACACCACTACTATATAGTTCTCTGCTAGGAGTCAGAAGCCCAAGTTCAAATACGGAACTACCATTGGATCATTTGGGGGACCCCCGAAACATCACTTAACTTATCCAGGCCTCAGCTTCCTCCCTCCTATAGATGACTGAACCATGCCCATCGGTTCCTCAGAGATCATGCTGATGCTAATGTTGATGACAATGAGGGTGATGACGATGGTGACAATTGTGGTGATACTAGTTGTGGTGGCGGTGATGATGATGATGACGGTGGTCGGTGGTAGCCTCTGCTGTGTAGTGAGTCTTATCACATGCCAAATGATCTTCTAAGCCTTTGACTTGAATTAATTCACAATATCCTCATGGAACCTGGGACCAGGGATCTCTTCCCCAATCCCTGTCTATTGTGCACTCTGAAACAAAGGACACTATGGCAAACTGCATCTTCAAAAAAGTAGCCTCAACAATACCTTCCATCCTACATCCCCCTTGTACTATGTGTTTCTGGCACTTTTCCCATCAATAAGTGGGATCTGTGTGGAAACACATTGAATCTGGCTGAGTATCATGGTAACTATGGCAGAAGTGACACTATGTGACTTCCAAGGCTGGGTCATAAAATGCACGAGAGCTCCTGCCTTTTTAAAAGTCTTTTAAATCAGACTTTTGTTTTTTATCTTGAAGCAATATCTCCTAAGGCAATTAGCAAAACAGGTTTGTAGGGAATGATGTTTAATCATTTGAGGAGCCAGACTTTATCTTTGCAAGTATTCTATGTATGGATTGGAGTAATTATGAGATTTTATCACTTGTTCATTAAATCTTGTCTCCAGAACCCTCCTTGGTAATGTTTCCTTATTTTATATCGTCTAAGTAGTTGGAAATTAAGCAATTTATTTAAAGAACTCTTCTATAGTTATAACAAAAAGAACCTTAAGCTAATTTTTCCACAAAAATCAGAAATTATGGGACACCTGGGTGGCTCAGCAGTTGAGCGGCTCCCTTCGACTCAGGGTGTGGTCCTGCAGTCCCGGGATCGAGCCCCACATCAGGTTCCCTGTGGGGAGTCTGCTTCCTCCCTCTGCCTGTGTCTCTGCCTCTCATGAATAAATAAATACAATCTTTTAAAAAGTCAGAAATTATAAGCTTTATCTCGCTATATATTTTGTTTCATTTTGGGTTGTCTTTAAAGAAGTAATCTTCCCTTAAGGGAACAAGGGTAGCAAAACCAAACCAATCAATGCCCACTGGCCAAGTTAGGCTAATGGTAAGGTATGGGGGATCAGAGCTAATTGGACATCAGTTTGTGCTTCTCTCTCAGTGACTCTGGGTGTTCACTCTGGGGACCCAGAAGCAACTTACAGTGTCAAGAATGTAGGTCAGCATTATTTTATGTAACTGTCCCCCTTTTTGTTTTCAGTTGGGAGGTCAGGGCAAGGGTAAATGTTCATAGGGGTTGTCCATCCAGATTGAGCCTGGGGCCTGTCCAAGGAGACAGAGTCCAGTTGATGTTGGATGTTCACTGCCTGGTGTCAGCAAGTGAGAGGAATAACAGTGAAATCTTTCACTCAGATGTTTTAGGCAGAAATGGCAGCCCAGTTATTTAGATCAACAGCTACACCTTCCTTTGTGAGGAAGTCCCTGGAACCAGACAGCTTGGGTTCACCACTTAACAATTGTGTGATCATGGGCAAGTGTGCCTCAGTTCCTCACAACTATGAAATGAGTCAAAGTAGTACTTACCACATGGGTTTCTTAGGAGGCGAAATGGGTAAAATATGCAAAGAATAAAGCAGTGTCTTGCACACAGCTGGTCCTTCCCACATGCTATTATTTCTCTATATCCTACATCACCAGCAGCCTCTTACTGAGAATTTGCTATGTGGCAGGCACTGTGTTACTTCATTCTATCCTTACAACTCTATGCGGTAGCTATTTTCATCCCCATTTCGTAGATGGGGAAAGAGGCACATGGAAGTTTCAAGTTTGCTCCAGGTCACACATTAATGGGTGAAAGAACTGGGACTCTGACTTGGTTTTGTCGGACACAAAAACTTGTGACAAAATTAAACAAGGCAAAAATAACTTTGTCATTAGCATACTTAATGTTGCCCGAGCAGACTATTGAGTTATTCTTAGACTGTAAACCCTGTAGTACT
Source organism: Canis lupus baileyi (assembly GCF_048164855.1). Taxonomy (NCBI): domain Eukaryota; kingdom Metazoa; phylum Chordata; class Mammalia; order Carnivora; family Canidae; genus Canis; species Canis lupus. Next base: position 69,348,162 of record NC_132843.1, read on the forward strand.
GTGAGTTTTTCGACACTGTCTAGCATGGCACTGTGGACACTCACTAGAGGCTTTCTGTTCCCCTGTAACTATTGTTGCTGATAACACTCCAAGCTGGAACCTTGGACGTGGCCTCTAGAGCTGTTGGCAGGGACCCTGTGTACAGCCACAGCCTGTGGGTTACAGGAACCTCGATGAAGGTTTTAGGGTGGTGTTTTGGGTTGAGGGAGTGTCAAAGAGTCCCCACATGAGTCTTTGATTCTCCCCAATTCCATCTATTTTCAAGAAAAGTCAGACCAAGTCACTTTGGTCAAGCTCTGCTAAAATCGAGCCGGGTTACCTTTCTATTATGCCTCCTCTCTCCTGTGCTTCTCTTTTTTTCCCTCTCAAACCACAAACAAGGGAAGATTGATAGTGGGGATGGAAAAACCCATGGCGTGGTCTCACAAATATAGGTCTAGGCTGGGGTGGGGGAGATCCTCCTTCCTCATCTGTTTGTTTAAAGATAAAGAGGCTCTTTCAGTCCACATGGGGTCCAGCAATTGAACCATAAACCATATTAATGGATGTCAGAAAGTACCTGCTCTGCTGAGCTGAGTGGGGAGGGACCGAACCCTGGGTTCTCATCAGTCTGGGCCAAGCTTCCCAGCCCCCTCAATGTAAAAGTATTATCTCTCAAGTGCGTATTGTAGTGTCTCATAACCTCTGTTTTCACATTAAAACACATTTTAAGCCTTTTGTGTTTCTAATACGCAGAGATCCTGGAATTTCAGATCTGCCAATAACTCTCCTTGTTCCAAAGAAAAAAAAAGTCATTTTTTTTTCCTTACTGGAATTTTTTTCATTCCTTCCCACCCACCCCACCTCCATTTCTCATTTCCTCAGGAAACCATTTAGTTGGAGACACAGGGAAAGTTTTCCAACACACTTCCCACAGCCCCCACAGACTCGTGCACACCCGGAGAGCAATTTAGCACCAAGAACATATGTTGCAGTATACTCAACCTTGCCCAGAAAGATTTCTGTCTCCAGTTCTCTGGAGCGCTCCGAAGGCCCTGTGGTGAAGGCAGCCTTCGTCCCTGTGCACACCAGTCACCCTCCAGGAACCTGCGGAGGTAGTTTGTCCGCCCCCGGGTGTCTGTCCTTTGCTTGGGACTGTCAACCAATGAGGCAAATATAGAGTTGCTACGGCCCTTCCGTGGTGTCCCTGAACATGACCTTCCCGTGGGCTTTCTAGAAGAAAGGAAGGTGAGGGAGGGACTCCCTTTTGATCATAAGAAGAACTATGGGAGTATAGGTCATTTTTTAAAATTAAACAAATATTTGAAAACTTTACCATGTACTCACCAATGTTTCAGATGCTGGGGATAGAAATGGTGAGGGAGGCAGGCAGATGCTTGCTTTCAGATTTGACTTTCTAGTTTAAGGATTAGGAGTATTAAGTAGAGAAGGCGGAACAAGAGTAGATAGGCAAAATCTGGGAAAACTAATAAACAAAATGCATGTATTTAGTAATAAAAGCCATGAAGAGACTAAATGGCATTTGAGAAGTGACTAATCTCCTTTCCGCGTTCAACTTTAGGGAAGCCTTCCTCCCCAGTCTCAAATTTTGGAGTTCCCTGACATATAGCCAGGCTCTGAGAATCTTAGGGCTGGATGCCTTTGTCTGGTCCAGAGCAAAGATTCCACTTGCCCTCTGGTGATGGAGTTCAAAAAATTTTTGTGGGCAAAGGTCTGAGGTCCATTACGCTCCCACCAGCTCCTGGTCGCGCTTAGTTGAGTGGAGAGACAGAAGAGTAGAAGAATTCAGAATGCCTTGGAAACCACTTTGCACTCTGTGGCCCCCAACAAACGGAGAGCTTTTGAAAACACTCGAGCGGCAAAGAGAAAGTGAACAGAGTAAAAATAAAATTCCAGCTGCAACAAAAACATTACCTGTAACCCAAAGGGATTCCCCTGTGTTGTTCACCTTCCATGATTCAGCAAATATGTCGAGACCAAGTCTAATCTTGTTCAAATCCAAGGAATCTTGGATGCTCCAGGGGAGCCGACTTTTCATTCTGGTTGCCAACACTCATCTTCTCAGTGCCATGGGCGATTGCTGCCTCTGGTCTTAGTCGGCCTTCTTGCTTTTCCATTGGATTAAAAAAAAAAAAAGTTCTTATTTCAAGAAGAGGCCCCCAGGAATTGGAAGCTGGGGAATTTATTATAACCTGAGGTAGAAGACCTTCTGAGACCGAGCTTACACTCTGCTTAGCAACCACCAGATGTCAGCAACTCATCTGATTTCAGTTGTTTTAGCAAAGGGGAAGACAACCCAGGACGTGGGGAATGACTGCCTTTGGCTGACATCAGCTTTTTTTTTTTTTTTTTTTTAAGTTTCAGGTGTGACTTTAGGAAGGTGTTTACTCTGAGGAAAAGTGTTAATGGCTTGAGCAGGATCCAAGTCTGCAGATGAAAAAAACACCCGAACACGTTCATGTGATGGGAATTCTTGGGCTAATACTTTTCTTTTTTTTTTTTTTTTTTTTTGGGGGGGCTAATACTTTTCATTCAATTGTTCATGGTCAGCACCATTTACAGATAGCTAAGAAGTTTGTCAGGGAATTAAAGAAGATTCATTGGGAAGATATTTAAGGCCAAAGGCAACTAAAAGGCTTTTTGTTTTGTTTTGTTTTGTTCTGTTTTGTTTTAAGGAATCCTGCTAGACTCTTAAGAAAATATCTGTAAGAAAGAAAAGTCTGAAAGTGCAATATAATTTAGAAGAGGGGGCATAAGTAAGGTATTCAAAAGGCAGGAGGAGAAGCTGCCTTCTTAGAAGGAGCTCCTGTGATGGTTGTTTTGCAAAACCAGTTAAATCAGCTATCAATATAATAAAATGTGAGACAGGGGCACCTGAGTGGCTCAGTGGTTGAGCATCTGCCTTTCGCTCAGGTTGCGATCCCAGGGTTTTGGGATCGAGTCCCACATTGGGCTCCCCACGGGGAACCTGCTTCTCCCTCTGCCTATGTCTCTGTGTCTTTCATGAATAAACAAAATCTTTCAAAAATATGTGAGACAAAATGCCTTTGTCGAATTAAAAGTCTAATATAGCTAAAATAGCCTCAAGTTTTATGGAGAGTGCCTCCTCGTGAGTTCATGGGTTTCATAGCCCTATCATAATGTATTCTTCAGGAAGACAAGCCCAAGGCGCAAATGCAGTAATATGACATTTATTAGAAACTCTTGGACTCCCAAGCAGCTTAGTGACAGTGATTCCTCATACATTCTTTTCTTGATCTACCTCCAGTGTCTCTTCTCCCACTCCTCGCCTTTATTTTTATTCCTGCTGTTGATCCTATACCTTAAGGTTAAATGGGCATCATTCATGCCACTGTTGGAAAAAACCTATGTGGTTAGAAGTGTAAGGGGAAGGGGAAGATGTTCTCTGCAGCAGTATCTCAGTGTGAAGTTTCATTACCATAAAATTAAAATATGTGACCAAATTCCCAAGCCTGGCATGTAGGCTGGGGCCAGGGCTCAGTGTGGGCTTTGCAAACAGCTCCCTCTACTAGGCCTAACATGGGGCTTGGCATGGAGAGGGTGCTAAAACTGCCAATGGACCCAATAGAGCCAAACCTACCTCTCCAACCTACTTCCCATGTCCCACCTCTTATTGGCCTCATCCAGCACTTCAGTCCCCTAGGCATGCCTCGACTTTCCTTTCTTGAAGTCTGGCTTCCTGCCACCTCTCCACACTCTCTCCCCTGGAATTTCCTTCAATGTCATTTAAATTCGATTGATGTTTCTACCTCTGCCACCTTCCTAAAATCTTTACCTATCACTCCAGCCTGATGTTATTTCACACCCCTTCATGCCTAAGCACTCGTGGTAGCCTCTGGATAGTTCTCTTAATTAACAATCTCATATTCTATTAATAATGATCGAGCTATAATTATATAGCAACAATGTGATATGTCATATTGTGCTCTATATCAACATTATGTAAACTACTTCTTCCGCATTTTCTTCCAAATAGGTTGTAAATTTCTTGAAGTTTAAAAATAATGGTTAGCCACGTGTTTTACAACTTGTAGGATGCCAAGTAGATGTTCGTTCATTGAAAGTGAAAGCATTCTATTTGCTGAGCCCAGTTTGTGCACTAACTTTCAGAGTCCACATACCTTGGAAATAAATTTCTATGATAAGTGAGAAGTAGAGCCTGGAACCCTCTGTTCCTTCCTCATTCATTGTTCCCTTTAAGATCCTTACAGGAAGAAAAGGCCCAGAGGAGTGTAGGTGGTTCAGACTCCACCCCCTTTCTCTGAGGCTTTGGTTCCTCTTGACAAAGAAGAAAGTCAAACCTCAGTTCCCTGAGGGTAATTTGATCTGCTAATTATATGCGAAGACTCAGATCCCTAAAAGAGGGCTTGACTTTGTTGTCACCTGGGAAATGTCAACAAATGACATTATCTCCCTTTGAGCAAGTGCTGTGGCTTCTGGATGGGCAAGGAGGGTCAAGAGGGGAGCCAGGTGAGTCAGGGGCCTCAGGGTCACCAGGGACTGGGTGAGGAGGGACACTTAATGACTCTCGCCCTGTAACTTTGTTCTACTGGATGAAATTGTAAAAATTCATCAGGTTTCCTTTATGAAGAGAATCTTGAAAGGAAAATCAACTTTCTGCGTTCTGACCTGAAAGTAGAGGAAGAGCCATGCCAAAGCTGTGATGGGCGTGTGCGGCATCATAACATTGTCCTTGCAGGCTAGACTAAGGCCACAGCCAAAGCCAGTGGTGCGCAATGGGAGGCCATCTCTTCTCAACCGCTAGATTAGGCTGAGGTTGGATGGAGTGTGTGGTTGGTGAAGCTGATTGTGATAACCTACTACTTCAGTTAGCCAGTGTTCGCTGTGGGTTAAGTGCTTTACCTCCGACCCCTCATTCAATCCTTTGCACAACTTTTGAGAATATATCATCACTTCCATTTTATAGAAAAGGAAATCAAAGCTCAGAGAGGTAAGAAAATTCACCCTGAGTCACACAGCTAATCAAAAGCAGAGTTAGGTTTTAAACCCAGGTCCCAGGTGCTTTGGATTCCAGTCCTGATTTTCCCACTGTTGAGCTTCATGACTTAGGAAGAACAATCCATAACATTTCTTTGAGCTTCTGTGTCTTCTTTAAGCGAAGAGTCTGGGTTGGATGATCTGGAACCACTCTGTTCAATATGGTGGTCACTCGTCAGACGTGGCTATCGAGCACTTGATGTGGCTAGCCTGAATTGAGAACTGTTGTAAGAGTTTCATACATATCAGATTTCAAAGGCCAGAAAAAGAATATGTAATATTCTGAAAGTATTTTAAATACTGATTGCATTTTTAAATGATAATATTACATATATTGTATATATTACATGCATATGGTTAAATGAACTATTATTAAAATTAACTTTACCTGTTTTATTTTTAGTTTGTAAGAAGCGGGGCTAGTAGAACATTTAAAATGAAATGTGTGGCTCAATTTATTTTTTTCCCATTCAGTGTTTTCTAGACTTTTCTAATAAATTGTTGCTAGAGATCATGTGTCTCAAGAATTGACATTTCTGTGTGACTGTTTGGGTCTGGAGTTGGTGACAGGAGTAGGAACTGAAGCTGAGGGAGAAAGCAAGTGCTACCTGTGGAAATGGCGCAGGCTCTGACTTTGGGGACCCAAACTGGTCACTCAACTCAGTTACAAATGAACTTGGATTTGACAGGACGTTGACTGACCACTTGACAACATGTTGACTTGCACTTTTCTTTTCTTTCTTTTTTTGTATATTTTTTATTGGAGTTCGATTTGCCAACATATAGTAAAATACCCAGTGCTCATCCTGTCAAGTGCCCCCTCAGTGCCCGTCACCCAGGCACCCCAACCCCCTGCCCACCTCCTTTTCTACCCCCCTTGTTTGTTTCCCAGAGTTAGGAGTCTCTCATGTTCTGTCCCCTTCTCTTATTTTTCCCACTCATTTTTTCTCCTTTCCCCTTTTATCCCTTTCACTATTTTTTATATTCCCCGAATGAATGAGACCATATAATGTTTGTCCTTCTCTGATTGACTTACTTCACTCAGCATAATACCCTCCAGTTCCATCCACGTTGAAGCAAATGGTGGGTATCTGTCATTTCTAATGGCTGAGTAATATTCCATTGTATACATAGACCACATCTTCTTTATCCATTCATCTTTCGATGGACACCGAGGCTCCTTCCACAGTTTGTCTATTGTGGACATTGCTGCTATGAACATTGGGATGCAGGTGTCCTGCTGTTTCACTACATCTGTATCTTTGGGGTAAATCCCCAGCAGTGCAATTGCTGGGTCGTAGTGTAGCTCTATTTTTAACTCTTTGAGGAGCCTCCACACAGTTTTCCAGAGTGGCTGCACCAGTTCACATTCCCACCAACAGTGCAAGAGGGTTCCCCTGTCTCCGCATCCTCTCCAACATTTGTTGTTTCCTATCTTGTTAATTTTCCCCATTCTCATTAGTGTGAGGTGGTATCTCATTGTAGTTTTGATTTGTATTTCCCTGATGGCAAGTGATGCGGAGCATTTTCTCATGTGCTTGTTGGCCATGTGTATGTCTTCTTTGGTGAGGTTTCTGTTCATGTCTTTTGCCCATTTCATGATTGGATTGTTTGTTTCTGACTTGGACTTTTCAGCAAGCACAACCACCATCACATGTGCAGGTGCCAGGTGAAATCCTTTACATACACATAATTCCTTACTCTGTGTATCATTTCATTTAATCCTTGCAATAACCCTACTGAAGCAAGAAATCTGCTATTATGCAGATTTCACACAATCTGTGTGAAAACTGAGGCACAAGACAGGTTAAGTAACTAGCCCAAGGTCATAGAGCTAGTTAGTGATAAGCGTGTCTGATTCAAAAGCTTATGTGTGTCATCATTAGGCTACTACCTAAGCCAAGTAGCCTCAGTTTCTCTAGTTGTAACCACGTGACAAGCGGTAAAAAGCATTTGCTTTATGGGAAGGATATTGGTATCATAGGAACCTTCCAGGAGATCCTTGATTCTGCTCAAGGATTATCTATATATCTGAGGGCTTGTCCATCATTAGCTACTTCCCAGGCAGAAGTGCTCCACTAGGCTTTGCTCTCTCCACCTCAGCAGTTTGGAGAGACTGTGCTTTCTAGGTTCTTCAGTTGAAGACGGACAGCAGTAGGCAGACAGAAATAATTATTTATCATGCAGAAAACTCAGCCAAGGAATTAGATAAAACTGAGAGGTTTGTTTCCATTATCCAACAATTTCCCAAACATTTGGGTTTGGCAATGCAGGGGTTGGACTTTTAAATTTCCTCCTAGGTATGGGATGCTGTGTGTGTGTGTGTGTGTGTGTGTGAGTCAGGGCCTAATCAGAAGAGGGAATGTGCACAGTAATTTGAATACAACAATGTTAATATAAAGAACTATTGATTATAACAGGTGATTAGAATAATGAGGGATTAGCTAGGAAGAAGTAAAGAGAACTCTAAAAATATAGGAATCGCAGTTGAAAGAAGCAACTATGACACTCAGGGCTGAGATAGAAGCCCCAGGAAGACCTCTCTGCCTCTTGCCCACTCCCCCTTCGAACCATTTCCCAGACTGGGGTTCAGCCATTGTTGGAGAAAGCCATGGCTCCACATGGCTATGGTCCCCCTGGATAGAAAATGAGTAACCACTGTCAATGGAATTTGCTGGAAATTTGCCCCCTAGAACTCATCATTAATGAGCTAAGGTGCAGAAAAAAGTTGTTCAGGAGGTAGTGTCTCTCCGAAGGCATTTATGATAAAATTACCTGAGGTGCTGGGGGAAGCTGCCAAATGTGGGGTACTGCTGGCTGCCGTGCGCAGAAGGAACTGGATACTTGAGAAGCCACCCGTGCTTCCAGAGCTGGCGGCTGGAGAAGTTGCCTGTACTACTGAAGAAGCTGCCCACTCTGCAGAAACTGGGCAGGCCATGTGTGCTGTGGGGGTCTGGTGCTTGTGAAGGTGCTGCACTGCAGGAGGAGTGGGAGGCTGAAGAATCTCCTCATGTGCAGGGGTGGAACAATGGAGACATCGCCTGTGATGTGGGATCCTGCCGAACAAGAACACCAAATTAGGATGGGTGTCCCCTTCCTTCTGCAATGTCTCTCCATGCTTTCTACTGACAAAGCTTAGCATCATGCTAGCCGTCAAAGGAAAACTATTTAAAGGGTCCATAACCACTTTTTCAGAGCAGGCAGGGAAGGGTGAATTTGGAGCTGAGAGACAACAAATCAATTACTGGCACACTCGAGAAGAGAAGAATGGTTTGCAAACTTCAGCGTCCTTGTGAAAACTTCAGAGTCCTACGACCCCACATTCTGATCCAGGGGATCTAAGATTGGCTCTGGAATTTGCAGCTTGCACAGGTGCTCCATGTCACTTTGATGGGTGATTTGCTACCATCAATATTCACTTGGATTATTGCAATAATCTCTTAACTGATGTCCCTCAAGGCTCCTTATTCCTGTGTCATATATTTTGCACAAAGCACCCAAGTGATCCCATTACAATATAAGTTCAAATATGTCACTCAGCCATTCAGAATCCTTCAGTGGGTCCCCATCTCATGAGAGCAAAAACTCAAGTCCCCACAGGGACTTGCATGATTTGGGTCCCCACCACCTCTCCCCTACTACTTTCTCTCTCTCTCTCTCTCTGTTCACCCTTGGTGGACCACACTGACTTTCTCGTTGTACCTTGAACATTGCAGGCACACTGCAGTCTCAGGACTTAGACTATCACAATTCCTTCTTCCTCATGGGCTCCCCTTCCAGATTTCTGTAGATCGCAACCCCTCACTTCCTTTTAGTCTTTGCTCAAATGACACTTTTTCAATAAACTTCCCTGACCACCCTCTTTAAAATTAAAACTCTTTTTTCTACCTCTTCACCCGGGTTACTCCTGCTTAACCTGCCCTGATTATTTTCCTCCCTAGAACTTACCATCATTTAACTAATTATCTGTTCTACTTATTTATATTGTTTGTTTTCAGTCTTGTCCCACTGTGATGTAAATCCTAAAAGAAAAAGAATTTATATCTGTTCTGTTCACTGCTGTACTCCTTGGGGCCTTGAGTGGTGCTTTGGACAATAGGTGCTCAGTGAATATTTCTCTGAATGAATAAATGCAGCCTACTTCGAGATACTTCTCTGTGGAGTACATAGATGGTGAAGTTGTCATACTAATGGAGACCCATGCTCCGTAACAGTTCTCAAACACATCAAAACTTCATGTCCATGAACACTAGCATGAACTTTTCAAGGAGCTACTACCAGAGTCTTCTAGAGCAGTATGCATGTAAGGGGATAAAGAGAACACTCCCGAATCTATTCAGGGGGTTGCAAAAGCAGCCCAGTACAGTGAAAAAGCAGGTGCAGTTTTAGAGAAAGGACATTGAAATTACTCGAAATGACTATTTTTGCGAAAGGCAGTATTCTTAGTCACGTTGCCTCTGGAAAGTTTCTAGAGGCTTTTGGATTTAGAAGACTAGGCTCCAGATACAAATAAAGCAGTTCTGGCTATCTTTTTCCCAGAGCCAACTTTTCTTGCTTTAGGAGGAAGGAAGCAGGCCTCTGTTGCTACTTCCTTCAGGCTCTGGAACTTGTCCTCCATCACTATCTGGATCAGATCTCTCCCGCCTGCTCTTCACACTGAAGGACTGTGTGAATTCCAAGTGCGTCCTTGTGAGTGAGTCATATCCCTATTTCACGTGACTTGGACCTTATTTAGCCAAGGACATCTAAGAGTTTCTGGATGAATTATTTAAGGAGAGGACAAAGGAAGACTGGGAGGTAGATCCTGAGATTCAAGTTGGACTCTGCAGAATGAACTAGAGGCAACACAATAGGATTGGTGCATCATATATACATGCTATTATAGGGTAAACAGTTCATAAATCTTTAAAAAATGGAATTGGACAGGGGTGCCTGGGTGGCTCAGTTGTTTAAGCATCTAACTCTTGGCTTCAGCTCCAGTCATGATCTTGGAGTGGTGAGATGGAGCCTTGAGTCTGGCTCTGCACTGAGTGTGGAGCCCGCTGAAGATTCTCTTTCCCACTCCCGCTGCTCCTCCCTCCACTTAAAAAAAAAAAAAAAAAACAACAAAAAAAGAATTGGCCAGAAAAGGCCAAATCCTTTTTTTGTCAGAAGACAGAGGGGAAAAAATGGAACAATTAGAGTTGATTTTCAATTATTGGGATTGTTAGGTCTATTTATGGAGTACAGGCAAGGCAATTTAATCCAATTTAATCCTCCATCTGTATGACTACATCACCTGATTTTAATACTTGCTAGAAAGCGTCAGCCATATACATATTATAGTATTCTGTTGTTGAGATGAATCCTGTCCTCAGTATAGGCATGGTCATCTCAAAATATCCTGCTTTGTAAGCTCATAAAATGTAGAAAATGTATTCCTTCTTCCAAAAGTCATCAACTCATCAAAGCTTCGAAGATGCATTGGGTCATGAGGAGTTCCAAAGGGAACTCCCCACTAAGCATCATTAACTTCTAAAAAGACTAACTCTTGATCATGATTTTATTATTAATATGTCTATTACATAGTAAGCCAGATTAGACTAGCAAGTTGAAAGAGGCTAACTGACCCTCAGGTGTCCCTAAGGACCATGAAGGAAGACAAGAATAACAAAAGGGAGGTTCATTGCCTCCCTTGACCCCATGCCCTTCTGCAAAGATTTCCTGGTTTGTCTTACTTGTTTGTATTGATAATATATATGCTCTCCAGGTTGTCAGATCCAATGGCCAAGTCTCCATGTCATGCTCCATCAGCAGCATTTGACAGGGTGCAACTTGAAAAGCTGTCTTTGTCAGACCTGAATAGCCCTCTCTTCTGGTTATTCATTTACTGGTTATTCACTAACTGTTCCCTCCCGTCTTTTTTGCTGTTTTCTTGTCACTTCTGTAAAATCTACCAGTTGGAAAGGTCCAAGGATTTAGTAGAGATATCTCATCTATGTTGTTAACTAATCACTGCCAAGATAACCTCACTCCAAGTCATGGTTTTAAATATCATCTATTTTCCAAGAGCTTCCAACTTCATATCTCAAGCCTGGACTGTTCCCTGAAGTCAGGTAATAGGCAACTTTTTACTTGACACTTCTACTTTCGTGTCCGATAGGTACCTCAAATTTAACATACCCTCAAAGCTCCCAGTTTCTCTACTCCCTCAAAAAAAAAATCTCCTTGTAGTTTTTCCATCTTAGTTAATGGTAATCTTATCTTTCTAGTTGCTTAGGGCTGAAAAACTTGGATCTCTCTTCAACACTTTCTCTCATAACCCACACTTCAACCATTAGTAAGTGCTGTTGGTTCTACCTGCAAAATAGATCTAGAATCTTACTCTCTCTCCTATCTTGATCCTAGCCAGCATCATCTCCTCTTTTGGTTACTGGATAGCTATCAAGAGGTCAGTCTGCTTCAACACTTGCCCCCAAAATATATTCTCAAGAGAGTAGCTAGAGTGATCCTTTAAAGGGGTAAGTCACATCTCCTCTGCTAAAAACCTTCCATGGTTTTCCATCTCACTCAGGGGAAAAGCCAGAGCTTTGCAGTGGCTCTAAAGGCCTGATGATCTGTCCTCACACCACATTCCTGTCTAACTTAACCTCCTACCACTGTCACTGGCTTCACTCTGGCCACACTGATCCCTTGACTTTCCTCAGGGGCGCCAGCTATGCTCCTGTCTCAGAGCTTCTGCTTTTGCTGCACATTCAGCTCTGGAAACTCTTTTCCCAGATAACTTAATGACTCCATTCCTCTCTTCTTTCAAGGTCCATGCTCAAATGTCACCTTCCCTGGGAGGTCTTCCCTGGCCAGCCTTAAAAAAAAAAAAAAAAAAGCAATCTGTCCTGGCCAGGTTTTTCTAGGTAGGGTGTGAATAACTGCAAATAATGATGCAACCCACCATGTGATTCTTACTTCTACTCTCCTTCCCATTCTTTTGTACCCCCTCACCCCACTCAATTTTCTCTTCTTAGTGGTTTGTTGCACTTATTATCTGACATAATATATTTTTGCTTGTCTATTTATTGTCTGCCTCCCAAAACTGAAACATAAGCTCCATAAGAGCAGAGGAACTTTGTTGATTGTGCTCACTGCTAAATTCCAGTTACCTTGAATATCACCTGTCACAAAGTAAGTATCCAATAAATACCTGTTGACTGGATGAATACATAAGCAAGAAGCGGTTCTTGGTAGATTAGGACATGCATAATGAATGGCACTGCTGCAGACTGTGTATTTGTGTCCCTCCAAAATTCATGTGTTGAAAACCAACCATGTGATGGACGTGGAGCCTTTGGGAGATGATTAGATCATGAGGACAGAGCTCTTATGATGGGATTAGTCCATTATAAGGGACCCCAGGGCACTCCCTCATGCCATCTGGCCATGTGAGGACACAGGGAGAAGGTGACCATCCATGAACCAGGAAGCCAGACCTCACCAGGTACTGAATCTATGGATGTCCCAATCTAGGGCTTCCCAGTCTCCAGAACTCTAAGAAATAAGTCCTGTTATTTTTAATCCACCTTATCTATGGCATTCTGTTACAGTGGTCTGAATAGATGGAGGCAGGAACTGTGAACCTAGGAGGGTTAGATGGAGCTGGATGCCTTTAAGAGAACAAGTTGATGAGGGCAGTGAGAGCATCTTTCTCCTTGGAGAACTTTCAGCTGGAGGCAGGAGTCTGAGTGCTTCCTGTCCAGAGCCCATTTGAACCTGTGTTCAACTGGTTTGGCCACTTCCTAGCGGTTTGTCTTGGGACAAGACATTTAACTTTGCTAAGTCTCAGTTTTCTCAACCATAATGTGGGGATAATAGTGGAATCTACTTCAGGATAATTATGAAGAAAAATATGTTTAAAATGTCCAGCTCGCCGCCTGGATATAGTAAGTGCTCGACAGATGTTATAGTTATTATTTTCATCATACAAAATACAATTTTGGGAGCATGCACCCCTAAAACATCAACAATGGCTAGCCTGAGGTTTGAGGTTGTGGGTAATTTTAATTTTCTTCTTTTGGCTTCTCTTTTCCCTTTTTTTTCTACAGTGAAGAAGTATTATTTACTACAGGAAAACAAATGAGCATTATTGCCTTTTAAAAAAGAATTGACCAAGACAGCCTGTTTTGCTAGGACTAGGTCAAGTGGACCAATTTGAATGAGTCTGATGGTCTTCCCAGGTTCTTATCAGCCTTTGTATTCTGCTGTTTCTAAAGCAAAGACTAGCACAGGTAAGAGCCCGAGTTCTCAGGGCAAGTGGGAGGAGGCAAGAGGAAGAAATGACAGGAAAGGCAATGAGCTTTAAAGACTAAGAGGTGCAGTGCCGAAGTGAGGAACTTCTGGATCTGGCTTTCTCTTTCACAGCTTAGGATGAGTTTAACTTTAGGTCCCTATACTGGGAAAAAAGAAAACACAAATCAATTCCACTTTGGTTCAAGCATGAAAAGGTTTCATAATGAGGCAAAGTCTGAAAATGGGCTCTTGAGGAAACCTAGATTTCAGTGTGTCGAAGCTAAAGCTTCTCCAGAGGTGTGCTGTGCCACAGAAGTAGGATATGCACCCTGTGCAATTTTTAGGTTTCTAGTAGTCACTTTTAAAAAGAGGGGGAAAGAGCAGGTGACATTCATTCCAATCATATATTTTATTCAACCCAACATATCCAAAATATCATTTCAACATGTAATCACTTTATAAAAGTTATTAATGAGATAGGTCACTTTTTTGTTTTTGGTACTAAGCCTTCAAAGTTCAGGGCATATTTTACATTTACAGTACATGTCAATTCAGGCTAGCAGCCTCCCAAGTGCTCCGCATCCACCTGTGGTCCAGCGGCCCCAGCTCCAGAACATACAGCTGCTGCTCCAGGAGTGGGGATTCCCAAGAGCGAGCCAGAGCCTTCTCCTCTCTTCTATTTTATCATTATCTCTTCTCAGAGGCCCACGGATGGCCATTTCCTGCCGGGATCATTCTCTGCCAACCTTTCCCAGAAAAGGAGCGTTTCCTGGAAAAGATAGGGCCTGTTGAGAAATACAGAGGGGCAGGCAGTGAGCCATTTTGAGGGCACCCTGTGTCACTGCGTGCCACTGGAATCTCCAAGGATACTGCGTGTAGGTAGAAGACAGCTGGTGGCCAGCACAGGTTGAGAGACCCTCAAGGTTAGCAGAAGGCCTGAGCAGAGCTAGGCAGGGAGAGGTGTAGTGGTTTGGCTACCTGGCTGAGAAGGTGACCTTCACGAGCTCTTCCTACCTTACAGCACTGCCCTCCTCCCAGCCTTCCATCCCTACACACTTGTGGTAGTCCTTGTGTTCCTTGTCTCCCAACTATAGGGAATTCAAGATAAAGAATTATGTTTATCTTGCCTTGGGGGGTTCGACTAGTACATTTGTCAGCACCAGAGCTGGGGTTTAAACGTGACTAGCTAGTTCATTTGTCACAGGGGTGTATTTATCTGTGTTTGGAAGATTTAATTTTTCCCAATGAAGAACTGTATAAATAGGTCTAATGAGCCTTGAGGGCTCTCATTTGCTTTCAGAGTTTACAGCAAGCTGGGACATCTCAGAGCATCCTTGCCTCTCAGAGCTCTGTGCTGCTCACCAGGAGGGGAATGGGCAAAGGCCAGGGCCCTTCTCCTTCTGGAGGGCGCTTGTGGCCTTGGGATGCCCAGGTTTTCCCATTCAGGAGCTTACATTTTGGGATGTTTGGTTAAGATGATTTTTTTCTTTATGCTTATGATAATCTGCATAATCTTTTGTTTGTGTAGCTGGCGAAGTGCTCTCCAGATAAAAGAGAAGGGCACAGTTAATATATATGGATCACAGAGGACCGCTGGGGGCTTGCCTGCTCTGGAGAGCTGCCTCTGCCCAGGCGCTGCTTGCTCCTGGCTTTTCCCTATTTTCTTTCTTTGTTTTATTAGCAGAGTTTCTGTCTAATTAAGGGGCAGCGTTAGCTCCAGCCGTCTGTGTGTGTGTTGGGCGGGCAAGGGTAGAGAGAGCGAGGAGAGACAGAGAAGCAAGGTGGTGGGGAGCCAGAGAGGTCGGGGTGAGGGAAGGGGAAGGTTTGCAGAAACCAAGAAAAACAGGAAGATAATGAGGAAGGGAGAAAAGAGTGAGAAGATGGGGGTGGGGTGGGGCTTGAGAGAGAGAACATTATAGCTGTGACTGCTGGAAGAGGCCCCAGAAATCATATTTTTGCTTTATAGCTGGGAGAGAGCAGGAAAGGGACTTGTCTGTGGCCACATGCAGTGACCAGCAGAGCCGGGCTTCTGTGCATGGCTATCCTCTGTGGAACCCAGAGGAGGAGAAGAAAAGAGAGATGGGTACAGGGACTTTTTGTAGAACGTTGGGGGTTCTCACTTTAAGCCAGGAGTTGAGACTGCTTGTCTTCGGTAAAGAAAAAGCTCCTATCCCTACACTGGTCACTGCTTGGTAATAGGTGTTCTCTGCTCTGGTCTAAGGTTTCAAAATACCTGAGTGAGATCAAGAAAGTAGAATTTGCAACACTTAAAAAAAAAACAAACCCAGCTGATGCATACTTATCCTGTGTTGACTCCTTTGAGGTTCTCCTGCTTATTTCTTAGACTCCTCACATGAGAAGAACATACTCTGAGAATTTCTCGACAACACATGCACACAGACAGGGTGCACACGTGCACATGCACACAGACACAGACACACACACACACACACCCTCTGAGGGTCAAGAAGTACATGTTCTATCCACAGCCCTGCTGGGAGTTTGCTAACCCTTTTACTGTTTGCCTCCACTGCTTCTGCTGAGGAATGGCCAGGTTGGCCTGCTGATCTCAAACCTCTGAGGCTCCTTGGCTTCCATATCCAGTGACTGCAGAGGAAGACCTGTTTCGGGCAGAGAGAGTAGGCTTGGGCGGGCTTATGAGCTGTGATACTAGACAATTTTTAGACATAATTGTCTCTCTGCCCTATTTCCCCCATTTAAAAAATATTTTATCTATTTATTTATTAGAGAGAGAGAGAGACAGAGAGAGAACATGAGCAGCGGGGAGGGGTAGAGGGAGAAGCAGACTCCCCGCTGAGCAGGGAGCCCGATGTGGGGCTTGATCCCAGGACCCAGGAATCATGACCTGAGCCGAAGGCCAACACTTAAGTGACTGAGCCGCCCAGGAGCCCTCCTCATTTGTTTTTAAAAATAGTGGGGCTAATAATTTCTACCTCATGGAATGTTTTTGAGGAAATGGCCAGCAGAGGCTTGCCATGGTATAGTGGAGGTGAGTTAAATTTCTTCATTGCCCTTGGTTGTTCGTTGCCTCTTTCTTCCGTCCTATGACTTTGAGGAGTCCGTGCTCAAGCTGGTGCGGGCTGCTTGGCCAAAGCTGATCGGGCTCATCTCTTTGGACTCTGCATTCTAATCATGTGTCCTTGGTAGCTTGAAATCAGCCGTGGTGGGATTATTTACACCATGGAAATTGTCAAATGTTGTAAATCAAGGATTTTTTTTTTCCTTGAAGAGTCAGTAGTTAAACATGAGCAGCACACAATTAGGCCTGACCTTCCTATTTTATTTAGGTTTACTCTGATTTTTCTGGATTTTGAGCCTATTATCCATTCACTCAGCAACTACTTAATTTTGTGCCTACTCAGAATCAGGGATGGATAAGGCTGCCGGATAAAATACAGGCCACTCAGATAAATTTTAATTTTATTCACTGTAGATATACGGTGAATAATGTTTTAGTGTAAATATGTCCTGTGCAACATTTGAGATGTACTTATACTAAAAAAAATGTTTTTTTTTTTAAATGTAACTGAACATCCTGTATTTTTACTTGCTAAATCTATCAACCTTAGCTATGGAGAATCCACTTATACAAGATACAGTTCCTCCATCATGTTGCTTACCCTCTGGTAGGACTGCTGATCTTGTAAAATATGAAATCAAGGGACTAACCTGGGGCTTTTTACACTCCAATCCAGGTCTTCATCATCATCTATCCTCTATTTAATGTTTATTGAGCAACTGTTGTGTGCTATGCACTATTCCAGGCTCTGGGGGTCCAGTGGCAGAGCAAACCACACACATCTCCATTCTCGGAGAGCTTCCCTCTTGTTGGCGGGGACAGACAGTAAAGAAGATACAACTGTAAGAGACATGCTCTATTAGATAGTGGGGAGCACGACGGAGGCAAATAAACTGGAGGAGGGACCCATGGGGGAGGTAAGGGAACGAACGAGTCTTTCTCTAGGTAGAAGAAACAGCGAGTGTAATCAATGCCCTTTACTGGGTGCTGGCCATATGCCAGGCCTGTGCCAAGCGCTTCACGTCCGTTCCCCTATCTAATCCGTGCAGCGGCCCTATGTGGCCCGCGTTCCTATCCTTCTCCTTTTGCATGTGCGCAAACTGGAGATTTTCCTGCGACCTTAAGTCTCCTGCACACCGGCCGCGCAGCTCCTCGGCGGTGGGAGCCCGCACTCTCACTCCGGGCTGGCCGGCAGCCACCTGGGTCCCCCCCACCCCCCAGGCCCCAGGACAAGTTTTGGAAGCGGCACCAGGGAATTGTCCCCACTCTCACATGCTCTGGCGCTGGGGACGGTCCCCAGGGCAGGCCGGGCCCGCTCTGAGCCTCCCTGGCTACCTCCGAGGGCGGCGGCCTTCGCCCTGCAGCGAGGGAGCAGGGTGCGGGGGGCCGCGGGGGCCGCAGGGGGCTCCGCCCACGCACGCCCCAAACCCCAGGCCTCGCCGGCACGTGGCGCGCGGCGTCCCCCGCCTGCAGCGCCCCCTCGGGCGGGCACTGGCCGCCTGGGCGGGGCGTGCGCGCTTCAGGGCTCCCCGAGACGCCGCCTGGCCGGGGCGGGGGTGGGGGTGGGGTGGGGGACGGGGGCGCGCTTCACCCCGCCCAGGAAGCGCCTTGGCCACCCCCGGAGCCCTCTCCCCTGCGGCGGGGCGCTGGCGGTCACCCCGAGGTCCAGCAGACGCTGACCTTGCACCTAAAAAGAGTACATTGTTTTCCAGCGCGGCTTCCTATTCCTGCCAGATAAACCAGCACATTAACAATGCGTCCAGGTTGTAAAACGTTGGCCGGGGGTTCGTTTTTAGCAGCAAAGTTTTTTTTTTGTCCAGAGATTGTTGCTTTCCTCCCCATTCACGAGGGCCGGCTCGGCCTGCAGGGCTGGGCGCTGCCCCCGGGAGCCCGGCCGCGCGCCCTCGGCGCGGTGATAACATTGTTGGTCGCGGCCCCGCAGCCCCAAGTTCACCCCCACGCCGCGGCCCTTGGGGGTGAAGT
The DNA here is from genome assembly GCF_048164855.1 of Canis lupus baileyi. Taxonomy (NCBI): domain Eukaryota; kingdom Metazoa; phylum Chordata; class Mammalia; order Carnivora; family Canidae; genus Canis; species Canis lupus. The sequence goes on from NC_132843.1 coordinate 69,366,463, forward strand.
GAGAGCGGCTCGGCCGCGGCGGCGGCGGCGGATCCCGCACCTCCCGGCCTGCGGGCGCCCGGGCCCCGGCCCCGGCCCCGGCCCCCGCCCCAGGAGGCCGCCCCGCCCCCGCCCGCCCCGCGCTCCGCTGTCACCGCCGCCGCGCCCAGCGCCCTCCCGCCCTCCCGCCCCGGGCGGCCCGACCCCGTCACTTCGTCCCCGGGGGCCTGCTGGCCGCCCCGTCCTCGCCTCGGCTCCCCGCGACCGCCTGGGCCCCCCGCCCCGTCCTGCCCCGCACCTGGGGCGCACCTGCCCGCGCGCTCCCCCTGAGCGCCGACTCCAACACCCACCGCTGCCGCGCGGCTGGCCCCTAAGGACGCTTAAGACGCGTGTACGTGTTTATCACGAAACTAGTACCTTTAAGGATTCGTCTGTGCTTCCCAGCCAGGTGGTGAGCCGGGAGCTTCCTATGTGACGCCTGTGTGGCTTCTCGCGTGCCCGATCATACCAGACCCTGAGGTCCTGGGGGCAGAAGTGTCCCTCCACCCCCCACCCCCATTATGTATGAAATACAGCCTGACCCTTGAACAACAGGGGTTGGAACTTCACGGGTCCACTTATATGTCGATTTCTTTCTTTTCTTTTCTTTTTTCTTTTCTTTTCTTTTCTTTTCTTTTCTTTTCTTTTCTTTTCTTTTCTTTTCTTTTTCTTTTCTTTTCTTTCTTTTCTTTTTTCTTTTCTTTTCTTTCTTTTCTTTTCTTTTTTCTTTTCTTCTTTCTTCTTTTCTTTTCTTTTTCTCTCTTTTCTTTTCTCTTTTCTTTTTTTTAGATTATAGTAATATAAGTTACTATAATATATATTATACTGTATATATTACTATAATATATATTATACTGTAATATAGTACAGCACTGTAAATGTAGTTTCTCTTCCTTATGATTTTCTTAACAGCATTTTCTTTTCTCAATCTCACAATTTTGTAAAAATATAGTGTATATAACATAACACGTTTAACATACGCAAAAATGTGTTAATGGACTGCTCATGTTATCAGCAAGGCCAACGGTAGGCTACTAGTAGCTAAGTTTCTGGGGAGTCAAAACATAATACTCAGATTTTCAGCAGCAGGGGTATCCATGCTCCTAACCCCCACTTTGTTCAAGGGTTGACTGTATTTGCAGTCGAACGCATAGCCCGCACTGACCTTAAATGTATATACATCTGTATACACACACAATCACTGAGCTGTACTCATATATATGTAAATATATACAGAATATATGTAATGGATGTGTGTGTATGTGTGTGTGTGTGTGTGTGTGTATGGCAGTTAACCAACACCCTGATCAAGATACAGGCAGAGAGATTCCAGATTTCTCCTTCCCCTTTCTGGTCAATGCCTATACCACCCTGTGAGATAACTAGGCTTTGACATCTAGGAAATATCTTAAGTGTCTTTTCATCCCACATAGCAAATGCTTGATAAAATATTTTTTAAATAAACAGTATTATGCTTCGTACGCAGTGAATGCTGCAGAGCACTATATTCAGTTGACTGACGTTGGTTCTTGGTTCTTAATGAGTTAATTGTATAAGCCTGGGGTTGAATTTCAGTAGCTCTGCTCGGTGCTGGATTTAAACACAGTGGAAACCGAGTTAAGGGCAGTGCTGTTCTGTATATCAGTATGCCCACTGAGCCAAGGAGACCCATTTATTTTTAATTGAATTAAATTGCTCACAAAATGAAAGTAGCATACTTTCATTAATATTTAATTACATACAGTGTTAAACAATGATCACAAAGAAAACTTTGCAGCTTTTTTTGTCTCTGCTTTTTTTTATTATTACTTTGTTAAACAAGATACTTTTATTAGCTGTTTTATGCTTGGAATTTTAAGGGCCCTGTTATTATACCACTCAAGAAGTACTTAATTGGCAGGACTCAGCTGAGTGAGGTGGTAGGTTGGCTGTGACGCTGGCCACTGGTAATTGTGTGTGTGTGTGTGTGTGTGTGTGTACACATATATATGCTCTAGCTTCAGTCACTGAGATATTTGAGGAAGCATTCAGGACCTCTAACAAAGATAACAAAAGTCCACATTCTGGATAACTTGAGGTCAACTAGCCATACTTACTCCTCCAAAAAATTCTGTATATATTGAGAAAAGATCACTTTTTGTAATGGATCATCCCAAAGGAAAAAGAGTTCTACGTTGGCAACTTATTTCTTTATTTTTATCAGTTTGTTCTCACATCATAGAGCAGTGATTCTCAAACTTTTGGGTACCTAAGAAACCCCTGATGTGCTTGTTGAAATACAGATTCCTTGGTCCCATGGCCAAAAATTTTAATTGAGCAAGGGCCAGAGAGTCTGCATTTTTCTCAGGTTTCCACAGTGTTGATTCTGATGTGGGGGTTAGAAGATCACACGGAGAAATACCATCATGAAGATACAGAACAGAGACAAAGAGACCATCTAAATCATATTTTTAGTAATGCAATTGTTTTTCAATTTAAGTCTCACATAGAACTCCAATAGTTAAAACAAATAAAAGGATTGTGGTCACGATTGAAATGATGATGGAATTCCTTACCTTTTCCCCCCTTGTCTCCCCTTGGCCTCTTCCTGGAGGTGGGAGCCACAGAGCTATGGCACTTAGAGGTATGGTTTGAAAACCCCAAATTTATTTATCTATAAATAATAGATCTTTTAACTAGCTAGGTAAATTTGTAGCATCGTGCAGTAATTGTGTAAGATGTGTCCAAAGATAAAATAGTTTCCCGAAGAAATAGTATTGAATTCCCTGACATAACAGGAATCTAAGCAGTCTTTAGCTGCCAGTTGACAGGGATATTCATTTGACCATTCATTCATTTAACAAAAATTGCCTGAATGACCACCATGCAGTGGACACTGGTGTCAGCACTGGGAAATAGCAGTGGCCAAGAGAGACCAGGTCACTGCTCTCCTGGAGCTTGTGTTATACTGGTAGGACAGATGGTGGACAGGAAAGCAAACATGTATTGGCTACAGAGGGCATAAGCACAGTCATGTGTTCTTCAGGGAACGTGTCTCAGAAGAGGTTATATTTGAGCTGAGACTCCTATGATATGGGGGAGGCTCCAATGGGAAGAACTGAGAGAAGGAGAATTTTGTGCAGAAGCAGTGCCAAAACTCTGAGGTAGGAATAAAGAAAAGAGGGAAAATAATAGAGCTGCAGCATAGCAAGCAATGGTATGAGATGTGGGTAGAGAGTCCGGAAGGAGCTAGATCAGACTCCAACACCAGAAGTTGGACTGTTGTGAAAGCCAACGATACTTCACTGGACTAGTGACTGTGGCTGGCTGTATTTTCCAAAGATAAATGCAGCAGTGTTTCCCATCCCTACTGTCTTCTGCAACATGACCTTTTCTCTTCCTCATCAAAATGTGGAGTTTACTTCTCTAATCTCTTGAATCTCAATGGGATTTGTGATTGCTTTTGATCAACAGAATACAGTAGAAGCGACGCCATGCCAGTTCTAGGCACAGCTCTTAAGTGGCTTGGCAACTTTTTTCTTCTAATTCTTAGAACATTCTACTCTTGGGACGCTCCCTCTTAGAACCTAGAGACTGGGAGAAATGAGAAGCTCCAGCCACGTGAAAATATCATGTGTGCAGTCTTTGCTTGACAATGCTAACTGGACTCCCAGTCATTAGAATTAAGCACTAGCCAGGAAGGGGAGCCACTTTGGATGTCTAGACCCACTGAACCTTCATAGGATGCAGGCCAGTCAACATCAGGCTGTTAAGTAAAAGGAGAAATCCTAAGCAAGAACCAACCAGCAGAACCCAATCTGAATCAACTATGCAGCAGAACCTAGTCAACAAGAGATAGAACCAAATTGTTATCTCAAGCCACTATGTTTTGGGTGGATGGTTACTCAGGATGAGATATCCAGACCAGTAACCATTCAACACCAAGACGCCCTGATAACATGAGTCTGGAATACTAGCCCAGTTCTCTTTGTCCCTTTATTGTGTTGCCATAGACCTCTTAATGGATAAGTTCTGAGCAAATGAAAAACTAAGAGAGACTTTTAAGACAACCCACTTCCAAAATCTAAGTTGTATTCGCTCTGGTGTGAATAATTCCTTGCCCCAAGGATTTTACTAATTTTAGTATTCTAAAAAGATTCTCTTCTTTGACTACAACCTCCTCTTATTCTAGAAGCTTAAGCATCACAGAGCAAAATGAGAGCTTGAGTTCAGAAAACTCTCCCAAAAGAAAATTTTTTCCGGGTGGAGAGGAGTCGTCTGGGTTACTTGTAAATCCTGGAGTCATTAGGAAGACTCTGGGCTTTGGTTTCAGAGGGAGAATGGGTTGGTTTCCTCTCCCACCACCTCTGGATTGTGGAGTTTGGGTCAAATAACTTAAACTCTCTAGTCTGTTTCCTCATCTGTAATGCTGAATTATAGAGAAGATAATACCAAATAGCAGAGGAGATGAGACTAAATGAGATTTTTGCAAAATGCCTGGTAAATGTACATAAAGTAGGCACTCAGAACATGTCATTTCATCCAATTCTCGTCCACTCTCTGATTTCCTCACTTTCTTTTGTCCCTGCTCTGTTCCTCTCTGACAGGATGCAGAGCTTGGAGCACAAAAACAGGGGCTGGTAAAGGAGAAAACTGTAGACAGAGCCTGGGGTCCAACAAACATGTCACTTGGCTTAGTCATAGAGATTGAAAGGGGCACAAAGGTCCCCCTCAAAAGTCCTTGGAGGCTCGCGTTTCTCCCTTTGCTGGGTGATTCATGGTCTTGTGGCTATTTCAGGCTATTGTTAATTGGCCTTTTAGTTTACAAAGCACTTTCACATACCTTATTGCATTTGATCTTCACAATAATTGCAGGGCAGTTATTATTTTCCTCGTTTTACAGATGAGCCAACTGAAACTCACAATAGTTAAGAAATGAGCCCACAAACTGAGAGTTGAGAGGAAAAGTCTGAACTTGAACCCAGATGAGCTGGCTCCTCTGTTAGAGCGTTCCACTATTCCCATTCTGTCTCCTGAAAATAATCGTCAAATTGGTAACACAATAATGGTTCTCTCTCAAGAGATGTCTATTATGTGAACTTTTTTAAAAAGACACTTCTGGGAATAGAAAAATAAGTACAAATCATAGCCCCTCTTCTAGAATAGAATTAGCATTTAGTAGAGAGCTGAGAAAAGAGCTTTCTGACCAACCCTTTCTATCTTTCTAGCTCTCTCTCTAGTCCTCGGACTCCATCAATTCCAGACGCCCTACCAGGATGACTCCTTCTTGACCTGACCACCATTTTATTGCTGTATATCACTCACCTGACTCATGTCCTTGTTCCTCTTCTTCCCCAGTTGAGATTCTAAGGCCCATCATTAGAGCAACTCCTTATATAACATTCTAACTGTTCTCATAAGACTTATCTGGCAAAATGCCAGCCCTGGTTACACTGAACTCTCAAACCACAAGGCACCCACACGTTCCTAGCTGGCCATGACTGGAGGAAAAGACACAACTATAATGAGTGGTCAACATTTAACTTCAGGATGACTATCTTCGACTAGGCATTCAGTGTCAGCTGCCAATTCTACTATAACTCCCTAGTTCATTGACTCTCCTTCTCACCTTTCCAATGACCTTGTCCCCTCTCCTCTTTCCTAGATGTTCAGTATCTCTCCTCCCACCCAGGCTCAGAAGGGAAATTCCAGAACCTTTACAACCACATCCACCCACCTCCTTGCCTTTGTATTATGTGCTCTACCGTCAACACTCAGCTTCCTAGGTAAAGAAAACCCCTTCGTTTTTGCTACTTGATACTACAAGCAGCCTTGAGTCTTGCTATTCAAGGACATCACTCTGGCGATTCTTCTGTATCATCCCTTTCTTCTCTTATGATGCATCAATCCCCTCAGCAAACAACCACTCCTGTTTTTCCCATCTTAAAAAAAATCCCTGCCTTCTCCACTTACCACCCTTTAGCTTTGGCTCTATTTCACTGTTGTTCTTTATAGTGAAACTCAAAAGAATTGGGACATTCAATGTCACAATTTCTCTTCACTTCTCACTCTACTCTGGCCTGTGCTTCTACTCCCCTCCCCCAAACCACCAAGACTGTTCTCATTGAGGCCACTAATGGTATCTGCTTTCCAAGTCCAATTATGACTTCTTCGTTCTTACCTCCTTGGTCTCTAAGAAAAATTTAACATTGTAGGTGACTTCCTCCTTCTTGAATATCTCCTTCACCAGGCTCTTAGGATACCATGTTTCTAAATTTCTTCCAGTTCGCTGGCCAGTCATTCTCATTCTCCTTTACTGGTTCCTGTTCATTTCCTGATCTCTAAACAATGAAGAACACCACAGCTCCACCTTTAGACATCTCATCTCTTTTCTCTACATTCACTGCTTTAATGATTTCATCTAATCTCTTTCAATAAGCTGATGACTTCCTATTTATGGGTTGAATTGTGTCTTCCCAAATTCATATGTTAAAATCCTAACCCCTAGTGCCTCAGAATGTGACTATATTTGGTGAAAGAATCTGTAAAGAGGTAATTAGGTTTACATGAAGACGTTAGGTTGGGTCCTAATCCTTTGTGACTGTTGTCCTGATAAGAGGAAATTCTGACACACAAAGAGATACCAGGGATATGTGTGCATAGAGAATGACCATGGGAAGACACAGCAAGAAGGCAAAGAGAGAGGCCTAGGAGAAACCAAACCTGCTGACACCTTGATCTTGGACTTCCAGATTTTAGAACTGTAGGAAAATACCTTTCTGTTGTTTTAGCCACTCAGTCTGTGGTATCATGTTATAGCAGCCCAAGCCAACTCTTACATTCCCATGTTTTGTTTTGTTTTGTTTTGTTTTTTCTCTAGCTCAGACTTGCCCTGGAGCTTCTATATACAATTGACTACTTAACATCTCCACTTGGATATCTGATTGGCATCTAAGGTTTCACATGATCTTCCCTCTAAAGCCATTTCTCCAATAGTCTTCCCCATCTTAGTAAATGATAACTCCAAGCTTATTTCTTAGGCCAAAACCCTTGGAGTCCCCTGTGATTGCCTTCTCTTTCTCTTTATCTCCCTACCCTCTTCTCTCATGTTCCATATTAGGTCACAAGCAAATATGCCCATGTCCAGCTCTATCTTCAAATTATGTCCCAAACACATTACTTTACCTCACCATTATGCCACCACCTTATTACCAACTCTCTATTACCTAGAGAAGTCCAGTAGCCTCCAATCCATTCTTCCTATTTCTGCCCATACCTCCTTCTTGATCCATTTATAGCTTTGCAGCCAGACTGATGCTATGAAAAACATACTGGGTCACATCACTCCTCTGCTTAAAACTCTGTAATAGTTCCCACCTCTCAGAATAAAACCAAGTTCTAACTATGCCTCCAGTCTCTCATCTCACTTTCCTACTCTTTTCTCTCTCACCTACTTAGCTCCAACTCAACTGGCCTCCGAGTCTTCTTCAGACACATCCCAACACTCCTCAGAGTGTTGTTCTCCTCAGAACCTTTGTTCTCACTCCTCCCTTGAGTGCTCTTCCCCCAGGTAACTTTATGTATTTCGGGTCTTGTTTTATGTGTCATCTTCTCAGAGAAGGCATCCTTGATCACTCCTCCACCCTTGCCAGGCTTGGCTTTTCTTTTCTTCCCTTTTATTTCTTTTCTCTTTTTGAGAGGAAGAGAGGAGTAACAGTGGGAGAGGGAAAGAATCTTAAGCAGCCTCTATGCTCAGTATGAGCCTGATGTGGAGCTCGATCTTACAACCCTGAAGTCATGACCTGGGTCAAAATCAAGAGTTGGATGCTTCACAGACAGAGCCACCCAGGCACCCCTTGCCAGGCATTTCTTGATACATCTTCCCTTCTTTACTTTTCTCCACAGCACATATCTAATTTTGTATCTATTTTACTTATTTGTTCATTACCTGTGTCCCTTTACTAGCAGGCAAGTTCCATGGAGGCACAGGTTGATAGTATGTTTGAGGTTCAGGCTTTCTATTTGGTTTCCCACTGTACTTTTAGTGTCCAGAACAGTGCCCAGCTCATAGTGGGCATTCAGCAAATATTTCTTGAATGAATCAGTAAGTGAAGGTCTTGATGGTTAGGCTGAATAGTTGTGAATAAATGTGACAGTGGGAAGAGAACCCATGGAAGATCTTGAGCAGCAGAATTTACTGACTGTGGTATCTGAAGAAAATGATTTACGCTAGTAACTTTAATAATTACTGTTCCTTATGTCTTTTCTCTACTTAAATTTTTACCCAGCAAATTTCTACTCATTCTTTTGGACCTGGCATAGTTGACTTTATCCATAGCTAACTTCCCCTAATGTCTCAGGATAAAATTAACACTTGAGTCTTCTTGGGGCCTTCTTTTGTGCCCATTGATTTTATTTCTACCTTGATCACATTGATTACTACCATGTTCTTATATGTCTGTCTCTTGCACTAGATTGTGGACCCCCTGAGTTGCAATATCTGGCTCCTTGACTTCCTCACCTAGCACTACACATAGTATAGGTAACCAATAGTATTTGATTTCAGTAACTCAAAAGTAGGAATTACAGATTCTTTTATGGTATATAAATAGAGACAGAATTTATGACCAAGAAAAATTAGATTCTAGGTTGTAAAAGAATTTATAAATTTGGTCACTGTAGCACTGTCTGGGATCTTTGAGGAACTGGAGAGAATAAGAGGTAACCAGAACCACATTTGAACAAGTTTTATCCTAACTTGAAAAGGAAATATGGATTAGGGAAAACTGTAAATTGGTGAGTTTAACAACATGGTGCTATAACAGATTATCTTTGGGAAGTTCCTACAAATAAAAGTCATATTCACCAAAAGCCAGGGTGCATTTACAAAGAACAAGTCATAGTGGAATAATTGCATGCTTGTTTTGGTTAGGAAAACTAGATTAATAGATTAAGTTTAAAAATAGACTTTTTCCCTAATTTTTGATTTATTGTTCACCCTCTTCTTGAATTTACTTCTTGGGAAATATATTTCCCAGAGTCTGTCCATCTCGGGCACTGGTCAAGGTGCTGAGGGTATATTGTGAAAGATTTGAAGATGAGAGACAGGAAGTGATGAAATGAGACACACAGAATGTCATATGGACTCAAATGTGGGGAAACAGTTCCAAAGTGGGGAGGTGATTGGTCAGGAAGATTCCATAAGAAGGTCATTTGAACTGGGCTTGGAGCAGAGGGAACAAGGTTGTTGATAGCAAGGCAAAGAGTACTCAAGGCAGAAGGGAGGTAAATATCCCTTGAGACCCCTGAGGGGACGGTGTCTACAGCAGCCAATGAGGTCAGAGGCATAGATGTCAACAGGCAGGTAAAAGGCCTCAGTGTTGAGGCAAGAACTCAAAGGGGATTGTATCAACTTTATGTTTTCCAGAAAGCTATGGAAAATCATTAGTTGGATGGAGCAGAGGAGTGAAATTATCTAATGTACATCTTAAAGAAGTCCCTCATGTTTATAGCAGCAATGTCCACAATAGCCAAACTGTGGAAGGAGCCTCGGTGTCCATCGAAAGATGAATGGATAAAGAAGATGTGGTTTATGTATGCAATGGAATATTCCTCAGCCATTAGAAATGACAAATACCCACCATTTGCTTCAACATGGATGGAACTAGAGGGTATTATGCTGAGTGAAGTAAGTCAATCGGAGAAGGACAAACATTATATGTTCTCATTCATTTGGGGAATATAAATAATAGTGAAAGGGAATATAAGGGAAGGGAGAAGAAATGTGTGGGAAATATCAGAAAGGGAGACAGAACATAAAGACTCTTAACTCTGGGAAACGAACTAGGTGTGGTGGAAGGGGAGGAGGGCGGGGGGTGGGGGTGAATGGGTGACGGGCACTGAAGGGGGCACTTGACGGGATGAACACTGGGTGTTATTCTGTATGTTGGTAAATTGAACACCGATAAAAATAAATTTATTATATAAAAGAAAAAGTCCTTCAAGGAAACAGGGAGACGGGTGTGAGTAGATTGTAGTTGGAGAGACCTTGATGGCCAGCATCAGGATGGTAGCATCCAAAGTTGTAGGAACAAGTCCTTGGATTCCTGACATATTTGAGGACAAAGCAAAGGTACTGGATAAGGGCCTTATTACATGACACTTGGGCGTAAGATAGAGAAAGAAGGGAGGGAGAGTAATGTGACAGTTAAAAGCACAGACGCAATCACAGTTCTGTCAACATTATATTATGTAACCTTAAAAAGTTATATAAACGCTTGGAATTTTAGTGTCCTCGTCTATATGGTAAAGATTGTAATATTTGCCTCTACTGAAGAATTGTGAGGATTGAAACAAGATAATATAGGTAACATTTTTTACAGTGACACACACATAGAAAGGAATCCATAGATGGTAGTTGTGTGTGTGTATGCACACGTGTGTGTGCGTGTGTGTGTGTGTGTGTAGTAGGGATCATAGGTTGAGGGTAAGTTTGAGGTTCAAGCTTGTGCTGTCTGACTGATGGTAAAAGTAGACTAAGGTAGTCTTTGAGAGAAAATTCATTCAAAGGGAAGAAGGAACCAGGTATGAAAATGACAAGAAAATATAGGAAGGGGAAGAGCAAATCTGACTTGCTTTCTGGTCCAGCTATAGGAGCTCATGTCTGGCCCCTAGGGAGAGAGATTATACCTGTAAATTGAAAAAAAAATTGAAAATAAAAATTAACCCAAAATTCATTTAAATATATCAGGGACCCAAGCAGCACTGCATTGTGCCTTTTCAACAGGGTAGAGAGCTCAGGGGTGCCTGGCTGGCTCAGTCGGAAGAGCATATGACTCTTGATCTCAGGGTCATGAGTCCAAGCCCCATGTCGGATGTAGAGATTATATAAACAAACAAACAGTTTGAGAAAGCATGAGAAAGTTGGTCTGCCATAAACCACAGTCCATTTTGGCAAATTGAGGACTCCAGTGTAGCAATAGTGGTATGGTCAAGAGTTGGCAAAAGCCGTAACAGTGTTTTATAGGAGACCATCATTCCATGTGAAAATGGTAGTGGCTGGCAGAGGCAGCTGGTGTTACATCCAGTGGAGATGGGAGCTGTGCTTACCAAAATAATGGTACCCAGTAGAATTGGCAGTGGTGCTGGTGGGTGGCTCAAAGTGGCTGAAAGGACATATACGTTAGTGAATATGAGACTCCACTAGGGCCATCTGGAAGAACTGTACTTGGAGGGCAAGGTAGAAATAGAAAGAGGAAGAGAGGAGGAGGCAGTTCTGCTGTACTAGGGGGCATTGGTAGAGGTAGGGAGAGGCAAAACAGGAAGTAGTATTTACATTCCCTGGGATCTCATCATATCCAGAGCTAAGGGAAATGGGAAAGTTTGGCTCCCTAAAGATAATAGGGAGGATTAGTAATTAATGTATGTCTATGCCCAAAGCAGTTTAAGTATAGGATTGCTATACTTAAATCAGGAGAGAGGATTTTACAAGTATACTGTGAGCTCTAGCTTCAACCTTACTCGGTTTTATTTTTTAAAGTTTAAATCAATGTTTAGATAAACTTGGAGAGAACATATTTGTCAAATTTACTGTCACAAAAAAGGATAATTGCTAATAATGATAGCTAATATTTATCAAACTTTTCTTATATTGCAAGTACAGATGGCTTAGCCACAGCATATGTGAAAAAGAAAGATTTTAACTGACATGACTCTCAATATAAAAAATAATGTGAATGGTGCCTCCCCCCCAAAAAAAAGCCCCAAAGAAATATGCTTTTAAGAGGCATTTTAAAAGCTTATGTTTAAAATTAGGTAGGTAATTGTTGTATTCAATAGTATTTAGAACACACATGAAATGTGTTGTCCAGATGCTATACTTTAAAAAAGAAATAAATGAAGTATATATTTCCAAAGAAGGTGTGAAACCTAGAAAAAGGACTCAAAACTCAGTCCAATGAAGTGTTGTTGAAGGGACAGGAGATTTTTCGTTTGGAGGAGAGAAGACTGAGTAGGGGAACATCTTTATTATCATCAAATACAGCACTAGTCAGAGGAAGAGTGATTATTTTTCTGGATGACCCCAATTGGGCAGAACAGGGATCAGTGGCTGAAGATGCCAGGAGACAGATTTTCATACAATATAATGAAGACATTTCTAAGAGAGATGTCTGATGTTAGAATGGGGAACCTAAAGAGGAAGTGAGGTCTTTTTCACTAGAGGTATCCAATTATAGATGCACAGTCACTTGGCAAGGGCAACAGAGCCAATTTCAGTGTTTGAGTGGGGTCCATTTAAATGGCCCCTTCTCACTTGGAGGTGAGTGGGTTAGATTAGTTGAGGTCATAAAGCTAGTGGCCTGTGCGGGGCTGTGGCGCACCTGACTATATTCCAGAACCACTGCTGATCCCTTCAGTGGCCATAAGTCGAGTGTCACTTGTGTTGACAGAAAAAGAAATACTTTTCAGAAAAGCCATGTAAATGTGAAATCTAAGTCAAGATTCGATTTTCTCTATAAAGATATTTAAAATTGCAAGCATTTCAGAGCACCTGACTGGTTCAGTGAGTGGAGCATGCCACTTTTGATCTCAGGGCTGTGGGTTCAAGCCCCAGGTTGGATGTACAGATGACCTAAAAATAAAATCTTAAAAAGAATAAAATAGAATTGTAAGCTTTTCATGAGAAAATCCAAAAATAAAGTAAAATCAAGAAGTTAGGATAAGCCTTCTGATGACATGTCAATGTCAACATAAGGCTCAAATGGAAGGGATAGTCATCCTTACCATGCCCTAAACATATCTCCAGGTATGAGTCACATCTTTCCAACACAAGCTGAGAGAATACAAACTTCTACACACTGTACATAAGAATCCATATCCTTGTCACCCCTATAGATTTCAGGCATCCTGAGTTAGGACCATGTGTGAGTTAGCTTTGGACTCCACAAAGCTCCTTGCACAGGCCTTTAGATGCAGATGATGCCTTTTACTGAATGAATAAATCAAAACTTTCTGCTAAAGAGTCCCAAGGAAGTGGTTATTTTAATGTCAAAAGTCAATCCAACAGATTATTTGATATCATATATTTTTTAACCTTCTCAAGTAACCTAACCTGTCAAAATGAGTTTCACAGGATAGTCATCTGCATGGAAAGGTAAGTTACACAGTGAAAACCATTCCCATTTCCAAAGAAAATGAACTCAGTCCAAGTTGAATTTATTAGGCATTTATCAAGAGCCTACTATGTGGCATTCATCTGGCCAAAAACTCCATAGGGATTATAAAAATGATTCAGATGTGAAACCCACTTACAAAAAGCTCTCAACCTTATGTGACAAAGTGATAAACTATTGCCAGAGTCTCCAAGAGTTGGTCCCACTTTACCTGCATAAGAAGTAAGTAGGAACTTGGGGGTTGAGACTAAGCCAGCAGAGAAGACAGGAGATTAAGAGAGAGGAGATAGAACTTGGAGACATGATGAGGGGTGGAGCCCTAGCAGAAGAGAAGGTTAGTGAATATTCCCTGGTGACAGAAAGGTATATGTGACCCTTACAAACAAAGAAGTTGAGTATTTAGTTTTATTATCTGATCTTAGTGCAATCACATGGGCTTCTTGTTATTACTATTGAAATCTCCAGTAAAGTTTGCTTTATTGGGCTCTGTTGGGTGAGAGATGTTTGGGATAAAATAAAATAAAGGGATTATATCCCATTCTGGGGCTCCCTTGGGGTCCACAGTGTGAAGAGCCACACAACTGAGCTATGAGGAAGATTGAAAATTTATTAGAAGTGGCAAATAGGGACCAGAATGACTAGCTGGTATATAAGATCCCCAGAAAACTCTGGAAACTTTGGGAGAGACATTGAGGTTTCTTTTAAATGGAGAAAGGGGATATGAGCCAGCCTTGAAGGAGCACACAACCTCATCAAGCCAAGGACTTGGGACTAGACCCGCTGATATATTGTTTTGCAAAGAAAAGAGAAATATGATTTGGTAAAGCAGTGAGATGCGGGTAGAAGAATAAAAAAGAATAATTCAAAGATATCACAGTTTCTTTTGCAAGAGTTCAAAACAATGGTAGTGGCATTGATAAGTGGTAGCAAGAGAATGCTTTGGATCTAACTGAGTTAGCAATGATGGCAGAATATTTTTGACACAAACATCCTGGTGGATTTCAGAACTACGGGATCAGAGCTAAGTAAGATTTGGGGATATACAATGGGAATATTAGGGTAGAGGTGATAATGGAAGCCACAAAATGGAAGGCTTCAGAGAAATTGATGTGTGATATTCAAAATTAAGAGGTGACAGAAAATCAAAAATAGCTGGGGAGAAAGAGGAAGCAGGGAGCTAGGAGAGCCAACAAGTCAATGTAATGGGAGGCCAAGAAGAAGCATCATCCAGGAAGTGATTGATCGACAGTGGCAAATGCAACAAAGGTGGAAATAGATAAAGGGGAGCCTACCAAATTTGTATTAACATGTGTATAAAATATTTTACTTTTGTACATAGACTGCCTGAATTCAAACATCATGATCATGATCAAATAACAATCTTGTTGGGATAAATGCAGAGGCAGGAGAAAATATTTTATATTCTTTTTAAAAAAGATTTTATTTAAGTAATCTCTACACCCACCGTGGGGCTCGAACTCACAACCCCAAGATCAAGGGTTGCATGCACCCCTGACTGAGCTGGTCAGGTGCCCCTATATTCGTAAAGATATTCCTAAAGAGTTCATGGTCTAAAAGGTAAAGCAAAGGTCAAAACCAGTACAAACACATACACACATTAAACAATTATGACAGTATTTGCACAGCATGAGATATTTCCAAGTTCTGGCTTATGAACCTTTAAAACCATATTTGATAAAGATAAATTTGAATTTAAGCAAAAGGTTTGGATTGTTCCATAGAATTCAACATAATAAATGCCTCCCTAGAGATTTAGCAAAAAGGATTCAATATTTAAGACATATATTTTAGAGAAGTACTAGTATTTAACCCCATCTTCCCAAAATCTAGCATTTAAAAACCTGGTAGATGGGACACCTCGGTGGCTCAGTGGTTGAGTGTCTGCCTTTGGCTCAGGTCCTGATCCTGGAGTTCTAGGATGGAGTCTCACATCAGGCTCGCCTCTGGGAGCCTGCCTCTCCCTCTGCAGGTGTCTCTGCCTCTCTCTCTGTGTGTCTCTCATGAATAAATAAATAAAATAAAAAAAAAACAACCTAGTAGGTAATTGGTAATTTGTATATCTGATGCTGGTGCTTTGCATAAAAATAAACCCTATTCTGATGACTGGACATTCTTGTTCTTCAATACCCTTCACTCTGCCTTTGCTGGGAATGTCTTCCTGGCTACCTGCCTCTGAAATATCTAGATTTCCTCTGACTTCCTCTCATTTTTCTTCTTCTTTGCTTTTCTACAGCCCCCTATTGTTGTCCATTTCTTGGTTGCTTGCATACAGAATTCCAGCTATTTCTCTGTTTTACAGGTCTTCATCTTTTAATCTGTGGGACTTAGGAAAGTTACGCAATCATTAACCAGATAGAAAAGCTTTCTGTTGTTATTTGAAAGTAAGGTAAACAGTTGCATAAAACTTATGGAAGCAAGAAACCAAAAATGTAGCACGAATTCCCTCTCTATTTTATGTTTTTATAATTACTGAAGCTGTGTCTGATGATGAGCTCACTGATAATGTGTGGTAGTGACCTTGACAATGAGCCTAGTAGGCCTCCAACCCTAGGGAGTGCAATTGACCATGGCCTCCAGCTGTTGTGCTGTGAAATCTATGGCTGCATTTACACCAAGGTCCGGCTTCCCATGGGCATTTTCCAGCCAATGACTGAGTGTGGCATGAATACTAAGGCAATTTCGACCCTGGGAGACACTGGACTCCTCTGACAGATGACTTTGACTGCAGGACTCTCCAAGGTCTTGTTGAACTTTCCTTAGAATGTATGGCATTCTAGTATGCTTCCACCCAACTACCAGCCTTCTCTCCTTCTCTTGGGGTCATACTTGTAGGACTGCCTGGTGGGTCTTTCAGTTTTTCCTGGTTTCCTCACCATTTTCTACCACAGACCTTTCCCCTAAAAAAATTCTTGCACATCTAATCCTGTCTTGATGTGTGCTTCTCAGAGACCTGGACTGATACACACACACACTCACACTTGCGTGCACACGCACACACACACATACACACCTAGTAGAAGAACAAGGCTTACAATTCCACGGGTCTTAAACCTTGGTCTTCTCATTAGCATTTGGTTCTACTCATACAACCTACGTCAAAATAGTTGAATGAAAGTGATCTTATTTACAAAGAGGGTGATGGTGGCTAAACAAGCAAATCTGGTGAAGAGTCAACAAAGGTTTTATTGAGACTGGTGTTCAGAAAGTCAAATGCTGGAAGACCTTTGCTAAAACTGTATACTCACTTGGCATTGTATTTCTCTCTTATATCCACATATCACCCGAGAGATAGGATTGAGTGAATGGATATTGCTTGGGTAGGGTCTGATTCTCTGGTCTTTAACAAATTTGTTCAACATCGCCTGCATATTTGAGGGAAAAGACTGACTCAGTATTACTATGAAATTGTTCTGACTCAGAGAACAGAAAGTTAGAAATATTTGATTTTCTACAAATGATCTATAAAACTGAGATAAAATTTTTTACTTATCAGATTAGCAAATATTTAAAAGATTGATCTTATCCTGTGTTGGTAAGGGGATAAGGAAATAAGCAACTTCTTTATATTTGTTAGCAGTATACACACGTAAAGACTTTTAGTAAGGTTTATTTGTCAGGATCTTTCAAATTAAAGATGGACATAATCTAAGGTCAAGGGATCCTGTTTTAGAATCTTTTATACAGAAATGTTTGTACAAGAATACAAAAATCTATACACAAGCACTGTCACTGTGGCTAATTATCATGTTATTTTGTAATAACAGCGCAGGAAGCAAGGTAAATGGCCAGCAAGATGAGGTTGGTTATGCAAATTATAGTAGATCCATATGATGGAATATCACATAGCTGTTAACAGGGCTGCCACTAGTTCAGAAGGCACCTTCGCGTAAATCCGAAAAAGCCTCTCCTCTGGGTGAACAAAGCCAAATGCCAGGAAGCACAATTCGTTGAATGAAGCACGGGATAGAATTTAACTTCCATTATCCTCCTCTGCCAGGTGCTCCTTTGCAATGCACACTTTGAAAAATACTTAGCAACCCTGGCTGTTAAAAATAATGAAATAATGTTTTATATTGTGACATGGAAGGCTATCCATGATACTGTTAACCTCCTTTCTCCCAAGAAAAGAAGAAAATATATGTAAAAGAAGAGAAGAAAGTTAGAGAATGTATTATTTGCTTTTCAAATTTTCCCCAAAACTCAGTATCTTGAAACAACAAATATTTATTATCTCACAGTTTCTGTGGGTCAGGATTCCTGGCACAGCTGGACCAGGTCTTCTGGACCAGAGCATCTTGAAAGACTGCCTTCAAGGTGTTGGTGAGGGCTGCAGTTATCTCAAGGCTCGACTGGGGAAGGATCAGCTTCCGAGCTTATGTATGTGGTTGCTGGCAGGATTTAGTTCCTTCTCTGCTGTTGTGCTGAGGGCCTCAGTTCCTCAAGAGCTGTTGGCTGGAAGCCACCCTCACTTCCTTGCTACGTGAACTTCTCCATAAGGCAATTTGAAATATGGCATCTGGCTTCCCTTAGAGCTAGCAAGTGAGGGGAGTCAGAGAAAAGAGTGTAGCAAGATGGGACTCCCAGACTTTATAATCTGCTTTCAGAACTGACATCCATCACTTTTGCAGCATGCTATTTGTTAGAAACAAGTCACTAGCTTCAGCCCACACACAAGGGGAAGAGGATCACGTAAGGGCTTGAACACCAGGAGGTTGGGGACATTTGGAACCATTTTAGAATCTGCTTACCACAGAAAATATGCATTGTAACTGTAAATATGTAAATAGTTATCTCCGAGGCAGAAGATTGGAGGAGGTTTTGCTTTTTTTTAATGTTATTCTACACTTAGAGAAAAAATTGCAAGAATCGTACAAGGACCGCTTTATATAGGGTTTACCCAGATCAACCAAGTGTTTCGATTTTGCCTCATTGCTTTGTCATTCTTTCTCTCTATGTATATGTTCATGTATGTATGCATATTATCTTTTCTTTCCAAACTATTTGAAAGTAAGTTGGAAATACAGTGTCCCTTTATCCCTTAGTATCTCAGTTCTTATTTTTCAGGATTAAAGACCTTTCTTTACTATGGTAAAGTATTAAAATTAATCATGAAAATAAACATTGAAACTGCACTATTACAGACTCAATATCCAAATTTTACCAAATTTCTCAAGAATCCCTTTATAGTAGGACACCTGGGTGGCTCAGTGGTTGAACATCTGCCTTTGGCCCAGGTCATGATCCCAGGGTCCTGGGATCGAGTCTTGCATTGGGTTCCCCACAGGGAGCCTGCTTCTCCCTCTGCCTATGTTTCTGCCTCTCTCTCTCTGTCCCTCATGAATAAATAAATAAAATCTTAAAAAAAAAAGAGTCCCTTTGTAGCTATCCTTTTATTCTTGGTGCAAAATCCAATCCAGAATCATGCATTTCATTTAGTGATCATGGCTCTTGAGTCTCATGTAATCTAGAATGAGTCCTCAGTCTTTCTGCGTCTTTCCTGACTTTGACATTTTTAAAAAGAGTATATAGGCCAGTCATTTTGTAGAGAATCCCTTAATTTGGATCTGTTTGGTGTTCGCTTATAATTAGATTTAAGTTGTACACTTTTGGCCAGAATACTGCCAGAGCATTGTTACCATTAAAAGCACTGTGCTTTTAATAAATATATATTAATAAACCTATACTTAATAAACAACAAAATCTGTCATCATGCAGATTTATTTTTGTGTATAAAATGGAGCATTTTAATACCAGAAAAAAAAAAGAAACCCTGTTTCTCCATCTTTACCAATTGCACCAATCCTTCCTATGACAAATAACAGGATATTGCTTTTGGTGTTTACAGTGGACACTGACCATGGGTTTATTTATTCTGACCATCCTTCTGGTTATAGCATTCTCTTGGATGCTCTAAAGAAAAAGCCAGACGAGGGTGGCAATCATCAGTGAAATGAATAAATACTTTGAAAATGAAGTTTTAACACAGGGAATGACCTGCTAATCTTTAAGGGCTATCAACTGTGATGTTGGATTTCAGCTGGGGATGCCAGCAAAAATTCAATTCTAGTTCATGCCAACATTACCTGGCCAATGATAACACTAGTTAGAGATTCAGCTAATCTTCAAAGGACAAGGAGAACTTTCTAATTTTAGAACCAGCATTTATTCGCGCTCCCAATGACTGTGTGGTTACTCCTAAAGACTGCCGCTAGAGGAATGATAACTAATAAACTTACGGTAGTGGAAGAAAGAAACATGGAGAAGAGGAAATGATAGTAGAGCTGGAATCTAAGAACACATCTTACTCGAAGGTGGGCTATTTTTCCGGGATCTTTGAATGTCATCTCTCTCACTATGGTTCACACACCTTTTATGTAGCCTGACCATGGGACCTTGGCCTTCTGAACTGAAACCTTCCAAGTGGACCATGGATGACAGATAGGCAGTGCAGGTGGGGAGTGTTTAACCTCTAGTCATCTTTTGATTTTGCCATTAGGAAGGGCAAGGGGGATGTGTTTCTGGAATGCTGTTCCTACAGGCACCCAGCATTTGAACTCGTGGACCCTCCTTATGCCATCTGCCACATTGGTCCAGACATCTGCCTTGGTGCTGCAAAGCACTGCCCAACCGGAAGGCTGAATCCTGAGGGTGGCTCGCCTGGCTTGGCTGCATACGGTTGTAGCTCATTCTCTCTCAAGAACATAGAGCTGAATTTTTGACCTCCACTGGCACAGGTTCCCTATCTTCTCTTCCCCAACTGGCGGAGTGCTTGGTCCTGAGCCACCCCACTCACTTTCCACCCCCTTGATTCTCATCTTATTATCAGATTTTCTCCCCTTCTCCTTAATGGGAGACTCGGGGGAAGGGATTGTTTTGGCTGGAATTTGACAAGGCACAGGTGGTTTTACCAGCTGCAAGTTCTTTAGTTCTTGTTGGCTGCCCACCAACTCTTGGTCTTTTCACAGTCCTTTCTGTGGTGGTGGAGGAGGAGGAGGGGCAGGAAGGGACAGTAGGCCCTTGATGTTGTTGTTCAACATCAGCAGCTGTCTCAGGTTGGCATTGGGTCTGGAGCGGTCCTTCAGGAAGGGTTTTTTTTTCCCTCCCCCCTCTGAGTGTTTTTCCCTCTGGGGACTGGAGGGAGCTGGGGGGAACAGCCACGCAAGTGGCAGCTCGGCCAGCATCTCAGGTCAGGGGGCCCAGGGACAGAAGGGCCGCTGGCCGTCCTTGCACACGTCCCCGCCGCCGTTGTGCGTGGCTCCCACACTCACGTGGCTGCCACTTGCAGCCTCAGGAATTCAGGCCCAGACTCGGCTGCTTGCCTCTCTACTCCCTGGCTGGTTGGAGTCCAATGACACCAGCATCGTCTCCCAAAATAGACAAAAATAATCCTCAGCCCGATCTCTCGAATGCCTCTTTTTGAGGAAAGAAAAAAGGAACGCAAAACTTAAAAGCATTTTTTCCCTTCTTCCTTTCCCTTTCCAAGCATCTTTTTGATAGCAACAATAAAACACTTGAATGTGCCAGGTGACCTCTGGTGCCACTCCGTGCACTGTTCTCTTCTCAGCCTTTTTTATTTTGAAAACATTCACCCGACCCCTTTCCTTAGTAGGGTTTCAAGCCCCGGCTGACGCTTCCTCAGACTTTCCTTCTGACCAGGCTCTGCATGCAAAGCTGGGTTCTGTGCTCTCCTTGTGTGTGGGCGCTGGCCTCCCACAGGACTCTGAGCCCGCGTGAAAGGGGCCGCCCCGATGTCCTTTATTGGTTAATTCCTCTCCGGCTTCTTGCCTCTGATCCTGCTGCTTCATTTCTCCTTGGCCTCCTCCTCCCTAATTGCCTCATCCCTCAGCACCAGACCTTCATGTGGGCCTCTGCGGATGAGAGCCAAGGGCCGCCGGCCTAGGCTCCTCCAGTGAGGGCGCAGAGCCGGGCGAGGCCTGCAGATGTTGTCTTCTTACCAATTGCCCCTTCCTGGCTGATTTACCTGGTTGTCTCTGGGGGGACGTCCACACCACAACTCCTCCCTCCCCCTTGACATCAATCACATGCTGCCTTCATCTGGGACGGGATGATTCTATGGCTCTCCCGACGTGCCCAAGAAAGCCATGGAGGGCACATCCTGGTGACTCGGTGTGCTCCCGAGTTGGGTTCTCCTGGCCCAGAATTGGCTCCTCTAGAGATCCTAAGCCCATTAGCTGTTGAATAATGCTTTGTTGATACTCCACCACTTTCTGTTTGCTTTGCACACAGAGCATTTCTTTGAAACCCAAACAGCCTGGAATGAGGCACAGGGAGAAGGGAAGGTGGAAGTGTGGTGGGTGTGTTGTTTGGGGATGGTGGGGCGAGGGTGGGAAAGCAGAAATGGCAGGACCGGGAAGGAGAAGAGAAGAGGAAGGATGGGCAAGTGTTTCTGCTTCTCAGATTTTCCTGAGGGACGACAGGGGGGGTGGGGTGGGGGGCGAGGGAGGTGGGAGAGGCTGCTACATTGCTACGTTTGCATTCTCAGAACTTCCGAGACACCCATCATCAAAGATAAGCACAAACATACATTTGAAAGCTCAGTATATATGAATATATATGAATGTTGGATTACCTACTACTCTGGATTTTCTAAACTTAAAAAAGAAAAAAAAAAGATCTTCTTCAACTAGAACAACCAGGAATGAACATTATTTGATTTGGCCAACACCACTATTTTTTTAAAAACCCAAGTTCTGTTTTATATGTCACTGCAAAGTATTCATCATACTTAAGGGGTGCTGCATACACCTGTCCATTTAATAGAGCACACATGCATCTTTCCTATCTCTCTCTGCTTCAAGGGCCCAGCAATGCTAATCTTTAGCAATATTCTTTTTCCAATAAGAGCTCACATCCAATCTGAATGCTAAATAATGTTGTCACGAGGTTGCATGGGCACTGGTTAAGATCTATGCCCAAACTATAATGAATCTCTCTTCTACATAACTGTTATTGTGGCCAAAATTGGTGAACAGCCCATCCTCGAGGGAGCAGTGGGAGGAGACTGGAATATTGTGTTGGATTCTGTCCTGGACATATCTTCGGCTAGACTCCTGGAGCAGTTTAAATCAAGGGCTGGGCTGAGCAGGCCTGAATGGCTTTCAAATGACAGATTTATGGAGGGAGGCCTAATTAGATCATGGTAATTTGTAGTACGACAGTATCTTTTGCTCAAGATCTCAAAGCAAATTTCTGCCTTGATAGGTGAGCAAAACAAAGACCTATGAATGTCAAGGGATAGTCTCGATTTCACAAAATAAATCCTTAGGCAGTCCAGGATAAGAGTCACACCTTGCATGTGGAAAACACACTGCGGTTTTGCTACCTGTTTATATAATTTTGTCTTATTTGCACCTCACAGATTCCAGTGGTGGAGTTAGGAAAGGCAGCCAGTATTTCCCTCATCTTAGAGTAGAGAAAATGGAGGACTTTATTGGTTAAGTGAACTGCCCAAGACCATGGGGTCGGTAGCAGGGTTGATCTTTCCATACCCTATCTGGGTTGACAAGATTTTTTTTTGAGAAACAAAGTGGTGTGACTCTAAGCAGTAAGGGCAGAAGGAAACCTCAAGATATGGAGATTCTCCTAATGACCTTAAAAGGGAGCATGGCGGAGGAATTTCAGCTGCAGAGAAGCCAAGCTGGGGAACAGTAGCAGGAGAGCTGGGATTGACATAGATCAAGGGCTTAAAATGGATTATGAACCTGTGTTAGGAGTACGCAAAAGCCTCGAGTTTGCATATCATGGTGTCACCTTGGCAAAAAATACTTTTGTATGTATGTGGCCACTGTGGTGGCACGTCCGTTATCATATAGCTGCCAAGAGGGGCGGTGATGCCCTGAAAGAGCAGGAACAGTAGTGGATGGAATTCCTGAGCGCTCTCCCCAGGGCCTCTCTTCCCTAGATCACAGAGAGTTGATGAGACTGTCCAGTCCAAATGACATTCATTCACTTACTTAATTCATTGTGAATCCACTTCCTGTTGGTTGCTATTGAGGCGATGCATGGATTTTGCCTCTGAGCAGTTTACCTTCCAGGAAGAGGGCCAAAACTTGTGCCTATTTAACAATGAGCAAGGGGGAGAGCGATGCCTGTAATAAAAACAAGAAACCAAAGAACAAACCTTGTCTTGGTCCCTTGTTGCTACTTTAAGTGGTACATCCTCTAGGTCTTTTGTAGGAAATAGATTGGGCTGGGGAGGTGGGCGGGGGGATGGAGGGACTGACTGATGGGCACTGAGGGGGACACTTGATGGGATGAGCATTGGGTGTTATACTATATACTGGCAAGTTGAATTTAAATAAAAATTTTTTTAAAAAAAGAGAAATTGCTTGAGCCTTATTTATTTATTTATTTGTTTGTTTGTTTGTTTGTTTGTTTGTTTTTGGATTCTACACATGGCTGAGGCTCATAAAAAGTTGCTTATGGCCAGATGATGGTTGCCTTTTCACTTCTGGTTTCTTGAGGCCTCTTACTGGAAAAGATCTTGATAAACAACTGGCCTATGCCAGTAGTTTTGGGGTTTTTTTCATCTCTCTCTCTCTCTTTCACTCTGAACAGAGATACTCTGCCATTTTGGAAATGGAGCCAACACATACCACTGAAGGAACCCATCATGGCCAAATGTCGAGTGCAGAAAAACTTCATTTTCTAATCCTTAAATGTCCCCAGCCTGTAAGGGACAATTTTAAATATGGTCATATGCATTTTAGCAAGTCCTAGGATTTGCATTCATTCCTAGGAAATGCATAAGAAGGAAATCAATACAAGGAGTCATGGTCCTGGCTCAGGCTTGCCCTGCCTCCTCCTCAGAACTAACCCTGAGTGGCGCAGACAGTGGGGGGGGCAGCTTTGGGGACCCACAGAATCTTGAGACAGTCTCCCCTGACAGTTTAAGCACATGGATTATGACAAAAATCACAAACTGCGGACTTGGCAGATTCTCCAAGAGCAGGAGGGGAAGGTGATAGCCTTCTCCAAAGTCAGAGGAGGGATGGGTATTGAATAAATCACAACAAATATGTGATATGTCCTGTGAATGATATGAAAAATTAAATACAAAGAAAAGTGAAGACAGGCCTTCTCAAATGACAGAGCTGCAGAGAGGGCGAAGGGGGAGGTGGGGAGGGAGGGGGCGAGGGAGCAGGGGGAGGGGGCAGAGTGCTAAATTTGTGCAAAGAAAAACACTGATGCTATGCATAGTCTGAAAGATGACATGTTTCCCTAGTCCAGATGGCAGTTTTTTTAGAGTTATACTTGCATTTTCTGATTGAACAGACTTTGCTCGGATACTGTTATTAGTGTTAGAACTCGGGCTCCTTTTTCTCACCAGTGCAGGCTGACACTGCTGTTCAGGTGAAGGGGGGTTCAGAGTCTAGGGGAGCAGCAGCAGCAGCAGCTTGTGCTTCGGGGGAAATGGAAGGACGACTCCCAGGCAGCCGGTCCTGCCACTCCATAAAATGGAAGAAGCTTGGCTCTCCATGCACATTCTCTTTGTGATTTGGAAGACAAATACCTCTGCTTAGTTGTCTCTGAACAGGTACTGCAGATGGTGGGATCCCGATTCTTACAGGCGGTGTTGGGAGCCAGGGAGGCTATTTTACTGTGGGTTCAGCCCTGCTGAGTGGTTAGCCAAGGATGGGCTCGTGGAAGATATCCAGCCACATTTGCTATAAGTAACTCTGAGGGCCATAGTGGGGATGGAGGCTACCGTGTCAGGTCTCACTGAGAATAGATCATGTACTATCTCAGGTTGCTCCTGTGATAAAGCCACGATGCAGCTTGGAGGTATAAGAAAATTGCCAGGTACTTTCTCTTCGGGAATCCCAGGCAACAGGGAATTCCTCAGAATCCTCTCTCATCTTGATACTGGAACTCAAGGGATATCTTTCTGAGATCAAAGAACTTCAAGGGAAGCAAAAAAAAAAAAAAAAAAAAAAAAAAAAGGAAGACACAACAATTACTTTCCAGTGTGCTTTGCTTTTCTCGAGATTTCTCGATAATGATGGATGCCCAGTTTCTTTGTTCAGAGATGTCAGCCTGTGAATCAGGGGCAAAGCTCCCTTTTGGTTTTAGTTGTCACTGATGTCTATTTATAGTCACGGCCAAATGTGACCTCATCTTCTAGGTTTTGCAAGCTCAGCAAAGTGAGGCCAGGTTAGCCTGGCCACAGGTCTCCGAGGAACACCCCAGATGCTGCAGTGTGTCTTGTCAGCAATGCCAAGGTTTTTCCCTTTCTGCGACTCCTCAGATGCCTTTCAGCCTGGAGAACAAGGTGATTGGAGAAGCCATCTTTGAGGTCAGAGATAAAATGGAAGTCTCTGGATATGCACAAGAGTTGCCAATTTTCTTTCTTTTCCTTTCTTTCTCTCTTCCCTCTCTCCCTCCTTTTCTTCTTTCTTTTATCTTTCTTTCTTTCTTTCTTTCTTTCTTTCTTTCTTTCTTTCTTTCTTTCTTCTTTTTTTTCAATTCTGTTTTCTTTTCCTTTTTTTGAAGAATAGAATGGAGAAAGTAGAAGATGGTGAGACAAGGAAGAATGGGACACCTCTCTGATGGAAGAGTCCCCATGGGGCCAGACTGACAAGAGTTTCTAGGGATTTGAGCTGGAACCTGATCCTTTCCCATAAGTATTTAAATATTGAGACCCTCACAGACAACCCATCTGTGAAAATTACAGCTCTTGTCTTGGGAGGAGCCATGGTGTTAGCGAGCTCTGCTTAATTTCACAGTCCATTTCTTGGGGCCCTTAGTTCATCCAGCCACATCCAGGCTATGTGCTGCCTATGTGCTGGGCTCCCTCCGAAGGCACCTTCTCTCTGTTTGCCTGGAGTTTCTCATCCTCGGTTTGAGAAAAACCGACTTAGCAATAAAGCTGGAGCTTTATCATTAAAGAACAACTCCATTGCTATGACATGGTCTACTTCATTGAAATCGATGAAAAGTTCTTTTCCTAACCCGAGTCTAATTTACTAAGCTGTGGATGGCTCTAGTAGTGACCTCTTCCTTCCTATTTCATTCACTACACATTTATTTGGCACAAGCTAAGCAGTGTGTCCTCAAGTCTACAAAGTCATAGGAATCGGTCGCTTTGGTTGATTCAATTGAAAGATCTGTTGAACCAATTGTTCTTTTTTTTTTTTTTTGTATATTTTTTTATTGGAGTTCGATTTGCCAACATATAGCATAACACCCAGGGCTCATCCTGTCAAGTGTCCCCCTTGGTGCCCGTCACCCAGTCACCCCATCTCCCCACCCACCTCCCTTTCCACCACCCCTTGTTCGTTTCCTAGAGTTAGGTGTCTCTCATGTTCTGTGACCCTCTCTGATATTTCCCACTCATTTTCTCTCCTTTCCCCTTTAAACCTTTTCACTATTTTTATATTCCCTGAATGAATGAGACCATATAATGTTTGTCCTTCTCTGATTGACTTATTTCACTCAGCATAATACCCTCCAGTTCCATCCACGTCGAAGCAAATGGTGGGTATCTGTCGTTTCTAATGGCTGAGGAATATTCCATTGTATCCATAGACCACATCTTCTTTATCCATTCATCTTTCAATGGACGCCGAGGCTCCTTCCACAGTTTGGCTATTGTGGACACTGCTGCTATGAACATTGGGGTGCAGGTGTCCTGGCATTTCACTGCATCTGTATCTTTGGGGTAAATCCCCAGTGGTGCAATTGCTGGGTCGTAGCGTAGCTCTATTTTTAACTCTGAGGAACCTCCACACAGTTTTCCAGAGTGGCTACACCCGTTCACATTCCCACCAACAGTGCAAGAGGTGAACCAATTGTTCAATGTGACTATTCGGTCAAGAGCGATTGCTGCGGCTGTACGTTGATGTGGCCAGGGGGGTGACGTTGCCTGAGACACAGTGGTTTGCAGAGATGGAGTCCCTGCTCACCAATTAGTATGCTAGCCAATGCATACTAAAATGTAGGGCACTTGGAGAACCCCAAGAAACTCGGGGGAAAGAGCTCAGTGATCGGGAGAGACCTGCTGAAGGAAAACCAAAGATCTCATGCCTGGGAAGAGGGGACATGTTCTCCCTTCAGCTTCTACCAGTCACAACCATATCAAAACCATGTTTGTCCATAACAGAGATGAATCCTATAAAGAAGCCTACCTCAATTTTTATGCATGCGTGCATGTGTGTGTCTAAACTTGAGTTTTTCTGAGATGAAAATAACCTGAAATAAAGATGAACGAAATCAAGGTGTGGAAGTGCGCAGCAAAGAAACAGCAGTACAAATATTCTTCTTTCACTAATGTCCCCATAAACTAAAATCCCAAGCAGCTTCTTTGATTTCATTTTTGGTAACTGCAACAGAAAACTGCATCTGGACTGACAATGTGTATACCATGCTTCAGCCCAGTGTGCTCACAAATTGCCAAGTTATAGCAAACCCCCAGCAGAAAGGATGGAGACTTCTCACGGAAATACTGGCAAACCCTTAAGAGCAGTGGCATTTACTGACACTACATCCTAGGAAAAAGAAATGAACTGGAAACTGTACATCAGGGGGATCATCAGTGTCAACCAAGTCCTGCTTTTTCTTCTCACTCCCCTCCAAATAATTTGGCTTTCAAAATTGCATCTGCTCTTCTTTCTTTAGTAGATAGAGCGATGATGCAGCATCTGACTGGAATTCTCCTTTATCCTTCCCTCTCTACCTCCTGGAAATTTGTCCACTTCGAGGCAAATCCGAATTTTGAACAGAAGCAGTCAGGCAAAGTGTTATAGACAAATTTCCACCACCCACATGGGGGAAAGAATCCATTTTTGAGAGCTAGACTTTAAATATTTTAGAAAATATCTAATTCCAATCTGGTTTTCCTGTCCCATTTAGAACTCTCTTGGTTGTTTTCCCCAGGCTGTCGGTAAATACTTTTTTAAAAAAAAGAAAACAGATTTATTTTCAATATTTGCTTGAATGAAACATGCAGATTTCTTAACCAAGTACAATTGACTTCTGCATATTTCACTGGGCGGGGTTAATATATCTCTGTAATTATGAAAGATCTGCAGCAATTGGAGCTAAAGTGGATGTTAGAACTCTCATAATCCTGGAGCAGTGGTTGCCAACTTTGGGTCAGTGATTGCCTGTGTCCATTAAGTATCATCTGTGTAAAGAATTAATGTTACAGGATGCTGGGGGTGGGGGAAAGAGGGAAATCATCCCTCATCCCTGAAAGTTTGGGAATATGTTCTGGAACATGGAATGTTTAAGGTTTAATTCTGAGCTTTCACTGGGTTCACTTGAAGAAATAGGAGTCTGGTCCCCCACCCTGATAAAAATCAAACAACACAATATATGTATACACATCCCAAACACTAAACAGCAATAACATGGTTGTGTGTGTGTGTGTGTGTGTTTTGTACTTAGGCCATGTCTATACATGTGAGTCAGCTTGAAAATAATACACCAACATCCACTTAATCTCAGATAATCATTTCAAACAAGAATTCACTAATTCTTTGGTGGTTTTCTTTTTCTTTTTCTTTTTTTTTTAAAGATTTTATTTATTTATTCATGAGAGACACAGAGAGAGACAGAGACACAGGCAGAGAGAGAAGCAGGCTTCCTCAGGACTCGATCCCAGGACCCCAGGATCACGTGCTGAGCCAAAGGCAGACGCTCAACCACTGAGCCACCCAGGTGCCCCTTCCTTGCTGATTTTCAAAATAAAAGTTTCATGATAGAAATCATCTGTTGTTTCATGTTTTTCCCTACGAGATGAACAAGGACAGAATCTCTATTTCCTATAATACCTGGCCAGGAATAGACATTTACGGAACACGGTTTCCCTTATTTACATGCTGTAGAGAATCACACCTTAATAATGATAGTCGCTCTCACCAAGATAGAGCATTGTTTGCATCTTTTAAAAACATTCATGCTGATGAAAGGATTAAATGGTCACATGGCAAAACTTCTCACTAAGATAGAACAATTGAAAATATGCAGAAAGTCTAGTGCTCTTTAATAAATTCATCTCTGTGCAAGAAGTGCACGCCCAGTCTTTGAAATAATTATCAGTCAGCGCCATGGCACTGGAGTGGGTTCTATCAATACGGAGGTTATCTTTGCTTTGCCTCCGCTGACCCCGAGTGGGGAAGGAAGACTAGCCCGGGCACACCTAATGGCCACTCTCCGTCAAGCAGCCGTGGGAAGGGCAAGTGTACTGAAGCAGCAGAATCAATCACCAGACTCATTAACCCGGCAGCCTCCCACCC
The DNA here is from genome assembly GCF_048164855.1 of Canis lupus baileyi. NCBI lineage: Eukaryota > Metazoa > Chordata > Mammalia > Carnivora > Canidae > Canis > Canis lupus. The sequence goes on from NC_132843.1 coordinate 69,395,912, forward strand.
CTCCCACGAGCTCCCCAGCCTTTCAGCCGGCCACTGCCCTCCCCTCTCTGTGGAGCAGGCTCACGCAGACCACCTTCGAGGGGCCGTGCACCTGCTCACTGCACTACACTTCCCCGGGCGCTGGCGGCGGGCAGCTGCAACTTACAAGGGAACATCTCCGAAAGAACACCTTCGCTTGCCCCAGCGCACACACGCGCACGCACACACACGCTGGTGCGCATCCACCCACATGCACACGTGCGCATGCACCCACACACGCCGGTGCACAGCCACCCACACGCACGGGCGCGCGCACACACATATGCTGGTGCACACCCACACACTCACACGCATGTGCATACACACGCTGGTGCACACCCACCCTCACACACGCCGGTGCACACCCACCCACACGCCGGTGCACATCCATGCACACGCACGCACGCATGTGCGCACACACATGCTGGTGCACACCCACACGCACGTGCACACGCGCACACACACGCCGGTGCACACCCACCCACCCACACACACACGCCGGTGCACACCCACACACATGCACGTGTGTACACACCCACGCGCGTGCGTGCACACACACGCGGGTGCGCATACACACATGTGGGTGCGCATCCACCCACACGCACACGTGCGCACGCGTACACACACACACGCCGGTGCACACCCACCCACACGCAGGGGCGCGCGCACCCACACACGCCGGTGCACACCCACCCACACGCACGTGCGCGCGCGCACACACACACACGCTGGTGTACACACGCACACACACGCGTGCGCGCACACACCCACCCACACGCACGCACGTGCAAACACACGCTGGTGCACGCCCACCCCCACACCGCCGGTGCACACCCACCCACACGCACGCGCGCACACACGCGCGAACGCCACGAGCCCCCCCTCGGGGCGCGGGGTTGTGGACAGACGCCCCTTTGCTCGCGGGGCGCCCACGGCCCTTGGTCTCTGCGCCCCCCGCCCCCCAGGAGCCCTTCTCGCGGTGCGGAGACGCCCGGCTGCCCGCGCCCCGAGACCCCGCGGCCGCCGCCTTTCCCGCAGCCTCCTCTCTGGGCGCCGTTGGCCAGCCCCGTACTGTACTTCATTAGGCAGCTCTATTTAATGGTTTCAACAAAAGCCATCATTTTAGCCCAACTGCCTTGACTAAATTAAAATTTCCAATCTCTGTTTTAGTGTTCTGCAACCGATGTATACATAAGCAAAACTGGTCAACATCTGCCAGGGGGTTGGCAAAAAGTTCTGTAAAGATGTACTTCACATTTCTGAAGCATGTGCAAAGTAACAGCGTCCTTATCCTCCCGAGAGCTCTCATGGTTTTACTTCACCATTTGTTCAAACACACTTTAGCTGCGTAGAAGCCATACAGTTGATTCTCCCCTTGGTTGCCGTTTTATCTGTAGTGTCATTTTGAGTAATTGGGGTATGGTAGCTGATCAACTTACAGGTTTCTCATTGGCAGAAAGGGACCGTATTGGCACCAAGAAAGAATATGATGGGTCCTCTCGGCGCATAAGCAAGTGTCCCTCTCTTGCACTTGGCTACCCAAGGCCATTAGGAAATAAGCTTAATAAAGCCTCCAAGTGCGGACGTCTTCACTCCTCCCGGGCCGGGGGAGGCACCTATAGAAGAAACGTTGCAAACCAACGTGGAAAGATGGTCAATGTACATATTTAGTCAGTGATCTGTGAAAGTTTTTGAATTAGTTTTTAAAGCTTTGTTAAGACCAGAACGCACAGATGTTGAAAACAAGTTCAGATGTAGCGACAGATGGTATTTGATTATGAAGCAGACTGTTCATATAATACAAAGATGCTGCTTCTGCCATACACAAGTAACTGCAGAGAGTGCAGTAGAAATTTTGGAAGGCAGGCGGTTCGAGAGGGTCTTTGTGCAGCAATAACTTTCCCATTTTCCAGCAGTGCGAGAATTGGGATAATTTTCCCCCTTTCTTTTCATTCAGGGCCTCTCTCTGCTCCTCCACGCCCTGCCTCCCTTTGCAGCCTCTTTCACTCCAGCCTCCAAGACTCCTCTCTCCCTTCCGCCAGTTGCCTTACCTTGCCAACGTGGGCCCAGGCAGCCAGTGTAGACCCGCGGGGGCGCGGCCTCCCCAGACGCAGCCTGAGGCCTGGAGCTGGGAGAAAGAGGAAGCGATTGCTAATGCTCTCATGGTCCGAGAGGAAAAACTCATCTTTCCCGCTTTACAGTGGGAGCTCACCCTTGAAACAGCAGCCAGGATGAGGCCACGCGGGCCCTGAGGTTGCTGCTGGCACAGCGCGAGCGCCAAGACCCGGCTGCCTCATCTGTAAAATGGGGATAATGTTTACCCCACTCATCTCCCAGAGGTGCTGAGAAGATCCTATGGGATGTTGGGTCAGAAAGGGCCTTGAGAAACAGAAAGCGCTCTTCACAGGCATGCGAGTGTCACTGTGGAGGTCTGAGGGTGGGAGGGGGCGGGTATCTTTCATTGAAAGGAGAAATTAGGGCACCTGGGTGGCTCAGTTGGTGCAACATCTGCCTTCGGCTGGGGTCATGATCCTGGATTCCTGGGATCGAGCCCCATTTCAGGATCCCTGCTCAGCGAGGAGTCTGCTTCTCCCTCTCCCCTTGCCTCTTCCCCAGCTTGTGCTCTCTCTCTCTCAAATAAATAAATAAAATCTAAAAAAAAAAAATCACCCTGTACCTTGGGAAACCCCACTGGAAATCCATTGTCCCTCTTCCTGCCAGTTCTAGAAAGATGCTGTGGTATCAAAAGTAAGTGAGATGAAGCCAGCAGCACCCCTGGCTGCAGAGGTATGCCCTTCAGATGGTTACTTTCCTTTTTCAGACTAGAAACTTGGAGGATCGGTGACTTGGAGATCATGGCCATGATAGAGTTTCCTGTGGAAGGTTCTGGGTGTGGTGCCAAGAAGCAGATGTGCTTAGAGGAGGACAGTGTGGTTTCAACAGCCTCCTTTCTGCCTCCTTCAGGATCCAAGCTTTCAGGTATAGGTAAGTGATCAGGCCTCGTCTCCAGAGCTCTTGATGGCTCTGTTATTTATCTTTCTCCACACAGTCGTGGCTGGGGGGGGGGCTCCAGGGTGGCTGCGGGTGGGGGAGGGAACAGGAGGGAGGTGAGGGCAGCGCCAGTACAGCCTCTCTCCTCTTGCATGACTCGACTCCAAACCCACCGCCTGTCCCCTGCAATCCAAGTCTCTTGTTTTGAAGAGCTTACTTTGTGCCAAATAATATTTAACAAACACAGATGAGCCATAAGAGATGAGGGAGAGAACGAGCGTGCCAAGATGTATTGGAGGAGATTTTGAGGGAGCTGCAGGAGGGAAGGCGTGCAGTTGTAGGTGGGTTCAGGATGCAAGTGGAAGAAGAGACAGAGAGTTTTCAGGCGTCTTCCTACAAAAAAAAAAAAAAAAAAAAAAAAAAAAAAAAAAAAAAGAAAAAGAAAAAGAAAGAAAAAGAAAAAAAAAACCTTTTCTTTTTTTGTTGATGTTATTGCTTTACTGATCAGAGAAATCAACCTGGTTCTATTTATTTATTTTTTTTCAACCTGGTTTTATAGAGGCTAAAGCTGATACAATACTAACTTAGAATAAATGCCCAGGGTTTGATTGGCCAAAAAGAAAAGGAACTTCTATTTTCCCTCCAATTTGCAAATGTATATGGAAGCCCACCGTATCTTTGTTGCACACAGAACTGGTGATGTAATTTGTGGGGCTCAGTCCAAAATGAAAATGTGTGGTCCCTTGTTTAAAAATTATTACGAATTTCAAGAGGGTGACTGCAGAGCAATCAAGCACACGTGAGACTCTCTCCTAAGAGTGGGATGCTGTGTGACTGCACAGGCTCATGCCTAGGAAGCCGGCCCTGATTGCAGAGGAGGGATGGAAAAGCAAACTTCTCTGATCACCTCCCATGCACAATCTCTGCAGCACTCAGAAGATACCTGTGGTTTGAGTATCAATTTACTGAACTGTGAGACATTAATAGATGGCTGTGAGTGAGAAGGAGAACGGAAGGCAGGGACCACGGATTCATAAAAGAAAACAGAGTGGGCAAGAAGGTCGGCTGGATGAAAGAGTCAGAAGTCCTAGGTTTATACTCGAATCTTATCACTAGTTGGATTTACGAACTCATCCGTGAAGAGGAATAGCCAAGCGTTCCTGTTCCAAGAGTCTCCCAGGGTTGGTGTGAGCTCCAAGGATGACTATGTGAACGTCAAAGTACAGAGCGCTGGCAAGTCGGTGCCCGTGGCTCAGGCAATGTGTGCAACACGTTGGGAGGTGGGGTGATTAACCAGGATTTAGGATTTAGGTCAGGATTTAGGAGGCCTCCTTCGTGCTCAGCACTGTGGTGAGCGCCGTAGTTACTGCAGTGATGACTCTGGAGACACTGGTGCTTGGAACCAGGCTGATGGATCCTGTCTCTGAGTATTCCACATTCCACAGAGCCCAGAAGAAGAACCTTAAAGGCAAGGTATGCAAGTCCTTAGAAGGTACATAGACCACTCGGGAATGCTCACGTGGGTCGGGAAACCAGCTCTGGAAGAGGCTACGCTAACCCATGAGGAATACAAATAACTGTGAATCTGATGAGCAGAAATAATGTATCTGCTGATGAATCGGTGCTCTGATTAGAAAGCTCCATTAAATGGCAAGACACACAGCTCTAAACAGAGAGCTGAGGGGGAAGAGGTGCCTGGCCCTCGCTCAGGCTCTGTTCCTTGTATCTGGTCTTTCCTCTGTTTTTGATGAGGACTAATGTTTTTGCTCCCCACTCCTGCAACCACCATCCCTCCTACACTGAGGACCAGAATCTCTAAAGGAAGTATTTCCATTCCCTTGGCTAGGACTATGAGGAAAAGACACGTAAATAGCTCACTATTCCCAAAGGGGCCTGATTTGTATGTCCTGCTTTGGGGTAAATTGCCCTATTAAAGTGACAGCACGCAGCTAGCCCATGCCCAGACTCCTGCCCATGGAAACCATGAGACAATAAATATGTATTGCTTTGAGCCACTAAATGTGCGGCAATTTGTCACACAGCCATAGCAAACTGATACATATTGTAATTGTTTATTACCATATAGTAATAACTGCCACTTGTTGAGGGTCTACTGTGCTCTTGGCTTTTATGAGGGCATTTATACATAGTCTCTTAATTCTTCCAACTTGGTGTTGGAAGTACTTGAAGGGCTATTTTAGAGATGAAGAAACTGAGTTTCAGGTAACCTGTTCCAAAGCACAGAATAAGAAATGAGAGGAGGGATTTGAACCCAGGTCCACCTTATCTAGAGTTCATGCCCACGAAGTATGAGGGCAATTTTCTTTCATTGTGGTTTCTTTCTTTCTTTCCCAGCCTCCACCCAATTCATTACCTTCTGGGTTTGGTGACATATCAAGATCCTGCTACATGCTTTGACTCTTCCCCCGCTTGCCCCATACTGCCTCCCCTCCCCCCACCAGTGCTCAGTTCTGCAAAGTGCTCAGAAAACCTAGCCCATCTCCTGTCCAAGTGCCTGGACACCAAGCCCTCCTCAGAGACACATAGCACTCCCAGTGTGTCTCAGACAGGGCTGCCCTAAGAGTTATCCTTGCCACCTCCTGGGTCTAGGATCCAGGAGCTGTAGGCTCCAGGGTTCTTCACAAGAGCAACTTTATCCAGTGCCCACAACCCCCTACTGGACACTGCCATTGACATTGCAGTATGTATTCCTTTTCTAAGGCTGGGTAACAAGTGCTCACAAATTCAGTGGTGCAGTGTGCAATAACAGGGCATAGGGCAGGCAGTAGGAGGGCTTTTGAATCAGACATATTTGGGTTTAAGTTTTGGATTCCTTGAGCCTCCTATTTACTAGCACTTAGCCGAGAGCTAGCACACAGAAGACACTAATTCAAGTTTGCTGAACAAATCAGTGAAGTTAGGAACTACTTGTGATGATGGTAGCAAGAAGGTGGAATAGGAAAAGTTCTGGAAACCAGTTAAGAAGTCATTGTACCCCAAATTGAAGCCAATAATAGCCGTATTGAAACAGCTTCATCCACTTGAAATCAAAAAGCATTAATGACCCGGAGACCGTGTCAGAGAGATCGCCAGCTCGATGATCCTCTGAGTTGGATCAGAATCTTGGGAAGACACTCTAAAAATTTAGATGCTTGGGCAAAACCATCAATACTTAACCTTTACTTAAAGAAAGAAGAGGTCAGAGAAACATTTTTGGAGCTTTTGGATGTTTCTTACCGTTTGAGACTTCAGCTGAGTCAAGTGTATCCGGCAGCCTTAATGAAATGTATGTCTACTAATTTATATATTTTGTGATCGGAATTGTTTTATGATTTGGGATCTGATTTATTTATAATGCTTGTCGCGTTATAGGTAATAAATCACACTTAGTTATACACTGAATAAATCATTGTTGTTGAAAAAAAATTTAGCAGCACAAATTTATTATCTCAGGTTTCTGCGTGTCATGTGAGTCTTGGTAGGGTTTAGTTAGGGTCCTGTGCTTGGCATCTCATCAGGCTGAAATCAAGGTTAGGGCTTGTGATGTTATGTAAGGCTTGAGGGTCTCCTCCAAGCTCTCAGGTCAGTGGGGGATGTAGCCATATAGGTCCTATTTTCTTGTTGGCTGGTGACCAGGGACAATTTTCAGCTCCCAGAGGCTGCCATCGGATCCTTGCCATGTGGCCCCCTCCAGAGACTGTCTACAACAAGGCATTTCAAGGCCAGCAGGAGAATCTTTTTAAGATCTCACCTAATCAGTCTAGGGACACTTAGGATAATTTCACTTTTGATCAACTGCTTGGGGACCTTAATTATGTCTCTAAAACGCCTTCATCCTTGCCATGTAATGTCACCTAATTATGAGAGTGATAGTGCATCATATTTATGGGTTCTGCGTACACTCCTGCATGTACACCAGGGATGGGAATCTTAGGGCTTGCCCACATGTTGCCAAACACACAGAATTTGAAGAAAGAAGAGCCATCTCTGAAGACTAAAGAACCCTGAGAGGCTAAAATAGTGGGTGTCATTCTTAATGGTGCTTGGGGAAACCCACAGGTGGATGATAGCCCTCCAAAGCACGATACAACACTGATGGCTTGGAGTCTCCTAATCCAGAGAAATTTAGGATTTCCTTTCAGTTTGCATATTCCCACAGTTTTCAGAAGCACATTTATTTCCATGCATTTTGTTCTTCTTGTTTATGATGTGGCAAAAATTATTACTATTGTTTCGAGAAAAAAATATATAATGACTGTTTACAATTTTCCTTCTTGTCTTGGTTTTTAACAGGGAATAATTAGTGTTTGTAGAGACAGTTCTCGGGCTTTTAGTTTGTTGTGGAAAATCTAGGTAATGGGCATATGATACAGGATATTTATTTTTTGCTTCCCCTTTCTTATTGTTACAAGAAGAAACACATAATATCATCATGTTTTCACATGTATTTTCTGGTTTCTTAGTTCTTCTGCCCATTGTGTAGAATCTTTCATGTTCTTCTAAAGACATCTTTCTTGGAACTATCAGGTTCCTGTTCTAATTAGAATGAACCATGGTGTAAGGCTGCTGCACAGCTATCAGTCCATCTTCCATATAATTCCTGATTTGTTTTACTTTTTCCTCCCTCCCTACTTCCTTTTTTTTTTTCCTTTGGATTTTCACCTTAATTCTGTTGGAATACATCTCAGGTAAACATTTCAGAAACACCACATAGAAAATAGGCTCTTGAATCAGTGCATATTGGAGTGTTTACTCATGATTGATAGTTTGGATTAATATTATATTCTAGGTTTCCATATTCAGGCTCTGGGTAATGTCTTAGGGAGTAACAAAGAGTTCAGGAAGTAAGTAAGAAAAGCATTCAGGCAGAGGAAACATCTATGCAAATGTACTGTGGCATGAAATAACAGAGTATGCCTTGGGAGCTAGGAGCAATTCAATGCTGTAGGAGGGATGCACAGGGCAAGACTTAGAGGAAAGGGAAAAAGTATTACGAAATATGGCAGAAGGAACAGGTAGGGATCTTGTCAGCCAGACTAAGGGAATTAGATACAACACTGAAGTGAAAGGGAACTGCAGATTAGTCTTAATCTGGGAAATACCAGAGCTGTGATCCAGAAAGATTAATGACTTACTTAGATCCGTTGTATGAAGAAAGGCCATGAGATCGGAAGAAGAGGAACCAGCGCAAAAGAAGTAGTTCATTATAGCTGAGTGGAGGAGAATGGTAGAGTAGTAACCAGGGACAGATCATAAGGGGTATTACAAAACCACGTTAAGGACTTTGGACTTGATTCTGGAGCAGTGGCAAAACTCTAGAGTGAAATAGAGGGACAGATTAATGCTTAAGAAAAATCACTCAGTACAGTGCAGGAGAATGAATTAGTGTTGGAGTAGAAAGACTGAAGATAGGAAGGTCAATCTCAACATTGTTCACTTCTTGCCATTGTAGAACCTGAGATGCGAGTTGATGGGGCCTGAATTAGGGTACTGAGGCTGGACAGGAGTGAAAGGCTTTGAGTGATTTAAGGAGCATGAATTGACAGCCAAATAATGGTTGATCAGATGTGGGAAATGAGAGAAGAAAGACAGAGTGACTTGTGGGTTCTCAGGTTGGTCCAGTGGATGGATGAATGACGCCATTCACTTAAGAAAAGACATTTTGGGGGGAAGATGTCCTAATCTGGGATAAAGCAGATGAGTCGCATGTGGATCTCTTTCCTTCTCTCCTTAAATATTAATTACTTTTGTCTGTGAAGCAAAGAGCTTAGTATGCTTCTTCCTCCAGAGTGTTAGAACATTCTCCTCCTCACACCAACCTCTTCTAGAAACATCCTCCCTTTGGTTTCCTGGCTTTAGAGGGACCATCTTCTTTCAAATGCTCTTCATTTACTCCAAACATAGGGGTCCTTTACAGGTGCCAAACCCTGGACCGAGAACGGCTTTCCCTCCTCTTGTCACATGATGCTTACCCTTTAGATATCAGTGCCAAGCCGCTTCCTCAGGGAAGCCTGCCTTCTCCCTTCCCAGCCCTGGGGACACTTGTTTCACCATGACCCTTGCCTTCACATTACTAAACTTCTGCACCAATAAAGAATTTTGTATTCTATGTGGTTCCTTTGTTTTTGTGAATAACTGTCTACCTCCCCTAGAATATAGCCTCCACCAGGGTATAAGAACTATGTCTTACTCATCACTGTTTTCATGAAGCCTAGAACAAATGTTTGTTGAAGGAATGAAAGAGAAGAATGCCCTGAAGCTTAGCATAGCTGTGACCACAGAGGCTTTCTGCCCCCAGAGTGAAATGACTCTTCTCAGACAATTCTCAGCAGCTGTTTGAGAAGCTGCGTGGCTAATTCCCAGACAGCAGTTTATCACGGGCCATGTTGGGGCCACGGCACACAGTTCCGGTGAAACTCTAGGTCTCTGAGATGCACGGCTTCAAGTTCTGATTTGGGGAAGCCACGCTTGCTGCCAGGTCACTCTGGACAACAAACCAGCAGGAAGCTTGCAATTTTACCTACAGACAAGGGGGCACGTGTAACTGAAGCACTCCCCTTTTGGTGCATTTGCTCTCTGGAGACCAGGAGTTCCTTGAGGATAAATGGTCATGTCCATTTCTCCCTGGATCCAGTTGAGTGCTGGGCACATAAGGTGAGCTCAATTCAAATGTGCTAAATAAGCAAATGTGTACATCAAATTGGAGCTATTGATTTATATCATTTTTTACAGTAAAATTCTTTTATAAAATTGTTTTAAAATGATAAAAGCAATAAAGCTTGTAAAAACTCAATAATAGAAAGTTTACACAGTAAAAAATAAAAGACACCCTTGATGTCTCCTCTCCAATCCCAAGTATCTACTTATTGTCTGTCTACCTGTTATCTATCTACCTATCGAATCTATCATCCATTTGTCTATCTTGTACAAATTGGTCCAGAGCATTTAGAATCAAACAATAGGCTGGGGCTCAGTCAGTTGGGTATCCGACTCTTGATTTTGGCTAAGGGCATGATATCAAGGTTGTGAGATCAAGTCCTGAGTTGGGCTCCATGCTTAGCAAGGAGTCTGCTTGGGATTCTCTCTCCCCCACTCCCTTGGCCGCTCCCCCCGGGTGCTCTCCTCTCTTTCTTTCCATCAAAAATAAAAAAATAAATCTTTAAAAAAGAAAGAATCAGGCAATAGGACATTTCCTTCTATAATGTGCCCCAGTCCTCACCCACCAGGGCTGGCTAGATATGTAATCTGCGTTATAGAAATACTCTCTCTTTTCCTTGAGGTTGATTGAAAACTCCAGGGTTTGTGGATGGACCTTGGGTCTCTCATCAATTACTCTTTTGTATTAGGTTCTTTCTCCTTATAACACTAAAGGCTACTAAAAGCAGGTAAGCTCTTCTGGGGCACCTCTGCTACTATGAAAAGCTTGGTTGCAGACATTTTGCTTCTGCCTTTGACACTACATTCCTGGCACTCAGAACTCCACAGGCACCCAGGTAGCAATTCCATCCATCCTTCCACTTTAGGGAAACAGCTTTCTGGCCTCCTAAACCTAAACCCTAAATTCCCATCTTCTCTCACCAGGACATGGAGTTGTCTACATCCCTCTCTTAACTTGAGACACAAAAGCCTACATCCTCTCATTTTCAGAGGCAGTGATATTACCTGATAGCTCTGATGGTTAAAGCTTATAAAGTCGCCTGCAATGTATGACCCAAGTTCAATGAGATAAAGAACAGGGTGCCCTTAAAGGGAATAGAAGAAAATTCTCTTTCTGCTTCGCTTCTTCCTCCTCTCTCTTCTTTATTTCCCTTTAAGACTGGTACACAACAAAGGCACCAGTCAGGAGTACCTGGGTGGCTTAGTCGGTTAAGTGTCCAACTCTTGATTTCGGCTCAGGTCATGATCTCAGGGTTGTGGAATTGAGCCTCGTGTTGGGCCCCACACTGAGTGTGGAGTCTGCTTAAGATTCTCTCTTCCTCTCTCACTGCCTTGTCCTTCCCCCTGACCTGAGCCATGCGCTCTCTCTCTTAAAGAAGTCACCAGTTAAGTTCTCAATTACTCATTCTGTTAGATGTATAAATAAATATAATTTAAATATAAATAAGATTATGTGATTTACTATTCATAAAATCTAAGAAGCTTCAATTGTAAACATGCCATCAGTTTACATTTTACTAAGAAGAAGAAAATGCTACCTATTATAATTTTTAGAAGCTGTTGATTGCAGGATGCACCACAATTTCAGAAGTATTGATATGTGGGAAAATGATTTTTAGAATCAACAAAATATAATACTGTAGCATTCTGCTCCTAGACTTTTCTAGTTAGTAATTTGCCCTGAAGACCTTTCTGTGTTGTTATATAAAGATCTATTTCATCTTAAAAATTATTCTATTGTATTCCAAATAAGGATATCAAATAATTTACTTAATCATTCATCGACTGATAGATAATAATTGTGGATTTGAAAACAATGTTTTAAATAAAATTTCTTATCTATTTTTGTATATTTTGTGCATATATCCACTTCCTAGAGGTAGAATCACTAGGGCATATTAAATTTTGACAGTTATTGTCAATTTGTCCTCTTAAAAATTATCTATCTATCTATGTATCTTAAAGATTTATTTAGTTGAGAGAGAGAGCATGCATGCAGACAGGAGGAGGCACAGAGGGAGAGGGAGAGAGAATCTTCAGGCAGATTCTCTGCTAAACAAGGAGCCCAACGCGGGGCTCAATCCCAGGACCTCGAGGCCACGACCTGATCTAAAAGTCAAGAGTAGGATGCTTAACCGACTGAGCCATTCAGGCAACCCTAAAAAAATATCTACTTATAGTCTGGCAGTAATGTCTCAGAGTGCCTATTTCCCCATACCCCTGTCAAAACTGGGTAACATCAATAATTTCCATTTTTTCTAATCTAATTGGCAAAAGATGGTATTGTTTTAATTTGCACCTCTCTGATTGAGAGTCAAGTTAAGCATATTTTCACATATTCACTAGCCACATTTATTTCTTCTTTGACATCTTGACTATTCATGTTCTTTGACCATTTTATGATTGAATGGTACAATTTTTTAAATGACTTATTGGTGTGCTTTGTACAGTAAGGCTAATTAGTCTAAGTGTACCTAATTTGGATCTTCTTTTTATTTTCTCTAAATTTTTCCACTTTTGTTGTTGTTGCGGAGATTTAGCTTTTTTATAGCCACATCTTTAATTTTACTTCTCTATAGCTTCAAGCTGGTTCTCTGTTGTTTAAAATATCTTCCAACTGCAAGATGGTAGAATTTTTTTCCAGAATCTTTGTGTGCGTTGTTTATAGTAAGAGTGTGTGTGCATGTGTATGTGAATATGTATTTTCAACCTTTTGGCCATCAATAATTTATTTTTGCATATATTGTCAGATGGGGATCTAACTTTCTTCCCTATCATTAGCAAATCATCATAATGCTCTTTGTTGAGTAGTTCTGAATGTCTTTTGCTATGGAATATCTTTTTGTCCTGATTTGAAAGTTATTTTTAATTATAGACAAAATTTCTATGTTTACTGTGTCTGTTTCTGGATTTTCTTATGTGCTTTCTTAAACTGTATTTCTCAGTTCTGATTACTGTGACTTCATATTTTGTTTTTCTCTCCACTGGGGCAAATCATTGAAAAAATAGATAGAAATATACATTGATTCTCCAAATCAATTGATTTGCTTGTCCTCTATGTGCTGGGCTTCATTGTAAGTCCTTGAATGCACCCAACAATCTTACTGAACTTCAATGTAGTTGTTAATAGTTATAAAAAGTAATTTTCTTCTTAGTCTTTGATACTTTCTTGGCTTTCTTTGTAGCACTTTCTCTTCCAAGTGAACTTAAAAATTGTTTAAGTAAATAGATAAATAAAAATTATTACATTCCATAGAGTCCTCTAATTTGATTGGGACTGCATTAATTTATAGGGTAAATTGCATTAATTTAGAGAATAAAGTCATCGAACAAATTAGGCAAAATAATTGTTTATCATTTTGAGTCTTCCTGTGCAAAAAGTTATACCTTCCTTTATGTGCCCTACGTTCCCTTTTTTAAAAAAAAAATGAGGATAATCACAATAATAACTCATAAGATTTCTGAGATTAAAGAAATCATCTAGATAATTCCTGGCACATTATAATGTAATAAACGTTAGCTGCTATTATTATTATTATTGTCTGACTTCATTCTTTTAGGTCTTCTTTATGTCTTTGGAGTATAGTTTTATAGCTTTACTCTTGATATTTTACGTTTGGTTATTTTATTTCCATTGTGTGCTTTCATTGTTTAACACATAACAAATAAATTAAAATGTACATGAATTCTCCAAATACTTAGAGTGTCCTCTATGGGCTTTTCCCAATCTTTGCTTGAGTCTAGCTCTGGTGCCAGTGGGAAGTACCATGTATGGAGAAACAGAAGCTAGTATCAGGAGTTACCATGTGAGCTTCTCTCAAGGTTGACATGTTATCACTCCAAAATCAAACATAAATATATTTTCAATGCTCAATTGTCCACTTAATCTTCCCTCTGACCAGGTCGGATACATTAGAGAATGGGCTATATTGTGTATGGAAGTAATAATTGCCAACAGAAACTCTGAATACTGACTTATACAAAATACAGATCTGACCATCTACTTTGCAAATAGCTATTTAATCTAAAGGTTAGGAAGCAAGTTTGTTTTTGAGACATCAGGGATAACTTAGGATACCCAACAAGAGGATATGGCTTGGTAGATTCCAGCCACTCTTATTTTGCTAAGAGAGGAAGTGGCTAAAGATTACCCAGTCTACCAGAATATTTAGATACGATACTTTCAAACAGAAGATGGTGTATAGGGACCCTAGGTGTCTCAGCGGCTGAGCGTCTGCCTTTGGCTCAGAACATGATCCTGTGGTCCCTGGATTGAATCCCGCATGGGGGCTCCCCACAGGGAGCCTACTTCTCCCTCTGCCTATGTCTCTGCCTCTCTGTGTCTCTCAAGAATAAATAAATAAAATCTTAAAAAAAGAAGAAGATGGTGTATAGCATCTCACTATGCTATGCTACTTAGAATAGAGTGGCTGAAGCTCCCATGCATCTAAAAGAATATCATCTCTCCCTTGAACAAACTACCTGGGAGATTCATCGGTGCATTGGGCAACTGAGTCACATCGTTAATATCAAAGGAAGACTATGACGGCCTCTATGGTATTTAGATTAAAACAAACAAACAAACAAACAAACAAACAAACAAACAACAACACTCTCCAAGCAAAAGCCTCCATGTGTAGATTTTTTGTTGGCTGTGTCCAGGTCTAGGAAGCAGTCATCCAAGTACAAGTTTATTTATGTATTTGCAGTCTTTGAAATGTCAGTAAAGCCCCCTCAGTGTATGCTCAAATCATTTAAGAGTGAGTATTGCTGTTCTGACCATTGTTTAACTTTCCTTTATCTCTCTTCATTCGTACTATGATGGTATCCCCCCAAGTATCACTGGCCTGATTCCACTATGTCAAATGTATGCGGCAGAGAAAGGGGATACACCAGCAGCTGGAGGAGCTGAGCGGAAGGAAGGAGACTAAAACATATTAATCCCATTTTAAGTAACAGGCACTGTGTTAAATGCTTTCAGATACAATACTGCATTTAATCCTCATGGCAGTCTTGCAAGGAAAGTATTGTTATGATTATTTTCACACATGAAAAAACCGAGGCTTAGAGAAATGAAGATCTGAACCAGGGTCTCTGTTGAACTCCAAAACACATTCGTCCGAAGTGTTAGTTCATTCTAAGCTCCAGCTAGAACGAACAACCAGAGATCTTAGGCCGGGTCTCCAGGAATCTCCGAGACAAGACTTAGGAAATACTGAGGCCAAAGATGAGTCTAAGTGAGCTGGACTTATCCACTTGGCCCCGGGGTTTCTTTACTGGGAGAGTGCTCTGTCAAGCTCTACCCTGATGGGCAAGTCAAAATTCTTTCCAACAGAGTGAAGACCTGTAGTCATCATGGGAATGTTGCTATGTTGTTCTTTCAGCCTCACAATTGGCTTCTTGGATCCGGGTCACAGACTTGTAGGAGTTTCCATCCACAATTTTGCTTAGTCTGGGAAGATCAGATGAACAGGGCTGAGGAAGCTGTAGGCAGACAGAATTAGTGGTAATTCTTTCCCACAATACTGCACTCCATTCTTCTAACATACCTCAAGTGCATGCCCTCGGCCAAAACAGATCTGGCAAGAGGGAGATTAACAATGATGACAAAAATAGTCCCTGACTTGATAAAACAAATATCAACTGGGTCAGGGGACAAGAACTGCCCATAACCAACCTTGGGATCTAATATGTTCTTCACGAGGGCAGGATTGCACCACCTTAAGTATTTCACCTCATGCTAACTCTGAAGTTAGACCTTATGCCGCTGCCCTTGAACTTAGTCAATATTTGCAAACTGCAGGGGGAGAAAAAGAGTATACAGATCAGCAAGAGGGGGTAAATGGAAGATATTCGGGAATAACTTTTTTGGTTTTCAGTCAGCTCCTAATTCCCTGTTGATCTTTCAGAGCTGCCCTTCGGAGACGAGGTTAGGCCAGCAGATGTTTTCTGCGATGGTGTGTGTGTTGTTGGGGGGTAGGGGGTCAGGGGGGGAGGAGGTGGAGTTAGATTTTCATTGAATAAAATGTGGCTTTGTCTCCGTCTGGTCTCCCTAATTTCCTCCCAAGATAAAGATGAGCTCATTTGCACCTATCCGCCTCTAGATCAGTAAACACTCTGCGTGGGTCAAATTCCAGCCCCAGACCCGAGGCTCCGGCACTTCGGGAGCCCAGTGATTGATTTTCCCTTTCCTGAGGCTTCAGGGTGAGAGGTCAGGGCAGGTGGGGGTGCCCGTGGCCTGGATTTCCTCTGCCTCCCATCTCTGCCACTCTACAGGCTCTGCCCGAGGCTCCTGTTCCCAGAAGAGGGAGCAGCAAATCCCAATAGGCCCAGGGTGAGTTTCCTACCTGAGTGCACTTGCTTCACCATGCCCCTCTGTGCCCTGGCTCTGCCCTCCACCCGGACTTCCAGCACGGTTTTCATGTCACCCATATCACAAGTTAATTTTATTTATTTATTCATGAGAGACACACAGAGTGAGACAGAGACATAGGCAGAGGGAGAAGCAGGCTCCCAGCGGGACTCAAGACCGTGGGATCACAACCTGAGCCAAAGACAGGCACTCAACCACCGAGCCACCCAGGCACCCCTCCCTCACAAGTTTATTTATTTATTTTTTGTTTCCTGCTCACTCACCCTGCACTCTGGTCTTCCTAAATAAAGTTGCCCTGCCTCTTTGCCTACGTCTTCCTTCTCTGTGCTGGGGAACTATGAACCCATGGTCGCATTGACCCAAGCAACACATAGCACATCCCTCCTGCACATTTGATGCCCCCAACTTTCCCACTTATCACATGCACCCCCACATCCCACGTGGAGCATACTCATCTGAGAAGGCATATCACTCAGTCCTGTTTGCATCCCCTGCTTGTGTCCCTTACCAGATGCTCCATGAGAGTTGATCTGGGGCGATCAATTTGGCAAGAGAAAGGAAAAGGAATCAAGAACCAAGGGGTGGCATTTAAAATGTCAGTGACCACCCACCCTGTGGGGGCAGCCGAGCCGCCAGGCTTCCCACACCTCATGGTGAACCATCATTCTTCCCTCCTGACCACCTCTGCCTCCTCCCATGTATTGAGCACATTGTACACCAGGCCCTTCGCACAGCACAACTTGTTTACTCCTTCATTTGAGAGGTAGCTGCTATTTTTACAAAAGGTCTGGATTTTATAAAGCCAAGGTTCAAAAGGACTAAAAACCTAGTGAGTCATGGGCTTTGGATGTAGGTATGGCTGGCTCTGTGCCTCCACCTTCTGCAGGTGTCGCTGATGGCTGTGTGAGCTGGGTGGTACAGGCAGGCCGCAGGAGGACACAGGCCAGGCTGGTGGATCCATCCATCCAGCGCAGGACCTCATTTCCTCTCTGTAGTGAAGGGTGTGCTTTCCCTCTGTGCTTTCATATCTCAATATAAATGCCTTGCTTGGGGATCCCTGGGTGGCGCAGCAGTTTAGCGCCTGCCTTTGGCCCAGGGCGAGATCCTGGAGACCCGGGATCGAATCCCACGTCAGGCTCCCAGTGCATGGAGCCTGCTTCTCCCTCTGCCTGTGTCTCTGTCTCTCTCTTTCTCTCTCACTGTGTGCCTATCATAAATAAATAAAAAAAATAATAAATGCCTTGCTTGCTGAAAAAAAATCAAATGTGTACATTTATTCAGAAATAATAGGGTTATTATTAGGGTTGCCTGGGTGGCTCAGTGGCTGAGCATCTGCCTTTGGCTCAGGTCATGATCCCAGGGTCTTGGGATTGAGTCCTGCAGGGAGCCTGCTTCTCCCTCTGCCTCTCTTTGAGTCTGTCATGAATAAATAAATAAAATCTTTTAAAGAAAGAAATGTATGACATAGATGTGGAAACTTCTCTGTAAGCTAACTGCCTCTTTGCCTACTTCCACTCCTCAGTGGCAGCGTTTATTTATTTACTGTGTGTCCTCACAGAGAGAGTGTCTGTGTGCACGTGCACAGAGATCTAGATCAAGATATATCAGCTTAAACAAAAGAAACCCAAAGTGGAGTCATGTTATATAAATATATTTGTCATGTTTACTTTAAAAAATTGACAACATATTATGGGTAACTTTCCATTTCACTATATAGTTATAGCTCAACCTCAAACTTTTATTGGATACATAATATTTCACAGGCCATGGAATTAAAATACAGATCTTACTACTAAAAGGCACAAATAAAACTTTAAAAAAAGCAGAGACAAGATTTGTGTGTGTGTGTGTGTGTGTGTGTGTGTGTGTGTGTGGCTGTGATAATATAACAGGGAAACTTCCTGAGATCATTTGTTCCCAAGTTAAATATAACTTAAAGAGGAGTAAAGTAACATATTTTAACATTTTACCTACTGATGGATGTTTGTTTATCTGCAATTTTCCCTTGTTACTTATCACCCTGCAATGAATATCTCTGAACATGCCACACAAAATTTAGATACAGTAACTGAAGTCTTTCCTTCTTTTAAGGGAGTTATCTGTGACTCTTCCTTGCTCCATCAGGGCAAGAATTTCTTCTAGAAAGGAATCATGGAGCACATGCAGAGAATTAAGAATCAAGGTTTTGACTTCAGAATTTCTAAATAGGGTCTTAACATTTAGTATTGAGATAATAGTCTTGAAAGTCAAGGCTTTTAATTTGCCAGAGCCAGGCTTTTTTTTTTTCCTTCAGTGATAAGAAAGACTGTTTTATGTTCTTTGCAGCATTATTTACAGTAGCCAAGATATGCAAACAACCTAAGTATGCATCTATGGATGAATGGCTAAAGAAAATGTGATGTATATATACAATGGAATATTATTCAGCCATAAGGAAGAAGGAAATCTTGCCATTTTTGACAACATGGATGGACCTTGAGGGTATTATGCTAGGTGAAATAAGTCGGACAGAAAAAGACATATACTGTATGACCTCATTTATGCATGGAATCTAAAGAGCAAACAAATAAACCAAGCTCATAGATACAGAGAACAGATTGGTGGTTGTCAGAGGTGGGGGGTGGAAGATGGGAGAAATGGGTGAAGGGGGTTAAGGAGGTCAAAGAGGACAAACTTCCAGTTATAAAATAAACCAGACACGGGGATATAAGCACACACACACACACACACACACACACACAGAAACAGTTATTGCTGTTTCATTACACATTGGATGTGGGGAGGGGATGAAGTGGAATAAATCTTAAAATTTTCCTGAAAACTAATTTTGACAGAGTAAGGGGAAAAAATGTATGTTTACATGCTAAAAGAAGAGACTTTTGGGACACCTGGGTGGCTCAGTCATTGGGCATCTGCCTTTAGCTCAGGTTGTGATCTCAGGGTCCTGGGATTGAGTCTCTCATCATGCTCCCTGCGGGGACTCTGCTTCTCCCTCTGCCTATGTTTTTGCCTCTCTCTGTGTCTCTCATGAATAAATAAATAAACAAAACAAAACAAAACAAACAAAAAAACACAAATGAGAAAAGACTTCTTAGTTTCAAAAGGAAAGCACCAAAGGAATCAAAGCAAAAAGCTTAATCCACAACAAAGAACAGAGTAATAATGAATGAGGAACCAAACTAACTTATCCTCACTGGCTGGAAGTTTTCCTGGACTGAGGGACAGAATGGCCAAGAGACTTAATCAAGCCCTGTCTCTGCAGAGGCACCCTGCCCCTGGTGTCCTGGGCTGAGCCTGAGGCTTGGGGAGAGGACAGAACAGCCAAGTTAGTATGTCTGGGGTTTAGAAGAAGGAATTTGTATCTATGTTCCATCTGGCACTTTGGCTATAGAAGGCATATAGAAATGTCCTGGATCGACATGGTGTGTCTATGGTAAGGTATGGACTTTATGAGTACCGGCCTCAGAGTCACTTGAGGAAAGAGTCAAACATTCCTGTGTCCAGACCACTGGACATCAGATGGCAAAGAATTGAGCCAGTGAGGGTCTGAGAATGCCTCAGAGGAACGTGGTGTGAATTCTGCATCTCAGAAGCCCAATGCAGTAATGAACATTTTAGCAAAGCATGGCACCTTGGTAACAACTCAGAATCAAATGCCTCATGCTTCCTTGCTCAAAGACTAGAGAGGACTTTAGCTGAGAACCAGAAGCCTCCTTGCTAGCCCAGGAACTTAGATGCCCGTCCTGAAGGAAAGGCACAAAAAAGGGATAAAACCTTGTCTGAGATGGTTGAGGATGCCCGATGTGACTAGATAGTTTCTCCCATCAGACAAAAAAGGAGCTTGATATAAGAGTTTAACTTGAGTTCTTAAAAAAAAAGAAAAAGAAAAAAAATCATACATTTTAATATAACCAGATACGTGCCTTTGTAATTCCTATGTGCTCATGTGTGAAGATATTCTTAAGACTTGATTGCTGGATGTGGGGTTGGTGAGGCAAAGCCATGCACATTTTAAAAAATTATGGATAATGTCAAGTTCCTCTCCAGTGCCCTGTTGCTTATAAAGGCAGCTCTTGTAAGCTTCACCAAATTGCTTGGGGTGCGTGCTGCCCAACTCACTTCTTTAGAGCATGGTATCTTACTCTTTCCTCTTAGAATATAAACAACCAGGTTTTTATTTTATTTTATTTTTTTAAAGATTTATTTATTTATTTATTTATGATAGACATAGAGAGAGAGGCAGAGACACAGGAGGAGGGAGCAGGCTCCATGCCAGGAGCCTGACGTGGGACTTGATCCCGGGACTCCAGGACCGCGCCCTGGGCCAAAGGCAGGCGCCAAACCGCTGAGCCACCCAGGGATCCCCGGTTTTTATTTTAAATTGACATTCTGGAAAATGAAAGTGTCAGTATTCCTTTTACATAGATCAAATAGCCTATTGTTAATTAGCATTACTTTTCTGGATTTCTTTCCCCTTTATCTCCTTTTTTAAATTGAGAGAAATCCTTAGAGCTCTTCTATATGAATCTGGCTTTCTCCAAAGACTTGGCATTTCAAAAAGACATGTTCAAATGAGATATGACCTCTGAATTAGGCAACCCGGCAAACTAAAATGGCCGATGGAGCAAAGGCTACTTGGCCCTTGCTGAAGAAGAAATTAGGAGACAATAGCACATACTGGTTGGGTTAACTGTGCCAACAAGAAATATTTGTTGCCATTGTCATTAGAAGATAGGGAAGACAAAACAAATCAACACATCAAGAAACTTTTTCCTGCTTTTCACCGAGAAGTAAATCCAGATCTTCCCACATCCCAGTTTACTACAAGTAATGAACCCTGCTTGTTTGTAGTATGTTATTTTTCTTCTTCACTACGCTGCTCAACTACATTTATATATTTTTATTTAGGATTTTTGCATTTGTGGTACTAGATGTGGGCTTCATAAAACAGATTGGGATGATCTGTTTATCCATTATGGCCTCTTTTTGAATATTTGATATATTTCACCCATAAAACTATAAAGGCCAGATGCCATTAGACGAGGAGAGACTTTGTATTTAGTTTAGTTTTTTTGACAACTTTTACAATTTCTTCTATGGCCTTGGTTCTTTTAATTATTTTTTTATTACTTAGAGAGTAAAATTTGATACCTTCTTTTTGCTTAGAAATGCATCCACTTCACTGAGATTTCTCACATGTTTAATCATAGTGGTGATTCTACGAATTCTTGAATATCAAATGGAGAAAAGACATAAATAATACTCAATTGGTAATGTATAATGATTCATGAGTTTTTCAGTTGCCTACACTCATACCACGCTTGGGTGCATAATCATTTCCCCTTGTCTGTGCCAGACTTCAAGACTCTTTTACTCCACCTTCCTATCAGTTGCTGACCTGGGACTTAGGGAGAACATTTCTTCTGGTTACCGAATATTTTCCACTTGTGAATAATTGGAAATAGGACCATTGATTTTTGGAACTATTTCCCAACAGGTCAAGGGTAACAACAATGACAAGAAATCCATAGCCCCAATTTTGATGGTCTAGAGCTACTCACACCAAGGAATTTCTAATACCAGCAAAGCACAGAGTACTATTTGCACAAGCAATGGGGAAAACCCAGTGCTTTCTCCACCGGCAGATTTATTTGCAGAGACACAGGCATTTTTTCCAGGGTGGCTGCCAAACTATCTCCTGAGCCTGTCTAGCTAGCACCTGGACTACTCAGCAGGGGGCTTTGCAAATAATACCCTCCCCTTTGCCAGGGTAGAGGCAGCCTGAGTGATTCTGTTTCAGGCTGTTGTGGCACTTTAATCTTTCTAAGCTGCTTCACTCCTATTCTGGGGCTTACCCAAGCATGGCTGGCTGGAGGTGTGGCTACAACAACTCTAGGCCTGAGGCTGAGGGCAAGGGCCTGGGGAAATGGTAAGTGTGAGAGAGAAGCTTTCAGTTCCTGAAGAACTTCTGTATTCTTCAAAATTTGAATGTCCTGGGAACTTGCAATGGGTCTGGGCATAATTCTTCAATCACAACTTAAAACAACATGGCAGGCTGACAAAAGCCATCCACTGCAGGAGAAGAAAGGAAACGAATAGTGATTCGGCACAAACCCATGTACCAGGTTCTGTGCTCTTTTTATGTTGTAAGAATGATCTCTCTTTCTTTTTCAAAGGTTTGACAGAACTCATAGAGGCTGTTATTTAATTTTTACATTCATCCTTAAAGATCTCTTGTTCTACTCAATGAGTCCTGTGTTGTTGGTTAGCAGAAAACTGCTTTCTTTATTTTCTTTAAAGATTTTTTGATCTATTTATTTGAGAGAGAGAGAGAGAGAGAGGAAGAGAAAGAGAGAACACGTGCAGGGGTAGGGGCAGAGGGAGAAGCAGGCTCCTCACTGAGCAGGGAGCCAGACACAGGGCTCCGTCTCAGGATCCCAGGATCATGACCTGAGCTGAAGGCAGACGCTTAACCAACTGGGCCACCCAGGTGCCCTGAAAACTGCTTTCTTTAGATAAAGGTTCAGCAGAACTTAACTCATTACTTACTATTCATATTTACGCTTAGGGATCTGCTCCATCACACCTGACGAGATCATTGTTATTTTAAGCAGAGAACTTTTATTTTTCAATGAACATTTTATCGTACCTTAGTATGAAGAAGCAGCTCCTCCAGTTAAAAGAGGTCTCAATCTGGTAGCTTTTGAGAGAAGATCATATTGCCTTAGAGATCTGGGGCATAAAAGCCACTGAATTTGATTATCTCTAAAATATCTTGAGTGCTAATCATTTAACTCTACCAGGAAAATCTCCAAGATCCACGGGAGAAGGGTCCCTCCTTCTGGGAGTTCTTACGAACAACTCTGGGGATATTTGGAAGGACTCTATGACTGCAAGCAGGAAACAAGTCCTGGAAAGGGAGTGACAGAAGCCTGAGAGACAGAGCTGCCTTGACAGACAGTACTGCATCTAGGCAAGGTGTAGCCACGAGTGACACCACCCGAAAGACCTGGCTTTATGTTTTCTGGGGGAGGCCTCTAGTCCCTAATCACTCACATTCAGGTGACCTTGGACCTAATATGAAAATGTAATATGTATTCCTGTGCACTATGTATCTTTTTGTGCATATACCACTGGAAGAGAAACACACCAAGTCAGGGACCACTTGTTAACTTGACTAGATGTCTCCTCTCCATGGACAGAGGGAGGCTGGGGCAGCAAGAGGCAGAATGGATCATGAACAAAGAGGATCCAAAGTCACACTTGGCCAACTTTAGAATTTTGCCCTTGCCTTGTCCTGCATCTTCAATTCTCTAAGAAGAAGCAAAAATGTTTCAACAATTTTTTTTTTCACATAGGAATCTGTCAGAGAAAGTCAACAGGGTGGCTCCACTGATCCTAAGAATCCTTTAGCCTCCTTTGGCTTCTTCTGGGTACTTAGAGCGGTTAAGTGTCTTGCCTAGGTTTCCTTGGGTAGAAAAGATGTTTAGAAATGAGCTGGTTAAAGGAAAGTCTTCTGGCACCCAAAGTAGTGCTCTCTTGGTTATTTTTCCTTTAGTAAAAGAAGTTACCCTTCAAGATCTGACACCAGTGTCTTGACCCTCCAAAGGGCTATATTGGTGAGGGGAAGGGGGTATAGCACATTTATTTCTCTAGCAATCTTTCACAATTTTGTTTAGACAAAATGTCATTAGTCATACCAACCAGTTTTAAAAACTGTATTAGTTCTTTTCCTTTCTATATATGTCCCCTGTATTTTATGACTTTTATTTCTCATTTCAGGACAGAATTCTTTTTTTTTTTTGTATATTCTTTTTTTTATTGGAGTTCAATTTGCCAACATATAGCATAACACCCAGTGCTCATCCCATCAAGTGCCCCCTTCAGTGCCCATCACCCAGTGACCCCATCCCCCTGCCCACCTCCCCTTCCACTACCCCTTGTTTGTTTTCCAAAGTTAGGAGTCTTTCATGTTTTGTCACCCTCTCTGATATGCCTTTTAAAATACAGAAGTATTCGTAGATACCAGGACTAGGCAATATGTGGCAAGTATTTGATGTTTTCCTGTGACTTTTATTCAAGGGCATCTATTCGTTAACTTAGCATGTGTTAGTAAATTAATTGTGGAAATGGGGTGCTTCTTAGCTGTTAGTCTTTAGGAAAAACTTGTAAATTATTTATGATGATAAATGGCGATCACAATGAATAAACCCAACATTTCCTTTATTATTAGCTTGTAGTGCTTATACTTTCAAGAATAGCAGGAGTACTGGCAGACATGGGGACATCTGTGGAACAAGGCCTGTGATCAGGGGTCAGATCACTGTTGAGAACAGCAGTACATATTGTTCTAGACCAACACCACTGGATAATTTAAAGTCACAAAATAAACAATTTGGTGCTATATTTTCAATAATAATAATAAACCTATATTTGTTATATTTAATAAATTATTTATTAAATAAATTAATAGTTTATTTAATTTATTATTTATAATAATAAATTTATAATAATTTATTTATTAAATAAACTAATGTATTTAATAATTTGTAAACAAAGACACTCTTCCTCTTCCACCTGCTTTTGGAAGGAGGAAGGCATTTGAAGTAGTATAATGACTCTTCTATCTTCTTGTATTTATTTAAAACTCATCTGCAAAGTGTCTTTGTTTCCTCCAATCAGAGAATAAATATTTTGGCATAGAGAGACGCACGCTCTTTTGCCCAATTAAGTTAGGAGGACTGGAATTTAAATTTGTGCCATTGATACAAAAATAACTTTAAATGGAAAAATACTGTTATTATTTAATAGTTTTGTTATTGCATTGATTCTAAGCATCTTTGCATGAACAGGGTCAAGATATCATTTCATCTCAGGTGAAAGCAAAAGAAATCTGAGATTAAGAAGACTCAGTCTACAGTAATATGGAAGGCAGAAAGGGAGGTGCAGCTGTGATGTATAACAGAGTTAATTTCAAGTAGGTAAAAGATTTTTGCTAATTATTCCTGCTTCTGGGGCACCTGGGTATCTCAGCCCTCAGCTTATCATGATCTCAGGGTCCTGGGATGGAATCCCATTATCAGGCTCCCTGCTCAGTGGGAAGTCTGCTGCTTCTTCTCCCTCTGCCTCTCCCCTCTGCTCCTATGTGCGTGTGCGTGGTCTCTCTCTCTCCCTCCCTCAAATAAATAAATAAATCCTTAAAAAAAATTCTTTCTGCTCCTAATTCAAGGATAAAGAAGACAGGATTTTAAACCAACGTGAAAGAGATAAAGGAAATTTTCAAAAGCCACAGGAACAGTGGTCTTAGTATCACACATGCTGCCAGTCATGTTTAAAGGAACATTCTAGAAAAGTTTTGGGAAATTTACATTAGTACTTAGTTCCAAGTCCAACCAGAGTAGAAACAATACGAGCTCCCCCTCCCCATATTTCAAGTGACCTATTTGCCACTCCTTGACTTTTGGGAACATCTCTCCTTGCTCTTAGAATCGTTAGACATTTGCAATTGTTGAATTAAATGTAGCTCACAATATTGTTTTGAGCCAAAGCTTTTATCATTTTAAAATTTTGATGGCTAAATAAAGTTCAATCGGGTAGAAGAGGTGTTTTTTTTTAATTTTATTTATTTATTCATGAGAGACACATACATACAGAGAGAGAGAGAGAGAGAGAGGCAGAGACACAAGCTGAGGGAGGAGCAGGCTCCATGCAGGGAGCCCGACGTGGGACTCGATCCCGGGTCTCCAGGATCATGCCCGGGCTGAAGGCTGAGCTAAACCACTGAGCCACTGGGGGCTGCTCGGGGAGAAAAGGTTTTAAAGAGAAATCTAACCAATTACTACAACTGTCTGAAGAAAAAAAGATCATTCCTAGGAGTTGCATGCATTTATGTTAGACTTGTGTAATTAAACATTTTAATGAAAGCAAAGCTCTATAATGGATATTGGTCACACCTTGCCTGTTGTCCTAAAATGGGACTTGGACCCAAAAGTTAAATGTTTCATTTTTTTTAATAAAATCAAACGGCACTGAGCTTGTAATGTATATTTTATTTTGCACAAGCTTGCATATATACTGCACATACATTCAGTTTAAGAGAAGATGGAAGGCACACAAGGCAATTGGACTACTGTATCCTTTAAGTGGTACAAAGCAAAAGGTAAAAGTTTGGAGAGTATACAAAAGCTTAAAACACACAAAGTAAAACCCCCTACCCACCCACCCCCCAACAACTTTTTTTCTGTTTTAAAATTTAGTAGCTGCCAAACTAAATTTTTGTACTTTTATTTTAAAATCAATTGTCTACTGCACCTTTTTTATTTTCTTTTTAATATGGACAGGGAGTCTCATTTTTTTATCATATCAATTAATATTACAGTACATCCTTGGTAATACAAAATTGTACACCTTCATCAAATAAATTAGGATAAATTAAACCAATAAATTATGCAAAGTCTTCAGAACAATAGACAACAACAAAAATCCACAATTGAAATTGCCTCTAGCTAAAAAAAAAATCAAAAATTGACTTTATCAGTTCAGTTATTGTACTATATTCAAATCAAAGGGTCTTTATTACAAAAAAAGAGCTTAATAATGCTATTTACAACATATTGCTAAATAATATAAAGGCAGTGTTTTGTCACGGTTTATACTATATACATATGAAAAATGGCTGGGACAACATTGGGAGAAGCCATGACCTTTGATTCTTGTAGGTAGCGCTGAGACCAACCCCAAATACAATTTGTTTTTCTAATTCTAATTTTGAAGTGGTAATATACAATTTGAAAATGCTTTTCCCCCCCACGTGGAGGATTAGAATAATTCTAAAACACAGAATGAATACATTTTCACAAAAGAGGGCCAGTCTGTTTGCCTTTTCTGCTTCTGTCTGTGCATTTTAGAGGGTGTCAGATTTGAGAGAGGGCTCAGTTGAAAGACTCAAAGTCCAGACGCTTCCAGATCCTGTTATATTCTTAGAAGGATAATTATAAGAAGATGCAAAGGTTAAATACCAGTTTTGATCCCAGCTCTGAATATGAACATTTTAGCTTTAGTTTTATAGATGGTTTACAACCAACGGATCTACAGAAAACAAAACTGCATTTCCTTCAACAGAACATTTAAGTGCAATGCAGTAACCGCTTACTCATATAAACCAGTTACATTCTTTTAAGGGGAGCTTTTTGAAAACAATGCTTCTTGCAATTTGCAAACACAGAGTTTGTACCAGAAGGAAACATTTGTACTATTCACACGGATGAATATTCTATAATATACATGGCAAAGAGATTTTGCTCTGTCCTCAC
The DNA here is from genome assembly GCF_048164855.1 of Canis lupus baileyi. NCBI lineage: Eukaryota > Metazoa > Chordata > Mammalia > Carnivora > Canidae > Canis > Canis lupus. The sequence continues at coordinate 69,423,263 of NC_132843.1, forward strand.
ATGTACACTGCTTTCAGGGAATCTGTAAACCACTTTCTCTTTGATGAATTTATGATTGCTTCTGAGGGACATCCTATTTTTTTGAAGCCCCCAAATCTTTAGCTTTATGACTTAGTATTAACCTGTATATGTGTGTGTGTGTGTGTGTGTGTGTGTGTGTACGTGTATGTGGTGGTGGGGGTTTCTTACTAAGTGTTTTCATGTACATAGAAAAGAAATTTCCTAAATTTACAGAAACTGCATTACCCTTGCCCTTGACATCTGATGAAAGAGACTGTTATCTTTTAAAAGTAGAGAGCAGGATTTTCAAGAATGCTTTCAACTGTCTATACAGTCACTGTAGTGTTCCTAATAAATTCAACAGATGTTGTGAGAATGTAGTTATTTATTAAAATCTCATGTCTTACGTAACAACAGCCATGAGGTTAAATATTTACATTGCTTTATAAAAGTTCCCCTCTTGCTTTAGTGTTTTTGTTTTGCTTTTTTTTTTGTTGTTTTTAACATTTTTAAAAATGATATCCACCCACTTCCCTAGCACAGCAACAAAGATTCTGCAAACATAAAACACTTGAATTAAATAATACTCGGAGGCACAAAGCAAACTTCAGGAACATGTGGGTGAACATTTTCTTAAATAATTACTACATTCTACCATCTTCCACGTTGTTTTACCATTTAATGCGAAACGTCCTCATTAAACAGCCAGAGATACAGTAAGAATTAAATGTTTTGTTGTTGCAAATAGAACATTCTTTTCACAAAACATAACAAATGTCTAAAATAGGTCCTTAAATCTAGATAGGAAAAGGTAAGCTTTCCACTTCACACGCATATATATATGTATATTTTTACATGTGTGTATATGTGTGTATGTGTCTTTACGTTCACACACCCGCACACACATATATAGCACATGGTATGAAATATTGCTTCTATACTACTTTTCATTAGGCTAAGAAAACACAAGATTTGCACCACTGTTACAAAAAATTGGCTTCTACAAGAATTTTCAAAACTCGAATGCTGCTCAAACAATTGAAGAAAAAATAATTTGCGGTATCAAACTGTTCTAAAAATTCTCTTCTTCAAAAACGTATTCTCCCGCTTTGTTTTTAAAAAGACACAAAATATGCATAGCTATCAACGTTATGTCAAACAGCCAGAAAAAAAATCTAGTGTTTATTGCAGCTGTAGTAATTGGAAATAAAGTCAAAAAGATGAAATCGAAAGCCACAGAAGGCACAAGAACAATTGTACTTGTGGGAAAAAACTGGTATTTTGAAGGATTTTTAAAAATCCCCCCGCTGGTGCATTTTAGGTCTAGGCACAGACTATCACCTCAAGTGTATATGCAAAAATAATTTAGGGTTAGCAGAAAATAAGTGGTAATGTGGTATTTCAACATGCACTTTAGACTTCCTTTTTCCTATGTAAACTGTCCCTCATCCTCCCTCCCACCTTCCTAGAAAGTTAACTTTCTCCCAGGCAGCCAATTTTCACTTGGTGAGAGTTGAGCTGAGATTTGAAAGATGGTGATTAAAAAAAAAGTAAAAAATAAAATAAAATAAAAAACAAACCAAACCAAGCCAAACCAAACCCAAAATTGTTAAGTAGGAGTTTTGAGAGACAGACTTTTGTCACTTTCCAATGCACTGGCAGGCACAAGATTTTTGTGATCGTAAAAGGGGAAAAACCACCTACACGCAGAAGTGATTGCGTTCTATTTTCAGAACAAAGAGGTGAGTTTATCCTCATGCAAGTTCTACTCGAAATAATTTCTATGCCTCAGTGAACCTTGAGTGGATATGATCACAGATAAGCACATCAACATGGGTGGTGACACACACTTTTGCTTAATTTGTCTACTTAAATTCGAAAGGCAGGGTAAAATAATACTAAAGATCCAAATGAGTCTGGAATCAATACCGAATGTGCCCCAGATCAGAAGATACTAGCAGTCTGTCTGCGTACAGGTGAATACACTCCGGTCTTGCCTTTTACCTTGCCAATGGCAACATAATGTTGATGTGAATTACTTGGAACAGCAAAGACCCACTTGCATAATGATGTGAACAATGAATTCATACTCTTTCCCATGAAGCAAGGCAAAAGAGTGTGACCACAAGTTGAGATTGCTTCCCTACTTTGTGCTGATTGGGTTTTTTTTTTTTTATTTCAATGTCATGATTACCTGAACATGTTTTTCTTTTTTTTTCTCCCTCAAGCAAGCCAGAATGAGAACAAATTGGATCTGCTGGCTCTGTGCGTGCTACGTAGGGGAGCACGAGCTGGACAATGCATTTGGCTTGTGGGTGCGGAGAGAAGCCGGTAGTGTTCAAGCCTGCGTCGCTGCCCTCTGTCCACACTGTGAGAGTCTGTGAGCCTCCCGAATGATGCAGGGCATCATAGGACTGTGCCGTTTAATTTAAAGTCAGCAGGTTTTAAGGCTTTGTGCTGACAATAATTGCCTCCATACATTCCTGTCCATCAGCAGAATTTATAAACGATGTTAAATTACCGCGATTGGGTCAGCTAGTAGTCACATGGGTCAACCTGCATTCTCCAGAGTCAAATGTAACTTTTATGAAAATTAAGGAAAAATGGTATTTGTGTTCAATATAATCTAAATACCAGGTTTGTTCCTGTGTCACTTTAAGTGTGTATCAAATGACCTAAGGGGAGGGGGGGGGTCTGGAAAAGCCTATTAGAATGAACAAGGAATTCTTACTGCATCTGCACACAAAACCCATCTGAGAAAACAAGCGTGAATGCCATATGACTTTTTAAAAGCAAGTATGGGACACTGTACACCTTTGAAAAACTGGAAAAAGAGAAAAAAGGAAGAAGAGGAGAACCATTGAAGAAAGCATAAAATAGCAGCTAGCTTTCTTATGTGTGCTGAAATTGTATCTTTTGGGTTAACCCCAACCTCTCCTATGCTGTCTCTACACTGTTCACACATTTTGGTCAGTACTAGCTTCTGAATTCGAAGAGACTTTATCAGTTGCTTTAAAATGCTGTACCTAAAATGAAGAAACACTTCATTAGACTGTCACCACTTTGAATATCCATCCGGGTAGTGTGGAATCGTATACGAAAATAGGTCATTCTTACATGTGCTCCTCTTCGGAGGTGAAGACCAAGTCAGCTAGCAGCTGTCAACAAGAGTCTAATGTAGGCAGGAGTTCTATGGTCAACTTGGGATGTCCTTTATTCCTTACTAGAGAAAGGTATTCAGAAAATAGTGTTTTTGGAAAAAAGTGTTAAATATTAAACAGACATCATAACTCTTTGAAGCACATAAACAAAGTTGAGCAAAGAGTACATTGGAAACGTATGTGCCTTTTTAATATCTGACGTAAGATAATAGAAAATTATGCCATAGGGGTTTTTCTCTATGAAAAATGACATGTACTCACTCATTATGAAGAACCAATTGTAAAATTTAGAGAGGTAATTTGAAGATCAGGTATGAGTTTCCCGCCTCATCTTGATAAAGAGTCAGTTTTGTGTAGAATTGCTCTGCCTCCGTAAGAAACTGGTACTAGTTTGGGCTACCTGCCATTTCTCTTACGGAAAGGCTTGACAGTGACTATTTTTCTATTTGAAATCTGGCCTTTTGGGGGTAACTTGTGAAAAGTGAGCCGTTCATCTGCCACTGACATTATTTTTAAACATGTAATAAAAAGCGACTTAATGGAGTTCCAACCAAACAAAATTATTTAAGTTTACGTAGTGGTTTCATTGAGTTTTCTGGCCTTCTTAGCAGTAAAAACGAGAAACACACCACCGTCTGTGGAGTGGTGCTGTGTCCCGGGTCTCCCTCTGCCAACTGCCATTTGTGATAAACCATCAATCAAGCAGAAGCATCTTTAAAATGCCTTTCCTTGCGAATAGAGATTTTACACACGTCAACATTCTTTTTTTTTCCCTGAAAATTAACCCTATTTGAAAGTCTCCAAATGTTAAGGGCCTCGGGCAAAAGTAAACTAAAGACCGATGGAAAAGAACCATCCCCTTGCAATGGAAAACCAAAGAAAATGAGTGAAAGATGATGAGGAGGAACTACCAGCTGATTTCATAACATATCCATGCCTCCCATACACATATATATGAAATCAAAATCTAGACACGTACAACTCGGACATCCAAAGGGGACTGCTACTATTCATACATTCGAAAAGAGTTGTTGAAATTTCTACTCATGAAGCAGCTCTTGTAGGCAGTTCGGGGATTTGAAAATCTCAGGGACTTCACTATCCAGCTTGCAGATGACCTTGTATATGGCCTTCTTCCAGGAAGGATCAACATCTTTGCCTGCGATAATGGCATTGAAAAACTCTCGTAATGTGATCTGCGCAACTTCCAGGAATCTCTCTGGAACCTGCTGATACAAGGAGACAATGGCATTAATAAAGTTTTCAGTTTCAAGTCTCCAGTTCTTCAAAGGAAATTGAGCTAAGTTCTTTCTTGCAGAAAGGGGCTTACATGGCACCTGCATTTGCTAAAAATGGCCGGCCTCTCTTCTCTTATGTAAAGTCGTTATATATAGTAGCATTGTAATGTAGGGTGGACAGCTTTGTGAAGTCTTAGAAAGGGCCTTGGGGAAAAAAAAAAAAAGAAAGAAAGGGCCTTGGGCAAAGGATACACGCAGACACACGGAGAAACCAGGATTCCCTTCTGAATATTCAGGTAAGAAAAGGGGACACGCTGTTGGGATTCCCCACTTCACCAAACAGGTGTATTCCAGGGACAAGTCTCTGGCTAATCTTTCAGAATTTGAATCCTATTTTCTTTGGATTTCCATTATGAAGACGAAGCATGTTCCCAAAAATAGAATAAGAAATCACTGGCCTTTGATATCAACGAAACCCCTGTAAATGAAGAAAACCTAAAATCTGTTTCCTACTCAGAGCAGCAGAAGAGTGTTGACCTGAGTGCTGAATTGTATATGAGAGTAATATGCACCATGAAGTACCCTGCATACAGACAGGGCTAAGATAATGAAATGAATGCTGAGTCCCAAAATACCAAATCTGTACTGAGTCCTAAAATTCTACCTCGGAAATTACTTTACTTTGAGATTAGGATCGCTCCATAAGAGTGATTCATGCAGCTGATGGTAACAACGAAAACTAACATTTCTGGCGTGCTTATTACGGGTCAGGCGCTGTGTTATGTACATGAATCATGCCATTCAATTCTCCCAACATCTCCATAAGGTGTCATTGTCCCCTTTTTACTGTGGGGAAAACTTGGGCTCAGAGAGATCAAGGGAATTTTTCAAAGTCCTTACATTCTAAGACCAATATCCTCCAAATATTCTTTTTATTTTTAAAAAGAGTTAATTAATGAATTTAATTTATTTTTTAAAAATATTTTATTTATTTATTCATGAGAGACACCAAGACATAGGCAGAGAGAGACCGAGACATAGGCAGAGGGAGAAGCAGGCTTCCCGCAGGGAACCGGATCCAGGACTCCATCTGGGGACCCAGGGATCACGACCTGAGCCGAAGGCAGATGTTCAACTACTAAGCCACCCAGGTGCCCCATCAATTTATTCATTTTAGAGAAAGAGAGAAAGAGACAGAATGCACGTGCTGGAGGAAGAGGGTTGGGGGGCAGAAGGAGGGGACATGTAGACTCTGTGCTCAGCAGAGGGGCTGAGTTCCCGACCTGAGCCAAAATCAAGAGTTGGATGCTCAACCGATTGAGCCACCCAGGCGCCCCTCCAAATATTCTTCTTAGAATCCCTATTTGCTTATCCTTTTCTTCCACAGCAACTATTATGTGCATGGGTGTGTGTGTGCGTGTTCTTAATTGTTTATTTAATAGTCTGACCTCTTGTCCAGGGAAAGGGGTAGCCATTGATGTACTTAGTATTCTTTGTCAGTTACTAAAGGTAAAAAAGCATGGCTTCTCTTTCCCCACACCAAGATAAAGGATTAGCAGAGCCCTTCTGTGAACTCTTAATTTTCCAAGTACACATGGACACTCAGTAGATTTCTTTTAGTAGGGTATGTATGCATTAGTAATGTTTTATTTTTATAGTAAGTGCAGATACATGAGGAAGTAAATGTACTATAGTTGTAAGTGTAGATAGATCTGTCTGCACATACACAAGAGGTGAAAAGATTTTCATCCCAGTTCACATATGCCACTTTATCAAATAAAAAGGAGGTACGGTCACGTCGAACAGATTTGATCTCTTTCTCCCCTTCGTTTCTCAATTTGTGCAATGGACCATTTTATAATGATAGTAACTATTAAAGAAAACTAAAATGATCACCAAGCATCTCTGTTTTATATATTTAAAATTGGACAAAGAAATTCACTCCTTCCAATGGTAAGTAAGTCACTTGTCTTTTGTAAAAAAAAAAAATTAGTAATTTCCTAGAAAAAGGGATCCCTGGGTGGCGCAGTGGTTTAGCGCCTGCCTTTGGCCCAGGGCGTGATCCTGGAGACCCGGGATCGAATCCCACGTCAGGCTCCCGGTGCATGGAGCCTGCTTCTCCCTCTGCCTGTGTCTCTGCCTCTCTCTCTGTGACTATCATAAATAAATAAAAATTAAAAAAAAAATTAAAAAAAAATTTCCTAGAAAAAGAAGGGACCCTATCTGGGGCCTATCAGAGTCTAGAAAAAGCAAAAAATTTGAGAAGTCCCTTCCAAAGACATATATATCATGTCCTGAGAAACTGGCCAGTTTCTCAGGACATAGCTCCCCAAAATCATCCAGACACTACCTCCTCCCCACACATCCCAGGGGCCATTCCCTGATGAGAATTCATCTAGATTTGCTGCAGAAGGTTGGTGATTTCTCCCCTAAAACTCTTGCAGATACAGGATAGGAGGGATAGGAGGAGCCTGGAGAGATTAGCTCTCCCACTCACCTCACACCAAATAAAGAGTCATTAAGCAGGCTTTCTGAGTACTCTCCCCTCTTCCCTCAAAGATAATCCTTCACATTTTATCAGCTGGGCATTATTGAGAGAGGGAATCTGGCTGGAGAACAGTAAGGCAGTACAACTACCCACTCTAACTACTTGGTTTGGGAGCTGTTAGCCAAATGCTACAGAAACATAATCATAGGCATTTATTAAAATAAACAATTCAAGAAGTGTGGTTTTCCTGGTCACTGGCACCAAAGGCATGACAAAGATCTATGTTCCTTGAACACTTGGGGAACGCAGCATGGCATGGCAGAGAGCTGTGTGGGGCACAGGGTACGGTGGCCGCTCCAGGTGAAGTCAGAGAAGAACGGAGCCCCTCCACACCAAAGGGCCCCACAGGAGGTCTGGAGTACCAGGGCCCAAAGGGAACAGAGTATTGTCTGAGATCCTCAGAGGAGAGAGATGGCATCAGCTCTAGAGTTGGGAGGGAAGCAGCGTTCCAGGATTTGCCTGAGGGCAAATGAAAGTAACTTCTCGGGGTGAGGGGGTGGTGGGTTATGCAGCTCCCATCTTTTTTTATTTTATATTTTATTTTATTTTATTTTATTATTTTATTTTATTTTATTTTATTGCAGTTCCCATCCTATTATTACCATTTGTCATGCCTGTTAATGGTTTTTAGTGGGTTTTATCTTGTTTTAAACATTCATTTCTTTTGGTGGTAATCTTGGGCCATCCTTCACCATCTTTTGTATTTGTGTCTTGTGTTGTTTAATTTTCACCTACTTCTCGCTAGCTGTAGAACTAGCTAGCAATGAACTTGCCACAAGACTTCTCTAGATAAAGAGCCACAGTTTCTATTCTGTGTATTTCGCAAACCACCCCTGCCCGCAATGATTACCTACAAAAGTTCTCTTGCCTAGTCTTTCAGAATGAGAGCTTGTTTTCTGCTTTACTCCATACTGCTCTGGAGTCCTACCTACCTTCTCCCTCAAACTTTTTTTTTTAAAGAAATTTTAAAATAATGCCCCCCCAAAAGATAGCATATGAAGAGTTGGAATCGATCTCAAAAGTCAATTTTTGTAGATAAGAAACTACGAGACTCTACAAGATGAATGAATTATGAGAACAAGAGACTCATGAGAAATAACATGTCCAGGTGTCTAAGCATTAAAGCATGCTGACTCCTTTTTAATGCATTTTCAGTAATTTCTATTTAGATAGGGCATCAAAACCTTGACAAGCTACGGATCTGTGTCTGAGAAAAACCACAGAAGAGCTGGTAACTTCAAAATCAATGTGAACAAAGGATTCCCAGGAGGAAATTTAGGTTATTGGTTTATGTTTGAGAAGGGATGAATTCTTTTTGAACAAATGAAATGGTTTGCTAATTTAGTGCTTACTTTGAGGCAATACTTCCCACAACAGATTGGGCTGGTTTAGAGCAATTGATAATGAGATCCTCTAATGCTAGAGCAATTAATCTTTTTTGGTGGCTCCAGAAAGGTAAACTGATGAGTAGCAACTGATCTTTTGAGAGAGTGCCAAGGAATTCATCCACAGGTAGAAATAGCACCCATGGGAAAAGAGACCCTCACCTTTCTGCTTTAAAACTTTCCCCAACTCCATTTAACAGAGTAAGGGGTGGAGGAGTCCTTTCTGATTTTTTTTTTTGTGGGGGAGGGACTGTCTTAGAATTCAGGCTTATGAGAATGATGTTGCCCATATTTTTCTGGACCTCTTCACACCTAATGGATTTCCAATCACTAATAAACATCTGCAGAAAATCCCTTAGTGACAAGTAATCCCTTATCTAGGTTTCTTTTAATAGAACCCAACAATCTGCAGAATGAACCCCAGAGTATCTCCTCAGCATCAGGTGGCAACAGTCAATCAAGTCCCTGGAATGCAAGACAATGCAGGCTGCTGGGAGGGGGGAGGGAAGGCCATGCCTTTGGACATGCCACAGGGAAAAAACAAAAGGCTTCCAAAGTCTCTGGCTGGAACTCTGAAGCTATTGTGGGAGCTGCTGTGCCGAGTGTTCTTCAGGAGAGGAGAATGGAAACTTTGCTTGATAAAAAGGCATCCCAATATAGGAACCTCACCCCAAATGGTCTTGCCTCTCCTTGCCTTGATATTTGGAGGAGAATATAATTGCCATGAGGTACTTGAATGCACTCATAAATTTGAAGGGGGCTGGCTATCAGCATCTACCAATTTCATCACAATCTTTTGTACTTGAGTCTCCTCAGAGCAAGCAAGGGCCTTATGGGCTTTGATAAAATGGGGAAATCGGAAGGATGTTTTCAAATCTGCTCCAGCTGTGGCTGAGTTGCGCGGGTGCGCGCACGCGTGGACACGAATACACATGCACGCACGCACACTCACGGTGTGTTGGGTGTGCGGCTGTTTTGTGGTTCTTTTTTTTTTTTTTCCCCTCAGAATGAGTGGCAAAGACACATTTTTCCCCTGTCTTCCTCCTCCTCTTCCCAGTTGCTTTACCTTCAAGGATGATTTGTTTTATTAAACTGACTGTCCCTAGCCTCTGCAGTACATAATAAAAGCCTGACATAGCAGGCTGCCTGCCTTCTGTGTCCTGCAGACACTCATCATAAGTGTCAGGACATACCAAGGTTAGTGGTCACTGGAAGTGTGCTCGCTGGCCCAAACCTTGCCAAACGCTCTTGGCAGCTGAATGAATGTCACAGAGAATAGAAGGGGAATTACAAAGGTTAAAAAGAAGACAGCCTCTCCTATTTTCTGGAGACAGAGAAGCTGATTTTTCACACCTCTGAAATATCCACAAGCTCATCCCTTGGCCTTTTGCAGGAGACCTAAACCTGGCCCCTTGCACAGTTTCCCACGGATACCTCTCCATCCTCAATCCCCTTTAAAAATTGGTCCACTGGCCTAATTTTATCAGCAAAATGATCTTTGTTGAAATGGACAGAAAACAAACCAGGCGTAGAGCTGTCTCCCCAGCCCCTCCCCAATAACCAAAGGCTCAAATGGCTTTTCGAGGTTATCAATAGGTTTCAATCTTATCAAGGGAGATCCTCTATTCAGTTCATCTCTTTAACTATTGTTTTTTCAAACTTACTTCGACAGGGAAATGTAAGAGGGGACCTGTGTATAGACAGGAGATGGAAAAGTAACAACGTGGCTACTATTTTGGTGAATTAGTTTGTGTGTGGGTTTCCTTTCTTCTTCCTCCTCCACTTTTTTTTTTAATACTATAAAAGGACAATAAAATGCTGACTGTAAGAAGACAATGTCAAGGAGAAAAGGGTACTGGTATTTTGGATACTCTTCACTGCTCGCCTTGGAGAGAGAGTTATTCTTGTCACAAACCCTTTTGTCTGCATCTGCTGACTGCTTGCCTGTAGCCAGCAGCATACTTTAACTGTTTTGTCACCTCCTAACATCACATGCATCAGCTGTTGGGCTTTTGTTACGGGTATTGTAGAACTAATCCACTGTGGCTGTTCTACTGTGCAGTAAATAAAACAGAAACGGGCTTCTCAGACAATTCTGCATGAATATTTCAGATGGCTTTACAACTCCAATTCACAAAATCAAATAAATAAATAACTCCCCCAGCCTCTCCCAGCCTCTACCCACACAGAAACAAAACCCCTCGAACTAGACCCAGATGCCTCCAAGTCAACTGGATTGGAGACACTGACTTGAGCCTTCAAGCAATTGTTTCAGTGATGTTGAAAGAAGAGTGCTCTCTAAACTCAAACGCCGTGGTGTTCATATTTACTATTAGTGTTAGACACATCTAAGTTCAAAAACTGGGTAAGCAGCTTTGAAAATCCGGAGAGTTGCTTTTCTCCTTGGGCTTTCAAAGAAACCAAAAAACCCAAAAACAAAACAAAAATGAATGTAATGCCCTCAGAAATATATAGTTAGAGTTGCCTTGTCAAATTGCTTTCACCGTTTCCATCTGCGTTTTCTTCCCTCCCACTTCTCTGAAAGGGGTCAGAGGAAGATGCTCGTGCATCTTGTTCATCCCAAGAGTCTCTTCCCAAAATGTTTCACCTGTGCAGGAGCATGAGAGTCGCACTTTGGGCTGGGGCTTTCAAAACCGAATTTGCATCATGAATTCTCTCTTACAGGGTAAACAACGCACTGATCATAAATTGCGAGGCATTCTCTAGATGACTTCTAAGTGTCTTTGGAGAAGCTAGGAAGAGAAAGGGCATCTGCTCGTGTACACGCACACACGCACATGCTCAGAGAGGTCCTAGAGAAGGAGACAAAGTTGAAGTACTTTCCCCAGCACTCATTCACCCTGGTGTGCACATGATTCCTCTAAACAAACTCTCCCATCCCCGCTGTTTGTTAAGTAAATATTGATCAAGGAGAGACCTAGCTCCTGACGGCAGTGGCACAAGCTGGGGACTTACACTGCAGACAGAGTGGACTTAAATGGATAAACTCAGATGCTTTAGTAACTCCTCAAAGAGATTATCAGATGAAAAGGCAAGAACAGATATGATATTGCTGCCCCTTTCCACCGGTGCATTCTCACTGAATTTTCCTGCCAGGCAGGGGAGGAAACCTGGAGTTATCAACTATGGTTATAAGATGCTGTTATGGAGGGTCTCCCTTGCAGCCAGGCATGCATTTACTGTGTGTGTACATCTCAGGACTAACTGGCCCAGAAAGAAGACATGGCACTGGATGCTGCACGGAGTGCATTGTGGGATTGTGTCCCAACGTCCCCGGTGGGAAAGCAAACGTGAATGTGCTTTGGAAAGCGTAACATACCACCCAAATGTAAGGGGAGGCTTTGAACCTTTAAAGAAGAGTCCGATTCCTGGGAAGTATTTCACTGTGGTTAGTAAGTGTGTGCAAAGCAGTATTTTGAGAGATGCTCTGAGTACGTCTGCTTGAGCAATGTTATTGGCTGAGTCAACAGGTTGAGAAAGTTGCTTTGTGTTTCCTAAGTTTTATTTCAGTCATTTCATGATTGTGATTTGAATCTCTGTCAGGAGCTGAAGGAAGCGCCATGTGTGCTTCCCTTGGGAAGGCCAGTTTTACAATGATCACTAGAGATTAGGTTTTGTATATTAATCACTGAGTGCCACAGTCAAAGAACGGGGTATTATACCTAAGAGTTCCCACTAAACGGCTACATGGCGTTTAAATTTTATTAGGATGCTCACACCTATGTTTGGAAGGCCTGGCAGTATCTGGGGAGCACTGGCTGCGAAGCCACTTGCCAATGCCTGCCTGGTTATACCAGAGGAAGATTCTGGTTGTGGCAGCAACCAGGCTTCGGACTAAAGCCTTTTTTACTCTGATGCTCCAAGTGGCGTTCAGTGTTTGGGCACCCTAGAGGACTGGCTCAGCATAACGCCCATGCAGTTTTAGGCCTAAGAGTGGGGCTCACTTCCTAGTTACATGTTTTGCCACTTAAATATGTGAGGAGTAAATGCTTATAGGAAGTGGCTATAGTTCAAGGCTGTCCTTAAAAAAAAAAAACAAAAAAACAATAAAACAAAAACAAATCCACCCCCCCCATGTTTCCTCTAAGCAAGGGAACACATGGCAATAACAGTCTGTGTGTATATATATATATATGTATATATATATATATATTTTTTTTTTACAAACCTTCAAAAGAACAATGTTCTGTTGAGCAAAATTCAGTAGCATTCTGTAAACATTAATTTAAGCAAATCAATACACTCAGTGAGCTAAAGCCATATTGCAAGATAAACTGGCCAGAGTGCCACTTTGTCAAATAGATTTTCGTTTTCTCGGCTAGATAAAGACAGTTTCAAAACGGGGCAAACGTGTTGCAACCAAGGTTTGAAAAGTATGTGGCCTTCAAACAGCCTGCTTGTTCCTACTGCAAAGCTGGATAAACATACTTTAAAAATGATAAGATGGCTTAGAATTGATTTGGCTTTCAGATTGTACGTATAGTAGATTTCTTGGTTGTCTCACAGGAAAAGGATAAAACAAAATCCCATGCATTCAGAAAAAAAAAAATGTACTTGGGAGAAGGGGTTAAATTGTCTTGAGAAAAGGAGCTTTGGGGGCAGTGTCAGTTGGTGCTTGACTTTAAAAAAGAAAGGAAGAAAGAAATCTTTATTCATGCTGACCTGATGGGCAACAGGCCTTCTTGCCAAAATCCAAAAGCCAAACTCTCTAGTGGGTTTGGGATCAGAGGTTTCAGCTGGTGGAAGCTGCTCGCGTTCTGTGCACACCACGCAATGTCATGTTAATGTGCGAGGGGTGGGGGTGGGGACAGAATGGGAGGGAGACCCACACACAACGGCCCCCAGGTTGCTCCCAGCCAGCCTGAAAGAGCTGCAGGGATAATTAGAAAAAGTGGCAAAAGGGAAGCATGTCTCTCCGTCTGTCGCTGCAGCAGGGACATACATTGGGCTTGTGGCAGGAAAACTTCCAAGTGAAACCGCCTGACATCCTCCAGGGCCATACCAGTCTATACAACCAGATAGGACATGGTGGAAATGGCCTAGTGGAGGAAGTGTAATAAAAAGAATGAACAGTCATGTGGAAATTGCAAAAGAGGGAGGGTAAGGATCTACCCTGAATGGACAGTGGAACTTCATGAACAAGCATCAGAGGAAGTGGACTTTGGTCCGTAGTGTGGGCAGAGAGGGGCTGCTACAGGCTGTCACCCGTTGTGTGGGTGAAGTGAAGGACAGTGAAGGAAGGACTGAGGCACGCCCTGAGTATTTTGTTTCCTCACCCGCACGGAGTCTTTCTCTTTTAAAAGTGGCTATTTAGAAAATCCAAAATTCCTACACCTCAATGAGGTTGGTAACATATGTGTTGATAGAAACATCGTGTGATGATCAAGAACTGTCCTTGGATGGGGCGTTTTGACTGTGAATAAAAAAGAATGTCTTAACATCTACTCTTCCTGTTAATAATTTGTGTATACTTTCCAAACTGTATAAACATTCCATTGGTAACTCTGTGCAGCGATATCAAGATAAATAAAACCATCTCTCCCACAGCCCCAGAGAGGGAGGTACTTAACTGGCTTGCCGGGAGTAGAATGGCAAATGTCATTATAATACACTCTGTGACAACTTAAAAATTATTTTGTGGGGCTGAAATTTGGTTCACCAAATATGATTAAAATGGCTAGTTTATTTGCTCATGCTTGGAAGTCTTGGTTGTATACGTGCCAGGAAACACAACGACTGTCATGTTATTTGTGGTGATGGAATAAAATTTCCTTCCCTCCAAAGCTCTGCACGTGTTTCAAAGAGTGACTCCAAGTTTAAACAATGAACACATAAAATTAAACAAAAAGAAAACCAGAAAAAAGGTATTAAAAGGGAAAATCTAATACTTTCCTAATCTCTTTACCCCCAGGATACATTGCAAATACTCTTGGATCTGAAAAAAAAACTGGAAGCTCTCCACTGGAATTATGCAGCTGGTAGGCTATTCAGGTAAGACCTGGATCAAGGCTATTCCACCAAAGAAACAGGGAGTTTAGGAACCTCAGGACGAGGAGAGAGTTCATGTTCTCCAAAAGGGTGAAACGATCTGAGCCAGAGGCTGGCAAACTTTTTCTGTAAAGGGCTAGATAGTAAACACACGGGCTTTGTGGGCCACATTCTGTCTCTGTTGCCCATTCTTCTTCTTGTTTACAACTTTTTAAAAATATAAAACCATTCTGAGCATGGAGTCATAAAAAACAGGCTGAGGGCCAGATCTGGCCCATAGGCCATAGTTTGCCAGCCTCTGCTCTTAGCCAAACTTGAGGGCTGAGAATGAATGCGCTTTCATTCTTCACTAACCCTGTGCGCCTCACTGGGTCACCACACTACTTGTTCTTGCAGGGTAGCTGGGATTGATTCGCCCAAATGCAACCCGCAGTGTCACGTCATTTCTCAGGTGTACCGAGGGCTGCGCATGTCGATGGGAACAGAGTGGAACCACACCCAGAGATCATCAAGGACCAGTCTTGCTTGGTCCACCAAGACTTCAGTCTTGCTCCACCTTGATGAGGAGCTTTTCCTTAGGAACTTTCCTGCCAGTAAACACTCAAATGTACGAGATGGAGGAATCTGTATTTCCTTCAAAACCCATCAAATGAATCAACTCGATATTTAGATGGAAAAATAAGCAGCGTACTGGTCACTCTGTAGCGTTAACTAACTTCCTTTCAAGGCAGCCTCATGAATTATGTGGCATCGGTATCTGAGTTCAAGACAGGCTGGGAGTGCTTAAAGTTTAACTTTTGCTACAATTACCGGGTGAGGCGGTAAAATAAATAGGGCCAAGCTTGGTGCCATTCTTGGATGGGAGATTATCCAAAAACAACAAGACATAAACTCTCCAATATTGCACGAAAGGAAGCTGGGGCACAGATAATCCACAGTTACTCCTGTTTCGTTCGAGAATGCATTACGTGATTGTTTTCTGCAGCAGGTTTATCTTCGTAATTAAGCTTTGCCTAGGCTAACATGGAAACTAGCCT
Source organism: Canis lupus baileyi (assembly GCF_048164855.1). Taxonomy (NCBI): domain Eukaryota; kingdom Metazoa; phylum Chordata; class Mammalia; order Carnivora; family Canidae; genus Canis; species Canis lupus. Next base: position 69,438,641 of record NC_132843.1, read on the forward strand.
GCGTGCCCTGTATTCATGCTGATAGAGCATGTGAGTGAGGAGCCCAGGGAGAAACTGTTAGGAAGTGGGGGTTCAGGCAGGACGATGAGAACAACATTACTCGTGGCGAGCACCAGAGCAGGCACTGTGAGATACGGGTGATAATCAAAAGAATGCTTCCGAGAACACCGGATCCTGGGAGAGACGGCCACTCTGCTAACAATAGAGCATGCATCCCAAATAAAATCGAGGCTGCTCTGAGAAAGGGCTGGGATTAAAGGCCTCAGTCCCATCTTTTGGTTTTCACTAAAAGATCTTTGTTCTGCTGGAGAAATTCTGTTTTGTTTCTGGAGTATTCTATTGGTCTCTCCTCCACAATTACTCTTTGCAAAAGGAAGGATGAGCTATATTTCAAAGCAACCTAAGAGCTTGGGATTGGCTCTGAAATTCCTTTTTCAAGAAAGGTAAATAGTTTGGAAGAGGGGAGAAACAGATTCCCGAATGGCCCCAGGAGACTTCGGGAGCCCTGGACCCATGCCAACACTGAATGGGACTTGAGGTATTGCCTGCGGTGGGGCATCTTAGGATGCTGTCAGGGGCATTTTAGGATGCTGTCAGGGATTGGCACTTGCAATGGCCCTGCCGGAAGGCAGTTACAGGAGTCTACATCCAGGTGATCATGTATGCCATCAGGCCACTGCAAAGGAGAAATCTTTGAAAATAGTCTCTATATTAAAAGAATGGTAGTGGCCTTGAAACCAGAGCCTTTTATCTTCTTCCACCCACTTCTGCTTCTGGCACCACACAAACCCCTACACTTGTTCTCAGTCAACATAGTACCTTTTACTAAAAGTCACTGTTAGAACCAGATTTTACTTTAAAATGCTACAATAGCCCCTTCCCCCCAAAAATACAGAAGTTGGGGGCCATGACCCTAAAAAGATGAAGACTACATATCCAAATGACTTGTGTGAGGATTTAATACCTGCCAACCACAAATGCATGAACACCCACAAAAACCCAGTGGGAAAGACTTTCATGATGGAGATTACCACATTGGGAGGCCTTAAAATAAAAGGTGGGTGACGCTTTTGCAAAAGTTGCCAGCCAAGCCTAGTCGTGAAGGTAGTTATCCGAAAAACTCCTTCTGACCCTTAGAAGAGGGGAGGTGCTGTCTATCATACAGAGGTTAACGCATAGCGCAAATGCTGGCTATCTGGGTGGAAGTGTGGCACAGTGGGATATGGGTGGGAACCGGTCTACAGACTCTCCCTCAGTTTGTGCAGTTCTGTGCCATCTCCTAGAAAACCCACTTGCACGAGGGCTTCACCGACAAATGTCCTCATGGTTTGGCTGCCCTAGCCAACACAACAGATAAAGTGAGCAGCAAGTATAATGATGCGTGCCAATTCAGTCAATAAATGTTTATGAATTTAAAAAATTAGTCTCTATAATCCCAGCAAGGGAGTTGCCACGTCTCCAAGGGCACTGTTGAGATTTAGATCTGCAAAGCGGGCCTTGGGAGAAGGCTAAAATGGGCACCCTAGAGATTTTCACTGAGATAATTAAGCCACAGCAGAGCCACAAGGGTGTCAGTGGCCCCACATGGACACCATCTGGATTCCTAGGGGCTCCACAATCACTGCTTAAAGCTGTGCATCATGCCTGGGATTTATTTAAAGAATGCAGAATGTCTTTATTCTAGAATCACAGAATTTCAGAGATAGAACACAGCTCTGTGTTTAATCTTATCACTTCACAGGTGAGCAAAGGACAGCCGGACAAGGCAGGTGTTGCCAGAGGCAGACCCTTCCATCCGGTGCTCCCTCACCCTCATTGCTGCCCTTCTCATCTGGAACCCACGACTCCAGAATCCTGGAGCCGTTCCAGGTTGGTGTCACCTTTACAGCCACACCTGGGGCAGGAGGAATCACTTTCTCTTTTTCAAACCAGTTTTGCATTGACTCTTTGTCCCAATTCTGATGAGAAGTCCCTGTTTGCTCATTTGTTTGTTTGCCTATTTAGGGTCAGCAGGAAATGGTGCAATAGTTAAGGTACTGATAACAGCAACATGGTAACTTTTACTCGGCTCTATGGATTAATAAAAGCAAAGGCTTATACAGCACTAACTTTGTACTACTAAGTTCACTTAATTCTCAAGACAACTCTGTGAGGTAGTTGCTATTATTTTCCCCATTTCGTAGACGAGGAAATTGAGGCACAGGAAGCGTAAGACACTTGCCAAGGTTTCAATGCTAGGAAGTGGCAAAGCTGGGATCTGACCCCCAGAACCAGTTCCAGAATCCATGCTCTTAGGCTCTGCATTATTATTAGTTCAGGACCTGACATTGCAAAGACTCCCCAAAGGATTTCCTTCTTAGGATTTCAAGGTTGTGCTTTCATATGAAATAACACCTACTCATAAGTGAAGAACATTTTCTTTCCTGCCCGAGAATAATTTAGAGACCAGAGCTTTCTCGCCTTCCTTATCATGGTTACAGACTCAAGCCCAAGACTAAGGCCATGTCTTCGTGATATTAAATATTCTGATACTTTATCTACAAAGACCCTAAAAACATCCGGACAGCATGGTGGATCTGCCCATTTTTTATTTGGCTGGTTGTGCCCTGTAGACACATTCAGATTTGTCAGAATACTGGCCAAGAGTCACAGAAATTGGTCTCCTGGGATCATTTTTAACCAAAAAGTGTTCCTGAGATATTACTCAAGAAATCCAACTTCTGAGGATAAACTTTTGGGACAAACAAAACAAATCTCACTGGGTGTGCGTGAGAGAGGTACAATCACCAAACTGGTGTGGCTGCCCACAGCTGGAATTCTGTGCCATGGTCTAGTAATTGCGACCGTCCCTCGCGAGGGCACAGTCATGCCGGAAGCGCATTACAGAGGGCAGCGGAAATGATCAGGGGCAGCCCACTTACTGTATGAGATTAGACTTTTAAAAAGGATTAGAGCCCCTTAATCTGGAGAGATGAAGATTAAGAGGGAGGAATGATCAAAGTCTATAAAATCAGAAAGGAAATGGAGAATATGGCCACAGTCCTGTTCACAAATCCCAGGATATTATACCAAGGGAGATCCCTTTGGAGTTCCAGGGAAATCACTTTAAGAGCCATAAAAAGAAGATACAATTTTCACAGCAGGTAATAAATTTAGAGAATTATTATCTTGAGGAGTGGTATACTCTGAGAAGGCAGTCAGATTTAAAAAAGGTTTAAATAAACCCATGGGTGATAAAACCGTAATGAGCTAATAATAGAAGGCTGGGAATGTTGCGGCGACATCCTAAGTTTTTCGAAAATGATTCCACGAATGACACGTACCAGCCTCTCCCGACAGGCTTCCTGCCCGGGGCCGGGTAGCCTACTGATCTGACCACCTCTCCTTCCACTCTGCCAGCCAGGTCGGTCCTAAGATTCGGAATGGGGCTCGGTGACTGGAAAGCATAGGGGCCTGGCACAATAGGACAACTCATTCCTTGCAGGGAGTTTCCTTTATTCCTTACCAATGTCTCTGTCCTAGGGTCTGCCCGTGATGCCCATAAACATATGAACTTAATCCTTAAAAACGAAGAATCTGTGTTTGACTCAAAGATAGGGACGTTTCAAACATCTGTGGCAGCGACTGGGAGATAAAAACTGGTTAACCTCTCCACTGGCGAGGCTACTCAGAGTATGCTAACACAGACCAATTAATTCAAATTTAAGGGGAAATTAAACATCCCAATTATGGAGCACCCATCACAGCCCAAGACATTAAACTCTGAAATTTACTGCAGTTAATGGAGAAACCAGCACACCTTAACAAAAGCTGTGGTTCTGTGAAATACACGGAATAAAACTTAAGGGAAATGTTTTAGCTCCTTCCTAAAAGAGCCAAGTGTTAATCTAAATATCTAATAGTAGGTCTTGGGGGGGAGGGGGTGGGCACGGAGAGGGGTTAGGGCTGCAGGAGGCAGGGGACTTGGGTCAGGGGTCGAGTGGAGATGAAGATCCCATTCAGAGAAAAAGAACCCTTAGACTGACCATGACATGCACAGTGAAGCCTGAAGAATCTTTTCCATATTCGTATTTTCCGCTCTTTTCCGAAAACTGGTAAAGTGTGGCAAAGCGTCGGAAGCAAATAAAGGAGCCACGGAGAGGAGAGGAGTGGCGTGGATGAGAAAGGCACCGTCCCACAGGCGGTATCTAGCAGCTTCCAGTCCCCACCCCATCTACCCCATCTACCGTCGTAAACTGGGAGCAGGCCCTTGGTATCTATTCCAACCGCAAGTTTTGAAAATGTTAGTCCTCGTGGTGGGGAGCCTCAAAGTCACAACCCATCCGGGGAGCGGAAGAGCAGGAAGGCGGCAAGTGGTGGGGGACGGGTTCAGGGGTAGAGTCCCCCCGTTTCTCACTGTAGACTCGGGAGTGATCTGGGCAAAAAAACCGGGACATCTGGAGTTGAGAAGTCGAGGGAAATGGGGGAAGAACCGGGAAGATGAATACATGATCATCAGCCACACAAAAGAACGGAGCGAAAAGAAGCCGGGATTTGGGCCCTGGCGTCTGGCAAGGAGGCCGGCAGCAGGGCTAATGAAGCATTTGTGGTGTGGGACGTGTGCCAGCGCAACAAAGAAGATGTGCTTGGGCTCTGCAGATGTGCCAGGGCCCCCAGAGCAAAATAATGACATAATCACCATCAGTGTCACAGACCAGACTGTACACAAGGTGACAGGGGAGGGGGGGAGGACTCGCCATGGCCCGCGGCGGCGGCTGCCCCGAGGCCTGGGACGCAGGCCCAGCTACCTGCCTCTGCCTCCAGCTGCGTCTTCAGTCCTAAGGTGAGGCTTTGTCCCCACCACCGGTGGCTGGGGCTCAGCTGACCCGAGTTACTCCTGAGGCGGGGGCAGGAATCTGACAAGCCGATGAGAGCTTTAGACTGGCGTGGAAAAGGCTGACTAAAGAGAAGCCAAGGGAGGAAATGGAAATGGAAGGAGTTTGGAGACAAACTCCCTCTGTCTTCTTTCAAGTTCCGTGCTCAAACTTTTCAGGAACCTGGCCCTGGCCATCCCACCTGAGCATCAATACTGATCCCGGATGGCAGCGGTTCATGCTAGAAAGAGAAGGCAGGGAAAAATCTGGGGGATCTTGAGGAGGGGGTGGAGGGGAGTGGGGGGGAGCGGATGGTCCCCCCTCGGCGCGAGGGTGCCAAGCAGCAGGCAGGCCGGGGGAGGCGGCCCCTGCCCATCTGGAACGAGGAGGTCTCGCAGAGGGCCCTGCACCTGCCCGCGGCTCCGGCTCGCTAAGGTGGGTGTGTTAGTACAGCTGTCTGGCTTTTAAGTGACTTTTGTCGGTTTGAAAGTGAAAGTCTGTTTGAGGAGCTGCAAGAACAATAGCCCAGAGCCCGGAAGAAGAGCTCGCAGCACAAAGGACTCCCGACTACACTCGTGTCCCTTTTCATTGCTTCTGATGAAAGATTCATAAGAATAACTTTAATTTTTTATGACCCCCTTTTTTGGTATGACTATATTAGTTGTGTCAACTTCCATGCACAGGTTCTCTTTAAATACCAAAAGGTCTGCGGGGAAAGTTGTTCAAGGAGGCTCCGGGGACAGAATCAGTTCTGGGCACCCTTATGGGTCCCTTCCTGCAGGAGGAGCTGCTCTGAGAGACACAGAGATTTCCTTGAGGTAGGCCGCCCCTCAGCCTCGACGTCACCGTACACACTACAGTGAAGTGATCTTAAACCTTCCTAATGTGCCAGTTCAACCGCTCTTTGGAAGAACAATTATATTTGTTTTTCTTGGCTTCACCCTATTTAACAGGAACAGAAGTATAATCATCATTAATGGTCCTCTCCTCCTTTACTTCTCAAATAGCTGTCTCCGCATCGCATCTTTAGTTTGTGTCTCAGGCGAAAGCAGGGGCTGGGGGGCACACGGATTGCATTGTTTTGTGTCCTGTTACCAAACAGCACTGAAGACTGGCTCCAGGCAATCCCTGAAGGGGATACGGGTATTTTTAAATGACAACGGTCTGGTCTGCGTTGAGGAACCGAAATCCTGTGCGTCACCAAAAAGAACGTTTGCAAAATTCCTTCTCCTGGCAGATTTATGCTGAGATACTTAAGAGAAATGAGTGACTGAGCCCTAAATTTTCTGCCCCACGGCTGAACGAGAACCAAACAATTACAGTGAAATCAAATCCAGGGGCGGGAGGAGGACGAGGAAAATTTGATTTAAAATATTATCTGCCCTGTGAAAAGGGATCACCAACTTTTTGAACGAGCGTCAGGTCGCTAAATGAGTTTGCTTAATCTAGACGAAATAAACAGGCTCCTTTTCAAAAGGCTGTTAGAACTTCTTCAGACATTTAATCCGGGATGGGCCGAGCACAATGATAACATCCCACCGAAAGCTCCAACCACCACCACCAGCGGCTCTCCGCAGAGAACTTGCTCCCTTTCTCCTATTGATAACCCTTTGTGGGGCGAAGAAAAAGAGCAGAGGCAAGGAGAACTGAATGTCAGACAATAGACATCACTCCACACTGTCTCTGAACTTCCCTCATCTCTGAAGGACAATTAATTATGAAGGCCTTAGGGGTAGGTCGAAGCAAGGGAAAACCCACTGCCATCCCAGCACCACGGCTGCCACCTCTGTATTTGCTAAATGGCTTCTCCTGTTGGGGTACAGCCACCCAGAGAGCCAATAGATCATGGGGGGGGGCGGGGAGGGAGGAAAGCAAAAGATTTTTTTTTTGTGTGTGCGTCTGCCCTTGTATAATTCTATTCTCACTGTGAACTCATCCATACACAAAACACAAGGACAATTTTTTTTTTTTAAAGAGAGAAAAGCCACAGGGTAGGTTGCAGCAGAAACGGCCTCTCAGTGGTGTGTTAAAAAGGATGGTCTTTTCACCAAATCATTTCACAGAGGCAAAACAGACAAACACAAAGAGTTGAGACTTTTTCTCCGACATTAAATGGAGTAACTGATAAGGTCAGACATATGATACCTAAAGACATGAATCTGTGAACTCTTGAAGTCAAAGGGCCTCTCTGTGCTGAGGAACAATCTTTCAAAGGAAATAGATCATAGAACTCCACTGAATCCGCTTTAAACTTTATGAAGCAGGAGGAGAAAAAGCTCTAAGTAGGGAAGCTTGACAGAAGAGCCTTGAACTATTTTCTGAAGGAAAGATGAGACCCTCCCTAGGCTGCCACAAAACATTTTTTTTTTCTAAAGGCTCCTCTGAACTTTGATATGTGCCAAGACACTGCCATTGAAAGCTGTATAATTATGTGCTATAGCCACTGTAGAAAATGCTTTGTTCACCCCAACAAAGGACAATAAGCAAAGTAAAGCGACGTTACACTGTATCTTTTTCTTTAAGAATGTTGAGAAAGGTCATGGAATGCTATAACTAATAAAGCTGTTGAGTAAGGAGGTTTTAAAGCTGATCTTACTGTGCTTGAATGTAACCCAATGACAAAAAAGACACAGGGAGCTAAAAATGCAACGACATTACCAAATAGATGATAAATCAATGGGCCCGCTTCATTATACTGATCAACACCTTGAATCCCAAAAGGACAGTGGTGCAAAAACGAAGCTCCGTGCGTGCGTGCACCATCCTGCCTCTGCTCCCCGCAACACCCCCGCCCCACCCCCGCCCCCAACCCTTCCAGCCCACCTCGAAGCCGGCATCCTTACTGTTCTCTCCCTCACACTTCAGGCCATCATTCTGTACAGGAATATGTTCCCAGACAGCCAGCCATGTGTGTACATATATTTAGAGAACATTCATTTAGTCTCTTAAAAGATCAATTTGGCTTGTCAGTGGCGGGACTGGCAGGGGAAGAAATGGTAAGAGTCTCTTTTCCTCCTCGCCGCCCACCAAGGGTGTGTGTCATGTGATCACTCAAACGGCTCAGCGGCTCGGAGGCCAAAAGACTGCAACAGCAGTAAAAGGTTTCCGCTCATGTGCCAGTTTTCCAAATGATCACTCATATTTAAGTATCTATTTGGAGCGGAGGGAAGCGCTTCCTAAATCCACCTGTCCTCATTTTTCTTTAAAGAGATGACAATGTGAATGAGAGATTTCCAAATGCATTAAATCTTCTAAAACGTGTGTTGTGCGGGAAGCAGGAGGGTTGGGCATAGGGGCAGGCGGGGTGGAGAGAATGCATTCAGCACATGTATTTCAGTGTGTGTGTGTGTGTGTGTGTGTGTGTGTGTGTGTGTGTGTGCCGGGTGGGGGGGGGGCGGTGTGATGTGAGGGGTGCTGCTGTTCTTCTTTTCTCTTTCTAAGAGGAGAGTGTGACGACACAGAAGCAGGCCTGCAGAGGTACCCTCCTTGGCCGGTCAGGTGACACCTGGGAAAAAGTTGAACCGTGGGCTCTGTGATGGAGCACCTGCTCGGTGGGATGTCAGTATTTCAGGAAGTGGTTTGGACGAGCCCCATAATCAAGGAACTGAGTTCCCCGTGTTGTTTTTTTCTCAGCCTCCCAGCCTCCCACCTGAGTCTCTTTAGGGACGGCAATGGGGGCTAAGTGCTCTCCCAGGGCACGTGGACCCTCCTGCAGATAAACGGCTACCACTGGCAGGCCTGTGAGGGATGCTGGCTGAGGCCGGTGGGGACAAGAGCCACCCTCTGGTCCTGCAGATTGACAGACAGTCCTCGGCGCCCCCTTGGAAATGGACAGCCATCCTTACCTTCCTTCCTGTCCCGGTTGTGAGGGAAGCAAAAAAGTAATAAAATCCAACTCATCTGCCCCTAAAGTCAGAAGTATCAGTATGATTTAAAAACTGGGAAGGGATCCCAACCCTTCTTTCCCTCCCCATAAAAAAATGTTGGAACCTCTTCAAAGGGAAGTGAGAACGAAGCAGGGAAATATATACCATAACACCTGGAAAGACAAATTTATTGTTGCCAATCTCATTAAACGTGAGAAGTAGGAGAGAGATGCAGCCTGTCATTAAACCCCCCTCTCCTGCACACCTTGGCACACTCACCTTCAGAAGCGAGATGCCCCACCCCGTGTGAGGTGGCCAACTTCCCTTCCTCGGGCAATACCCGGGGGCCCCTCCCCCTTCAGTGTCTTCCACTCCCCTCCCCTGGGTCTTCTCAGGCTCTCACCACACTGGGGCTGAGCGCTGTGCCAAGGATCTTGGCCATTGTGTAAACTGATACAAAAGGCAGAACAAGCCCTCCTGTCACTTCGAAGGTCCTGACTCATAAAGGCCAGGAAATGCAGGGTTCTAGAGGAGGAGAGAGATGCAGGCCACTCCCTCCTCGCTAGTGATAAACCTTCCCCATCTGCTTTATTTTCCGGGAGGCCAGGGGTCAGTAACCACTCTGGCCTTGAAAGCCATGAGCAGCAGGGGCTGGAGGGGGATGGTGCTAGGCAGTGACAGAGGTGCCACCAGCAAGCTTATGACAGAGGCAGAGACAGCAGAAAGCTGAAGAGAGATAAGCAGCTGCAGAGAAAGAAGGAAGAAGAAAGTCATCGAGAAGGAGGGAAAGCCTTGGTTGGCTTCATTCTCCCTCACCCCTCTGTCTGCCTGGCTCTACTGGTTCCCACCAGTTTAGAATCACTTAAAAAAAAAGGTATAAAGCTTTAGGCAAACTAAACTTTTTTCTCATATTAACAACCATATGGTTATTATTGCTCACATTAAATAAGTTAACAACGGGAAGATATTCAGAAGAGTGCCTGGGACATAGCACAGTCAAGAAACGTTAGTTATTTTGTTATCGTTACAAACTGATTGAGAAACTTAAAAATCCCATCAGTAAGCAGTTCTTTTATTTGACTAACTCATACTCAACTGGGTTAATATATTCCTTGAAACTGACTGGATCTTTGGGCATCATGTAGCCATAACTTCAAAGTCTCTCTACCATATTTCGTCTCGGTTTAATGAGAAAAAAAAAACAAAAACCCAAGGTATACAGTTCTCTACTTTGCCATCCTCTTCACTTGCTCCTGTCAGACTACAGATTCACTTGATCTCAAGAGGAGAAACTTAAATATAAAAGTCAAGCAGTGCACACAGTATCACTTGAGACATTCAGCTGGAGGTGCCAGGTCTACTTGTGGCTCGTGGCCACGACCCACAGTGGTAAAGCTACAACGATAGGACCAGTGGCTTTTTAAGCATCTCACTTAAGCGCTGACCTCCATGCACAAAGGCACAGAAAAGAAGGGATCATCTTATCTGAAGCTTTTGTTAGTAAATGCGCCAAACTGGGAGGCTAAATTAGAAGCTATTTAGTGATCGTCAGTGGCGGCGAGTATGCGTATGTGCCTGTGTGCGTACGTGTGAGGGAACAGCACAGAATCCATGTTCCTGCTTTCTTTCTTACCACATTTCTGGAAAGATCCTAGTTTTTACTGAAGAAGGAAAAGACCCAGAATAGACCAAGAACTTGTCTGAAGTCACATGAGAAGTGACAAAACTGCTCCCCGGGCCCCATACTCCTTGCACTGAAGCAGTCTTAAAATAGACACTGCAGATAAAGGAGAGGTGGCCTGGCTGGAAGTGGATATGATTCACAAAGAGAGAAATATCAGATGTTAATCATATTAAAGGAGGATTTAGATGATGCTAAATGGAGCAGCTTGTTGGGTACCTCTTGATGCCAGCCGCCCCTGCTTGTGTCATTTCGGCCCTTATGCTGTGAGCAGGGGATTAAACTCCAACCAGGTAAGGTTTAAAAACCCTAAAAATCCTAATGTGCACCATAAGGATTTGTCCTCTCGAGTATATTACACAGCAAAAACGCAGAACTCATCTCATGAATCTTGGACAATTCTTTTAGGAAGCTTGACTCATGCTGCCAAACAAATATTTGCCATAATCAGCTGTAAAGAGCTCACTAGCACACAGTTGAACTCTCTTTGGGTAAAGTTGAGAGCAACAGACTTCTCAGAAAGGGAGAGGAAAAGAAATCGAAGTCTTCATAAGATTTCTTTAAAATGTTTAGCCATAATCCTATTCATCAGCTTTAGAAGAAATTCTGCTAGAGAGTAGTCAGGAGAAGAAACCAGAGCTCTCCTACAACAGACTTTAAACACAGAGACTTTGTAATGGTGAAGAAATCCAAGGAGGATCCCCACATTTAATGTGTTCAGCCAAAGAAAAACTTGGTTCATAACACTTTTAGCAAGAAAAACATATTAGTCTTGGAAAACAAAGATAAATTGGCTTGCAGTGCAACTGTTCAAACTTTCAAGGGAAAACCATGACTTCGCCACAGCTAAGCTCCCACCTTCAGGGCCTGATAAGCCACCATCCCTGATCTGCACTGCCAAAAACCTTGTGAGAAGGGCCCCAAGAGGAATGGGCAGACAGGGCGGTGGGAGGGCAGGTCCTTTTATTGACAAGTCTAGACCAAGATGCCTTTCTCTTTCTTTGAAGCTGCCAATTTCCTGGGTGTTTCTGGGTGCCTATCTACGTGAGGAAAGCAAGAATATTAATGTAAGGTCCCCCTGTACGAGGAGATATAAGAGAAGAAAATTCTTATCCTCAAGATACCCAAGAAAAGGACCAACTGTGTCAAGTCATCCATAGCCTATCTACAGTCACCAGCGGGGGTTCAGCCCGCAGAACCCTTGCCACGTTCCCACCTCTAACTATTGTTGCCTCAGCCAGCAGGGCTCAGCAAAATGCTTTTGTGAGGACTAGGAGATTCGCTAGTGTTGTCTCATAGAGAGTCATCACGTTGCAATGAAAAATGTTTGCTGAGGCACCACATTAGCCAGTAAAGAAACGCCTTACTCATAGCCACACATCTTTCATTGTTGTGTGGCTATTGCTTTCTGGGAATCGTCTACAACGCTTCGTGTGTATCTAGAATATGCATGTTGTAGATACGTGTGTGTGTGTGTGTGTGTGTGTGGATAAAAAGCAGCATGCCTGTGAAGTTACACATATGCGAGATACACACACTAGACTGTCCCCACCAGAGAACAAAAACAGAAACAAAACCATAAAAAGATGTTGATGGCTCTCTTATAAGACGTACTTAGTATAATTCTCATACCATTTCTTCCATAAAGGAAAAAAAATGCTGATTAAAGTAGAAACCACAGAATCACTTCCCCATCAACCTTTCTAGACTTTTTTTAGAAAACAACTTTTGCGGCTATCAGTGCACACAGCATATGTCAGCTCAATCGACATGCCAGGACATAAGTAGCAAAAAGGCCTATGAAAGTGGAGACCTCTTCTCTGGAAAGGGAGTCACTGTGAGTGGGTCCCTTGCTGCAATTTCCTGCGAATTCTCCAGTTCCCTTTGCTATGGCCAATGGGTCTTCATACAGCAGAGCTGGGGAAAGGGAAAGGATGGAGAGGCAGGTCAGCTCCCCGTGACTCTGATGGGAACCAGACTGGGGGCTCCTCATTGCTACTCTACCTCTTATCCTATTGGGGGATGCTTGTGTGAGATAACAAGACTACAACTGATTTGGGGGACACTGCTAAAGAAAATAAATTTTTCAAAAAAAAAAAAAGAAAAAAAGAAAAGAAAAGGGAGATGACCAAACAATAAAGATGAGTTCCTACCTCAAAGTCATTTGCTTTATTGTAGTGCATGTTCAGAGCCCTGTACAGCTCACAGTCTCTGGTTATAGACAGCTCTTCGGTACTGGTGACTCCATCGTTGATGGCTTGACGCGCATACTTCTCCATCTGAATGTAGTAAAACTCACGGAAATTGCTAAACCACTTGATGAGCTGAGAGGTAATGCATCTGTTGAACTGTCAAATTTAAATGTTGGAAAGGATAAGAACATTGCCATTTTCTTCATTCATTCTTTAAGCATTTGATGTATTTTTAAAGTTCTCCTCTCCTTCTTCCTTAGGTATGTTTTTGATTCCACCAAAATGGTGGCAAGAGGGCTGGTGAAAGCAGTAATACAGTTATAAGAGATTGTAAAACCCATCAACAATGGAAATCCCTTCCCAACCCTTTGCATTTCAAATGGAAAACTCATGTTCTAAATCTGATTTTCCTTAAGAAGCTGAACATCTTATTTTAAACACTGCTGGAGCAAACAGTATTTGTAAACTTCTTAATGGCAATTCATTCAAGCCACAGAACCCTGGGAAGAGTTGTTACTTTCAAGTGCAGACTTCCCCCTGCTTTTCAAAAGTTCATGTTCTGCTACTTTGCTTTTACGAAAAGACCTACGTTGGTACCTGGTTTCCCTAACCGAAAGAAATCCAAAAAAGGATTTCTGCTTTTCAGAAAAGAAGCACCAAGGGAAAATTGTGTTCAGCGCCCATTTTGCAGCGAGCCATGAGGGAGGTGGCAGGCACCCCGAGCAGCAAGAGGGGCCCCACCAAGCTCCTCCCCAGAAAGCAGGCTCAGCATCTCAGCATCATGCTGCCATGGCTTTGCACTGTGTCTGTGAGCATCTGTGCTTTATCTTGATTTATTTTGTGCATCTGTTATCGAGATGTGTCCTAGGGTATCCGAAAAGTCTAAAGAGAGGTTATTTTTTGGGGTCTGGGAATGCTCTAAACATTTTTTCCATATAAATTGACGGTAATTGCTTCTTTGCTTTCTGCCATTTTGGCTTATGGAGGGTTTCCTAGGAACGCTCTACTTTTGGATAGCGGGGGAAACCTGCACCAGAGATGGTGAGCCATGTGACTTCACCACTAGCATGATTTCTTTTTTTAAATGAGAATTTGTGTCATCACATGACAGCCTCGTACAATGCTGGAAAACAGCTTTTGCACCAAAGGGGAGGAATCTGGCACTTGCTTATTTTTTGGTGATGGGTGATCCCCATGGCCATCCAGCTGTGACTCCACTTTATTTTTGCACACGGTACTCACATCTGTCCAGCCAGACGGCCGCACCTGTTTGTACACTTCCTACAGCCAGCATTAGGTAAGGCCCACGCCCCTTTCTGTTGGAGTCTATGCTGTTTGGAAGGTGTGGTTAAGACGTAGTACACAGACAGCATAGACAGAAACTTTATTACATTTTTTTTTTAAATGCCAAGTTACCATAACATGATTAGGCTTTAAAACTTTGTTTACCAAGGTTTCCTGATGACCTTTTAAATGAAGATGTCTTCCTGGACTCACTGCAAATGATACCATTCTTATTGACAGTCCTCTGTTCACGGTAAAGGACAGATGCATCTCAACTTGCCAAGTCAAAACCAATAAATCCATAGCTTTATATCAGGCGGGCTGACAGACAACCCCCTGCCTTTTGTCATCACAGGCATTCCCTTCCCTGGGCCCCCAGAAAAAAGATGTACATTCATCAAAAATCAACAAAGACCACTTATCAAACATTGGCCATGAGAACATCCAGACTCCCAACAAGATGACAGCTAAAGTGTGTATTGGGGCTGTAATTACTACACAGAAAGTTGTTTCTATACTAGCAAAGATAATAAATGAATGAAAATTTATGACAGAGAATGGACGTAACAAGGAAACAGAAGCAGGGAGGCTGGTGCTTCTCCCAAAAGGCCAACTTGCATCATAATTGCCATGGAGTTGCAAGGGCCCTTACAGATAATTGACCAGAAAATGATTAAGTCATCAGCAAATCGCTTCTGCTTGCAAGAGTTCAAACATGTACTTAACCTATCCAAGAATTATATTTTCACTCTGTGTGTCTGCTCTGTCTCTATTCAGCCTTGCGGGGAACCCGATTAAAAAGACAACTGAAGGACCCCCGTTATCTGATCTTCTGGTTGCCGATTTCAATAGAACTTAAACCCATTACGATTTGCTGAACTTGGAGTTCTTTCCATTTTATCTCAGCAGTAAAATACACTGTCCAAATTTCCAGACACTGAGATAAGGACTACAGGCCCCCGTGACGGCTTACTGTTCCTTTTTAATTCTTTTAGAATAAGAAACAAAACATTACAAAATGATAGCAGGCTGTGCAGTGGGGAATGAAAATTGCTTTGACATGGAGATTAGGCTTCTGCATTGTTACAAGACATTGTCTCCTATGGACAAGAGTACTGTAGAGGAAAAAAATAGAAGGGTATTTTTTTTTTTTTTCTAGAATGGTCATGAATGACCTAATGGGGGAGGACAAAAACGTAAGTGCACTTGCCATTATTTAGGAATGAGACATAAAGGGAGATTTAAAGCTTATTGTTACAGAATGGAAATACCAGAGAGAAAGAATGGGCAAAAACAACAGACTCCCCCGACATAAGACAAGTGAAATGACCAGCACAACAGCTTGGAGAACAGGGTTTCCCTCCACCAGAAGTGCACTGAAATTTGTTCTGTTTTTAGTTGCTGGCAAAAAAAGCAAAGGCCACCCCTCCCACCCCCCACCGCCTCTTTTCCAGATATTCACGCTGCGGGAGAAAAAGTGTTAAACTTTAAAGAGTTAATTCCCCCCCCCCCCCTTTCTGTAGTGGCTTACAAGAAAAGGATCAATTGTTCTATCAAGGAAAGCTCTGTAGTGTGTTAATGTGTTACTGCAAAAACTAATCGCTACAATAAAGAGGCTGTGTTTCCACAGTGTGTGAGTCTCTCTGACTTTGATTAATGCTTCCCACGGGACATCTCAGCCTCAATATGGGCTGAAGAAACTTCCTAAATATTCAATGAGCATGGTCAAAAGATGTATAAAACAAATCAATCTGACACCTTAATCTGGCTAGGCAGCAGTTGACTCAAGGGGTGGAGGGAATGAGATACATCATTTAACACTGCCGGCTTGAAAAGCTGTGAGCGTCTGTTCTTCAAAGCTAAAATGACACTGAATCTGTTGTACTTAGTGGTCTAAGAGTTATTAGTTGATACATTAAAATCAGCACCCAGTAGTGCACAGGAAGATGGTGGGGCCCATTGATCCTTGGCATGTCTCACACATTTGCCCCCTTGCTCTTCTCAAAGGATTTTGAAGCTCTGATGAGCTGAGCTTTTTGTCTGGCTAAATGTCGCAGGGAGGGGATGGAGTTGGACTCTGTGAGAACATGGAACTTTGTTTAGATTCTTACTCTAGGAATTAGACCAAGTCAGCCCTGGTTTCATCCTTCATAGAGATCATCGCTGGAGAGCTCACACCAAGCCAGTGTCTGACGTGTACGAGGTTTTCTCCCACCTCTCTCTTTCCAGAGTAATTTAAAAGTATTCACCTCTTGCTCAAACAGAAGTCACTTGTGGAGAGGGAAGCGCTCTATCCCTCCCTAAGGAAAAATGCAAGGCAGGGTGTATCACCCTGGCTGGGCTCACCTTCTGGGGTGGATCAGAGGATTCACTTGGTCTAGTACCATCTTCTAACTGTGTCTCTGATGACACCTAGGCTACATTTTACTCACGAAACAAAATATTTTCCACTTGTGTTGTTTCTCTCTCTCTCTCCCTCTTTTTCTTTTACTTGCAAAACTAACTTCTGATCCCCATTTGAAATGAAATGACTTTTATGACGTGGAAAGGTACATTTTGTTAGGATTAGGGATTTTCACTTAAATGAATGCAGCCACAATCCAGTATAGGCCTGTGTCATTGTGACAAGTCTTACTTGGCCCACAGACACATGAACATGTCTTTCTCAAGACAGGTGATGCAGGCTGTCACTTCTGATAAACTCCTAAGGTCCTTCCTCTAGTTTCCAGGGATCTCTTAATTTTGTAGTGGTTATCTTGAATCTACAGTGAAATTAAATTTTGGATTGCCTATTCATATATAGAAAAACATCTAGTTATTTCCATCTTGCAAATTGGTATCCACCTTTACATATCTCTATTTAGAAATAGATATGTATGTGTTTATATATCTACACCCATTATATCTATGTGTACAACATTATAACATAGGCATAAATATACATGTGTATGAGCATATGCATCGTCAGCATTCAAATTCTGGATTTTCCTTAATATTAAAAAGTCCAAGAATGTTCTACCATTGTTTTCTACAAAGTTTCTGGAACACGGTGCCCGGACTATCCTTCCCTTTTCTATGCATGCCTTTCCAATCTCATCAGCATAAGCTTAGGGAATACAAATTCATTTATTACTAGCCAAAGAAAAAACATAATTAGCAAAGTTAAAAATGTATAATTCATTCCAAAAATAAAAGAGAAATGACCTTCGGTGATTTTCCGCTATGCATTATATGCCCTACTGTTTCCCCTCCATTAGAGTGGATAATTGGGAATTAACCAGACTCACGTATACTTTAACAGCCTCCTCTCTCAGTATGGATAGAGAATGGAAAGAATCTATAATCTGAATATTAGTGCTTTTTTTTTAAATAAAATATTCACCCTGGTATTTAATTGTTGTTTACATAGTGATTATTTGCAAAGCTGAATTACTAGATGTATTCTAAACGAATAGGAACAATTTCTTATAAGTTTACACTGCAGTGCATTTATAAAGATTACAGATTAACTACTACAGATTAACAATCTCCCCTACTCTGGCCTCCCCCCCACCCAACAAATGTTTCTAATATTTACATCTACAGTTGGACAGTGTTGCTGGCTCAGAATGGCTGCTGCTTTCTATCCTCCCAAGTGGCTGCATTTCAATGGTAGGTGAGAGACCCCTGTGTATGAGGTCTGTAAAGCTCTTTGGCCTCCTTCTGATGAAAAGCACTATCTAAATAACATAAGGTATTCTCATTATTATATCACAACACTGCAGATCATTGCCCTAAAGAGGAGTGGAGGAGGTAACATGGGCACCTAGACACGCGCGCGCACACACACACGTGCACGGTAACACTTTCTCCCTCTCCTCCACGTTCTCCCCTTCTTCCTGGAACTAGAGTGTTGAAAGGAACCCCCACCCTAACCCCAACCCCAAAAGAACGAGGCTCCAGAAGCTGTCCAGTCTTCCACCAGTTGACAAATTCCTTCCCTGGTGTCTGTTTCAGATGGTCTCCCCACAAAGTCCAACCCCTTTTCCTGGCCTATACTGTGTCACTCGGCCTTTTCTGCACTTTAATGATTCTCAACCAGCCGTTCAAATTACTGCCTCTCTGTGCCTTCCCATCCTGCCCCGTATGTTGGCCCTAAGTGGGGAGAAAACATGCCTTCCACTTAAGGAGCTCAGCCAGGGAAGGAGAAAGATAAAAGGCTGAAGTTGATACACAATTCAAAAGCAAACAGGAGGGAAAACAGAACTTTTCTTATAAGGCCAAATAAAACATCAGTGAAGGAAACTAAAATGAGTTGGCCTGCAAAAGGGGGCCAATATAGCAACTGGCCATTGGGCACGGCATGGAGGGAGTGCTGGAGCAACAAGCATGTTTTGGCAGCTCCCGAGTTCTCCGTGGCAGAAATAAGAACTTGTACATATGGGGGTGGGCAGCAGGGGGTGGGGGGGAAAGCACCCAAGCCTAATAAACTAATCTCAGCTAATGTAATGTTTATCAAGTTCCTCGGATAATGATACCATGCATGTGATTATCATCATCAAAACCCAATCTATGTTTTAAAAAGTTGCAGATGATTAACACAACATCAAGTTGTTGCAAACAATCACTTAAAACCCACACACAGACACAGACGTGCGCACACACATCCACACACACACAGAACCAGGAGGTCCCCATATTCTGTAGAATGAGGGAGGCTGCAGCTGTAGGCCGACAGCTTTCATATCCTCATTTGAATAATGTGTCCTGAATCTGTCACTTTATTCATTCTCCTTATGCTCAGTGTACTCTACATCAACAACAAATTAAGTTGTAAATAAGAGACAATCATCACTTTTGTTTTTAAGCAGCTACTGCA
The DNA here is from genome assembly GCF_048164855.1 of Canis lupus baileyi. Lineage (NCBI taxonomy): Eukaryota > Metazoa > Chordata > Mammalia > Carnivora > Canidae > Canis > Canis lupus. Next base: position 69,457,375 of record NC_132843.1, read on the forward strand.
TAGAGAATTTCAATGTACGCGCCTTTCGACAGGGGGAAAAAGAGGTGCTAGAGTTTGCTTTCATAAGCACAAATATGGGGAAACCAACAGAAACCAAAACAGAAACAATTTACTGTTGCTGAGGGGAGGGGAAAAAAAAAACCCATTCTCTAGAGCACACCCCTCCGGGGTCGGCTGAAATTTCTTCCAAGAAGTTACTAAGACATATAAAGACAGAGGCTAGGACTGCTGGCTCACACTGGAAATGCACGTGACTTGGTACCAGCCTTCTGGTCTTAGGGGGCATCTTTGCCTGGCACGGCTTTAAACAAAAAGATTGAGCGCATTAAATCAATTAGAACACAGGTGTATCAATGGATTGATTTTACACTCATGTCCACTAACTTCCAAGAGTTCAAATCACTACCACGTGCAAAGAAATTGAAAAATCACAAAAGAAAGATGTCCTTACCTTCACATCGGAGAAGTAGGTCTTCAGCATATTTGAGCTGGGATAACGGGTATAAAAGAACATGAGCTTTGCTTTTTTCAAGTGATTGGGTGACAATCCTTCCTGCATGTAGGAGGCATTTGGTTAAGGAAAAAAATTTCTTTAAACACAAACATCCACCACCCACCACTCCCCCAAAGAATCTGGAGGCCCATCAAGCAGCCCGGGGAATTGTGGAAGGTAAATGGCACCACTGGCCACAGAATCCATCACTACCTTGCTGCCGCTTGCTCAAAATGACCATTGCTTGTCAGAATTTGCCAAGAGTGATGGTGAGGATGTACAATGTGGTCGCAGAATCTTGGCTACTCCGTGGTGAGGATGGCAAAGCATTCCCCCCGTTTGAGATCCTGATGTTACCTATACGTTCACTTGTTGCTAAGGAGACAAATGCACCCAACACGTATCATACAACTCTTATCGTAAGAGTTATTTTTCTTCTTCGCAATTACAGTTCTGTTTGTTCTTCTCTCCACACTCTGCAGTTTACATCAAATTATTATCCTAATGTGCGGGAAAATATAAAATGCATTATTTTGAACACTGTTAGCCAAGCTTCATAGTTTACCTTTTAGCGCTAATCTAATGGAGCATCTTGACTCACTTTCTTCCTATTTTATTATTATATCCTTTTAATTGTTTCCTTTTAAATAATAGCTAAAAGTTAGGAGGGGTAGTTTTGGCACAGAGAGCGCAGGGAGGGGGTGTCGCTTTTGTTAAAGCAACGATCCAAAACCAAATACAATTTGCCTCTCCTGGATTTATAGTTAACTCCTTTGAGAGTGGCACAGTAGTTGGGGCTAACAAATCAATAAATGTGGGTTAGCAGATCAATAAATGGCCACTTACCCAAAATAAGAAGGCCTATTTATCTGGAAACATCATTACCTTTTAGATCTGTAAACAGCAGCAACTAAAACAGTTCCCAAGAGAATGTGAGGCTCACCATAACAATCCAGGCTTCCTGATTCTCCCCCAGATTCTTGGCACTCCTCAGCAGACTCAGAGCTGGGATGGCTCTGGTCACATCTGTGCTACAGCCTGGCCCTGCCATTTCCGCAGCAAATTAATGGCTTTATAATTTATCAGAAATGAAGATGCACGTGGAGAAAATCAATGTGGTCCCCCACAAGGTCAATTAAGGGTCCTTCCTAGAAGCTTCTCTAAGGATTTTCTCTTAAAAGAGAGTATGAGAAAAATAAGGAAGAAAAGAAAATCTGCACTTGTGTGTGTGTGCGCGTGTGCACACACATGCGTGCACACGCACACACACATTTTACCACGCAACAAAAATGCCACACCTGGCGAAAAAAGGTCAAACAAATACACGCATTTTAGGAAAAGTCAACGTTTCTAAATGACCTCCATCAAGAGCAGCGTGACCAATCTTAGGAAGAGCGAGAACCAGGAAGTTAGTAGAGAAGCGTAATCAAATTAATACTGATAAGCTCTTGACTACTTACAGCAGGGTGTTTAACCAAATATTCTGCTGAGGATTTGATCAATTCGCATTCCCTTTAACATCGTGCAATGTTTAAAAGATCACCTTGGTTTGTAATTAGAAAAATTAAACCTTGTGCCTCCCCCAGACCCCCTCCCACACCCCCACCACGGAGAATACACACTGAAGGAAGAAATTTCGATTTTCTATCTGTAAGCCAAAGCAGCTTAACTGAACTTGTGTTTTTGTTTCAGATCCTTAATGATCACAAAGACGATAATTTATGACTGACATACTTCTTGTGCCAAGGAAAGAGCTGAAAGGCCCTCCAGTAACCTCCATTAGACTGGTAGAGAAGACTAAAGGAGCCCGGCACACTTCAGGACCATCTGTCCAAATGGGTAAGTGAAATAATAGTGGCAAGCTGTCTCGTCTTGCCTCGTGATAAGAGTTTTCAGGCAAGTCTAAACTTCAGCAGACGTTCTCAGATCTGGGTTCTAATCTTTTCTTCAGATGCCCAGATTAAAAAACAACCTTGCACACTGAATTATTATCAGGGGAAAATACCAAATTGTCAAAAATGTGGTCTCCTACAAAACACCTTGTTTTGCTGTGGTTCTCAGAGATACAGCTACCAGAACTTCCTGACGCTTTCAATATGCTTAACATTATGCTTCGATGTTTTAGTTCTTTTTATTTAAAAAACAAAAACAAAAACAAACTCTCCATCTTATTTTGATCAGGATTTGGAGGCTTTTTTACTTCATGAAAAAAATTATTCTAATTCCAGTGTCTCAAGTCCGTTTTGCTTTAAAATGTTTCCTGTTGGTAATACTTAGAATTGATCAGTTGAAACGGAACACAGAATAAATCTCTATCTCCTGCTCATCGTGTAATTAAGATAAAATTCCCATAAAATATATGTTTCTAATAAACTATTAAAAATAGCTAATGAAACATTTAAAAGCCAACAGTTAGATAATCCTTTTTTTTCCTCCTCAAAATAAATCTGAACTGACCAATTGGTTAATTTCCCTTTTAAGTGCTTGTGCTGAAAAGCAACTGTTCTTCCAAGAAAGCACTAGCTGTTTCCAGGATACTTACACACGCACAATGACTCATGATGGAATAGATTCAGTAAACATACAGCTGTACTGAACACGAGCTAAGCTCCATTCAAGGCCAGGAAAGAAAATGAGCACAAATAAATATTAAGGAGGTAAGGGGGGGTGGGGCGAGGGGGATGGAACGCAAACAAGATCTGTCCCGGCAGCTCATGTGGCTTTGCCTCAATTCTCTTAGCCATAGCTTTGTGAAGACAGATGACATTCAATTCTATGTGTAATGCAAAATAGACAATAACTACTGAAACTTGAGACAGCTGCCAGGTGTAAAAAAAAAAAAAAAAAAGAAAGAAAAAGAAAAAGGGAAAAAAAGAAAAGATGATAAATCCATAAATTAATGAAAGACATCTGCTCAGGAATATAAAAGATCAGAGAAGTAGGGTACTGCAGCTGAACCTGAAGCGGTGTTCAAACAACCTGAGAATCTGAGTGTTGTCTGTTTACCCAGCACAATATAACCTTACCTACACAGCAGTGGCAGGGGAGGAGCAGAGGTGGCAAAAAGGCAAATGCAAGAACACATTGTGAGGCCTGGAGGAAGGGAATTCTTTTTTCTTTTTCTTTCTTTTTCTTTTTTTTTTCCCTCCAATTGAACTCCAAATTGTGGCTAGAGATTTTACCAGCTGCAGTTCCAACCAAATTGGATTGGGGCTCCTTACTCACATTTTCTAAAAGGCTTTGAAACCCAAAGAATTTTCGCGGCCTCCTTAGGCTCTGATTTGCTGTTTCTGAGAGGATTTCTCTCCCTCAAATGGGGAGAAAAGGTCTAGACTGTCTCATTTCATGAAGGTGCTAAAGCCAGTTGTTACTCCAGTAAGAAGTTGAACGCGTAAGATGTGTCACTTATAGAAAATAAAAAGAATTCGCTTAGTAATTTTTTTTTGTGGGCGGGGTAGGAACCAAGAGTCTCTCGGTCTTTAATATAAATGTTTTCCCCGTAGCTATTACAACTAATACAATTAATATGGCCCCATAAGGCTTCTAAAAATGTCTATGGACTATTTCACATATCAGAAATTCATTTTTAATCCATATGTTCCCGTTGGATTTTAGTTTCAAATTACCAAACAATTTTCCTTTCTAAACTTGTGTTTTCAGCGTTTCCCCTAAAAGTCAGGTAGGGAATATTGGCTATCACAGGAAACTGAGCTCAGTTTCCTTACCTGCACATCTTAATGGCTCATAATACTACTCTTGCGCTTTAACTGGGTGCATGCAAATGTCTGAGGCCCAAACAAGGCTATTTTTCTTGAGATGCAAAGAGGATGAATGACAAGGAACATCATGAAGAAAAACAATTGGCTGGCTGTTTCTTTTGGAATTTGAATAAAACTTAATATTTGATTAAATAGATTCATTTGCAAAGATACTATATATATATATATATATATATATATATATATATATATATATCTCCAAGATGTGAGTTCTTGGAGCAGGTGCACTGACATTGCTTCCAAACATGCACACACTCACTACTTCCTATTAGAAAGGATAACGAGGTAGCGCTTTTATATAGATTATATATGCCTAATGTGCTGAATTTAGAATGGATTTATCTGATAAGCTGGTATTCTTAATAGTTCTTATCTTGGCTACTTTGTTCAAAGAAGCGGATGATGCCCTTTGAAGCGGGAAAGAATCATTCCTTAAGAAATTATTCATTACTATTTGGAAAGCCATGACTACAAAGTAAAACATAATGATCATCATAGAGGTATGATTTCATCCCATTTCTACTCAGGTCTATTGAATTTTTTCCTAGGAATAACTGTGCTTCAGGGCTCAAAGATGGCCCTTACACACCTAAAACTGAAGTAGACACCACTCCCCAGGATTCCCAGAGCATTCTTTAAACTAAAAGCTTGGCAATTTTGCTGCATGCCATCAGGTAAATCAAGGCAACAACAACTGCCATACAAAGATGGAGACAGGAGAAAAGAAAAATGGGCCGAGTCTCCCAAAAAAACACTCAGATTCTCATTGGCTTCAGAATCGTGGGGATTATAGAAAGGGTTGCTGGCCTATCTTCTTCCTGAGAAAGAAGGTATCAATGAGATAAATGGTTAAAAGTACAGCATGATGGAGGAGAAAGAAACAAGAAGATAGAAAGCCAGAAGGTGGGAGATGTAATCATTAACTGCAACAAGAAGCCAAAATTATTTAGCTCCATGAAAGAAACAGCTCCAGGGGTAAGCAGCATTTCATATGAACACAGGTGTTTGCAAGCCATCCTGTTCAACAGACTCTTATATTGGTAGCAGAGGGAAGTTATTCAGCTGAAGAAGCAACTATATTCTCCTTAAAGCCTTTGATATGTATAGAAATAAAAGGAACTTCTTTCAATTCAAATCCTCTAAATTCCTCAGGGGATTTAGAGAGCCTGAGACAATGAATGTAGCCAACACTTAAAGCAATCTAAAAGATTTTTTTTCCTAGAAGACCCAACTTACTTAAAAAAAAAAAAAAAAGTCAGAGGCAAAATGATCCAATTACAATGAAAAGTCTAGTAAAAAAAAAAAAACTGGTTAAAGAGTTTAGTTGGCACGTATGGGACTTTGAAACCTGGTTTGAAATATTTCTTGAAATAGGTATGTTCCTTTCCTCTCTCTCTTTCTCTCTCTCCCTCTGTGTGTGTGTGTGTGTGTGAGAGAGAGAGAGAGAGAGAGAGCGAGAGAGAGAGAAAACAACCCACCATCATGACTACTGCCTTCAAAATGAAGTAAGAGATGTATGAGAGCAAGAGGGGCTAGCGCTGGACCTCAGCCTTGTGTGCACCTCAGATGCTCTTTCTGCCAACGATAGAAAACCATTCCAGGCACTGCCATCTTCTTGCTTGGCCTTTCTCATCACCAACATTATACGGCAATCATTTTGACCAATGTTTGTTAACTGTTTACAATGTGCAAGGCACGGTGCTTGGTGCAGCTTTGATTCATGGCTGGTAGTTTAAATTTTAGGTCTTTGAAAGGTGGAAGTTAAATCAGCAACCAAACCAAGACCCAATTTCTATTTATATATCCAAGTCCTCAACATCTTTATCTTCCTTCCTCGCATGACATTATTCTCTTCTTTCTCACTGTGGAAAGAGACTGTGTTTAACTGCCCCAAGTGGGTCTCATACTTGTGGCTCTCATTCACCTTATCAGAAATCTTCACTACCGTCCTCAGAGCTGGTTAGAAGGATGGCCTTCCCCACATAGAAAAAAATATATTTCCATCATAGCTGGGACTTTGCACTTACGTGGCAGCCTCTGGAGTGGGCTTAGATACTAAAATGTCAATCTCTAGTCATCAGGACAATTGCTCAAAATCCTCAATTTAGCAACAGCCAACTTAATTACTAAATTTTATGTCCATCTGGCAATTGATTATAAAAGAAACCTGCCTCTACCTGCCCCCAAATGCTACTATTCTATGACCCCAAAACACCAACAACCACAAGATTTTTAAAAATTTACTGAAAGGAGCAATTTACAGAGAAAAAAAAAGTCAGTTAAAAATAACTGGAGTTCAGGACAAGTCTAATAAAAAATACAACTGGCATCTCTACCTAAAAGTCAGGTTCAAAATATAAAAGAGTCATAAAAAAGAGCCATTTTTACGTCGAATACAGCTGAGTTTTATATTTAATTGTGCTCTCTCGCTTTCCAAAATAATTTGCTTTGTGTATGTTAGGACAAAAGATTTCTGTGTATGGCTGAACAGAGGTTAATCATGCATAGAGGCAGCTGCACCAGACCCAAAGAACAGACCTTGGGTGAACGAGAGAGAGAGAGAGAGAGAGAGAGAGAGACCAATGTCGTCTGAATAAATCAGTACCTGTATATTTCCTTAAAGAAACAACCACAACAAACCATGTCTCACTTAAAGATTAAAGAGAATCTCTTTCCACCCTCACTGCCCCCATGTTCAGTTTCTCCCACCCAAGCCTCCCACCAGTAAAGTGCTCTTCATAAGATTTAATCAGGTCTTCTTTACACAGCCCAGGAGCCTTGCAGATGGTTTAAAGGGAGAATTCTTCTTATGGAATCTTAAGGATCTCAAAACTGACTTTTCTCTTGGCTCCATTATAAAACTTAATACCCTAAAAAATCGGATAGAATTCAATATGACAATGAGATTTTTGTCCATCTCTGAATCTAATCCTAAAGAGAGAGAGAGAGAGAGAGAGAGAATATACAGGAAGAATAGCAGAAAAAGCACTGCTGAAAAAGCACATATTAAATCCCAGCTCTTCGAGGCAATTAACAACTTGTGAAAGTTGCAAAGATGTGGGTTTCCCGTGAAGCTTTTGTGCGATCAGAAGTGCCACACGTGTGTTGATGAAAGCCTATTACTCCGGATAATAGGAAAGATTGCATTCCTAAGAAGATACTAGTCTACATTATTCTATATATTGTGGAAACCTGACCTTTGGGGAAGCCTCTTTTTGTTTTGTTTTCCTCGAGGGGGAAAATAAAAGGATATTGCACTTCCCGAATAAGGTGAGATTTCGGACATGTCTTGAAGATCGCCACACTCGGACTTGATGAGTGACAGGGAGAGCCCTTCTGCGGTGCTGGGTGGGTGTGCTGGTGAACAAGGATGGTGGCTCAGGTGGTGGGATGACATCTTGGTCCTCAGACTCGTTGTCTCCCTAGTTAAGTCTAAGGATTCAGGAGAGGCTCTGTCTTTTCCCGAGAAGGAGCCGGAGGGAGCACCTAATGGACTCTGAAATGGGTAGGCCATCAAGGGAAGGGGGAAGGGGTGGCGGAAGGTGGACGTGGTGAAGCCCGCGGTGGCAGAGAGAGGCGACTGGTGCAGGGGCTGGTGGTGGCCGCCGGCGGGGGGGCCGGAGGCGGACTGGTCGGAGGAGTTTTTGCGGACAACCAGGGGCAGCGCTTCCGTCTGGTCTGTGGAACTGGGCATCTGCACGTTGCCAAAGGTGTCCAGGGGGTTCGGAATGATGACGTCGCCAAAGCACTGCAGGCGCTGGTTGGCGGTGTGGAAATTGTGGTTTTCCCCGTTGACTGCAAATCGGGCCTGGGGAATCTGGAGAGGCGGGAAGACCTGAGGAACCTGGCGGGAGGGTTTGGCGGAAAAGACTTTGACCACAGTGTCCACAACTTGCGACATGGCAGTGTTCAGTTCCTGCTTCAAGGTCTCGGCCAAATGTTTGCCTTCTGGTTGTAAGGAGTTTGGCCCGTGATCTCTTTCTTTGTTGTTGCCTTCTCGTTTCGGCTTGTTTTCAGCCAGCTCCTGCTCCCTGATCAGGGCTCGGGCTCGGTCGATGAACTGCCCTGGGTCCAGCTCGCACATCTCGTTATCTGACCGGCCCACGGAGTCCTGCGCCCTGGCGTCCAGGATCTCCGAGCGCATGCTGTCTTCAGACAGGTTCCCATCTTCATCATTTTCAGAATCGGTGCTGTCATAGATTTGGTAGAACTTCTCCTGCAGCTGGCGCAGCTGTTTCTGCATGTCCTCCAGCTGCTGCTTCAGCTGTCGGCGCTCCTCTCGCTTCTGTTCTTTTCGGGCTGAAACCAGCTGCTGGAAACTCTGTTGCTGCTGCTGGGGCAGCTTCTGCTTGCGTTTGTTTTCTCTGTAACTTTCTCGGGGACTCACAGACTGCGGGGCCATCTCTCTTTCATTTTCATTGCCCCTTAATGCCACACTGGGGGAATGGCTCATACCCCGAATGATATTCTCAACCCGGGCGCGCTTTGCTCTCAGGTGCTCATCACATAAGCGATCCATATCAAACTGGCTCATAGTAGGCCTGCCAAAAGGGGAAAGACACTCTGGGGGGCTGTCTCTTGAAGAGTTGCTGCATATATCCTCCTGATGTACTTCGGAGCCTGTACTAGAGAGACCGCTGGCTTGGAAACTGGGCTCCGTGCCACCATTTTTGTTCATGTTATTTTTCAACAGCTGGGAAATTATGGTTGCTCCTGGAAAAGGCATCATGGCATCTTCATACGAGTTCGCCCTCTTCAGCAGCTTGCGGAGTACATTTGACTTTTCCCCATCTGCATGCTGCACCACTGAATACTCAACATCCTGCTCAGAACCTTGGGGATTCATGGCACTAAAAAACGTTGCTCTTGCCTTAGCAAAAAATGCAGATGCTGTCCCTACCGTCCTTTTCACTCCAATGTCAACTCTTCTCCTCTTGGTTTGCCGGCTTAAGAGGGCTGTGCTGTCATGGTCAGGCATCACTGGACAGTTATTGTGCCATCTTCAAAAGCTCGTCAGCTGGGCACAGCTCAAGAATCCCGGGACCCTGGCCAACAGAACAAAAGGACTGATGAATCATTTTCTTTAAATTTCTCCAAATTTCCTGACCTCAATCCTGAATCAAATGCAAAATGCATAGGCTCTGGGATTTATGGCACATTACAATTATTGCAATTTATTATGCACTCTGCTTGAAATGAAACATTTTTAAATATTTCTGCTCCACTGGTTTAAGATGGATTAAGATTAAAAAAAAAAAAAAAGCAAAAACTGCTTAAGCACCAGTAATATGATTCTCTTTCACAAATGCCTAAAATGATACTGTTTATCTTCAGAAGAAACGGTAGATTATAAGAACACAGCCTCTGACAACCAATTGATTAAATTTTGGGTACTGAGATTCATATTACAAAAGAAGATGAAAGTGGTCTATACTTAAGAAATAAGGTTAAAATTTGAGGCTGTGTGAAATTTGGAGGAAAAATTCCATTTCTGAATTAAACTTACGGTGATTTTAATGCTCTTAATGGAAGAAGACTTGAAAATAAATGCAAATACTTAACACTCCCCCCCTTTTCACAGATTTTTAAACTACTTTTGTCATATGTGAAATGGGAAGGAGAACACCCCCATCAGCATCTTTCCAATATAAATGGTCAATTTAACATTGAAATAAATGCACAAATACTCATTTTACAAGTCTGCTTATTTAGCATAGATATGCATTTTTATTAGTAAAATCACATTTGAAAATGGTATCTGTTGCTATATTTTAACACAAGTGTAAGAATATTTATACATTTTCATGATGTCCTTTTGATAAATTATTACAAAGTTGGACTCACTGCAAAAGAAGGGAATTGTCACATTTTAGAAATCAAAATGTGGAACAATAAATTGAGTTAGGCAAGGATAAATACATCTTCAGTATCAGTTTTCTTCTATTCAGATCTGCCAAAATCTGTTCCAATGCCTAAGGAAACTTTAACATACACTGTTTGTGAATCGTATTTCTTATGCCAAATTAAAGGGGAAAAAAAGATAAATAAAGAAGGAAACAGCATTAATCAAAATACACGATAAAGAGAAATATCGTCTCTGCATATGAACTTCCATTGTTTCTTGAGGACACAATATGAAAAGAATAGCTTTCCTTGCATGTTATAAAAGGCACTTGACATATTTTGTGACTTATTACCTAGTGATACTAACCCCAAATTCTGTATAAATCTAAGATGTCGTATCTTTTTGCTTACAATTAACATTTTATGAAGAAAATGAAAATATTTTTTTCACACAGGGTTTATCTCATATTAAACTTCACGTTTGCTTAACAGAGCACATCTTCACAATAACAGGGTCTATTGCCAAAGGCAGCGTGCAGAGTGTTTGGAACAGCTCCCATCTCTTTCGGTTCACCTGTAAAAACATCTACGTGCTCCCTAGGACTGCATCTGTGGCTAGTTTTAAAGAATGACTATCCATGCAAATAGGCATAATTTCAGCATGAAATAACCTGTAAAAATCAAGAAAATGCTCAATGCTTAGATGACAATGTGTGGGTTTTTAATTTTTTTTTTTTCAAGCAACAAAGATTTCATCCTGCATTCCTTGTTCCTGGTTTCTACGTGAAGATACAACGTTTTTTTTTAAAAAAGCCTGTTTTAGAGTATTATGCAAGCAATATGATGCTTCTTTATATTTTTTGTATACTTAAAAATAAAATACTTTTTGTACGCCTCAGGATAAAATTTCCTGAAGTCAGAATGGAAACAGATCTTAAGAACTTCAACACTGGGTTCAAAATTGGTTTCAGAATGATTTTGAACCCTCAACACATCAATAATAAAACTGTGTTCAGGAATATCAAATGCAATGACAAATATTTCACTGACACATTAGATCTGATAAATCAGGTATAGCGATCAGATGAGAAAAAGAAAAAGACCGAGACAAACAAGAAAAGGGATGAATTATTTCAAAGCCTAGAAAGACTTGCACACTGGGGGTAGGTCTTTGCAAGGAGGACTTTGGTGTGTGTATCTCAGCTTTCCAAAAATAGAGTTCATTGCCATTATTAAAAATTTTTTACCTCTTTCCTTTTTGTGTGCAAATCCTTTCCTCTTTAATATCACCTGAAAGGCACATGAGTCTCCAATCAAAACGGTGAACAAACTTTCTGCAGTCTTTTTTCTTCCTCTGTTCATCTGAACACCCCATCTGGATTTTCCTCCTACCCATCCTTGCTAGGGAAAGAGCATCTCTGAAACAGAGGCTCAGAAATGACAGGCTGGTGTAAGAGATGAGCACAAGGTCATCCCCAGGCATCCTTCCTTTCCCAACTGCCATTTACCTCTGCGTCAACTGCACTTCCTCTCATCTAGCCTAGGTATCAACAGCTGCATCCCTGCTTCATGCCCAAGCCAGGAAGAGGGCTGTGCTCTTCCTAAGGTGGAAAGACATGATACTCTCATCTTCAGTGGACAGTGTTAATTCGACATGCTTTGGGGTCTTTCAAGAACAAAATATCTTGCAACTTCCTTCAAATTCACCAAACTAACCTGGTTTTTGCAATCCCTTTTTTTACCCAGTCAGGATTTTTGGATTAGATAATGACTTGCCTTCTGTTTTGGGCTAAGAGAATTTAAATATTTTTAGGTCTTGTAAAATGTCCAGCGAAGATGTAACAAACAGGACAAAACAAATAGGAAAAATTATATATTCCACTAAGACAAGGCACTATATCAGTAGGCACAAATAAATATATCTCTCCACATAGCTAAGGCCTAAACTTAGAACTAAAGGTATGGTAGTAGTACACACTGGAATCATAACTCATGGAGGCAAGAGACGACATTAGGTAATTGTAACTGTTTGACGACATTAGGTAATTGTAACTGTTTGACGTAATACTTCATTAGCATCTTGATTCATAAACAAGATCTATACGTGAACATACTGACCACAGAAGAAAATGTTTTGTTAAATGTCTGCAATAGAAATTAAATCACTTGAAAACACTTTTAAAGGCGCTTCCATGAATTTCCCAATTCAGAATTTAGAGATGCTATGGACTGACTGACTTTATCACTCATACCATCTTGGCCCGTTAAGATTTGTAGAAATTCCTTTATTTCTCAACATATGTACTGCCACAATGTTTCAACTACAATTACTATTGACTCTTATTGTATTTTAATTTTAACATTAATTTTGAGTTTAACCAGGCAGCAGGAAACCTTTTGATCAGCACTTGTGAACATTAATATCAGCAAGTACGCAGAAAAAAATACTGATACAGAATTTGAACCCAAATGTATTATTGTTTGGATACGCATATTCTACTCCTGTAAACTCCTCTTTAATATTAAAATTCACATGGAATATTTTTATTATTAAATATTTTGTCATACCATTTGGTATTTTACTACACCGATGCTTTAATAATTCCTATACGATGAATATCTTGACATAGCAGATTCCTCTCAGAAAAATGTAAGGACACATATCCAGGTAAAATCAAGTCAGATTTTAACTACTCCAAAAGATTCATTAAAACCTGAATTATCTGACGTCTGTTGTGTAATTTAACATGGAGAATCCGAAGAAACCTGGTGAGTTAATGTTAGAAAAGAATTTTCAGGGAAGAATTTCAAAGGAACACTGCATCGTGAAGTAGAAAGTGGTTAAGTGCTCTACTTTAATAGAGAAGTTATTTGGGGGAGGGGAGTACAACTTTTACGTATCTATCTGGAATCCAGATTCTGGACAAAGAAGTGTTCATTATGGTAATTATCCAAATAGTTCAGACAAATCTTTTATGAGACAGGGGGAGTGTAAGGTTGGCATGGTTTCCTGTTTGGATTACTTAGATTATCTGTCTTTGTTGATAAAATTATTTGAAGAAATTGCTCAAGCCTACACTTTAGTTCTTATAGAAAGCCACCTTTGAATGGGCCTCGAATCTACTTGGGTCAACCTGGTTATGAAATTTCAAGTGGAATATAACTAACAAAGAACATTTTAAGCCCATCTGAAAATCAGTAACTCAAAGGGGAAAAAAAACAATCAGATGATTTGATTGAGGTCCTCTCCTCCACCAAATCACTAAGCTGCCCTCTTCACTATATTCCAGAGTTCATGTCTGCTAATTAGCAACTTCTCCTTCAGAGATGTTTCTGCTTATTGTAAGGTTAAAAAAGCGTTTTATGTTTAGCTTGAAGAAGCCACTTGACACAAGTTAAATCTTCAATGAACTAAGATTGTATTGTCAAATCTTCTATCAGGCTTCGAAATTTCCTATCACAATAGAGTTCTCAAATCACAATCATTTCACTGAAAATTCCTCCATCCTATCAAAAATTCCCTACATTTTTCACCTGTAAAACGAACACACTATTTTCTGAGGCATGCTGAAAATATTTATCTGTACTTATCTAAAAAGCAATAATTCACCAAATTAGTAAATGAGAGAAATGATCTCAAGAAAAAACACGCTTTTTTCTTTTTGTAGAAACTAAAATACTCTAAATGTCCTTGGAAGCTCTAGAGTACACTAGGCAATAAGGTTTGAGAAATTCTTTATGTATATGTCCTTTCTGGTTTATACAGGTACTTAATTAGAATCCAATAATAATGATACATCACACACAATCCATCTTCATATTGTAAAACCAGTAACATTTTATAATTTCTTTGTTAAACCTAAACCTAAAATTCCTTACATTAATAGATGAAAATGCAAGACAATCCCTGAAATGATATAAGAAATTCTTTTTTTTTTTTTTTTAAAAAGGGGGACTATTTGCACTTTGAACAAATAAAGAGCAACCCTGGCAGCTAGCTTACGCTTTAAGATCGCAAGTGCTACTTATAGAGAAACCATGCTAGGAAATGAATAAAGTGAGAACAAAGATGCATGTTACGTATGCATGACTTTTTTTCCCACAAGGTGGTGATTAAACTGAACAGAATTCTGCATAATGGACACATAAAATATCAATAAGTACCAGGCGCAGATAACCCCTATTAAAAATAAAGCAAATAGACATGTCCATAGATGACACGAAAGAACTTCGAAAACATCCAAGGAAAGTATTGGGGGAGGGACTTTGATGTGTAAGTCTAAAGAGTAAATACACATGCTATCTCCTTTTCATGAAACGATGATCATCACCCAAACGGCAGAACCAACCAACAAAACCATCCTCCATCTAACCTATTTCTATGTGACACAAGAAGTCGCCTGTTTAAAGAAAAACTTAAAAGGTCAAGTTTGAATAATCCAGCTACAGTGCTTACATTGAATTCTCAGTATCTTCCCTCAACCATCAAGCCACAGCCCTTACCTTCCCCTATTTTGCCATTATATGGACAAGTCCATGTTGTAGCATATGGACACATTAACCCAAATGCTCCTCTTTTCCCTCCTCACCACACACAGCCCATTTTATTCTGAAAATACTCAGAAGTTCTTGCAAGAAACTCCTCACAGAGCCCACTGCCTGCATCACGCATCAAACAGAAAAGCGCAGTTACCTCTCACGTACTTGAGATTTTCCTTCTCCATCAAAGTAATAACTAGGACATCTGGCACATGTCTGGTACAATGACAGGCTCATTCTACTTTATGAGAGTATTTAACATACGACTTGAAAGAGTTTATGCACATACCTATTCTTTCTGGGCAGGGAGAAAGCACGCTAAAAAGATAAGCTTTAACAACAGTAACACTTTCAAATGACTTTGGTATTCTTGGCAGTTACACACACCACCCATGGCTGCCCAAAACACACACGCACACAAAAGACGCTCTCACCCACCCCCCTTCGGCACCGCAGACCTGGGAGATAGGCATAAAGTAGAGAGGGAAGCAAAGGGAAAGTCAATCTCCCTCCACCTGCTGCCTGAAGTGGGGGTACTGGCAGCCGCCTGGCAGCCCAAGTCTGAGACACAGCCTCAGCAGCAGCCTGCCAACATCCTTAAGAAAAATAAACAAACACAAACCAACTCGCCCCCCACCCCCAAGCAAAGAACTCACATGGCAGGGCTCAAAACATAACAACAGCCCAGTTCCCTTTAGTCCGGACAATCCTATTAACCAGGGCACCCATAAATTCATAAACGTCTGCAACCCCGGAGTGCGCATTGTGGTCTGGAACTGTACAGACACACACAGACACAGAGGAAATTTGCACCTGTCTTTCTTGACACAACACACCTGTCAGGCCCTGCCCATGCACAGCACTCTACTAATAGACCTCTGCCTACCTAGTTTAGGAAAGGAAATTATTTTTTTTTTTTGTAAGGGAGATTATAGGTGGGCGGGAAGGAGGGTGGGAGGAAGGGGGAGAGGGAAGGGGGGGAGAGGAAGAGACAGAGAGGGAGAGAGAACAAGAGAAGACACTTTTAGCCTTGACTTTGAGAGAAGGCCATCCTGTGCTTGCACTGTTTTTATAAGCTCAAGGAGACAACACAGACCTTCTTGGAAAAATAAAAACAAGCAGGTGAGTTCCCAGCCTTCCCCCAGGCGGAGTAGGGTTCTGGATTGCCAAGAACAGCAGTTCCACACTCCAACCTGCCTCTTTGGGCTATTTAAGACGATCGCCCAACCCCTTCTCCTTCTCTGCCAGCCTGGAGGACTCTCAACTTCCGAAAAAAGCTGAGAAGTGGCGGGAGACGTGAGTCTCTCTCTCGAAAGCGACTGCCCCGTTACCTCCCCTCCCTCCCGCCCTTCCACACACATCCCCCCCCTCATTCCCCCCCCCCCAAACCAACTCCAATCCACACTTTCCACCGACGTTCAGTCTTAGCAGGAGTGAGCGGCTTGCCCGCCAGAAGCACCAACAACTTGCTAAACTGGACTTTGGGTGATGTCTCCCCTCCAACGCCCTCCCCTCCCCGTCCTCTTCCTCGGCCCTTTGGGCCAGGACAGCAGCTCTTCCCACCCTCCTCACCATTCTCCCCGGTAACAATTACCCTCACCTCTGATCTCCTGCGGCCCCAGTCCTCCGAACCGGGGCAGAGCTGCAGGTACCACCCAGACAAGAGCAGATCCGCGCAGCCCGACAGCACCGCCAGCCAGCCAGCCCGCCAGCCCGCCCGCCAGCGGGGACTGCGAGAGTCTTGGCCTCGCAGATCCGCAGCCCAAGAACATCCCCTACCCCCGCCCGCCCCGCGACCGCCCGGGCCCCATCCCTGCGGCGCTCGGGCCCCATCCCTGCACCACGCCACCTCCGGGGGCTCCCGCCGCCGCCTTACCCAACTCCACTTGACCTAGCCCTGGTTCCTCCGAGCTCGGGAGAGGGGCGCCGCGCTGGGTTTCCCGGGACCATCTCTCCACCGCTCCAACCCCGATTTCAACATTTCGGCTTCCACAGCGTTTTGCGAGGAAAAGTAACAGAGCGCCCTCCTCCTCCTCCTCCTCCTCCTCCTCCTCCTCCTCCTCCTCTTCCCTCTCCCCCTCCTCCCTCCTCCCCAGCCAGCCCTCCGCCGGGGTTAAAAAGGAGAAGTGAAAGGTATGCAAATGACAAGCAAATTGGAAGAGCCTGGAAGAAAGGCAGCTATAATAAACAAGACAAAGAGAAAGGACCAGGGGACTTAGCACGGGAGTTTTAACCCCGGGGAGACGGGAGCGAGGAGGCTCGGCGGAAAGCGGGGATCCAGGCGAACAAAAAGCGACCCGGTCCCCCTCGCGGTCCCTCTCTCCCGAGAAGAGAGGGCAAGAGAAAGAAGGAAAGGAGGGCAGTCGCCTCCTCACAGCGCAGCAACAGTACACAAAAGGTGACAAGATCAGCGACAAGTCCAGCGCTATCAGCCTCCCCCCTCCCCTCCCACCATCACCGCCACCGCCACCGCCACCACCGCCACCGCCACCACCGCCACCACCACCCCAGCCACCAGCAGGAAAGAGAAAGAAATAAAAGCCAAGCGGATCACTTACTCTTAGGAACTGGGAGGAGCGGAGCGCTGAGTTCCACGGAGGCTCCTGCTTAGAAACTGTTTAGAGGCTATTTTATTAGGATTCATTTAAATAACAGCATTTTCTCCTGGAAAAAAAAAAAATGTTTACACGGGTATGAGTAATGGGAGTCTCTTTGGGAGAGTCTCTTTTTTCTTTTCTTTCTTTCTTTCTTTCTTTCTTTCTTTCTTTCTTTCTTTCTTTCTTTCTTTCTTTCTTTCTTTCTTTCTTTCTTTTTTTTTTTTCTTCTTCTCCCCCTTCCCATTCAAGAACAAGCCAGGACAAGTGATTCTGGAAAAGGGGAGGGGACTGGCCAGAGGGAGCGAGGATACTTACGCGGTTGCAGAAGGCAGTGGGACCCAGCGTGGTTTTGCCGGCAGGGAGAGGAGGACACGCGCGCGCACACACGCGGCGGTGTCTTGCGGGTGATGAATGTGATAATTGGAGCGGGGCCGGTGAGTGTGCGCGAGCGGGGCGAGCGGGGCGAGCGGGGCGAGCAGGGGCGAGGGGACCGAGGGAAGGGTGGGAGGGGAGAGGAGAGGCGAGGCAGGAGGAGAGCGGGGAGGAGCGGAGCCGAGAGGGGAGAGAGAAAGGAGGGAAGGAGAGAGGAGCGCGCGGAGCCGAGCGGAGCGAGCCGGGCGGAGCGGGCGCGGGAGCGGGAGCGGGAGCGGGAGCGGGAGCGGGCGCGGGCGCGGGAGCGGGCGCGGGCGGCCCGGCCAGAGCTCTTTGCGCCGCTGCGCTTCCCCGGCTGCAATGGTGTATTATTTCAGAGCGCTCCCTCGGCTGAGGGCTCCGCTCCACAACAAGATTTACTTTAAGACACAGCTGAAGGAAACAGGAAGACTGCACGTCACAGTCTGACTGACGTACCCGGCCCCAGCACCCAATCGCGAGGCGCCTTCGGATTCAAGGGGGGATAGCGAGGCAAGAGAACTTGGGAGGAAAAAAAAAATATAAAAGGGGTGGGGGTGGAGGGGCTGGGAAGAGAGGAGGGGAGAGGGGGGCCCCCCTGCGCTCCCCCCTCCCCCGCGCCTCCATCCCTGGCCTCCACCCCCCACCCCCACCCCCCTGCCCCCGCCCTGCCACCGCTTCGGGGCGACGGGATCGCCGCGCCGGGGCCGGAGCGAGCCATCTGCGGGCACCGTGCAAAGCGGGCGACGGCGCGAGCGGCGCTCGGCTCGCACTAGCTCGTCCAGGACGCAGGTCCTTCTTTTTTTTTTTTTTTTTTTTTTTTTCCACCCCCTCCTTCCTTTCCCAGATACAGCTGATCCAGTTCGCCGAGTGGCCGAGCGTGGAGAGCGGACTTGGGTGGAGGAAGGCACAGAAAAGTATATTGGAGGAGGAAAAGTGGGGCTTTAGGGGTGGGGTGGTACAGGAGGCGGGAGTGGGGTAGCTCCAGTCGTTCCACCTTCTAAGTGATCATAGATAGTATCACGAATACATGTCACCCTTGCTTCCGTGGAGAGGCGAGGTGGACAGTGAATTACAGGTAGGTTTGGGATTAAAATAATAGGTGCCAGAGGTTGCACTTGGGATCCGCTGCATCTGGTCGAGCAGATCAGTATTGGCTGAGTTCCAGTTAATCTCCCGTCACAGTTATCAGGAAGAAGAATATTTGCCACTGGTTATTTGGATTGTAGGTGTAGCAGCGCTTTTCTGTTGTGGGGAGTGTGTGTGTGTGTGGGGGGGGATGTTGCAGACATTACCTCGCAATTACCCCTTACTAACTGACTCGCCCCAGAAGGACCAAAGAGAGAGGTTTCATATAGGGGTACAGAGTTCTGACGCCTGGGAAACAAACCTTAAAGTTTATTAGGTAAGAAATTTCAAACGCTCAGATTTCAGGCTTCAACGTAAAGCTGTAGGAAATTCACTTTGCTTTGACATTTCTTGGATGAAAAATAACCAGCAAGCTTTCTTTAGATAATGGGGCTCTTAAAGAGCTCCTTGGGGGTTTTGCAAGTTGCAAATGCTAAAGGGCATTTCTAGCCACAGCCACGACGTGTCTTTCACCGGGCACAGTAAACGGCTTTTAATAAAGCAACCGCGTTTATGACCTAAAGACCCTATAAAAGCCAGGACTTACAAGGTCTGCGAAGCAGAAACATTCATACCTAGTCGATTAGACACTCAGTTTTTAGGTAGGATGGGGACAAGTATCTTTCCTATGTTCCTCGAATTCAGGCAGATCAAAGGTTGAATGACGTTGGTTGGGACAACAGAGTGTTTGTGAGGTGTGTTACAAGTACACTGGCCGACAACTACCACCATCTTCTGCAATACATGCACGGGCGCACGCACGCACGCGCGCGCACACACACACACACACACACACCTTTCTTAGGACATTTACAATTTCAGCCTCACATTCGTCAAAATGTGAAGAAGTCTTCTCTTTGAATAAGAATAGAGATGATAACGTGCCTGAGACTAGACCCTGTAGGAAACTTTTGGCACGGAATTCAAACATTGAAAAGAAGAAAAAAAAATCAAGCTGGCCAGGGTAGGTGTCAGGGATAAGAAAAGAGACTTGCTTGAGCATCCCCAGCCTTCATTCCTCCCTTTCCACCGCCCCCAGACACTCCCTCCACACCATCACGGAAACAACACAGAGGCATACAAACACACCACTCACACTTCCAGTGACCGGCTATTGTATCAAGTGTTATAATCGAGATGTGACAATTTAGGCTGGGAACAGAAATAATCTAGCAACATGCCCATTAGATGCAGGATGGAATAATGCGTCTATTGGTTGGGTCCTTTCGAGGTAAGCGGGTGTATTGAGCGCGGAAATGTGGGTGCTGTTGAGAGGATCAAGGCTACTTCCTCTCTTCTTTCCCGTCCTATTATTTTCTTGAAGTAGCCTAGTTTGTACACATATTAGTGCCAGCCCACAGATGAACTGGTAGGAGGAAAGGATATATGCCCTCCACACCCTTAAACCATCTGCTCATTTTGACGTTTAAAAGGAAGGAGGGCAGGGAAGGACGAGGGGGACAAGGGGGCAGAAATGGAGCGAGAGAGCGAAAAGATTCAGAGTCTGGAAGGAAATGGCTTGAACTTTAAGCCCACAAGTTCTGTCAATTGCACCTAGCGCTCCGATGCACGTCTTGCACACTCTTCGCCCGGGAACTGGCGGCAGGAAAAGTTCCCTGCGAACCCCAGAAAGCCCTCTGTCACTCCCGGGGCGCGGTGGGGGTGGGGGGCGGGAAGGCAGGCCGGAGTGGAAGTCGGGGTAACCCGCTTGGCAGACAAGGAAGCTCCCCCACCCCCCACCCCCTCAGCCCCCCCAGCCAACGCAGCGGAGGCTCGCGGCTCGCCACGCTCTGCCGCGGCAGTTCGCAGCCCGCAATAGGGCGCAGGAGCGGCTGGTTGAAATAGGAGCGCGCGCGACGCCGGGCAGGCGAGCTCGGTCCGTAGTAGCCCAGCTCGGTGAGCTACGTACGCGGAGCCCTGTCCTGTCCCCTACTGTCGGGGACACGTACAGGCCGGGCTCCTGGCAACCTCTCTTGCCCAAGCCGCGGCGCTCTCCCAGGTCTCGGGCCGCCCTAGAGCCAGGCAGGAGGCCCGAGCCCCCTATCTCGGGCGACTCCCGGTTTGTTTTCTGATAGGGGAGAAGCGATCAGTCAGGTCGGAGCCGAGAAGTCGCCTAAGATATTGGCTCCATCTCTGAAACCAGCGGCCAAACCTAGGGTCAACCCCTTCTTCCGCCCATTGGCAACATAAGCCCTTTGGCAACATAACCCCAATAACTTAAAAGTTAACCCAAGTTCTGACCCGTCTTCCAACAAACCTCATCATCCATCCATGCAGACTTGCATGTACTTATTTATGGGAAGGGGGATCTGCTGTGAGTTCTTAGTCAAACTCTTGCAGATATCACTTATGCATCTGGTTCTGGGTTAAGCACACTTTGCTTTGACATCTCCTCGGTGTTATTTCAGGCCCCCTGCCCGCCCCGCCCCTCCACCGTTCTTTCTTAAAGCCCTTAGAGGAAGGTAGGAGGGAAGATTGCATGTAAGAAATCTAAAACCTTACAAAGAACCGTCGTCAGATCCGAAAACCAATTCTGGGAATTTCAACCAGATCCAGCAGACAGGCCAACATGGGCGTGGATTTCGGGAGAAAGATGCTGAAGATCCCTGCCTGGACACACAAACACACACAAAACCATGCACTCTCCACCACCACCACCACCACCACCCTGAAGAGGGGAAGAGAAAGAAATAAAAACCAACTCCAGGGTGCAGGCCGGCCTGCTTCCGGCTGTCTGGAGGCAGACTGACCGCCATTCTCTCATCCCCCACCCCCTACCCCCTGTGCCCAGTGTGACGCCAAGCCCAACCTGGATCTGTTCTGAAAAGGGGGGGGGGGGTTGTGAAATGCCACAAGATCAGTAGCAAGTAGCAGCTGCGGCGTTTCTCTCCTGGGAACCCCACTGCTTAGAAGCCTCCCGAGTGATGTTTGTTTAACCAACAGCTTTCAAAGTAAACAGAGGCCAAGCGCTCCAAAGAAGTTGAAATATAACCCTTACAAGAATTTGGGGCCGCAGCGCTGGCGGAACAAGTAATTATTTTAAGCAATAAAGCTTCCATCCCCAATAAGGGTCCACCACGGTGCCCAAAGGAAACTAAAATCGCCCTAAAGATATAAATTCATCGAAAGGACTCATGACAATAAAGTGACCTCAAAGAGCATCACCCTTCGTCCACCCACACACCTGCAGGGTCGGTCGTCCGTGAGCGAAGGGGGCACACAACCGGCTCGATTTGTGGGAAGTGGGCGAAAACCATCGAAGGGAGGGTACATTCCCTGCCCCGGGAGTAGAAAAGAGTAGGCTGGGAGCTCTGCGCCGCCAACCCTGGCTTTGCCTCAGGCACCGAACTTTCCAATATCAAGATATTAACAGATGGCGGTGAGCACATGGAGGGCTGTTACTTACATAATCCAGCCACTCCGCCCGGCCGCGCCGAGCCCGGCAAGGCGTCCGCCAGGCCGCGCGCGCGCCTCCCGAGGGGGGCTCCTGCACCCCCCCACCCCAGATAACGTGTCCTTTCTCCATCCCCGCCCGGCTCTTCGGGGGCTTAGCATTTGGAGAGGTCGTGCTTTCAGAAAAACATTCGCATCGATCGGGTTGTGCTTTACCGTCTTCAGTGCACCGCGGTAAAGAAGCTGGGAGACCCAAGGGCAGAGGGGAGCGGAGCGAACGCTCTCGGGGAGAACCGGCCGCTCTCCCTCCGTATGGGGCGGGGTGGGGGGTGCCGGGCAGTGGAATGGATGTCCGCAGTTCCCATCCCTCCTTCTTTGGCTCGGAGGAGCAGGTCTTTCCCAGTCACTGAAATACAAAGGCCGGCTCGGGGCCGCGGCTGGGGGCGGAGGGGGGCGCGGGGCGGGGTGAGGGTGTGAGTGCGAGGGGACGCCTCTGCACGCGGGGGCGCAGTGGGCAAAGTTACGCGAAGCCTCCGGGCACCGCTCTGCTCCCGAGCTTCCGCGGGGCTTCAAGCACCGCTCCTCGCACGCGGGGAGTCCCTGGCGCGCGGCCTCCGCGGCCCCCGCCCCGCCCCGCCCCCGCGGCCCGGGCGCCCCCCGCCCCGCCACGCGGCGTGCCTGTGTACCTCCGCCCGCGTGTCGGGGGACGCGTGTGTTTGCAGAGCCTCTCCCTGACGGCGCCTCCGGCCGCCGAGACCCGTGAGGATACGCCTGCGTGGGGTGGAAAAGTTTCGGGTTGGGAGGGAAGGCTGGGAGTCGCCTCTCGGGGCCCCCGGCGGGAGCGGGGGCTGCCCGGCCGGCGGCTTCCTCCCGGTCTCCTTCCTCCTCGCTCCCGGCCCTTCCTTCCTCGCCGCGGCCCCGCGCTAGGTGTCGCGGCCTCTCGGCCCGGAGACCGCGGGCGCGAGATGCTGCGGCGGCGGCGGCGGCGGCGGCGGCGGCCCCGCGCTGCGAGCAGAGGGCACGCCCCTCCGGCCCGCGCGGCTCCCGGGGGTCCGGGTCGCCCCGCCGGGGCCCCACGGGCCTCGCCTCCTCCGGGGCCGCAGCCCTGCTTCACTGGCCCGCGCTGGGCACACGCCGCGCGCAGAGGGCAGCCACCTGCTCCCCGCGCTGCGCCGGCCCGGGGACCCCCGATGCCGCCGGGCCCTCGCCCCCGCCCCCCGTCCCCCGTCCCCCGCCCTCGCGCACGCCCTCCCCGCCCCCAGCCCGCCTGTTGCTGCGGGGGCCTTTCCCGCGGCGGCGCGCCCGCACCCGGGACGCGCTCCACCTGCGCAAGGGGGGCCCTCCCCGGGGACCCGAGGGGGGCGTTGGAAGGGTTGCAAACCTCCCCTCCCCCTTCTTTTAATCTCAGGACATTTGGCCGTTACTCCAGCTTCTTTCTTTGGTCTTCCAAGTCCAGGGTGTGAATTCCCCTGGGGGGGGGGGGAGTGCTCCATGCGGGGTGGCTTTTGGTGATTTGGGGGTGATAGGACTTAAGTCATCCTTCCTGTCCTTCGTACTAGGGTTTTACTCGGGAGCGGGCTAGAGATAAATAGGTGTAGGCCTGGCAGCAGAGGAAAAAGAGAAGGAAACTCCCAGTTTGGATTTATTTGGTGGTGGTGGTGGTGGGGTGGTGGGGTGCGGGGGAGCGAGAGAGACTCTGGAAAGTTGCATTTTGTTTAAATTAGAGCAAGACAAAGTTGAAAGGCAGATTTCTGTAATTTTTCTGGTGATATTTCTTTTATGAAGTATCTAAGTGTCTGTTTGTCATCATTTTGAGATCAAAAGGAAAATCCATATGCTGCAGAGGTTTTTCGAAATTGCTATTTAAATATGTTTTAAATGTTTTATCCAACATGGAGAGGGCTGCTCAGCGGTAAGACCGGTGACAGGGATAGCAGGATGGTTTGATGTGGAGCTGTGGTTCCCGAGAGTGGCGAGTAATCAAGAATCACCAAGGGAGCTTTTAAAAAACAAAGATTTCTGGGCCCATCCCAGCCAGGCAATCCGTGGGAGGACCTGGGCATCTGGGGGTCATGCTGTGTTTCCAATTACTGCTCAGTGACTGACTTCTGGGACCTTAGGTGTGTTACTTAATCTGTTTGAGCCTCAGTTCTTTTCATCTGGTAAGTGGGGATAATATCCAACTTACAGAGTTGCAGCGAATTTTCTTTAAGTAAAATTGCTCAGCGCATGGCTGGTGCTCAGTGAACCTATTTTGTCTACAAGTATGTGCTCTACACACTCACACTGATCCATACTCCTTTTATACAAAACTCCCCCAAATATTTTGATGAAGCTAAAAGGATTGTCATTTGATATGTACACATATGCACATTTTAGCATATGCATAGGTGCTGCTTTGGGCTCTTTATGTATACACCTCTCACCTTTTAGGGTGCAAACCATAGGATTAGTGCCTGTTTGGCAGCTAGGCTCTGTGCTCTTGGACCTAGAACTGATCATCCTGGCAGACAGGAATCACTTACTGATCTGAAGTCTGCTTTTTTCTTTCTTTCTTGTTTTGGTCCTTTCACCTTCCCTGCTTTATAGATGGCAAACCTTTCCTCCAGAAGGAACCAATGAAACTGCAGGACAAAAAGTTCTATTCAAGAAGGGAACAAGAAGAAGGGGAAAAAAGATCAACAGTCCTAGGTAAAGCTAAAACAAATGTGTATCATCTGTGGTATATTTTTACATGTCTGAATGAACGACTGCCCCAAATCTCTGTAAACTACAACCCTTCATGAACTTCTGTTCAAACCAATGAACACAAGCACACCCCAACATCATTACGAGGGGGCCCAGCCAAAGACAGCTGTGAGAAGGCAAAGAAAGATAGGCGGGCAGGTGCCATCCCTGGCTGTGACTCTGCAGTAGTGTGAGAGGAAGAAAGCCAGAGAAAGGGAACACGCTCAACGAGCAGAGAAACATCAAGAAGGCTGACAGTTTTAGAACTGGAGATGGCTGTGAGTAGCTAATTATACATCCCCAAAAAGGTATTTGCTGGTACCCTCCACAAGCTTGAGATAAGTAATTAGGGTGTTTCTTGGGCCAGGATAAGGGACAGATTGCCAGCTTGGAGCATCTGCGGGACCAGTCCTTAGTGAATGAACCCAGGGGTTGGGAGGAGGCACTCCCTGAATGAGAGAGAGTTCAAGCATCGCCCCTCGATGCCTGTCCTCCTAGGGTTTGTGGATATCTTTGGGCAAGTGTGGAAGATTGCTGCTCTCTCCTGGGGGAAATGCCTGTGACTCTAGAGGACAAAACAAAAAACCTCAAGACAACAGTAGGGAAACATACATGTGGGGCCAAACTGTTGGGACACAGGTGACACTGACTTCTCACTCCCAGGGTAGAAGCAGCACTTTGGCCTATATTTGAGATCCAGATAGATAGATTGGGGGAGGTGGAAGGGTCGGCGGGGGTGGGGGGTGGGGGGTGGCAGAGGATGAGCAGGGTAGAATGGGGAGTGGAGGGCAGAGTTTGGAGCAGCAGGGGTTGGGTAGGAAGAGGTGTTGGTGGGGGTGGGAGTGGAGTGGGTGGGGGTGAGGAGAGAGTGTAGGTATATGCCCTGCAGAGTACAAGTCAGAGAGGCCCTGGGGTCCAAGGGAGCAGAATTAGGGAGAGACTGCAGTTGGGGGTGCCTGTGACTGGAAGGAGACCAGGAGCACCAGTTCCTCTGTGAGGTGGCTCACTGAGGGCTGACTGGGGGGTAGAAATGTGTCTGGAGGGCCAACGGGGAGGCAACCGAAGAAAAGGTCATGAGGCTACATGGGACCTTTGCTCATGCCAGGTGAAGGGCGTAGTGACAAGACTTCCTCAGGCCCTCACTAGCCTGCTGAAACTTCGGAAGCCACTGGCTGGCTTGCTCCTCCTGGCTTGACAAGAAGGCCTGGGGCTGTACTTGGAAGCTGCTGCCTGGGCCCTGGGGCCATGAGGGCCAGCAGGTGTACAGCAGCAGCACCTGGCTCCCTGCTTCCCCCTCCCTCTGCAGACTGGGCTCTTCACCCCCAGCGGGGGCCTCCCCTGCAGGCCTCAATCCCTGCTCTAGGCCCTGTATGGCTCCCCTCACCCCAGGTCATCGGCCCTCTTCTTTTCCCTCAAAGCTAAGGCATCTCCTCTACGCTAATCTTCTGGTGGTGGTGCCTGGGAGCAGGTACCGGGCACGAGGGGGTGCGTAACCCAAAGTGGACTCAAAGAAAAACGGAATAATACAATTCAACAGATAACTAATGTTTGCAGCACATGGCTAAGAATGGCAGTGGGTGACCGTGTTGAGGGAGCAGAGCCAACTGGAAGACTTAGGGTCTTGGTCAGCACGAGTGGATAGTTATGTGTTTGATTTAGTTGGGTTTCTGAAACTTCAATTAGGAGCACAAGTGTGAAAGAATCCGGAGGAGGGGCAAAGTGTCCACACCTCCTCCTCTCAATATCCTGGTGTTCTTTCAGGGAGAATTGAAAAGGAGGCAAACGGACATAGCAACAAGCACTGATAGGTATTTCAGCACTTATTGAGCACCTCCAATGTGGTGACTGTGCCCCATGTGGGAGGCTCAGTGCCGCCATTTTCCTCATTCTAAAACGCCATTGATGATAGGACGCTCAGGCTATCTAAAAACGGCTTTTGACAGAAAAAGAAAACCTGAGGACTTTAAATGCACCATGGATTTATCTCAGTCTGAGAAAAAGTGAAACTTAGAAGTGAAGAAAGAAAGTATATTAAGTGTAGGTCTCTCCACAGCCCTGAGAAGAATCATCCCTACTGTACGGATGAGTAGACTGAGACGGGGGAAGGTTTCGCCACTTGCTCAAGGCCACAGAGCCAGGAAGTAGCAATCAGGATTGGCACCCAGGTTGGCCCTGCTCAGAGCTAGAACAGTTTCTCCTCGGGCACAAGACCCCTCCGCAAGACTGGGCTTTGTCAGCTTTCTCCTGGCCCCTGGTTCTGTCTCTACCCTTCGACCATCCACACCCCCTCCCCCACCCTCTAAGCTATGGAGATTTCCATGAGGAGAAAGTAATTCATGGGGGGAGAAAAGGTACAAAATAGTCAAATTACATTCTTCAGATTCAAATAGAGTCTTTAAAAGGGTAAAAACCATGCATGCCAGGTTTTGCTGTGCGCTGCAGGAAGTCGATGAATTCAAGGATCCCTGTATTGCTGAAAATAGAATTGTAAAAAATAAAAGGGGTGGGGGGAGAAAGTGAACGAAACTAATCCTATTAAACGTGGTAGCATGTTTTTGTGGCACGCAGGGAGAGATTAAGCACAGGAAAGGGGATAAGTGCGGCTTCAGTTTCACTAAACTAATGTGACAACTTGTCATTGGAAATCTTTGCAGCTTGTTAGTAGATGACTAGCTGATTCAGAAGTGTTTTCTATCATTCCCTTTGTGTCTCCCGTGAGGAGTTTTTTTTTTTTAAATTTTCTTTCTTTTCCTGTTTCTTTCTTACTCATGCTGCTCTATTTTGCTTTTTAATCCTTCGTGTCTCCTTCAAGTCAAAACATTTAGCTGGCTCTAATCAAGATTGGGTTTTGAAGATGCCCTTTGACCTCGAGTGGCCCGGAGAAGCCCCGGAGGGGGACTGCCCTCCAATCCCCAGCCCAGGGTCGGTCTTGCGGCTGGAAAACCCGAGCTTCTGGCTAACACTCGTATTTCAGATTTTATTTTTCAACGGCCCTTTCCCTTCCTCCCCCCTCCCCTTCCTTCTTATTCTAACCTCTTATTCTCTCCCATTTGCCTTGTATTTCCAGGCTTCTGGTTTGGTTTCCACCTAACCCCCTTGCTCACTTTCCCTTTCTTTTCTCTTTAGTAACTTCTTTCCCTCACCTGCTCACTTTCCCTCTTCTCTTTCATCTCTCTTAGAATTTCTTTTCCCTTTTCAGCGCACCCCAAAGAACTCTCTTAGTCTTTCTTTCCTTCTGGGAAGACAGCTGGATACGTAGAGAAACGTTGTGAATCCCTTACGGTAGTTTCCACGTTGAAGTAACCCCCACCGGAGAGGGCAGGATCCTGGGGGGCCCTCCTCCCCCAGGGCCTATCACAGATCTGCAGGGAACAAAAGGCTGATCTCAATCAAGAGGAAGCAAGAATTTTAGGCTCGGGCACTGTCTTTCCAAAGCAGGTGTCTAGCGTGTTTGGAAATACGGCTGACCGGCCCTCTGTCTCTGGCTTTGGCCTGGCTCCCTCCCCCGCTCTTACTTTCCCCACTGGCTGACCACCAGAGGCGAGATGTTGAGTCAATGGAAAAACAACATTCGCCAACATTAAAGGGAGACTGTTTGGAAAAGGAAGGCCCTGCAGAGGTGCAGAGGAAGCCTGTACATTAACACGGGCCACCTCTTATCTGGGGCAGCTGGGCCCAAGCCGCCCGTGCTGATTCCCTGGCTTTGCCAAGAGACCTTCAGCAGAGAGGCCAGGCCGCCTTGCAGGGGCGGGGTGGGGGGATGGGGGGGGCTGATCCCTATCCAGAAGCAGAGCATCACCAGCACTTTTAGAGACAAAAAGGCCTTGCTTTTCTCCCAGGGGCTTAATGGGGGAAACCTGCATCAATAAGCAAAGTCTTGCAAAAGGCAGCAGTTCTCTGGGCCTTTGTCCCTGGATGCTGCTCACTGCTCCTCACCCGAAACCCAGCCCCTAGGCCCCTCTTCAGTCTTCAGTCCTTTTGAAGACTCTCAAGTGCTGTAAGGACCAACAATTCTGACCTGAATGTGAATTATAGGGAGAGACGAGCTAAAGTGACCCAAAGGAGAATTAGAAAGAGAGAGAGAGAGAAACAAACCAAAAACCACGTGGGTAGGTTCACCCTGGCTCTAAATTGCTTACCGTTAAGTCTTGAGCCAGCTCCTGATGGAAAGATAAGGTAAATCCTTAATCAGTCAATAATTAACCGAAGCTCCATTAATGGTCTAGTCAACCAAATCCTGCTGACACCTTCAGAACCCTGCTTCAGTGGGAGGGTTAGCTGGAACCTTTCAATAGACCCCACTCATAGATCACACATAGAAAGAGGTGTAAAGTTCTGTTTTTACCTGCCAGTGAAGTCTTTTCTTAGGCTCACTTCTTTGGATGACTTCTGCAGATTTCACTTTTGGAAATCTCGGTGTGTGTGTGTGTGTCTGTGTGTCTGTGTCTTGTCTGTGTTGTGTATGAAACAGCTTAGAGATCCATTCTGGTTCCAGGTCCGTTTGAGTCAAATCCCAGATGTGTTCTGATCGTTACTACCTCACTTTTCCTAGAGGACCATATTTTTTCTTTCCTGCTTTCCTCATCAGTTTGTAGTTTATTCCCACTGTCTGTGGATATTCCTATTCTTAGGTTCTCAATGTCAATGCCTCTTCAATTTGTGGTAAAAGCAGAAACGCATCTTAAGGGATAAACAACCACGTAGCCCTACCAAAGCATGAAAATAATTTTTTCGATTTTAAATAAGTAGAAGTTTAAGGGACTAATAAATATTGATTTTGGTCTTTCTGGTAGATCAAGTTATTTTTACTTCCTACAGAAGCAAATTTTTAGGAAGAGGGGCTTAGGTCTTAAATTGTTTTTAATTTCATTTTTTTCTTTTGCTTTGCTTTGTTGTTCTGTACAGCATCTAGTGTGTTTTGATATGCTGTTAGTTATACTATTAGATGAGAAAAATCAGTATATTAAATGTGATTTGAATTTTTCCTAAGGTCAAGCTGTAGGTCACGACTGGATGCCAGTCCGTGAACTTTCTCTGTAATTTTGTCTACTTAAGGCATTTGAAAAACAAGTTCTTGGGGCTCCTGGGTGGCTCAGTTGGTTAAGTCCCTGCTTTCAGCTTAGGTCATGATCCTGGGGTCCCGGGATCGAGCCCCATGTCAGGCTCCCTGCTCAGTGGGGATTCTGCTCTCTCTCTCTCTCTCTCTCTCTCTCTCTCTCTCGTAGATAAATAAAATCTTTCAAAAAAGAAAAAAGAAAAGAAAAATATATTCTTTTAGATACTGAGGAAGTGGGGTACAAAAGTAGTGGTTTGATATGAACCCATCTCTGTCCCAGGAGAAAAATAACAAAAATTGAATGCTTGGTTACTAAGGTATCAGTGGTGTTATTCCTGCATGTCGGAGATGGTTCATCCATTTACACTTCTGTTGGTCCCACAGCTCAGCCTCTGTGATCACCAACACATCATTCTCCCCTCGTAATAGAACTCAGTAGTCTGGGTGCTCAATTAATCCTTGGCTGCTTGGGGGAGTTGCCAATGAGTGGAATTTCTGCCAATGATCTGTAACACCCTTTTCAACAAACATTAATTGAATGACATTTCTTTTTTCCTCAAACCATCCATCTGTCCTTTCTTATGCAACTGTTGAGTTTTAAAAGGGTAGAAGGCAAGCTTTCTTTTGGTCACAAGTTTGACTTAAGAAGATAATCTCTGAATTAAAAAATATGACCTACTACAGCCTTTTAAATAAGTCTAGAAGATTCACCAGCCCGAAGCAACATGTTAAATATAAAACTCATTAGATCCAGCCTTCTTTTTCTGTTTGCTCATTAAAACTTCCTGCTCCCATGAAGGAAGTTGGTAAATGGCTCGATTCAATGTTGCTATGATCATTTGGGGGTACAAGTGGGAATGGGAAAGGTAAAAAGAAAAACAGTGAGAAATTTTTAAAAAAACTAGTCATTTAATTTGCAGGTAAACAAATCTAGGACCCAGTTTTCTTGCGTTTTATGTTAACTTTCGATTGTTTTAAAATATCGAAAAGTATCTCACCTATAAGAGTGCTGTTAAGTAAAGCAGAGGACATACATCAACTTGTCTGTGTGGTCATGTTGCTTGGATATTAAAATGAGCTTTTTAAAAAATGGGACTAGAATCTATTTCCCAACAAGTTGAAAGGCTTCTATAATTACACTAATAATTTTTGGGTATCATATTAATGAGGATAGGGAGATGTAGACCTTGACATTGGCATGTTTAGTTACATTCACTATGAAAAAATGTTGTTTACCTCTCGAGAATTTCTTAAGAAAAAGAAAAATCAATCTCCATCAATGAGCAATATTTTTCTCCCCAAGGGATATTGATTTGAACATTGACTTCACAATGGGTGAGTTATTTCCCTCAGACCCCCTGTTATGAATTGTTAGGTGACATGTCTTTTATGAGCCAATAAACATGCTGTTTCTAGTATAGTAATCTTGTCGGGGAGATTCCAACTTCTGAGTTGTGGCTGGTTTGGAATATTTTGGCTTTTGTGTGTTTGCGTTAAGTATTTCTATGGGATGTAGTCCAAGTTTAAAAAGCAATATCTCTCATCTTCCTTCCTTTTTTAAATGGAATATAGCTTTTTTCGACATTCTGAGGGAAAATCAGATGCCAGTGAATAATTCTCTTTTTTGCTTGCTCCTCAACTACATGTCCTCTCAGCTTGTGCGTGGCCCCGTGACTCATGTGTAGTCATAGAAATGTCTTCACGATTCCTTTTTCTCTCTTTATGTAATGGTACAATATTGGTATCTCTAATTTTGAAAATAAACCAGATTCTCAATTTACCAGAGAAACCAGTATGTAAAGGAACATTGTGGTGAATGGAAGCAGGGGAAAGGATAGGTGGGGTCAAATTTTTGTTAACATGAACGCTCATTCTTCAATTTATCTGTTAGGATTTGTGTATAATGTATTTCCTTAATGAGCTTCTTAAAGGGCGAATTTAGAATTTATATTAGATCGCCTTTGAGTTTATTCATCCATCCATTTATTCTTGAACAAATATTAATTTACACCCGTATCGTGTGCCAGACACCGTGCTCTGCATTGACAATAATGATAAGTAAGACCCATCTGAGGCAGTCACAGTGTGGTTGAGAAGACATTAGGTCTGATAGTTATGAATACATGTTGACAAAAAATACTTTAGGAGCCTCTAGACTTAGCTTCATGGAAGCTGGGAGTATCAAGGAAGCCTTCAGGGAGAAGGTGAGCATAAGCCTAGTTAATTAATCAGGCCACGGGCTTAAGAGAGGAACAGAAGTGCGGGTCCCTGTTGCATAGTGAGAGAAATCTTAAGCAAATCACTGTACCTCTCTGAGCCTTAGTTTCCTTGTCTGCCAACTGGGCATAATCACACTTGCCTAATGAGATTGTTGTAGAGATTAAATGAGAATGCATGGAAAGGCCTCAATACTGTGTACAAAGTAGGCACTCCATAAACGTTTGCTGCAGAGGTATAGTAAAGTGACATTATAGCACACCCTAATATCAATCCAACAGATATTTATTGGGCACTGACCTGGTGTCATGTCCTGGATGAGACACCAACAGCGTCAGGAGACACCATGAGGATGGAGTGAGGGATAGGAATGACAGGCAGCTCGTGTAGGGATGGGGGAGACACACTGCTTCTGTGCTTGGCAAGCCAGAGGAGGTCTCTTACTGTGGAGTTCAGAGTGCCAGAGGAGGCCTGGTGGAGGAAGAGGCAGCCAAAGTTTGTCCTGCTAGACCAGGAAGGGCCTGATGGAGCCATGATGGCCTCAACACAGGAAAGAGACAAGCAGAACTTGCTCATTTGTGATTTCTCAGTTTCCTTTAGGTTTTCCATGGGTAGTCATTGCCCTTCTGTAGCTAGATTACAATTTCTTAGGAACCCCCCCCCCCCCAAGATTCTCATCTGTTTGCTGTTGCCAGTTATAATGTGGTGCCTCTGGTATATGCCCAACAAACATGGCTAGATCTTTATACTTGCCTCTTCTCCACATGCTGCAATATTCTAGTCGGTTCTTACGCCCAGTCAGTTTCAGAATGCTCAGATTTAAAGGCTTGCTTTTGTGCTTATTAAAGAGATTCATGAATTGGGAATTGTGATCATGTCACTGCCTAAAACTCTTCATATTGCTCTTAGGATAAAGTCCAAAATCCTGAATGTGCCTGACAAGACTTTGCATAATCTGGCTCCTGTCCTGGGCTCCTGCCTCATCTCCTGGAACTGCCCATCCTCCCAGAATCTCTTGATCTTTTAGTGCCACTAGCGCCCTTATACGTATGTTGCTGCTGTGTGTGCAAGCTCTCCCCAAACCGCTCCTCCAGACGAGCTCCTTTCTTTAGGGTCCCACTTCAAAGTCCTTTGTGCAGGAAAGGCCTCCCTCATTTTTTAGGTTAGACGCTGGAAGAATACAGGCTCACATCACCTCAAGTTTTCTTTTATTCTGCTTACCACAAGTGAAATTAATTATTTGAATGTAAGACTTATTCATCCAACAGATATTCTCTGAGATCTTAATGTGGCCTACATGTTGGGACTACCACACAGGAAGACAGAGTCTCTGCCCATGGAACTTGTGAGTGAGGCAGTGAGCAAGAAGCAAATATAAGGATGCCTGGGTGGCTCAGCAGTTGAGCATCTGCCGTTGGCTCAGGGCGTGATCACGCGTTCCTGGGATCGAGTCCCACGTCAAGCTCCCTGCATGGGGCCTGCTTCTCCCTCTGCCTGTGTCTCTGCCTCTCTCTTTCTCTCTCTCATAAATAAGTGTCTCCCATGAATAAGTAAATAAAATCTCTTTTTATTTTTTTTATTTTTTTTTATTTTTTTTATTTTTATTTTTTTTTACTTTCATTTTTTTTTTATTGGTGTTCAATTTACTAACATACAGAAAATCTCTTTTTAAAAAAAGAAGGAAATATAGATGTGATATAATGTCAGACAGTGAGACTCGGGACAGTAGTTAAACTGGGTAAGGGGACAGAGAGGGCTGAAGATAAGTTGGGAATGATAAGAGGGAAAGCCTTTGGTCGTTTCATTTGGGGAGAATTCCTGATGCCCAACACAACGCCCCGCATCTACACAAGTACCTGACAAATATTTGCTGAATGAAAATCATGTTGGTTCAAGTAGATCTGAAGGAGCAAAGGGTTGAATAAGGCTAATCCAGTTATGCCTGCTTCTCCCCAAGTTCCCTGACTGTATCCAGGACAATGTCTGCCTGTGTGTTCACCCCACATTATGTAGGAATCCACGGCGAACCTAAGTCCCTGTTAGAGTTGACTATAATCACACCTTTTGTGTGGTAGTGTTGCACATTTTCTTCTTAATTGCCCTGGGCAAAAAGGCAACTGGTTGGTGAATGAAATACTTATGCTTTGAAGAATTGATGTTCTAATCAGTTCTATTTATACCAATGATCAACCATTTCTCAGTGAGGAGGAGGAGAAATTTTTCTGTGATCTCTGTGCGTCGAAGTGACTAATGAAGTCAATCTGGGCTTGGCAGATTTTGCCACAACTTGGACAGACATAGCCCTCATGATGTTGTGTTGCTTCTCAGCTTGCTGGTGCTCTGGTTCCCATTGCAATGATCTCATATTTTGGCATCTTCCTTTCAAAGTGTTATCTTCCCATTTTGCATGATGGCTCAGGCTTAAGGCACCACCTACCACTTTTCTTTCAACCAACCTTGTCTTCGTAACAAATATTCTGAAGACCAAACATACTCTATTAGTTTTATTGTTTCAATTTTGGTGGAATGGGGAAAGAGGGAAGTTCATGCTCTCACAATTTTCTTCTTTAGTCTGAATGTGAGAATTGGACATTGGGGCTCTGTGTGAATTGAGATTCAGACAAATCGGGTCCATTCTCTAGTCTTGGTTAAAAACAGTTTGCACAGCATGAAGGAGATGAGCAATAGGAATGGTTCCTATTCTCTTCTGTGGACCCTAGCACACCTTTCCTATTGGGCTGTCACCTGGCCCCACTTCTCCCATGAAGCAGTGTCTTTCCCTGCCCTGGGGGGGCCCTTTCTGGTTCTGCACTTTTATAGGAGTCTATTGCTTTGTTCACACCAGTCTTTGGACAGAAAAAAAAAAAAACAATCAAAGTCCATACTCTAAGTTCATTTTGGCTCTAATCCCCGCTATTTTGTCTGTCCCACCCCTTTCTCTCTTATGTATCACACTGTTTATCTCCACAACCAGATCCCAGACTCCCCAACAGAAAATCACATAGTTTCTATCTACCCTTAACCAGCTCCCTCAACCACCTTGTGCACTAATCAGAGGTCTTCCAATCATTGCTGCTCAGGGCTTGGGTAAGAAAAAGATCAGAAAGAAACGGAATATATTTCCAGCTTCACACTCTTTCCTTCACTCTTACCAGTTTGTAATTATATATTTACTTATCTTTTTACATATTGACTGCTCTCCCTTCCCTCAAGCTATAAGCCTCATAAAGGCTGGAAAATGTGTCTGCTTTGTTGACCAAGGTATGCCTAATGCTGGCCAGAGTAAACATGTTTAATGAATCTCTGTGGAATATAGGAGTGAATATAGAGAAGAAGGAGTTCATTCAGGGTGGATTTTCATTTACCCTAAAGAAGTGAAATGAAAGCAAACTTTGGTGGTTTTGTTTAACTGTGGGCGAATTGGTATGGACCAAGAAATTCAATTAACTGTATTCATCAATTTTTGTTTCTGGGCTAGAATCATGAGACTAAAACTCCAGAATTCTTGGTTCTACCTCTTTTGTGGCATTAAAAAACAAAAACAAAAACAAAAAAACAACCCCCCAAGCCCAAACCTTGGCATATTACACCACCCAGATTTTTTTTCTTTGTCTCCAAGAAGGCTCAGCTGAACGGTAGATTCCTCACCCAGCGCAACAATCACAAACTCCGAAAACCTCAGCTGCCCCAGATGATGTCACAAAACCCTTAAGAATGCTCACTGCTGAGTTGGGCACAAGTCCAGCAAACACAATTCTTCCTGCCAGTTATTCAGGGTCTTTGACAGATTAGGTGGTCTTTTTTCTTCTTCTGCTGCGTCTTTTTTTTCCAACCTCTTAAAAGGCAGTTCAGTTTACCTCTAAGCAAGACATTAGCTCTGGCTGCCCCAAATAACATTTTAATTGAAGTCTCAGTCCAAACAAATGCCCAGCCTCTTTATTAACCCCAACAGTGTAATTTTTCAACCTAAGACTGATTCAGGGGCAAACTGTCTCACCGAGGCTGCCACGCAATGGGACATGGCAGTTTTCCTCAACCAGTCTCTTTTCTGACCTTGATTTGAACCTTAATCTCTTCTAACGATGTTTTCTTTATTAGCGTCTCACAGCCGTGGCACAAGACTAATTTTCCTGGTTTTAGACTATCAGTTTACAGAGGGATTTCATTCCCCTTTTTGCCCCACAAAGTAACCAAGATTTCACGGACCAATTTGGGAAAAGGAAGGTAATATCTATTCTTCACATTTGTTATGGTTTATTGGTTGGTTGGTTTTTTTTAGATATAGTCATTTAAGTGGCTGCTTTGCAAAACGTTCTGTAGAATTTTAGATTGTATTTTTGATGTACATTAAAGTTTAGGTACAAAGAAGTCATACCCTGAATTGTCAGAAAACCCCCCAAAAGAAACAAAACTCCTTTAAATGATTTCAAAAGAGTTTTCATCAATAGCCTGATCCACACTCATAAAGGTGAAAACTAATGCTATTATCTGAATAATTCAGGCAAAAACAATATGTTTTTATTAGAGACCTCTAATCTTTTAGGGGAGATCTGAATTATCCAGATAATTGCTGCAATTCCTTCCTTCATTTTTATGCTTAAACATAATCAATGAGTAATGACAGAGAAAATCATTTTTCTTCATTATACCTCCCCATTTTTTTGACATTGGTAAAATGATCCAAATTAGAAAGAAAAAATGCACATACTTTTCAATAACAGTGAAAAAAATGTGTTTCTCTATTTGGAGTATACCTTAATATAGCAGAACTATGTAGGTAGAAAAACAGTGCTTATGATCATGTGCTCAATTAGATTTATTATAGGTTTTTGTACTTTTTAGCATTAGCATGAAAGCATATTGGTTATTATTTTTTATAACCTAATTGGAGGCTTTGTATCTAGTTACCCCTCTGTTCTCAGCTTAATACAATAGTTTGTTGATTGCAAAAATTACATTTCTGTGACTTTAAAGTCCTAGAACTAGGATTGCCATTGAAAGTTGAGGATTCAGTCTGGTGTTTGGAGGGCAGGGACCATGTGCCCTCTGGGTGTGAGGAGGTAGGCAGCTGGGAACAATTGTCTGTCCCCTGCGGTGTTCAGTGGCATTAGCAGCATGTTGGCACGATAAACTTTGCCTTCATTTCACTGGCTCAAACAATTAGTGGGATTGAATCAGAGTTCTCCTAGATCATAGTTTATTATATGTTATTAAATTCCATTATTCAAGAAGTTGCTGCTATGATTATAAAACTTCCCAACATATCCTGCAAAGCCCTCATCTCCATTCCTGGTGCATTTCCTTTTACATTTATCTTTTGCTTCTCTGATAGACAAGTTTTTTTTTTTTTTTCTTTCCCCTTGGTGCTTATTTAAAGAGCTAAGAGCTAATTTGAAAATACATCTACGAAAGGACAACAGAAATGAGATGTGAAAAAAAACTGGACGAAGATTCTTAATTAGTCCATTATTTGACACGCACGATTTAACATGGTATGCTTAGCATTGTGCATTCCCCAAAAGAACAAGGCTCTTTTTTTTTTATCCCAAACTTTAACTCCCTCTCATTCATTATATCCCTTCTTGTCACTTTCCATTAGCTGATCATGACATCCTTTGCTGGAAGGGCGAGCAAGCAGATTACTTCCAAACTGGTGTAAGTGACACTCAAAAGACTGGCCTAAAGGGGCTTCTGTGGCAGCAACAAGCTCCTCAGCCCCTGGAGTTGGAGAATGTCATTTCAATAATATATTGGAGTCCGTTGTCACATCATTTCTGTAGCAACTTGGCAACTTCCCAGAAGTGGCAGGAATGGGTCTTCTACTGTGATAGAATCTGATGTTATCACGGTCACTGATGAGAGCAGTAATTTGTTAGTATAGTATAATAATATAATTAATAATTATTATTAATAGTATATACTATATATACTATATACCGTGTAATAATAATAATAATACTATATATACTATATACTATGTACTAATTATTATTAATAGCAAGTATACTGAATAATTAAAATTCATATTATTATTATGCTGAGCCAATCTAATCCTTCTAGCTAGTGTCTTGCATTTTACAGATGAGGAAACTGAGGACCATAGTAGTTAAATAAATTGTCCATGGTCACACAGCTGGTAAGTAGCAGAGCTAGGGTTTTAATCGAGGTCTGGCTGACTCCAAGCTATGCCTCTTTTTGTTAAAGCAAGTTATGCATAACACACCAACTTTTAGGAGACTTCACCTAATTTTATTGCAACTGAGAAATAACCCGTCATCAGGCACTTCTGAGCAGAGGTGGGGATAACTGAAAAAGACAGTCAGGGATTCAACACACGGGAACAAACAATGCCAAGGGAAGAAGTGCAGAATCTGACGCTCTGATCAGGTCAGCTCTGGGGGAGTGAACCATTCCCAGCTCATCATCCCTGCCTCCGTCCCCCCAGCCCACAAGCCCTCCTCTACTCTCAAAGGTCCAACCTCAGGAATCATCCTCAACCCTGGAAGGGCATCCACCTGGGAAGACCTGGATGGTTGCAGACAAAAGGTGTATCCTATTCATCCACAGCAGTGAAATCTGATCTGAACAGCCCTGGGACCAGTCCTGGCTGCCACTCAGACCCTCCTGCTGGCTTCTGGCCTCTCAAGCTCCTCTGTTCTTGAGAAAACAAGTCTTCTTCATTAACCAAATTTTACCTTCTTTCCTTCACATGAAGCACGTTTTAGCTTCTTTGCCCAGCAACCTTTGAAATATTTTGATTCTAGAGAACAGGGAAATACAGAGCAATCCATTAAGTACAAGTGACCTGCTTTTCTACTCCCAGGAGAAAATTCAAAGTCCCATGATATCTATCTTTTAGGTTTAAGCTACACATATATGCTGGGCTGTAAAACATGGTGGTAATAGGATAAACTCTGAAGTCGGACCACCCAGCTTTAAGTGTAGACACCCCCACCAACAGTGTGACCTAACCTCTCTGGATCCCAGTTTTCTCACGTGTCAAGTACCTCCGTCAGAGAGCTGTTGTGACAATGATCTAATGTGCATGAAGTAGCTGGCCCATGGGAATCACGTCCTGCATCTAGTTATCGTTCCGTATGTGCTGGTCAGTGTTCTCGTCTTAGCTGCTGTTTTTTTTTTTTTTTAATTTTTATTTATTTATGATAGTCACAGAGAGAGAGAGGCAGAGACATAGGCAGAGGGAGAAGCAGGCTCCATGCACCGGGAGCCCGACGTGGGACTCGATCCCGGGTCTCCAGGATCGCGCCCTGGGCCAAAGGCAGGTGCTAAACCGCTGCGCCACCCAGGGATCCCTTAGCTGCTCTTTTTGATGATGCTCCAGACTCCTTGATTCCAAGCCTGTATTTAAGTTCATCCTCAGCCATACTTCTGTCCCTTCTCAGTCCGTGGGGCGTGATCAGCTTCCTGCTTACACCTCACTGGTGATTTTCCAGGTCTCAGTTCCTGTCCATTTAACCATAACTCTTAAGTAAGTGCCTCCAGCATCTTCTTTCCACGCCTGTGTGATGGACGCATTTCTGCCTGGATGCCCTGCTCGCCCTGCCTGAAACCGAGGCAAAGCCTGAGTGCAACCCTCCTTGTTCAAGGCTGGACGTCCTTGAAGTGAGTGCTGGTGGAGGCAGTATCACAAGGGTGTGATCATAAAGACAGCAGCAGTGTCACCCCACAATTTTGGGACCTCTGGAATGTCAATGAAAAACTAGCCTCCCGATATACAGATGTATACAATACCACAGCGAGTGCATTTGTTTAAATCATTTTAAATGTAAAAGAAATAATGATTAAAAAAGTCTTTTTAAAAAGCCCTCTGTCGTCAAGGCCACCTTCCCAATGATCTTTGTACCTCGGAGAAGGGGGGAAATTGTACATATGTATGTGTATTTTAACTGGGGGAGTGTGTGTGCTGGGAGAGTGGATGGCCAATGGCAGGAATGGGGAAGAGGGAATTATATTTAATGAAACTGGGAGTTCACATGGACCTTTCAGACTTAAAAAAAAAAAAAATGTTGGTTTTACATGCCAAAGTCTTGAAAGGGACTTGACGGCTCACGGCTTTGGTGTATTTTTCCAGATGGCAGATGCCATTTTGTGTTTTGCATAAACTGACTAAATTTGCTTGCTCTTTGTACTTATTTCAGAGGCAACCATTCTTTGCTTTCAATAGGACAGAAGAGCTCCTTGGCACTGGAACCCTCCTGGTCTGGTGAGGGAGGGATGAGGGATGCTCTGAGGACACACAGCCATCATCCAAAACTTCCTGAGTTTGGAGCAAGGCAAGAGGTTGGACCAGAGCTTTGGATCCACGTTGCCTAAAGGATGGTTCAGACTGTGTGAGCGAGTCACAGAAGGTGAGCTATGCAAAGAACTTTCAAAAGTTATCTTTCCTGCCCATTTTTATCTCCACAGAGGACAAATAGGTTCGTGGCACTCTTATTTCAAGACCTCTACATCTTACTAATTGCCGGTTGTGTGATCCTGAAACTTAATCCCTCTGTACTTCAGTTTCTGAAAAAAAAAATTAGGATGATAGGAATAAATAACACTCATCTCTTAGGATTGTTATGAGATTCCATGAGTTAATCCACATAAAGGATTTAGAACAGTGCCTGGCATCTAGCAAGTGTTCAAGAAATGTTGGTAATTATTATTTTTATGATTCATTTCTGTGGAAATTTGCATGTTTTCCCCTTATTTTCTGAGGATCGACCTGCCCGACTCCCGTTGTCATCATGCCAACTCTTTGGGTTGTTTTTATGGAAATAGACTGATAATAGAGTGGTTCAGCTGTCGGCTTTGCAGAACAGAATCAAGTTGAAGTTCTTGAAGGAACGATCAGTAGCTACATCTCAAGAGTGATTTAGTGTCTCCATGCCTCAGTTTCTCCATCTATAAAATAGGGATAATAATAACCATACCTGCTTCACAGCATTTTTGGGAAGAGTAAATGTGACAGTGCTTGCACAATATCTGGCAAGGATGTAAAGCATGTCAGTATTGTTATTATTTTTGCTGCCCCAAATATACTGAATAGTGCTCTTATATTCAAAAGTACCCCTAGGAGCTTGTCAGGGCTCCAGGCCTCTAGCTTCATGTCAGCTACCTCACCAGAAAAGAGAGCAAACACAGAAATAGAAAGATGCTGTGAGGCCATGGCTTTACTGGGACTCTTTGCCAAATAATGACACAGAATTGACAGAGTTGAGTCTTGCTCAACATGGATGCCAATTAAAGTTAGAAAACTCAGATTTCTGAGCAGACCAATCCCCACTCATTACATTGGGGATTATTCCAAAGGACAGGAACTATTGGGATAGGAATTGTGGCCTTATTTTTCAGTCCTACACCCCCCAAAATACAGCATACCGTCAGGGAGGCTGTGAGGGAGCAATAGTCATCCGGGCTGGTCACCTCTCATGGAGGAATCTGGCATTTGCACATCATAAGTATTTACATTT
Source organism: Canis lupus baileyi (assembly GCF_048164855.1). Lineage (NCBI taxonomy): Eukaryota > Metazoa > Chordata > Mammalia > Carnivora > Canidae > Canis > Canis lupus. The sequence goes on from NC_132843.1 coordinate 69,499,014, forward strand.
CGCATTTTCAAAAACTGCTTATTTTTTTCCCCTTCAAACTGAAAATGGATAAAAGTTGCATCCGCGAGTGATAGAGGCCCCTCTCTGATCGTGTTATCGAACAGTTGAAAACTGTCTGTATCACATTCATCATTTTCATCCAGCGGTGATGAGTAGTCTCTATTAATAACTGAACAAAGAGGAAAAAAAGGAACTCTAGAAACTCTCACCCCAAAGCCAACACAAAACCTGAAAAAACCCCGAAGAACTTAGAAAAAGGGAGTGGGAAAAGGGGACACCTGGGTGGCTCAGTAGTTGAGTGGCTGCCTTTGGCTCAGGGCGTGATCCTGGGGTCCTGGAATTGAGTCCTGCATCCGGCTCCCTGCGGAGAGCCTGCTTCCCCTTCTGCCTATGTCTCTGCCTCTCTCTGTGTGTCTCTCATGAATAAATAAATACAATCTTTTCCAAAAAGGAAGTAGGAAAAGCATCACAAACCTTGCAGGTACCTTGTTTGCTCTGTTAGATCTTTCTGACCCCCCTTTCTTCTGCTGAGTTACTTCCCACAGTGAGAATAAGATGAGAATAAGACTTGAGTTGGGAGAAAAGATGCATCCTCTCCTTCTACCCTGGGATGCGAATGCTCAGCAGGAGACTACATTTCCCAGCCTCTCTTGCAGTGATGGGGGGGGGGGGGGCACATGACTAGTTCTCATCAGAGGACCAGGAGCTGAATTGAAGAGATGTGTGTCACGTTGGGGCTCAGTTAAGACTGCACGTAGCCTGCTCCCTCTCTGTCTCTGTCTCTGTCTGTCCATCTTCTGGCTAGAAAATGCCTTGATATCATCCATGCATAGAAGACATAAAGTCATTACCTGGAAGGAACGTGAATTCCTGAATCACTCCTTGGAGAAGGGCAGCCCAGAACAGCTGCCCGACCAGGACTGTCCACATGAGACTGTTTCTGAGTGAAAAATAAATGTTCATTTGTTAAGCCCCTGAGTGTTGGGGAATTGCTTGTCTTATCCGCAGACATTACTTACTTTGACTGTTATAGAAATTGATAGCAGAAGGGAGCTCTAGAAGCAGTTACTTTTTCTTCTCACCTTCGCTTAAAAGGCAGTCAATTATTTCCTGATACCCTCTTCTTCTTCTATTATGTTGTCCAAAGCAGCCAATAATAACCAACACGTGCTACTTTTCACCTCTAAGCTCTAGAGTCACATGGTCTGATTTTCAAGTTACTGAAAGCAGCAGTTTTGCCAAGTATTTTTCCACTGCATGATATGGATCTCCAGCCATCCAGGGGAATGTATCTGCTTTTTGCCACTTGACCACGGAGTCAATGCCACATATTTTAGGGTTCTTTTGCAGGACACCGTACTGGTACTAAGTATAATAGTCGAGTTTAGTCAGAAAAATGTAAGCCTCTTGTGGCAGATGCAATGTAATGTGTTCACCAAAGGATCTATTTTCTATGGACACACGGGAAGATCATAATCCCCTCTCCTCTGCAATTTAATTGAGGCCATAAGACCAATTCTTTGTAACGAAGTGTAAACAGAAGTATTGTACTCACCTTTGATCCAGGGAGGTAAGAGTACGTGTATGTTTTCTTTTGCCCCCTCTTCCATGGAGATCTTGAAGGACACATGTTCCAGATGGTAGCCAGAAGATAGAAACCACTCAGCCCATGACCTGAACAAGAAATGACCTGTATTTTGTTATACTAGCCAGGGTTTGAGGGTTGTTTATTACTGATACATACTCATTCACATTCTGAAATACTCAGAGTATTTCATCAGGGAGGAATTCAGTGTAAGGAATTAGAAAATTATAAAACCAGAATCACTGGGATAGCCAGGGAATGAAGAGGAAGGGTGCTCTTGCTAACTTTCAGGATAGGTGAAAGTGAAGGCTCACCAGGACATCAAGTTGCCACCAATGATCTCAGCTGCCTACAGCACCGATGGGGGTGAGGCTAGGAGGATGCTCGGAAGCTGACACATAACCCCAGGTCTGCTTTCTGCCAATGCCCACACACCTGCTTGTAGCTACTGATAAGGAAAAATGGCTTTTTCCTTCCACTTTCCGATGATGGCAAGAGCATCTCTCAGTGGCACATGGTACCCAGAACCCCACTGCCAAAAGAACCTGGGAATTTGGTTGTCAGGCTTTCAGCCCTTATGGGACAGAAGGGAGCTTAGAAGGACAAAGATGGTACTTACTGAGTCTCGATGAAAGATGTCAGGCACAAATGCTTCTTGTCTTTCCCATAGGAAACCCAAACGGTCATCCCTCCATAACTCATTTCCTTTTCATTCTTGAGGACAGATGTTGATCAATTCTTTATTCCCGGGTACCAGACATTACCAGGAAAAAACCCAGAAACTTGTGAATTGATTTGGATGGAATGACAACAGAATCAATAGCAAATAAGAAAGTTGTCCCCATATATTTAAGTTAGATTTCAAGGGTCCTGTTCATGGAATCTGATGATTCTCTCTAACGGCTGCCCTAGTTTCTTCCCCAGCTGAAGCGATTCTCCTTCCTCGTCTACTCAGAGTGACCATGTAGTGCTGCTACAAGTGACAAGTGACAAGCTTGAGCTCAGGTCCTGTCCACATAACCAAAAAGAGGAGGATTTGATAATGATCAAAGTATCATTTGATCATTAAATAACATCATTTAAATAACCATTATCACGGTTATTGGATCCATAGAGATTGCCAATAATGTGTGTGTGTGTGTGTATATAATGCAGTTTAAAACAAACATATATACATCAAATTGGTTGTGTAGAGTTAGTCAAAGTGTTTCTATATTTTATTCACTCGGCTTTGAGCATGGCTTTTGTGCTTTGGCAGAGCTGGGATTTCTTTGAGAAAATGGGGCTTATGAGTTCACATAGGGGCAGAGTGGGGAGTATTGTGTAAGTGAGGAGGGGATGAGGTAGACTCGGGTGTTAGAAAGGACCTGTTCAGCCAGAAGAAAAGGATACTCAGGAAAGGGAGGGCCAGACCCTGGTGTGGTTTCATCTAGAAAAGGCACAAAGTTAAAACCCCGTGGAAGATTAAAGACATCCTCTTGATATTTATTTTCCTCATCAAAAAAAGGTAAGACTATTGTGCCTATGGTAAAAATAATAGTAGAATGACTCAGACTTATTTACAACCATCAAAGAAATGAAAGATATGGATCATGTCACTAATTAATCTTATTATCATTATAAAGTGGTGACCATATCCAGCTGAAATGTTGTGTGCATAATAGCACAATTATGGGGGATGTGATGATGTAACAGTTGCCAGTGCCCAGTATTTAGCCTCTCTTTTCCATTCCCACCCACCCTGATCTATGGCTATATTTAGTTGTTTTACACAGTGTACCTGGACCAAAGTCTATTTTACAAAATTAAAAGAATAGAGAGAAGTTAGTCTTCATAGAAAAACCAAGCTCCCTAAAATCTATTTCCCTTGGTTACCCATGTTCCTTCTTGGTAAATGTATTTTCTCCTACTTTGCACCTAGAATCATGGATGGAACACAATCATGAGTTTATTTTGTGTAAAGGGAAGTAGAGCATTGAGCAATCATCTAATGAATGCAGTCAAGATGGTTAGTGAATCTGGAAAATTCCACTCTCAAAAAAAATTTACTTTCTCTACTCTGTAGCAGATTTCCTCTTGGCCTTAATTATCCACAGAGTTGTCCAATTTTCTGATAGTCTTTACCATTGTTGACATCACCTTAATAATTTATTTAATGGATTTCATGGGTTCATTTGGGAACCCTTTATTCTAAGGGCTGCTTTTATAAATTATTCAATAAGCATTGAACACTATTCCAGTTATCTGTTGCTGCGTAATAAACGACTCCAAAACCTAGTGACTTAGTGCAACAATTTATTATTATCACTCTTGGTTCTTAAGGTCGATGGCTTCTGCTGCTCTTACTTGAGTCCCTCATATGGTTGCAGTTCTATGGTAGCTGAGGCTGGAGCCAGTGAAAGGTTTCCTTATTCATATGTCTGGTGTGGGACTAGTCAGGAATCTTTTTCTCTTCACATAGTTAGCTTGGGCTCCCTCAGAGCCTGTTGCTCTCTTGGTAATCAGCCTTCTTGCATGGTGACCAGCTTCCCCCAGTGCAAATGCTCTAAAATCCACATACAAGTTGCAAAGCCTCTTAAGGCCTAGCCTTAGAAGTCATATAGGTCAGTTCTTCTACGTTTTGTTTCTCAAAGCAGTCACCAGCCAACCCAGATTCCAGGAGTTGGAGAAATAGAGTCCCTTTCACAGTAGGGGGATGGCTTGTGCATTTGAGGAAGGACAGAAATGATGGCGGCTAATGACAAGCTATTGAAAGTACCTACCATGTGACAGGCACTATGATAACGTGCCTGGGGAAACATGTTGAATTAAACAGGCATGGTCTCTGCCCTTGTGGGGATTAAAATCCATCTTAGCTTTAGTGTTTACTTGACAGTTTTCACAATCCACTGCTGAGCTAGATAAATCTCAAAAACAAGTATATTTGGCTATTAAACTGGTAAGCGGTAATATGATAATTTGTGGTCTAGTCATTTTGACTTCTTCAATAACCACATTGAATGAAATTTGTGATTATCTGATCCATAGCTTGTGTGATCCATTTGATGAGCTGATCGGTGCATGCATTCTCTAAAACACCTAAGCAAAACTGGGATGTCATCTGTTGCTTAACACATTGAGTTCCTGCTGTGAATGGAGGCTAAAACTAACATTTTAAACTTGTGGTGGGGAGTATCTAAGACACCGAAAAGGCAGATTTTTGTCCCTGGTGAGCTTCCATTCCTTTTGACCATGAGTAGGTGGAGCAAGCTGTGGCCATTACAAAGGAAAATGTGGAACCCAGAAAATGCAGAAGAAACGAGACAGGCCGTGTTTTCCATCTCCCTCTGGAGAATTCTCTTTTGGAGAGAGATAATAGACTATTCGCCTCAGTTTTCTTCCCTCCTATGTCATTAAAGGAAGGTGATCTAGGTTCGGTAAGTAAAAGGAGATTTCAGGACAGGAATGTTGACAGAAGAATTGGTGGTGCTCAGCAATCCTCAGGTCTTATCGTTTTTGGCATAGTTTAGGTCCATTTCACGGTAACAGCTCTGAGGGGCTGGGGGAGGGGGCTCATGATGACACAAGAGATCCCTTGACATTTCAGAAACAAAGGTCAAAGCCTGAAAAGGCCCCAAAGCAGGCAGAAATTCCTGCACACGCTTGTCAATTCCCTGCCATGAAGCTGGTATCATATTATGCCGCCTTAGATTACGTCTGTGCATCTATGTTATCTCACCTGCCATGAAAGGACATTACAGGGGATATTTTAGGTAAAACAACAACAATAATAATACATACTTTGCCTTAATTGCGTAGATATTTTGAGCAAAACTAAATTTTGGCTTAAGTGCCATATAACAAGGCTCCTCCATTAACTTTGACTTTGTGACTCGTACTTCATCAGATTGGATACTTTTCTCACACTACTGAATCTTGTGTCCCTTGGGTATCATTTGCTAAATTAAACTTCTTTCCACTTTTCATGCCAGTTTATTTATCTGTCTGAAATGCCTGTCCCTATGCCTCTGGAAATTCGTAATAAATTTTAATTATACCTTTCTCTTCATTTGGCCAGTGCATATTTATTTCAAGTGTTTTGGGCTATGTTGTTGTTGTGCGCCTGCTGATAGATGTATTGCTTTATAACTTTTTGTGGGCACTTGATTTGCCCACCTTCTTATCAGATGTTAAACTGAATGGCAGGAGCTTCCTTATATACAGAAGTATATGCACATGCGTATGTGTTGTATATGCATCCATACATGCAGAGGGCACAACATGCTCCATGCTCTACTTTCTTTCTGTTAAAATCAAGCATATTTTGTAATTACCTGATGAATTGGATTAATACATATGTGTAGTGGGATTATTCTGAGTTTTAAAGTACCTCAACTACATATTCACAAAGATGAAAATAATCTAAATTATTGCTCATCTTTTCTCTGGGGAAATTCTTTTCAGGAATTCACGATAAACCAAAGTACTTCAGCTATGTGAATAACTGTGATTGATTATTTGTGGCAAACATGATATTTTTTCTTGAATTATGGAAGTCTTACTCTTCAACTGAGGCTACCAAGCCTTTGACGTTTCATGTCAGCCTTATGGGAGTTTATCAAGGTTTTAAAAAATTGGAGAGGACTATGAGCATGACTTGGACGACTTAAACTCTTCCTTTATAATGTATAGCTATCTCCCTGTTCTGGCTCCTAAATGACATACAATATTTATTTATTTATTAGAGAGAGAGAGAGAGAGAGAGGCAAAGTCACAGGCAGAGGGAGAATGCCTGTCTCCATGCAGGGAGCCCGATGCAGGACCTGATCCTGGGACTCCAGGATCATGCACTGAGCTGAAGGCAGATGCTCAACTACTGAGCCACGCAGGCGTCCCAGTGACATACAGTTTAAGTAGAAACTTGTGCTTGGCCTCAGGAAAAATCTCCTAGCATGTGTCATCACCACTCTTCCCTTTTCTAACCAATTTGCTGTCCCTAAAACCTTTTCATATTACAAAGTTTGATGCTGCCACAGCCTATGTGCTAGGTCAGGGGCACTGCAAGTTGTCTGATTTTAGGGTCACCAAGAAGTATTTTCTATCCTTCAAAAATCATAAATTATCTTGACATCCCTGATATTACAGTAACATGAAATAAACCTTTCTTCTCCTAATTAGGCTTATACTGAAAATGCAAATCCTGCTGGAAGCATTCATATAATGATGGGTCCTCATTCACATAAGATGATCATGACTGATGGCAGATCTTTTTTTGAAAACAGGTTTTGATTAGGGCAAAGTAGTGATTGAGTTTGGGACAGTGGTAGGTCACTGCATTCTTAAAGCAGCTTGTTCAGAAGTAGAATATTGATACCCCGTGGAGAATCCAATATGATCCCTCGATGTGCAGAAAGGAGATATTAAGTCTTCTGTTTATTTTAAAATTTTCATCTTAGGGGGCACTTGGATGGCATAGTGGTTGAGCATCTGCCTTTGGCTCAGGGTATGATCCCTGTATCCTGGGATCAAGTCCCCCAGTGGGCTCCCCACGGGGAGCCTGCTTCTCCCTCTGTCTATATCTCTGCCTCTCCTCGGTGTCTCTCATGAATAAATAAATAAAATCTTTTTTAAAAAGATATATGTATCTTATATATATATAAGCTCACAGCCCAACATGGGGCTTGAACTCATGACCCTGAGATAGAGAGTTGCATGCTCTACCAACTGAGCCAGCCAGGTACCCCAGGGTTTGTATATTTTTGATGCACACAATAAAGTAATACACATGTAATTTATAAGTAAAAACAGACAAGTTGCATATACCTTAAGTATTTTTACTGATAGAACTGTGTGATCTGAAAGCTTAGCATCCACTGCTTATGCAGGGTAAATATGGGTAAGGTTATTGTGAATCTACATGGAAGAACAGGAAATAGTTACAGAACAAGTGTTTGCAACCTCAGAATCCTCACTGCAGTTATTAGTGATTTCAGTTATTGGATCAATAGGGAGTTTACTAACTCTCAACCTGACGCCAGTCCCTTTTAAGATGTCAAGAAATTGCTCAATTTTAGGATGTTGACCAAAGAAAGTAGATTTTAATCATGCTTTTTTCCCTCCTATTTTGTTTTCTCAAGGGTCTCATGGGAACAGAAAGTTTTGAGAGAGTTTACTGTTTGTGCAAGATGACTGGTTGGGTAAAGAAGTCCAAAGTTTATGATCTGCAGAACAAATAAAACCTGGGCAAAGGTAACTGAAACGAATGTCTCCCATCTTGTCCCTTCAGCCTGTCTAAGGGGATGTTTGCGCCAATGATTGCATAACTGAGAATCTAATCTATGTGTGTCAAATGGAGAGGAGGCACATTTTAGACTCCTACTGGTTAAAAATAGTCACTGCCAGTTATTCTTCTTGGTTTGATAGGCAATTGAATTGTGGTGTCTATACAGAAAGCATATGAAATATCTATTTGTTGATGGGATTATTTCTAAATATCCAGGTGTTGCTTGTCAGACAGCATCAGAGTAGCTAAAAATTCTAAAAAATTAGAATTTTTTTCTCCTTCTCCTAAAGTAGACACTGCAGAGCTCTTGGGAAATACTAAAGTAAGTTTACCAGTTCATGGCTACTCTGGACTTTTGTGGTGGTGATGATTAATGACATCAAGGACCATTGGCTTGTTCTTGTGATTACTCCACAATAATTGTAAGTATTCGGACTGGATGACTTCCAGTCTAAAAGACTAGACAACTAGACAACTAGTCTTTTAGAAGATAACTTCCAATGCATAAATGTTGATGGAACAGTGGAAAGTTACTGAGTGGTTGAGGTTAAGAACTTACTATTGGAGAAAAAAAGAACAATGCTTTGGGTCTCAGAGATCCTTACTGATGAGATATTGACTGAAACATTTCTCTTTAGTTTGACTTTTCTGTTGTTGTTGCTTTTGTTGAAACTTGAAGTTTTTTAAGCCAAGTAAAGAGGCATTTTATATAGAACAATCATGAATTGTGATAAGGAATGAGCCAGAAGCCCGTTTTGGATAGAAGCTAAATAAATTAAAGAGGTGACCTCTAATTTTAAAATTAGGTACTGGAGAATTTTATAAACTTTTTACAAGTATATTTATCATTCAAGAATTACTTTCTCAAAGAAAATTTTAAGGAGGAGATTAAACATGAAGAACAAACCAATCAGAGTGAGATCCTCTGCCTAAATTTTGGATGGCTGAAGAAATCCTAATTGATTTGATAATGTGTTGCATGAAACCCACACAGAATTGTCTCTGCCTGTGTATGGTATACTGGTAGTTAAAACTAGTTAGTGTCCAGATTATCTGAATAACCATAAGTTTGTGGTTATAATTGTTTAAAAAGAAAAACCCCATAATTTTCCAGTGTGGAAAAGACAAATTCCAATTTCTAAGCCTAAGCCTTGCTATGACCTATTGTTTGGAATTTCACTCATGACCAACTATTCACATGGAAAAACTAATTACAGTATAAATTTAGCTTAGACATTTGGAGGTACTTCTGTAGACTGAGACACTGGGCTGAGTGGCAAATGGGTTGGTAGTTTCTGGACTCTTCCAAAGTCCAGAGTAGACAATTGTCTTTTGGAGGTTATAAATTTGTCATTTTCCCCCCTGGAAATAATGACCTTTGGAGGGTCCATCAACTCTATGATTTTCTCAGCTATCCATCCAGGGCTTACAACATCAAGTGTGTGAAATTATCTGTTCTGCCTTTAAGAGGAACTACTTACTGAGAAGCATTGGTGACTGGGGATAGGTGTATACTGAGATAATGTGAGTTGCAGGAGTAGAGATGATGGAACGGTTCATGATTCAAAAATGGGCTTTGATTACTGGGCATTTACCCCAAGGATAAAAATGTAGTGATCCAAAGGGGCACCTGCACCCCAATGGTTATAGCAGCAATGTCCACAATAGCCAAACTATGGTAAGAGCCTAGATGTCCATTGACAGAAGAATGGATAAGGAAGATGTGGTATATATATATGTGTGTGTATATATATAACAGAATACTACTCAGCCATAAAAAAACGAAATTTTGCCATTTGCAATGACATGGAGGGAACTAGAGGATATTATGCTATGTGTAATAATCAATATGAGAAAGACAATTATCATTTGATCTCACTCAGATGTGGAATTTAAGAAACAAAATAGAGGATCATAGGGGAAGGGAGGGAAAGATAAAACAAGATGAAATCAGAGAGGAGACAAACCATAAGAGACTTAATCGAAGGAAACAAACTGAGGATTGCTGGAGGGGGTGGGGGGCAGGGGGATGGGGCAACTGGATGATGGGCATTAAGGAAGGCACGTGATGTGATGAGCACTGGGTGTTATATAACACTGACCTCTAGCTCTGAAACCAATACTACATTATATGTTAATTAATTGAATTTAAATCAAATTCAAAAAACAAAAATAGGCTTTGAAACCCATGGAGCCTATTAGATGGGTCAATGAATAATAATACAAACAGTACTTATAAACCCAAGAACGTGAAGGCATTTGATGAAGAAGATGACAGAATGGAAGAGGAAAAAAAAAAAAAAGGGACAGCCAGAAGGACAGAGAGGGACAGGGACCAGAGGGCCCGAGCCCGAGCACGGCGGAGGCGCACGGCTGGCGGGCTGCACGCTCAGAGGGCCTGGTTTTCCAATCTGGCACTGGGCTTGATGAGTCTGTTTATTCAGCTATGGTATCAGACGTTCCCTTTTCCTGCCCGAAGAAGTCCCCTTTGAAGAACTGCTCTGCTGGGGAGTAGCTTCCCCTTGGACGGTGACTCCTGTTTGCAGACCTAAAGGGAAAGAACTGGAAAGGCCACGAGAATGTTCTTTAAAGCGATATTCCAGCGCCACGTGAGGGGAGGATGAAATGGCAGTAAAAGATTTATTTCCCGGTTGAGGTATTTTTTTCCCCTCTCAAGTGAATGTAGCACTGAACAAAGGTGTCACATGAATGCGACAGGGGTCAGATGTTCTTGGGGACCTCCGGGTCTGTGTAGTGGGGTGGGAGAGAGCACTGTGCGGAGCGGGAGCCCTTCCAGCTTCTGTAGGCCTGGAGAGAGTGGGGGGCACACCTGCTGGAGTCGAGAGAGAGTCGGAGCGAATTCAATAGGCCCCGACACCTAGTCTTGCAAGTCTGTCTCTGCAAAGGAATCGCTGGTGGTGACTTAATCAGAGCACCGGCCTATACTTTCAAAGCCAAGCAGCAGAGAGAACTTGAGTGAATTGGGAGACAATATTCATTACCAAATTGGGTAAATCAGAGGTCAAAAATTTCACTTGGGGGCTTTACTATTAATTTCTTACAGCTCAGCGGCACTTTTTACTTTTCAAAGTAGTTTTTCATCTAGCCCTCACATTAACCCTGTGAAGTAGCTCATGTTGATGTCAGGATCCTGAATTTTTTCTCTTTGGAAAAAGGATGGGGCCAAAGAAAGGGAGATGGTTCCCTAGCTCATCACTGACAGGGGCAGGACGACAACCCAGGTCTCCTGACTCCGGGACCAGGTCTCTTTTCTCTGTGTTCTTGCGACCTATACAAAGTGACGATGGGAGTTTCAGAAAAAAGGAAGGTGACATTCTCCATCTCCTCCCAGGCATGTAGAAAGTTGCTGTGACTTTGAAGCCACTGCTTTGCTGTGTCCAAATTCTCTCTCCGGGACTGGCCTTAGGGAGGAGATTCAAAGTGAAACCTTCAGAGGGGGAAGTCTCATTCTAGTCACTGTGGCTGCCCATGCCTCTGGTGGATTTGTTCAATCTTTGCCTGTACCACATAAAACAGGAGCTCTCCAGAATGAAAAGGGTTCTTTGTTCCATCTCTGAGATGAACCCTTTGAGTAAGAGATGCCACTTCACGGTGAGGCCTGGCTTTTCCAGGAGAGGGGATGGGACCCACATTCTCTTCTTGATTCCTGGCTGAGACTCGATGGCTCACATTGACTCTGGGGCCTGGAGGTAAGGTTCGTGCAAAAGGGAACTCGGGGCACCAGCAGTGCTTGCTTGAGGGGTCAGAGTGAACCAGAATTTCCTTCCAGGGAATACAGATTTATGTATGTCAGGGCTCCAGGGAGAAACTCAAAAGAGGTCTTACCTACTTGCTGCCTTTTCTGCTTTGACACACAGAGCCTTCTATTTTATCTATTTCTGGATGGTTGTCTTCTTTCTACATGTAGATCTGCAGTCGCCCAACATTAAGCTCTATCTTGTCATTATTTGTGTCCTCTAAGACTTCCTAGGGTTTAAAGTATCTGATGAATGAATGGGAAGCCATTTTCAGCCAAGTGCTTATTCCAGGCTCTCTCAGCCTATAGTTCAAATCCAAATCACCAGGGAAATAGGCATGTGTACTTTGAAATAAGTCTCAAGATGAATCTCATGTGCACCGAAGTTTGAGGATTATTGTTTTATCCCTTTTCTCCTTAGCTCGGACCCCTCTTGGTAATAGAACAACGCTATAAGCACAGTCTCAGATTTGTGTGATGTTTTCTAATTCACAAGGCTTTTTTCACACATTGGTCTAATTTAATACTAACGTGATGGGGCTGATTTAACAACAGCCCTCTGATTTGGATCCCTTTCCCATTCACTTTTCAGATGAGGAGACAGGAATGAGAGTCTTTGGATCACATGACAAGTTCCCGGCAAAGCCTGTGTTCATCCCAAGTTTTGTGATTCCAGGTACCATGCTTTTCCCCCCATTACCCTTGTGGCTCTATACCTTTGTGAGTGTTGCTGTTATTGGTGTGGGAAGTGTTATTCCTGATAATACTTACTGTCTACATAGCTGGGGACAGCTACTGTGATACATGTATAAAGTCAGGAGGAGCTAACACTGTGTATTCCTAATGAAGTCTATGGTAGGATAAGTGGCTAAGACTAATAAGGAAGTGTCCTTTCACGCAGATATTACAGTATAACATTTTTGGTCAGTATCAACTTGGAAAAGCAGAATTGAGACCTAGTGAAGGATGAGGGTTCTTCGAGAGAAGGACATCTGGTTGTTCACCTGTGATTAAACCATATTCTCCTGACTTCATTTAACCAGGGATGGAGAAGGGATGGGACTCAGGCTGAGACCCTAGGAGTTGCTCTGTGACCTGGAGTCCCAGGGATGATCAGGCCAGCTCTACTGGCTGTAGAGGTTGGCTGTTTGAAATATCTGTGAGGTTCACAGCTAGGGCCAACCAAGACAATGAGGAAGTGGTGTGGACATACAGAATGTCATGAAGAGGAGTAGGTCTCATCTCATTTAATTCAAAATGTCCCGAATGCTCCAAAGTTCTAGAGAGCATGTAGTCATGCTTCAATGATGATTTAATGGTTGCTAGAATATTCTAAACAAAACTTTCTGGATGGCTGTTTACTCTCTGATTAGTTACAACATACAGACAGCCTTCAGAAATGGAGACTTGTCAACTAAAAGAAAAGGTGGGTCTGAAACTTCTGCTAGCACCCAATTCTCTCCCACTTAGCTGCGGAAGGACCTCTAATTTAATCATGGAGTAATAGATGATTGATATGACTGTACCCTGATTAAAAAAGGTTTCATTTTACTTGTGCATGGTACATGGAATTAGTTAAGGGTTGCATAGGAAAAGAAGTGATGGGCTATTGTTCACATTAAATTATAATGACAGCCTTCCTAACCACTGTGTATTTATTATGTAAGAAAAGAAAATGTCTAGTAAAATTCTGTATAGGTTAATAACACCTTCATAATATACTCCTTCTTTTCTATTGACTTGAATAGCCCTCCTACTGACTTTTAATGGATTATTAGAGTTAATTACATCAATTGCAATATAATTGATTCTTAAATACTATGTAGAAACCTCATACAATTATGGAAAAACAAAAGTTATCTAGACATCTCAGATCAAAAAAGATTTGGAATTCCTGCACATTTAATTTCTGATAATCACTAGTCAGTTTGGACATTAAGATTGCATGGTGTCCTGTTTTCCCTTTGCTAGGTTTTGACAGAATTGATAGTTTTAAAACATTTAACTCAATATGCATGGAAATATAAGATTAAAGCTGTGAATGCAATTTTTTTCTAAAAAAAAAAAAAGATCACTTCATGGCTTAAAAGCTGAAATGTGTTACCTGCCTAACATTGACAGAAACAAACTCAAGGGAAAATCAAAAGTGGATTTGATGTTGAGTTTTAGAAATCTCTTCTCCATGGGTGTAAAGATTCCTGTGGATCTTAGGGTTTGTTACCTGAGGGCTTTAAAATATGACAAGGGGATGAATTGTGCCTAAAGGGGCAAAAAACCCAAATTCCTTGCATTTTATTACCTAGTCACAGGCTATGTATTCTAATGTCAAAACCACTGGTTGAAAAGTGAAATATCATTAATATCTGCTATTTGATGTCATATATATCAAAAGACGTTCCTGTAATAGAGTTGTATGAATGTAACCTTTTCATTTTTAACTGATTTGGGGAAAGTAGTTTGTGGGTATTGACACAGTTATCAATGTGAGTTTTCTAAAAGACTCTGCTGCTTCACTGATACAGATTTCTAGATCATTCTAAAATGGTCAACAAAGAAATGTGTCAAAGCTTGATGCAGTGGGAAGGTCACTGGAATGGGAATCAGCAAACCTGATGTTTTCTGTTACTATTTAGCTTGATAATTTAACCTGAGTGGGCCTTAAAGTTCTCTTCCATAAGATGAGAGAGTGAGCAAGCCTCTAGGCTTTCCCTACTGTGAACTCTCTTGCCTTTGAACTCTTGGTAATCTTATTTTCTATAGTAATTCATTTGATTCTTAACATAAGCTAACTTATATCAATATGTATATTGTACAAATCAATATGCCCTATATATATATGGATATATGTCTCATCTGGTTAACTAGGTTATGCATTTCCAAGGACAGGGACCATGCCATATGTCATCTCTGTGTGCTTATCTTATAACATTTACTATGGTATCCTAGTAGAGAATGGCTACTGTTTGGTTGGCTGAGCGGCCAGTCAAAAGGAAGTATTTCCATTTTCCCCTGAAATTCTTGATATAAAAAGAATAATAACAAAATATCCTACTCATTATAATAGTTTAATTTTCAAAACTGTTGTAAAGTTTTATTTTATGAAATTTTCTGCTTTATTTTTTTAAAAGATTTTATTTATGTATTCATGAGAGACACCGAGAGAAAGGCAGAGACACAGGTGGAGGGAGAAGCAGGCTCCACACAGGGAGCCCCATGCGGGACCCAATCCCAGGACCCCAGGATTGCGCCCCAGGCCGAAGGCAGGCGCCAAACCGCTGAGCCACCCAGGGATTTCCAAATTTTGTGCTTTAAATCAGATGAATTTAAGATGTAAAATTTGATTTGCTGTTTTAAAAAATAAATTGCAATGCAATTCCAGTAATGGAACTTGAGCAGTCTATTCTAAAGTTCATCTGAAAGAGCGACGCATGACAATAGCTATGAAAAACAAACAAAAAATTTAAATGAGTGAGGACTTGCCCTGTAGTGGTGGTCAGAAGGAACTATTCATCTTAAGCAGTATACAGTTGTGATATAGTCCATGCACAAGTGTCATGATAGAGAAATCAAATAGTCAAAAAGATTACAATCCTAAGAATATAGGAGAGTTTAACAGATAATATGGAGGGATTTTGAATCAGTGGCTGAAGAGCGGACTGCTCAATAAATGGTGTTGGGACAACTGGCTCTCCATCTGGACTCCTACCATACACAAAAGTAAATTCCAGATGGAATAAAGCTCTAAACATAAAAATCAAATCTATACAAGTATTGGAAGAAAATATGAATGAACCTTTTTTCTTAAAAAAAAATCATCTTGGGTCAGACATTCTTTGTAAACAAGATGAGAAACCCAGGAGTCATTAAAGAAAACCTCACAGAGTTGACTTTATAAAAAAAAAAAAAGTAATAAAGTTAAAAGAGAAATGACAGATTGGGACAAAACACTCGAATCATACATTACAGAATAAAGGGTGTTACAGTCCATTATTTAAAGAGTGCTCCCAAGTTAATGAGAAAAATAAATAACATACTTGAAAATGGCAAAAGATAAAATAAGCAATTCTCAGGCGAAATTGCAAGTGGCTAGCAAATGGCTGAAAAATATGTTCAACCTCATTAGTTGTAAAAAAAAAAGTACAATAAAAGGACATGAGCTGTCTTTTTTTTTTAACCTATCAGATTGGCAAAAAACTAAGGGACCTGATTTGCTATATCAGTTAAAATGAATGAATATACCATATAGGCCATGAAGGAGAGATGTCAGTAATATGTTGGTAGGTTAAAGAAGCAAGTTGTAGAAAATTGTACATTATATTATGTTACTTTCATAAAACTTCTTAAAAAACAAATTTAAGTAGAATTTATGTTAATAATTAATTATTTATGCATTACAAATACCCAACATTATCTTATATGGTAGCTATCTTTTGGAATAGCACTACAATGAGAGTAAGCATACATCTGTAATCTTTGGATTACTTTTTGGCTGGAAAACATTCCTTTTATTATGCTTTATTTAACACTCATCAGGCTGAATAACTGATCCTTAAGAGACAGTTACAAGTCATTAGTTCAGGGGTGTAATTGAATTGAGTATTTTATTAATACAGAGCAGTATTTTATGGCATTTCAGTCAGCTCTGATTAAATTCTTCAAATCAATCCTGTTGAATTGGGTCATTGAAAGAGGGTTCTGGCCCTAACCCATGGCTGGGGTTAGGATCTGGTCAGGACTCCTTTAATCTTTAGGTTCTTGGGTTTTGTGCAAGGACTGAGGTAGAACTGCGTCCTCTGTCAGCTGTGATTATCCTGTGTGACATCCAAGGACACTCCCCATCTGCC
Source organism: Canis lupus baileyi (assembly GCF_048164855.1). NCBI lineage: Eukaryota > Metazoa > Chordata > Mammalia > Carnivora > Canidae > Canis > Canis lupus. Next base: position 69,515,462 of record NC_132843.1, read on the forward strand.
CCAGGAACATCCAGAGTGTTAACTAAATCACAATACCCTGGAACCCAGGCCATCAGCACTGTTGAACAAGTCAATGTAAATAAAGTCTTGTGATTAGTTTGAACTTGCTTTCAAGTTGTTTGTTAGCAAGGAGTTAACAAGTTCAGACCTTTGGCCATCTGGGTCTTTAAGGAAAGCTTTTTTCCCCATTCCAATGACTTCCTGTTCATGGGAAAATTAGAGGAAATGAACCTCTAACAGGAGGATGAACCCACCCTTTTCCAGTCGTGTGGCTTAATTTGTCAGGTGTAATATTGGCACCTGGTGGCTTGTATTGGCTTCCTGCCCACCCTTGCTGGGGAAGTATCCACATACTTGCAATAGGCGGTAGAAGACTTCAAAGCCATTTGTAAGAGAAAGGATATTGTCATTAAAGAACTTAATGGTGAATACTCCCATTTAGTGATGTCAAGATAAAAGGAAAATTTTAAAAACACATTATCTAGAATTTTTTTCTGATGTATCATATGACCTGTTAAAACAAAGTAATGTAGTTGATTTAGTAACAATACATTTTTAAGGATATGTATTTATTGACTGAGTGTTTAGCTTTCTTGCTTTTGAGAAATTAACAAAGGTGTCAATTATTTATAAGAAGATAATGAATTGCTTCTTTAAGGATATAATTCTCTTTGCTCAAATTCACCTTTAAATAGGTACTCTATTTGTGTTTACTAATGGAATTGTTTCTTTTGAGTCAAAAGGGAAGAACTACAACAATATCAAGTGGATCTGGTAAATGAAAAAGAATGATATGGGTTTTCAGAATTCATTAGGAATTTTGGATGGGTATAGCTGATTCAGTTCCATACCTCTCAATTTTCAGCTAGAAATAATTACTGCCTTTTGAACAATGGTATACTTAATTGTCCAGCAATTCAAGGTAAATTTATCTATGAAAGGGGATTAACCAAACTATAATCAGTGGTCATTAAACCATAATAAATTCTACATAACAAGGGAACTTATTTTAGTTTTTTTAATTAATGTAAACTATATTAGCTTAGTAGATCTAAAACTCCCATGGCAGAGTCAACATTCATAGATATGGACGACAATAATGGTTAATCCCCGTAAAGCGTATGTTCATGGTGTCCTCATTGCAAACCTTAATCAGTAATTATCATCAAATGATTAACAAGTTTTTAGTGGCCTGACACAGTATCAAAAAAAGTTTTATAAATTATTAATTGAATAGATATCTGTTGAATATTTAGTCTTTGGAAAAGTGTAGAATTGGATTTGCTCTGGCAGAGGGGCAACACTAAGGACACATTACCAAGCCCCCTCAACCCTAAGCGTTGATGGCAACTTTCCACAGATCTTACCCTCTTTTACAATCTCCCTGGCTGGCAAACCTGAATGACATGAGCAATTAGAAATAATATGTTTTGTGATATAAACTGTAAAGGGGCTGGGGGTCCAGAAAGAGATCAATGTTGATTGAATAACCTTTGAGAAAGAGGTTAGTTTGCTAAATCTTAAGGATGAATAATGTTTAGATAACCAAATAGGAAAACAGTGGACATTTTAAGTGAGTGGGGGCTAGGGATGAATGAGTAGGTCCTTTGAGCAAGTAAGGGCAGAGGACTCCAGCACTGGTTCCAGGTTCCTGTGTGGAAATAAGGGAGATGGGATTGGCAGCAATAATATGAAAGTTCTTGTAAGCTCAGCAGAGGAATTTGGGTTTTGAAGTATGAGATGGGGGTGGGGTAATGTGATTTGAATAGTAATTTAGGAAGATTTTTCTGGCAGTTATTTACAAGATGACTATAGCAGGGGACAGGCTGTCAGGAGGGAAGATTCGTAAAGGACTCTTGTGAGAGAGAGAGTTACAGGACAACTCCAGTTGGTGATGGTGGAAATGGAGAGAGAAACCAACTCAAGAGACATTTTGAAGGAGGGAAAGATGGGACAAGGTGGCATTGAACATTGATTATCTATATGGTTACAGATAATCCCATAATTTCTACCCTAGAAGGCTGGATAATTGATAACACCACTGATCTCTGGATGAAGGAAAATGATGACTTCAATTTTTAGACAGATTATATCTGGGATTGATTGGGATGTTCCATAGAACCATCCTATAGGCAATTACAAACATGGGACTCACTCCCCAAGTATCTAATTATTAATGTCTTTCTGTGCATATCAAGACCAGCTCAGGCCTTTTCCATATGATGTTTTTCAAGAACTCCAATATACACTCTTCTTTCTCTTTGTCAAACTCCTGTAGCATTTGCAGCATGCACTATTTGTGAAGCACTCGATCATACACATATCTGTGTTCTTGTTTAATCAGGTCAAACATGAATACCTATCTTGTTTTGTCAGTAAAACTATAAATGCCTGAAGGGTAAGGATCAATGTTCCTCTTGCATCAGTTAGGAATTATATTGTACTGCTAAGAACAGAAGCTCCCAAACAGTGGCTTTAAAAAAATTAAGAGTTTGATTTTGCTCCTATGTAAGAAGTATAAAGGCACGTAATCCCTTTTTAATAAAGATTTTATTTATTTATTCATGAGAGACACACAGAGAGATGCAAACACACAGGCAGAGGGAGAGGCAGGCTCCATGCAGGGAGCCTGATGTGGGACTCGATCCCAGGACCCTGGGATCACAACCTGAACCAGAGACAGACGCTCAACCACTGAGCCACCCAGGTGACCCTGAAGGCAGGTAATCCTAAAGTGATTTGGCAAATCTTGATAAAAACAAAGACCCAGCCTCCTCCTACCTTTCCACTGAGCCATCTTAGCATGGATTTGTCACTTCAGAATCACAAGCTGGCTGATCCTTTTCAAGTAAGGCATCAGTGTGCCGACAGGCAGAAGGGGAAAGGCAAAGAGCATATGGACTTTCCAACCTAATCAGCCCTCCTTTTTTTTTTTTTAAAGATTTTTTATTTATTTATTAGAGAGAGGGAGAGGGAGAGGGAGAGGGGGAGAGAGAGAGAGAGAGAGAAAGAAACAGGCAGAGGGAGAAGCAGGCTCCATGCAGGGAGCCCGACGTGGAAATTGATCCGAGGTCTCCAGGATCACAACCTGGGCCGAAGGCAGCGCTAAACTGCTAAGCCACCTGCGCTGCCCATCGTGTGTGTGTGTGTGTGTGTGTGTGTGTGTGTGTGTGTAGTGAAGTGGTTTGCATTCTTGCAAAACATTTATTTATTTATTTTTTTAAATTTTTTTTATTGGAGTTCAATTTGCCAACATATAGCATAACACCCAGTGCTCATCCCACCAAGTACCCCCCTCAGTGACCATCATCCAGTCACCCCAACCCCCCACCCACCTCCCCTTCCACCACCCCCTTGTGCATTTCCCAGAGTTAGGTGTCTCTCATGTTTTGTCACCCTCACTGATATTTTCACTCCTTTCCCTGTATTCCCTTTCACTAATTTTTATATTCCCCAAATAAATGAGACCATATAATGTTTGTTCTTTTCTGATTGACTTATTTCACTCAGCATAATACCCTCCAGGTCCATCCACGTCGAAGCAAATGGTGGATATTTGTTGTTTCTACTGGCTGAGTAATATTCCATTGTATACATAGACCACATCTTCTTTATCCATTCATCTTTCGATGGACACTGAGGCTCCTTCCACAGTTTGACTATTGTGGACATTGCTGCTAGAAACATCGGGGTGCAGGTGTCCTGCTGTTTCACTGCATCTGTATCTTTGGGGTAAATCCCCAGCAGTGCAATTGCTGGGTCATAGGGTAGTTCTATTTTTAATTCTTTGAGGAACCTCCACACAGTTTTCCAGAGGGGCTGCACCAGTTCACATTCCCACCAACAGTGCAAGAGGGTTCCTCTTTCTCCACATCCTCTCCAACATTTGATGTTTCCTTCCTGTCTTGTTAATTTTCCCCATTCTCACTGGTGTGAGGTGGTATCTCATTGTGGTTTTGATTTGTAGTTCCCTGATGGCCAGTGATGCAGAGCATTTTCTCATGTGCCTGTTGGCCATGTCTATGTCTTCCTCTTTGAGATTTCTCTTCATGTCTTTTGCCCATTTCATGACTGGATTGTTTGTTTCTTTGCTGTTGAGTTTAATAAGTTCTTTATAGATCTTGGATACTAGCCCTTTATCCAATAGGTCATTTGCAAATATCTTCTCCCATTCTGTAGGTTGTCTTTTAGTTTTGTTGACTGTTTCTTTTGCTGTGCAGAAGCTTTATATCTTGATTAAGTTCCAATAATTCATTTTTGCTTTTGTTTCCCTTGCTTTCATAGATGTATCTTGCAAGAAGTTACTGTGGCCAAGTTCAAAAAGGGTGTTGCCTGTGTTCTCCTCTAGGATTTTGATGAAATCTTGTCTCACATTTAGATCTTTCATCCATTTTGAGTTTATCTTTGTGTATGGTGCAAGAGAGTGGTCTAGTTTCATTCTTCTGCATGTGGATGTCCAATTTTCCCAGCACCATCTATTGAAGAGACTGTCTTTCTTCCAGTGGATAGTCTTTCCTGCTTTGTCGAATATTAGTTGACCATAAAGTTGAGGGTCCACTTCTGGATTCTCTCTTCTGTTCCATTGATTTATGTGTTTGTTTTTGTGCCAGTACCACACTGTCTTGATGACCACAGCTTTGTAGTACAACCTGAAATCTGGCATTGTGATGCCCCCAGCTATGGTTTTCTTTTTTAATATTCCCCTGGCTATTTGGCTTCTTTTCTGATTCCACACAAATCTTAAGATGATTTGTTCCAACTCTCTGAAGAAAGCCCATGGTATTTTTTTTTTTTTGGGCCCATGGTATTTTGATAGGGATTGTATTAAATGTGTAAATTGCCCTGGGTAACATTGACATTTTCACAATATTAATTCTTCCAATCCATGAGCATGGAATATTTTTCCATCTCTTTGTGTCTTCCTCAATTTCTTTCAGAAGTGTTCTATAGTTTTTAGGGTATAGATTCTTTACCTCTTTGGTTAGGTTTATTCCTAGGTATCTTACGCTTTTGGGTGCAATTGTAAATGGGATTGACTCCTTAATTTCTCTTTCTTCAGTCTCATTGTTAGTGTATAGAAATGCCACTGATTTCTGGATATTGATTTTCTATCCTGCCACACTGCCAAATTGCTGTATGAGTTCTAGCAATCTTGGGGTGGCGTCTTTTGGATTTTCTATGCACAGTATCACGTCATCTGCGAAGAGGGAGAGTTTGACTTCTTCTTTGCCAATTTGAATGCCTTTTATTTCTTTTTGTTGTCTGATTGCTGAGGCTAGGATTTCTAGTACTATGTTGAATAGTAGTGGTGAGAGTGGACATCCCTGTCATGTTTCTGATCTTAGGGGAAAGGATCCCAGTGCTTCCCCATTGAGAATGATATTTGCTGTGGGCTTTTCATAGATGGCTTTTAAGATCATCAGCCCTACTTTTAATGTGGTTCCCCAGATGCTCCAAGCCATTGTACTGCTTATATTTTGTTAGTCAACAGCTAGATATATAGCCATTCCTGTTTGCAAGTAATGCTACAAATACTGTTGTTTTTTTTCTTTTAGGTGAACATATTGCTTTCTCCAACAAAATCTGGGTTATTTTAATGAACAGAAGGGCTATTGACAACTTGTAGGCAACTAATTTTGTTTTCTGTCTTTGTCTGTCTGTCTGCCTGCTTTTCTCTTCCATTCTGTCTCTATCATTCTATATAAAATTTTGTTCAGACACACAGATGCACACATAAATGGAGGGAGAAAGATTATGCTCTATGTCTATATCTTTCTTTATATGTATTGGAACAATACAAATAAATGTATCTATATATAATAAATGTGCATATGTATATGCGTATACACACAGAGGCACATTTCATTTTATTGTGCTTTGGAGATATTGCATTTTTTACAAATTGAAAGTTTTTAGCAACTCCGTGTCAAAGAAGTCTACTGGCATCATTTTTCCAACAACATTTGTTGGCTTCATATCTCTGTGTCACATTTTTTTAAAAGATTTATTTATTTATTCATGAGAGACACACAGAGAGAGGCAGAGATGTAGACAAAGAGAGAAGCAGGCTCTGTGCAGGGAGCCTAATGCAGGACTCAATCCCAGAACCCCAGGATTACGACTTGAGCTGAAGGCAGATAGATGCTCAACCACTGAGCCACCCAGATGCCCTCTGAGTCACATTTTGGCAATTCTTGCAATAGGTCAAAATTGTTCATTATTATTATATTTGATATGGTGATTTGTGACTAGTGATCTTTAGTGTTACTATTCTAAGTATTTTGGGGCACCAGGAAACATGCCCATGTAAGTCAGTGAACTTGAGAAAAGTGTTTGTCTTCTGACTGCTCCACCAATTGGCTGTTCCTCATATCTCTCTCCTCTTGGGTCTGTTCCCTAGGACACAACAATACTGAAAATAGGCCAGTTAATAACCCTACAATGACCTCTAAGTGTTTAAATGAAAGGAAGAGTCACATATCTCTCACCTTAAATCAAAAGCTAGAAATGATTAAGCTCAGAGAAAAGCATGTCAAAAGCCGAGAACAGTCAAAAGCTAGGGCTCTTGTGATGGTTAGCCAAGTTGTGAATGCGAAGGAAAAGGTCTTGGAGGAAATTAAAAGTGCTGCTCCAGTGAACACATGAATGAGAAGAAAGGGAAACAGCCTTATTGCTGATATGGAGAAAGTTCTAGTGGTCTGGAATGAAGATAAACCAGCCACAACCTTCCGTTAAGCCAAAGTCCCATCCAGGCCCTAACTTTCTTCGGTCCCACTCAGGCTGAGAGAGGTGAGGAAGCTTCAGAGGAAAAGTCTGAAGCTAGCAGAGATTGGTTCACGAGGTTTAAGGAGAGAAGCCATCTCCATGAAGTCAAAGTCCAGGGTGAAGTGACAAGTGCTGATGTAGAAGCTGCAAGAAGTCATTGAGAAGATCTAGTTAAGAGAATTCTTAAAGGTGGCCACGCTAAACAACAGATATTCAGTGTAGATGAAGAAGATGGAAGAAGTTGCCATCGCAGCTTTTACAGCTAGAGACAAGTCAGTGTCTGGCTTCAAAGCTTCAAAGGACAGGCTGATATAACTATACTTGTGGTGAGCATTCTATAGAGATACAGAATAATGCACTGTGCTGCACATCTAAAAATTTTTTTAAAAGATTTTATTTATTTATTCATGATAGACAGAGAGAGAGAGGCAGAGACACAGGCAGAGGGAGAAGCAGGCTCCACGCGGGGAGCCCAACACGGGACTCGATCCCGGGACTCCAGGATCACACCCTGGGCCGAAGGCAGGCGCTAAACCACTGAGCCACCCAGGGATCCCCCTGCACATCTAAAATTAATGTAACATCGTATGTCAACTATACTCAGATAAAAAATTTAAAAAAATATTAAATATCAGAAAAAATATATAAAAATATGAAAACCTTCTGGAGAGGATTCACCAATCTAGGTGCCATTAAGAACATTAATGATTCACGGGAAGAGGTAAATATATCAACATGAACTGGAGTTTGGAAGAAGTTGACTCCAACCTTCATGGATGACCTGAGGGGTTCTAGACTTTAGTAGAGGAAGTAACTGTGCATGTGGTAGAAATAGCAAGAGAACTAGCATGAGAAGGAGAGCTGAAGATGGCACTGAATTGCTGTGATCTGGTGATAAACTTTTAGTGGATGAGGAGCTGATTATTATGGAGGAGGAAAGAAAGTCGTTTCTTGATGGAATCTACTCCTGGTGAAGATGCTGTGAAGATTGTTGAAATGACAACCCAGGATTTAGAGCATTGCATAAAATTAGTTGATAAAGCCACAGCAGGGTTTGAGAGGATTGACTTCAATTTTGAAAGAAGTTCTTCTGTGGGTAAAATGCTGTCAAACAGCAGCACATGTTACAGAGAAATTATTCATGAAAGGAAGAGTCAATCAATGCAGCAAGCTCCATTGTTGTCTTGTTTTAAGAAATTGCCACAGCTGCCCTGACCTTCAGAAACCATTAGTCAGCAGCCATCAACACTGAAGCAGGACTCTCCACCAGCAAAGATTATAACTTAGTACTGTTTAGCAATAAAGTATTTTTAAAGGTATGTATATCGGGTTTTTTTTAGACATAACACTATAACACACTTAATAGACTAGAATGAAGTGCAAACATAACTCTTATATGTACTGGCAAAACAAAAAAAAATAATTTGACTTGTTTTGTTGTGATATTTGCTTTATTGCAGTAGTCCAGAGCCAAATCCGCAATATCTCTGAGGTGTGCCTGTTACATAGATCCATAGAGAGATTTGCTATATCTATCTCTATTTGAACATTCATACATACACATTGTTAAAACTGTGCAAAATTGAATAGAAGTTACAATAAAAATAATCTGATATGTTAAATATGATGCTAATTACCATGCCTGTCGTAGTTACATACAAGTGGAGGTATTTTTATCTACTTATTGGTGTTATTTGTACAATAGTAAATTATTTTCTGTTGTATGGCAGCTTTGATTAGTTTTGTTGTGCCTGTCAACAACATCACTGTTGATAAGAATGTCTCACCGACCATAGCCTCCCATTTCTTAGAAGTTAAATGTACTGATTTAGTAATGGCCCAGAGTTTAGTTTCTGCATTCTTATCTTTCCGCTTTTGTTCTCTTCCACTTCTGTGATTTAACCAGTAGTTTTCAAACTGTGCAACATGTTTTTGAATCTTGTAAGTATCATCAGCACATAGGAAAAGATGAAGATTACACCAGATAACCTAAGAAGAAATCGGTGATAATTCCACACAGTTGTGGGCATCCTGGCAATGTCATAGAACCTATGGAAGTCTCCCCAAATTTTGGGTCTTCCAGTTGTCATAGCTCCTACTGTGTCACTCTTCACCACCCTGACTGTGCTCTCTTATATACTCCCAAGGCAATGACTTGATCATTTTATGAGCAGAGCTCTGACTAGGACTCAGGTCACAATTTCAGGTTCAAAGCTCTTTCTACTATGTTGTCCGTGACAACAGTAAAACAACGATGGCAATTTATGTTTTTGTAGAACTGTACAGAGTGCCTCACCAATCATGCATGGTAGACAGAGCAAATACTATTGATCACTTTTAGATAAGGATGCACTGTACAAAAATCATGACCAGTGGTGGATGATCGGTAATTGGGAGGCTGTCTCATACTCATTGGTCATTGGAGGAGCTTCCCCTCTCTGACTCAACTGGCAGCCATTAACCAGGCTAACAGATCAGAATGCCCCAACCTGAATCCCTTGTATTCATCAGTTGGGATAAGGTGACATTTACTTACAGTGCCATTTCCTAGCCACTTTCCCTATTTCCCTAGTCTTAGCTAGAGTAATTTTGTCTTGGTGGTGAAACAGCCAAATCAATAAGAAAAATAAAAATCCACTGTCCCCTCTTGTTACACATCATTGCTTTCAATATGGCACTTGAGATTTTAATTTTCTAAGACAACATTATCACTTAGGGTTTCGGCATCTCTTAATCTGCTGACTGATGGAGTGTGTGGCAGGCATTTTCACACCAGGACCATATGGGATATAATTACCTAAGTATTACAAAGGAGATAGATATAGGAGCAGTTGCGCATCTATTATGGGGACGACAACGCTTAGGATAAGAAGAGTGGTAGCTTAGATCGATGGCAGTGAAATAGTTAAAGGCAATCAGTATTAATTGAAACTCCCTTGTTTCCTTGTTTGTTTTCTTTTGAAACCTTAAAGTTATCCAAATGGAGTGTTAATTTAAAAAAAAACTGTTTTCTTGGGAGAAGACAATATTTTGAAATGTTTTTAATTTATGAGAGCCCGTTCCCTTCAGTCTCCCATTGCTGCACGAGGTTGAACAAATGTTAGCTGCAACTAATTAATTAAGTTTGCAGAAAGTAGCAGCAGGGGATTGGAAACTTGAAGTGGAAGTGAGCTTTTTGACTGTAAACATGTTGCCTGCCTAAGAGACAGTATCTGGACTGAGTGGTTGTTGAGTTATCCAAAGAAATGCAGTATCTCTGGGAAATTCAGGCTTGGCAAAGAGCAGCAAAGAACATTGGCTCTTACTGGTAAATCCATTCACTTCTGTCCTGGGTTCATCTCATGTGTTTTGCTGGGTTCTGGCCACACAGCATGACTATGCCATCCTCTCGGCGATGAAGGTGGCCCCACAGGACTTGTCCTCAGAAGAAAAGGAACTAATATTTGTGAGTACTTTTTCTCTGCCAGGCTCTTTATATATATTCTTTCCTTTCTTTCTGGAAAGCTGATCTAACTCTCTCATTTGACAGATAAGAAAAGTAAGATCAGAATTGAAGAACTCACTTGGGATCAGTTTATAGGCAATGAAACTGGGATTCGAACCCAGACTAAGCTGATGCTGGAGCTTTTTCACTGCCAGGATGCTCCACTGCAGGATAGGGTAGGCAAGGGCTGCAGGGAGCCCTAGCAGTCTCTTGCCTGGCTTCCCTTATGGCCGAGGGAAATGTAACTCAGGGGAAAGACATGGGGCCATGGAATGTGGAAGGGTGATTGTCTGACCTGAAGGTGATCTGTAGATCACACCGAAAAATACTGAGTTAGATTCCTGAGCAAGATTCCATGAACTTGGGTCCTCGTGGCCTTCAGATTACATTGAGCTAGTCGCCTTCCTTCCCTCAAGAATTTGAACCCAGACATCATTTCGGAAAAGGTGAAGGGATTAAAGCTGAAAAGTGATGATACAGAGAAAGGGGCCATGGTGGTCATAATGGATTCTGAGAGATTTGAGCTTAGGATGGATTGGAATGAACATGATGAATCTACAGAAAGGGTTTTGTTTTTAATTAAAAACTCCATGCCCATCCTGGGGCTTGAACTCATGACCCTGAGATCAATAGTTGCTTGCTCTGCTAACTGAGCCAGCCAGGCACCCCTATAGGGAGCTTTTTGTAGAGAGGAGGCAAGAGCAGAGGCAGAGAGACAAGAAGGGACAAAACAAATTGACGTAGAGTCAACTCCCAGTCTTTGGAGCTGCTTCAGTTCCCAGGGTCTTCATGTTCCAATCATGATGCAAGGCATGGTGATCTCACCATTACCAGCCTACCTCTTCAATTTCATCATTTTGCTCTTTGAACTGCCAACACGGGGCACTATGACTATATAGATTAGAGACTTGTAGGAGAAATTTGTTAGAAATGCAATAGACCAATTCAGCATGATGAAAAATTTGTGGACTATCTGAGGAGAATTGCACATGGTTTTCTCAGAGATTAAATAATAGTTAAATCATCAATCTTTTATTGAGTTTTTGATGGATAGTCCTGCTAAAAATAATCAATACAAAGTAAAAATTACACTACCTGGACCTGTACTTGGCAAAATCTATTAGAGTCTAAAGCTTGCCTGAAAAAAAAAAAAAAAGGAATGTTCTTGACTAAGTTTAAACTGGCAAATTCTGAATGAGTGAAATTAAACTTGGTAGAAACTATGGTTGCAAGTGAAAACTCACAACAGCTGATGCTATGGATGATGTAATCTCATATGGACAAAAATATGGATCAAGAAATCAAATCTTGGTTGTAAATTTATGTGGAAAAATTGAACTAGGTAAAAATCATGGCAATAAATAAGAAAAATGGAAAATACTGGTAAAGCTTGCCTATTCTATATAGAAAATTATTTGTGGAATTAATTTGGGCTAATGGGAACTTCTGAGTAGTATGTTGTGGCAGGCTACTGGCTCCCACTGTAACAACTAAACAAAAATGGGATTAATTGCAAAATTATATTTTCAAAGACACTGGAGAACTAAGAAGCAAAAAGTGTTAGATAAATTGAAAACTCCAGAGGGAAGTTCCCTTCCTAGGTTAGCTGAGATTCCTGGCCATTTATTTTCCTGGGGACAATTGTACATATGGTCACAGGCTGAGGTCAGTGGGGCTTGGCCTAACAGAGGAATTCTGCAGGGCAGAAACAAACCTGCTGAGGAAGTTAACAAGCTAGGATCTAAAGGAGCACTAAATGTCTTAGTCGGTTTTCTTAAGGGACATCTGCTAAGTGCTGGAGTGGCTCAAGAGTCTGTGAGGCTAGGCTGGGAAAGCCAAGTCTTCATGCCTTAAAGCGCTTTGAAACTCGCTCCCATGATGGAAGGGCCTACAGCAAACAGTTGTCCTTGAGATTTTTGAAAACAGAGGTGGACTTTTTCTGATTGAAGCTTCAATCTGGCTCAAAGTCAGCTCAATTCCTCATTGGATGGAGGTGATCAGTTCCTCTCCCCATCTGCCTTTCAGAGGAATGCACAAACCCTCTGGGAGAAATAACAAAGACTTCAGTCTCTCAGGCTTTTTACACGTGATGCTGCCTATACAGTAAAATATTACGAGGCAGGTGAAGAAGCAGAAAAACAGGACTAGCAATTAAGAGAAAAGCAAGGAATAGAATTTAAACCCCAATAGATGATCCAGATATAGGAGTTCATTCAAAGGTTTTAAAATAATGAATATATATATGCTAAAGAAAATGGAGGAAGTGATGTATGAAAGAGGTGAAAAGATGGGAGAAGAGCAAATGAGAGTTTGTATATAAAGGAATCAACTAGATGTTCTATAACCTAAAAATATTATGTCTGACACTAAGACTTCACTGGGTGAGTCTAATAGCCAAGAGACAGCAGAAGACAGGATTGGTGTACTCAAAGGCAGGCCCCAAGATAATACCTTAACTTAATCACAAGAAAAAAAATTAAAATACTGAACAGAAGAGATAGATTAGTCATAGTGAAATATTTCCATACATATATAAATTGGTCCCAGGAGGGTAAGAGAGCGACAACGAGGAGAAATATTTGAAAAGATCATTGTCAGGTATTTTCCAAAAACTGGCAAAACACAGAAACCTATAGATTCAAGAGGCTCGGCAAACTCCAAGCAGGATAAAGTCCCCTACCTTTAGATACGCCATGGTGAGGATGGCAAACCAGAGATACACAGAACCCATGGAGTTTGCTCTAGAAAATAGCCTCTCAATGAAAATTCACTGATGTTGGTATTCCTTTGATTAAAATGTTTACATTTACAGATACAAAAGCAACATGGTCCTGTAGTCAGAATTGGAGGAGTAAGACTAAATGAAAACGAAAGGCAGGGTTAAGGAATTATCTTTTTCCTGGTATGAGTGAGTTTGTTCCTTGCAATCAAAGAGCCTGACTGAAATCCTTCTCTGAACATTTCTGCTTTACCAAGCCTCTTCTTCCCTTACATGATCATTTTAGCATTTTGGCTGCAGGCAGGGTTTTCAGTTTTGCTTTTTTGCTTAGTTGGCTCTCCTGAATCCTGGAATTCCTAGATTTTCAAAGTGGCATTTCTCTTGCTGTTGCTGTTTCACTGAGTGAGTGAGCAGCCTGGAGTGTTCTGGTGAGAGAACCGTCTTAGTCCCTGACCCTGAAAAGCAGTGTCCAGTAGTCAATCACTTTTGCCTTTGGGGTCTGTTTACTGTGGTTGGAGCAGACAGGCAGGAAGGAACAGTACAATGGATTGTACTTACTATTCTGGGTTTGCTCAAGTGATTTAAAAACTTTTTTTTAAAGATTTCATTCATTTATTTGACACAGACAGAGAGAGACCACAAGCAGGAGGAGCAGCAAGCAGAGGGAGAGGGACAAGCACACTCCCCCACTGAGTAGAGAGCCCAACATGGGGCTCAGTCCCAGGACCCTGGGATCATGACCTGAGACGAAGGCAAATGCTTAACCGACCGAGCCACCCAGGTGCTCCCTAAGGTGATTTTTAAAAACAGATACTACGTAAATATTACAAAACAAATACCCCTAACTTAGAGGCAGGTGGATAGGGAGAGCATACTTAAAACATCTGGAGAGAGATGGAGATCAACCAGTGTCCTATCTTCTGGTGCAGATGAAGAGATAGATGTGTCTTATGAATAATTGTCAGTGTTGACATATTTCCAGTTATGCCTTGCTGTAGGTCTTAAGGTGCCTTGCTTGCCTGCTTTCTTTTCCCTGTCCGGTCCTTTAGCTGATATTAGACAAAACTGGTACTAGATCGAGATCCTCATGACATAGCAAGTGCAGTCTAGAACTATGATCAGCTGCTCCAATCAAGAATCGAGTGTGCTCATATGTAGCCCTTGCACATAACCTCCCTCATTATTCCACTTCTCCCACAGATTCTGGGGGAGATTGTCAAGACTGTGGCCCTTTTATTTGGGTCCCAGATTTCCTTCCTAGCTCTTGCTATTCTCTCTCCCAAGAGATAGATCCTGGTCTGATGCTCCTGGCCGTTATCTGGGATTCATTTCCATGTACTCTGACTGTCATTCATTTGTTCATTATTTCCTTTAATGTTTTTATTGATCACTCACTATGTGTCTGCTACCCCACTAGGTGCTGAAAATGCAGTGGTGAACAAAATGGTGTAAACTTTGTTCTCAAAGTGTTTATTGTAGTGGGGAAGAAAGACATTAAATAAGTAACCAGACACATAAGTATCTGATTATACATTGTGATAAGCACTATGAAGGATGAGAACAAAATTCTGAAAGGAAATATCAAGCAGATCTAATGTAGATTGGGTTAGGGACCAGAGAAAACCTTCTGGAGTCAGCCAAGTGAAGATTATGAGGTAAAGTGCTCCAGATTGAGAAAAAGCAGGTGAGTGCCTCAGTGGTGGCACTGAGCTTGGCCTCTCTGATGGGCTTTCATAGTGGCCAGTGAGATTAGAGCAGTGGTCATCCAGCCAGGCTCTAGGAGTTTCCTGTGGCTGCCATAACTAATCCCCACAAACTTAGGGCTTCAAACAATAGAACTTATTTTCTCATAGATCTGGATGCCAGAAGTCCAAAATCAGGATCATTGAGCTGAAATCCAGGTGTCAGAAGGGCAGCATTCCTTCGAGAGGCTCTCCAAGGGATAATCCAGTCCTTACCTTTTTCAGTTTCTGATGGCTGCCAGCATTCTTGTGCTTGTGACCACATCACTCCAGTCTTCGATGCTGCAAGGCTCTAGATCTGCAAATCTCTCTGTCCCATCTTCATGTTACCTCTTCTGCTGTGTGTGTCCAATTTCCCTCTGCCTCTTTTTTTTTTTAAAGGCCACTCGTCATAGCATTTAGAGCCCACCTGAATAATATAGCGTTATCTCTTCATCTCAAGATTCTTAATCATATCTGCAAAATCCTCTTTTGGCATAGAGGGTATCATCTATGGGTTCCAGGGATTAGGACATGATACCTTTGGGGGCTGACATGCAGCCCACTACTCTAAAGTGTACTCGAATCTCTTTGGAAACTTTGAAATCTTCATTGCTTAGGCTCCACTTTAGACTAGTTTAGTCAGAATCTCTGGGTGAGGCTTAGGCATGGGTATTTTTTAAATGCTCCCCAGGTGACTCTAATGTGTAACTATGGCTGAGAGCTATGGATTAGAGTAGAACGAGGGAAGAGTGGTTAGGGTGGCAGGCAGGAAGCCATCACCGTTTGGCGAGCTCTGCTGCCCGTTAATAGGTAAGACCCCTTAGCTAGCAATGCTGTCTGAATGAAGCCCTCACTGGATGTGCCTTTTTGAAAGGTTTTGTGATTTACTTCCTAGTGGGTCTTGGTCCTGCCTCCTTCAGTTCTTCCTACTTTTGTCCATCAAGCTGACACCGAGTTTCTAGAGTGTATGACACCTGAATCAGTCCAAATTATGAAGAATATATAGAGCTAATAAACTGATGGAGATCGAATTTAGCTGGTCTCACACAAATGTAGAGTTAAGTGTGCTGGAGTTGTAAGTCCAAGTCTGGAAAGCACGTACGGACGTACATTTGTAAATTTATAAAAACCATGTCAGTCTGCACTGCAAACCAGTGTTCAAGGCAGGCCCAGGATTGGGGAAACATACTGGGAGCCTGGGCCCTCCAGAGCTTACTACTTGTTTTAGTCATAAAAGAGAATTTTTTTCAGGCACTTGGGTGGCTCAGTTGGTTAAGTGTCTGCCTTCGACTCAGGTCATGATCTTGGGATCCTGGGATCGAGCCCCACATTGGGAGCCTGCTTCTCCCTCTCCCTCTGCCTACTGCTCTCCCTGCTTGTACTTGCCCTCTTTCTCTCTGTCAAATAAATAAATAAAATCTTTAAAAAAGAGGATTTTTTAATTTCTCACTGTACTCACTTATCAATAAAAATATTCATTATTTTTTCAATGAATATATTTGGGGGAAAATCAGAATTCGGCTTATGAAGATCCCCATAGCTATCACTAGCCTTGGCCCTAAGGACAAACCCAGTCTCACAAGCACATAGGCATGTCACTTGGGAGCTATGAGAAAGTCCATGTAATCTGCTGAGAATTTGCTAATCTGAGAGAAAGGTCCAATTTAGGGAGTTCCTATAAAGCCTCCATAGCTATTTGCTGGTAGAGTGACATTTTCAAATGGCAGAGAGAAATTCCCAAGCCCAGCTCATTACTGGGCCACTGGGGATTAATCTGAGGGCAGCCATTTTTGCTTCTACAACCACTTAAATTGTCTCTGGGGAGGTAAAGATGCAATGATCTCACTTTGGAGGCTATGGTCTTTTCATGGTCAGATCTACTAATAGGCTTCATCCACAAGCAATGTTGGTCACGCCCGGAAAGCATGAGTTGCATTTTTAAGTACTGGGAATGTTTAACTGGAAATTCTTGGTGGACGAGTCCAAGGTCTATGTAGCATCATCCTCCTGACCCTGTGTCACACCATCTCTAGCACAGTGCCACCTTCAGTTTGTTCCTACTCGTTGGTGACAATCACCTTAACCAGAGCTGGACATCATGAAAAGATTCAATGAAAACATGGTGCTTCTTTTGGAAAGTCCATCTACCACCTTCTTCCTCCTAGCTACCCTCTCCTTGTTTCCATAACTATGTACACCAGATTATTTCATAACACTTGGTAAAGACATTAAAGTGTGTCTGTTTACTGGTGGGCTACTCTCTGGGTACTCTTTCAATTTAGGGGGACTGAGCGGTGTTGTTTTTTTTCCTGGATCCTTGGTGCTAAGCATGCTCAGTGTTCAATAAAAATATTTGAATTTCGGGATCCCTGGGTGGCGCAGCGGTTTGGCGCCTGCCTTTGGCCCGGGGCGCGATCCTGGAGACCTGGGATCGAATCCCACGTCGGGCTCCCTGCATGGAGCCTGCTTCTCCCTCTGCCTGTGTCTCTGCCTCTCTGTCTCTCTCTGTGTGACTATCATGAATAAATAAATAAAATATTTAAAAAAAAATATTTGAATTTCTGTTGGGCTCCCTTTCAGAGACCTTTCAAAACAATTTTTATTTAACATATCCTTCCTTTTCCCAAATGGCAGTTTTATGTCTTGTGAATATCTTGCCTTTTGTCTTGATTATCTCATCTAAGTGGAAACCTATGAGTCACATGTTAATCACAAAAAATTCTTTCCCACTAAGATCTGGCAGGTGGTCCCAGTAATACCTTTCTTATCTAGGAAGCAGTTCAATTATTTTCACCTATGACAAAATACTGAACTCACTCAGGAAGAGAGGATAGAGGGATTGAAATCGCTAGCTCCGCCACCCCCATGTGGGGTAAGGTGTCTGCAAACAGCCTTGCTCTCAAGCATAAATTCCCCTCTTTTCTCTGAAGAGGGGCACTGTCCGAGGCATTGGCATGCAAACACTTGCAAAGTGAAAATGGATACACTTCCACAGCTCCTCATCCCTGGCCTCCGGAGGACAGCTTGCCAACCGTGCATGCATGTTGGTTTGGCACCGAGACAAATGTTCCCTGGAGCATAGATTGAAACCACCAAGCTGATATCACATGGGACGCCAGCCAAATCCTGACCTTGTTCTCTGTAGGTGAGCGGCTGTGGAATTAACCTGTGATGGTCTCCTGCTCCCGCCCTGTCGGTGGCCTGGGTTTTTGTTTTTGGTTTTCTTTCTTTTTTTTTTTTTTTTTTAATGACAATGTTTGAATCTTATTGCTCTCCTTGCTCCCCCGGGTATCTAGCAGCCACAAAAACACTCTCCTGGTCTTGGCTTGTGAACAGTGGGCAGCTTCTTGGCTCCAAGAAATGGGCAAAATGCACGATTTCTCCTTGCCCGGTGTCTTCTTGCCCTTTGAGAGAAAAAGGCCACTCATGGACTGTTCCAGAATCGTGCCTGGGTGGCAAGGCCTGTGGGCTGGCAGCGCGGGTGTCTGTGATTGGTGTCTGCTCCTTTCGCCTCCTCCTCCTCTGCATTTTCTCCCTCTGCTCCAACTCATCCCATCCCCTTTTTTTTTGTTTCCAACACTTATTTATTCAGAGCTTCCAATATTCTAAGTTTTTCATGAATTCAGGGCTTTAATTTAGCATGTGGGGTGCTGGCTCTTCCAGCAAGCTGCTTTGGTCATTATTTCCAACTTGAGGGAATAAAGAGGCAGCAGGGTGCAGTGGGAAGAGTGGGGGCTGGAAGCCAGCAGGCCCGGTACTAGTCCCAGCTCCACTGCTAACAGGCTGCGGGACCCTGGCCGGGACACACCCGGGCTGCTAGCCTCGGGGTCCTCTCTCCACAGTTGGGGTGAGGAGTTTGAACACACCGATTGCTGAGGCTCGTCCCATTTACTCCTCCTGGGGGGTTCACGGTCTATGTGAAACCCATATGGGGTTGTGCCAATCTCACTTCCTTCTTTCTTTTGAAAAACTTTATTGTTACATGAGTGAATGAAGAGATGTGAGCAGAGTCCCTAAGCTAGATTTCTCAAGTGTGGGATATGGTGGGGGGAATCTTTCTTTATATCAATGTCCAGAGGCTCAGAGCCTGGAAATGAAATTCAAGACGCTTCCTCTCTTGAAATGTGCAACTGTCTTTTCCACCCGGATAAGAAAAAGAGGCGAGCGGTATTTGCTGCTTTTCTTTTTTTAAAGAATCCAGTTTCCGTACTGTGGCATAAGCACATATAATTGTTCAAGAAAAATTGTACTTTTGGAAGGAAAAGGTTAAAGTTGGCTACTGATATTCATCAGGAGATGGATATTTAATCTTTAATCTCTTGTCCGAGGCCTCTACTTTGGATCAACTCATTATCCCGAATAAACGATGTGTCATTCCCATTATTTATGTTTCACTGCAGCCAAAGTATCTGGACCTCGTTTTAGTAAGCGCCATTCATTTCGACCCATTCAGTATTAATCTCCCTGCTAACATCTTTCCTGTCCTATGTGCTGTCCCCTATTTGCTTTTATGTTTTCTGCAGAGTGTTTATAAAAGGATAATCTTTTACAAAGCAGACAGAATTTTTGTGTATAAACTGCTCTGTTTGAATGCCTCATTGATATACCATCTAAAAACTGAAGTGTTCAGCAAGATTAGCAAAGCCCTGAGCTATTGAGCTCGGGAACACATGAGAACCAGTCCCTTCTCTACAGGAGGCAAAGGTGATGAAAGATGCCTTTGCTGTCGCGGTCGTAGCAAAAGCAGAGCCGTTGCCCATACAGGCCCTGATAGCCCTAGTTGCCCAGAAATTCAAGGCAAGCAGCTCAGAAGTCTCTCGGAAAGGGATAAAGAGTGCGGTGGTCCGATGACCTCTTTCCTGGAATTTTCTCGGCCAATGCCATGGCTGTACAATCGCTGAATTTGCATGGAGTCCCCACTTCAGTGAATCTCCTTTACCAATGTGCCTGTGCTATCTTCAGGCTGTTGCTCAAGTGCTCAGGGGGGTTTGATGATTTGTGTTCTTTGGGTCTACCTTGTAGAAAGGGCAGGAGGAGCTAAGCTAGGATCCGAAGTGGGGGGCGGTCTCTCCTGTCTCCTCCATCTTCTCTCTCCAGGGACTGGGATCTCATCCAAATGGCTCTCTTTTGCAGGGAGGAGAGAGAGATCACTGCATTTCACAATGGACAAAGAGGGTTCCTTTGTGGAATTTTGCATGGCATGGGGTCCCAAATATGCCACTGATAAAAAGACTTAACAGATGGACTCTGAGAATAGGAATATGTTCAAGAAAAAAAATTTTTTTTAAATCAGTGAAAGGGGGTTGTGAGTCTGGCCACTATGGGAGCCGAGCATGGGAAGCCGTACTGAGCACAAGCTTTGTACCTTAGATGGGGCAAGTGCTGCTGGTAGAGATGCATGCAAGCATCTGAAACACAGCCTGTGCTTGGGCTTTTTGTTGGCAATGCTATGGGGGGAAGAAACATCCCAAGATGCGCCATGCCAAAAAGTATACGTGCCTTCGAAGAGTAATTTTTCTAACAAATTGACCGCTTGCTCACTCAGTAGGAAGGTTTGTTATTTTCTAAGAAGCGTCCTTTGTAGACCTGAGATTTTTGCCTACTTTCCACATTTATTAGGGAAAAGTTCAAAACGGACATGTGGTCATGCCATTCTAATGGCATAAATGCTTAAATGCTAAGGGCCTGCCAAATGTCTTCTGAAGACCTGAGCTATTAAAAACACCCAGAGTGTATCCATCAAGACTCGGTCAACAGTTCAGCACTTTTTAGGATTTTGTTTTAGCTCACTACCACTCTGGTTGGCCACTGATCATGGCATTCACTGGGATGGCGCCCCTTGCCTTGATCTGCAATCCGCACCACAGGAGGGCTGACCGACACTTGGGGAAGATCTTGAAGCCTAGTTCTTTAGGGGCACTCTGCGTGGCCTGTGGGAAAACTGACTCCAAAGGACAGTTCTATCTCACCTTTGGCAAGAAAGCTCTGTATTTGGGGGTGATGGAGGGACTGGAGGAAATGGGAATTCTTACAGTGCGCCTGGCCACGTGTGATGACCAAGACAGTGATGAGGTTCTCCTGACAGGGACCGAAACTCTTGATGGTAGGGAAGCTCACTGTGTGGGCTTCTTTGGCTTTGAAGAGCCCCCTTAACAAGATACAAAGTGAGCTCCTCACACAGAGGGGCTGCTTCAGTTATTCAAAGCGTGGATCTCAATGGAGCATCGTTTGGAACTTCATTTCATCTACTTTCCATTCCTTTTTTTTTTTTACACCACTCTTTTTCTTCTCTCCTTTTCTCTTTAATTTTCTTTGCTTCCTTCCCTCCTGCCCCCTCCCTCCCTTTCTTCCTCTTTCTCTCTGTCTTCTCCTGTCTCCATCTTGGAGCTACTGGGGATGATAGAGTTTAGAAACATGATCCTTGCTTTGAAAGGGTGACAGTTAAAATAGGTAAAACCAGCCAGCACAAAAAACGTCTCACATTAGGATGGCCAATCGAGCTCATTGGGCATTTTCACACCTGTCACTTATTAGCCGCTGCCTGGAGCCCTGTGCTGAGAAGATTCTGAGTTCAGAGCTGGGCTCAAAGGAAATGACTGTCCTGATCAACTGGATGTGACAGCAAAGGACATAAAGGGAGTGGGAAGGAGGAGCACTCATGGCAGACACTCGCCATCCTGGGTCTAGACCAGGGTTTATCAACCATGGCACCACTGATATTTGGACTGGGTAGTTCTTTGTTGTGGGGGCCTCCTGTGCACTGTAGGATGCTTGGCAGCATCCCTGTCGTCTATGCACTAGATGCCAGTGGCACCCCTATAGTCACGACAACTAAAACTGTCTCTAGGTATTGCCAGATGTCCCCTGGAGGGTAAAATTGCCCGTGCTGTAAAACCATGGGTCTAACTAATTACCACCGGACTAAATATAGGGAAGCAAATGAGAAAGGTAAAGGGTGCTGGAAGGATGTGGAGCCCTGTGGAGGCTGGCCGTGTGGGAGGTGTGGCATGTGTGTGCCGGCAGAGAACTTCTCACTCTTGTGGTCTGATCAGCTGTGTGCTGTATGCTGCATTTCCACAGTTCCAGGGTCGTATCCATGACTAGACCAGCACCTTGTGGAATAGAGCCTGAGATCACAGCAGTAAGGACTGAAGTCTACTCTAGATTATCAATCCTAAGATTGGTGGAACTCTGGATTCTACTCCTGCTGTCGGTGGAATGTTCTGTGCTAGAGATTTCAACAACTACTGATGTATTTGATACACCAAAGGCTTCAGGATTCATTCAAAGTGCCCAACTCGTTTCTAGACTCTGTTTCAATGTACGGCACTGAAATTTCAGCACGGGTCATTTCGGAGAATGTGATGCAGTAGAAAGGTCTGGGTTTGACTTTGAGTTCTGCTCATTGCTCAGAAGCTTGAGACAACAAGCAAGTCACCTCATCTCCCTGCCCCTCAGATTGGTATGTGTAAAGTGTGGATAGTATCTCCTGCGCAGCAAGGTTACCATGGGATGATGTAAACCAGAGGCTGTCTCAGGAATTGGCACAAATTAGAGAGTGAAAAAAAAAAGCATTAGTTGCCTTCCTTCTTGCCCTTCTTCCTCTGAATCTTGTCATTCTTCTAGGTTAAGATGGGGAAAAGGATAGGGACTTCTGGTTTCTGACAAAGGTTTCCTTGAAACTGCCTTGGAGCACATTCTACCCACTTTCAGAATACCAACTGATAATAAAACCTGTGTAAGCCTCAGATTGGACTGAAGGATTGAGTGAGTGTATGTATCCCTGTCCAGTATGCCCCCTGAGCATCGCTGGTACTTGAGAGCATCCTTCTTCATCCTGTGCAATGGGAGGGCGTGATGTGGGACCATTTCCCTAGCCCAGTAAGTTGTTGTTTGTTTGTTTTGGTAAATATTTTATTTATTTATTCATGAAAGACACAGAGAGGCAGAAACATAGGCAGAGGGAGAAGCAGGCCACTGCGGGGAGCCTGATGCAGGACTCGATCCTAGGGACCCGGGGTTCACAACCTGAGCCGAAGGCAGACGCTCAACCACTGAGCCACCCAGGTGCCCCCTACCTAGTCCAGTAAGTTTCTTAATAGTTAATAAAAAACAAAAGTCATCTCAAGGGACCAAAAGAGAGAATGTATCTATCATCCTAGACAGTTTCCTCCCAGAAGCCCATTGGATGGAACCATGAAATCCTCAGTATTTAGATGGGAAGGGACTTCTCCAAGGACGTGAAGCCCAGCTCGTTCTTTTCCCAGATGGGAAGGGACTTCTCCAAGGACGTGAAGCCCAGCTCGTTCTTTTCCCAGATGAGGTTTCCCAGATGAGGTTCCCCAGCAGGGGCTCACCTGACTAGCATGGCCATCTTATTAGAAGCAGTCTTGGGACCAAAGCTGGGGTCTCTTTGGATCTGAGAGCTTGGCCTGAGTTCACAGGGCCATCTTCTCTGCATTGAGCTGCTTGGCTTGTTCTGCCCTGTACCAAATGAAAGTTATTGATGGATTTCTGCCCTGCCTTATGGATTTAGTCCTTTATTCCTAAGCAGGCCAAGTTCACACATTTTTTTCAGTGCCGCTACGGTCATTTGCAGGTGTATTTACATCACAACCTTACCACTTACTGACTCTGAGGCACTGGGCAAGTTACTTAACCATATGAGCTTTGCATTAGTCAAAGTTCTCCAGAGAAACAGACCAATAGGAAACTATCTACCTACCATCTATTTATTCATCTATTTTTCTGTGAAATACATACATACGTATGTATGTATATATGTGTGTCTATATATATATATATATATAGGCACACATACATACGAAAAAGAATTGGCTCACAAGTCCCAAGATATGCAGTTGCCAAGCTAGAGACCCAGGAAGAACTAATGTTTTCATTTGAGTCTGAAGGCAGGAAAAAGCTGATGTTCCATTTTGAAGGCAGTGAGGCTCAGAGGAATTCCCCCTAACTCGAGGGAGAGTCAGCATTTTTGTTCTGTTCAGTACTTCAACTGATTGGATGAGGCCCACCCCATTAGGGAGGTTAGTCTGTTCAGTGTACCAATCAAACATTTCCTCCAGAAACACCTTCACAGACACCCCCAGAATAATGTTTAACCAAATATCTAGGCACCCTGTGGTATCTAGGCACCCTGTGGTCCAGTCAAGTTGACACGTAAGATTAACCATCACAAGCTTCTATCTCCTTCCTCATTTGAGGAATGTGGGCAATAATTACATTAATAAGGTTAATGAGGGAAACCTGGGTGGTGCAGTGGTTTAGCGTCTGCCTTTGGCCCAGGGCGTGATCCTGGAGACCCGGGATCGAATCCCATGTCGGGCTCCCGGTGCATGGAGCCTGCTTCTCCCTCTGCCTGTGTCTCTGCCTCTCTCTCTCTCTGTGTGACTATCATAAATAAATAAAAATTTAAAAAAATAACAAGGTTAATGATAACCTTTTCTTGATCTTATGAGTTAATAAAAATAAAAGTTAGTGAGTGCCTATTACAGTATTTCAGTAAATGCTATTGTTATTGCTATTGTTATTGGAAGCACTTATGGATAGGGACTAAGGTCCAGAGAGGAGATGCAGGTGCTGAGGGCTTCAGGGCTCTTTGACCTGTGTCGTTGCACACATGGCCCATGCTTGGTTTAATGCACCATCATCACTGTCTCAAAATGCTTAATAATTGTAAATAAGGGGTCCTGCATTTTCCTTTTGCCCTAGACCTTGCAGATTATGTAGCTGGTCCTGGAGTGAGGGATAGGAAATCTTTAAAAAATGCCCAGTGAGATGTTAGGGAGCTATCTGGGCTTGGCCACATCCCGGATTCCTCTCCCTCCCCCGCTGAATTCTGCAGGCATGAAAACTGCCACAAGACATTCATTTTTAATGACTTGTTATGGGCTTCTTAGCAATATATCTTTGGGTATTAAGGTGTGGAGTCAGAGACTTAAAATGATTGATGTCTTTGCTCCACACAAGGGGTCTCCCACACTTACCTAGTGCCAGATATCCACTGGGGAAATTTATGGGAGCTCTTGGCAGCCTACGCGGCCATCAAATATTAATCAAAAATATGTAATAACTAATATATACTTAAAGAATTGAAGAAAATTAATATTCAAGGGAAGCATTCAGGGACCCATAAAAATAACAAATGCTAAAGAGACTCAGTCAAGGTTGGCAGGTTCAGAGCTCACCCTGTTCTCAGACTTGCTTGGAGACTCTGGGTTCGCTGGCTGATCCTCAGATGCTGAGATGGCAGGAAAGGGAACTTAGTGCTTATTCCATTGGATCTGGACTCTTACTAATGCAAGGAGTGAACTCCAACTTCAGGACACTGCATTTCTACCCCTACCTATCTTTTCTCTGTCCCTCTTTCACATAGCACCGACATACCATGGTGAATTCTCTATGGGATTCTCTTCCAGCAGGCCCTTGAGCATCGATGGACTGTGTCTCACCTCCTTATGCATTTTCAACACCTAGGGCAGTGGCTTGCACAAACTATTAAGTTGGACCATACGATATGTCCACTTGTGTGGGTCAAAAATGATACTTGTGTGGGCAAATGACAGTTTGACGTGTCTCAACTTTAAAAATCTTCAAACTAGGGACACTTCGGTGGCTCAGTCGGTTAGGTAGGTCCCACTCTTGGTTTTGGTTTAGGTCATGATCTCAGGGTTGTGAGAGCGAGCCTTGTGTCAGGCTCATGCTCAGGGCGGAGTCTGCTTGACCCTCCTCTCCCTCTGCCTCTCCCCCTGCTCCTTCTCTCTCTCCGCCGCCTCTACATAAATAAATGAAATCTTTTTTTAAAGAAAGTTTTTAAAATTTATTTAAGAGAGAGAAAGAGAAAACATGAGCAGGGAGAAGAGGGAGAAGCAGGCTCCCTGCCGAAACCTGATGCGGGACTTGATCTCAGGACCCCGGGATCATGACCTGAGCTGAAGGCAGACGCTTAACTGACTGAGTCCCCCAAGTGCCCCTCATTTTTGTATGTCTAAATTAAGTTTTACAACTGGTGTGCACATTTAATGTGGTAGCAGAGGAGTTTTTTTTAATTCTCAAAAACCAATCAGTTTTTTAAACAGTAGTACCTTAGAACAGAGAACATGGTATAGGGATATGGGTGCGATGGAGTAGAAGGAGCACGTAACTGGCAGGCAGGGAACATGCTGTCATCTCGGCTCTGCCAGTACTGGCCACATGACCTCACGCAAGCCACTTGGCCTTCCTGAGCCTCCATCTCTTGTCTTAGAAAATGAGAGAATTGAGCTAAATGACACTGAAATGCCATGCATGTTCTACATCTCTACATGGAATCTACTGCAAGTAAATGTGTGCAGGATCATCCTCCACTAGCCTGGCTTGAGCCTCAGTAGCTCAGGGGAGATTAAAGGAGACACAGGCAAGACCTCAGCCCCAAGCATGCTGCACATCCCTCTCAATCCCAGACCCTCTCTGCAGCTCTCCAAAAACACAGACTGGATCCAAGGCGTCTGTTCCAACATCACTTCTGTTTACTCCACCATCAGGATGGTGTCATTTAGCCGGAGCCATCATTCATAGTCACACCAAATGGCCCATGGAAGAAAAGTTGGTTACACTCGAAGAACAGATGACAAGTGACAGGCTCCGCTCCTGATTTTCCATAATAACAGAAGAGACCAGCAACTGCCATGGTGGTCCAACACCCAAACCAACCACTCCCTTCCAAGCAGATGCGATCTGCCCATCTCTGCTCCTCTCTGGGAATAAAGAGTCTCCCTTGTCCCTGGTGAAGCGGGGCATCCTGTGTTTCCATGGACAATATTGGGAAAGCCACACACATGAGCAGCCCTGCTCATCTGAGTTCTGCTGCTAAATAAGGGGGTGAAGGGGCTGAAGACCAGAAACATGGGAGAGAAGAACGGACTGTAGAAGATCTCAACGAAAAGCAGCAATGGGAAACAGCTGAAATAACTTTGCCAGTGCCCAGGCAGATCTACTTTTACACCCCTTTATTTTGGCAGAAGGAAGGCAACATGAGACTTCCCCAGTAAATGACTGCAGAGTTGCTGCTGCCCATGGGATAATCAGAAGTTTCAGTCACTGAAACTGGGAATTAGGGGGACTCTCCCAGTATGCTCTGTGGAGGCCATTCAGTTCTAATAAAAGGTTCTCCTTAGGAAGGCCAGGTCCAGTTTGAGCATTTTTATTTTTTTATTTTTTAAGATATTATTTATTTCTGCAGGGAGCTTGCTTTTCCCTCTGCCTATATCTCTGCCTCTCTCTCTCTCTCTCTCATGAATAAATAAATAAAATCTTTAAAAAAAGAAATACTAAAATGAGAATGCAATGAGAGATAGTATGGAGTGGTGAGTAAAAATGTAAGTTGTGGATTTCAGAAATACTGGACTCCCTTTCTAGCTCCATCGCTTACCTCTGGTCTTGAGCAGGCTACTCTCTGCATCTCAGTTTTATCATCTTGGGGCTAAAAATAGTACCTACTTCCAACAGTTGGCACGATCTGTAGGTGAGATAATATATATAAAATGCTTGCCACAGTACCTGGCACATAGTCGGTGCATGATAAATTCGGACTCATCATTTGTATACGTGTTTGTGTACATATATTGTATCTGTGCGTGAAGGAGGTGGCGGAGGAGTACTTAAGAGATGATAGCAAATACAATTTTGGGGATGGCTGCTGGGTCTGTTTCAGTTTGCCTGTGAAGATATTTTCTGAGGCATGACATAGTGCCATACACCTTGGTTTCCAAAACCATTTTCTGTTAAGGCTCTAAGCAATGCTGAAATCTATCTATTAATAAGATATGCTGTTTCTCATGTTTTCTGTGTCCTTTTTAGCCTTCTCCCCCAGGGTTTAGTAAGAATTAAAGGAGATTATTCATGCAATGTGCTACAAAGTACATTTCATATATACATATTTGCTTTGCACATATCTGACATGTAGTAACTGCTCATTAAACATCCAGGCTATTGCTATGATATAGAGCCTACTGTGGAGTTGTATGAGAGAGGGGAGGACAAAATATAATTAATTTCACAAGCAACTTTTGGTTCATCTATCTGGATGGCATACAAATCTCCTAAGCATCCTCACAACCCATTTGGGAGAAATAGGATGTGTTCTTTCCATTGTACAGATGGAGTAACCGAGAGATTGAAAAGTGACATCACCAACAGGCGGTGACCTAAGGAGTCAGGGCCAGAACCAGGTCTGGAATACAGACTTCCTGGCTCCTGACCCAGGTTCCCTTCTGCCATCCAGCCTTCACCGGGAGGCTGGAGGGACCAGGGAAGTGTCTGTTTCAGGGCTCTCTCAGTTGCCCTTGGAAGTTTATCATCTATCAACTGAATGTTGACCAAAAACACACTAATTCCTGAGGAGACCTTACAGGATGTCCTGTTGAGACTTTTCCTCCTTTTTTGTCAGTGCTTTGCTGGCAGATTAAAATTCAGTGGACCCCATTTGTAGGAAGTCTGATAAAATATTCTCATCTCAATTGCAAACAATTTCTCCATCTGCCACTTGGCTGAAAGGATCAGACTCAAACACCCTCACGAGAGAGGAGTGATACCAACAGAGGAGGGTACAGGAAACAGCGAGGTTTTGTGTCTGAACACAATGTCTACCTGGTCTGTTGTCTGATGGAGCTGATTAGTCAGCTGTTCTGCAGCTGGTTTCTCTCTACCAAATTGACTGAATCTGCCTAAAATTACTTTTGTTTATTATTTAGTATCTTGTAGATGCAGCTCTATATATGCTGTGCATGGGTATTAAGAGAAAATAATAAATTTGGGGTTGGAGTATGGGCACGGATAGGCTAGGGGAGGAAAAGACTGGAGGACACATGAAGCAAGGTGAGCAAAGCTGGACTCCCCTTCTGATTTGGGACAGGTGATGCAGTTTGCAAAAGATATTGAAGGAAGTCAACATGATCCACTCAGGAAGGTATTCATAATACCTGCTATTTGCAAAAAAAAAGAAGAATGTTTGAGGGTGAATAGGATATGAAAAAGGTGCCTAGATTTGAAGTGTTGAGGGAAACATTCCTTCATTTGGTAATCCTTAGCAAATACCAGGCACTTTGCTGGATCCTGGAGATGTGCTGGTGAACAAGAAGAAACAGGGAGCCTACGTCTTGGAACTTTCGTCTTAGCGAGAGAAAGCAACAAGAAAAATGTGACCACTGTCATGAGTCTTGAGAAGGGAATAAGGAGGGTATGGTGATGGAGAGTATCAAGGTAGGGGACATGGTGCTATTTCAGATCAAGGAAGTCCTAGAGAAGAGGATTATAGGCAAAAGAACTTCAACTGCAAAGATAAGAAGAGACATTTGGGCACATTCTAGAAACTACCCGAAAGACTACATAGGGAGGAGAAGATGACAAAACTGAAATGGGAATCTAGATGAGGAATGACAGTGGTCAGACTGGGATGTGCAGTAGGATGGAGACAAGTGGGTAAATTTAAGATCTTTGGGATGAAGGGTGGGAGGTGATGAGATTAATGGTTTAGGTTGAAGGAGTGGATATGGGAGTCAAAAAACACCAAGAACTTGGTAGATGGTGGTGCCACTCACCATGATAGGAAGCACAAAGAGAGAATAACTTTGCAAAAGGCCGAATAGAGAATTTCATTTGGGGGCTGCATAATTTGAGGAAAATGTCCAAGTAGACGTGCTAAGTGTGTGTGTTAGATATCTTGGTCTGGAGCTCAAGAAAAACTTTGGGTTTATGACCTGCCAACTATTAATTTAAAAAGAAATAGACAAGTAAAGTATTATGTGTATTTAGAGAATGAAGCAATTAATTCAAGTGAAGGATATATAGATGCCCTTAGGGACATGTCAAGTCCTGCAAAGGCCGTAAGCTTTAAAAGATCAGAGAGCAGATAGAAAGAGAATTAGAGAAATGCTTTTCTTTGTATGGTGAAAAGGAAAAATTGATGATTAGTGATATCAAAATGACTATGCTTCTAAATCCTTTTCCAGAGAAGTTACCTGGGAGAAGGCACCAGGTAAGGTCCGCTTTTTCATTAAGAAGATGAATATTCAAGCCATAGATTGAGAAAAACCATTGCAATATAAATGTGATAATGATCTCATATTCATAATATGTAAAGAACTTCTACAAAACAATAAGAAGACAAACAAAAAGAATGGGCAAAAATCTTGAACAGACATTTCACAAAGATCATGTACAAATAGCAAGAAGGAGATGAAAAGCTGTTACTCATCAGGGAAATGTCAATTAAAACCCTAGTGAGCTAATATTTCACACACACGAAAATGGCTAAAACCAAAAAGACTGTCAATACCAAATGTGTGCATGTGGAACAACCAGAACTTTCTTTGATATATTTGCTGGTAGGAATGTAAAATGATGCAACCATTTTGGAGAAGTATTTGGTAGCTTCTTAAAAAATTGAACATACAGCTACTGTATGAGAAATACTACATTCTAAGTATTTACTCAAGAAAAGTGAAAATGTGTGCACAAAGTGACTTGTACAAAAACGGTAGCAATCTTAGTTATGCCCAAAACCTGGAAACAGCCCAAATTTCTATTGACAAGAGAATGGGTAAACAAGTAGTAGCTTATCCATACAATGGAATACTATTCAGCAGAACAAAGGCACAGACCACTGATTAATGCAACATCCACTACTTGTGTGAAAGAAGCCAGACAAAAAAGTACATGGTCTAAGATTCCATTTATATTAAGTTATAGAACAGACAAAATTAATCTGTGGTAATAGAAATCAGAAAGTGATTGCCTGGTAAGGGGGATAAGGAAGCTTACTGGGCTGATAAAAATGGTCTGTATCTTATTTAAGTGGTCGTTACATGGGTGGATACAGCTGCAAAACTCATTGAAACAAATGTTCAAAAGTTTTTATTTTTTGCATATTTTTATTGGCAAAATATTTTTTTAAAAAAATTTATTTGAGAAAGCGAGAAAGAGAGAGAGAGAGTGCATGTGAGTGGGGGGAGGGGCAAAGGAAGAGAGAGAGGGAGAGAATCTCAAGCAGGCTCTGTGCTGAGTGCAGAGCCTGACATGGGGCTCGATCTCACAACCCTGAGATCGTGACCTGAGCCCAAATCAAGAGTCAGACTCTTAACCAACTGAACCACCCATGCACCTTAAGATCTTGCATTTTACTGCATATAACTCATCCCTCAATTAAAAAAACATCCAGGTAAGTCTAGCTTCAAAGCCTGCATTCTATAAGTACTTCCCAATTTTAGGGGGCGAACAGAAAGCAACTATGTGGGGGAAATTAATTGAAATGAAATAGGTGAATTTAAATTAGCAGGGTCTAACAGTCTTGCTGTCTGAGTAACGCACATAGTCTCGGCCCACAGCTTCTCAAGTTGATCTGTATTGATATTAGATGAATATCATGTTGCTGAATTAGAGATCTGAAATTGTTTTTGTGGGTACAAGTCAGTACAGCCTACATTTATGTGGCACCTACTGAATGCTAGGCCCTGGGTATACTGTATTTCCTAAAGTCACCTGTTGGCTCTCCAAAGGATAGGTGTTTTGGCTTCTATTTCTCTGGCTTCTTCCATGGTAAGGCTTTGCTCCTCCCTTGATTGCTCACAGAATGATGTCTGCACAGAGTGGGTGCTGAATAAATATTTTGTGAATGAATGGATGAAGAAATCAATGGTGAATATCAAGTGTGTCATAATCTTTATGCATGTAAGAAGTCATGTTTAATTTCTCTGTTTAAAATAAATGTCACCATAGGGGCACCTAGGTGGTTCCATTGGTTAAATGTCCAACTGTTGATTTTGGCTCAAGCCATGATCTCAGGGTCACGAGATTGAGCCTTGTATTGTGCTCTGCACTCACCGTGCAGCCTGCTTCAGATTCTCCCTCTCCCTCTCCTCACCACCCCCACTGTCGTGCTCACTTGCGCTCTCTCTCTAAAAAATAAATAAAAAAGAAATAAATGTCACCATATATCTGGCATTAAAAACAAAACCAAAACCCTCACCAGTTTGTTTTTACTCTCTGTACATCAGAGTAGAACAAGTGAAGAGAGTACAGAAAACAAAATGCTCTCATTTTCTGTCCCCTTTGCTTCCGGTAATAAAGGCCAAACTGACAACTGGTCGAGTGACTGGACTTTGGATTATTAAAAAAATATTTTGCAAGAAATAAGCCTGGCGTATATGACCCAACAATGAGATAACCTACTTTCGTAAGAATGACAGCAACAGTTGATATTTCTGAGTGAAAACACTACCAAAACGAGAACCCAAAAAATCCCTCCCAATCTCAAAAGGCGATGGGATAAAGATGGGGTTGAATTGAGCTGCCGATGCCAATAGAGAGAGCCTTTGGAAGATGTGATTAGTGAGGATCTTTTATCAAAATTTAGTAACTGCCAATATTTTTTACATGGCATATAGAGTGGCCAAATAAATCACTTAATGATTTTAAATACAGAATATATTTATAGAAATAAAACAGAATTAACCTGGGTCAAATGCTCCATCCTCTGAATGCTTCTCTTAACACTATGAATTAGCTTAGTGATAAAAGAAAATAAGTTTAAATAAATCACTATGTTGAAAAATAGAATGTAATTGATAATTTATGAGTCAGCAACCTTAACTTAGAAAGAAAATCTATTCTAATTGTATACATTTGATTTCAGATGGCAGATGGAAGCTTGTTACATATTTGGAATTTTTTATGTGATTAAAATTTATGTTCTGATTCTAAGATTTAAAAGCCCGGGTGATATGTGTTTATTGAATATTTTAATAAAATTTTAAAATTCATTCCTCACAAATTTAATGAAGAAAAAGATGCATTCTATTTGTCTCTCTTTTCCCACGGGATTTATGATTTCTTGCAAGAGTAACCAAGTCTAACATAAAATGGAAAACAAATATTGTTGTCTTAAGAATAGAAATAATAAAAAGTGGGGGTGTGGTAAGAGGGCGAGTTTCAAAAGAGGGAGAGTTTGTTGATGCATAGACTTTCACACCGTATACTGTTCAACTGACATTGAACCACAAATTTGGATTTGAGTTTCCTGATGACCAAGGCAAAAAGGGAAACACAGCTTAGTGGCATGCTATATAACACAATTTATATTAACTATATTGACCTTAAGCAAAAGTATCCTGATCAGGAAAAAATCCACAATTATTAGGGCTAAAAGAGAGGGGCGTGTGTGTGTGTGTGTGTGTGTGTTGATTTCAGGAGACTGAATAACAAAATGGACAATGTTCTCAACACTATCCCTTTAGCAAGATTAATAGAGAATTTTGTTCTGAAATTTCTTCAGTGTCAACTTGGAGGAGGTAGTGCAGTGTATGAGGAGAGCTAGGACAAATGAGGATGGTTTGGGCTGCAAACTCTCTGCCAGGTGCTCCAGAGAACATGCTTCTCAGGTAAGTGGAGCTATAAAGAGTTTAAAGAGTTGGGGTTTTCTGGGAGGGTGTCAAGCAGTGATCAGTCAGCTTTAAACATCATCTTAGAGAAAGAGTATTGGGAGACGTCAGTGAAAATTGAGAGGCCGAACCAGGTGAGGTTGTGACACAGGGGGAAGGTGCGAAGTGGCTGATGACTGCAGGGAAGATGAAGTCCCTCCATACCAGAGAGTCAAGTTGCAGTGGTGACCCGGCATCTTTGAGCTTGGCAGTCCAAAGACTTGACATTACCTTTTGCTAATTGGGTGTCACAGTGAAATCTCTTCACCTTTCTCTGAGTTAGTTTCCTCATCTCAGCAACGATAATGGGGAGGAGGAGATTCCCCATGCCCCCCCATCACTTCCTCCCCCATGCCTGATGTTTCTTTCCATGTAGAAGATGTGTTATCCTGGATCCTGTCATTGCTTTGCATTATTCACTCCAGGGAAGTGCCTTATCTGATTGATACATTAAGGAAAAATAAACTGGACAAGTTGGACTCACCTTTCTCCTTTTCCTTCTTGGGAGCTATATCTGCCTGCCTGCAAGTAGAGTTTTCTTCCCTCTGTACGCTGTACAGGCCATCTGCCCGGTTCAACATGCCCTGTGCCTGGGAAGGCAGTTCAGCCAAGTTCTGTGCTCACTCTGAGCAGTGTCCTTCCATTTGGCCTTTATTGGTGGCAAAGATTTTATTTTGGCTTCTATCTGCCTCTCTTGTCTTATTTATCAATTTGTTCAGATTTTAGGTGGAAAGGGGTGTTATTTATTGGCCCCCTCTAGAGAACCCAGCAGGGTTAACTAATTTTTATTCTTTTATTATGTTTTTAGAAATCTCTCTGTCTCTCTCTAGATATGTATATACATATGTGTATGTAAGTGTGTATATACAAATATATAGAGAGAGTGCATGCACAAGGCAGGGAGGGGCAGAGAGAGGAGAAAGAAACTTAAGCAGGTTCCATGCTTAGCATGGAGCCTAACACAAGGCTCAATCCCACAACCCTGAGATCATGACCTGAACTGAAATCAAGAATTGGATTAACCAACTGAATCACCCAGGTGCCCCAGGGTTACTAGTTTTTAATCATACCCAATGTCATATTGAGTGTGAGGTCTGAACAAGATAATGTCACAGTGGTGGTATGGCATGCAGTAGTTGGCGTGGAGAGACCCTGTTGGTTATTGCTATATTGGCTGTTTTCCCCAGATCCCTTCAATCCAGAGGTATATTGAATAATATACCCATCATAAGACAATCATAGTACCCATCATAAGACAACAGTCTCCAACACTGTAGGAGAATCGGTGGAGTCTTGGGCATTTTCCCACCAAATCCTTACATCCTGGTTCCAGCGGCCTGCAGATACCTGACAAGTACCCTTCTTGAACAGCTGCCCTTCTGGGGCTACCTACAGTGTCTTGCTTCTCGGGGTGACCCCATCTGTCTTGGCTGCAGATGTGGTTTCTACCTTAAGATTCTTTCCAATACCAACATCAAGCCAAAGGCTTATCAGGTGAAAAAGTCTCACTGGCCTCAGGGTGAAAAATACGGGGTCTCTAGAAGCAGGTGCCAAATCAATAAATACCAGGAAGGGCCAAATGTTAAAGGTCCTCTTGGACGCATGTGTGGGGTACAGAGGATGGTGGAGAAGGCTCCCCTGGGCAGCTCTTGTTGTTGAAGAACAGGGCTGACACAAACACCATTTCTGGAAACGTGGTTTCCCAGCGTGGCTTCATGCGCCTTCTCCATCTGCTCCAGAAGCATTATTCTGGGCATCTTGACAGGAGGCCTCCAAATGAAAAGAGAGAACAAAAAAGTGCATTTTTTATCGTCTCCAAATACCTACAGCTCAGGGATATGAATGAAAAACACTTATCTTGTGACCTTTCAGGCCCTATTGCAGGAGAAGGACAGGAAAAAAACCAAACCAAAACAAAACCCGACTATTAAAACAAACACAAAAGGCACCATCTTGTTTCTTTTCTATCCTTGTTTGCTCTTTATTTAAAAGGGAAGAAAAAAAGAAATCTG
This sequence comes from Canis lupus baileyi, assembly GCF_048164855.1. Classification (NCBI taxonomy): domain Eukaryota; kingdom Metazoa; phylum Chordata; class Mammalia; order Carnivora; family Canidae; genus Canis; species Canis lupus. The sequence continues at coordinate 69,550,636 of NC_132843.1, forward strand.
GTATTTAAACCAACCTGTTGACAGACTGTTTGCTTTTATTTGATTTGCACTTCATTTGCATGAGTAAAAAGTATAAGGACAGTGTTGTGACTTAACAGTGAGTTAGAAACTATTAGAGAGGACTTGATCATTAGCTTCTTTGTCATAGGGCAATTGTATCTTGCTTTCAATCACCAAATGTTATTTAAAACAAAGCTATGGAGATTGATAGAAAATACAGATTCTTTCACTTCAGGGCAGGCTGAATCAGCTACAGACCGTAGATAAAACTTACCAGATCCCAAAATGAAAAGGAAAGTGACTGCTAGGTAATTAGTGTCTACTTAGTCAAGGACAAAGGAGGAAGGCACCAATACCATCTATCAGCCAGAGGAAGAACACTGCCTTCCTTCTCCAAAAAGAAGCTCTTCTTGTCTTGTTACTTTCCCATGGATAAGACACAGAAGTTTGTGGAACTCACCTGATGATTCAAGTGATTCTTCCCCAGAGGTAATGCCTGGGTTCTGGAAGGAGTTCTGCCTAGAAGCTCCACTCTCCTTAAGGCCAGCCCCAAATGTAATTGGAGTATTAGGATGTAGCAGGCGTTCATGGTAGGGTTGCTTTGGCATTATTTTATCTGGGTCTATCCTCAGACTTCTAGGTTTCCCATAGGACCAAATTTTCATTGCGAGGGTATTTATATTTTAACGGGGATTGAAACCTTGGCTTTTTCTGAGAGTAAACATTCAGGAATCTTCAGGACTATGGATGGAGAAAGGTTTGAGGCAGGGAAGACAGGTCTACTTAGAAACCGCTGAAGTCCCACCACACACAGAGAATTTCCCAGCTTTCCAGGGGGCCAAAAATTTATGTTGATGATGAGAAAAGTGTCTGGATTTCAAGTTTGATTAGTAATATTTGCTAAGGTATGAATTTGTTGCATGTAACAGAAACTCAAAATAATAGTAGCTTAAATAAGGTACACATCTTTCCCATGGGACAGTGTGGAAGAAGCACTCCAGTACTCATATGGCAACTTTGCTCTTTGAGATTTTGCAGGGGCCAGGGCTTCTGCTAACTTTTTGCTTTGCCTTCCCAGGGTATGGCCCATTTCTTCTTGATCCAAGGTGGCTCAACCACCACATGCACAATTAAAACAATGGGAGTAAGGGAGGAAAGGGGAAAGGGATGCATGCCTCCCTTTAAAGACATGATTCAAAATTGCACTGATGACTTCCACTCACATCCCATGGGCCAGGCCCTTCACACATGGTCATACTCAACCACAAGGAAGGTTGGAAAATACCATCTTTATTGGTTCGACCATGTGCTGGGGTTTTGCCTCTGTGAGAGAGTAGGGAAGTGTACAGCTGTGATGAGCAGTTTGGGTTGAAACTGTTTTAAAGCAGAAGTTGCTCCCTTGGGAATACAAATAGGGATGTTTGTGTGAGGTTTAGGGGGCATCCAGGATAAGAAGTCTGGATCATCATTCTCTTGTGACTTCACTTCCAACATTTTGGTTTTATGTGTTTCCATGACTGCTTCCAATCTAATGTATAAACCTCTATGTTCCTTTGTATTTGTTTGCTTTGTTTTCAACTTTGAGTTTAAAAAAATATAGTCACTTTCTATTCAGATGATTCAACTGAATAATCACCAAGTGATCAAATACTCTGAACTATATGACATGTGAAGTATGGGAATATAATGCTCAATAAATTGTAATATCTGCCCTCAAGTATCTTAAAGTCTATAGTAGGTTTTCTCAGTGATGAAACTATTGATGTTTGGGGCTGGATAATTCAGTTTTTTTGGGGGTAGTGTCTCTACCCATAAGACATCAGTAGCCTCCCCCATCCTAGCTGCAGCAACAGAAAATGTCCTAAGACATTGCCCAATGTCCTCTGCAGGTAATAATCACCCCTAGGTGAGACTTCTTGATTTAAAGAGTGGATCAGATCACTGGATCTCAGCGTGTTGTTCCTTGGCCAGTAACATCAGTGAAATGTCAGAATCACCTGAAACTTGGTAGCAATGCAAATTTTCAGATGCTACTCCTGCAGGACTGAGTCAGAAACCCTAGGAATGGGGCTTAGGAGTCTGTGCTTTAACAAGCTCTCCTGGTGATTCTGAAGATTCTGATGCTAAGGCTTGAGAAAACTAAGCCAGATCACTCATCAACCTGAATTTCTTTCTTTTCTTTTTTTTTTAATAAAGATTTTATTTATTTATTCATGAGAGACACACAGAGAGAGGCAGAGACACAGGCAGAGGGAGAAGCAGGCTCCATGCAGGGAGTCCGACGTGGGTCTCAATCCCGGGTCTCCAGGATCAGGCCCTGGACTGAAGGAGGCGTTAAACCGCTGAGCCACCCAGGCTGCCCATCAGCCTGAATTTCAATTCAGTGTAGGAAGTGGTGTAGAGAAGGCACATACTGAATGTCATGGGAACCCAGAGAAGGGCAGCTGATCCAACCTGTGGAGGTGAGAGGAAACTTGTCAGGGTAGACAGAAGTGTTATTTGCATCCTGAAGTGTTCTGTAGATTGTAAGCAGAGGTAGGAGTGGAGGAAGAAGGATAAATAGCATGAAATAAATCTACTTGGGAGCTGAAGGAACTCCTTCAGGAGCACAGCGCATTAGAGAAGTAAGAACAGTTCAGTATTGCTAGATTGTGACATCCTAGGTCAGGAAGTCCTGGGCTTTGGGACTGGAGGGGCAGGCGGGAACTTGGTCACAGCGGGTCCAATAACGTATGTTGAACAATTGTTGTTTTTAAGCTGCTCAGCCTCTGAACCCCTTTCCAGGGTGTGGACACTACATTTATGCATGCACCTTGGTAGGAGGCTGAGCTCTTCCTGCATTAGAAAAATTGAACTTCCAGAAGCCAACTTCCCGCTCCCCCAGAGCAGGTAGGGGGTGTGGGCATGTACCTTAGGCCTGCCGGGCAGATGCCCCCTTCCAAGCTTTGATCCTGAAATAAAGATGAAAAGACAGTGGGATACTCAAGCCAGTGGTGGTAGAGGTGTTGAGAGCAGTGTCCACTGTGATGTGCCCCTACCACTGTGACGTGTGGTAGGGGCATTCTCGCTGGGTTGGTCTTCAGGCATGACTTGGCCCATGGTCCTGGTTCTCTGCATTCCTTTGGTTCCTGCATATTTCTTACCTGGTTCTACAGGCCTTCTGGTGAGTCTGCAAAGTACCTTTCAATAAATTCCTCTCCAGAGCATCACTAGCTAGAGGTGGTGTCCTCCAGAGATTGCTTGCAGGTGGAGAATGAAGAGCCTCTGCAGAAAGGGAAAAGAAATATCACCAAACATTTATTAAGCACTTTATCTAGATTATCTCCTAATTCCCCAACCAACCCTTGAGGAGATACCATTATTTCCATCTTTACTTTATACATGGAAAGCTGAGTTTTGAACCTGGGAATTCTGTCTCTATGGCCTGTTTCCCTGACCATCATGCCCAAAGCCCAATCTGAATCCGAATCTGAAATTCCCTTCAAGGCTTGTAGCAGTCATCAGATCCCCACCACAAAATGACATCCTTCATCAACCTTGCCTTGAGTCCCTGATGACTTTTCTGTGTGTTTTGAATTTTACTCAATACTGTGTCTACTCTCTGGCCCACATCATCAGTCATTTATTTTCATGTCATCCTAGAGTTAGTTTGTAGCTCTCTGTCTTCCTCTTCTGTCTGTATCATAGCCCCTTGAGGATTCTAATCGTAACTTTGCCACTCACTAAGAGATGGTCATAGGGCAGATACATTGACGAAATAAGTATGAGTTCGCAGCATTGCTGTGGGCAGGAGTGGTCTTCAAAATGCCACATTTAACAACTGGTTCACAAGGGTACTGGCCAATCAGAATAGTCAATGGCTATAAATATCTGGAGTCTGTGTACCACGCAAACAACTGAACGTTAGCTCTGATTGTAAAAAAAAAAAAAAAAAAGATGATTTTCTTCGTAAGTTGTACAGCATAACAGAAATCCCAGGCAGTATTATTTTGCCTGCTATGTCTCTGTTAGCTGCCACAAAGCCTAGTGTGTTCTTATATATTTGGTAGGTGCTTAATTCAGCTCTGAAGTGATGGCTGAATGACCGCTTTAATCACCATGGTACCCCAACCTCCCACAGGTGAGTATCAAAGCCAGTAATTCCCTATTTTGGTTCAATAATAATACCCAAGATGATCTCTTTGATTACATGGTAGTGAGGAGGTCATGAGATTTTCAAACAGTTCTCCCCCTCATCCCCCCCAACCCATACTTAACTTTGATTCACTGATTTGAACACCAAGTGATACATACTGAGCTGCACCCTCAGAGCAATGGAGACTGGGAACTAAGGAACAAAGTAAGAAAGCCGATGAGGTGAGTCTAGTCTCAACTTTCCTGGGTCACCTGGTTCAGGTGAGGTGATCAACAAGCATCCTACTCTGCAGCAGGACTGGCCTGCATTTCTCCAGGCAAGGCAGCAGCTCCTTGGATCACCCAGGGGATCGGCCTCAATTGCCCCAGAGCCCACCCACCTGCCTGGCACTCAGAGTCTGTTGCTGAACGTTCTTTTCATCCTTCTGTTCCGTCTTCCAGTGCTCTCACGCCGACAGCTGCAGGAACACATGGAGGTTGCTTGGCAGCTGCTAGACACAGATGCTGGGCTCTGTAATGTACTTTTCCCTCCTCTGCTGCCTGCTTCAGAGTGTTTCTCTGGCTTCCTGGATGTCTTCGTTCCTGCGTGTGGGTGGGGTGTGCTTCGAGGTGCTAGTGGGGTGTGAAACCTTGGGGGATTGGTGCTGCTGAGCAGGCAGGATGGCTGGGTCCTTAAGATTGTCTTTGCCTTTTTTTTTTTTTTTTTTTTTTTTTACACACCAGTGTCAGTTTTTAACTGTTCTGCATGCCTGAGAATAGTTTCAAGCTGGCCTGGAGGAAAATAATGCTGGGGTGTTCTTCTCTCCACCCGTGGAGCACCTGCTTCATCCAAGTCTTCATTATTTCCTAGTTGCCTTTCTACAAAAGTCTCCTGGCTTAACTGGCCTCTGTGCCTCTGACTTGTGCCTTTTCTTCTTTCCTGGCACTACCTTCCATGGTGCTACCAGGGTGATTTTCCTATAACCAGATCTGACTGCATCTCTCTTTCTCTCTCTCTTTTAATCCTCCTAGCTGGCAAGATAAAATATGAACTTAGTGTAACTAAAAGGCCCTTCATGACTCATCTCTGCTGCAGCCACATCTATTTCGACCAGAACAAATCAGCTGTTTTTATTTTTTTTTAAAGATTTTATTTACTTATTCATGAAAGACACAGAGAGGCAGAGACATAGGCAGAGGGAGAAGCAAGCTCCCTGTGGGGAGCCCCATGTGGGACTAGATCCCAGGACCCCAGGATCACGACCTGAACCAAAGGCAGTCCTTAACCATTGAGCCAAGTGCCCCCAAATCAGCTGTTTTTAAACTTGGTCTTGGCATTCACTAGGCCTAGAAATTCCTTCCTTCCTCTTCTTATCTGTTCATCGGGTTCACTCTGTCTGAGCCAGAGAGATTTCTAGGATACTCTCTTCTGGGGGTAGCCTCTCCCTCAGCCTGATCCTTGGTGGGACATGCTGGAGAGGTTGCCAACTGAGCCATCTCCATTTGGAGACGGTCATTCAGACAAAGCTGCTGATTAAGCACGCTACTTGGTGCCAGTTGCTGGGACACAAGTGTGAACAGGAGAGATGGCACCAGTCCCCAAGGAGTTAATCAACTGTTGGACAGATGAATGAGAAAGCACAGAATTAAATACAGAATGAAATGAGCTTGATGATAGAGGTGAGTATAGGATGTTCCAGGAATTAGGTAGCCTCCCTTCATGCCTCCTCCTATGAGCCCTACAATACAGTTGACCCTTGAACCACATGGGGATTAGGGATGCCAACCTACTGCATAGTCGCAAATCTGCATATGAGTTTTGACTCTCGCTAAACTTAACCACTAATAGCCTACTCTTGCCTGAAAGCCTTCCTGACAAAATAAGCAGTTGATTAACACCTATTTCGTGTACATTTTATATACCTCATTCCTGCAACAAAGTAGACTAGAGAAAATAAATTGTTATTAACAAGACCATAAGGTGGGTAGCCCGGGTGGCTCAGCGGTTTAGCGCCACCTTCAGCCCAGGGCCTGTTCCTGGAGACCCAGGATCAAGTCCACATCAGGCTCCCTGCATGGAGCCTGCTTCTCCCTCTGACACTCCGCTCTCCCTGTCTCTCTCTTTCCCTCTCTTTCTCTCTCTCTCTCTCTGTGTGTGTGTGTGTGTCTCTCTCATTAATAAGTAAATAAAATCTTTAAAAAAAGAAGACCATAAGGAAGAGAAAATACATTGATAGGATTGTACCGTATTTATATTAAAAAAAAAATCCACGTTGAAAGCATACCTGTGAAGTTCAAACCCATGTTGTCCAATGGTCAACTGTACTTTGTATGCTTTCAGTTTGTCTCCCCAATAATCACCAAGTTTTTTGAAGGCAGAGACTGTTTCTTATTTAAATAGCACCCCTCGGGGATCCCTGGGTGGCTCAGTGGTTTAGCGCTGCCTTCAACCCAGGGCGTGATCCTGGAGACCCTGGATGGAGTCCCACATCGGGCTCCCTGCATGGAGCCTGCTTCTCCCTCTGCCTGTGTCTCTGCCTCTCTCTCTCTCTCTGTCTCTCATGAATGAATAAATAAATAAAATATTAAAAAATAAATAAATAGCACCCCTCATGGTCACCCCATGCCCAGCACAAAACTCAAGAAACAGTGGAAAATCAAGTTGGACAGTGGCACCTGCATCTGCCAGTAGTACCTGCATATCTCAGTAGATGCACACTGACCAGTATTGTATCTACATGGAGATGGCTCAGCAGGAGACCCTTTGTTTGGGGCCACTGTGTGCCTGTCCAGATCAGCGGCAGCCCCAAGGAAGTGTCCTGGAATCCTTTCGAGTTGAAGGACACAGGAAAGAACACATAGGAAGTTAGAGGGCTTGTAGGTTCTGGAATTTTTCTACCTTGTTTTGGGAAATGAAAATCTTATCTTTTTATAGGGCCATTGGTCCTGGGAATGGAGAACTAATGATCACTCCACTTAGTTCTCATCTTTTCTCTTTCCCTTAAGAACCCCTCCCCTCTGCTTTACTTTTCTTCAGCTTCTGGCCAGAGAAAGCATTTGTTAAAGGAAATTAAATGCTGTTTACAAGTATTATTTACATCCATTTAAAATAAATTAATTTTGAGAAAATGACAAGTGAGAAGGAAAAACAAAACCTTGAGTGATCCCACCACCCAGAGCTGTGTGATGCATTGCTGTTGATGCGTTGATGCCCATTTTCCCAGATTTTTCTCTACAGATATGTAGAGACAAGGGTTTGAATAAAGAATCTGGATTTGGGCTGCCTGACTCTGAAGCCAGGCACTTTCTTAGACAACATTTAACAGCTTATATTCTGGTCGAACCACCAAATGCATTACCTAGTTTTGTTATTACAAAGAGTATCATATTATGTGGCGTATGGAATCTGTTTTTCTCGTTTACAACATCTTGCTATGTATTATAACATTTTTCTAAGTCATGAAACTTGACATTATTCTTATAATAGACGTGCAGTATTTCATTGAATGGATATCACACTTTTTAAAATAATATAGTTGTGCTAGATATTAGGTACTTTTTAATTTTTTACTATTTTAAAGACCAGTATGATGAAAATCCCTACATAACACGTCTCTATGCACTTATATGGATATTCCATCAAGACAGACTTTGAAGTGGACTTACAAATCGAGGGTATGCTCATGTGCAGGGTTTTGGTGGATGTGGCCCCCTCTGAGGGTTACTCCTCATGCTGTGAAAAAGAGCCCTCTCCTTCACACTCCCATCTGAACCAACACTGAGCTCTTAAATTCTTTCTAAAATTTGCATAGTAGGGCAAACATGACATCATGTCATTTCTATTTGCATTGCCTTAACTTCCAGTGAGGCTGACTTAATATATATACATCATTGGCTATTCATATTTCTTATTTTCTGAGTTGCCTTTTTGTGTCCTTTAGAGCCTCCATTCTGACTTTGATGAGATGATCCTGAATGTTACTGAGATTGGCTAGTTTTTCTCTGTGGAAGCCCTGGACCCAGGTTAGCTTTGTGAAGTAATAGTTTCAAGAGGCATTTGCCCAACCTTCTCTGCTATGTATATGCATTTTCCACTAAAAATGTCTAACAGGTTATAAATTCGACTTCTCTGCACTTTGCCAGGGACGCGGTTTTAATACTAATGAAGACTTTTGTACATCTCAGAGCAACGGCCACTTTTACAGACTAAAAATTGCTGAGTGATATCTGGTTGTATATATGGATCTACAACCTGATGCATTCCTAAATTTTCCTCTATGGTAGGTGTTGGCATAGCTGGGTACACATGTGTGCCTGTCTTTACATGTCTGGGTCTTGAGGTGAGTTTGGGAAACAGTGTGTGTTGTTTTGGGTCTCTGTGAACTATCAAGGTATCAGTGTGTGCTTATAACCTGAATCTATCTCCTAAGGGACATTTGGTTCAAAATTTACTTCTTTCAGGAAGACTGCCTTGATTATCTGCCCATCCTCAGGTTACTTCTCTAACTCTCAACTTCTTGAGCACATGCACCTCACAGCTAAACTTGCTAATGCGTTGCTAAAAATGTGCCCTCGATGTAATTCCTATGTAGTAGATCTCCCAGGAGAACCCTCTGCCTTTGCTTGTGACCGTTTTGAAGTGAGTCTCCAAGCTTTACCATATCCCCTCAAGACAGACCCAACCCCCCAGAGCATCAGTGAGTAATAGAAAACTGGCTGTGACTTTGGGGAGATGAAGGAGAATGCTACAAGATACAAAACCCAGCAATGATTAAAGACAGAGATGTTCACCTTCTCTTGGTAGGGTTTCCCTGGGTCTCCTTCTCCCACTCTCTGAAACTCTCTTTGAAACGGCCACTGCATATCTCTTCTTTTTCTTTTCAGAGAAATGTAGCTTTCGGGGCACCTGGGTGGCTCAGTGGTTGAGCATCTGCCTTTGCCTCAGGGCATGATCCTGGGGTCCCAGGATCGAGTCCCATATCAGGGTCCCCGCAGGGAGCCTGCTTCTTCCTCTGCCTGTCTCTCCCTCTCTCGCTGTGTCTCTCATGAACAAATAAATAAAATCTTTAAATTAAAAGAAAAAGAAATGTAGCTTTCTTCTTAGTCGAAGACATCAAGTGATCCTAATGCCTCGGAAGGCAGGCCAGCATCTTTTCAACAAAGTGAGTCTCTTTCTATGGGAGAATGTGCTGCTAAAAAGAGCAAGGTTTTCTCTAAGTTGTTTTGCCAAGCTGTATCTCACAAGGATTTGTTTTGTCCCTGCAACCAGTTTGATGACCAGGAACATGTCTTCTATTCATTTTGTCTCCTGTCTTCGCCTCCATTCATCCTAGTGCTTCCTCCAAGGGCTGTGTACAACATATATTCTCAGTAGATGCACACTGACCAGTAGGGAATGTCTTATAGATTTTCATTACTTAGCACAGCACATGGTACTTAGAAGGGACACGAATACACAGGCAAATGAATGATGCAGGCTTGGTCTGGGTGCACCACAGTGCAGTGAGGAGGATGGCGTGACTAGCTGGACCCTATGCTGCTGTGGTACCCACTGCTTTCCGGGGGGCTTGGGCCATCAGCTCTACAAGGCCCATCCATTCGTTGCCTCCTGTTTTTCTTTCTTTTTTTTTTTTTTTTCCTCCTGTTTTTCTTTTTTTTCCTGCAGAGTTCTGGCACAGTCTTCTTGTCTAATGCCTTTTGTATCTTCCTTTATAAAGGGTTGGGCCAAACCAGGTGGCAATTTCTGAGATCTGTTTCCCAGAAGATGGCCATCATGGCACACCACCTCCTACCTCTGCCATCAGTAATGTGGTTCCTCCCAGCCTTTCCTACATGGGACTTGAATTATCCGGGGCCTTTCTGAGGTCTTACTTCTCCCTGTTTCTCCACAGGCCTCTTTTGACCCCGCAAGCATCCAGGGGAGGAATACAGAGGGAGACAAAAGTAGAGATACATTGATTGCATAAAGGGCGAAAGGATCAGGACAGGGCTATGGGAAGGAAGAGAGGATTCCACAGGGAAGAAAAGTAGGCCTATTCTAACTGGAAATAAAGACAACTGGATGATTGGGTCAAATCCATCTCTTGTTTTTTTTTTTTTTTTTTTTTTTTTTTTTAATTTTTTGGTATGGCTACTTCCTCTGCGCTTCTTCTTGACTTCCTTGTTATTTTTTCGGAGACACACAGAATGAAAAGTGCCAAGCAAGTATGAAATGGTGGGAAGTGACTGGAAGTCAGAAAAGAATTTGGGTATATCATTATATCTAACACCTAAGGGAGTCTAGAGATCCACCTAGATAAAGAATCCATCACCCAGATAAAGAATCGAGCTAAAATCCCTGCACATAAAGAATGTGTCTTGGCTAATTCTCGCTCAGGAGACCCTGTGCTTTGCTTTGCTTCTGTCTCCACCAATAGTGGCATCTCTCGTGGGATCAAAGAGAGCATGAATGAATGCTAATTGAAGATTAAGGTTTTCTTTTACAACAGTTTTTAATGACCACCAGTGTTTTTGTCTTTTTCTCTGAGGGCCTCTGATTGTAGGGCTTGCAAGCCTGGTGCATCTGCTCTTGCCTGAATCAAACTCATCCTGTACATCTTTAGCAGAAATCCACGCTTTTCATAAAACTTATTTGATTGTGGTGAGAACTCTTGACATGTGTTGACATCTTAAATTTTAAAGTATACAATACAGTACTGTTAACTATAGGTATGATGCTGTATAGCAGGCCTCTAGAGCTTATTTATCTTCTTAACTGACACTTGATGTGGGTTTGTTGTAACCCTCTATTTCCCCCTCCCCTGGTGATTACCATGCCAGTCTTTGATTCTATGAACTTGACTATTTTAGTTACCTCACAGAAGAGAAGTCAACGTAAAAGACATATCTGTTCATCACTTGACAAATGTCTTCGAGGTTCTCAAACCCATACATTTAAGCCCCTGCCCATTCTTTTGTGACAGGGTACATGACAGAGCTCGGAGTCTTTGCCCATCTCTCTTTTGTCCATATTCTAGCCCCTTCTTGATCATTCACTGGCCTCCTGGGCCTTGGAGCCCTGTTCCCTAAACCCATGGTGCTCCTCTAATCTTTTCCCTGTGACCCCCTCCTTCCCCAAGGCCCTGCCTCCAGCCTGCCCGGCCCTATGAACTGCACCTGCTCCTGGAAGCTTGCCTGCCACCTCCCCACCTGGCTCTCCTGCCTCTCCAGGCACCCAACCTGCACTGCTGAGGCCCCTGCCCAGACCTGCCCTGCTGAGGCCCCTGCCTGGCGGGGCATGGTGCCTCTGAGGACTAAAAATAGGACTGGTATAAAAGAACGGTGGGACCCAAATAAAGTCTGAAGCAGGAAATATAATGATCCTCCAAAAATATGATTCTGGTGCTTCCACAGGAGCCCTGTATCGGCTTCAAAGCATGTGAACTATCTTTATTTTGCATTCAAACTATCTTTTGGGGCCAGGTTTCCTTCATAACACAGCTTATTGCAAAAACGGATCTGAAGCCCTAGGGAGTTTATCTGTAGTTAGGTGTTTTTTTTTTTTTTTTCTTTCCAGTAACTGTGGGTCGGAGGTATTCCAGCCATTATTAACTAAAGGACTACTCTGTTTTATGACATCTAATCAGGTGGACATCCCACTGGGAGAACAGATTGTGTCCTTTTTTTCCCCTCTGAACTGAGGAGATAAAGAGATAAAACTCATACGTTGTTTTATTTTTTTTTTTAAATCAACAGCAGAGTCCCCTGTGAGATCTTCACGTGAGCCTGTTATGCATGTGAGCCTGGGTTTCATGGGGAAACCTAAGGGTTTGCGAGTAGGACATTTTGTTCTCTCAATGGCTGTGCTTGGTCTGGTCCCTTCTTGAAACACCTCTTAAGACTTTTTATTTGTCTTGAAACTTCCTCCTTCAAACCAGGAGATGTCTCTTGGTTTTAGAGCTTTGGGATTTGTCAACAAACTTGTGTTTCCTCTGCCTGCCCTTTTCATGATGGCGTAAAGTCTCTTTATATTCCCTCAGGGACTGCTTTTGGGGCCATGAGCAGGTCTAATTCCTTCAGGCTGTACTTACACAAAGGTTTCTCCATCTCCATGATCCTTTTAGAATCTGTCTGAATGCCTTCTGCCCATTGGCATTTCCATATGTGCATCTGCACCCGTCTTGTCTTCCTTAACTTCATGTCCCCAGAGGACAGGAAACACTTTCCTAGTAATATCTCAGCCCAGTGTCTGCCAAGGTGCTATGCCTTGATAAGCACTTAGAAAATTGATTTTGGTGAAGAATTTAGAGCTATGACTTTAAGGCAAGTTAGTCCGATTCAGTGACTCTGGCTCATCAGACCTCAGGCCTCAAGAAACTTCTAGGAAGAGACTCCATTAGTGACCAAGCTTTGATGGGAAAGTAGGAGAAAGATTTCAGAGTGAGATTTAAGGGACTCGGAAGGTTAGGTACTCTGTTTGCAGCTCTTTGATTTAAGGCATATTGTTTGTTAGAAGGAGGGCCCACCTATACCAGGTGGGTCATCACACAGGCTCTGGGGCTGGACCACGGTTTGCATCTTGGCTCTGCCGTTTCCTAGATGTGTGATTTGATCTCCTTGTGCCTCACTTTTCCTGTCTGTAAAATAGGGATTTTAATAGCTCCTACTTAACAGAATTGGGAAGATAAACTGAATTAATATTTCTAAAGTATGAGAAGATGCCTGGAAAGAGTCAGTGCCCAATAAACAGACAAGCATCATTCCTGGGCAGGACATAGATCGATGTCACACTCTGAAAAATACTAACGTGTGAACGAATGGCTCTTTCCCACCTCACGCAGAAGACAGTTAGTAGACAGCAAGAGCTCCTGGTAGCTCAGAGCAGTCAAAAACAGCCTCAGGGAGGGCTTTGTCTCAGAAATAAATAATACAAAGAACAAAGAACACTATCATGCACTGAGCACCTAGTCTAGGCAGGACCCTGTGACCAGGGACATTCAGTCTTACAGCAGCCTTGTGAGAAAGAGGCTGTTTCATTCTATAGATAAAAAAGCAGAGACTTGGAGAGTCTGGCTAACTTGCCCAACAGTACATAGTCAGCAGAGGATAGCACCAGGAGTCAGAGCTGGTGCTCTTACCCCGTGGATCCTCTATGTTTTCATCCGTGTATACCGCAGTGCAACTTCCGATTTAATTTCATTTCTCAAGTGAGTATCATCATCACTAGGATGCTGGAGTTCATATAACCAGTTAGGAATTTGGGTTAGGGAGAGGGTGCTAAGTTAGAAGTCAGGAGACCCCGCTGTTGGTCTAGCTCTGCCACCTACTATACCAACTGGGACAAGCTAGTTACCTCTGCTGGATCAGAGCACGGGAACTGAGAAAGCCTAACCTGCCTATCTCAGCAACTATGATGAGGAACAAAGGGCATCACTCACATTCCAATTCGTGAAACAATGAATGCTCACTATAGGCTCAATCCTACGCGAACTGCATTTACCCATATTTTTCATTATTATAAATTAACTTAGGAAACACTTAAAAAGTATGATAGCACACTGTTGTTGTGAATTAGGACAGCACGAACCACTTTTTCTTAAGGGCCCTATTGCCCCTCCCCAGGTAGGCTAACCATTAAGGCTCTGGAGCTGGGAGACCCAGGCGTCTATTTCAGAGAGTCCTCCTCACTCTCCAGACCTTCCCTGGCTTTCAGCCTGCGTTTCCCAACTCTTCAATGCACAATAAGCATGTTTAGAGTTGTTTCAGAACCAGGATGCCGGCAAAGCTGGGAGGCAAGCTGAAGACCCACCGTGAGGATCTCCATGAAGATGAGGTTCTCATATAGCACTGCTTTCTCTGCATCCATCCGCTTGCTGTGGTGGGCTGTTGGGTCAGTTCCTTGCTTCATTAAAAAGAAAGATGTCAAGATGGAGAAGGAAGAGTTTGGGAGTGAAAAGAAAAATACAAAATAAATCTAGGGTTTGTCCTGACTGTTCAGTGCCCATGGTGGGTGGTTTGTTAAATAGGTTGACTCTCCTCCCTGGATAAAGTTTGCCCGTGCTTGGTTTTGCAGAGGATCTCCTTGATTCTGTGCTCTGTCAGGAGCCAACTCTTTTCCCCTCGCCCCCTGGGAACAGAGTAGTAGCACAGTAAATAACATGTAGTCTCAGGGCTGACACGCTGCAGCTGACATCCGGGAGGACCTGAGGGAATGTCTCCATTCGACTGGCTGACCTCTGAGAACAGGAGCAGGATCCTCTTCAATTCTTCATCGATGGTCCTGTGCCGGGGTTTAGAAAAGGTGCTCAATCTGCGTTCAGGGACTGAGTGAGCCCAGCAGAGAGCATGCATGGAGTGCTGGGTTATCCAAGGGAGAGAGTGAAGTAAAAAGACTAACTCACGCCTCTCAGAGAATTTCAGCTTATGGCAGGTGATCCCATCCCTCCGTGACAAATGTAAAAGACAAACCGATTTTTATTTGTGCAAACGGTGAGATTTTGATATAAAAAAAACTAAAGGTTGTCACTAAGTAAAAATGCAAGAACCAAGGGAAATGGAGGGCGAATAGAGATTTTTCTTGGATGTCAAGGCTGCGGGAGAAGCAAATTCCTCTGGAAAAGGCCCAAGCAAGTAGCATTTCCCATCCCTTCCTTTTTCAAAGGCCGGTTTTGTTGGGTTTTTAACTGAGAGCCTCAGGATGGAGGGAGAAGCTATCTTCTCAGCACAGTTTTCTCCCCCTTTTCCAGAGGGAAGGCAGATTTGGGAAACTGGCACTGCCCCTGCCCAGATGGCAGCCAGCAGCTGGCTCTGGCAAGGGGAAGTTCTCACTCTGGGCTGCTGGCTGCCCGGCCTCTCCCGTTTCCCCAGCAATGCCGCCCGGGCCATTGGAAACGGGAGAGCGGGAGAGGCCGGCCGTGCCAGCAGCTCCTCTGTGCCCTGACCTGCCGGTTCTGGCTCCGACCCCCAGGCCTGCAGCCGGGGAGCAGGGGGGGCGGCGCCCCGGGCACTAGCCCGCAGCCTTGGCCGCTGGGACCACGCTGAGCCCCAAGGTGGCTCCTGATGTCCAGGGGCCTGCAGCACGGGGGACCCGGGGTGGCGCAGTTCCAGAGAGTGTGGCCTGGCCACGTGGCCATGGCTGATTTGGGGTCCAGGGGCTCCAGAGGATCCCCTAGTCCCCTGCTGCTCCATCTCACGCCAGACTCTGCCCCTCCCCTAGTAGCCCCTGTGGGCCCTTGATTCCTTCACTGTAGGCACATTTTCCCTTTAATCCTTCCCACTCACATCCATCTCTTTCTCCCCTCCCTCCCTCCCTTCCCTCTCTCCCACCCCCCTTCCTCCCCTCTCCCTCTCTCCCTCCCATCCCTCCCTTCTTTCCCTTCCCTCCCTCTCTCCCACCCCCTTCCTTTCCTCCCTTCTACCCCCCTCCTCTTTCCCTCCCTTCCTCCCTCCCTCCCATCCCTCCCTGTCTTCCTCCCATCCTTCCATTCTTTCCCTCCCCTCCCTTTCTTTTCTTCCCTCCCACCCCCTTCCTTTCTCCCTCCCTCCCTCCCATCCCTCCCTTCCTTCCTTCCATCCCCTCCTTTCTTTCCTTCACTCCCATTCCTCTCTTCCTTCCCTCCTTCCTTTTCTCTTACTCTCTTCCCTTCCATTTCTCCTCACAATGTCTGTCCCATCTTTTCTTGCTTTCCTCCTCCTGTCTTTCACTCTTCCAGCAAGTACTGACACCGCGTTCCGGATCACACTGGGTTCTGGGTTCTGAGGGTGCATGGATATAATCACACTTGGCCCTGCCCCTCGAGGGGGGCTCACAACCCATGAGGACATTTGTGCACGAGATGGGATGAGCTCAAGACAATTAACGACAATAAAGTGTGTCAAGTACTATAAAAGCACACAAATTACTAGGAAAGAGCCATTAATGTCTACCTGACCCATTTTGGGGGAAAAGTTAGCTGAGGTGCTGCCATTTTTTCAATTTACTTGCTCATGCTTCTTCTTATGTTCCTGAGAAGAGGTTTTATGTCGCGAAGTCTCGTTGGAAAAAAATGAGAGGTTTCCTTTTTGTTTTGGTTCCTGCGTATGACTCAGGTCCTGAGCTTTTGAATTTTTATCAAGTCGAATTTTATCCATTTTTTTCTTTTATGGATAACACTTTTGCAGCTGTATCTAAGAACTTTCTGTCGACCCCAAATGTTGCAAAGGTTTTCTATATTTTCTCATAGAAATTGATAATTTTGTAATTCCATTTACATTTATGATCCATTTTTGTTAACCTTCCTATAAGGTATGTATTGAGGTTTTTCTTCTATTTTATTTATTTGGACTTATTTATTTTAGAGAGAGAGAGAGAGAGAAGAAGAGCACGTGGGGGGAATGGGTAGAGGGAAAGAGAAAGAGAATCTTAAGCTCTGAACTGAGCATGGAGCCTGACTCGGGACTCTCTCTCATGACCCTGAGATCATGACCTGAGCCAAAACCAAGAGTCGGATACGTAACTGACTGCACCACCCAGGAGCCCCTTCTTTCTTTAACATTAAAAAATAGTGTTTCCAGCACCAATTTTTCCAGTGCTATTTGTTTATACTATCCCTTCTCTATTGAATTGTCTTTGCACCTTTGTCAAAAGTAAGTTGACCATATTTGTGTGGGTCTATTGCTGGATTCTTCAAGAGAGTGTTTTTTTTTTTAAGTTTTTTTTTTCTTTGTGTGAGAGAGAGAGAGAGCAAACAGGGGGAGGAGCAAAGGAAGAGGGACAAGCAGACTGTGCCGAGTGCCCAGCCTGATCCGAGGCTTGATCTCAGGGCCCTGAGATTGTGACCTGAGCCAAAACCAAGAGTTGGATGCTTAACTGACTGAGCCACCCAGGTGCCCCCAAGAGGAGTATTTTTATGTCCAATATATTATTTCATGCACACCCTCTGTCTCTGTCAGAATAAAGGCATTCCTACCATGCAAATAACACAGTATATATGAACTAGAGCTATGACTTGACTGGGCTGAAGAAAAGAAGTTTGGCAAACTAAGACTAGAATTCACTTTGCCACTGATCTCTGTGTGACTTTTGCATTCAGGACTTTTTGATCTTGAAAAATACAGGTGAGGCTTGATAAGGAGTGTCCTAAAGATTAATGAGGGGGAGAAAAGCTGGGATTTGTCTCTTCAGCATCGAGATACTCGTGTAATTCCTTCTGTCCTGTTTTAGGGTGAAAATATTTGGGGGTGGATGGGTGGGGAGCTGCAGTGAGCCTGTGATAATAAGTGTATCGTTAGATTTCAAGCACTTTAAAGGAAGGGCTGTCTTCTTTTGTAAAAGTGAAGCTTTTCTTTTTGCCCCCTACAGTAGACAGCAAACAGGTCTTGAGGGTCCCCTGTTAACCTTCTGCTGCACGAGGTCAAATACAAGAATTACCCAGGAGAGCCTTATCCCCTGTTACATTTCTTTGGCTCCCCTTTACCCGTAGAATTATTCTTTTACAACTTTGGAATGAAAAGCATGCAAAATGGTGTCTTCATGTTGCTTAAATGCTTTCCACCCATGCCACTCATTTCTGATTTTTCATGGCCTTAAACCACCATCTGCTGGGAGGGTGGGAAGGACACTTGCAAGGTTGTCACGCCCTTCCCTCCAGCCTCTGCCCGGCTGCACTTGGTCCATCACATGAAAAGCGTTGTTTGTCTTTCCCTGCATGGTTTTCGGGATTTAATTCCCATCCTTAGAAGTTTCCTCTTTGGGCCCCGCCCAGTTCTCACTCCAAGGACTATGCTCGCGGGTGATGGACGAGGAGCCTTCATTCATGCCAAACACCCTGGGAAGCTCACACCGTGGTAATCATTTGGCGTCTTTGATTAACTTGGCTTTCTTTTCCTTCATAAATTGTTCAAACACTGAAAGTCCAAACACTAACACTGAGGACAGCCTGTGATTAACCTCCCTCCACTCCAAGAAGTAGCCAACATCAGTGATTCTTCCTTTGAAAATAGCTTAACAAGTTTTTAATACACCAAAAAGACTTTTGCCTGTAGCCCTCTGGTCATCTATTTTCCTTAATAGCCTTTTATGAGGGACCTTATCAAAAGCTTGCAAGGAAATCCAAGTAAATTATGTTCCTTGGTTCACCTTTACCTACTATTTCATTAACTTTTTCAAAAACAATATGACATAGTTTTCAACATAATTAAAGGGGTTGGGAAAAAGGGAACTTTGCTTAGGCCTTGACAGTTCCCATAGTTGCTCAGGGGAGCTGGGTCACTGCTCACGTTCTGCCTCTGCTTAAGGACACTAATTCATTTCCCAGGCTGTCTGGCGAGGTCAGCCACTAGTTCAAGGTGGAAATGACAAGTTTTTAGGCTTTCAAGTGTGCAGGACTCAGCTCTCCAGAGAGCGCAAAGGAAGGAAACCACAAGTTTATCCAGGTCTGGCCCAGAGAAAGAGGAAATGATGGGGAAAATCAAGACGAGGGCAGGGGGGTGGTGTCTCTGTGGAGGAGAGAGCTGGCCTGGGAGAGTCTCTGATATTCCCAGACAACTCTTTATTGTTTGCATGAGAAAGGGAGGGGCTGCGGAACATAGAATCTCAGAAGACGCTCAGGGCTCAGTGTTGGGGGCTCAGTGTTAGGGACGTGGGGAGAGCAGGGATGGAAGGCCAGAATGATGCAACGGTGTGTAGAGGCAGGTAGAACGAGGGAAGATTTAGAGATGAAAGAACAAGTCGTAGCACTATTCAAAATGATGGCTATCATCATCCTCAGAACTGCGGTTGTATTTGTTGAGTGTTTCCGCGTGCAAAGATGTGCTGGGCACAGGCCCGTGCCTATCATGTGTAAGTACCACAAGTGGGGAGGGAAGATATCATTACCCTCATTTATAAATGAGAAAAATAAGGCACAGAGAGTTCAAAGGCCTGGAAGTTCACACAGTTAATAAATGATCACATTTGGGAGGCCACATCATCCCTCTATTTCTGAACGACATGGATTTTCAGGATACCAGCTAGTCAATTCTTAGCCCATTCCAGAGCAAAATTCTCCCATGAGTCAGATATTCTGGTTAAATCAATGTTCCTAACATTCTTTTTTTTTTTTTTTAAGATTTTATTTATTTATTCATGAGAGACAGAGAAAGAGGCAGAGACACAGACAGGGAGAAGCAGGTTCCCTGCTGGGAGCCCAATGTGGGGCTCGATCCTAGGACCCGGGATCACGATCTGAGCCAAAGGCAGATGCTCAACCACTGAGCGACCCAGGTGCCCCTCTAAATATTCTAATTATGAATTGCCAGTTTCATAAAGTATCATTACTCAATTGTTTCAAAAAGGGCAGCCACTCTTTAATTTGTACTAAGATTCACAAAGGCAGGTAAAGTTACAGTCCTCCAAACAGCTTTATGAATCTTCATTTTCAATGGCCTGGGAATTTGGAAATGTTTGTTTACAAAGGACTCTGGCTGACAAAAATGCTAGTAAAATTGGCTTTTAACGTAGAAAGGAATAGTAAGGAAAAGCTAGAAAAGCTTTCATTTCTTTCTGGCTTCTTTCTTGGTTTCCACTGGCTCAAGGCCTATTTTTCCTTATGTCCTGAGGAACTGGCCATTTTTATTCTTTTCCACAACTGCAGAAAGCCCACCATAATTGTCCTACCACATGCTTCAGACTCCACAGGATGTGATGTCTGCATCTTGTCTTACAAGCCTTTCTCTGAGTGTCTTCTGAAGACCTGCATGCTCACCCCAGATGCTCCTGTAGGCTGGGTTTCCAAGTGATCGTGGCACCTCACTTTGTGGCTTGTGCATGCTCCTTATGGCATGTCCAGTGTCTAAGGGAATAGGCAGGTATCTGAAGGCACCTGGGAGAGGCTTAGCCACCCAGCTAATAAGCTCCCCACTGCTGTTTCTGATTTATCAAGACAATGGTCCTTAAGACCAGGAGCCTGAAAAGCTGAGGAACCAGAAAGGCAACTTGGCCTTTTCTTTAGAGAATTGAATGCGTTAATTGGAGTGAATGCAAATGTGGCAGCCAGAGAGAAAAAATAATTCTTTCCATCTAGTGTCAAAATCAGGAAACTGAGGGAAAAGGAAGACACCTCCTGAGTGAGGAGAGGAGATGATGTGAGCTGCTGGGTCTCAGTAAAGTCAAATAAAGTCTGAGGGTGGCAGTTTTGATGGGACATTTTGGTGTCCATTTCCAGGCAACAGGAGGCATCAGCTTGGTGTGTTCATCAGGGGCGCAGTCATTAGGCAAGTCTCTGTGTGAAATGCTGGGCCATGAGAGGCAACAGAAAGGGTCCTACCAAAGTCGTGTTGGTGCATTCCAATGCAAGTTCCAGTACTTTCTCTCTTCGGTGAACTTGGAAAAGTAAATCTTGATTTATTAATCAGAGTTTGAGTTTCCTCGTCTAGAATGTAAGAATAATGCCTGATTTACCTGGTAAGTTTGAAGAATACTTAAGATAGTATATGCAAAGTTTCTGTAGCAAATTATTTATTTCCCAGGAATTTCTGGAATTAAAAAAAAATTATCTCTTTGAGAGAGAGAGAGAGAGAGAGAGAGAGAGAACGCACACAAGCAGGGGGAGGAGCAGAGAGAGAGGGAGAGAAGCTGACACTCCACTGAACGGGGAGCCTGAAGATTGACCTCACAACCCTGAGATCGTGATTTGAATCGAAACCAAGAGTCAGATGCCTAACCGACTGAGCCACCCAAGTGCCCCTTTGCCAGAAATTTCTGATGTGTTATTTTTATAAATGACAAATATAGATTCATAGCACAACTACATGCATGACTTTGTGTTTTTTTTTATCACAGGTATATCTAGGAGATACTGTGGGCTCTGTGATAGACCATTATAATAAAGCAAATATTGCAATAAAGTGAGTCAAATAAATTTTTTGGTTTCCCAGTACCTATAGAAGTTATATTTATGCTATACTGTAGTCTATTAAGTGTGCAATAGCATTATGGCTAAAAAACCAATATAAATACCTTGATTTAAAATTACTTTATTGCTTAAAAAACACAAACCATCATCTGAGCTTTCAGTAGGTTATAATAATTGCTGGCAGAGGGTCTTGCCTCGATGTTGCTGGCTGCTGACTGATCATGGTGATGGTTGCTGAAGGCTGGAGTGGCTGTGGCCATTTTGCAAAATAAGCCAGCAATAATGTTTGCCGGATCTATTGACTCTTCCTCTCATGAATGATTTCTCTGTAGCATGTGATGCTGTTTGATAGTATTTTGCCCACAGGAGAACTTCTCTCAAATTTGGAATCAATCTTCTCCAATCCTGCTGTTTCTTTATCAACTAAGTTTTTGTAATATTCTAAATTCTTGGTTGTCATTTCAACAATCTTTATAGCATCTTCACCAGGAGTAGATTCCATTTCAAGAACTGACTTTCATTGCTCACCCTTAAGAAGAGCACATCATCTCTTAAAGTTTTATTGTGAGATTGTAGCAATTCAGTCCCATCTTCAGGCTCTGCTTCTGATTCTAATTCTCTTAGTATTCCCACCACATCTACAGTTGCTTCTTCTACTGAGGTCTTGAATTCCTCAAAGTCATCCGTGAGGGTTGGAATCAACTTCTTCCAAACTCCTGTTTATGTTGACATTTGGGTCTCTTCCCATGAATCATAGATGTTCTTAATGGCATCCACAACGGTGAGTCCTTTCAATTAACTTTGCCCAAATTCATCAGAGGAGTCATCATCAATGGCAGCTACAACCTTACAAAATGTATTTCTTAAATGATAAGACTTGAAAGGTGAAATCGCTCCTTGATCTGTGGCCTTCTTCCAACTTCAGATCCCTGCATTCTCTTGCCTCTGCAGAATGGATGTTGTGTTGAAAACAACATTAATGAAAACAACATTAATCCTATTGTACATCTCCATCACAGCTCTTGGGTGAGCAGGTGCATTGACAATGAGCAGTAATCTTTTGAAAGGAATCTTTTTTTTTTTTTTTTTCTGGGCAGTAGGTCTCAACAGTGGGCTTAAAATATTCAGTAAAACCATATTGTAATCCTGCTGTCATGCAGGATTTGTTGCTCCATTTCTAGAGCACAGGTGGAGTAGATTTCACATCATTCTTAAGGGCCCTAGGATTTTCAGAATAGTAGATAAGCAGTGGCTTTAAGAGAAAGGCACCAGCTGCACTAGCTCCCAACAAGAATCAGCCTGTGCTTTGAAGCTTTGAAGCCAGGCAATGTTTTTTCTCTGTAGCTATGAAAGTTCTAGAGGGCATCTTCTTCTAAGAGAAGGCTATTATGTCAACCTTGAATGTCTGTTGTTTAGCATAGCCACCTTCATGAGTTCTCTTAGCTAGATCTACTGGGTAATTTGCTGCAGCTTCTACATCAGCACTTGCTGCTTCATCTGGCACTTCTATGTTACGGAGATGGTGTCTCTCCTTAAACCTCATGAACCAATCTCTGCTGGCTTCAGACTTTTCTTTCACAGCTTCCTCACCTCTCGTGGCCTCCATAGAATTAAAGAGATTGGAAGCATTGCTCTGAATTAGGCTTTGGCTTAAGGGAATGTTGTGGCTAGTTTGATCTCCTATCCAGACCACTAACACTTTTTCCATATCAGCAATAAGACTGTTTCACTTTCTTATCATTTGTGTGTTCACTGGAGCAGCACTTTTAATTTCCTTCAAGAACTTCTTTGCATTCACATCTTGGCTAACTGTTCAGTGCAAGAGGCCTAGCTCTCAGCCCATCTCAGCTTTCGACATGCCTCCCTCACTAAGCTTCATCATTTCTACCCTTTGATTTAAAAGGAGAGACCTGTGAATCTTCCTTTCACTTAAATACTTAGGGGCCTTTCAATACTGTCATGGCTCTGGGAGTAAGGAGGCCTGAGGAGAAGGAGAGGATGGGGAATGGCTGGTTGGTGGAACATCAGAACACCACAAGATTTGTCTAGTAGATTTACTATCTTGTATGGAAGTGGATCATGTTACTCCAAGACAATTATAATAGTAATGTCACAGATCACTGATCACAGATCGCCATATCAAAGGTAAGGATGATGAAACAGTTTGAAATATTGTGAGAATAACCAAAATGTGGCACAGAGACACAAAGTGAGTGAACACGGTTGGAAAATTGGTACTGATAGATTTGCTCTATATAGGATTGGCACTAACTCTTAATCTGTAAAGGATGAAATGTTTGTGAAGTGCGGTAGGATGAGGAATGCCTCTGTTCTCTCCACCAATGGTAAGGAAAAAACATTTTTAAGTGGAAAAGTAGTGATTGAATTTCTTCCCTCCAATTGGACCTATGATGTAAATCCCTCAAAATTGTATAATTTAATAATAGATGAAAAGCCATACAAAACTATATAATTTAGATGACATTACATGTATTTCTGTTCACTAGCACTGTATCACTTAAAGCATGGGTAGAGCTTCTGGGCATTTTGACCAGCAACTTTGCATCATTAAGAGTCAGGGTTAGAAATCACATGCACTACACTCAGCTGAACTAAAAGCATAGAGCATGTTACTTTTTTATGTAATTTTTCATTTTGCTGTGATCCCTTGTCCCTTTCCTATGGGGAGGTGGAGATGCACAAGATGGGACTTAACCTTGACAACTAAAGGAACCCTTTCTCACATTAACAAGAGCCTCTTTGGGGTAAATGTCAGTCTTTTGGGGCTGTTCTTCCCTCCCACCTGGCAGCTATAGACAGCATTTGGTCTTGGGAGGATGCTGTCATGGTGGGTGGGGATAGAAGCTTGGATTGGCTTGTTGCCTCTAAGTCCTTGCTAGTCTTTACTGCCTGATAGGTTTCATCTGTTCCCTGGGAACCCTGGGCTGGTGGCCACAAAGGAGTGGCTCTTTCATCTGGTCTTTTGGGGTTTCTGTTTAATCCTGCTTGTGGTCCTGGCCATTTGCTTCTGATGGTGGAGTCCTTGCACTCTGTGGTGTGTTGTTCCAGCTCCAGATCCCTACATGTCCTCTGACCTCTCAGCACTGTATCCTCTCACAGGACCATAGGGGAACTTCTGGATTCCATGTATACCAAGTACAAGCCTTGGGAAGCCAGAAGGTCTACTTCAGGACATCTCAACAATTCCCTCAGCCAGGTTAACCTATCCGGCAATGGTACCATTGCTGAGGGTTTAGTACCCATGCAGACGCTGGGAAGGGGAGAGCAGGATTGAAATTCTCCTGGTATGTTCACAGGAAGGCAAAGAACAAGCCCTATTGCTCTGGGGAATTCCTAGTGCGGGTAGCCTCAGAAGTCAGGCTATGTACCTAGCTCCTAGTTTCCTTTCTTCTTTCCTTTTCTTTTTTCTTTTCTTTTTTTTTTTCACATTTTCCATTTCTTCCTCCTCCTTGGTCCAGAATACCTTCAAATTTTCTCCCCAAGCAGGTAAGAATGCCCCTTATATTCTAAATTCTCTACTCCTGTAAAATTCCATATTTTTACTCAAAGTACTGCTTTGCTTCCATACATAGAGGAAACTTCTGAAATTTAGAAGTCCCTTTCTCTCAAAGCTTAGCTTTCAAGATGATCATTTTACGAAGCACTCACACACAAAAAGCAATACTAATTTGATGATAAATGTTGGCCAATAACTTCCTTTTTTTCGCTGATATTTTGCCTATCACTTAAAAACTGGGAATCATAGATTTATGGTTGGAAACTATAAGGAATCATGATTTAAAGGAAGAGGAAAATTATATCACTTCAACTTAAAAAATGATACTTGATACGTATGGGTTGGAGATGACCCACCCTGGTTGTTTTAAGCCATTCCACTATTTTAGTGGAACTTAGAGGAAACATTAGGGAAGGAAGGTGCTTTGCTGAAGGACCCATCAAAACTGTGAGCATATTAACCAGTGTGTGCTGAGCTTGGAAAAGTGGACACTAGACAATGAGTATGCTAAAATTTCCAAAGATGGGCTTTTCCTGGGCTGTCTGCCTTTCTCATCAACTAGATATAATCTACTCATTTACTTACATATTCTTTTCAACTCATTGTAAGAGTGTATCAGCAGTCTTCTTTGTCTCTTTCTCTCTCTCTCTTTTTAGATTTTATTTATTTATTTGAGAGAGAGAGAGAGAGAGAGGGAACACAACCAGGGGGGAACGGCAGAGGGAGAGGGAGAAGCAGGCTCTCTGATGAGCAGGGAGCCTGATGTGGAACTCTATCCCAGGATCCTGAGATAATGACCTGAGTTGAAGGCAGACACTTAACTGACTGAACCACCCAGGTGTCCCTTCTTTGTCTCTTTTTTAAGGAGGTGACCTATTCACCTTGCCTGATTTGAAGACTACAAAGTGCTGCAATTCTGCTGGGAAAAACTTATTCAGAACTTTGTTAAACAAATTAATATTTAACAAATATTCATTAGGCACCTGCTTTGTGCCAACCCACTGTCCTAGATACTTGCCATGTCTCTGTTGTAGTATCACATATGGAGTAGAAAAAGAGAACATTTGAAAAAGGAAATAGAAAGACAAGGATTATTGCATTGGAAAAACACAAAATACACCGTACCTTATCAAAATCATACAAAAGATATACATTTAAAAATTTTCCTCTATGTACATATTTTTGCAATTAGTAGAATCCATTATAATAGTGTCTGTATCAGTACCCTCTGGAAACACAGTGTTCCCTTTGGGAATGGGGTTTTTGCCCTTTTTCATCGAAGGATTAAGTATCATTTTACTCAGAATGAATGTGTAGCCCTGGTGATAACATTCATTTTTCCTTAGTTGCTCTCCTCTCCTGTCTGACTGTCTCCTCAGTATTCTTTACTTAACCAAGCTTTATGGAGAAACATCTCCCTTCCTCTGGCATCCGCCAAACTCATAGAGTTACCTTCTTCATGGAACCTTCTTTGACTCATCCAGCCAATGCTCACAGAAATTCCCTCTTTGAATTCAAAGAGGGAATTCCTGTCACATTCCTGTCATGTCAACCTTATATAGTTGGCCTCTAAACTAGAGGTCTGGATCTATCTTATATTAAATTTCTTTTTATCTTTCATAATGCCTAGAAAAATTATAGGCCCATTGCAGGCACAAATAAATAAATAGGTGTAGACTAATTTAGTACACTCAGGGATATTAAAATTGTCAATACCTAGTATGACATGAACACTGACCATTAAGGATACTGCTGTCAATTTATATTGAGTGAAAATCAGCACGCTCTGTATGTGTGTGTGTGTGTGTGTGTGTGTGTGTGTATCTCAGATGTTCACACTATTATACAGGTTAGATATATTATCCTCTATTTTACAGATGAGAAATGAGGCAACTGAGCTTCAGAGATGTTCAAATTACTTGCTCAAGACATATAACCAATGCAAGACCCTAGATCTCTTTTACTCAAAACTTTGCTTTTTCCACTGTACTACTACACTGCTTACTACTTGTTGGTAAATCAGGTCCTCTGTCCCCTTGTATTGTGGTGTGCCTTTCAAAGGAGAGGGGATTGGTGGCTGGTGAGTCTGACTAGAGCATGTGGATAACCAGCTCACTTACATGAAGCCATCTCCATTGTGGGGACCTGCATGGTCATGACAAATTGCAATTTACATAGTAATCGCTTGTGTTATACAGATTTGGTTGGAGAAGGTCATCTTTTGAAGCCAAAGTTCTGGTAACTTGTTGGATGAATCACAGTGGGTCCCGTGATACCTCTTACTGTTTTAATTTTATATTATTTGCTAAGTGGGAAGAAAATTATACTGGCCTTAAATTCTTCATAAGTAATTTCAAAGGGTTTTGAACCTGCATTTTTAATATAAAAATAAGATATCATTATTGTCCAATAATGGACATCTTGTTGATGACTGAGAAAAGTAATCTCTTCTCAGCATGGTCAGTCATCAGTAAGGAGTCAATGACACATTACAAATCATGACACATTATAATACAGGAAGGAGAGCTCTAAGCTCATCAATCCCATTTCCTATTCCTGAGCACACAGGAACATTTTATTTCCTCCTTGCTAGGTTGGGGTCATGTGACAGGGTTCTGGCCAAAAACTTGGGACAGAAGAATATAAACTACTTCTAGTCCTGCCCCTAAAAACATCTTAAATGGTATTCCGGCTTCACTTCCCCTTCTACAGTGTTCAGTTGCCACTGGTTTAAGATTCTAATATCACAGAGTGGAAGGAGTTTGGGTTCCTGAATCATTACTTGGAAGAAAACCTCCAAAGAGAACTACCAGAGTTGCATTCACAGTGGCATGAGGGAGAAATGAAGTACTGTGTAGACCACTGAGATTGTCGTTATAGTAACAGGGATTTATGGCTGTAATACAGAAACTGGTACCAGAAGTGGGGTGTTGACATAACCAAATCATATTCCTTGACTGTCATACTATGTTAAATATATATTTTTGGTTTAGTAGTTCAGTGTCAGGCAGAAAGGCAACTAATACCAGAAAATGGAAGATAGAACTTCAGGTTATGCTGTGACAAATCATATAACTATTGCCTGCTATTAATTGGAAGGCAGCCACATGCACAGTTTATACCTTTAGGGGAAATGGTTAAAAACACAGAATTTCAGCAGTGTTTTTAGTATCACAAGAAATCTAGATGTGTATTGAAAGAAAGAGGTGACTCAGGAAAGCATCATGAGTTTGCAAGCAGAAATAGAATACAGAATACAGAAATTTGGGCTGTACTATTGGAAGAAATAAATTTATTTTAGACTCACTCAGTAAGACATGGTACCAAAAAGGGCTTTAAGTGACAAATATCTAGTAAGAGTTCTCAATTGAATGGAATTTTTTGAGACAAAAATCAAATCAAGGGTACGGTCTTCCCATCTATTCTTTCTGAGAGCCTCAATATCTTTAGGTAATTATGCTGAGAGAAAGAAAGGCATGGATGAGAAGGGGCAAAGAAAAAAGGTAGATTTAGTAGCAATGTCTAGAAAACAACTGGGTGTGGCTGCTGGCACCTGGACCTGACTGGAAGCAGATATATCCTGTGCCTTCCAAGTTTTTGAGGACTGCATTACCAAAGAACCCAAGGGCCTAGACCTAAAAAGTCCTTCTTTGTTCAAGGCTTAAATAATTCTTGAGTTCCCAACCCATTCCAGACTGAGCAGAAGTCAAGCTTTTAGAGTGGCACTGTTCCTAATGAAGGGTGTTCTTCCACACTTCATGCGTGGCCAAGGAGAAGAACAAAAGAAGGGAGTCCTTTCTAGAGCAAACTCTACACACATCCTCCATGTCCAGAGGATATGGACTTCACAGTGCTGACCCAGAAGGGTTTTAGCTTGGCTATGGCCCCTAATGCTGCACACCATCCATTCTTTCCCTTTTCAATTGGATTATTTGTTGTTCTTTTCTATCATTATAAATGGGTTGTGATGGTGGGGAAGTTGAGAAACAGATAACTTGTCTTTTTAATATGTAGTACTATATAGTACTAGAGGTACTATATCAGACTGATGGTGAAGATGGTGCATCACTCAAGTATTCTGGACATGATGTAAAGGTGGTGACTGGATGGAACCTTGACCTGTGAGGTGAGTGAAAGGAAGAGTATAATGGATATTAGATGTCCAGAAGGGCAGACTATGGCAAAAGTCTTTCAGTGTTCACCACTTTGGTTTTTTATTGGATATAAGGAAGGTTACATCTCCCAGGCTGCCTTGAAATTAGATGGGCCATGTGATCCTGAGCTTTGCCCAGTTGTATATGGGCAGATGATGTTATTTTGAGGCCACCTATATTAAAACCTGGTATGTCTTGTTTTTCTTTCATCTGAAGAGCTGGAAGCGAAGGACTCCAAGATGGAAAAAAACACACAATGGAAGGAGTCCAACCTCCACCAGATGTTCGTGAGTAAGTAATAGCCTTGTACTGGGTTCTAGTAGTCATATTTGGAAACTGTATTTTATAGCAGCCTACACTGATTACCTTAGCTAATATACTAAAAGCTGGAAGAGCTCTTCATTTCTCTTGAAAGGAGTGAAATTATCCTCCTACCACATCATCGACATCACCATCATCATCATTGTTCAAAAATACTTTTTGAGTATCTTTAACTTGTCAGGCACCGCAACAGAGGCTGGAAAGCAAAGAGAAATGAAACATTGTTCCTGGTCTTATCCGTAATCTGGTGCAGGAACATACAGATAAACAGATAATGACATCAAGAATTATATCCTAAGTGTAACACCATTAACATATGATATAGTTCCTTCTGTGTGGAGGTGGGGTGGGGCAGTGCGAGGTACAGACCTCATAGAAGTTACATACATATCAGATTCTAAGGGATGGAGAGGGATTTTCTAGGCAAATAGGTCAGGTGGAAGGCATTCTAAGTAGAAGTAACTATTGGTGTGAAGGCCTGCAGATGTGCAAGGAAGTCTTGCTTGCTTGCAAGCAAGTCAGGAAAATGAAATTGATGTCTACACTTGGAGGCAGAAAACATTCATCATTCTCATCATCATCATCAAATGTATCATTTTACCATCAAAATTATTTATTAATTTCCATACAGAGTGACCACATGGATTTGATTCTGTTCTTCAGAGTATCTTAGGCCAAGGGAGTGTAGGTAGAGTTGCCCTATAGTATGCTCTATTATTTACTTGCCATGTAATAATGGCCAAGTCACTTAACTTTTCTAGATCTTACTTGTACTGTTGTACCAGAGAACTCATATTTGTCCTTTCTGACTTGTGGAATTGTTATGCAAATCTGGTAAATAAAATATGAGAAACCTGATTTGAAAAAACATATCAATACCATAATATATGCATATATATATATATATATATAATTTATTTAACAGAGAGCGAGAACAAGCAGGGGGAGTGGCAGGCAGAGGGAAAGAGAGAAGCAGACTCCCTACTGAGCAGGGAGCTTGACGCGGGGCTCAATCCCAGGACTCCAGGATCATGACCTGATCTGGAGGCAGACCTCTAACTGACTGAGCCACCCAGGTGCTCTATATGTATATATGTTTAAAAGACAGTTAATGAAGGAGGGTTGGGTGGTATGGGCCATGGTCCATAGCAATTTCTATTGCCATCACATTAAAGGACCCATTTTACTTCTGTCTGGTGGCCATTGACTGGTATCCTCAACAGACCCTACCTATTGGCGCAACTGCGGTACACCGGGAGGGAGAGCCTCTCTCCCGGTGGGGGGGGGGGGTAGGGGGGGTGAGGGCACACTGACATAGAGAGGTCCGTGTGGCAGTCCAGACCAGGTGGAGATGTTTGTTCAGTATGCACGAAGGCAGTACTGCCGGAGCAGGAATAGGGATCAAAGTTTAAGAAGGAAATAAACATTTTAGTCAGAGGGTGGCTGCTTTGGAGGGTGAGTGGGTAAGGCTCGAGAAAGGAAAAACAAACAACCTGACCTGAGGCCCAGTCAGGATGTGAAACATAAGCGAATAAGGACAAGGGGTTCAGAACTAAGGTTTCAAACAGTGAAGGCATTGGCGGACCACCTATAATAGCTGTCCCTTTTCTATGGCCTGGATAGCACATTTTTTGCATCGCACCTGTCTCTGTGGCAGGATAGCACATTTTCGTTTGTACATAATCATCTGGGACGTGACAGAGTTACGAACCTCGATCCTTACACTGAGAGCTCCAAGTGAAATAAACACTTGGTCAGTTGCTTTCTGCCATCTGCCTTCCTCCCCATTTCTACCTGTGGAACACACTTTAAAGCTTCAGCTTGGCAGTGACTCTCCATCTACTAAGGAGGCCGTGCAGCAGGCATGGGGATGCCATCAGCCCCCTTGATTGGAAAGAAATGCCTCAAATACCCCATTTTCTCCCAGTGGTCCATCACAGAGCTGTGCTGCATGGAGTTCTCTAAAACCTTCTTAAGCCTATAGAGATTATTCTAATCTATAACCTTGCAAGGACACAAGTCCCACGTAGGCAGCCACTTTGTAAAGTAGTACTTCCATGTCTTTGAGATCCTAAACCTGCTTCATGGAAACGTGAATGCATCTGTCTAGTGTTTTGTTTTATAATTACACTAGACATTTATTTAAAGTAATACAGTGGTGCCTGAGTAGCTCAGTCAGTTAAGCATCTGCCTTCGGCTCAGGTCATGATCCCAGGACCCTTGGATCGAGCCTCACATGGGGCTCCCCACTCAGTGAGGAGTCTGTTTCCCCCTCTGCCTCTCCTCTTTGCTCATGCTCTCTCTCTCTCTCAAGTAAAATTAGAAAGAGTCTTTTAAAGTAATCCATTTGCAGCTCAAATAGTTCTAAATTGTACATTTCAAATTTACCCAACCTTTTAAACATATTTTAGGGCAGCTGCAACCACAGATTTCAATTCTGTGATTATTTCTTTGCCCATTCTTCTCTCTCCTTTCTTTCCTGAATGACTTCTTTCAGATATTTCTTCTTCTTTCAGATAATTCTACTTTTTTAAAAAAAATTTTATTTATTTATTTATGATAGTCACACAGAGAGAGAGAGAGAGAGAGAGAGGCAGAGACACAGGCAGAGGGAGAAGCAGGCTCCATGCACCAGGAGCCCGACGTGGGACTCGATCCCGGGTCTCCAGGATCGCGCCCTGGGCCAAAGGCAGGTGCCAAACCGCTGCACCACCCAGGGATCCCCTAATTCTACTTTTCAAAATAGAATTTATCCTTCTCATATTTTGTCCACTGCTGTTAAAGAGCAGATCTGCTGCCTCATGGTCAGGTCCAGTGCTCTCTTAATGTGAAACATCCTGTCGTTATAAAGGTTCTCAGGAAGGCTTCGTGCAGTCTCTTTCACATCATCATTCTCATATACTGTATCATCTCGCATTAACCCCAGTTTATGGAACCCTGCAGCATTGTAATAGCATTTTCAAATACGCTCTAGCCATCGGCTTGATGCTGCAACAGCAGGCCTGCTCACCATTTTGACCTGAGGCTGCAGCATTGAATGCTTCTAGTATTTTGAGATTGAGTAAACCATTTCATTTTTATCTATTGAGATCTTAAAGATTGTGGCTGAGGTCTAGAGCTTTGTCTTTGTAATCTAGGCCTATATGACATTATCTAACAAAAAGTCACTAGCAATGCATCTGAGAAGCTTGTGCCAAACACAACCCAGCCTAGGGACTTGGGTGACGTTGTGTCCCATCCAACCCATCGATAAATCCTTGAAGCTCTAACCCTACCCTCCTCCTCCCCCCACTTTACAATGCCCTCTCTTTTACTTTGCATTGGAATTAATGGTATAAAGAGCTACCTCCTCATCTGAGTAATGCTAATTCACCTCCATCCCTGGTCATTTGCTACCTATTAGAAATATCCTGACAGCCTGCATCTCATTACCATCGCACCAGGTCTGGCTCCCAAGAATAACCTTCTAAGGAGGATGAAATGTACGCCAGTGGCATCTAATACCAGGGCATTCACATTCATATTTTTAGCAGCATATATCACTGAGCCCAACCTTTAGTGTACTCTATGTACTTTTAATAATCTCCATAAAAGCCTGATTTCCAATCCCTAGGCTCAAGCTGACAGTGTAAATAAAATCACCCAAATCCACAGGGTAAGAGAAATGAAAATGACAAGGATTAAAATTTGGTCAAACCTCTTTCTTTTTAAAAATTCTGCTTCCCTTCCAATTGGATCACGACCCTCTGTGTGCTCAGCTTAAGACCAGACGGTATGCTTTCACTTTTATTCCTCTCTGCAGCAGGCTTACAGTATTTAGTGAGAGTCTGTAAAGAATGTGTGCTGGGTAGAGAGTTAATACCATAATCCCCTATCGTTGGGGTCAAATGCTGAATAGAGCAAAAGAATTAGAAAACATGTTACATACAATGGCAGGAAAAAATGCATCAGCACGCTGTTCTGTGAACGCGAGCATCCATCACCCGCAAGTAATGGCCACGAGGTAACAGTGCGTGAGAGATGCGGGCTTGGAGTCTACTTGTGCACAGAAGCCGGTTGGAGACTTGAGTGCAAGTCTTAATCCCCGTATACTCTGGGAGATGTTGGTCACCAGTTTGAATTGCTTCTTTCCAAGTACCTGCTTGGATTCAGTTCCTAAGTAACACATTTAGCCGCTAAATTGTTTCTCAGAGCCCAACCTTCAGCTATCTCTTTTCATTCTCCAGCAGTGGGTATGAATATTGTTCTCAAAGTGCTGTAATACATCTGTCTCTGGAGGATTCTCTCAACGAACAAGTAGAAATTTGAGGCACCGCAGGCAAAAAGAGTTGAACAGCCACCTTCCATTGTATCTTGGGAAAGTCAACCGAACTCCCCCGGAGTAAGATTACAAGCAAATAAATAACTTTGTCTGGAAGTTCTACACAGAGAAGTGTGTGTGTATGTGTGTGTGTTTGTGTGTAAATGGTTTAACCAAAAAGTGACAAGTTGACTTTATTTTGAATAACACCTTTTGAAGTAGTCACTATTATAGATCAGCGTTTTACAATTTTTGTTTATTTGTACACTTATGTATAGTTAAATTTTGGAGGCATCAAGTTCTATAGTTTTGACAAATGGCAGAGTTGTGGAAGCATCACCACAATCAAGATACCGCATGGTTCCATCACCCTCAATGATCCCTTGTGCTGTTTCTTTGCAGTCAAACCTTTCACCCCCAACCCTACAAATCTTAAATCCTTATATATAATTTTACATATGTATAGCTTGTGCAATACCCAGAATGATGCCCTGAAATCATGTTTTTGTACATTTGTTTGTGATAAAATAACCCAAAACAGCATCATCTGCACATTGTAAACAAGGTCTTTTCTTTTCTTTTCTCTTTTCTTTTTTTTTCTTTTCTTTTCTTTTCTTTTCTTTTCTTTTCTTTTCTTTTCTTTCTTTTTCTTTTTCTTTCTTTCTTTCTTTCTTTCTTTCTTTCTTTCTTTCTTTCTTTCTTTCTTTCTTTCTTCCTTCCTTCCTTCCTTCCTTCCTTCCTTCCTTCCTTCCTTCCTTCCTTCCTTCCTTCTTTCTTTCTTTCTTTCTTTCTTTCTTTCTTTCTTTCTTTCTTTCTTTCTTTCTTTCTTTCTTTTATATATACATCAATAACTAGAGAGCCAATGTTCTCTGGTCCGAAAAGGCTTACTTATTGCTCAACAAGTTCAGTGAGTACAGGGACAGTAATCTCACTATTGTGTCAGTATGAACAAAGGCGCTTATTAAATGTATATTGAATTGGTTTTTAAACCATGGATTGAGTAATGATTTTTACTTAAAGTTTTAAAAGCTCATAACAACTGTAACTAGAAATGTGACGTTCATAGTGTTGTAATTGTACCTTAGAGACAGCCAAGAAGGAGAAGTGAGGTATAAGGAAGGGGGGAAAGATAGTGCGTGTTTGTGCATGTGTCTACATGTATGTGAGATGACATCATACATTTGCTAGCTCATTAATGATAAAAATCGTTTTGTTTTGCACATAACCAATGCTGTATATGTATATGACTCAGTGATTAAAAGCTAATGACCTTAGGAGAAAACTGATAGAAACATTATTCACTAGGGTTTTGAGTTATATTTGTGAGGATAATCTTTGTTTACTTAAATAAGACACCAGGATTTATATGAAAATACTGAGCAAGATTGGGTTCTAACTAGGAAGTATAAGACATGTTATGAGTAACTCAGCATATCTGCTGAGCATATCAGCATACAGCATATCTTTCCTGGAGGGGCATATTGATGAAATTACTAAAGACATCTTATTTCAAGCAAATAAGTCATTATTGTTTAAAACAGAAAGATTAACGTGTCCTTAATTTTATGCATTATCTTATCAATCTTTCTATTAGCCCAAAATCAGCTTTATTGGCTATTCCTCCTCCACTTGACATTCCTTTCCCCATACTTCACCCCCATACTTCACTCGTTTTCATCGAGAAATCATTTATACCCAGAATTAGATACTCTCAATCTACATCTCCAACCCAGGTTTTCCTCCTGAGTTACAGACACATATTTCCAACTTTCTACTTGATATTTCTCCCTGGATATTCCACAACTTAAATTGTCCAAAATGGAGCTAAATATCAGTCAAACCAAATGGTTCCTCCCCCATAGAATTTTCCATATGCTTCCATTAGCTCTTATCTCACTTCCTGTTTCTTTCACTGGACTGAAGGCAATGAACGTGTGTCTTTTCCCTAGTGCCTGGCACAGTGCCTGGCATCTGGTAGGCATTTATAAATATTTGTGGAAGGAATGAGCGCACATGACACTCATATGCATATAAATAGGGATTTATTTCCACCCTAAACCCCAATGTTTATGAATGGTTTTTAAATGGATGAGTAGCTCTGATATACATATAGATATAAGCATTTGTTCTCACATCAACCACCAACTACCATATCTACATAAGTCTGGAGATCAAATAATGTCTGTTTTATGCAGCAGAGGAAATAATTAGCACATTTCAGGTTTTTTCTACTTTTTCTCATTGGAATCATGTTCTTTTTATTTTTTTTTAAGATTTATTTATTTATTCATGATAGATATAGAGAGAGAAAGAAAGAGGCAGAGACACAGGAGGAGGGAGAAGTAGGCTCCATGCCGGGAGCCTGACGTGGGACTCAATCCTGGGACTCCAGGATCGCGCCCTGGGCCAAAGGCAGGCGCCAAACTGCTGAGCCACCCAGGGATCCCAATCATGTTCTTTTTAAATTCAATATTATAACATAAGCATTTTTTATGTGTCTTAGAAAGTTTTACATATTATTTTCTCTGATTGAATAATAGTGCCTTGGAGAGAAGTTCCTCCTGCTTTCTCCAAAAGATTAGTTTGAAGCATCATGATGACCTCCTGTGGAACCTATTCCTGTTCAACAGTCTCTACTCTCCATCAGTGATTCTCAAAGTGTGGTCCCTGGACCAGCAGTATCAGTAGCATTAGGAACTTGTTAGAGTTGAAAGTACTTGGGCTCCATCCCACACCTTCTGAATCAGAATCTCAGGCATGGAGCCCAACAATCTGCTTTAACAAGCTCTCCAGGCGATTTCAATGTACAAAAAAAGTTTAAGGACTGCTGTCCTACACTTTCCAGTGAAGGAACCCTGAACTTTTTTTTTCCCACCCATCTCCCCCTATTCAGTTATGTCCTTTATTAATTTCATATTTAAAAAAGGCTTCTATGATTGATAATGAGTCTTTAGAACAGGGCCAGGCTTCTTTTGCCTAAAATGTAATTATAAATGTGGTGTAAGGCAATTTTTTTAACAGTTTTAGCAACAGAAATTTTCTTCAGAGGAAATACTATACAGAAGCCCTGTGTGTGCACATGTCAGATAAATAGGAATTATTGTGGTTGAATATGGTTGAAGGGGTGGGGGAAATAGTCCATCCACTTCACCTGGCTTCTGCCCACCCAAGCCTTTCCCCCATGACACCTCCAGGGAACAGAACTTGAAAATCACAGAGGCAGTGGAAAAGCAACAAGATGAGGAGTCAGGAGACCTGGGCTCTAACTTATTTCTTTGGGCAATTGATTTTTCATCTCTGAGCCACATTTGCATCATCTGAACATGACGGGTAATCTGTAATTCTTCATCTAGTTGGAAGTTTGTTTTTTATTTTTCATTGTTTAGCTTCTGATAGAAAGAGACCTGGACTGTCTTGAAAGTTCTCCCTTCCTTGGAAACACAGGAATAAATGTTGGCTTTGCCATTTGCTAGTCTTCTGTCTTCTACTTCAGTATTGACTTCCAGGCATTAATGAATAAACAGGGCCAGGCTGCCACCATTAGGAGTGCCAATAAAGAGAAGAAAATCTTCCACCAGAGTCACATTAACATTGAACAGATTTTCAACCCCAGCATTTGACGGGGGATGTGGGCCGATGATAAGGGCATATGTGAGGAATTTAGAGAAAAGCAAAACATAGTTGCATGAGCATTTTCCTCCGCCTCCCCTCCACCTTCTCTTTTGTTCCTCCCCTCTCTTCTTGCTTCTTCCCTTCTTTCCTCTCTTCCATGGAGACCTTGCAAAGTACTGTCCTACAGTCACTCTCCCCACATCGCATAAACCAACTCTCTGCATGTCCTTGTTACTCCCAAGGCCAACATTTACAAGGGTAGCAAAACATCTAGGTGTACTCAAGTATCACAAGTGTTACATTCATGCTCCCTCTTGAAGGGATCTCTCTATTGCCATCTTTTTCTTTTTCTTTTTTTTTAAGATTCATTCATTCATTCATTCATTCATTCATTCATGAGAGACACACAGAGAGAGGCAGAGACATAGGCAGAAGGAGAAGCAGACTTGATCCCAGAACCCTAGATTATGACCTGAGCAAAAGGCAGATGCTCAACCACTGAGCCACCCAGGCACCCCTCTTTGCCGTCTTCTTTCTCTCTGAACTTCTCTTGCTCCATTCACGCTTCCATCTCTTTCTCCTTTCAGTTCCCCTGACTCTGCCTGAGTCAGTGAGAAGTGAAGCCACTTCTTAGAGACAGCTCTGAGCTTCCTGGTGGCTATCAGAGTCAGGGTGAGAGGTGAGCCTGGGTCAGACTGTGCTATCATTGCTATAGACTGAAATGTTTGAGTCCCTTCAAAATTCATATGTCAAAACCTAATGCCCTGTGTGTTGGTGTTTAGGGGTGGAGCATTTGGGGAGTGATTTGTCAGGAGAGCAGAGCCCTCGTGAATGGCATCAGTGACCTTCTCAGGGACCCCAGACAGAACCCTCATCCCTCCTGCCATGGGAAGATGCAGTGTGAGAAGTCCGCCATCTCTGAACCAGTAAGTGGGTCCTCACCAGACACCAAATCTGCTAGTGCCTTGGTCTTGGACTCCCACCTCCAGAGCTGTGAAAACCAAATCTCTGTTGCTTTGATGCCACCCAGTCTGTGGGATTGTGTAGCCAGGACAGACTAAAATACCTGTCCCATTGTAAAGTAGGATTTTCATGTGTGTGGAAGGGAGGTGGTGATGGGAGAGCAGGGGAGACCTGAAGGGGCAGGGTGGGCATGGTCTTATACTCTTGAAATTTTACTCCCATAGTCTCTTCCTTTTTAAAAAAAGAAATTTATTTATTTATTCATGAGAGAGACAGAGAGAGGTAGAGACCTAGACAGAGAGAGAAGCAGGCTCCCTGCAGGGAGCCCAATGTGGGACTCGATCCCAGGACCCCGGGATCATGACCTGAGCCAAAGGCAGACACTCAATCACTGAGCCACCCAGGGCTGTTTCCACAAAGTGTCCTATGACACCTCTGGAAAGAAAGCCATTGTGGCCTCTGCTCAGCAAATGGTGAGGGGCTCATCTTCTGAGATGCAGAGAACCTTGCTCCATCCGTCATTCCCTGGTGTGTCAGAGGTTTTGACAGAAATACCAGACGCACTTTAATTGAATTTGTGAACCAAAAATGGCCTGACAGGGAAAGCATATTGATAAAATCTATGTTACAGCTTACATTTTACATTCGACTGTACTACTTAGGCACATACACTTAATTTTTAAATGGGATTTAAAAAATGGGACCTACATGTCTGGGCTTTTGCTTGTGTTTATCATACGGAAACTAAAGTACTAAACTGCTTGGTATGGACAGCTGGCAGCCTTATCCACCCCCTTTCCCTCTCTCTCCTATATTTTTAGCTCCTCACCCTCCAAGCTTAGTCTCCTTTTTTTTTTTCTTTCTGCATGTCAATGGGTACAAATCTCACCTCATCCATTCTTTGCCCTTGTGCTTCTTGTTATTTCCTGGTCTACTTCTTTCCTCTCAGTCAGATAAGAGTTAATACTTGGGGTTCACAGTGGTGCTCCTGCTGTCTTGCTCACAAGCACCTATGAATCCCCAAGCTTCCCTTACCCCCCACACCCACTCTGCTGAAACTGCTCTTGCTGGGTCACCCACCTGCAGTCAGGATGACCTTTGGCCTCCTTAAGAAAAATTGATTTCCTTCTTGAGTCCCTTCCTTCAGAGCCCATGGCCCTACTCTCTTCAGAGTTTTCTTCAGAGCTCATTCATTCCTACTCCCTGGCCTTTGCATGCCAGTGCTCCCTGCAGTACTACTGTCTGCTGTCCACTGCCTTTCTCTGCTCTTTACTTATCCTGGGCAAAACCATCCACGCCCAGGGATTCAGCCCTCACCTACGTGCTGACACCTTCCAGACCTATATGTGCAGCCCAGGTCTGCCTTTCTTGGGCTCCAGACATATTTATTTTAGAATGTCTCCAATTAATAGGTACATCAAACTTGGTCCTGTTAATGAAGTAAAATTATCACCATAAGTTTTAAACCGTGATCCTTTTGCTTGGTGACGGGCACCATCCAGATACAGAGACTCATCCTAGACTCAGCTGAAGCTATGTTCCATCAGTCAGACCCTCCTAACACTATATTTGATCATTTTCTCTGCTGTCTCCACCAGCTGCTATCACTCCCACCCAGGTTTTAGTTTAGACTGTGTCCACTTTTCATCTGGGCCAATGCATTCTGGGTATCCTGCCTTCAATTTCTCACACTTTGAAGTCACCTTCTATCAAATCTCTAGATGATCCTTCTAAAACAGTGTTGTCCAATATGGTAGCCTCTGGGCACATATAACTGTTTAATTAAAGTTAAGTAAAATTTAAAATCTAGTTCCTGGGGTGCCTGGGTGGCTCAGTCAGTTAAGCATCCAACTCTTGGTTTCGGCTCAGGTTGTGATCTCAGGGTGTGATCTCAGATCGAGCTCTGCATTGGGCTCCATGCTCAGTGGGATGTCTGCTTAAGTCCCCCTCTCCCTCTCCCTCTGCTCCTCCCACCTCCCTCTTCCCTCGAGTTCTCTCTCTCAATCTAAAAATAAGTAAATAAATCTTTGAAAAAATAAAATTTAGTTCCTCAGTTATGCTAGCCACATTTTAAGTATTTAATAATTAGCCCAAGTGGCTAATGGTTACCTATTAAGCAATACAGAGAGAGCATTTCCATCACTGCAAAAAGTTCAATTAGACAGTGCTGTTCTAGAATGTGATGTAACCATGTCTTATCCCTGCTTGCTTCCATGCTGATTCCCCACATACTTCATTTTTTTAAAGATTTTATTTATTCATGACAGACAGAGAGAGAGGCAGAGACACAGGCAGAGGGAGAAGCGGGCTCCATGCAGGGACCCTGGCATGGGACTCGAACTTGAGTCTCCAGAATCACACCCCAGGCCGAAGGTGGCACTAAACCACTGGGCCACCGAGGCTGCGCCCCCACATACTTTAGATGAAACTCCAAACTCATTAGCTTGGCAGGTAGGCTCCTTCCTTTGGCCCAATCTCTCTCCTACTAAGGGAGCGATAGGCCCTCCCCTTGAACCTGTGCTTCACTCATGTCACCCCACTCCTCCCATCCTTATGCCTCTGTGCTTTGAATAATGCTGTTTCTGCCCCTTAGAAGGGCTGCCTTTTTCTGTTCCTTTAGAACTCCTGTATATTCTTCAAACTCAGCTCAAGCATCATTCCCACTGTGACGCTTTTCCTTGCCTTTCTGGGCAGAGTTTAGACTTGGCTTTCTGTAAATTTCCACTGGTAGCTTATGCTGCTATAACACTCATCACTAAAAAGAAAATTCTATTGATTCACCTTGATAGTCTAAATAATGCCCCCTGACTCCGACCTAACAGACAACCATGTCTGAATCTCCCAAACTTGTGAATATGTTGCCTTACATGACAAAAAGGGACTTTGCATGTGTGATTGAGTTAAGGACCTTGAGATGGGGGAG
Source organism: Canis lupus baileyi (assembly GCF_048164855.1). Classification (NCBI taxonomy): domain Eukaryota; kingdom Metazoa; phylum Chordata; class Mammalia; order Carnivora; family Canidae; genus Canis; species Canis lupus. The sequence goes on from NC_132843.1 coordinate 69,591,389, forward strand.
AGTATCATGGATTACCCCTCTGGGCCCAATAATTTAATCACAGAGGTCCTTCTGAGAGGGATGCAGGGATGTCGAAGTCTGAGATAGAAAAAGGATATGGGATGAGGGAAAGCAGAGTTTGCAGTGATGTGCTTTGAGTATGGAGGAAGGGGCCATAAGCCAACAAATGAAGGTAACCTTTGGAAGCTCTATGAGTCAAGAAAACAGATTCTTCCCCAGAGCCTCCAGAAGACACACAGCCCTGCTGACCCATTTTGGACTTCTGACTTCCAGAATATAATAGAATAACTTTGGGTTGTTTTCAACCAATAAGTTGGTAGCAGCAAGAGGAAACCAATATATTTACTCTTTCATCTATTCGTTGATGCATCTATACCACGTGTCATTTCATACAGATTTCCTAAGTGCCTGCCTTGTGCCAGACCTGGTATTATATGCTAAGAATACAATAATGAATAAGATCCAATTATTGTCGGAGGAGGTATGATGGGGCCCGGGAGAAAGCAGGAGTCCTGAAACTTGGAATTGTGAAGGGCTGCCGTCTGAAGTTGAGGCTGTTTTCTGCAGATGGCACAGGGCCATTGAAGGTCTTTGCCTTATTAGTTCATGATCAGATCTTTGGCTGCCGTGGTGTGGAAGTGAATTGATGCCGTAGCAAGAAGACACACCAGGCTGCTTGCAATAGCGAGGTGAGAAATGATGAAGGCCAGAACCATGGGAGGGCGGTAGCAAAGTGGGTCTGGCAGTATTTGGGTGCTATTTCAGAGGTAGAATTGATGGTATTTTGTAATCAATTAGATACTGTGCCTGAGGCAGAATCCAAGATGACTCTGCTCCAAGATGACTCTGAGAACGGGTGACTCTAAGCTCAGTGCCTGGCACACAGTGGATAAGAAACAATTGTCTTGAATTGAATTGTGTGGCAAGAAGACAATGGAGTAGATCATCACTGGGAGAGAAGGATGATGCCAATGAATCTGAATAGTGGAGGAAAATAAATAGAAGAATAAGTGTGTGTGTGTGTGTGTGTGTGTGTGTGTGTGCGTGAGGCGCAGGGAAAAGGATGTGAAATATGTGCCCTGTTACCCTGTATGATTTTTACTGCTCAATTTAAGCTTTTGTTCTTTAAACTAGAACCATGTTTAGAGACAGAATTTAGAAAACTGTATACCCACCCTGAAGATGTCAGATTTCTCTCAATGCCAAGTTTAGCTACTGTTGTGATCTGAAATGGTTTGGGGCAGGGGAAGGAGAACAAGTAGTTTGGGTTGATTTTTGGTGCATTTGCTGTAGCATTCTGGAATGAGGGCAATGTCTCTGTTTCCTTCCCTTACCCATTCCCCTTTGCTATGGGCAAGCCTCGTGTCTACACCCAGAAGCGGAATGTGCTCTGGCCCTGTGTGGGGTTATTTGCACCCTACCCTCGCCCAAGACCGCCTGCAGTGACCACATGGTGGTGAATGTTCACTATATTGAAAGGGCATTTGTGATTTCTGCTCCTCCAAGTGGCATCCTGGTTCCACCACCCTGATGGGAGGATATATACAATTATTTAGCAAAGACCCTGAAGCCCTTGTTTCCCATCAGCCTGGCTCTGTGGCATATTGACTATGTCCCCAAACAGTCAAGTAAGGCCCTTGGTGGGTGGGCCAATCTCTTCTTAGATATGTGTTCACATAGAATATTATTCTAAGAGATATTAATTGTGACTCTGTAGACTGAGGAAAGGGGAAGAGACCTATGGTCTAATTAGTTTGGAAGATTCTGGGTTTAACAAATGTACTTAAGTCTGGAGAACTTCCCAGAGTCTTTACTTTACAAATATACTCTGTAAATGTCTAAGAATGAGGTAAAGATGTTCCTTAATGTATTTGACTCCAGAGCACTAAAAACATTATGTGACAAAGCATTCCACGCAACAGAGTTTAGAAAGTGTTGTCCTACTGAAGCAGTGGATGTCCATGATGTTCTTGTATGCCAGGCACACTCGGCAGGAGGCCACAATGATGACAGTTAGCTATTATCCAACTTCACAAAGTCTCCAATGGGCTTGAATCACTAAAGATAGACTGAAATGGTAATTGGACCAATCTTTTTGTTCTGACACTTTTGGTTTGGATTTGAACTCACTTTGCTGATGAGCCAGGATACAGTTATAAATCAGAGCCACTACTATCATCATTCCATAGCCTTTTAAAAAAAAGATTTATTTATTTATTTGAGAGAGAGAGAGAGAGAGAGAGAGAGCAAGCAGGGGGCAGGGCAGAGGGAGAGGGAGAGTGAGAATCCTCAAGTAGACTCCCTGCTGAGCTCAGGGCTCGATCCCAGGACCCTGAGATCATGACCTGAGCTGAAACCAAGAGTTATATGCATACCCACGTGACTAAGCCACGCAGACACTCCTCATCATTCCATATCTTTTCACACTTCTCATTTCCTTCCCCTACCCCCCAAAGCTCTTCTTATAATAAAACAATCCATGCTGGTTTCCTTCCTAAAGATTGTTTTAAAAATACCTTGGAAACACTAGGTAATTTACTTTGGATATTAGAGCACAGTACAATAGTATCTTGTTATTTATGTTCTGCTTTTCTTAATCCCATGTGACTACAAATGCACAGTATTTCGCAGTTTTCAGAGATTTTTATCATCTAGTATTTCATTTGATCCTTAAAACAACTTTATAAGGAAGAGATGATGAAATCACATTGCCTTAGTCTGTTTGGGCTATACTATAACAAAACACCACAGAATGGACGGCTCATAAACAGCAGAAGTTTATCGCTCACTGTTCTGGAGACTAGAAGTCCAAGATCAGGATGCCAGCAGGGCAGGGGTTCTGGTGAGAGCTCTTTTCTAGACTGGAGATGGCTGACTATTTGCTTTGTCCCCAAACAGTGGAATAGGCTAGGGATCTCTCTGGAGCCCCCTATATAGGAACACTGATCCTATTTATGAGAGTTCTACCCTCCTGACCTTATCACCTCCCAAAGGCCCTACCTCCTAACACCACCACAGCAGGCATTAGGTTTCAACATATGAAATTTGGGAGGACACAAATATTCCGTTTATAGCACCCATTTTATATAGAAAAAGTGAAGCAAATCTATTTGGGTACTTAGCTTGTGCCAGGGATTGCGCTAAGTGTTTTACATATACGAACTCATTTAAAACTCTTATCAATTTTCTGTATTTAGGACATGTTGTGCTCATGTCAGAAATAAAGAAGGTGGTGGTAAGAGAGTAAAGAACTTCTCCAAGGTCACATCACTTATACCAGGAGGTCTGGTGTTTAAACATGTTTGTTTAGCCCCCAAATCCACTCTCTTTCCACTGTGCCATCCTGAAAGACGAAGCTGTGACCAAGGGCAGGGAAAGATTGCCCACATTCACACAGGGAGTTGGGGAAAGTGCTAATTCACTTGACTTTTAGTCCAAGGACCTCTCTTCTACATATTTTTGCCAGGTCACTGGAGGGCATTTTCAAGAATAAGTAATGACCTGTGAAATGTCACTGACAGCAGCAACAATAACAACCCAAAGACAGCAATGAGAAGGAGGGAGAATGCTGGGGCTCGCAGTCTCCTGCCCGCCCCTGGACAGCCTCAGCGTGGCCAAGTAGAACTGATCCTGCATTTCTGAGAAAAATGCCACCCAGACTTCCTCCTCTCGTGTCACATAGGTAAGGGGCTGGATAGCTGTGGTATAAATAAGGGGTTTGGGCTCTCCTCACCTATTCTTGTCATGACCAAAAAGTAAATAGAGCATATTCTACTCCCCACTCTCCCTCTCCAGGATTACCCACTGTTTCCACTCATCAGATGCCCGCAATTTGGGGACATTTAGTGGGTCCCTCCTTCCAGCAAATCCCCTTGCTGGTGTGGTAGGAGCAGTGGTAGAGGTGAGTGGGGCACATGTTCTCAGGGCCTGCAGTCTCGATGGAGAGGCTGGGTGTGAAAAGCACTACTGAAGAGGTACAGACTGCCAGGGAAGCAGGAGTTGAGGCCCTTCAGGGGATGAAGAGGTAGTTCTGGGCGTTTAGCACATGGAATGTCCACCATAATCACTCAGAACAATTGCTGAGGGCGCCCTGCTTACATTTACCATGTACTGGGTTTGTGTGTGGGGGGGCAGGGATGTTGATTGTGTAGCCCCTGAAACACAACCACAGTAGGGCACATTTTTGTTGCCACCTTCCCCAACCCACAGCCCTCCGAAAGGTTTCCTTGAAACCCGGTTGGAACAAAAAAGGTAGTGCTGTTTCCGTACCCTGCTTGCACCCCAAGAGCTCCTTGACCCACACACCACAGGAGACTGAGTTGTGGACCGAGAAAGAGAAGGAGACTGGTGTGTATGGTGTTTCTGAGTTCCTGCCCTCCTCCCCAGGGCCTGGGGGTATCCGTGTTCATCTTCTGCCTCTGTTTCCCAACTGTTCCTTTCCCCTAATGCGGTGGTGGGCAGGGTCTGAGCTTGGGCCCCGTGCAAGATCACTGCTGTTGGGAATGAGAGGGGGGAGACCCTTGTGCTTCCTTCCATGATCATTCAGGCCCTGTGGGCTGTGCAGAGATAGAGTGGTCCAAAGGGAAGTCTACTGGATGGAGCAAAAGCTAAGAGGAGCCAAGGTAGTGGAATCTGTCTCTACCTTTTTGGATTATTTTGTCATTCGTGTATTAGCGTCTTCACTATTGAAGGAGGATCTGTAGGTCAGGACTGACTTTGGCGATTAATGAAAACTCAGAGGATAATGAGGGAAATTAAAAAAAAAGGGGGGGGGTTTAGGCTTCTCAAAGAAGAAAAGGCACTTTATAAATCCAAGGCAATTACCGTCTCTTGGGTGGGAAATTCCAATGGGCTCATCCACATTGGCCGCACTTGTGTGTGCCAGTGCCCAGCGATTCCCCCTCTTGCACATTTAGGCTTTCAGATCATTAGGCTGCGAGAAGCAAGCACTTCCCTTGAGGAAACACAGAGTCGCTACCCTCACCATTCTCCCAGCCTTGCCACTGAATCAGGGAATCTCTGAGAATCTCTGGAAGGGACTTCAAAAATCATTTAGTACAGCTGCCAGTGTATTCCCTCGATAAAGCAGACGAGTGGGAATAGAAAGTAAAAGTGCAGTTAATTCTCAATTATTTGGATATAGATTCTCTGCAGGCATAGAGTGCAAAATTTGTGTCTTTGGAGATAGTGATCGGGTATCTTCTTATCTGTTCCTTTTCCAAGCTAAACAATCACAGATCATGTTAGTGGTCCTTAGAGGACTGATTTCAAACTTTGGGAATCACAGAAATTGAAGCTATCTTCATCTAACTAGGTTGGTGCTGCCTCCATTTTCATTCCAGAAACTTTTGGCTGTGCCCCATTCAGAGGGGATTGACTGCATTTGAAATGGGATGACAGAGGAATTACTCTCACTGAGATTACCCTTCAGCTCCATCCCAGAACTGAGAGACTCTGCTAACTGCTATTGCCATAATGACTAGCAATCACGGCACAATCACGGAAATGAATTAAATTATTAATTTCAATAGCACCCCATGGTGCATTTATAAATTCCACCATCTGGGGAACATAAATATGGAGGTCCACATTCTATACTTGGAGGCATGGTGCTCAGTGCCAAGGGCTGCATCTTTGAAGGCAGTAAAGATTTTTCAAGATACTATATGTGGAGCGGCAAGCTGTGCATTTGAGAGGAGGCTCTGTCCCTGGGTCTCTATTAGCTTTACCATTTATTTAAGGCTCTCTTCTCTCTTAATTTTTAACCAGTTCTTATCTTATAGACCCAGTGTGTAAAAATCCACAGGATGGGAAATAAAATAAACCTCAGAGCTGAACTATTTAGTTCCTCACCCCCTTTTCTCTTCATTGAATTTCCTTTTGTCCTCCCCCAAAGTCTCTTATTGACTAGCTTCAAATATGTAAATCTCTCTGCTAATAAGTTCTTCGTACTGAGACAGCTCTTCTTGGTTTTGAATGTTTTCAAAATCCATTTAAAGCTTTAAGATAATTGTTTCTGAAGCACAAGGGATAGAGGTCCTGGAGTGGTGTGTAACCTACTCCAATAAAAGAGATTTAACTTCCCTTCCTTATGTGGAACCATTTGACCAGATGTTGGGGTTCAGCAAGCCTTCCCTGTTTGCCATCTGTGACATCCCCAAGGGCTAGTGAGAGAGGGGCACTTCTAAAGAGCATATGTAAATGATTTCCATGGAGCCCTGCGGGGCACGGTAGGCCACCTTCTTCCTACTATGGATTACCAACTCAAAGCCAAGAAACCTCCCATACCTCTGTCTCTATGTCACAATTTCCTAATATACACAACTGGATTTCTAAGTAATGAGTTCATGTAAGAAGCAGAAGAAGAATGTATAGCCTTCTATAGGATAAATAATTCTATGGCACCAGTGGTGGTGTGCAGCTCTTGATCTTTTAGCTCTCTGTGCATACAGGACTTTGAAATAATTTGGGAATCTCTAGCTGATAATGAAGAGGACTATTGAACAGTAGAGCTGCTCATTTCAGTGCTTCTACCTGGGCACATAGACCCAGATAGAGCTTAGTCCGTTCTGTAAATTAAGGTAGGCTTGTAGGCCAGTGATTTCCAGTCAAATCTGAGCGTTTCCCCCTGACCCCACGCTGCCACCACCAGTTGCTGATGTTCACTAGCTTTGATATGTGAGGTTATGTGAAAGTATTTTGGGACGGGATGTTTTTGCAACTGTCTTGTAGGTTGGTTCCCTTTAATTCCCTGTGGCATCACACATCAGGGTAGTTGGGGATATGGTGATCTGAAGCTTTGGGAATAGGTGGTTTGTGCCTAATTAGATTTTCATTTCTTCATTGTTTCAGATGCCATTCTCAAAACATAGCCAAATTAGCTTATTATTTGCCATTTACAACAAGAGAATAAACAGAACCGGCGATCACAGTGGATTTGCATAAAACTGCTGATCTTCATGACCAGGTCCTTGCCAATAGTTTCCCTTTCTGTCCCTGGATTGTAGACATTAACGTTCATCAAATTTGAGGAGCTAGATCTCTAGGGACTCCCATGTCCTGAGTTCATTAATGGCAACGAAGGACCCCAAATCAGTCATGTCTGCTGTTGAGCCCCAGGATCCCCCACCTCAGTAGAAGTGAGTAGACTGGGGTAATTACAGACGAAGTAGTGATATAAGGAGGAAATGTAGTGTGGTTGGAGTTAGTGGCCTGAGGAAAACAACATACACGGCCTCTGGAGTGTCTATTTGCTGTTATAAAGGGGAAGTGTTGAGGCAGAGACCTTCCCCTGATCTGTAAGAGTTTAGTAGCTGGGAAAAACTACACAAAGTTATCATTAAAAAAAAAAAAAGACATAATAAACACCAAGACTCTTCAGCATCTTGCTCCCTGCGTCCAGCAATGGGAAGACAGTTGGCACTATTTCTGAGGTGAAAATCTTGAACAGCCCTGCTTTGCTATCAGAGCCAATGCTGTTGAGCCTGGAGGAGCCAGTGTAACTTTGCTTTGAGCCTAAATTTGCTTCTGACTCAAACATCAGAGGAAACCTCTCTCACACAGAATTGAGAAGCTTTCTGTCTTAAGGTGAGCCTGTCACAGCTCTTAGTAACTGCAACTCTTCTTTTCTCTCTGGGTGTCAGAGTAGCTCACCCTAAACCACCAGAAGCTTTACATTAATGAGCTGAACTCCTCTGAGGCCCAGGTCAAGTGGCCTGCCCAAGGCCATGATGGAGGGCCCGTGTAGACTGCAGGCCCAGCAAGCATGGCTTCCTGCCAGACAATGCCTCTCCCCCACAGTCTCCTTGAATCTCGCTACCTGGATAGACACACCATCTGACACTGCCCCGCAGTGAATAAAGGAAAAGAAGAAACCAGTGTTTCTTTCTGAGATGAAAGCATATGGTGCCATCAAGGCGATCAAGGCGGGGAGGCGGGGAGAAGGAGGCCTGGGAAGATTCAAAAGTATGTTGGTTATATCTGTAAGGACAAGTTGTATAAGAGAGAAGAAAATGTTTTCTTGCTTCTTGGGAAATGTCTAAATAGCCCTTCACCCCAGGAAGGGAAAATAACTGCCTGAGTGAGGACCAGCTCTATTGACTGGCACTTCTTATTCAAAGGTAATTGCTTACCCACGTGACAACTTTCAGTTGAATTTTTCCTTATAATAAGATTTGATGGCCAATTTAATTGGTTTCTTGGGCTACAGGATAGGGAAGCTGTATAGCCCTATGAAAAATTATTTAGGGAAATCTAAAGAAAATTCAGACATTGATCCATTCTAAGAGGAAACTGACAATCATCAAAACAAGATCTTTGTAGGACTCACCTGGCTTCTCACACCACTCTTCTACTCATATGCTTCCTGAGTTTTTCATGAGGGAAGCATTATCAGATTTTGCTTCTTGCTTCTTTAGGGAGCTTTTCTGAGGAGGTCTGAAGAGGTACCATTCATTTGCAAGGGGGTGGAGTGAGGGTAGGGGAGGGAACCCTGGTTGCTCCAGGCCCTGCCCAGCTGCCCTGCAGGCTGAGTGCAGTATCTCCTTGCACACCTGTAACTCATTCATGGAACCTGGGTGTGTTGTAACACACCTATGAGGGAATGCTATTCTTCTCTATTTAGATGTGCTTATTGGGAGGCTCTGGAAGGAATAGTGGCCCTGCTTTACTCATACCTCTGAATGTCCAACGACAAGTTTGTCCCTGACACTGAAACTTTAGGGCTATCTCCAAAGCTCCCAAGAAACTAATCATTGGAGTCTTCTTCTTTAGGGAAATTGAGTTGCGTGTGGATTTCTCAGGGACTTGCCTGGGTGATTCTATGTGGTCATTATTGGATATTATTGGGTATCACAGGACATTACTGGGAATCATTGGATAATCTATGTGATTATCGTGTGACTAGATCAGACCCACTCCTACCTCAAGGCCCTCTCTGGACCCTAATAGGGAAAGGGCTAATCTGCTTATGAAGAAGGATGGCACAATATGGAGCTGTCCAGAATCAGGTCTAGACCCTATGCTCCAGTTACCCACATGTTTTGTGTTTGTTTGGGTTTATGATGCTGGCTCCCTGACCCTTTCAGGTGAGGGGATGTACTCTAGGGAATGTACTCTCAGTCAGAGATTTGTGTGTATGCACTTTACTGGGGAGTAGTCTCAGAAACAACATACTACAAGGGACCAAAGGAAGACAGATTGGGTAAAGGGGCAAGTGGAACTGTGATACAGTTATAACAGAGGCTTGGCCAACTTCACAGTGAGCTCTAGAGCTGAGATGGCCTTTCAAAGTTGTCCCAAACGGAAGCATGTGTGCCAGGAATTTTTGTACTTCCTGATCCTGAGTGAGCTAGAGGAGTTCTCCAGAAGTTGGTCAGTATGGCAGCTCTTGACAATAGAGAGGGGCAGCTGCGGAAGGGTTGCATTTTAAGTGAGGTGGAGCCCTTCAGTTGAGGGAAATTTCCAGAGAGGAACTCAGCTGTGAACTCTCAGGAATCACCTCACAATAGCTGGTGGAATAAGTGTCTTGGTTCTTTAAAAGAGAGAGAGAGAGAGAGAGAGAGAGACTCCCGTGTGTGTGTGTGTGTGTGTGTGTGTGTGTGTGTGTGTGTATGTGGCTGGGTGGCACACCATGGCAAACACTAGAGCCACCCCTGAGCCACTCAGATACACTTCATTTGCCTAGTAAATTTGCCCATTCTGGGAATATCTCCTCTAGGATTTTGGATGGCCTCTTTGAGAAAATTTACAAGATTAAGATTAATGTGACCAATTACAGTTTCTACTATCATTGCTGGTCTTCAGACCACAACTGGCACTCATCATCTTTTTCCTCTACTACTGATTTCCTATTTTCCCTTAACATCTGTGCCTCTGCCCTCAGTTGGTACCTAAGTCTAGGTGGCTTACCTGATAGAATGATCTAGAATCTCATTTCTGAGTGATATGAACCCCTAGTCACCATGTCCTCATCAGACCATGACTTGCTGGCCTTATCTATTTGCCATCAAGATTAGGCAGGAGAGTACCAAAAAAGTTCTCCAGTGAATCAAACTATGTTCCATGTGTTTTTTGTTTTTGTTTTTGTTTTGTCCATAATATAAGAGTCCACCTCATGATCAAGGTCAGTTATCCCTACCAGTATACATTTTCTTGCCTGCTTGTCCCTGGGTATAAGGATCCTGAAGTGACCAGTTGGCAGCTGTAGCCTTAAGCCTCAATGATATTTTTATTGTGTTCTTAATAAAAACATCCCCACTCTGGCAACCAGGACCTCTAGACCCATAGAGTTTAAAGCTGTGGGGATGGAAAATTCCGATTTCTCAAATGGGCCACTAGCAGTGATGGTGAGCAGGGCTATTTCTACTTCCATTTTTTGGTCTACAGTTCCATGAAGTCTCCCTATCAGGGTACAGCACCATATAACAGTTGTTGATTTAAGACGTATATCTCATCCTGGAGAATAGTGTCCTGTTTTTGCAGGTATCACCAAGCAAGCACTTCCATTGTGCCCTCAAAAAAACATTTCATTGCTTTTTTCACATCTACAGATTCTGTGTGTTGTGATATTTCATAGGACCACTGGATCTTTTGATTGTATACCCATGGCCACACCTCCTTTTCTATAAACTGGGTCCCCTAATCAGAGGTAACATTAAGTGAAATATTAAGTGGGTAGTAAGTGACATAATAAGCGTCATATTAAGTGGATGTCAGTAGATTAAACATCTGTGGTCCAGCTGGCCAAAGCCTTGCAAGCAATATAGGTGTTGGCTTCAGTCAAGAAGAAATGTTACCTAATCCAGGGTGAAAGGGATCCATTTTTATCAATTTACCACAAGTGGCTGGTTGGTCTTCATGAAGGATAATGCCATGTAAGGGGTTCAATGCTGGTCTTTGTGAATATCGAGTTGGACATTTGGCAGTGACAATTGCGTTAGCTTTCGAGAGTGGGAGCCCATACTTTAGAGCATATGCATGCTTTCTATTCCTGTCACAATGGCTGTCTCATTCGTGAATCCATCATACCAGGATTAGGGTGACTAGTGATAGTGGCTGGCTGATATCAGCTGGCCTAGTTATTATGTTCAGTTAATTATTTAGTTGGCTATTTATTCCATGATGTTTACTCTCTGATGGGCATTAACACACTATAAAAATATTTTCATATTTCATGCCCACTCCTATAGACTCATGTTTCTCAGATTTTCTTGTCTCTAATCTTCTAAACTCTTCGTTTTAGATCTCCATCTATCCAAGTCATTCACCACTATTCATGAGTCTAGGTATATTCTACAGATGATATAGAAATTAGATGAATTTTCTTTTCATATATAATTTATGATCACACATACCACCTAAAGTTTTGCATTTTGGAAGGCCTTCCCCTTATTGCTGATGGCCACCAGTTAATGGAGTTGTATAGTTCATCAGGAGTACATTTTCAGCTTGTACTTGCATACTAAGCCATCCATAAACCAAGTTTGTTTTTTTTCTCACTTCCATTAGGTGGTCATAAGGTGCCTCTCATGTGGTCATAGATGTGAGGTGAAGACAAATGCAACAATAGTGGATGACATGGATTTCTGGGGCACCTGCTTTTGCAGTTTGTACTGTCTGACTCTACTCATATCTGACCCTGAATATTCTACTTTCATCTTACAATTGATGGCTTTTGTGTCTGATCAAACTTTTATGACTTGGTGGATCTGATAAAACCTCAGATACCTCTGAGGGTACCTTTGGCTGCATGGTCACATGATGTCTTACGGTCAATGCTTCATCTCTACAGGGCCCAATAGCATGCAAGGAACTCTTTTTTGAATGGTGTCTAATTCTTTGCTATAGATGGTATATCCTTGCTTCAGAAACTTAGGGTTCTACATTCTGATTCTTCTTCTAGGGTTTGCCATATACTCTGCACAACATCTTTTTGTACCATAAGATCCAACAGGTTATATAGAACAACTGGCAGCTTGCTTGTACCACAGTCTGAACCTGCTGCACGGTCTTTTCCTTCTCTGTGCCCCACTCAAAGTTTGTGAATTATGCTGTGGATTTCTAATTTCTATATCAGCAAGTTTCAACCACTCTGTTTGCCAAGTTTTGTTACATTTTAGATGACCTGCCTGCCTCAAATTATTACTGATGAATACCCAGATTCTCTCATTGGCTGGCCTTGTGCCATCTAACATGACTGTCACCCCTTACTTCAAGGCCTTTACTTATTGTATTTCTCTTGTCAGATTGACCCTTGTTAGCTTTATCCAATTTCTCACCTTTCTACATAAAACCCTACTTTCACTATGAAGACTTTTTTACTTTTTCTGGTAGGTCATAGCTCTTCTTTCTGCAATCCTAGGCACATCAATACAAGTTGACACTAACATACCTATTATTGAACAATGCTTGCCCTGTGCTTCACGTTCATTAACTATTTTTACTCTGAAATTAAGATCTCTTAAGGAAGGGGTCCAAATATTCCTACATTTTTGTAAACACAGAGATAGTATTCTTTGTGAGCTCTAGCTGATGGAACTATTCTCTCTTTATCCCAAGGCGAAAACCATCGAGGCTAGTAGCACCGCACCACCCAACATATACCATGAGGGCTAAGGATATACTAGAGTCTACACTTATCTTCTCTATACCCAATCCAGAAAGATTCTATGCATTGATAAACTTGTCAGCATTTGTGCAAGCTCATGAATTATTAGTTGTCCCATCAAATTGTTTCAATTTGGAAATTTTGCCCTTTTGCTAGGCACAGTGGTCTGATTGTGCTGCCAATGTGCTTCTCTTAAGAAGACCGTCAGAACCTGAGTCTGGCTCTCAGCCCCTTTGCCTCATGTCAGGTGTCCTAGGCACCATTTACCAGGCAATCCCCTCTCTCAGACTCTAGATCAAACCTTGAGTTTACCCATGAAAGATTTAAGGAACTACAGCAATTATTGTGATTCAAATCCTCAGACTTTGGACTAGAAAGCTGAGACCTTGGCCTGATTTCTGAGGTGTTTGCCCTGGGTCTGAAAGCAGGATCCTCTTGTGTTATCTATCTCAGAAATGCAACCAATACTCCAGGATCTGTCTTATTGAGAGTTTATATCATCTTACACATTGCCTGATTCTGCCTAAATCTCTGGGCCTCCTGGTGTTGACCTCAACTGGATTTACCAAGTAAAAGTTTCCTCTGTATGTTATATGAAGTCTCTTGACACCAATCTTTTGCCTAATTTTCACGTAAGTCCACAGTCTACCTGTTGGATTCAATTTCTTTCAAGCCTATTTTAGAATCTGGCCTTTGCCTACTCAGGTATGGAAATGGGGTTTGTCCTGAACTTCATCCTTCTCAGGTTGCTCTGGACTCTTATATAATTGAGACATATCCTAAGACATGATGAGAACAAGTGTTGTTAAATTCAGATGGTTCAACATGAGGTCTATTGGCAACATCACAGCTAAGACATGAAGAGAGAGGACAAGCAGAGGGAGTTAAAGCCTGTGGCTAAATCCAGGGAGAGCAGCACAATGAACAGGCAGTGTGACAGGCAGTATGGCACACCAGGAGCAGTTCAGATGGGGACAGTTCAGGTGGCAGGGCATGGTGTCAAGTACAGATGGAGACAGGAGATGGCAAAAACTACATTAATGCTAATGTTATGGAGATGTGGGGAGTGCTAGGTGAGTGTAGGCTCAAGTCCCAACTCAGAGAGAAAACGGAGGGATGGACCCAGTTACATAGTCAAGGCCAGTATTGTAGAGCATGCCATAGTGAGCACTCAGGTTCCCAGGACTCTTGCCAAGACTTCAGGTACCTGATCTCCACTGTTTGAGAAACTGAGATACTGAAATACTTTCTTTTCTGATAAGGCAGTTAGGATAGACTATGGAAAGAAACAAGCCCAAACTCTCCATGGTTAAAATGATAAAGGTTGATTTCCTGCTTACTCTGTCATTAAGAGGTGATAGCCTAAGGTCAGGAGCAACTGTCATCCACATAGACATCACTCAAGATCCTAGGCTGATGAGGTGCCATCATTCCTATGCTGACATATTATTTGGAGGCTCAGGTTTGCCTCTGAATTTATCACTGTAAAAGCTAGAGAATTGAATATAAACAATCAAATGTTTTAGACTCTTCTGATCACATTTTACTGGCCAGAATGACTCACATGGGCACACTTCAAAGGTAAGGACTCTGTAATCTTCCTATACCTGAAAGTAGAGGAGAATGGGATATCGGAAGATTAGCAATGCCTATCAAATTGAGTCAGAATCAACTGATAAACTGGACTTTGCTATGGCTATGAATTGCATGTATATGCTTGATGGAAGCTGGGAGACACTTCATTGTTGTCTCATACTGGGAAGAGTAGAAAAGTGGGAAAGGACAGGGTAGCTGTAAAATCCACAGAATTAAAAATCCCTTATAAGTAAAATATATTCTGAAATATAGCCACAGTTTGTATTCTGGAACTGATTCACCTTTGGATGGGCCAGCTCTACTTCTGGGCATGTGTCTTCTCATTCACTGCTCTTAGTATATAAGGACAATAGAAACTAAACCCAGCCATCAAAATTGGCTATTATTCTCCAGAGGAGATGTTTCTACAATGAACTGTCCATGTTATATTTCTACTTGTTCTCATTATGTAAATAACATCATATGTGAGCTAGGTGGCCCTGCCTAGGTTTGCAGCCCATGGCTATAGACAAGCTCCATAACTGGTCTGGGAACTGAGCCATCTTCTTTTCTTTATTAACACCATGCATTGACTGACCAACTCACTTATTGTATCCTGAGAACTTACTGAAACCACTTCAGCCTTCAAAAAAAAAAAAAAAAAAAAGGAATACAACTAATTAGATGTAATTCAACCTATTTCTTTTAAATCTTTAAAAAGTATATACATACAACAACATGCACAGAGACATATATACAAATTTGCTGCCTTTCAGAACAAGAAAGTTGTACTTCACAGTTTAAGAACCACTTTGAAGAACCTCTTGGGTGTCCTAGAGTAACAACAGTCATTTCAATTGTAAAATCCATTGTGGAAATCTCTCTGCCATAGATCCCTCAGCAGACACTCAAAAAGAAGTGCTCTGTTCGTCAACAGAGCTTCAAGTGTCAGGACTAACGGTGTGGAAGGGTTTCAAAGAGGAGTCTAGGGATGGCGATTCACAACTGCAGAAGATTCAAGTTGGCTCTGATATGAGAGTCTTTGTGAGAAGCACACTCCAGCACACTCTAGCAGATCCATCCTGGGACAATGCTTCCAAAGCCCGCATCACCTTCCAGCTTGGAAACCACACTGACAGCAATTCTTGTTAGACACAACCAACCATACAAGGAAGGAAGATTCTTAGAAATTGCTTGTGGATGTTCATACTGTATTTATTTGACTAGAGAAGTATTTGCTTCTTAACAACCAGCAGTTGTGGGCTTTTCTTGGCTCCAGGTGAAGAGGTGACTTCCGTCTTTGATTCAGTGTTCATAATTGGGCTGTCTGTTAGCAGAGGTGGAAAGAAAACAATGCTAATGAGGTCAAGGGTTCAATGCCCACGTGGGTCAGTTAGCTTTCCTTTGTTCTTTGGCCAAAAAGTCTGTACGGGCATGCCTTGTTTTATTGAGCTTCATTATACTTCATGACACTTCTCAGATATTGTGGGGTTTGTTTGTTTGTTTTTTAACATATTGAAGGTTCAAGACTTTAGTGGAGGAAGTTATTGCAGATGTGGTAGAAATAGCAAGAAAATTAGAATTGGAAATGGAGTCTGAAGACGGAACTGGATTGTTGCAGTCTCATGATCAAACTTGAACAGATGAAGAGTCGCTTCTCATGGATGAGCAAAGACAGCAGTTGCTTGAGTTGGAACTTACTCCTGGTAAAGGTGCTGTGAAAATTGTTGAAATGACAACAAAGGATTTAGACTATCATATAAACTTAGTTGATAAAGCAGCAGTAGAGGAGTTGGTGAGGACTGACTCCAAATTTGAAAGAAGTTCTACTGTGCGTAAAATGCTATCAAACACCACTACCTGCTGCAGAGAAGTCATTTGTGAGAGGGAGAGTCAATAATGTGGCAAACTCCATTGTCTTATTTTAAGAATTTGCCACAGCCACCCCAGCCTTCAGCACACCCCAGCCACCCCAGCCTTCCTGATCAATCAGCAGTCATCACCTCAAGGCAAGACCGTTGGCAGCAAAAAGATTACAACTTGCTGAAAGCTCGGATTATGGTTCCTTTTTTTTTTAGCAATAAAGTATTTTTTAATTAAAGTATATACATTATTTTAGACATGATGCTATTGTACACTTATTACACTACAGTATAGTGTAAACATAAATTTTATGTGCACTGGGCAACCAAAAATGTCATTTGACTCACTTTACTGTGATATTTGCTTTATTGAGGTGGTCTGTAACCAACCCCCCAATATCTCCAAGGTTAGCCTGTAGCCTCTGTGTCCAGCTACTATGAAGACAATAGTGATTGGGAGAGAGAAAGGGAAAGTAGATGACTCTCTAATCTTAGACTTCCTGCAATGAACAACAATTCCAAGTTCATGTCCTTTTGCAAAAAAAGTCACCTTCAGAGTTGGAGGACTACCTGTTAAGAAGAAGCAAGGAAAATGAAGGGTATAGTTCCATAGTGGTGTTACGGAGTCTGAAGCTACAGAATCAATGCTTGCAGCTAGAGCATCAGCTTGGTCATTTAAGCCCATAAAATGAAAACAGCAACAGACATATCATGATTTACAGCCAATTTTCAATTTCTTATTAGCCAAAGTTTCAAAATTTTCTTTTTTTAAAAAAGATTTTATTTATTTATTCATGATAGAGAGAAAGAGAGGCAGAGACACAGGCAAAGGGAGAAGCAGCCTCCACGCAAGGAGCCTGATGGACCAGATCCCGCGACTCCGGGATCACACCCTGAGCTGAAGGCAGACTCTCAACCGCTGAACCACCCAGGCATCTCAGTTTCAAAATTTTCTAGACATTTATGTATGGAGTCAAAGCGAACTGGTATGAGTTTTGTGCCTTCTTTTCTTTCTCAGTCACTGTCAATTGGAGAGTCAAATGAATGATGACATGCTCATAGATAGCTGGAAAGAGGTTTGAATATTCCCACAAGTAAGGCTCAGCCCTGGAGTGACTTAAATCTGGCTTTGTAATCACAATTCACGATTCCCCCTGCCTTGCAGTTTTCTCAGAATTACTGTATCTTCTGTAATGCTGTGTAGCAACATAAATCAGAGTAGGCACTAAACCAAGCATGGGAAAAACTATGGGCTTCTAAGTTGACCTCATGACTCCTTCACTGTGTGTGTGTGTGTGTGTGTGTGTGTGTGCGTGCGTGCACATGTGCATCTTTGGGAAAGCAAATTAATTGCTTTGAGCCTCAGTTCCCTTGCTTGTAAAATGGGGATATTAACATTTATCTTATAGGACTGTTGGAAGAATTGTATGATAGAATATGAAGAGGTCTGGCAAGTTCAGTGTGGTACCCGGCATATTGCAAGTGTTTTCCTTAATGACAAGCGTTCTTATTATCAACATTGCATATGTTTATTTTAATTGTTTGGCAAATTTCCCCCACTTCTTTTGCAAAACCAAACGTGTAGAGCATCCATTAACAATACCTTACTAGCAAATGCTACTGATCGCCTTCCCATATCACTCAGCTCACCTGAGCGATTCACCAGCAGCTACGATAGGGAGTCCACATCTTTCCACCTCAGGAACCTGGGTCTTTCCTCTTTGCCTGAGGACTTTCAAAGGCACTTAGAAAATCTAGAAGCCTGAGAGCTTGTGCTCCTAGAAGCAACCTCACTCTCCACCAAATGAAAGATGCCTGCTGTTGGAGTGATTCTGAGATAGATTCCATATGATTTCTCCAAAGATTCTCAGCAGGACTGACCCGAAGTTGTCCACAGGGCAAACCCCCTCATTAATGCACTTTTTTTTTGCATTTACTTTACTCCTTTCTCTGACTCACTGTCCCTGCTTCTTCACTTGTGATTCCTGGATTCATTTTGCAAATGAATTCCTAGCCCCCAGTTTCTTATCTTGGGATTGTTTTTGAGAGAACCCAAACTAGAACATGTACCTCATGGTGTTTTTATTGTTATTTATTTATTTATTTTTGATATTTTATTTATTTGAGAGAGCACAAGCAGGGAGAGGGGTAGGGATAAGCAGGCCCCTGCCCCTGCTGAATGGGGAACCCCAGGATCATGATCAGAGCCGAAGGCAGACACTTAACTGACTGACCCACCCAGGCACCCCTATTTTTATTTTTAAACTTATATGCAGTATACTTCATTTTTTTTGTGTGCAGTTCTATGAATTTCAACAATGTATATGTTCATGTACATACCACCACAATTAGCATACAGAACTGTGTCCTCACCCTAAAAATTCCATCCTTTTGCCTCTTTTTTTTTTTTCTCCTTTTGCCTCTTTGAAGTAAAACCATCCCCCACCACAACCCAAGGCAACAATCCCTTATAGGTTTCCTTTCCCAGAATGTCATGCAGTGTGATACCTTTCACAACTGGCTTCTTTCCTCAACATAATGCCTTTGGGATTCAGCCATGGTGCATGTGTCTCATTAGGTTATTCCTTTTCGTGGCTGAGTAGTATTCCATTGTACAGATGTAAGACAGCTTGTCACTTCATTGTCGAAGGACATTTGGATTGTTTCCAGTTTTCTAGGATTGTAAGTAACGCTCCTCTAAATATTCATGTAGATTTTCATCTCTCTAGGGTAAATACCTAGGAGTGGATTTTTTTGAGTCACATGGTAAGTGTACATTTCACTTTATAAGAAACTGCCAAAGTTTTCCAGAATGGCTATCCAATCTTGCATGCCCACCAGCAATCTGTGAGAGTTCTAGTTACTCCACATTTTTGCTAACACTTTGGTTGGCATTATTTTTATTATTTTAGCCATTTGCATAGAGATGTAGTGGGATTTCTTTGTGCTTTTATTTTTTTTATTTTTTTATTTTTTATAAATTTTTATTTATTTATGATAGTCACACAGAGAGAGAGAGGCAGAGACACAGGCAGAGGGAGAAGCAGGCTCCATGCACCGGGAGCCCGACGTGGGATTTGATCCCGGGTCTCCAGGATCGCGCCCTGAGCCAAAGGCAGGCGCCAAACTTCTGCGCCACCCAGGGATCCCTTCTTTGTGCTTTTAATTTACATTTCCCTAATGACTAATGATTTTTGGCACTTTTTTTTTTCATGTGCTTATTTGCCATAATATTTCTTCTTTGGTGAAGTGTCTGTTTAAATCTTTTGCTTACTTCTTTGGGTGATTTACTTTCTTACTCTTGGGTTTTGAGAGTTCCTTATATATTCTGGATATAAGTTCTTTATCACATATGTGGTTTATAGATAATTTCTCTCAGTCTGCACCTTGCTTTTTCATTATCTTAATCATAGGGTTTTTAGAAGGACTGGATTTATATTTGTAGTTCTTTGAAGGTAGAATAAACATGTTACATACATGTCAATTTGGGCATATAATATGGAGAAGTTTGACTTGGCATTCAGATACCCTGGGGTTTGAATCCTGGGTCAGTCGCCCACTAACTCTTCTGCCATGAACCATCCTGCGAGTTTCCTCATCAGTAAATGAAATAATACATGTCAGAAGCCTAGCCCCAGGCCAGAACATTGTGAACATTCAATAATTATAAAGATTCTATTCATAGCACAACATTCTTTTTCCTCTCTCAGCCTTTGCATAAGCTTTTTTTTTTTTTTTTTCTAAGATGACTCCTATTTTAGGGGCTTTGCTTGACACGCCCAATGGGGGCCAGACATCTCTTCCTGGCACTCCCACCACCTTTTAACCACTTTCCCTCACTGTGTTTTAAGCAGAGTGAGATATGAGCAACTTAAGGCCCAGGCTAATGTCTTTATCCTCAAAAAATAATTCCAGGTTGTGTCTGATGAATGAATGAATAAATGAACAAATTTATCTTATGCTTTGTCTGAGAGTTCCCAGTAGACATCCCTCTGAATGTTGCCAAATTCAGCCCCTTTAAGACAGCCTTAAACACCCGACAGGGATGTCTGTGACTTACACTAGGACGCTGCTCACGCTCCGCCAGACACTGTATCTTTGACAAGTTGGATGCCGAATGGAGAAACTTGAATGCTCTGCATCTATTTACTTTTACCACATGCCATAAAAATTAAAAATACATTGTACCACAAGTGCAGTATTTAGTGTTTCACTTTAATTACATTCAAGTGTGTTGCTAAATAGTCTTGAGAAAACCTTAATGACCAGCTGTTCTACCCTTTTCCCATATGTCAGAAATGGTTTCTGAAATCACATTCTGGGACAGTAAGGTTGTATAATTAGACAGTGTATAGTTAACACTTCTAGATTTTCCCCTTAAACTGTGGACCCTTTACGCTAACATATTGCGTGATTCTGCTAGTTTGGCGCAATGCAATTAAATGACGTGCCAAACAGCAACCGAGATCTGCAAACTCCATCAGACTTGTTATCATTGCATCATTATTTCTTTATATCTTTTTCATCGTCAGGATGGCGTTCTTTTGTGTGTGTGTGTGTGTGTGTGTGTGTGTGTGTGTGTGTGTGCTATGCAATATTCAGCATGTTTGGCTGACAAATAAACTTAGTAGAGGGCTGTAAATTTTTAATATTCCCTCTATAATGCCATTTATCTTGCTAGAATTAGATGTAAGAGTGGCTTTTGCATCCTTTTGAACAAAGAGCTATCGCTCAAATACACAGCAACCATTTAAGAAAACAAAACTAAACTAAAATTCCCCAAGGTCATAATAAAAGCCAATACTTTACATCGCTTTTGGTGAGGAAATGGGGATTTTATGTACCCCCAAACTGGATTTGGGAGGTAGAAGATGTTGAATTTAGACAATTGGTTATTGTGAAATAAAGTCATTACTTACTTGCAGTTGCTGGACTCTGAGCTTACTGAGTTGTTTTAATAGTAATATTTTATTTGATTAAATTCGGCTAATTCTTTGATTTTTTGAGTTTAGGCAAGAGACTGAAATAGAAATACAAAATAAGGAAATGAAAAAAATTCTATCAACTAATAATATTCTTTGACTTCCCTTCTTCTCCCCTAAAGAAAATGCCATTCACATCATCCCAAATCCCAAGTCAGAAGTAACTCTGATTTCTGATTGAGAATTACGCAGATAAATACATTAAGACCAAGTCACAGCTGAAGCTTTCTTGAGTCCTTAAGCAGAGTGAGATAAATTCATTAAAAAAAAAAAAAAGGCTAAGAGAGATCTTTGCTGTTCTAAGACAGACTTCCAACATTTTTTCCTTCTAAGCCTGAATTTCCAGACTTATTTAGATGTAAGCACTGACAGCTGTAATCATGTTTTAAATCTTGCTTTGTATTCTTAGTTATAATGTTGTTCAATTAATATTCAGAATAATGGAAGTGATGTGCCGTTTTGAAAAAGACTTGAATACAGTCCAATGCTTTGGGAAACTGACTCTCAAGAGGATTAATCAGCATTTAAAACTTGCATTAATAAAAACCTGATCTTCCCCCATGCGGCACGCATAATACTTTTCGTTTTTAAACATTTAGTTTAATAATACAACATCCTTTGTCCTGATTTTTAAAGGGATTTTAAAATTGAGCTCCTTCAGATCAATTCTGCCTTGACCCTTGTACATAATTGGACACTTGCAATTTAAAAATATAAGGATGCTCTTTTGCATGGTGCACTAAACTGAATTTCCATTATTGAAGAGAAGGGCAATAGTGGATGACAACTTTGTACTTAACATTTCAGTTTTTCCCCTCTTTTTATATCCAAAGAGTTTTCAATCTTTCTTTAAAGCTCAATTATCCCAGCCCAGTCCTCAAGAGAAAAAGAGATAAAACTATCTTTAAATAATGAAAAATGAGCACAAGGAATAGGATCTTTTGCTGGAAATGGTATATGTCAAACAATATTGATAATTAGTGGTCTCTTTTTATTTGTTTTTAAATAAGCATAAATAACACTGAGTTATTTACATGGAAACAAGGATTGGGATTCTAAATTTAAAATAAAATAACATGATGGAGAATGAACTGGGACACAGTGGACTAAGGGCTCTGTTTGGCTTCTAGCTAAATGGGAATGAAATCAATTTTAGAAACAGGGAAGAAAGATTATTGTGAAAGCAGAATAGGCAAAAAACAAAAATCAAACAACCCCCCCCACCCCAACCCAAACTGTTGTTTTATCCTAGTCAGATAATTGGTTGCTTTACGACCAGAAATCAAGTCAGGTGAGCATATGCTTTTGCCCGTTTTCTCTCTCTTTAGACCAACGGCTTGCTCTCTGGCCTGGGGCCAGCTGCTTTTCCTCTGCTGAGACCCTGTCTGACACTGCTGATCAGAGGGAGAGAGCAAGGTCTCCTTCATGGTGCTAACGGGGGCTTGGAAGGATTTTAGTCTTCCCCTTGCCTGATTTTAGAAAGATCTCTTAGTTTCTATAATGAAGTAGTAGACACTGCAGAGCAAATTCTTATCTTATTAGGCAAATGGTCAATAAATGCTTATTGAAAGAATCTCTTTAAGAGCCCTAATTAAGTGCCTGCTGGCCTGCCATGATTGGACTCGTTTCTGCTCAGGAGAGTTTTGCTCACCTGGCCACCTTTCCAACAGAGGGGGCACTGCTTTTCCTTGAGCAGCAGCTTCCTCTGGTCTCCTTGAAGTCAGGCCACTGCTCTGAGTTGGGGAGTGGGGGCGGGGGGGTCACTCACAGAAAGCAGCAAGGCCAAAGGAAAGGCCGGGGTTGCTGCCCCTGGAGGAAGCACTAGGTATGATAGGGAAACGTGTGAGCATTGGAGGCCAATGCATTTTATCCACAGACCGAGGACATTTGTGCAGATGATGGAGAGCTGGTCTGAATGGAGAGCATGAGGGCCCAGCTCTGTCTTTTGAATAGGAAAGGGCCTGTGTTTCAAAAGTCTAGTTTGCAGACTATTGAAATGATTTTTGTTTGTTGGTTTGTTTTTCTTGCTCTGTAGCATTTTTTTCTCCACCTGTGGCTATCAGGGAGGTAGGTGACAAAGCTGGGCCCCAGACCCCAATGGGTATCCTGCCCCAAAGGGTATCCATACCCCAACGGGTAGCTAGAAGGAGTGGGGCAACGAGGACCTGCCCCCTGCATACACTTTCCCAGATCCTGGCATTTGAGGAATTTGTTTAGCTTCTGCGGGTGGGAGTGGGGGTGGGGGCAGATTTTACTACCCCTGTTTTGTGGTCAGATTTTGAATATTTTAACAGGCTCAAGGCTCACTCTGCTCTTAGCTCAGGATGACTGTTCTAAAATTCAGACAAGATTAGGTCAGTTCCTTGCTTTAAAATGTAAACGACTTCCCTTAGCCTAGAAAAGAAATCTCTGAGCTTTAGCATTACCTTGCCTTCATTATCTGACCCCAGACCTCCCCTTAGGCCGTATCATTTCTTTTTCTTCCACTATCCCCAGACATCTTGCACTCAGATCCATTGCCTAGGCATCATTCATTAAACATGAGTGCTTTTCCTGACTCAGTGCCCTTGCTCAAATAAAACCCCCTCCTCTGTGCTTTTCCCAGAGAGCTCCTGCTTTACTGTCAGTGCCCAACCCAAATGCTGCCTCTTCTCCATAGCTCTTCCTGGGCTCCCCTGATGCTCTCTTCTGCTTCTGCCTCCTTCACCCCACCCCCCACTCAAAGACAATTAGTCACTCCTATGGCTGTGTTCCCCTGATGATAGCATTTATCACTTAGGCTATAGGTACTTTTTGTCATTGTTTCTCCCACAAAACTGTGTGTCATGCAAGAATTGGAATACTCATTCTAAAGTTGTTATTTCAAAAAAAAAAAATAAAGTTGTTATTTCATAAACGTTTGATGAAGTGAATTTGTCTTCGATGAGCACAAAGTGTATTTCCAAATCTTAGAACTAAGAGAATATCAAATAGTTTATAGTTAAAAGTTGGTTTATTTTCCTTAAATCTATCGAATATAATAATATATGAATTAAGAGCCTAGACATACCTTAGAATTTAAAAACTGTCTTTAAAAAGCTATGTATTTCTTTGTTACACCAGATCCTAAGATGTAGTGGTACATAACATAATCATGGACATATCTATTTTTTTTTCTGATCTCAGAAATACTTAGAAAGCAGGTAGATTAATTTCTTAGGGTAGACTGGATATCTAGGAAAACTCCCTACCTTCCATAAGAACGGAACTTGAATATGGATCTCTGCAAAGTATTTGATCAGATTCAATGTTTTTTTTTTTTTTTAAAGATTTTATTTATTCATGAATGATAGAAAGAGAGGCAGAGACACAGGCAGAGGGAAAAGCAGGCTCCCTGCAGGGAGCCTCAGGTGGGACTCAATCGCAGGACACCAGGACCCCAAGATCATGACCCGAGCCAAGAGCAGACACTCAACCACTGAGCCACTGAGGTGTCGAGTCCCAATCAGATTCAACGTTAAGCATTGTATTGCTTGCAACAGAAGGTGAGATTGCATTGAAGGAAGTTTTTTGCACTATGATGTGGATGGGAAAACCGTATTCCTTCTGTTTTTATCTGTGGTGGTGTTGATCCCACACCCTCCAAAGTCACGATATTTTCCAGGCAAGTAGATTTCAAGCCTAGTTGCCTATAAGAATCATTTAGAACAGGACATGGAAAACTATAGTCCACAGGCTAAATCCAGCATGCTGTCTGTTTTTGCAACAATAAAGTTCTATTGGAACACAGCTACACCCTCTTATTCTCATGTTATCTATGGCTACTTTCATGCTACAATGGCAGGGATGAATAATGGCAACAAAAGCTGTAAAACCCACAAAACTGAATATATTTGCTATGCGGCTCTTTACAAAACAATGTTTGCCGATCCTTGACCTACAAGTTTCATTTTCATTTTGTTTTTTAAATAATATAGATGCCTGAGCCCTGCTATAGATCAATTAGTAATTGAAGGGTTATATTCTGGTCATTTGTATTTTTAAGAAGCTCCATCCACATGTGATTCTGATTATAGACTCCTAATTTTTATTCCTCAAGAAGTTATCCATAGATCATGCCAAACAAATTCTCACAGCACAAGGAATAGCTCCCTAGGTGAGCACCTTATTTTACCTATCTTTGTATCCATAACACCTAAGACAGCTCCCGCCATAATTAGATTCTGATAAGGCTTCTCGTAAGTGAATGAGTGAAGGACCAGGGGAGCCGCCTTAGATTGCAGATGCAACTAGAACCCACTAAAAATCACAATCAACTGCAAGTACCCTCTTAGGCCCTGGATATGCACCCTATTCTTTTCTAGTGAGCTTTCTTTCTTTTGTCCATCTCCAAGCTAACCCAGAAAGACACAAATGCTACTGATTCTCTGTGGATCTGAAATCTAAAAAAATTTCCAAGAGTATCAAATGATGCATGCTTTGGTCTGCATAAACATGGTCATCTTCTCATTGCTTGGGACATTCAGGGAAAAAAAAAAACAACTCATCATGAGAAATGGTGCAGATGGTATATTTGGCATCACCAGCCTGCATAGATCAGAGATGCATTTATTTACATGACTTTGTTTGCATTGTGACCATTTATCTGGGCCTTTGCTCACATTTAACCTTTTGAAGGGTCGGGAAGGAGTGAGCCATTTTGCCCTTGGGATTGGATGGAGCAAGCCCCTTATACAGATGATGTTTGCATTTCCTCCTACCTGCAAAACACTCATTTCTTACAGCATCAGAAAACATTTGGTTATGTTATCTCGTGGGTCCAGGAGGAGTGTGGAGTGTGCCAAATTTAAGAGCCATTGCCAAATGCCATGGTTTGCATTATGTAGACAGCATGCCAGTGGAACTGGCGCTAACTAGTTGTAGATTCAAGCTCTGGCCTCAGAGGCAAAGGATCCCTGTTAGTCATTTCCAACTGGGATCATGCCCTTTGCCTTTGGTTATGAGATATCTTTGTGTCTGTGCACAAAGCATGGCCTGTAGGCATAGCAGATTGACCACTGTGACTGACCTCTTCTAGGCTGGGACAGTGAGCCCCCCAAAGTGATGCTAAAAAGGCCTCAGACCTCATGGGTGACTTGGAGATGCTGAAAAACAGTGCCTTAGAAAGGGCCTCAGAGAACTTGGTGCTAGAGCTGGGAATACCATGTGCTGGGGCGAGTCACTGGAGCTCTCATCAGCAAATGGGCACAAAGTTACTGTCTCGAGCTTTGGTTTCCTCATCTTTCAACAGGGATACTCAGAGTTGTTAATGACAGCCCAGCTAGTCATACAACACACCAGGCTCAGTAACTGGCACCAAGTAAACTCGGTGAATGTTTTAATTATTACTATTATTATTATCGTTATTACTGGTAGAAGCAGCTTGCTTATTACACATTGTAGATGTGAAGATGGAGCAGATGATGTCCTCTGTGAACGTGCAGAACTCGGCAATTGCTTCAGGAAGGAAGGGTAAGTGCTTCTAAAGCTTACTTACTCGTCAAAGCACATTTCAACATGACTCCTTGGACAAGCATCGGAAATTTTTTTTAAGATTTTAATTTAATTCCAGTTAACATACAGTGTTCTGTTAGTTTTAGGTGTAGTCCATACATCATCGGGTGCTCATCACAAGTGCACTGCTTCATCCCCTTCACTTGTTTCCCCCTTCCCCCCCCCCTCCTGCCTCCCTCTCCTCTCCTCTCCCCATCCGTTCTCTACAGTGAAGAGTTTGTTTATTGATTTGTCTCTCTCACTCTCTTTTTTCCCCTTTGCTCATTTGTTTTATATCTCAAATTCCACATGTGAGTGAAATCATATGGTATTTGTCTTTCTCTGACTTACTTATTTTGCTTCGCATAATACTCTCTAGCTGCATCCATGTTGTTGCAAATGGCCCAGTATTTTTGAAATAAGAAACTCCTGTTTATTTTTCTAAACTCTTGAGAGATGCTATCCGTGGGCAAGCGATTGTTCTGACGTGCAGTGTATGAGTGAGGAGGTAGTCGATGTGCTGGCGGGAATGTTCCTGAGCGGAACCAGGGCTGCTCTGGGCTGCACTTCCATCTATGTGTGAGGTGGTCACAGAGGGAACGCGAGAGAAGTCATACCGGAGAAGGCAAGTGTGCAAGCCATCTACCTGGAGGAGCATCAGGACAGAGAAACAATTCCCTGATTTGCTTAAAAATGTGTTACTTCATTTGAGCTTCATGGTTCCATTCAACAGTTGTCTGTTGCTCTCACACTGTATCTAAAGGCATACAAAAGGGGCTGTGCTTTGAGGAAGCAGAGTAAAGTTCTCTCTCTCCCAGTTGAAACATGAAAAGATAGAAGGAATCAAGGCTGCCCTTGAAAATGATGAGAGGATATGGATATATTAGAGCCTGGTATTTTTTCTAAGCACATTGCAATGTTGCTTCATGGGGAGAGATCATTGCCTGGTGTTGTCTATCAGGTCTTCATGAGGAGTCTTAAATGCAACTGGAAGAAATTCCAGATGTTCAAAATGACAGCCACTGGTCATGACAGTTGTGTCTCTGAAACTCTGGTGCCACACGCCTCACGGTTGGGATGCCCCCAGATGCTCTGCAAGGCCTTGATCACACCATCTGAAACACTTGCCTGGGTCAAACAATTTGGTAAGTCAGGCCAGTCAACAATAACTAGCCTGTTCTCTCACAGCTCACCTGGCTAGTGAAATTCTAGGTGGATAATAGGTGCTCCATAAAAACTTAAGACTAATTTAATAATGATATATAATATTTGTTAAAGACTTACTAGACCCCAGGCCCTTTCATATGTACATTGCATGTGTTGATTAATAATATCCTCCCAACAGTCTAATGAGATAGTTAGCATTATTATCACCATGTTTAGAGGTGAAGAAATGTAGCCTTTGAGAACCTAAGCAACTTGGCCAAGGGTACACAGAAATGGCAGGGTTGGGCAGACTCTATGCCCATTAAACCATACGCCAACAGCCCTACAAATTTGATTTAAAAGTAACATACATGGTGCTGGGGTGGCCATGCATGTTAAGCGTCAGGCTTTGGCTCAGGTCATGATCCCAGGGATCATGGGATTCAGCCCTACATTGTGATCCCTGCTCGGTGGGAAGCCTGCTTCTCCCCTGCTTGTGCTCTCTGTCGTTCTCTGTCTCTCAAAGAAATACATAAGATCTTTTAAAAAAAAGTAACATGCAGCTCTCTTTCTTTCTTTCTTTCTTTCTTTCTTTCTTTCTTTCTTTCTTTCTTTCTTCCTTCCTTCCTTCCTTCCTTCCTTCCTTCCTTCCTTCCTTCTTTCCTTCCTTCCTTCCTTCCTTCCTTCCTTCCTTCCTTCCTTCCTTCCTTTCTTTCTTCTTTCTTCTTTCTTCTTTCTAGATCTTATTTATTAGAGAGAGAGAGAGGGAGGGAGTACGAGCAGGGGGAGGAGCAGAGGGACAAGCAGACTCCCCACTGAGTGAGAAGCCCACTGAGGGGCTCAATCCTAGGACCCTGAGATCATGACCTGAGCTGAAGTCAGGTCATGCTTAACAGATTGACCAATCATGCACCCCAAAAGTAATATGCAGCTTTCAAAAGAAACAAAATGTTGAATTAGGAGAGTATCTGCTTAAGGTGTCTCTTTAACTGATTGCATTTAATTTTTGGCCTGACAGATTTTTTTTTATGGGTATAACTTTTGTAAAAACCTAGTAAAATTATGCAAAATAAATATTACAGCATGTCAAGCAGGTGCTCAATGATTGGCCCGAGGCCATGGAAAGAAGGAAGGAAGGAAGGCAGGATGGAGGGAGAGAGGTAGAGGGAAGGAAGGAAGAGGCAGTAGAAAGGAAAGATATGAGACTGACTTGATGGTATAAATAGAAATTGTGTGCATCATTATAAGTTCTCCGATTTTCTTTCTTTATGCTTTCTGCTTCTTTATAGTGGGCTCTTCTCAGAGAAGGGGCTAACAGTGACCCAACACTGGGCATAGTCTGTGTCCTCCAATGTGGGGGATGAGGTAGTGCAGAATTATGGTAAAGAAGGAATGATGTCTCCATTCACTCCGTGTGCAACTGCGCCTCAGGCACCAAAGGGAAAGCTCCGATAGGCATTCCCTTAAGCCTGGGAACAGGAGTGAATGATGGCTAAACTTGTCATCCAGTCACATCTCCGGGGTTCTGATTTTCTCAGCTCGCTGCCATCCTCTGCTCTGGCAGACAGGAGGCCTGGAGAAGATGGGGAGTTTGGGGCACTGCCTGTATCCACACCAGCCACCACCACTCAGCAGTAGCAGTGGATGTAGAAGATCACACCAAGGTGGAGAACCCCTCCTGAACCCGAGCTGATTTCAGCTCCACCAGCAGAGCAGACCACACAGAGGGAGACAAGGCTGCGACCCTTGCCAGCGGAAGCTGCTGGTGGATGTACTACACAGAGCTGAGAGGCTGAGGAGTGGTGATGTTGGGGGGGCCTGGGGAGCGGGCTCTTGGATAGCACTTTGCAGAGGGATTGGATGGTCTCCAACATCTAGAAGGGTTGCAAGTGAGATGAAAGGAGAGATTTCTGCCTGAGAGGAAGAAGCATGGCACACACAGGTCCCTGGAGAAGAGAGAGAAAATGGAAGGCACCCAAGGACAGATGCTTCTCATGAAGAGGTGTTTAGCTCTTCCAGTGGAGAGGGAGGTGTGTGTTGTGAGCAGAAGAAGCACATCTCATCTGTGTAAAAGTGCCCAGAGTTAGAACTCTCCTAAAGTGCTTTGGAACACAAAAGAAAAGAGTATATACCTTCCAAGTGACAGAAGAGGGACTGGTGGGTGACGCAACTTGCTAAATCTTTTTCACTGTTCATGGCTGCCACTGCTGGGGAATTGACTTAAAGAAATGGATGGCTTCTGTGTGTTTTTGTCCATTTTGACTTGTAGTACAAGTTTTTCTTTTTTTTCAGGGGTACTGTGGACTAACTTGTGTCCTCCTAAAACTCATGTTAAGCCCTAATCCCCAATGTGACTGTATTTGGAGTAAAAGTAAGTAATTAAGGTTAAATAGGGTCCTAGGGGTGGCACCTTGCTCTAATAAGATTAGCGTCCTAATGAGAAGAGATACCAGGGAGCTCCTACTCCCTTGCCATCACGTGAGAACACACAGCGAGAAGGCTGCCATCTGCAAGCTGGGAGAGGGCTCTCTCCAGAAACAGGACCTGCTGGCACCTCGATCTGGAATGCCCCGTCTTCAGAACCATAAGAAAATAAATTCCTGTGTTTAAGCATGGTCTGTGGTATTTGGGTATGTCAGTCTGAGCAGACTAAGAAAGGAGAAAAAAAAAAAAGAAATGTTCTAAATATCTGTAAGCTCAGTCTCCCATAAGCTGTGCTCAGAGAAGATTGTAAAGTGGAAGACTGTAAAACTTTGGCTTTCTTTATGGAGGCTGAGGGATTATCCTCAACTGCTCCAACTAAGCCCCAGTGTTTGTATTTGGGAGGTCAAAATTTATTATGAAAAGCCTGGATACGTTTTTGAAAATAAAAAATTGCTGTACGGAAAGTAGCACTGTAAAAGCAGAGAGTGAATAAAAGATGAGAGAAGGAACCTACGGGGGGAAAAATCCTATAGCTAGTAAACAGTAGAATGCTTGGGCCAACGTTAGTACTGAGTATTGCCTTAAAAAAAAAATCCATGTTTTCTAAAACCAACTCCAAATGGAATCATATAAACCCAAATACTAGAATCAGGGGAATTTTCTAGTGAGGGAGAACATTTTGATAATATTAGTAATTTAGTTTTCTCATAAGGAAATAAAAAGGAAATTAATTCAATGATTTGTTATGAATAGTTACAAAAATGTACAGTTCCAGAGATTAGTGGGGAATACAGTTCCTGCTGGAGGCAGCAATTCTCTGTTCTGCTGAAGGGGATGAGTGATAATGTTTTATTTGTGTTTGAGGTGGAAGAGGGGAATGGGAAGCTCTCTGGCTCCCGTCCCCTTGTCCTGGAAAAAGTACACACATATGTGGAATATATTTCCTGCTTTCTTGCCTTATTGATTTTCTGTTTTCTTCTTTTATTCCTTTGGTAATATTTGCTTGAAAATTTTTCCATCTTTATTGAGATATAATTGACATGTAATATTGTGTTCTTAATGTACGATGTGATGATTTGATCTGTATATATTGCAATGTGATTACAGCAATAAAGTTAGTTAATACATCCATCACCTCACATAATTACTTCTTGTGTGTGTGTGTGTGTGTGTACTGAGAACTTTTTTTGTTTTTAAAGATTTTATTTATTTATTTAAGAGAGGAAAAGAGAAAGGAGGAGGGGCAGAAGGAGAGTGAGAAGCAGATTCCTGCTGAGTATCAGGGACCCTGATGCGGGGCTCGATCCCAGAACCTTGGCATCATGATCTGACCCAAAGGCAGACATTTAACCAACTGAGCCACCCAGGTGCCCCTTGAGAATGTTTAAGATCTACTCTCTTAGTAAATTTCAAGTATATAGTATAATATTGTTAACTATTGTCACCATGTAGGATTTAATGTACATTAGAGCCCAGATATTATTCATCTCAAAGCTGAAGGTTTGTGTCCTTGGACAACCTTTACCCATCCTTCCCACCACCCCCGCCCCCTGTGCAATCACCAATCTACTGTTTCTATGAGTTAAGGTTTTTTTTGGATTCTGCATATAAATAAGATCATACAGTGTTTGTCTTTCTCTGGCTTATTTCATTTAGCATAATGCCCTCAAGGTTCATCTATGTTGTTGCAAATGGCAGGACTTCCTTCTTTTTATGGCTGAATAATATTCTGGTATATGAGTGGATTATATATAGATATCTCACATTTTCTTTTCATTCATCTGTTGATAGACACATTGTTGTTTTCACATCTTGGCTGTTATAAATAACGCTAAAATGAACCTGGGGCACAGATATCTCTTCAAGATAGTGATTTCATTTTCTTCTGATATATATCCAAAATAGAATTGATGAATCATATGGTAGTTTATTTTTAAGTCGTTTTTTCTTTTTTTTTTTTTTAAAGAAATCTCCGTACTGTTTTCCATAATGGTCATTACCATTTATATTTCCACCAGGAAATGTATTCCACCAAGAAATGTATTCCCTTTTCTTTATATCCTGGCTAGCACTTGTTATTTGTTGTCTTTTTGATAATAGCCATTCTGATCTATGTGAGGTGATGTTGCCTTGTGGTTTTGATTTGCATTTCCCTGATGATTAGTATGATAAACGTGGAAGATCTTTCCACGTACCCGTTGGCCATTTGTAAATATTCCTTGGGAAAGTATCTATCCAGGTCCTTTAACCATTTTTAATTGGCTAATTTGGGTTTTGTTTGTTTGTTTGTTGGATTTTGTATTGAGTTTGACGTTCTTATGTATTTTGGACATTAACGTCTTACCAGATACACGGTTTACCAATATTTTCTTCCATTCCATAGATTGCCTTTTCATTTTTTTATTACTTCTTTGACTGTGCCAAAGTTTTTTAGTCTGATGTAGTACCACTTGTTTATTTTTGCTTTTGTTACTTGTGCTTTTGGTGCCAAATTCCAAAAAAAAAAAAAAATCATTGCTACTGCCATTGTCAGGGAGCTTACCCCTCTATGTTTTCTTCTAGAACCTTTAGTTTCAGGTCTTACATTTAAGTTTTAATCCATCTCTAGTTACTTTTTTGTGAGTAGTGTAAGATAAGGGTCTAGTTCATTCTTCTGCATGTGACTATCTAGTTTTCCCAACTCCATTTATTGAAGAGACTTTCTTTTCTCCATTGAGTATTATTAGCTCCTTTGTCAAATACTAGTTGATTATATATGCGTGGGTTTATTTCTGAGTCCTAAATTCTGTTCCAGTGGTCTATGTATCTGTTTTTATGCCTATTTATTTTTATTACCCTAGCTTTGTGATAAAATTTGAAATCAGGAAGTGTAATAAGTTCAGCTTAGTTCTCTTTCTCAAGATTGCTTTGGTTATTTAGGGTCTTTCATGTTTCCATATCAATTTTAGGACTTTTTTTTTCTATTTCCATAAATAATGCCATCCAAATCTTAATGGGGATTGCACTGAATCTGTAGATCACTTCGACTTGTATGGACATTTTAACAGTGTTTTAGATCTTCTAATCCATGAATACAGAATATCTTTTCATTTACTTGTGTTTTCTTTAGTTTCTTTCATCTATGTTTTATAGTTTGAAAGAATGCAGATATTTTACCTCCTTGGTTAAATTTATTCCTAAGATACTATTCTTTTTAATGCTATTCTACATGCTGAGGTGGGGAGATGGTGTCTTTATTTCATTTTAAAATAGTTCCTTGTTAGTGTATAGAAATGCAACTGATTTTTGTATGTTGATCTTGTTGATTAGAAAGGGAAATGAGAGCTGCAGATAGGCAAATAAGAGATATCCAAAGAGAAAACGAGAAAAAGAAAGAATGAAATAATCTGTGAAAGATGCTGCCAAGAAGGGCCAGAAGGATGTCTGTGTGGTTCTGGCTAATGAGAGGATAGGTCAAGGAAGGCTGTGAGCAGGCTTTATGCATCCAAAGCTCACATGAACTCTGTGCTTGTGCAGATGAAGAACCAGCTGGTGGTTTGAAAGTGGCTGAATCTTTCCCTGCAAAAGAGCACAGAAGTGACAAAGGCCATTCAGAGTCTTGTGAAGATCTCGTCAATCCAGGGCACCAGACAGGAATTGTCCAAAGAGATTATGAAGGCTGGTATCATGGAAGAGACAGAAGAGGACACTTTTGAAAGCATGGATGATCTGGAAGAAATGGTAGAAGCAGCAGACATGCAATTGATAAAATTTTGTTTGAAATTACAGCAAGAGCCTTTGGCAAAACAGCTAGTAATGTGACCAATATACTTCTGGAGATCAAACCTCCAGGAGGAATAGCCACCTCAGAAGATAAGGAGTAAGAAGAGGCCTTGGAGGCCATGCAGTCCTAGCTGGCCATGCCCCACAGTGTGGGTCTGCCCATCAGGCTCTACATGGCCCACCTGTCAGATCACATACACTCCTCTGACAGCCAGTTTTTTTTTTTTAAGATTTTATGTATTTATTCATGAGAGACACAGAGAGAGGCAGAGACCTAGGCAGAGGGAGAAGCAGGCTCCTGGCAGGGAGCCTGATGTGGGACTTGATCCCAGAACTCCAGGATCATGCCCCAAGCCAAAAGCAGACAGACACCCAACCACTGAGCCACCCAGGCATCCCTGACAGCCACCTTTTTATGTGTTTCCTACATTACACCTCTGTGATAAAGCATTGCATTCTGGAGGAGGTTCTTTGCTAAGATCTCTTCACTCTCTGTACAGGTTTTGGGATCTCAGTGGGATTGTTCTTATAAGAGGTGATGTAATAAATGCATCATTTTCAGGAGTATAAACAGAATTTTTTTTTTTTTAGGAGAAAGGCAGAGAAATCTGTCTTCTCTCAAAGCACTTCTTTTTGTTGATGGTTTCTTTTTTAAATTTAATTTTATTTAAATTCAGATAATTAACATAGAGTGTTTTATTAGTTTTAGAGTTCAGTGATTCATCAGTTGTATCTAACACTCAGTACTCATTATATCACATGCCCTCCTTCATGCCCATCACTTAGTTACCCCTTCCCCTACTCCTCTCCTCTCCAGAAACCCTCAGTTTATTTTCCAAGAGTTAAGTGTCTCTTATTCATCTTATTTTATTTTTCCCTCCCTTCCCCTATGATCCTCTGTTTTGTTTCTTAAATTCCACATATGAGCGAAATCATATGATTGTCTTTCTCTGATCCACTTATTTTACTTAGCGTAATACCCTTTAGTCCCATCCATATCCTTGAAAATGATAAGATTTTTTTTCTGATAGCTGAGTAATATTCTGTTGTATATATATTCCACATCTTTTTTTATCCATTCATCTGTCATCTGGACTCTTTCCATAGTTCAACTATCATGGATATTGCTGCTATAAACATAGGGGTGCAGGTGTCCCTTCAGATCACATTTGTATCTTTGGGGTATTTACCTATATTTCTGTATTTTAATTTCTTGAGGAACCTCCATACTGTTTTCCAGAGTGGCCACACCAGCTTGCATTCCCACCAGCAGTGTAAGAGGGTTCCCCTTTCTCAGCATCCTTGCCAACATTTGTTGTTTCCTGACTTCTTAATTTTAGCCATTCTGACTGGTGTGAGGTGGTATCTCATTGTGGTTTTGATTTGTATTTCCCTGATGCCAAGTGATGTTGAGCATTTTTTTCATGTGTCTGTTGGCCATTGTATCTCAAAGCACTTCTGAGAATAGGGTTGATGGCCGAATGATGAGGACTGTGTACATTTTTTGTTGTTTGTAAAACACTATATAAATAGATTTTAATAAATTTCTGCTTTAACTCAGAAAAAATTTTTAGAGTTTTTTATATATAAGATCATGTCATGTGCAAAGAGAGACAATTTTACTTCTTCTTTTCTGTTGGATGCTTTTTATTTCTTTTTCTGCCCGATTGTTCTGGCCATCACCTTAATACCAAAGGTAGATAAGTCCTCTGGCTAGGACTTCCAGTACTGTGTTGAATAGGAGTGGGCACCCTTGTCCTGTTTCTGATCTTAGAGGATAAACTTTCAACCTTTCACCATTGAGTAGCTGTGAGCTTGTTATATATGGCCTTCATTATGTTGAGGTATATTCCTTCCATACCTAATTTGTTAAGAGTTTTTATCATGAAAGGATGTTGAATTTTTTTTTTAAATGATCCCCCCATCTATTGAGATGATTATCTTAATTTTATTTTTTATTCTATTAATGTGATATATCACATTTATTGATTTGCATATGTTGAACCATCCTTGCTGGAATGTGTGTGATCCTTTCAGTATGCTGTTGAATTCTGTTTACTTGTATTTTGCATCTATATTCACCAGGGATATTGGCCTATAGTTTTTCTTCCTTTTATTGTCCTTATCTGGTTTTGGTATCAAGATACTGTAAGTAGCACCAATGGAATGAATTTGAGAGAGTTCCTGGTCTTTAGTTTTTTGGAGAGTTTGAGAAGGACTGGTGTTAATCTTCTTTAAATGTTAGGTAGAATTCACTAGTAAAGTAATCTGGTCTTAGCTTTTCTTGGAGATTTTAAATTACTGGTTCAATCTCCTCACTTATTACTGAGTGTAAAGATTTTCTATTTCTTTATGATTTAGTTACACCAGTTGTATATTTCTAGTGATAAATCTATTTCTTCTAGGTGATCCAATTTGTGGCATAAATTGTTCATAGTAGTCTATTATGATCCTTCGTATTTCTGTGGTATCAGTTGCAATTTTATTTGAACTCGCTCTCTTTTTCTTGGTTAGTCTAACTAAATATTTGTCAACTTTATCTTTTCAGAGAACTATTAGGTTAAAAAAATCTTTTCTTTTGTTTTCCTATTCTCTATTTCATTTGTTCCTTCTCTAATCCTTAAAATTTTCTTTCTTCTGCTTACTTTGGGCCTAGTTTTCTTTTTTCTTTTTCTAGTTCCTCATAATGTTATATTGTTTCTTGAGAACTATATTTTCTTAGTGTATGCATTTATAGCTATACATTCTCTTAGAATTGTTTTATCTGCATCCCCTAACTTATAATACGTTGGATTTCCATTTTTGTTTGTCTCGAGATATATTTTGATTTCCCTTTTGATTTTTTTCTTTGACTCATTGGTTGTTCAAGAGTGTGTTGTTTAATCTAACTGAATTAAACACTTTTTCTTTGTGCCCATGAGATAAATAAATGGTGAATGTCACTATCAGGATACTTGCTATGCTGTATGTGTACGTGCTGTATGGATATATTTCTCTACATGTGCTTGGAGCAAAGAGTCTGTGTTATTAATCTTTATGTTGCCAATGGTTGCACAATGCTTAAAAATGGGTTCTGGATGGCCATATTGGTTTTTGGATAAAGAAATAAAGGAAAGAGTATAATAAGTTTGTTATTACAGGGAGACCAATAGATTTGAAAACAAATACGTTCATTTAAGGCATTGTAAGAAGTCCACATAGGAGTGCAAAAAAAGAAAGATGATCAGTTTTAAGTGACAGGGTGGTGGCATGAAAAAGATTCAAAGGGTAGGTGATTTTTGAGATCATTTAAAAAAGATAAAATAATGTTGGTTTGCTTGACAGGGATAGGGGAGGAGGTATTAGATACATTGTAGGTAGATAAAAAAGCTGAGCAGAGATCTGAATCATAGTGGCATGGAACAGTATTGTGAATGGCAGAGAAGTTTGCTGTGATGAGAACAAAAGGGCTGCACAGAAGTTTGGTGAGAGAAAAGTCTAGAGAAGAATATCTGTATGCCATGCTAAGGAGTTTGGACTTTATCTCAAGGGCAGTGGAAGCCTGTGAGAGGTTTTTTAAGCACAAGTGATTTATTTATTTATTTATTTATCTAACTTTGATTTGCCAACATAGAGTATAACACCTAGTGCTCATCCTGTCAAGTGCCCCCTCAATGCCTGTCACCCAGTCACTCCATCCCCCCGCCACCTCCCGTTCTATTACCCCTTGTTCATTTCCCAGAGTTAGGAGTCTCATGTTTTGTACTCCCTCTAATTTTTCCCACTCATTTTCTCTTCTTTCCCTTATAATCCCTTTCACTATTTTTTATATTCCCCATATGAGTGAAACCATGTAATGATTGTCCTTCTCTGATTGACTTACTTCACTCAGCATAATAACCCTCTAGTTCCATCCACATCGAAGCAAATGGTGGGTATTCATTGTGTGTAATGACTGAGTAATATTCCATTGTATATATACACCACATCTTCTTTATCCAGTCACCTTTTGAGGGACACTGAGGCTCCTTCCACAGTTTGGCTATTGTGGATGTTGCTGCTTTAAAGATTGGGGTACAGGTGCCTTGGCTTTTCACTACATCTGTATCTTTGGGGTAAACCCCCAGTAGTGCAATTGCTGGATCGTAGGGTAGCTCTATTTTTAACTCTTTGAGGAAACTCCACACAGTTTTCCAGAGTGGCTGCACCAGTTCACATTCCTACCAACAGTACAAGAAGGTTCCCCTTTCTCCACATCCTCTCCAACATTTGATGTTTCCTTCCTGTCTTGTTAATATTCACCATTCTCACTGGTGTGAGGTGGTATCTCATTGTGGTTTTGATTTGTATTTCCCTGATGGCAAGTGATGTGGAGCATTTTCTCATGTGCTTGTTGGCCATGTGTATGTCTTCTTTGGTGAGATTTCTGTTCGTGCCTTTTGCCCATTTCATGATTGGGTTGTTTGTTTCTTTGCTGTTGAGTTTAATAAGTTCTTTATAGATCTTGGATTCTAGCCCTTTCTCTGATATGTCATTTGCAAATATCTTCTCCCATTCTGTAGGTTGTTTTTTAGTTTTGTTGACTGTTTCTTTTGCTGTGCAGAAGATTTTTATCTTGATTAAGTTCCAATAATTCATTTTTGCTTTTGTTTCCCTTGCTTTCATAGATTGCACTCAAAACTGTTTAAATTTGTGTCACCCCAAAGTTATAGCCTGCAAACCTATCTTGCTACCAGGATCTATCTACTCTTAGGCTTGGAGTAGTTTTTATTTATTTGTTTTTTTGTCTGTTAGTTAGGGGGGAGTGTGCCATAACAATGATTTTTATGCTAGTTGTGTCTCTCATTCTTGATCTATATAAAATGTTTACTACATGCCAGAATTTTAGCAATTAAAAAGCATAATAATATCTGCAAGAAGTTACTGTGGCCAAGTTCAAAAAGGGTGTTGCCTGTGTTCTCCTCTAGGATTCTGATGGATTCTTGTCTCACGTTTAGATCTTTCATCCATTTTGAGTTTATCTTTGTGTATGGTGTAAGAGAATGGTCTCATTTCATTCCTCTGCATGTGGCTGTCCAATTTTCCCAGCACCATTTATTCATCAACAAGAGAAAAAACAAGAACCATATGATCTTCTCAATAGATGCAGAGAAAGCATTTGACAAAAGACAGCATCCATTCCTGATCAAAATCCTTCAGAGTGTAGGGATAGAGGAAACATTCCTCAGCATCTTAAAAGCCATCTGTGAAAAGTCCACAGCAAATATCATTCTCAATGGGGAAAAACTGAGAGCCTTTCCCCTAAGATCAGAAACATGACAGGGATGTCCACTCTTACCACTGTTATTCAACATAGTACTAGAAGTCCTAGCCTCAGCAATCAGACAACAAAAAGAATAAAAAGCATTCAAACTGGCAAAGAAATCAAACTCTCCCTCTTCACAGATGACATGATGCAGTATGTAGAAAACCCAAAAGACTCCACCCCAAGATTGCTAGAACTCATACAGCAATTCAGCAATGTGGCAGGATACAAAATCAATGCCCAGAAATCAGTGGCATTTCTATACACTGACAATGAGACAGAAGACAGAGAAATTAGAGAGTCAATCCCATTTACAATTGCACCCAAAGCATAAGATACCTGGGAATAAACCTAACCAAAGAGGTAAAAGATCTATACCCTAAAAACTACAGAACACTTCTGAAAGAAATTGAGGAAGACACAAAGAGATGGAAAAATATTCCATGCTTATGGATTGGAAGAATTAATATTGTGAAAATGTCAATATTACCCAGGGCAAGTTACACATTTACTGCAATCCCTATCAAAATACCATGGACTTTCTTTAGAGAGTTGGAACAAATCATCTTAAGATTTGTGTGGAATCAGAA
The DNA here is from genome assembly GCF_048164855.1 of Canis lupus baileyi. Lineage (NCBI taxonomy): Eukaryota > Metazoa > Chordata > Mammalia > Carnivora > Canidae > Canis > Canis lupus. Next base: position 69,631,132 of record NC_132843.1, read on the forward strand.
AAGAAGCCAAATAGCCAGGGGAATATTAAAAAAGAAAACCATAGCTGGGGACATCACAATGCCAGATTTCAGGTTGTACTACAAAGCTGTGATCATGAAGACAGTGTGGTATCAGCACAAAAACAGACACATGCACACCTATCTTGCTTCAATGGAACAGAGTAGAGAATCCAGAAGTGGACTCTCAACTCTATGGTCAACTAATATTCGACAAAGGAGGAAAGACTATGCACTGGAAAAAGGACAGTCTATTCAGCATAAGTGATTTAAATAGAACTACATTTTGTTTTTTGTGAAGGAAGAGCTCAGTTGATGATTGTGTTCAGGAGTGTTTGACAAGGTTAATATCAGAATAGATGAGTGTTTTAGGGTGAGGGAATAGTGGGAAGAATGTGGAAAATCTAGCGATCAGAAAAAGCTTGGTTCATGAAGCAAAACAAAACAAAAAACATTCAGAGCAGAGATACTGTACAAGGAGCTCCAAAGAGAAATGATTAGGGTCATCTGCAGCAGGGAGCACAGAAGAGAAGAGAATGACACAGGGGAACTTAAAGAGAAAAGACAGCGTGTGGCACTGACTGGATATGCAGACAGTAGACGGGGCTCAGGTGACCCCTGGTATGGCTTGGGTAACTTGGGTGGACAGTTATGACACTTAAGACAATAAAAGAGCAGATCTGGGGAGGAGTTTGATCAGTGGGGCTTTGTACATCCTGTTTGGAGGTGCTTGTGGAATACCAGGTTGAGATGCCTCAACAGGCAGTATGTAATTTAGGAGTGGGGTTTGAAACAGAAATGACAACATTGGTGTCAGCAGTGTATAGACCACTAGAAGTTCAGGGAGTGAAAACGATTACCTAGGGGGGATCTCATTCAATGTATTATGAAATAAAAACACTACTAAAAATAAAACCCTGGGTGGAGGGAGGATTTAAGAAACAGGCAGAAGGAACCAGAGAAGGAACTGGTGTATTTTGATATTTCTGACTGGGAAGGAGAGAGATAGAATAATAGGAAATCAGAGAGATTTAAAACCAAAATGAAGACCTGAAGGAGTTTAGAGTTTACGAATCAACAAAGGAGAGAGGTGGCAAATGGAGCAGAGGTAAATACTTTATCTGAAGAGAGATGATGGAATTGGATGAAAATGGGTAAAGGGGTTGATCCCATACTGAAGGGTAAATGGAGAATCCCATGAAGCTGGAGGAAAGGGAATAAACTGGGGAGACAATAAGGAAGACTCCAGAATTAGCTATAGATTAAAGGATGGGGGTTCCTACCTACTAACCTGTATTTTCTCAGTAAAGTAAGAGTTAAGTTCACTTGCTGAGAGAAGGAGGGCTGATGATTAGAAAGAAATAAGAAAATTGGAAAAAAGGCAAAAGAGAAACTTTAGAAATTGGGAGAGGACCTGATCAGGTATAAACATACATGTGGATTGGAGGGGTCCAATGGAATCCCATGTACTTCCTCACTTCCCTGATGGAAAACACAGTTCTATCAGAAAAAGGATAGAAATTTCCAGAGCACATGAAAGCTTCTAAATAACTGATGAAACAGAAACTGTGTATTCTATCTTAATAAAGTATAAAAAGCCACAAAGGTTTTATGTCAAAATGAAAAAGAAAAGCCAAGCAAAGTAACAATTGGGCTATGTTGGGATTGGGATCACTAGTGTCCAAAGATCAAGGATGAGAGACACAACTAGCATAAAAATCATTGTTATGGCACACTCCCCCCTAACTAACAGACAAAAAAACAAATAAATAAAAACTACTCCAAGCCTAAGAGTAGATAGATGCTGGTAGCAAGATAGGTTTGCAGGCTATAACTTTGGGGTGACACAAATTTAAACAGTTTTGAGTGCTTAGCAACTCAGCCCTAAGAGCAGTGTCAGATGGTAGATGGCCAATCTGACCCAAAGCTGAGGGTTTTTGTATCCTATGCAGCAGAAGGACAGAGCAGAGGGTCCTTCCCTGGAGAAGCAGCTGAGTCCTAAGTGGAAGGCCAGTGTCCAATTAAAAAGAGCATTGGATCAAAAGCTTCAGCCTCCTGTCCCAGTAAAACAGACAATGTTCTGGTCAGTCTAATCAAAACAAAAAGATATAAATTAAACATTAATCATCAATTTAAAAAGCTGTTCACAATCGAGCAATAGAAATGTTCTATCTTGATATGATTTAAAATTCTCTCTGAGACAAACAGTCAATATGATATTTAAAAGTAAAGTAGCAGGAATATTTTTTTTTAAAGAGCATTCTTACTAAAGGTAAGAGCAAGATAAAAGATGACATCACAGTTATTCACTTTACACTCTTCTGAAGTTATAGCCAATGAAGAAGGGCAAAAAAGAGAAATAAGAAATATAATTGTTGGAGAAGAAAGAAAAATTATTATTGACAGACAATATGATTGTCTACCTAGAAAACCCATGAGACTAAACTGAAAAATTATTTGAACTAGTTAGGAGTTTAGAAACATGGTTAGTTATAAAATTAATATATAAAATGTTTACTACATGCCAGAATTTTAGCAATTAAAAAGCATAATAAAAGAATTCCTGCTCACTGGAGTACTTAATTTAAAATATCTAGGAATAAATTTACTAAAAGTTCTGCAGAAGCTACATGAAAAACAATTGGAAAATTTTACTGAAGGACATTAAAAAGAAAACCGAAATAAGTTGACTGACACTGCTGCTGTATTCATCAATGGTGGAAAATGGCAGTATAAAAATATTGTTAGTCCCCAAACACGTGTATTAATTTAATGTGATTTATATACAAATCCCCAACTGTTTTATGAAACTAGTTAAAATTATTATGATTTTACCTACACATGTGAGCTTATTCTCATAAAAGCCAAGAAAAAAACTGAAAAAAAAAGAAATTTGTACCGTCAGAGAGCTATAAATTATTATAAATGTACATTGGTACATCATCTAGATGTATAGAACCAATATAGAACCAAAAGTAAACCCTCGTATAATGAAGAACTTAGACTATGGTAATGTTGAAATTTAAATTGGTAGAAAAAAAAAGGATTGATTATCCATTATGTGGAGCTACAGAAAATGGTTAGCTATTAAAATCACATGCTCTACTAGACCAGTGTAAGTGCCTGTCTGGATTTGCCAGGCTCCACCAGCCTCCAGAGCACAGCCTCCATTGCTCCTGTCTGTCACATAGGATGTACAGCAGCTCCAGCACCCGAGCTGTACACAGCTGATTCCATGGAGTCCACCCTTCCCTAGCAGTACTGGGGTAAAACACCTCAGAAGCACAAACTTTTTCCTTAAAAGAAAGGATACAGAGAATTGACAGATCACTTCCTCCCTCCTCATCCTCTCTCTGCTCCATTGGACTCAGGCACTGGCTCTGTCAGCCTGTCTGCTGACACCCTGCATGACTGAGCAATGGCTGTGTTTTCCCGTGAAGCCATGGCCAAGCGTGACAATAATGCACCACCTTTGATTTTCTTTCCTGCTGCCCTTCCTCATTTTCCCTTTCTTCTCACTCTTGATACCTTGGGATCCCTCTCCCCCAATACTCTTACCATGTAAGCTTTTCCTCAGGTTCTGCTTTCCAAGGAACAGGGGCTAAGACACGGTCTTTCTTTGCACTGTATGCTAAAATACATCATAGATCTATGAGAACATTACAATGTAAAAACAATGCATAAAATATGAAAAATAAAATATTAGTTTGTCTATAAATATGTATGTTAATGAGGTGTGGAAAATATATCATTTAAATTATTTATTTATTTATTTATTTATTTATTTATTTATTTATTTATGAGAGACCCCCAGAGAGAGGCAGAGACATAGGCAGAGGGAGAAGCAGGCTCCCTGTAGGGACCTCTATGTAGGACTTGATCCCAGGATGCTAGGATCGTGACCTGAGCCGAAGGCAGGTGCTCAACCACTGAGCCATCCATGTGCCCCTGGAAAATAATTTTAATGCAAAAATTTGATAGGTTTAACTTTCCAAATTTTAAAAATCTACAGATTAGAAATATCATAAACAAAATTAAATAACAAGAAACAAAAAATATGTGGAATACCTTTGGTTGAAATAGATTAACATAATATATTGGTGTAGGCTTATATATAAAGAGTTTTCATAAATCAATAAAACATGTCTCATTAGAAAAATAGACTAAGGTTTGAACAAGTGATTCACAAAAAAGAAACACAAATGATCCAAAAACATATGAAAAAATATTCAGGCTTACTATAACCTAGGAAATACAAATGAAAACAACAATGATTTGTCTGAGAAGATTTGCTAAGATTAAAACCAAAGATAGTGTCACAAATCAGAGACGGTGCATCTGTACTTTTGCAAACTACTGGGAGGTCTGTAAATTGCTACATTCTTTCTGGCAATATGTATCAAAAGTTTAAAAAATGTTCTTATCCTTTATTTTTTTGATTTTTATTTATTTATGATAGTCACAGAGAGAGAAAGAGAGAGAGGCAGAGACATAGGCAGAGGGAGAAGCAGGCTCCATGCACCGGGAGCCCGATGTGGGATTTGATCCTGGGTCTCCAGGATCACGCCCTGGGCCAAAGGCAGGCGCCAAACCGCTGCGCCACCCAGGGATCCTCTGTTCTTATCCTTTAAACCAATAAATCCACATATAAAAATTTATGCTAAGGAAATAACCAGAGATCTAAGACTTATATGGAAGTACATTCTAAGCCACATTTATAATAAACATTCGGAATCAAGATAAATACCAAAGAAAGGAACTGTCTAAATACATTTTTGTGTATTAATAAGATGGGATTCTCTGCACCTACTTCAAATTATGGTTTTGAAAATATGGAAGGTTATGGGAAAATGTTCTCAATATAGGCTGGAATATAAAAAATGCTTATAAAACTAGTGCAAAATAAACTTTTAATTAAAAAGAAAACAAAGGGTTTACACAATATGTATAACTCTTTTCACATCTTCTCCAAGACAAAACTTAACTAAACTCAACAAAAATTAGAAGCACAAACATTAAAAAAAATAATGGCAAATCACTCAGTGGTTTTATTTTTCTAGAATAGTTTTTGCTCTCATAACTGTAAGATATTATTTTAAAATGATTTGGACCATAGACCTAAATGTGAAAGACGATATAAAAATGCTAGAATAAAACATAAAATCAAACCTTTGGGACCTTGCAGCAGGCAAAGATTCCTTAGGATATAAAAAGCTCAAACCATTAAAGAAAAAAAAAAGGTGGCAATTAGACTTTATCAAAATTTAAAATTTTGCTTTCAAAAGATATTATTAAGAAATGAAAAAGCAAGCCAGATGAAACATATTTTCAATACATGTATTTAACAAAGAAATTGAATCGAGATTATATGAAGAATCCTTACAACTCAAGAAGAAAACTTGACTTTGAAAATAGACAAAAGATTTGAACATGTGCTTTACAAAAGAAGATCTGCAAATGGCTAATAAGCACATGAAAAGATGGTCAAAATCATTTAGTTATCAAGGAAGTACAAATTAAAACCACAATGAGACTTCACTACATAGTTGAAATTTAAATGGCTAATAATACTGAATGTTGACAAGGATGTGGAACAAACAGAGCTCTCACATATAGCTGTGGGGATGTAAAATGGTGCCACTACTTTGGAAAGCTGTTATTTTCTTTAAAAGTTAAACATATTCCTATCATACCACCAGCTGTTCTCTTCCTAGGTATTTACCCCAAAGAAATAAAAACATATGCACACACAAAATATTGTGCACAATGTTCATGACCATGTATTTGAAATAGCCTCAAACTGTAAATGATATGTGTTCATCAACAGGTGAATAAATAAGCAATAAGTACACTTATACAATCGACTATTACTCAGCAATAATAAAGTGAATTGCTGATATATATATATATATATATAGATGAATGATACCAATATGAATGAATCTCAAAGTAATTTAACTAAGTGAAAGAAATCAGATACAAAAGACCACAAACTGTGTGATTATATTTATATAATATATTTATATATTATAATATCAGTATATTTATATAATATACTGAGGGATGCAAATTGGTCCAAATTGTCAAGAAACATCAGCAGCTGCCTATGGCCAGGAGTAGAGGGAGGGATGGAGGGTTAAGGGACACAAGGGGGGGATTATGAAAGTGTTCTACTTTTATTTTTTTATTTTTTAAAAAAATTATTTATTCATGAGAGACACAGAGAGTGAGAGAGGCAGAGACACAGGCAGAAGAAGAAGAAGGCTCCACACAGGGAGCCCGACGTGGGACTCGATCCCAGGACTCCAGGATCATGCCCGGGGCCAAAGGTGGGCGCTATACCGCTGAGCCACCCAGGGATCCCCATGAAAGTGTTCTATATCTTGAAGATAAGGACATTTGTCAAAACTCACTGAATTGTACACTTTAAATGGATACAGTTAATATATAATTATGTAAAAAGAAAGTTAATTAAAATTTTTTTTCATGTGTTCCTTGCTGGATGAAATCTATCAAATCTTGATTACTCCTTTGCTTATTGTCTTTTCTCCCATTTAATTTATATTATTATAATAGACTTAGAGACACAACTATAATTGCTTCTGTGTGTGTATATGAGAGAGACAGGGAGAGAGAGGGGTGGAACTGAGGAAGAAGAAATTGAAGATTCCAAAATGCTAGAGGATTTTGAAGAAATTCTAGAAGCATAGAATCCAAAATCCAGGTGGAGGTATGGGAGCTGGAGTCAGGGGGGGATCTAAGGTAGACGCATGAGAGTCAGAAGTAGCCATGTCCTATGACCTCAGATGTTCTACAACTTGAAGTAACATGAGAGTCCTGAATGTGCAGGTAGTTGGGGAGAAGGGGGGTGTACTATAGAAGTCACTGAGAGATAAATAAAGGGTTCAGTTGGAACAGGAGGGGGTCAAGGGATGAGCAGGAAATTCCAGACCAAGAGGAGCCCTCTCCATGTTCTTAGGGGGTGTTCAAGCCGTGTCTTCTAGGATCTACTTGAAGGACAGCATGCTGCTGACCACTGTTTATCATCCCCACTTCTATTGCTCACCAAAATCTCACAAACTTTTGACAAATGTCTAGACTTTCACTGTGGAGAAATTAGAAAATGGAGCTGCTTCTGACCTGATTATCGATAGATCTTTGTCTGGCTTTCTCAAGCATCACTGATGAAATCGTGATACTCATGATGGAGGTCCACCTCCAGCAAGCAACAACCCCGGTCTTCTCTTACTGAAGGATTATGTTATTTTGCCTATAATATGTCCGTTAAAAAGAGCCTTTGCTTTTTACTGGCATGGTCAAAATGTAGTCCCGCTAAGGAGAATTCTTTGTGCCTACTAAGTGGATTGTGAAGTTGGAACAGTGACTGAGAAGAGCCATGCCAAATAAATTTTATTTTAATGACTTCGGTCTGTATCATCAGTCTTAGATAATTGTACTGCAGCAGACATGACTTTCTTCCAGAGGCAGACTGTTAGAATGCATGACATAATAATGCCATGATCAATCTGACCTAGCCCTCACCAAGGGCAAAGAGGTACAGGTTCACAGACTCCTATCACTACTGTTGAATGATACATCAACACGGTGTTTGGAGGTGATCTATCAATCCCAAAATATATTGTTAAAAATAACACCCAATGAAAACAAATATTTGGATCCTTGGGCTCCTATAAAGAAGGCAATTAACAGATTATAAATGGTATAGACTTCTGATGTTTTGATTTGGGGCTTCGGAATTTGAACTTAGGTTGCTGAATCATCATTGCATCATTATTGAGACTATAGCAAAATTCCCCTCCCACCTTACCCTTACTTCTATTTTTTTTAAAACCAGGTAGAAAATGTATATATGGTACTTTCCAAATATTAGTATCTGATCTCTCTGTGATTAATTGCGCACTTGATTAACCTTAATTGCCAAGATAGCAAGAAAGCGCTCTCTTAACTATTTTTTGATGTTTTGTGTTTGATCATGGTTGTGGAACAACTAAAAAATATTGGTTTCAGGAGAGAATAATTAGCCAATTAATTAATTGAGGTCTGTTTATATTTTTATTTTCAAGGCATTTATTGGTCTTGACTAAAATAATTCCATTTTCATTCAAGTCATTAAAGCCCATAAAGGGGCAGTGAGGCTATTACGTTGAGGCATAGTGTGTAGCTGGGAGAGCATGGAGTCATGCAGAACTGGCTCCATTTTTAAAGCTAAAAATGGTATTGAAAATTCCAAAATACTAAGGATTATTACGTGGAGAGAAATATACCTAGGGCTTCTAGAGGCATAGGATCCAGGATACCAATTGGGCCTGAAAAGCTGTTCTGAGGGTTTTTGTATGTATTACATTTAATCCTTAACAATAGCTCCCTGAGGTAGGTCTTATTATTGTCCCTATTTTTCAGAGGCGAAAACTGAGGCATAGTGAGATTAAGTAATATGTGCATATTCACAGAGCAAGTCACCGGGTAAATAAGGATTTTTATCCCTATGATGTGGGCTGCTATTCTTATTGGTGTATTATCATTAGGATAGCAAAAGTAGCTGGCATGATGTCCTTCGTGTAATAGGTGCTTAATAGGTGCAGAAATATGTTAGGTAGTATTAATTTATTTCGATTTCATAGTAAGACAAAGCCAACTGATGTTTACAGATTTCAAGGTCTCAAGCCAATAGGAAGTGGTAATCCTTAAACACAGTAAAGACAAGAAACTGAAAGACATGCTTTGTTCTTCCCCGCTGTCGTCGGCGTGGTTGATAGAGGACCCCTACTCTGTAACCAGAGTTGCACCAGAGTGTGTGGTGATGAGGTAGGGAGGAGGGTAGCCTGCTCCCATTGGTCACATAGAGGTGGGACCTCAGTTCTTTGGTTTGCCCCTGCAATTTTAAAACAACCAGTTAAACCAGTCGTTTTGGAGTAGAAGTGGACAGATTCATACCTATTAGGCAACACGTGGCAAAAAGCAACCACATCACTTGGCTGATGGCTTTCAGTCAAGGCTCCCCAAATTAAGAAAGCCACTGAACTGGCTATTTACTTACTTTGAGACCCTAAACTCCCAGCTATTTTGTTAAAGGAGTATAACCTAAGGACAGGAGTATAATGTAAGGCCGAGGCTTGGCCCATTAATTTTCCTGTGTTACTGGGGAGAGTGGGGTGGTGGAATGGGGTGTGGTGTGTGGCAGTGAGTAAGGTGCACAACTGACTTGATACTTTTTGTTTTTTTCAAGGTACACCTCGCTGAACTAATCTCTAAAGAACCGTACTTAGTAGTGTATTTACTTAAAAACTAGCAGATTTATAGCTTCCATTCATGCAACAATGAAAGATTTTTAGCCGTTCTTTTATTTGAATTTGATACCTTATATGCCGTCATTACATACATAAGGTCTGTGATATTTAAGTAGATTTTTATTTAAGTTTCATTTTGCTTTTTAGCGATTTTTGTCTCTTGTTTTTACCTTTGAAAGGGCCATATCAGGGCTTACACAGTTAATAAAAGCGAACTAAAGCAAATAATCACCTTCTAATACTTCTTTCAGCATATTCTAATTTTTTAATGGAGAAAATGCATTCTTAAATTAAATATGCATAATAAGGAATACTAATAATAAGAATAAAGTGGAATATGTGAGAATGAATCTAGTGTTGTAAGCAAATGCATTTGATTTGCTAAGGATAAAAGCTGGCTCGAATCAGTAAGAATCCGTGCAAAAAAGAAAAGCCTCATAATGTTCATAAATTGTCCATAATTGTATGGATTTTAAATATAAAAGTTGGCAGTGGCAAAAGCTAAAAGCCATTAGGAAATATACCATTGTGCCGTGCACTTGGAGCAGTAAGTCACAATCGTATGAAAAAAAATCCCTAGCTAGAGTTTTCTAAAATTTTGATAACCACACTTGAAACTTATCTTGATGTTTACTACAATGCATGCATTGTTCAGCATGGCATGGCCTAATGCATATATGAATCATATTTGAAAAGAGCTACTAATTAACATGAATAGTCTTCTTCTGTGAAGGTCGTTTATTGCAAAGTTCTATTTTTTTTTTCAGCTGAATATTGCTAGAGGAGCCCTCAACAACAGCCATTAGTTTAAGAGACTAGTCTGTTTTCTGCCTGGCATTGAGTTATAGTTTTAAAGAGTCTTTTTCTCCTGCAAAGAAGCCATAAAAATAATATTTAAAAATAAGAGAAAGAAGAAAAGAAAAAAAGAGGGAGAGAGAAGAGAGATCTTTCTCTTCTTGAGCAGTACATCCACTCATGAAGTTTTATCCTGTCATCAACTGTGTTCCCGAATGAACTTCTTGTTATAGTATTTAAGACTTATTTGTTTAAATTATTAGACTTCAAAAGGGATTGATCAGGAGTTTTTCTTTGAAAACCTCCCAAGGATTCACTGGGAATGTCCCTGAGATTTTTGCCACAGAAGTAAAAGTGCTTTGGGGTTAGGTTCTACTACTTTGCACTGAAGGAACTTCCAGAACCTTCCACGGTTTCAATTTGGGATGCGTAGGTTTTTTTGCCTTAGATGTTTTAAGGAACTCAGCCAGGATGAAGGGATTTCTAAGGACTGTTGGGAAACAATATTACTCTGTGCTAAAAACCTCTCTTAGCTAAAGATCTTCAGTCAGAGTTTTGTCTCCATTTGTCATAGTTAATTTTATGTGTCAAATTGGCTAGGTTACGGTGTCCAGTTGTTTAGTCAAACTAAACAGACTGGGCCAGTCTAAATGTTGCTGTGAAGATGGTTTTTAGATGTGATTAACATTTAAATCAGCAGACTTTGAGTAAAGCAGATTACCCTCAATAATGTGAGTGGGCCTCATCCAATCAGTTGAAAGCCTGAAGTAGAAAAAAAAAGTTTTCCCAAAGAAAAAAGAAATTCTGTCTCAGGGCTGCAGGGGGGAAACCCTGCCCGAGTTTCCAGCTGGATTTTGGACTCAAAACTACAATGCCAACTCTATCCTGAATTTCCCACCTGACAGCCTGCTCTGTAGACTTGCCAGACCCCACGATCCTGTGAGCTAATTCCTTAAAATAATCTTTTAATCTCTTTATCTATCATCTATCTGTCTATCTAATATCTATCTATCTATCTATCTATCTATCTATCTATCTATCTATCATCTATCATCATCTCTATCCTGTTGGTTCTGTTTCTCTGGAGAACACTGACTAATCCAATATACCATTTAAGTAAAATTGGAGTAAGTTTATTGGACAAAACATGCTCTTGACCTCCCAGAAGAGAACTGGGTTTGGGGCCGGGTTTGCTGGGGACAACAAAAGGACTGAAGAGCCAATCACTTTGTGGTTATTGCCTACATAATACCAGATAACCTATTTGATAAATACATACATTACTTTTACTGGTCAATCTGGTTAGAATAAGTCCCTGGAATTTGTCAATTAAATGCATTTTTTGATATCTGAAGACTGTGGAAGTGCTGAGTGGCTATTATGGGAATGGAATGAATCACCCCAGCAAGGCTTGGCTTTTGGAAATATCAAGCAGCAGTTCTCACTGTGACTTTGTAATGTATACCTTCTTAAGTTTTGTACCATGCAAATGCTTTAAAAGACAAAATTAAATAAAAAGCATCTAAGAGGCCCTTTAGTTTGTACCCACTTGCCCCAAATGTCTCACATTGCTAGTTAGTTATGAAAGGGGCACAAATATGGTAGGAGAGGGGGCCAAACCCCTCGGATATCACCTCTGTCATCTTCCTGATACCCACCCCCTTCATGAAGTCAATGTATAAAATCGGTATTTATTGATGGTTGATAATGTACAAGTGCCTTACTCAGCTCCACCCCTGCCGTAAAAAATACCATAGACTGTGCCTTAAACAACACTTAATTATTTTCTGGAGACTGGGAAGTCCACAGTCAAGATTTCTTTTGAGGGGTTTCTTCCTGGCTTACAGACAGCCACCTATTTTGCTGTGTCCTCACGTGGCCTTTCAGTGCGTGAATGTGGAGAGAAAGACTCCATCCTTATGATCTCATTTAACCTTAATTACCTCCTAAAAGCCCTGTCTCCAAATACAGTCCCATTGGGAGTCAGGGCTTTAACACATGAATTTATGGGGGTGGGGACACAATTCAGTCCATGACAACAAGACACTTATTTTGTACTCAAGACATTTCTTTATTGGGTACACTCCTGGAGACTGCAGTATTATAGGGGGTACTGGACAAGAGGACAAATGCTATACCATGAAGCAGAGTGAGATAATTGTTACAAGCCAGGGTCAACAGGACTGTAAGGAATGGAGTGGTTGCATACAGCTGGGTGATCAGGAGAAGCACCCAAAGAAGAAGTCCTTGTATTAGACACTAAAAGGAGGAGGGACTTTGGCTAGTGACAGGATGGAGATGATCAGCAGAGTGAAGATTGACATAAGACAAGCAGCAGGAGAAGAACACAGGATGGAAATGGTCAGGGAAGACGAGTTGTTCCAGATTGTCTGGAGTTCACTTAAGTGTGGCAGGGATTGTAGTAAGAAAGGTAGACTGAGGTCAGAGAACACAGGGACCAACATTCCAAGGGACTTATTGGAAGGGTATTGGTGAGTCACCAAAAAATTTTGCCCAGGGAGGTGCTGGTTATTTTATAAACTTCCTTTTACTGCTACTGAACACACTGCTTGAAACATCTTTACTGGAAAAGTCTGATTTTACCATTAAGAAACTGATTCCTTCAAAATTGGGCCATTCCCTTTCCAGATGGAATCTCGCCCTCTCACAGAAACATGTCTGTGGGGGTAACCTGACAGGGGCTGGGCAGACAGTCAGGGGCAGGAAGTGGTAAGGCTCTTGAATGAAGGAGTTTTCTCAAATGAATAGCAGAAAGGATGTTGCAGTGCGTTTTCCTGTTGGGGAAGTTTAATTCTTCATGGTTTGCTTGGCTGTCAGAACGCTTCACATTTTTATTTGTGAACATACATGGTGATCATCCTTAAGACAAAAAAATCTGATGGCAGGTCCCTCGATGCCCTTGTTCAGAGCAGATGTTGCAATCAGAGCTGAGCTTTCAATTCTCACCTCTGAGATGTTGCAAATTGCATTAAGAAGCATCTCTCCTGGTCTTCATGTTTTACATATAACTTAGTAAGGTAATGTTGGGGAAAGGGGTTGAGATAGACAAACTTAACAGATTTGTAGATCACTAAGACAGAGCCATCATCTGTACTGATGTAATTACTCACAGCTCATGTGACAATCAAAATATGTCAACTCAACAGGGGAATCGAAAAAAAAAAGATACATGCTCAGTTCATCAATATGGTACAGTTTTGCAATCCCAGAAGGTTCAGAAAAATTTAAAAATTACTTTGTGTGTGTGTGTGTAGTGGGAGGGCAGAAATAAAGAGATGGCAGAAGCAGAGAGGGGCAGCCCAAAGAATGTCTTCCCTTAGAAAATGGTAGGGCTCAGAGGATTAGGGATCCCGAGCTGGGGAAGTGGGAAATGAAGTTCTCTTGTCCTGCTTCTCTTCACGATGAGTTCTTCTCTCCGGCATCCCTGATGTGGGGCCATCTCACCTCTCCTTGAACCCTTCCCCAGGCTGAAGTTCGAACATTCCAACTTGTTGTTTGGACTCTGTTGGACATAACCTAAGTCTGCATGGCAGGGTGAAAATTGGATAAACAGCCATGCTGACTCCAGGGAGATTTTTTTTTTATGCAAACATCTGTTTCTTGAATTTGGCCAAGGTAAGGCCTAGGGGAAGGCGGAATTTCGATCGATGAAATAAGATCAAGAAGATGCTGCCTCATTTTTTTTTTTCCTCTTTCAGGGAGTATAAACCCTGTCTCTTTCCAGCATTACAGAGGGAGGAAGCCCTTTCCAAGTTTCCCCTGATATTGGCTTTATGTCCAATTCTAGTTTAGATGAGATCATGTGGTAGCTTTTTCTGGTACTTTGTTGTACTACAGATGTAACCTGCACTGAAAGAAATCCCATGCATACATATAAAAATATGAATTTAGAATAAAAATAAATAGAGCAATCAAAAAATAATTATGATGCACTTCCCCTGTGCCCAGCACTGGGCAAGACACTAAAACATATTACAAGTGTGGAGGACTGAACCCTCCCACGTAGGCAACCCAGAGTTTTAAGAGGGAATTGAAGTGATAAAGAACAATGAAATACAACCTATGATTTAGTACTAAATTGTAAGGGACTAATGTTAGTAGCTTAGTAGCTGTGGTTGCCTGTAATAGGAGAAGACAGGGTGGGCCGCCCAAGCTGGAGAAGGCTTCAAAAGGGAAGCTTGAATTATGCAGGATCTTTAAGGGGCTGAGAAGCTCTGAACAGGCGGAACCCGGGAGAGGATCATTTCCGCGGGAGGAAATTTCAGGAGCTGGCGAAGTCAATTATCCTGTCAATTGATTGTCTGCTGGCTAAGAGCTAATTGGGTAGGACATTGTTACCCTCATTTACCAATGGGGAGAAGAAACTGGGTGACAGATAAATAACAACACCAACAATAACTAATACTCATTTAGCACTTACTATGTTGCAGGAACTGTTCTCGGCACTTTGTGTGTTTTGAATTATGTATGGCTTATAACAAGCCCAATGTTGTCCAGCCTTGGGTAGTTAGGCCAGCATGGGTCAAGGGGCCAGCATGGGTGGTCATAGCTTTGTAGAGGGATGGCTGGAAGTGTGGTCGCAGGGACCTCTCCCCAGGCTCCAAGTTCTCTTTAGGCTAGCTGACTGGCCAGAGGATAATAGGTAGGTACTTCTCTTATTCCTTCTTTAGACATGATGAAACTGAAGCACAGAGAAATTAAGAGACTAGCCCAAGGTCACACAGGCAGTAAGTGGCTGAGCTGGGATGAAACCAAAGCCTCTCCAGTTCCAATCCCACAGTCTAAGATGCTAAATAAAGAAGGAGAGCAGAAGCATGGTGAGCAAAATATTATTGACCTTGCAGGATGGATGGGTGCTACATGGGGGAGAGGTTGCATATAAGGGGGAAGGGGAGGCAGACAGGCACTGTTTCACTCTCAAACAATTGTTTCTGTGAACTTGTGAGAACCCATAATGAATTTAAGGTGTGAGTTTGAACACCAACATTCAGGCTTTGCAAAAGATTTCGGGACACCAGTGTTATATAAGGTACACACTGAGCCCTTCCAGTAAAGAAGAAAACTTATCAGAACATTGGTCTCAAGATTCCCCACCCATTCAGTCTTCAGGGATAGGGCCGCTGGAGAAGAGACACACAAAAGCAAATCCATGCCACCTTACCTCCATGCAGGTTCTTCTCTTACTTGTTATTAATTTTAAAACATTCCTTAGGTCTCTAAATTTACCTTGTACATGGGTTTTGGTCCCTGGAATCCAGTGAAGACATAGGATCGTATGGGCCCTCTTTGTATCTCGTGATAGAACCACCAACCAACCAGCCAATCAACCAGCCAACTAACCAACCAACCAACCTAATTGGGAAAAAAAAAAAAAATCAATGATGTCAGGTTGGTACTCAGAACTGGCTAACAGGCTACACGGGGAAAAGAGAGAAAGTGATGTAGTCAGAGGGGATCCAGGCCAGTTTTTCCTTATCCAAATGCCCTTCCTTTTACAGATACCATATTGCTAAAATTCCCTTAGTAATGATTCATTTCTTTGGGCCTCTTTTCCGTAATAAAGCCAACAAATCTTCCAATGGAAAAAAACACCTAGCCCCGTAGTTTTAAACAGCATCTTAAACAGAACAATTTATTTTTCTTAAATGAATTCTTTTTTCTTTAATTTTTAAAATATTTTATTTATTTATTTGAGAGAGGGAGTGAGTGAGCAAGTGAGCATGAGCAGGGGGAGGGGCAGAGGGAAAGGGAGAAGCAGGTTCCCCACTGAGCAGGGAGCCTGATGTGGAGCTGGATCCCAGGCCCCTGGATCATGACCTGAGCTGAAGGCAGACGCTTAACTGACTGAGCCACCCAGGCATCCCTTAAATGAATTCTTAATAATAAACTTAAAATACAAGACGAAAGATGAGCTAGTCTGGGGAAATCAGGTGCCAGAAAGAAGTGGGAAGTTCCTCTGGCTGACTTAGCCCCTGCCTTATCCTCCACGGTAGCTCCACGGTAGCTCCTGAGGCACTACCTTGGTGTCGTGGACTGTGGAACTTCATATGAAATCCTTCATGCACCTTGTTCAGGACACAAGCAATGGCCTACCCAACTAACCAATGGCTTAGCCAAATCAGGTTTCATTTTTCTCACAAAAATAAAGGTCTGAAGGGATTGAGCTGTCAGTTTGGGTTCAGTGGCTCAGAGATCTCAGAGCAAATGTCTTTGTGATTTTCTTGCCTTTTGTTTGTTTGTTTGTTTGTTTGTTTGTTTTTGCTTGCTTGGTTTGGTTTGGTTTGGTTGTTGTTGCTGTTTTTGGCTCATGATCTAAAGAAAAGGAGGTTACTTTGGCTCCAGCCATCACCCATTTGCTCAGGGCAGGAAGAAGATGGGAGGGCAGTGCCAGCCGTATCTGTTCCTTAAAATCAAGAAACTAAAGGCTTTCCTGAAAACTTCCAGTAGACTTCTGTTGAGGTAGTTTTGGCCTGAACTATGTCACATGGCCTCTCTAAGATGCAAAAGATTCTGGGAAAAGAAATATTTAATTAGCCCCATTGCCACTAGAATATTGGGGTCCTATTGTCAAGGAAGAATACAGGTGTGGCTATTGAACCAGTGGTGTGAGCCGCAGCCTGGCTGTTCTCTTTATGGACTTCATAAGGAAAAGGTGAGACTTGAAAGTTTTGTTGTAGAGATTGCACAAAAAAAGAACTTATACTGGGGAACTAGTGACTTCCCTTTGGATGGGAGCAAGCAAGTTTAGTTCCCTGTAGGTTGTTGATGGAGAAAGGGTACTAAGAGGAGTAAAGAAAGTGATAGAGAAGCATTGAAGATAAATTATTGGGAATATGTGGGGCACTCCATGCAATTTGGATGGAATGTAATAATTTATCAAGTAGGATATCAGATATTCTGGAACAATGAGCCTAATAACTAACTTCTTTAAAAATATAGTATTTTTTTAAATATAGTATTTTGTTTCAAGTGTAAGCAGTTGTTGGGTTGCTCAACCAGATACATTCACTTGATTTTTAAAAAAGATCTTATTTATTTATTCATGACACACACACACATACACACGTACACACACAGAGGCAGAGGCAGAGGGAGAAGTAGGCTCCTTTCGAGGAGCCTGATGTGGGACTCGATCCCAGGACCTGGGGATCACGACCTGAGCCAAAGGCAGACGCTCAACCACTGAGCCAACCAGGTGCCCTGATACATTCACCTGATTATCCAGAAAATTGCTTTGTGGAG
The DNA here is from genome assembly GCF_048164855.1 of Canis lupus baileyi. NCBI lineage: Eukaryota > Metazoa > Chordata > Mammalia > Carnivora > Canidae > Canis > Canis lupus. The sequence continues at coordinate 69,648,495 of NC_132843.1, forward strand.
GCACAACTGAACTTATTAGTGAATGACAGAATGGAGGTAAATGTCAGTAAAACAGGTTTCAGAATGCACACTCACACACACTCACACACACAGCAATAAAGAAAAAGACCAGTATGGGGTGCTTACTCTATCAATAACTTTCTGCTAAAAAGTGAATTTTGCTCCCAGGTCTCTCCCATCCTGCTAAGCAGATAATCAGGGGACAGTTTATCATATCTGTTTTGGGGTAGAGCTATGAAACATTTTCAGTGGAGAGCATGAGTGAGCAGGGACTTGCCCTGAAAAACAGAACAAAAAGAAATTATTAATCATGTTTCCCTTTGTATATTTACTGTTTTGCTTCTGAAGGGGGTATTAGTCCACTAAGAGATATGCCAGATGGGTAATCAATGTGATTTTAAATTTTTATAGAGATAGAACAGAGCTGCAGCTTGGATTTTTTTTTTAGAAGGTACTTTAGCTCTGCGCATTTAAAAACAAACATCTTCGCATTAGAAGGTTACTGTCTTCCATGCGATGATGTTGAATATGTTCTTAAATCCTTTTATTTTTTAAAAACTGGCCTGATGGAATAGAAGAGCTGAAAGGCCTACCAAATGGACGAGAAAAGCTAACCCGCAGAGATGGAAACTGGGGTCCCCTGCAAGGAACGGCTGAGAGCTTTATTTAATCGTAATCATTATTATATCAAATGAACAAACAGATCATAAATTTCACTTCCCTTTCCTTGCTTCGCAGTCAAGGGAGATTTACTTTGTTCTTGCAATTCTTGGGCTAGAAGGAAATTGAAAGGAAGCACTTTCTGAATCTCTTATTTAAGCAAAGCAAGTGAGATCTTCAGCTAAAGTGGCTGCTTGGCCAAAGAGACAAGCTTGGGAATGAGATCACCTTATGGGACCAGGCAGCAGAGCCAACGCCCCAAAGGACAGTGTTTTTAAAACTGTGGGTCCTAAAAAAAAATAATTAAAAAAAAATAAAACTGTGGGTCCTGACACATTAGGGAACCATGAAATCAATTAAGAAGGTTCTGACTGCTTATTATTTCTTAATCCGATAGAGTTGCACAGAAGAAAACAATGTTGAATAAAAAATATAAATGTGAGTCACATGTAAGGATATGCATTATTTATGGAATTTTTGTTCTGATAATAAATGTGTGTCCTCATATAAATCATATTTCTTTACATGGGTCACAGTCAAAATAGTTTGGAGAATACTGTGGCAGAGTTAAGTGTAAGAGGACAGCTGTCCTTTAGCTGACAACCTCAGCTGGAAGGGACGGGGGTGATGGAGTGTCTGGGGTCCTCATGTCCCTGCGAACACCTGCCAGGGCTAGTAACACAGTTAGCTGTGGGTGTGTGCTTTCCCAGGATTCTCACACAAATATTCTTCCACACGAAATTGAGAACATTTTTGCCAAGTTACCCATCCAGAAACACCATTGGGAATTTGATTGGGATTGCATTACATTTATAACAGAACCTGGGAGAGAATTGACATCTTTACTTAGTCGAATCTGCTAACCCAACTGTGTGGGGCCTTGTCCGCACTTACTCTAGTCTTTTCCTGTATCCCTTGGCTCCGTTTATGTTATGTTATGTAATTTTATTTATTTATTTATTTATTTATTTATTTATTTATTTACTTAATTTTTACAAACGCTCTTCATTTTTTACTTGTTGACTCCCATGTATCTGGGATATTTTTTTCCCTTATGAATATACATATGTATTTTTCTGTCCTGATACCATTTTCTTCAAATGTACTGACCTCTCCAGCTCATTGAACTTGTGGATGTCTTGCATGCATTCCTGCTTCTGCTCATGCTGTTCCATTGTGCAGAAAGCCTTTCCTCACACTGCCTGAGGAATGTCTGCACCCTAGCAGAGCTGTCTCTCAGGAGGCCTGCTGCAATAACCCACTAACGAGTCTCTCAGTGTCTCCTCTTACCCGACTGCTGTTCGCCACATAGCCATTGGGTTGGTCTTTGAAAATATAAATCAAGATCCTGTCACTTTCACTTTCCTCTCTAAGACATCTGCTGGCTTTTATTGCCTTTGCAAACATCCAAACGCCATTCAAGACCCTCAAGGCTTCCCATGATGTGGCTCCTGCCCACTTCTCCGACCTCATCCCCTGGACTTTTTTCCTCGTCATTTGTGATGATTCAGCCACACTAGCTTTGCTTTAGGCCCTCACATCCCAAGCTCGTGCTTCCTTTGGCACCTTGGCTATTGCCTATTCCTGTGATTCCAGGATGCTCCTGCTCCTGACGTTCATGTGGCTAGATCCTCTGGTCATGTAGGCACCATGTACATTTTTAACTTTTGATTTTGAGAGGCCTTTTCTGAACCCCCATAGTAAATGGTACTCTCCACACATCTACTCTCTATGTATCATCTTCTTTTTTTAAAAGACTCTTTAGTATCTGTGATTTTCTTATTTCCTTTCTTTTTTATCTGTTTCCCACTCCCCCACCCACCACCTCACACAAGAATGAAAACTTCTCTTGAGTGGAGACTCTATCAGTGATGGCTATCTCTCCAGCTCCACAAAGGCACTAAATAAATGTTTGTTGAATTAGTGGATAGTCCTATAAAGTAGGTACTATACCAAATACAGAGCACAGAAAATATTCGGTCCTTATCTTTAGAAAGTCTACACTTGGAAGGTGACACTGAAAATTGCCTCTCACTTTTCTGAAGTCATCTTATTGTGTATATGTATGTGTATAATCAGGGTTCTTTTTTCTGGGTCACAGCTTCCCACTGTGGGGTTCTGTGAATCTAACACACAGCCTCGGATGTGTCATCTGGTCCTCCCTCTTCTCAGCCGTCCCTGAAGCTTGGGTGAAAAAGACTGGAGAGCTCTTCCCTGCTCTATTCCCCCCCTCCCCAGTTCTAATATTTCCATTACCGTTCTGTCAAGCAGTGGCCCAGCCAGGACTTCACAAGAAAGGGAATTCTATGAGAAGGCCTGAGTTTGTGGTGGCCTCTACCTTGTCACTGCAGGCAGCTCTCTGGGCATAATTTTTACCAGACTGAGTCTATTCTGTGGTAAACCTAACTCCAAAAGCATCACTAGAAAAGTCACCTTAATGCAAATAAGAATAACCCTGGGCCCCTTGATTGTTATCTGGGGAGGGGTTTTCAAGTGTTCCCTCTGTGTGGTGGTTCCAGCATGCCCCAGGAATTTTTTGATTAGTAATTATCATGGAGCCTTCACGAGAGAGCTCACGATGTACTAGCCACACTGTGTCAAGATGGCTCAGAAGATTATCCCTCTGAAATATATTGCTTTTATAAGGCAGGTGCTGTGCTCTATAAGAAAGAGTAGAACTTAATGAAAATAATGATGTGCAAAAATCTTTGTTGAGCATCTGCCATTTTGGAATCACTTATTTGGCCCTCTATCCTCACCCTATGGTCATAGGCCCTCTGTGGTGATACACCAGTTAAACTTGTCCTGTGATAGCTTTACACTCACTGCCTACTTAACTCTTACTGTATTGTGTGCTATTATACCAGATTATCAAAATAGTCGACATACTGAACAATTCACATTAAGGTATAAATACATGTCTAGTTACAAATTTATGTGCTATCCAGGGTGATGTAAGGAAGTGTTGAATCCTTATATTATATACCTGAAACTAATATAACACCATATGTTAACTAACTGGAATTAAAATTAAAAAGATAAATACAGTAAAAATAAAAAAATAAGTAATAAATAAATAAAGTTATGTACTATCTCTCCCATATGGCAAACCTGAAATTTTATGAAGCTCCCCAAGTGTTAATTAAGGTGAGCTGAATGATAGGAATTTCAGCTACTAAGAAAGGTGTTTTCCAGATCTGTTTTGGACATTGCTTACCTACAGTGTGTATACACAGACATCACTTTTACTGGTAAGCTATCCAAATCCTCTTGAAAAAGGTTAAAATTGAACTGCATATGGTTTTCGCGAATTGTCTTTGGCAAAGCTTCTAAGTGGTGATTACAGAAATTCTTGTGCAAAGTCAGAGAGACTAGACTTCAGATTTGCTAATGGGACAGCTCTGCGTCTAGCTGTGTGTGGCTGTATTTATCACCCCACACACCCGAGCCATACTCACATGGCACCAAGACAGAGAAGGAGGATTATTATTCTTACTAGTTTTCAACAACTAAAGGCAGTCAACTCTGCAACAGGGGTTTTATGTTTACGAGCAACAAAGCCAGATAAAGAGGATCTCTCTTTCGGCAATATTACACTAAATATGTAACTTCTGTTAATTTCAGTGCACTTTCTCTATCAAATTTTGAATTTGACCTTCTATATGTCTAAGGAAATGGGGAAAGTCCACAGGGTTAGTTTCATGGTCAAGTTTTCAAGTAATTCAACTAATAGTGTCTTATTCTGTTTCTCAGCAAACAGCATTCTGTTAAGTTGGACCATATGAAACTGCTGCTTTTGTAGGTCAAAACAGTTGAATATTAGTAATTTCACATGGTTAGCCTAATCTGTTGTTGCATACCCTAAGAATAATGTAAAGTATCCCGCCAAGCATGAATCCTGTTGAGCCAGGGGAAGCTATTCAGTTGCAATTCATGCCAGGATTCCTATACAAAATAGAATAATGTTAAAGAAATGAATCTTCTTCTTCTAAATACTGCTTTTTAATAAATGTCTCTAATGAAATGAATTTCCAAGTCAATGTTTAAGCCAGGCCAAAGTTTTCTCTTTGGCCTTTCTTTTAATACAGGCATACCTCATTATTATTATTATTATTATTATTATTATTATTATTATTCTCCCCTTTTTGTGCTTCCCAGATACTTCTTCTTTTTTTTTTTTTTTACAAATTGAAGGTTTGTGGCAAATTTGTGTTGAGCAAGGCTATCGGCACCAGTTTTCCAACAGCCTTCGATACTTTATGTCACCGCATTACATTTTGGTACTTCTTGCAATATTTCAAACTTTTTATTATTAGTATCTTTCTTATGGTGATCTGTGATCAGTGGTCTTAGATGTTACTATTATAACTATTAATCAATAAATATTATATGTGTCCTGACTGTTCCACTAACTGGCTGTTCCCCACTCCATCTCCTCAGAACTCTCTAGTCTCTGAGACACAACAGTATTGAAGTTAGGCCAGTGAGTAAGAGGCCTAACTTCAATAGGCCCTGCAATGGCCTCTAAGTGCTCAAGTGAAGGGAAGAGCTACACATCTCTCACTTTAAGTCAAAAACTAGAAAAGATGAAGCTTGTGAGGAAGGAATGTTGAAAGCTGAGATGGGCTGAGAGCTAGGCCTCTTGTGCCAAACAGTCAGGTTGTGTGAATGCAAAGGACAAGTTCTTGGAGGAAATTAAAAGTGCTGCTCCAGTGAACACATGAATGAGAAGAAAGGAAAACAGCCTTATTGCTCATATGGAGAAAGTTCTAATGCTCTGGAATGAAGATTAAACCAGCCACAACCTTCCCTTAAGCCAAAGCCTAATTCAGGGCAAGGCCTTAACTCTCTTCAGTTCTCTGCAGGCTGAGAGGTGAGGAAGCTGCAGAAGAAAAGTCTGAAACTAGCAGAGATTAGTTCATGAGTTTTAAGGAGAGAAGCTGTCTCCATAACATAACAGCGAAGGTGAAGTAGCAAATGCTGATTTAGAAGCTGCAACAAGCAATTGAGAAGATCCTAGCTAAGAGAATTCCTAAGGGGGCTATGCTAAACAACAGATTTCCGATGTAGATGAAACAGGCTCCATTTGGAAGAAGATGCTACCTAGGCCTTTCACATCTAGAGAGGAGAAGTCAGTGCCTGTATTCAAAGCTTCGAAGTATAGGTTGAGTCTCTTATTAGGGGCTAATGCAACTGACAACTTTCTTTTAAAACCAACGTTCATTTACCATTCTGAGAATCCTAGGGCCCTCAAGAATGATGTTAAATCTACTCTGCCTATGCTCTATCAGAGAAACAAGTCTGTATGGCAACACATTTGTTTGCAACATGGTTTACTGAATATTTTAAGCCCACTTTTGAGCACTACCAACTCAAAAAAAAAAAGATTTCCTTTCAAAATGTTACTGCTCATTGACAATACAGCTGCTCACCCAAGAGCTCTGATGAAGATGTACAACAAGATTAATGTTGTTTTCATGCCTCCTAACACAATATTCATTCTGTAGTCCATGGATCAAGGAGCAATTTTGACTCTCAACTCTTATTATTTAAGAAACTTATTTTGAAAGCTGTAGCTGCCATAGATAGTGTGATTCCTTTGATGGATATGGGCAAAGTAAATTGAAAATCTTCCAAAAAGGACTTACCATTGTAGATGTCATTGAGAACTTTCATGATTCATGGGAAGAAATCCAATATCACCATGAACAGGAGTTTGGAAGAAGTTGATTCCAACCTTCATGGATGACTTGCAGAGGTTTGAGACTTCAGTGGAAGAAGTAATAGCCAAAATGGTAGAAATAGCAAGAGAATAAGAATTAGAAGTGGAACCTGAAGATGTGAGTAAATTGCTACAATTTTGTGAAAAAATTTGAATGGATGAGGAGTTGCTTCTTATAGATGAGCAAAGAACATGGATTCTTGAGGTAGAATCTACTCCTGGTGAAGGTGTTTTGAAGACTGTCGAATTGACAACCTGGGGTTTAGAATATGACTCCAACTTTGCTAATTGAGCAGCAGTAGAGTTTGAGAGGTTGGATTCCAATTCTGAAAGAAATTCTCCTATAGATAAAATCCTATTGAATAGCATTACCTGCTACAAATTGCTCATGAAAGGAGAGTCAATGGATGCTGCAAACTTCACTGTTGTCTTATTTTAAGAAATTGCCGCAGGGATACCCGGGTGGCTCAGTGGATGAGTGTCTGCCTTCAGCTCAAGGCATGATCCTGCGGTCCTGGGATGGAGTCCCGCAGCAGGGCCCCTGGAGGGAGACTGGTTCTCTCTCTGCCTATGTCTCTGCCTCTCGCTCTGTGTCTCTCATGAATAAATAAATAAAATCTTTAAAAAACAAAAGAAATTGCTACAGCCACCCCAGCCTTCAGCCAGCCACCACCCTGAACAGTCAGCAGCCATCAGCATTGAGGCATGACATCCACCAGCAAAAAGACTATGACTCACTGAAAGCTGAGTTATATCAAAAGTTAGCATTTTTTAGCAATTAAGTATTTTTAAATTAAGGTTTATGGATTGTATTTTTTAGACATAATACTCTTACACACTTAATAGACCATAATGTAGTATAAACTTTTATATGTACTTTTTTAATTAAAAAATTCATTTGACTGGCTTTTTTGTGACATTTACTTTATTGCAGGTGTCTAGAACCAAATCCACAATATCTCGAGGTATGCATGTAATTAGACGTCAGAGTCGCCATTAGAATGTGCTGATGGCAATCTAGAACATGAGGAACATGAACATCCAGGGTGGGAACTTCCTTATCTGGAGGAAATCTGCTACCCAGACAGGTATGAAGAGGACAGGTTAGTGGTCCAGGAACACCGAGTATAAGCACCTCAGTCCTCATTCTGAACAATGTTGGGCTCAAAGTATCTGATCAGTTGCTTGGCGTATAATAACAAGGTATTAAGGTATGAGTCAAATCCTGTAAATTAAGCTAGATTTTGGTTTTCATCCAGGAATCTTTCCAGGGGTGACTGATGTATGTAGTTAAATTCAGGGGTAGAGGGGAAGGATACGAGCCCAAAAAGGAATAGTTATGTAAGGACTAGGTGGGGTCTATGCCCTTATGTTAGCAGATTGGGTTAAGGGCATGGCTTCAGGTCCTAGACAGGAGTCCTTAGCAGGGTAAGCAAATAGAATTAAAGCTTCTTATTTGTAAGGTTGAGGTGCAGTTTAGGTGGATACTTAATCCCAAAATGAAGCCAACATACTAGCAGGTTCAGCTAGAACTTTGGAACTACTCAAGCACCATGATTTTCCTCATCAGATTTGGGATCCACATAATTTTTGGCTGATAAAGATAGCTTCTGTGAGACCAGAGATCTGGGTCTGGGTCACGGAACTCAGAGCTTAAGAGTAGGTCAAGTTCAAATTCACTGGACACAGACTATTGCTTCCTGCCATTCAGGAACAGAAAGGCTGGAACATGCATGTGGAGACCATCAGTAGATCCGGTTATGAGGATCTGGGGATGAAAAATATGGAACAACCAAGTAGGGGCTGACACTCTTGGTTCATATTCACCCTAAGACTCAGTTTTGGGTTGCATTTGTCAACTTTTTATTGAGTATCTGCCATGTTCCACATATCAAATTAGATTCTTTAATTCCCTTAATTCTCATAATAACTTCAGGAGGACAGTGTATTATTTCAATCTGAGAAAGCAGGGAGTATAATACTTTATCCATGATTATGGGAATAATAGTTACTGGAACACAAACCCAAATCTTTATGTTTCCTTAGGAGAAGGTGTATTCATTTCCTATTGCTGCTGTAACAAATTATCACCAATGTAGTGGCTTAAAATGGTACACACTTATTCTCCTATGGTTTGGAGGTTAGAGGTCTAAAATCAAGGTGTTGATTTCTCCTGAAGACTTAAGGGCAGAATATGTTGTCTGGCTTTTTTTTTTTTTTTTTTTTTGGCTTCTGGAGACCACTTGCATCCCTCGGCTTGTGACCTCTTCTTGTATCACTCCAACCTTTTGCTTCTGTCTTCACACCTGCTACTGGTTCTCATCTCTTGCTTCCCTCTTATAAGGACTTTTGTATTGGATAGGGTCCACCTAGATAGTCTGTCCATCTCAAGATCCTTAATATATCACATCTGCAAATTCCTTTTTACTGTGTAAGATAACATATTTGCAGGTTTTGGGAATTGGGAGGTAGACTTGGGAGGTGGGGGGCATTATTCTGCTTACCACAGGAGGGAATGGAAAGAGGGGCTTTGAGCTGGAGAGGCAAAAGTGGCCAGACAGAAGGGAAACTATTCTATCCCTCTGAGGTTGATGTGGGGCAGGGAGAAAGAGCAAAGACAAGAGTCCCTCAGCATGCAGGAACTTCAGTGCAGCAGAGCTGCAGGAGAGTGGTTCTCCGTAGGGAAGGTCCATTGGTAGATGGGTCTCTGGGCTGCTCTTTCCCAGAGCAGCAGAATCTAGAAACAGGTGGCAGGACCAGTTCTCTGCAGCAGCATCTTGTAGCTAAAGAAAAAGTCCTAAAGGTGATGATCATCATGTAGAAAGGCACATCTACTCCCCTTGGCTTTCTGGAAACACACAGGCCAGGTCTCTTGTGTGATCTCATAGAGTAGGAGAACGGATCCCCTCAAAAGACTGAGATTGAATATGTGGTTGAACTGACCAGTGGAGATTGAAACAAGGTGAAATACCATCATATTTGGGAGTTTTTAAAGGAATATGGCATCAAACCTTAGCATTGTGATTTTAAACTCCTACCTCTTGGAGTTGCAAACTTTGGTCACAGCCATAGCAGGTAGAGGGGCCGCTGAGGGCAGAGAACAAAGCATTTTCAGCAGGTGTGCTCCAAGCAACCTCCATTGCTAGGACTAAAGATGCAGAGTATCTCACTTCGAAATGCTCCTTAACTCTGGGTCTAACCCTAAACCCAACAACCAGCTAGTTAGTCGGGCTCCTTCGATGGCGGATCTTATCTGAATAACAATAACCAAATTAATAAGTATACCCAGCAGGGGTGCTAAAAAGGTGGTCGGGTATTCCCAAGAGGAAAATTAATTTCTTTTTATAATCCGCCGTAGTTTATTTCACATATTCATGACCCGCCCAGTATGTTTTTTCTTTATGACGAGCCATAAAAATGACAAAATACATTAGCCAAGTTCTTCGTTTCTGCTAAAATGACCATATTCAAAAATAATAACAGAGACTTGTATCAGCGATGCAAAAGATGCATGAAGTAATTGGGGCTTAATTTGTACACAAACTGTCAAGGCAGTTTTCCTCACGGCCTGCATCTTCTGAATTCATTAGTCTCTAATTACGGCCAGTGGGGACCAGCAGTTAGAAGGTTAAAGAGGTTCTGACAGGCCTAATCATTGCTCAGGAAGCTGAAAATGTATGCAAAGTCTCAGCAGATGGGGTGAGAGCGGCTTCTGCCAAGTGATAACTGTTATTCCTTTGCACCTCCAAAGCTGTCATCCTAATAGGCACATTTTAAATTTATTAATGCTCTAGTTACAATGCATACACAGTCTCTAATGGTATGTCATTCTGAGTATATAAACTGAGCAATTAACACATATTACCTGGTAATGGTAAAATTATTTGTTGCCTGTTTGATTTTTTTTTTTTTTTTTTGGTTGTCTCCTATTCCAGGAAGGATTGCCCCAGGAAAAGCTTCCCTTTGTTAAAATAGAAGCAAAGCCACATTGTAGATGGGTTTCTCTTTTTACTTGGATAATACAATCAATCTGAAGGCCTTCGGTCCAGGTTTTCTGTACTTGGACCTGTATCATCTGTCATGGACTTGGGGCCTCCTGCATCAGAATCTAAGAGTTAAAGACAATGCAAGTGAGATGCTTCGTCAGACTTCTCGGGAGTGGCAGAGAACTCCAAGTTGGGAGGAAATGACCCTTGAAAGTGAGAAAAGGCCCAGGGTCCTGGTTCTTGTTTGTGACTCTACATTAAGTCATAAAAGGAGAGGTAGCGTGCACTTTGCAATTTCCAACTCAAGAGTCATCAATATCTTACCCTTCATTGGTGGCCTCCCAGACTTCAATCCTGATTGCTTTAAAGCTAACTAATCACCAGCAAGAAGAGTGTGTGTGTGTGTGTGTGTGTGTGTGTGTGTGTGCTTTAAACAAACGAGGTCTCTTGTCTTTTCTGTGACTATAGCCATGACATGGGAAGGGCCTTTAATTAAATGCAGCACTTAGTGCAACAATTGTTTGCGTGTAGGAGGCCACAGAAATGGAGACAGCTGGAATGGATAGTCTCTAAATTGTAGGCTTTGTCAGGACTACAAGATTCATAAGCAGTCCTAATAGCATGATAAGGTGTTAATCTCAGCAACAGAGCAATTATCTGTCCAGTGACTGACCGCCACTCTCTGTACCCACTAGCCCGTTTCAGTTAATTGATTTACACTGTATGGAAGTAATATAACAACAACAAAAAAAAAATGTCACAGAGACTTTATGTTAATTAAAAACTGTGATTACATTTCCCTACTAGGTGATGTGTTTGAGATTTTCGTACCACCCAGAAAAGATATCCAACTATTAGATAATAAGTTTTCTTTGCCTGAGACCAAATAACCCATCCATTGCGGTTTCTTCAATGGCTAAAAGAATAGCCTCGGGTTGATTAACAGACTTGAGTTGTGTGACCTCGGACAAGTGTCCTCATTTCTCTGAGCCTCAGTTTGCATCGTCCCCAAGGTGAGAAGTTGGCCCAGACCGTCTCTGACCTCGAAGATCTTTCTTGGTTCTCAGAGTCCATACTTCTCTGAGTTTGAGTGCTGCGTAGCTAGGGCAGGAGGACATCATTGAGCAGGAGCAATAGTTCTGAGTAGGTCAGCTCTTTTATCTTCTACTTCCTATTTTCACCTTGGAAGTTTAATCTGCTTTCTGACCATCCTGTTTATTTATAACTTTTTTTTATATGTGCACAGTGGATTTTTCCGGCCCCTTTGCTATATATTTTTGCTATACGATATAGGTATTTATTTCCAGAGAAAAAAACTGTCTCAGCATCTCTTTAATGGGAAATCCAATGAAGAGAGTCTAGACATGCCCTGCAGTGTCCGCTGACTTGGTGTGATGTAGCTCTGTAGGGAGAAGGGACATCCTGGGGCCTCTGTGGGCTGTAAATATCTGGGGTCTGCTCGTGTGGCCTCACCTATGCCTGTGAGAGTAGACCCCAGTTTGTGTCACTGGTTTCCCCATCTACAGAGTGGGTGCACTGGGCTGACTGTTCCCTCATGTCTGTTTCAGCGGCAACTGTTGGTGACTCTTGTTCTTTCTGAGAAAAATAACTTTTCTTGAAATTAGGACCTTAGAAGGTAAAAGGATTTGAGAGAAACCAGCAGGTTGAGAGAGAAAGAGCAGCCTTGAAAGCCATTTACAGGAGCAGAGTTTGCCTGAGAAAGCCTATAATGTTGTGGATGGCAAGTCATGGTGTGGGCCATGAGTTATTCTTCAGTGAGAAGAAAAATAATGGTTAAGAGTAGTAGCCAAAGAAAGCTAAACTTGGTCTTGGTATCTACCATCCCATACCCATCCTACCTCTGCCTTGTCCTTCCAGGTGCACCAGCAGACCTACCTCAACTCTCCTAGGAGTGTCACCATAGCATGCTCTGCCCTTAAGGTGAACGAGTTGTGGTCAGGAGGCATTGTTTTTACACAAAGCCTTGGTCGTCAGGTATCAGGAGGCTTCCACTAGTGGGTGTCAGTAACATGTAGGGTGTCTGGGGAAACAAATCCCAGCTCCCTGCACTTACAGTCACTTTGTCCACATACACCCAGTGACACACATGCAAAAGACCCTAGTCATGGCAGGTCCCTGGAGCTGTGACTACTTCAGAGTCATGCAAGCCCAGAGTTAATCTTAGCAGAGAAGAAAGTTAAGACTGCAGAGTGGAAATCTATTCGTGTAATTTCCAGACTCAGTTCTGGAAAATGGATACTAGAAGCAGTATAGAACCCGGATCTGGTCTGCCTCAGTGCTGGCCCTGGCCCTGCCTCATGTCTGTGTATCCATGAGCAGGACCCTTCACTTGCCTGTACCTCTATTTGCCCTCTTATAGGGAGAATAATTGCACTTTCCCCCTAAAGCTGTTCTGAGGATTAAAGGAGTTAATGGATGGAAAGTTCTTGGAAAGCACTGGTTTAATGTTCACGATTGATTCTGGTTCTGTTAATCCAATGTTAATTCTGGATCATCTATGAGCAGGCTATGTGTAGGTATGTGATCTGTGCAGTAGCAAAAGGCATATTTAATACTCTGTTGTTGTTATCTTGAAAGTCTTAGTCATTTTTGAACAAGGAACCTTCCATTTTCATTTTGCACTGGATTCTACAAATTATGTAGCTGGTTCTGTCTATAAGACTGTGGTGCTAAAATCTAAAGTCTATGTAATGTTGATACCAAAATGGCCAACCTTAGCGCTGAGAAAGGTCAGATGTTCCCTTGAGAGAATTTGATACTTGAGCTAAAGTAAATATTTTATGCACATTTGCATGAAGCCAGTGATTACTTGTCTTTACTGATATAATTTGATATTAATATTGTTCATTTCTATTTGTCCTTCAGAGGTAGAATTAGACTTCTATGGTTGCCCAGTATTAAAATGAGCAGTCATGAGATCTTAAACTTTAAAAATTAAAGTATGCTTCTGGGGCACCTGGGTGGTTCAGTTGGTTAAGCATCTGAGTCTTGATTTTGGCTCAGATCATGAGATTGAGTCCCATGTTGGGCACCACACTCACTGGGGGAATCTGCTTGGGATTCTCTCTCTCCCATTCCCTCTGCTCCTTTCCCCCCATTCTCTCTCTCTCTCTCAAATAAATAAATCTTTAAAAAATAAAAAGTATGATCCTAAATTTCTTGTATTAATTTCTAGTTGTGTCTTATAGATTCATTATTTTTTCTCCTAAAGATGGAGATAATAGAAGTTCTCTACATTCTCTAAAGTGCCCATCATAGTCTTGGCAATTAGTCACTAGTTAGGAAGTGATTTTAAAGTTGTCCAATAAGATGGTCACTTACCTCATGAGGGATGGTGAATGTATCTGGGTAACAATGAAGTGAATATGTGATCAGCCCCTCCGCTATCACATATGTGGACTGTGCTCAGTTTGTGAGCTTTGATTAAAATTTAAAAGCCAGGCTGGGGGAGGGAGGATGCTGCTGGTTATTTTTGTGGAAATTGCCAGCAACCATTCCATGAAGAGCAAAGGCTCTTCCTGATGATATTCCACTATCGGCCCTTATTAATCTCCAGCATATGGGAGTTGAAACGTGCGACTTAAGAATTATTTCCTTGTTGCCTCATTTTGCAGTTGAGGAGACTGATACCAACAAAAGTAGAGCTATCTGAAAGTCACACAGCTCACTGGTGCTTAGCAAAGGCTTCACAGTGTCCTAGATCATTGGATGAAGGATGGCCCATGCAGTGGGGCGGAGTCCCAGGACCCAGACGAGTTACCTTGGACTGCCCAGTGATGATGGGCTGGGTGGTACGTAGGGCTGGCATTGACTACTTCATGGAACAATGACAAGGACGTCTCATTCCCAACTCAGTTTCCATCTCTCACCCGGGAGAGGCCAGAGATTTCTTAAGCTAACATTTTCTCTCTCCCGGCTCTTATCTTCATCCTAGCCATACCATTTTTCTGGGAGACCTGCATACAAGTACGCCTTCGAATCTTTCTGTATTAACATTTAGACTAGCAGCCTTTGCACATAATATTTGAGTATCGGCAGTCTTTGTTTCTGGTGCTGTGAAAGGTGAGGCCTGTCTAGCTGTGAGAAGGGGACCTGGGGGTTATCCCTGAAAGCATTTGATGAGTCCAAAAGAAGGGGAGCATGGATGTCAAGCATATTATTGATGCTTCAGAGCCTTAACTATAACCCAGGAGTCTTACTTCCCCAGATGCCCTGTAACTCCTTTTGAAATTGGTTCCATTTATCTTTTTACTTGTTCTCTTACTTGGAGAGACATCCCTCCCCTTCCCCTACTTCTTCACTGGTCTGGCACTGCCTGGAGGGGGCAGGGGCCTGCTGGGAACAGGGTCCCAGTGTCTCCTGTCAGTTCTTCCCTTGAGAAAAGCAGCAGGCCTCCAGGCAGCCTGTTTGTACCATTGCCAGCATAGCAGGAGACAGGCATCAACACACAGGCCTGGGGAGGGGTCCTCATTTCTTGGCAGAGTAGATGCTGTGATTTTTTTTCATAAGGCACATGGCTTTAGGTGCTACCTGTCAGGTGAAGGGGGTTGAGAACCTGGGGCATCAGGATTCTGTTTACCAGATGGTGCTGAACTAACAAGTGAGGTCAAGGTCGGCGGAGGTGGGGTGTAAATCAGTTGCTGCATGGATTTGGTTGTTCACTTGAGGGTGTGAGGCAGACACAGCCCTACAACTGGGCTAGGAGAGAGGGTGCATCATGAGGGAGGCAGAGGGCCCTCACAGGATCAATGAGGGAACAGAGCCTCATGGTGTGACTTGATGACAGCTTTGGTGCGATTGCATTCCTATAGTAGGCATGGGGATCCAGGATCTTTCTCACTGAGATATCAGATGTCTGTAATGCTTGTTGCCTTTGTGCTTATGATAGTCTTCAGAGATTTGAGCAATTGGAGCTAAATCTTGACAGGAATAAGGGTGAGGGGGTGAGACATTCGATGGGTAAGTATCTTCTAAAAGTCCTTTCCCAAAACTAAAATTTCAGAGGTATCTGGACTTTTCTCTTACCAGGTTTGTGAACTCTGAAGCTACTTAGTTTCTTTTGTACCTCAGTTTCCTCATCTGAGTGTGATGATGGGGGCACTTGATGGGATGAGCACTGGGTGATATGCTATATGTTGGCAAACTGAACTCCAATTAAAAAAAAGTAAAAATAAAAATTTAAAAAGAGGAAATTCATGCCTGCTTTACAGAGCTATTAAGTCATCTAGACATGAGATAATATATGTAGCAGAGTTTAGAATAGTGCTTGGTGCTTCATAAGATCTTAATGAAAGTCTATGATTGTTTTTATCATTATTGGCGTGTGTGTGTGTGTGTGTGTGTGTGTGTTTGTGTGTGTGTGTATGATAGCCAGAACCATAGATGCCATAGTCCCTGCATGAAGAGCAAAGTCTTAATGCTTTGGATAGAAAGAGTGGAAGTAGAGAAATTGATCCCTGCTCTGGAATTCTCCATCCTGATAGGTAAAGGAGGTAGAAGTTATCATATTTCAGGAAAATGTTCCAAGAACAACAAACTCACACAGAAGCACAATCTTAGTCCCATATCATTACTAAACTGTTGGCCCAGCTTGTCACCAAGTGTCTATTGGAGTCTCATAGGATACAGAGCTAAGGGCCTTTGCATGTTTACTCATCAATTCATTCATTCATTTAACAAATTTTTATTGAGTGTCTACTATGCACCAGACACTAGGACAGGGCACTGACCAAACCAACAAAAATCCTTGCCCTCAGAGAATTTAGATTCTAGTTGAAATATAGACAGTAAACACGCATGTGATTATATAATGTAGTGTTGTGTGGTAAGCACATGAAATAAAGCAAGATGAGAGGATAAGTATTGCCTGAGAATGGGATAGTCTGGGAAAGCCTTTCCAGAAGGGGTGATATGGGAATAGAGATGGGAATAAGTGGAGTGAGTGTTAGAGCAGAGGAAATTGGACATATGAGGGCCCTGGTGTATGGCTGAATAAAGAAAGCACAGGAGATGAAAGTAGAGCCAGGCAGAGGTTAGAATTAGGGTGAGCTGAGATTTTGTTGTGGGTGTTACAGGAAGACATTGGAAGACTTGTGGAGCGGACGGTGGCATGATACAACTAATGGTTTGGAAAGATCCCAGTGACTTCTGTACAGAGAATAAATTATAGAGTCCAAGAGGCAAAGCAGGAACCAGTAAGGATGCTGTTACACTAATCTGGGCGACAGCCCCAGGAGGAATGGGGTGAGGATGTGAGAAGGGAGCTAGCACCAACAGACTGCCTTCTGTAGCTCAGGGGAGAGAGGGGGAGCAAGGACTGCAAGGGTTTTGATCCACACAACTGGAAGAGTTAAAATTTCCTGAATAGAGACAGGGAAGCCGAGAGTGGAGCGCATGTGGCATGGAAGCCTAGTTCCCTGCTCTGAGCTGCTCGGGTTCATCTGGAGATGCTGATTGGACACAGAGATGGAGGCAGCTGGATAAGTGAGTACGGATCTCAAGGAGGTCAGGGGGTAGAGACATGGATTTGGGAGTTAGCACAGACATAGCATTAGATGCAACCATGGAAATAGCTATTTCATAGATGAAAATATTGAATAGCGGATGTTTCTATGATTCAATATGATATTTAAATCTTGAGTGAAAGAGATGACAATGAGAGGTGGAATAGTAGAGAAAAGGTCCCAAAGACTGAGCCCCCAAGTTACTCCATCTATTAGGAATTTGAAAGAGAAGGAAGACCCAGCAAAGGAGCGTTCTATAGAAGACCAGGAGTTCATGGTCCCTGGAAACCAAATAAAGAACATGCTTCAAGGTTAGTCAGAGTATATATTGTGTCTGATGCTACCGAGGGGCCTGGGGAGGGCACAGAGGGGATGATGGGACACTGGTCCCTGTCCCCCAGTGAAAGTTCCTGACCTCAAGGAACTGTCAGACCAACTTCCTGCAAGCAGCAGTTCCTGGGTGCCTGAATGCAATCTTGATGCTTCAGTTTTGGGGGGTGATAATTCCTCAGGAGCACAACATACCTATCATGAAGAGGCTCCTCCTCAAGGGACAGTGAGTGGTATGTCTTATTTTTTTCCAAATGATAATGTCAAAACTAATGAGATTCTCCATCCACAGCAACCCCTTCCCAGATCCTTGCTGAGTGAAGTGACTAAACTCCATCTCTCCCACCCATCTGGTTGGAAGCCGAAAGCCAGAAGCCCCATGTCCCCAGCAGCAGCAGGTATGTACTTCCTGTTCTGGGTAATTTCACCTCTTGGAGGATGAATGATAGAGACAATGAGATCTGAGTGGGTCCCAGGAACAGTGGACTCCTTAACCCACTGCCCTGGAAGGACCAGCTGAGCCAGGGAAGGAGAGGGAAGGACAAAGTGCCTTTGCAGGGTATGGAGACCACAGTGTTTGGCTAAGTTGTTTGGGTATGTGAGGGAAGGAGATGATAGAGATGGACACAGGGAAGAAGGCAGGAAAATAAAGACTGAAACCTAGAGGGGGTCTTGAATTTTTTTTATGTAACAGGCAGCAGATCCCAGGCAAATATGTGGTTTCCCACACTGACCGCCAACAGTGAGTGTACGCGAGGAGCATCACTGTGGAGCCAGGCTGTGGGTAAAAGAGGAAGAGTCATTGTTCTCTCCGCACTGTCTCTTTCCTTCGGGGAAGGAGGACTGGAGATGATGAGCCTGCTCCCCTCACCCTCAGGGGCCCTCCCGTGCCCCTGCACTGCTTCCTTCTTGCATCCGTCAGTGACTTCTCAGGGACGAAGTCCGTGGCATGCCCAGCGCTGAGCCTGGCTGCATGGGATTCAGAGAGGGACAAAGTCACAGGGGACAGGGGACAGAGACAAATGCAGGTCATGAAGGACAAACAGCTGACAAGGAAGGGGAAATTAAAAGGGGAGGATTCTGGAGAAGAGGTTAGAGCAGGGCTAACCTCTGTTCCCTGTTTCTGCAGCCTTTCTCCCCATTGTGGTGAGCCTTCTGCCCATGGGGGACCCCAGTAGGGGGGTAGGGGGTGCTCAGAGAGGAAGGCTAGGGAGTAATCTGCTGGACCCATCTCCCTGGGCACTAGAGACAGAAATACTTGCTCCAGGGAAGAGGGTTTGGGAGATGGAGTTTTCTTTTCTTTAAAAAAAAATTTTTTTTAAATTTATTCATGAGACAGAGAGGCGGAGACACAAGCATAGGGAGAAGCAGGCTCCCTCTGGGGAGCCCGATGTGGGACTCAATCCTAGGACCCTGGGATCACGACCTGAGCCCAAGGCAAATGCTCAACCACTGAGCCATCCAGCCGCCCCAGGGGGTCGACCAATTTCTATGGTGCAGGTAGCTGACTGCATGACTCTCTGGAGTAGTTTGCTTTCACTCCAAAGGGATTCAAGTCTCCCAAGGAAGGGCCAGGGTATGAGTCTCTCACCTGGGCTTGAGGGATACCGCTCTCCTGCAACTGGGTGTGGACGTACTAAAGTTCCTCTCTCTGTGCACATTCCCTGGGGTATGCCAGGATATGCACCCAAGGGTGTCTGTGGGCTTCTTTAAGCCAGAAATTTGGTTTCATGTGTCTAATTGGCCACAACCAAGTGTGGGAGGGAAGTGGCCTGAGCAAAGTGACAAACTTCAAGGAGACTCTGATGAAGTCCAGGCCTCCAACCGGAGGCAAATAAGCTGTGGTGTCCTTGATGACACAGTCACTCCGTATTCCACCAAGACCCTCTGCCAAATTCTAAAGGGAAGAGAGAGAGAGAAAGAGAGAGAGAGAGAGAGAGAGAGAGAGAGAGAGAATGAGAGAGTCCACCACAGATCATCTGTAGACTATCTATTTAGTGCCATTTGTTTTAATTCTGATATTTTGCTCTCCCTTTACCCTGAGAGACCAGGGAAACAGTCCTAAAGCAGTCTCAAGGCAGACTTTTTTCCAGGAAGAAGCCAAAGTCCCTCTCCACTCAGCTAGGAGACCTGTTGGAGATTCGGATTCGGATACACTTGCCAAAGTGCAGGGAGGGTGGAACTGGGCATCAGTGGGCGTGTGTTCTCACATCCTCGTCTACATGAGTGCTGTCTGCCGATGCTTTTGTCGTACAGATCACATCAACTTAAAGGCAGTTATCAAGAAGCCCCCCTTGGCATACCCACCAACTGCCTGCCTTTCCTACCATTAATCAGTGTCTGCTAATTGGAGAACAGTTGTTTATCTACCAACACCCTACCCCCAAGGCAGTTAAAATGAATCACTCTTATTAAAAAATGATTTGTTTATCAAATCCTACTTATGTCTCTTTTATACCTCAATTTTCTGTAGATTTAATGACTCCAAGTGATAAGGTAGGAATTTATCCCTTGAGTCACACAGAGCTTGGCTATATTTCTGTATTAAGACAACAGCGGTAATGCTAATAACTACTAACCTACCAGAGCATTTTCAATGTGCCAGGCACTGTGCTCAGAGCCTTGCATGCATTATCTTATTGAATTCTCACAAAAATCCTTTGAAAGTCAATTATTGTTATCTTCATTTGCAGTTAAGGAAACTAATATTCAAGAAAGTTTAAGTCAATCAACTGAGGTCATGCAGGCGGGATCTCAGACATCTCCACTGCCCATCCTATGTTTTCTTAGTCCAGAACCTTTCACAGTGTAGACTTGGAACCACTGAAATCAGAAAACCCTGAGCACGTTCTAACCTTCAGATCCCAGGACCCTCCCTGAGACTCAGGGAATGGGAAGCCCTGGATGTGGTCCTGGAATCTGCATTTTAAAAACACATTCCCCAGGAGACTTGTACAAACACCAAATTCTGAGAATCACTATCACTGGCTTTTGAGATGTTTTATTTTTTTATTTATTTTTTATTTATTTATTTTTTAAGGATTTTATTTATTAATCCATGAGAGACACACAGAAAGAGAGAGAGAGAGAGGCAGAGACACAGGCAGAGGGAGAAACAGGCTCCATGCAGGGAGCCCAACGTGGGACTCGATCCCGGGTTTCCAGGATCACACCCCGGGCTGAAGGCAGCGCTAAACTGCTGAGCCACTGGGGCTGCCCTTTTGAGATGATTTAAACAAACTCTCTGATGCCAGAGGCCAAGGAGTTGGACCTTGGGAGGGAGTGCATGGTTAATCCTAATCCTTTATTCCTTGATTGAGCTTATGCTCTTTATTTAATCTCTTTTAGCTTCTATTTCCTCATTTGTAAACCAGGAGTGGTACTTTTCTAGGTGGTGGAGATGATGTGCTGCAAGTAAAAGAAAATGTTAGATGCAGAAAACTCCCTGCAAGTGCATGGGATATTTGTCGTGGGCTTGCCCAGGCACTGATGATGAAACCAGGTAGTGAGCACAGTGCTGGGTGCTTTGTGTGAAAGGGAAGAGCAGAGAACACCCCCCGCCCCCAAGAGCTGGATATCTTGGAGATCTGTCCAACTTTCTTGGGAGAAGTCACATCCTCCACAACTCAAAAGAAATCACTCCTATTCGGCCCAGGAGGTACATTTTTTATCTGATTACTTATTACACTATTTCACAGGAGACCGAAGTGTGCTTTCTGCCTCAGTTTCCCCGTCTGTTCAGGGAAGACAAAAGCGCCTGCTCCTCCTCAGCCACACTCGCTATTGGCGCCATCTCCTTAAGCCATTATTCCAATTTCCCTGCGTGCCA
This sequence comes from Canis lupus baileyi, assembly GCF_048164855.1. Classification (NCBI taxonomy): domain Eukaryota; kingdom Metazoa; phylum Chordata; class Mammalia; order Carnivora; family Canidae; genus Canis; species Canis lupus. The sequence continues at coordinate 69,669,546 of NC_132843.1, forward strand.
GGGTTATTATCTTTGGTTTAATGCTCACAAAAGCATTGAGGTCCACACTTCAGTTAGACCCACGTTATAGCCGAAGGGACAGACTCAGGGGGTTTGAGTGGTCTGCCCAAGCGAGTAAGTGGTGGTACTCCAGGACTCGAGTTCTCATCGTCTACACCATACTCCGGAGAGAGGCGTTAGGAAAAGGTTGGGACTGAGTGTGTTCTGCTGTTCTGAAGCCTCTGAAGGAACATCCAGGTTTGAAGCAAACTCCTTTCCCCTGCCCCTCTACAGTGCGGCCTAAGTTATTCAATTAGGGAGCGAAATAATTGGCAGTGGAGAACGCCTCTAGCAGTGGTAATTACCTCCAGCGCCTTGTTGGAATAGTCAAGCTACATTTCAGTTTCTGCTGTAAAACCTTAATTATAATATAAACAGCTGCCCTAAAGCCCTCTGGGGCAGCCTCTCCCCCCCTACCTCCCTTCTCTGGCCTCAGAACGGTGCCTTTCTCATGAGTGGTCAGGGAGAGCCAGGAGTGGGAAGGGGCTTTTCAGGAGGAGGGAAGCTAATACCTGTGTGTTTAATGGGGTTTGAAAGACTAAGCCACAGGGAGTCCCTGTCAAAGCCCCATCTTCAAATGAGAAAGCCAAAGACACATCCACATCTCTATATTACTTAGAGTCTCTTCTGGATGTGGGGACACAGAAGTTCATAGGTAGCCTAGCACCATTTGGCTTAGATGGGCTTTAGGAGGACATGGTATAGTTTTGAGGTATTATGTCTTTCTTTTACTCTCCTATAAGGGAAAGCAGTCTTCTTTCTAGCTTCTGACTCCATGGCCCTGGACGGAGCCATACTGAGTGTCCAGAGCTCTCTAGGTAGTGTGCTAGGTCAAAAGTGATTCCCTATTTAAATCTTACAGGGGGATTAACATCCCTATTTGGCTGTTGAGGAAAATGAGCCTTTGAAAATTTAATCAGAGATTAGGCTCAAAATGCAAATAACCCTGTGAAATACTGAAGTCCAGGTAGGCTGATGGAAATGAGCTACTTCTGCTTAGGAAGGGAGAGGTGGAGGGAGGCGTGGGTCAGCACAGGGCATCTGAGAGGGCCCAGGAGCAGGGGCTGCTGAGGAGAGAAGGGCATCATAACAAGAGAAGCCGAAGATGCTGCTTCGCTGGGCTTATAGGTTTGCCAATGACCAGTCCTGGTGTCCCACAAGGGAATGATTGGGTTTAGGGCCTAACCTGATAGGGTAAGGAGTCAATGTGGTGAGGCAGGGTCATCTGATGGACTTAGCTGGCTCTTCAGTTTTTGTTGGTCAAATGGAACCATGTGAGTTCCTAAGTGGTCTTCAAAGTGGAGTAAACAAGAGAATGCCCTGAAGAGCAGGGATAATTATTTGAACTTCTGGTTTTTATCATCCCTTCCTTGATATTTTTGATTTCCATATGTTTTATAATGGGCATATATACAACAGGATATTTATCTAAGTTATGTATAACTAAATATATGTCCATCTATGGGAGATATATTCCCATGCTCAAGAATGTTTCAAAACTTGAGATATATGATCACGAATTTGAAGTCTACTGGGCTAGATGCTAACATGGTTCCCTGGATTTCTAGCTTTAAGAAAACCAATGATCAAGGGGTAATGACTTATTGGCTATGTTGATGACTTGAAGCAGCAATAATTATTACTCATGGAGTACTTCTTTCTAATCCTGCAGAAGCAAAGCAATGTGTCCAGAGCATGGATGCTGATACCAGACTACCTGGGTTCAAATCACTGCTCAGTCATCTGCTGTGTGACTTGGGATAAGTAAGCCTTTCTGTGCTTCAGTGTCTTCATTTGTAGAATGCAGCTCATGGAGTCTAGTCTAAAATCATAGGGTAGCTGTGAAGATTACACGAGTGAATATGTATCAAGAGCTTCTGACAGTGCTTGAGTAACCATCTAGTAAGACTTTATGAGGTGGGGTAAGGAAAGATAAAGAAATGGAGATTCAGGAAAGTGAGTGCAGGAGCTGCCATCCTGGCTCTGTGTGGCTGATTCCAAAGCCCCTGTATGAGGATCCACAGTGGAAACTATCCTGAGCTTTTACCAACAACCAAATGGAGCTGAGAAGATGTATCTGCTTCTGCTTCTGCGAATCTCTGCCTCTGAACCTCCCAGCTGCACCTGCCCTCTCCATTCCCCCAGCTGACGCAGAAAGAGAACAATGGCATCTTTGGGTGCTATCCTCCCTGCAAGTTGGCCCTCACTGTCATCAACCCTAATGGTTGTGCTGCTCTATCTCTCTATGCTCCTCCAGAAACTCCCCCAAATCCCTCTAGTGTCTTTGCTCCAAGGGGGGATTCTAGGGCCTTCAAGAACAGCAGACAAGTAGGAGTGTTACTGAAAAGAAGGTGCTGCAAAGGAGTCAGCAAAGAGTGTGCTCTTGCTGGCACCCTGGGGAAGATGTCTGGGTGGAGGGATTCGTCTGGACCTCACATGAGTGCCTCTTCCTTCTGGCATCCCTTGATGGTCCTTGAGTATCATGCCCACATGTTCTGATTCTGTATACAATCCAGGAGCAGGATGTCTTTGCTGTAAAAACCTTGAACAACTGAGGGAGGTTTTAACGATTTAATAGGTATCTCAGGTTGCTTCAACCCTGGCTTCTTGCCCTGACAGCAGCTTCTGGGTGAGTCTGAGGTTCATTCAATCTGTAAAGTGCTTTATATACAGCACTTCAAGGAAGGGAGAGGTGTTCCCCAGGGAAAGAGTAGGAGACTGTGGTGAGCTGTGGCATCCTTTGCTATAGATACCTAGAAACAATCTTGCTGGTCTCAGGCCAACTCTGCACCTTCTAACCCCCCACTCCCCTCCCCCCAGGGACTGGTGGTCCTGTTCCCTGCTTCTGGCACCATCTATTGCTCCATTTCCCATAAACCCTGGAGAATAGATTGCGTTCCTCCCTCCCCCTGAAGAACTTAGCCTTTAGGAGAGTTTCTTTCTTTCTTTTTAAATTTTTAATTTAAATTCAATTTGCCAACATATTGTATAACACCCAGTGCTCATCCCATCAAATGCCTTCCTTAGTGCCTGTTGCCCAGTCTCCCCATCCCCCCACCCTTTAGGGGAGTTTTTTCTTTTTTTTTTTTTTTTAAGATTTTATTTATTTATTCATAGAGACACAGAGAGAGAGAGGCAGAGACACAGGCAGAGGGAGAAGCAGGCTCCATGCAGGGAGCCCGATGTGGGACTCAATCCCAGGTCTCCAGGATCACGCCCTGGGCTGACGGTGGCACTAAACCGCTAAGCCCCTGGGGCTGCCCTTTAGGGGAGTTTCTAAGGGGGTTGAGTGTAACTAGCCATCAGAAAGCAACAGTAAGTACAGTTTTCAGAAATAAAGGGAAACTTTTAGTGTTTCAAGACACTTAAATGATGCACTGGAAACAAAAGTCTTGCATTAGGATTTAAATTCAATTCCTTAAGTGGCTTTTTGCATTTTTTCCATCTCATGTTAATCTGACTACAACCTTATCTTCTCTGTCCACTTCTAAGAAGTCTTCTGTGCAGAGTGGAAGGATGAAGCCCATGCCTGCTTGGCGTGGGACAGGCTCACCAGCTTCATCTCTCTGGATATCTCTTGCAGCTGATGGGATGAGGCAAGCCTCTCAAGAGACGATTAAAACGGTGTTTAAGAAATCCTCAGCCAATAAAAAGTTGCTTATAGACTTATAAAGCCTCTCTCTGTGTCAGTTTTCTTAACCTCCTGATCTCAACTGTCCAATTATAGGTTTACAAACCCTTGGGGACTGCTGTATTAAGTAAATGTAAGAGGAATGGTCACATTCGGTGTGAACTAAAATCCCCAAGGCTAGTAGTAGGAAAAGGAGCTATGTATTAGGTTTTTCATAAAACTAGTCCCTAAAGTACAAAGAATAGTTCCCTTAAGACTTGCCCTATGGACTGCCTTTCACGGCCTGGTTCATATTTATAAGCCAATTTGTCTGGAAATAAATCTCTTTAACACACTCAACTAACTCGAAGAGGTGTGTCCCAGGAGGACCAATCTTCCTAAATGAACTGTCTCAGGAAGGGATATAACAGCTGTGTTGTCAATCCTGGAACTTCCAACTTCAGGGGAAGAAATTTCATGTATATATAATTTATATATTTATGCATATAGGTATATCTATCAACCATACCCGGCTTGGAGACAGGGAACACACGAAATTTAAGGGACTCCCAGATTGAATCCACCTAAAAAAAAAAAAAATCTTCATAGACCTAATTTAAGGAGATGGCAAGAAACTGATGCTTGTTACACAAGCCTGAAGCTCAGTAATGGTCCATCTGACCTGGGATTAGTTTGGACAGCAGTAGGACCGATTGCCCACCACAGTTTCTTCCCATATGGCCAGAAAAGAGGGTGTGAAAATATGAGGGTTTTTTCCCTTCCTTCTCTCCTTCCCTTCTCTTCTCCTCTCCTTCCTTCTGTGTGTGTGGGTGTGTGTGTGAGTCTCTCTCTCTTGAGAGTAAAAAGAGGGTATCCCATCAAAGTTAAAAAGAAGCTTTAGGGAAAAAACTGGTTTTTTGGTTTTGGTTGGTTGTGTGGGTTTTCTGGAGCTTGTACAACCTCCTCTCAAAACTGAAGGTGTTTTTATTACCTATTTTTATTGAGATATAATTAACATACTATAAAGCTCTCTAAATTTACAGCATGGCTTTGAGTCATAACTTAAAAGAATACATGAAAGTGCCTTTTGTGCCAGGCTCAACATTGATTGCGTTATAAATGTGACATGACCACTGAAGCCACTTTTTTTATTTAAAAACTCTCAGTAGCTCATTTCCTACAGAACACTCTAAAATCTAAAAGCTCAAAAATTTAAGGCTCCTAATAATTCAATCCCACTCTTCTTTCTAGCCGGATCTGCTGCTACCATCTCTTACACACACCACTCATCAGATAAAACCGACAATGAGGAACTTTCTTGTCTCTCAGATTTTCTCCTGCAGGGCCCGTACTAGTCTATCAATGAATGTCCTCTCCGTTCTTGGAGGTCAGAAGCCATTTCTTCCATGGAGCCTTCCCAGAGCCCTCCTGGAGCCCTCCTGACCATACTAGCTGGTACTAATTTGTTCTTTTCCCATGTCCTATCTCATTATACTGGGTTGCTTCTAAGGTGATTGCCACATTCTGTTTCATATTAACTACCTGTGACTAGCTCCCTTCTTTTATATAATTTTGATAAACAGTTATTATTGAGCATTTGTGGGCAGTGAGCTAGGCATGGGGAGGAGCTGGGTGGAGGTACAGAGATGAGTGACACTGACACGGTGTTTGCTTTGAAAAAGCTCATGGCGTGGTGGGATCCTTGAGGGTAGAAGCCTCACTGGGCTCCGTTCTGGCTGTATCTCCAGCAGTGTCTAAAATGTTCCATGCAGAGGGCACCTGGGTGGCTGAGTCAGTTAGGCATCTGCCTTTGGCTCAGGTCATTATCCCAGGGTCCAGGAATTGAGCCCTGCATCGGGCTCCCTACTCAGTGCGGAGCCTGCTTCGCCCTCTCCCTCTGCTCCCCCACTCCTGCTGTCTCTCTCGCTTACTCTCTCTATCTCAAATAAATAAAATATTTATAAAAAATAAAATAATAAAATATACCATGTATATCAGATAAAGTTGCTAATATAATCAGAGTATTAAGGGTAAAAAAGATCAGAGTGTTAAATGTGATTTCCGCATTTCACTACAGACAGAATTAAGACTTGAGCAAGTTAAATAACATGTTCAAGATCATCAATGACTCCAGAATTGTAAGTAGAGTGCTACAAACAGGCACAGCAAAACCAGGGCAAGTCCAGGTGGGAAAATCAGGCATGGAGACCGATGGTGCTGTTTACCCTAAAATTTAAAAGAAATTCTCTTGGTCACAAGAAGCCCATTTTTTGCCCATGTAAATAAATATCATCTCCTTTGAAATCATCTCCTTTGGTCAATACTCTTGTGTTAATACTGATAATGCAGCTATATTCTAGACAAGCTAGCAGCTGAAATTTCAAAACTACTTTCACCTCTACTTTTATCAAAGGAGGTAGAAAAGACAAGGGAATATACTGGAAATCAGAATTCGTTACAAAAAATTATTCTAGAGAATGTGTTAGAGTGAAAGCAGATTCAGATCCAGCTCACGTACCCTCTCTGTGGACAGCCTGACTGCACCATGGTCTCTGGTGTCCAGATTGCTACCATATTACGGAAGGATCGCCCAGGTGCCTTCTGAATCAAAAACCACAAGCCATTATATTGTAATGAGTATACTTTTGATATTGAAAATCCTGCACTTATCCCTAGTTCCTTGAAAATCGGTTATTTGTGAAGATGTACGGTAACTTTGGCCAACTCGAATATTCAGTTGACCTGAATACTTGCATAATTTGAAGCTGGAAGGCTTTATTGAGCCATTTTATTGTATGCCAGCTCTTTGTTAGACACTCTGAGCCAGAATTCTTAGCCGATGTCTGTGGAGTCCTGAGAGGCTTATGAAAAAGCTGAGGAAGCCTGTGAACCCACTGAACTCGTGTGCAAAATTTGATATCTGTTCATGTGTGTTCATTTTTCTATGAGAGAGTCCACAGCCTTCATCAGCACTGTTATAAGCAGACTTTATGTCAGGACCCTAGATGAATAGGTGTTTTTACCACGGTGTGTGCAGCATGTCACAGATTTTTAAAATGTTCCCAGGCATCAGCTAAATTCCTCCCGGGACATTGTCAACCCAGGGTTGGATTTCTGGCTCTAATGAAATCCCTCCAAAAATGATTCCCTTCTTTTTGTTGTTGTTTTGTTTTATTTCATTGGATGAGAGAGCTCGCTCCGACCCTGGAACGGTAGAGCGTCCCCATTCTCCTGCTCCCCCAGGATGCAAATTCCTTTTCTCATGTCTTTCCTCCACCACCTGAATTTTTTCCTTCTTGACTCTTCCACTTGTGTGCTCCAAATCCTCCCTGTCTGTCCCCTCCCTTTGCTTCTCTCATTCCCTCTCAATTCCTTCCCCCTCGACCTTGGCTGCAAACCTGTTCTGTAATTCACAAGAGAGCAGCTGTCGTTGGCTGGGAGAGCCGGGCTCCTTGGTTTTAGAAGGCCCCAGAACAAGGCAACGACTTTGGTCTCTGGGCTCCCCGATAGACTGAACAACAAAGCTGTGGTGAAAGAAGGTGTCTTCTAAGAAGTTCACATTACGGCCTGTAGTGAAAGAGAATGGTGATGTTGTTACAGCCGCCAGTTTCTTCCCATTGTCTTCCTTGTCTAAAACATGCCCCCTCCAAAGGGATGGGATGCGTTTCAGTACAATTTGAGAATGTTCAGTAACCCAATATTATCTTCATTTCCCTCCTTGTTTCATGTTACTTTCTGATCCTTGAGTTCTCCCAAGTTCACAGCGGTCCATGACATTACGGTGACTCGCTAACTTTCCCATTATACTTACAGTCAATGGGAGAACAATAGATTGTGTTATTCTGTATTTCGCTTCCCTGTCACTCAGTGTTTTATCTCCGCTGATACCCCGGTACCAGACACAGAAACCAAAGTAGGTTGTCTTGTCTTCAGCGAATCTTGAATGCCTTTTGTTCAGAGAGGCGTTTTGTATTCATCAGTCAACTGAGGACTCATCCCGAGGAAGCCCTCAGTCAGCACACGGCCCCAAGTGAAAAGGGGATACTCGGGTTGTAAAATATTCATAGCAAAAGGTACCTCAATCATGTTCACCTTTTGGCCCCCCGAGCCCTGAAGGATCGCCAACTGTAACCTGCAAATCTTGTGGACGTGAACATTTCCTGGATGAAAGAACCTGCCACGTCTCATATCCACGTTTGATATTAAACCTATTCACACAGGCCCATTTATCTTCCTACTCGATCTGCCAACACGGCTGTGTCAAACAGTTTTAATAAAAGTCCAAAGGTGAAATGATAGTGATCAAAGTTTAACCCGATTTCTTCCCCCTCATCCTCCAAAGAGGTAATAGATAGCCTCCCCCCCTCCTCCCCACCCCGTGACTGCCTCTTTAACTGCCTCTCTCATGGTACTTAGAGACAGTACTGCAGCTGAATTAAATGGCATGTTGTTTATGTTTCTGAAGAATAAAATCTCACCAAATCAATAAACTCATGTCCAAACAGAAAGGAACTAGAGAATATAATGGCTGTTAATTGAATGCAATTACTTGATGACTATTAGGTGTTAAATTCAACCAGGAAATAGAAGAATCTATAGCGATGCAGAGACAGAAGGAATAGGGGAGGGATGGGGACAGATGGCGGGGAGGGGGGGTACTTAAAATATCACTTCTAATAAGATCTGCTTTCTCAGATCCCTGATAAAATAAGAGCAAAAACAGTCAAGATTCCAGGGAAGTTCTGTTTTCGTGTGGGTCTAGATTTCAATGGTGAGGAGGACCCACCTCCATGATAAAGAATATAGATGGGTTACAACAAGGAAAAAAGAAAGATTATGCATCCCATGCTCATCACAGCTAGTTTATACCTAGTTCGCTTAATGCCTGTAGTGTGTCAGATACCGCACAAGGCATTTTACATGCAGATCCAACAGGGTTAAAACAAAGTCCAAAACCGTATTCACAGATGGGACTTCAGTGCACACACTATCAACATACTCCCCAGTGTATGAATATCTGAAGTAGACTCTGGCCGAGTCTTTCTGCACAGGAGAAGGCACTAAGAAATAGTTTGTTACAACTTCCCAGTGCCTTTGGAAATGAGAAGGATTTTGGTGAAGAATGGCAAAGAGAATCCAACTCCAACGGCCTCCAGCACTGCAGTAAGGATTCTGAGACTGGGTCTAGACTCAGGAGGAGAAAACAAAACAAGACAAATCTATACTGAAATCGCAACTTCTGCCAAGAGCACAGGTGGAAACGTTGGTAGTCTCTGTCATTCTGAGCTGAGACCTAGGTATTCTTGGTTTCTGAATCTGTTTAAACCACGGAACACAAGAAGAGCCGCGAAGGATCACAAAGCAGTTGACTTTGTTAGGAAATGTGGATGCTAGCTACATGTTAGACACCTGGAGCCCTCTAGAGAGAAGGCTTCTCCCAATCCAACGAATAAATAAAATACAAATAAAGCTTCACCTCCGTTCAAGCCTGTGTGCCCCAGGGAGAGTCTCTTGGAATGCAGCGATCAAGATGCCTGGAACTGTGTGCTGGACCCATCCCGGGGAGTGGGTTGCATCAGTGCCCGGACTCCCAGAGCCTATCAGCGGCAAATCTGGCCCCAGAGAAGCAAATAATTAAGCAGGTCATTAGGAAGCCTATAAAAGTACGGATGTGCAGCTACGCCCTGCCGTTAACTTCAAAAGGTGACCAAAAGGCAGAGATTCTTTGTAGCAAAGGAAAAAGCAATGGAAAAAGTGAAGTCTCATGACACCCAAGAGCTACTCTGGTAGAAGTTTATTCTACAAAAATCTGCACCAGCCCAGGCCGGCCAAGTGGCTTCCCTATTTGCTTAGGTCTGTGCTCTCAGAACGCACCCTGGCTTAGGCTGGCACTGAGATCCGCTCTGCCCGGCCTGGAGGTGGGCAGGGTTCCTCCTAGGAGGCCAGCAGACCTGGGCGTCTCAGAGCCTGCCCTTTGGCCTTGGCCGCAGCAAAGCTGTGAAGTGTGGTTTCTTTCATTTCCTTCCTTTGGGGCCCTTCCCACTTAAATGCCCAGTGACCGCAAACTGCCCAGTGTCTTGTTTGGGTCGGGAAGGAGAATCAATTAAATTTGCTCGCACTCGAATGTAGATGACCCAAATAGCCTATGGAGGTTTATTCAACATTTCAATGGTGCTCCAGAAAGAGGGCAATATTTAATATTGGAATTGCAGGCTGTGTGGCCCTTACATGGGTACAGTGTTTTCAGCTCGTAGAAAGTCTATTTTTTCTTGTCCCCCTGAGTCGTATTTCTCATTCAAATAAAGGTAAAGCCACTTGTATCTGCCCTGATATAATGCAGGTCCACGGCCTCAGGCCAGTGCTTGATTCTTTGGGCTTTTATGTTCAGGGCCTAAAGTGGACTCTCATGGTTAGGCTAGAGGACACGGGTCCCAGAACATCCCCCAGTCCCTCCTAATTCTTATTATTCCCCAACAGGTTTGGTGATGGTAAAAGAAGAAGAAGAAGAAGAAGAAGAAGAAGAAGAAGGAGAAGGAGAAGGAGAAGGAGAAGGAGAAGGAGAAGGAGAAGGAGAAGGAGAAGAAGAAGAAGAAGAAGAAGAAGAAGAAGAAGAAGAAGAAGAAGAAGAAGAAGAAGAAGAAGAAAGATAAAGAAAAGTTTGCAATGCCAATATACAGAATGAATTTGGCTGAGGTAAGACTGTTCTAAGTGTTCATTTGGGAAAGTAGTCAGAATATTTTCATTAATTCTTCCTTCCCCCCTGTCCGCCCTCCTGCCATCAACTGGAAATAACATTTTATTGGGTACAGTTTTTCATTTTTAGAAGACCTGAGTTCCTTCACTAAATTTATTTATCTAGTAGAGCCCTGATGTGATGTAATTTTGAGGAAGGACAACACTGAGTTGGTGTAATTATTTCTTAATATTTAAAAGCTCCCTTGGTTAATGTATTTCAGGAACAAGCTGTTAAATCATTAGGGATGGTGCCCTTTTTCTAAGCAACGGCTAATGCTGGCTGGATCTGTCGGGCTTCGAGACCACCCCACCCGAGCTCCCCATTAGCACGTTGGTAATGGGTTGGTCACCACCTAACAAGTCTGATTACTACAACTGTACTTTGATGGATGTGATCATAATTGAAAATTTTTATTTAAAAAAAGAAAACTAGGGGAAGTTTCCCTGTCAGATTTTATGGTGTACTCTAGGGGCTGAGGGAAGGAAAGGAAACTTCTGGAAGCCAGAATCCATATATGACCTATGGGCTCTTTCAGATGTGCTCATTTGTTGCAAAAAATAAATAAATAAATGGTGGCATGAGAGCAGTTTGAGAAGGAAGAACAGAATGAGAATTATTCTATTGTGGTTCCAGAGAACAGAACCAGGAGTAAGTCCCTAAAGGCACTTACTGTGAGAGGACTTTATGCTTCATTTAAGGATAACTTTCTTTCTTTTTCTTTCTTTCTTTCTTTCTTTCTTTCTTTCTTTCTTTCTTTCTTCTTCTTCTTCTTCTTCTTCTTCTTCTTCTTCTTCTCTTTTTTTTTAGAGAGCATTCACTCAACATAAGCAGAGAAGAAGGAGAGAGAGAATCTTAAGCAGGCCACTGGTCCAGTGCAGAGCCTGATATGGAGCTTGATTTCATAATCCTGGGATCGTGACCTGAGCTGAAATCTAAAGTCAGACGCTTAACTCTCTGAGCCATCAAGGCACCCCTAAGAATACCTTTTCTAACAGGACTACCAAAGGACAGAAGGAGGGATCCTACAGTAAAGGAATTCTATATTACCAGTCGTCTTCAAGAAAAGTCAGGAAAGCACAGTTCTTGTGGAAGAAATTCCCATATTGAATAGGAAGTAGGAGTGGTTTATCTGCAAGTTCTTTTCCTCACCTAATGTCCCCTTGATTATTCTGTGATTCAATATGAAACTGGGACAAATAGGAGCCAAGGATTCAAGTTGAGTTATTGGTAGAGGGAGGGTTCAGGATCATGGATGGTGTTTATTAGTCAGGTTGGACAGATCTGTTGAAGGGAAAGGGGATCATAATCTCACTGTGCTGTCCATATGTGGGTCATCTGGGTTCTGCGAGCAAAGAACTGTTCTCCTGGTGGGCTAGCATGGCTGAACTAGACAGGAACCACAAGCCCAGAAGTAACCCTAGCCTGGTCAGAAGTGTCACGAGTCTTCTTAACAGACACTAAACCATTTCAGAGTCTTTGTTCTTTTCTCTTTTAATCTGGGAGCAGCAAATTTCCTTTAAAGATTCAGCCTCTGTGATGGTGGGAGGTGACTTCAACTTTTATTAAAGTTATACCTGTCCACCATCTCATTTTGATGAGAATTGAGCTAATCTTTCCAGACCAATGATAGTGGATCTCAGCTGATGGGACATGGTGGTTTCATAAAACTCACCATGAATCTCAGCCTGGCCATTGTTGCCCAAGGTTCTAATCCCTCCCAGGTCTGGTATTCTGGCTATTTCAGTCTCCACTCCCTTGATCTGAGGAGCTAATGTGGACTGCAAGGACTTCGGCTGAGCCGGATGTCTCTTCATCACCTGGTTTCTCTCTTGAAATGGCTGTCATTTTGTCATCTCAGTGATATCTTCATGGAGCCCCATCTGCATGGACTGGTGACAATGATGTGCTTATGATATTCTTCCAAGAGGTCAAATCATACGCAAGGGACAAAGAAGGCAGCCTTAGCTCTAAAGAAATGTACACATACTTGGCAAAAGAAGCAAGTTTTTAAAATTTCAGTTTATTTTCCTTTTACTTCTTTTCTAAGGCATGATTACGGTTCTATCTCCTCTTCCATAAAATGTTTTAAATGAAGTCTTGATTATATTTATAACTACATATATATTTTTTACATATATATATATAAAATGCATATGCATTACAAAGTAAACATATGTAAATACATATGAAAAAAGAAAAAGAGCAAGGATGAAACTCACCAGAAACAACTTGCTTTGTTAAGGAGCAGCAAATGACATGAGCAGCAAAACGCATGTCAGTTAATACTATGTGCTTGGGATTTTTGGAGCCCATCTTTGTCTGGGACAGCCTTCTTGGAGCTGGGACAGGAAGACAATGAGACAAATTAGAGAGGGGAAAGGGCTTTTAGTTAAAGGCTACTTGGCTGAGGTGTCATGTTGAAGAAAGTGTGTCCTGAAGATAACTACCCAATAGATTACTGATCCCAAATGCAGTTTTCAAACAAGTTATGTGACATGAACGAGAATGCCGTGTGTGAGGTTCAGTGTCTTTTGTGATATTGGCAATCATAGTTATTCCATCAGACCACACCAAGCCTCAAACTGGGAATTTGAATACAGAATAGAGGTGCTGCTTCCACCTACGATCGTCCTTAACCTATTAAGCAGGACCAGTTGTACCTCTCTGACATAGTCTAAGAAACACAACTAAGCAAATGAGTGGGAGAGATGACTCCTGTACCAACTGTAGTGGGAATGACCCTAATGGAACAGAGCACATCAGGCTTGGGGCAACAACTGCCCCATTTAACTCCATTTAACTGCCGCCACTCTTTATATATTTTTAAATCATCTCCTACTGGAAAAAGCAAATGCCACACACTCAGAAAAGTCCAATTTGTTGCTACTTTGTAAAGCTAAACATGAATAATTTTTGAACTATTTACTGTTAGAGATGCCCTGTGCCAGGAAGCCTTCCAAAGATTTTGGTAATAGAAAGTGGACTTGACTTCCTCGGTAGAGATACTCCTTTCCCTATCAGGGAAAATGTGAGCACTCACCTCCCTGGCTGGAAGATCTGTATCTCATTTTTATAGTGTAGTTTTTTGCATTTAGAGAGTATTATTTGACACTTGTTAGGTGCAAATCGTTACTATGATGATCTAGGAAAAGAAGGCATTTCCACGACCTTCATAACAATGTGATACTTTCCCTCAAAAGATCTCAAAGACATTCTGTTGATTATTATGGCAGTTCCACTTAAAAAACAGGATTTAGACTTGGAAACATAGAATGTTAAGAGAGCACATTGGCAACCTCCTACCCCCTCGGTCTCTGTTTCCTGTGATGCTTGGGGTATTGGGGGGCAACCCAACCTCTAGTCTGCTATTCACAGCCACTGTCTATGTCAGAAAGAGCTGAGGCTGTTTAGTGTGGAGAAGAGAGGATGCCAGAGAGACGTGGCTACTACCATCTCCATCCATGAGAGAAACTATGGAAGAGGGCAGTCAAGGGAGCTCACTTTTCCTGAGTAACCGTACATGGCAGGCGCTCGGTCCGGCATTCTGACACATCTTACACATCTTACAGAGCCGTCACAACAACCTTCAGAGGCAGATCATTTAGATAAGGAAACTAAAAATCAGAGTCTTGGTAATTTCCCAGCTAGTAGCTAAGTGGCGAAGACAGATTTAATTCTATAGGGCTAAAACTCTTAAAGTCCTTCTATGACCGAGGATTATTCTGTACCATCTTATGGATAAAACTAGGGTCAGTGGGCAGATACAGCAAGGCAGTGGATTTTATCCCATTTAGTATAAAGAGGGAATTCTGAATTTCAGAGTGGTCCAGGAATGGTAGGGTCAGGGTGGTTGAGTAGAGGGCTGTCTTTCTGGAAGCTGTGCTGGATACTAACTCAGTGTGGGGTCATCATTCTCCAGTGTGTGTTCTACAGAATATTCTGTTTGAGGAGTGCCAAAGGCGTAGAGAAAGAATGGGCGTGGAGAGAAGAAAGAGGCTGTGTGGTTGAATAAATGCTAAGTTAAAACATGCCATTTCCCAGAGAATTTCTCTGAGGCTTTCACATGCTAATTGTGATTTTTGAAATCTACTAAATGAGATCTACAAAATGTAGAACTTCTTTCGCCTTGGAACTTGTTTCTCCTGGAAAATCTTCAGGGACTAATGTTCCAAAGGATGCAATCAGGAAATGCCATTGTGGAGTGTGCCAGAACACTGCAGGAGAGTGGGGTCAGGGGATCTTACAGCTTTTGCGTTTCTTTCATGTAGTCACTCATTCATCCACAGACCAGGAATCACTGAGTATTTACTGGGTGCCAGCCTCTAAGGGAGGCAATGGGGACACAAAGTAAGATCTCATCTCTGTCTCTTCTGTCTCCCAACCCAGGAGATTTCCCTCCATTCCCCCAAGCCATCACTTCACTCCAGCTACTCAGGCCCCCTTCCTATTCATGTATATGTATATGTATATGTATATGTATATATGTATATATGTATATGTCTATATGTCTATATACATATATAGACATAAATTTCTGAGTTTTAAAAATTATTTTGATATTCAATTCAATATACGTATCCAGGTATATATATCTATATATATATCTATATCTATATATATATATATATCTATATCTATATATATATATATATAATCCCAGTCAATATGTGTATATATATATATAAACATATCAAAATAATTTTAAATATTTAGATAACATTCCAAGTAATCCAAGTAATAGATTCAAAACATTTGAAAAACAGATACTAAGGACCACCTGTGTGCTGGAGGAGCATCCCTAAACTTTATACATGATGCCCCTTTATGCCCCAAACTTGCTGACCTCGTCACCAGAGTCCAAGTCTTTTCTGGAAGTGCATTTATCACCTACTTATATTTTAATATTTGAGAGGTCAAATCAGGTGACAGTGAGTTGAGTCCTAAGAATTTCAGGATGCTACTTACTCAAAGGTTTCAATTAAATATTAAACAATCATATGCCACATTCTAGGTGCTGAAAGGACCCTAAAAGGGTACCATCAGACACAAATTAGACTTTACCCTGTCTTTTTGCCAACAGAGCCAGCTGCTTATACATTTCAGAAATCCACCATTGTCATCAGACAAGCAAAAAAGGGCAGATCGTAAAATGGAATTTTTATTTAGACCAACCTGGGTTTCAATACAGGAAAGATTTATTTTCCTTCTCTTTTAAGGAGGAGTAAAGCTGTGTCTCGAGTTGCAAAATTGCTATCATACCTTGAACCAGTACCTGCTGAATGCCGACTGCCACCCAAACCTCTTCTGGTTGGGTTTCCAGATTCCTATCCTCTTAATTATTGTTCTCAGCTTCTGAGAAGAGAAAGGGCAGAGAGGTGAAGGTTTCATTCCAAATATGGGGGAAAGTCATGCATTGTGAGAAACAGCACCTTCATTGTTATTTTTACCTTTACATCTATGGAATGCTTATATTTTGTTTTATGTATACATGGCAATTTTTTAAAAATGTTAAGGAACAGGCGTTAAGCTAATTAGAATTAGAATACTTAATATGGGTTTTGAACTTCTGCCAGGAGTAGACTCCAAAGCCAGTTCTTCCTATTTGCATTGTTGCATTTATCCATTTCCAAACATTAGAAGATCCATCTATCAGATTCTGTGTAAATCCAGCACACAGATAATTTGTAAAAAAGCCTTCTTTCAAAATGTTCTGCGGTTTTTCTAATCTCGTCGCTTTTCTAATTTTCTGATCACATAACCTTGAAGTCGAAAGACACAGCCTGTGATAATCTGTGTACACTGTCTTCGTTATTATCACAGACATTTCTGGAAAAAAAAAAAAGAAAACACACACACAAAACACACACACACAAAAACCCCTTTCCACCCCCCGCACATTCAAAGCTGCCTTTAAAGTCCCACTTTGGTCACAGTTCAATCAGATCCACATTAGTCCTACTCATCAGACAGAAAAGTGTTCATGAGCATAAGGGGGATATTGACTTTAAAAATTTACTGGCGAGGCGTTCAGAGCCTGCAGGAATGTCAAAACTCCAACCTGCATTTTGATGTTTTTGCCTCCGGTTAGTCTTGACTGACATGCTTGGAGCACTTTGGTCTGTGCTCTGGCATCCATTAACTGTCCTTGACTCAATGTTACACAGGCCGTTATGGGCAGCTCGGTGCCTAATGGTTTCAGTGGATTAGACGCCCCAAGGTGTAAGGAAAACTCACGCCCCATTTTAAGGGCTCACATTGGCTATTCTTGGCTTCATTAGGGGGGCATTGTTTGATCCTAAATAATGAGAGCCTGTTAATTATTATTCTGATAATTGGGCCTCATGTGGGAGCATGGCAGAGCGGGAGGTGTTTTACAAGGAAGCAAGTTTGGAAAAGGGAGAAAGAAATGTCAAGGTTGAGGCGTCTTTGAGAGGAGTTTGTTTATATGCAAAGTGTTTTCACCTAGGTGGGGACGTGGTGCTCAATGGACGAGAGGGGAGCAGGCTTGGAGCGAGCTCAGGTCTATACTTACTTCAGCTACAGCAGATTACAAAATTACTACCTTGGGCGAGCCATTCAAAAAGGCTCACCAATCCCACGACCGAACCTGTAATTCCGCACAAAGAGATAGGGAATTGGTTTCTCCTGGAGGAGAAAGAGATCATAGGGAGAAGAGGAGTCCTGGTTGAATCCTATCTGCTCCCCAGGGAAAACTGTGAGCTTGGTTTCTTTCTGTGCTGCTGCTTTTGCTTTATTCCCCCATCTATGAAATGACAACCAAATCCATGAAGGGTATGGCGATAAGACTGCTGCCCAGTCTCAGAAGGGGTGGCTGTCTGTCCAGGATGCACAGATGTCAGGAGTGACTGAGGTGTGTGGGGAGCAGATGATCTTTGTGCAGTAGGAAGTGGTGGTGATTGCTGGGGGTGGGGGGAGTTGGGGGGTGGGGGTGGCGGAGAGGAGAGCATATTTCCCTGAGTAAGTTAGCCTCAAATGAACCTCTGAGATGCTGTAAACATTTTGCCTTTTCAGACTATCTGTAAGTCAAAAGGAGTGCTTTAACAGTATTAAATCTGGATTGGTCTCTCTTTCCTTGGTGTGTGCTGCTTTACAGTAGTCACATTCATTTTCAATTACGTTTCTGCCACTCGTGGGATTGCGGGAGAGAAAAATCCAGAATCTGTGAATCCACACAATATTGCCTCTTTCCTGGAATCCAAATAAGAGCCCGCATTGTTTCTATTCACTTGAAGGAAGGGTGGGGTTTCAACCAATGTCTCAATTTGAAAGGAGGAGGGAGGGTTTGGGGGAAGGTAAACTTGCATTTGAAGCTTTAACCGGGGGTTTTTGTCAGACTTAAACATACTTCAGGTAGAGCTGGCCAGCTGAGATGAGAGCTGGCCTGCCTGTCGACCAGGTGACAGTGACCGACAGGAAGAGAAGAAATAGAGAGAAGGACCCTACTCATTTTGAGTTCCAGTGCTATGTTCACATGACTTCGCTTGGTTCTAAATCCCACTCTTCCAATTAAACTGGAGAGACTATCAGAAGTACGTGTTCAAAACAGTTCCATAGCCTGGAGCTTTGGACTTGCCGGAGCCTTCTTCATACAGCTCTGTGATTCTCTTTTGTATGTGTGAATGTTCTTTGAGATGCACCATGGGAGTTAGAGCAGGAGGAAAGGGTGGGAGGGCCAGGGCCAGTGTTGGGGAATTGAAGAGTTAGTGGCCAAAACAGGTGATCCTGTCTGTGATCTCTCAGCTGTTCCTAACAGCTTCAATGCACCTCATAGGTTCATCAAAATGACACTGCACTTCACTAGAACATGGCATCCTAAGAGCACAGTTATTAGAAAGCAGAGCCATCTTGGATCCTGTGCACAGGGAAGTATTGAAGTCAGACTTGGCCAAGAGAGGTAGGCAGGTAGCGCCAACAGGCAAGTGGAGACCTAGACCTCACTTGACCACTCATTCATTAGGTGACCTTGAACTTAACTAAGATTCTTGGTCTGATTCTTCATCTGTGAAATGAGGTTATATATGCCAGCCTTTGAAACTGATAGGGATGCTATGATGCCAGAGTAAGGATGTAATCACAAAGTGATTTGGAAAAGTGGAAAACTATGTAAACATAAGGCATGCTATTATTTCCACAAAAGTTAGGGCAGTAGGAACTCTTAACACTCTCCCTGCCTTCCCTCTCTACCTCCCATCTTGCTGCTTTTTTTAAAAAAGTAAGCTATATGCCCAACATGGTGCTTGAACTCAAGATCCCAAGATCAAGAGTTGCATGCACGACCCACTGAGCCAGCCAGGCACCCGCGATCTTGCCATTTTGCATTTCTTCTTATTGCTGAGAGAATCAGCCCCGTACTCAAATTCCCATAAGAAGATCAGAGATATCTTCCCTTGGAACAGACTAATGACTCTTTAGAAATAGCACATATTATAGTGGCCTATATACTCATATCTGTTAGATTTCATGTAAATCATTGAAGCTATTGTTTTGTTGGTGTCTGAACACAGCGAGTTTGGTAGCAAAGAATATGTCACTTTTCTGCCCAAGATTCTTACAGGTGAAGAACATAAGGCTGACTAGGCCAACTGATCTTTAAACCAGGTTCCATAAGAGTTATTGAAATTCTTTTTCTATCTTTTTAGATTTTCATCCCATATCATTTCTTGAAATTTCAAGTTCTGGTTTTTATTTAGCCATTTTCTTTTTTATCTGTGTTGGAAAAGTTGCTTCATGTTTCCATGATGGGCAATGAAGCATGTCTTCCTGAGACTGCTGAATAGGTGTGACATTACTTTCCAAATCTTTACATTTTATAGACTTATTACCATGGTTCTGCAAGGCCTTGCCTTTTGCATCTGATGGCTCCTAATCTTTTTAGTTTGTTTTCTCACAGAAGCCTCTCTCTCTCCTTGGCCTGAAGTTCCAATTGCCAATTTTATGAGATGTTTTACTACCTTACAATTATTACAGAAACCATAGTCCCTCTCTGGAGAGCTCACAGTTTGCTAAATTAGAAGAATGATATATCATCAAGGGCCATGGGTCAGAGACACTCCTGGATGAAAACACTATTTTATAAAAAGGAAGAAAGCTTGGTTTATCCCCAGAACTTTTCTATTCCAAATAGGAAATCTTCCCCAGGTTTACTAGTTTACAGTGATGTCATCTTATGTCTTGACATTCACTAGGGCAGATGATTGCCAAGGTCTTTGGTGCCTTTGAACTTGTACAAATAGTTCCACTTCAGTGACTGTGACTCAGAAGGCAATCTCACAGCTGCTGCTCTGTCCTCTGGATGGCAGGGCATTTGTGTTTCGTGGATGAACCCTGGATAGTGGATTTTATGGCAAAACATATATTCATATTCTGTCTTGCTCGCTTTCAGAATCATTATAGAATGCTTCCTCTACTTTTTAGCTGAGGTTACATTGGCAACTCTTCTAAACTTAGCATTTCCTGTAACACAGAAAATATCTGTAGTTCAAAATAGCATGCTCTTTTTCAATGGCATGTTCCCTAAGAAAAGTACTTTGTCTTGTCTATCGGGCCTCTCTTCCAGCTCCCTGTCTTACTCACTAATGATGATGGAGGAAAAGTTGTAAATACCATAGATCACAGATTCTGTCAAGGTAAAGATCACTCAATGATCAAGTGACCACGGGGTGGATTAAAAGCTGAAGGAAATATTTAGAATTAGGCATTTTAACTGAATAGGAATCCAGGATAAGCCAATGTGGAGTGTGGTTTAGAAACACATCCAACCCCACCTCACCTCTCCCATCATCCATTTATGGGTTCACTGTGAGGGTAGATTATCTGTGGTGATTTGGGAATGCTGGGCCAGCTCAAACTTCCTAGAAACCCTCCTCCTCTCTTCTGCTTTGTGTCCTGAGGAAAAGTGATTGCAGAAGGAAGATTTTTAGGTTATTGTGCTTTGGATTATTCATCACATCAAGTTA
This sequence comes from Canis lupus baileyi, assembly GCF_048164855.1. Lineage (NCBI taxonomy): Eukaryota > Metazoa > Chordata > Mammalia > Carnivora > Canidae > Canis > Canis lupus. The sequence goes on from NC_132843.1 coordinate 69,689,908, forward strand.
ATTGAAAGTTGTTAATTTAGGAGAAAATATTTTTTTTTCTGACCAGGAATAAAGAAACTTTCATTCGATAGTCACAAATAACAAAAGCCTACCCAACTCAACTTGTTCAAAAACTTCTAGTAGGAAAAAAAAAAAAAAAAAAAAAAACTTCTAGTAGGGAATGGTGTGGGAGGCATTAGACAAATTTGTGAAGACATTTTCATGAATTCATTTCTCATTTTTCTTGTCACTGTTTTCTTGTCACTGTTCTGGTAGATATAAGACTTAAAGCAATTGGTCACACCACACTATCAAATATACTTGACAGAATCACCTTATTGTTTCAAAGTAAGTATTCTTATCCCATCATCTGGGCCAGGATGGTTTTCTAGAGCCTTGCGAATAAATTTGTCTAAGATCAGGAAGGACTAAACAGGCACAGCAGGCTATGTGCACACCTGGTGAAATAGACTAGTCAAGACAAGTCACCTGAGTTACGGCTGTTAAACCCCGGTATGGGGTCTTTGGTTCAATTTGAGTTACCTGGCAGGTATTTATGAAGAGAGCTCAGGCTTACTTCTCCAGAATTCTCTAATGCTAAACTCTTTCAGAGGCTATGGCTATGACACAAACATTTCCATCAGTTCAACTAATACTGCACAACTGATCAGAATGTACCAGGCACTATCCTAGATGCTGGAGATGGCTAGCTGAACAATATAGACATAATCCTTGCTCGTTTTGGCTTTTATAGTCTAGAAGGGAAGAAAGACATTATTAATAATGTACAACGGAAGAAAAAATATATAATTGCTATTGATCAAACTCTAACCTTCTTTTCTCAAGTAAACTAGTTCAAATGAATACTACTTTTCTCTCTGTCATTTTTTTTTTAACCTTACTTCCCCATGGATTCTTTTTCACTGAGTAAGGAAGGGCCAAGTAGCTGTCCCAAAGGAAACTGGTCAAGTCTCAGGCTTTCCAACTTCTATAGAGATATGTTGTCAGCCCCTGCTTTCTTCCTCTGTACCTTTAAAAAGTTATTTAAGATGGAAAAGGTTTTAACGTCTATCCCCCAAAAAGGAAATTTCTGTGTGTATCTATATGTCTATACACAGAGAATGGAAATCTTAGAGATTATCTCTAGGACTCTATTTTCCAAATCCATGAATCTCAGTGGTTCAACTGAAATCAAGTTGCCTACATCCCCAAACCCAGAAAATTCCTTAGCAGACTGGTTAGGGAGTCAGACCCAGGAATGTAAGAGAGAATTTGTAGCTTGGAAGATCTGTGTGGTGTCAGATGAGTAACCAGAATGGCCTTCTTTTGAGAACTTGTTGCCATTTGGCATGATTAACTCTAAGTGTCCTGTAGTTCTCATTTCCAGCCCAATTGCTGCACGGCCCTGATAAGTGTGCGTACAGGGGTGTGGGAAGGGAATCCACAGAGGAATGGAATTTTTGTGGTTTTCGTTTGTATTTACTTTGCGATTTTCAAATTCAAGAGAAGTGCACAATAAGAAATGGGTCAAGTTTAGGGGTGCCTGGGCAGCTCAGTCGGTTGAGCATCTGACTCTTGATTTTGGCTCAGGTCATGATCTCAGAGTTGTGAGACTGAGCCCTGTATTGGGCTCTGCACTGGGCATGGAGCCTGCTTGAGATTCTCCCTCTCCCTCTCCCTCTCCCTCTGCCCCTTACCCTGTCACATACTCACAAAAAGAAATATATCAAGTTTAGCAGAACTTTGTAGTAGACGTAGAAGGCTTTGATATACATCCAAGTAGATGGTAAATAATAGCTTCTAACGTTGTTAGCTATTGTACCTAATAAAATTTTTGACATAGATTTATTGCACCACAGAAGAGCAGAAACCATTTATCTTTTGGTAAGATGCATTTTGCACTGATTTAGAACAAGCATGTTCCCTAACCTGCATCTGCAGCACCAAGTGAAGGAAAGTTGGGTGGTCACTACACATCATTTCCATATCCTGAGCCAAAGGAAGTCTTCATGATTCATAAAGTGCTAAATCATTCGATTGAAGAAGAAAATAAAGACAATGTTTTTACAGAATGAACCATTTGATCTGGTAGTCCTCTATAAATGGCCCCTCTGTTTTCCACCATGCCCATAGGGTGGATTGAATGCAGAGTTGTGAAGCATTCAAATTATTCTTCAATTCCTTCTTGCTTCTCCCTCTTAAACTTGATTCCCTTCTACCTGTGTCTTGGCCTCCACTCTGTCCTCATTGTCTAGTTTCTTGACCATAAAAGAACCACCTCGTCCCACAACTTGATTTGACATTTCTGTTCATTGTTCTATATAAATACAATTTATTGAGCACTTGCTCCACACTAGATTCTCTCCTAGGCTCTTTGATTATCTCAAACACCAATAGATAGGTACTGTTATGATCTCCACTTGTCAGATTTTTCTAAATATTGCAAAAATGTTATATATATATTATGTCTAAAGCAGAATTCTTGCCCCCCCCAATAAATTCCCTCTTCTTCATTCACCTTGTGTTCAAACCAACTCCCCAGAGTCATTTTTTATTTCTCTCCTTCCCTCATCCCCATATCTAATCTTCCGGTGAGTATTGCCAACTGCACTTTTAATATTGATCACAAATCCAACCATTTCTTAGAAGATTTATTTATATTCTCCAAATTTAAAAACTTTGAGTTGGTATTTCCTCTCCCTTGAATATTCCTCCCTCAGATTTTTCCTCTGGCTGATATTATCTCTTCATTAAAATTTAAGTAAAATGTCACCTCCTCAAAGAGTTTTCCTTGCCTACCCGATGCCCCCTTCTCAGATTCTTTTATTTTGATTTAGTTAGTTTTATGTTAGCTTTCACTACATCTTCTTAGCTCTCACTCTGCTGTGTTTCTATGTTTATATTCTAGCTTTGCTGATAAAATGTAAGCTTCATTAGGGTAAAGAATTTGACTCTCTGACTACTTATAAGTAGTATAGGCCAGACATAGAATAGACACAGAATAGACAATAATACTCATCAGTGAGTAAACAGACAAGGAAACACAAACCAACGAAAATTGAGTAAACTTGCCCAAGGTTACACAGCTAGTAAGTGTGCAAGTCTTTGTCAGTCTGTCTCTAAAATGCTATGCTAAGTTGCATCCTCTCTTCCTCCCCATCAAATCACCCCTCCATCCTAGACTCTTCATTATGGTTTCCCAAGAAATCCAATGTCTAGCCTAATTCTTGCCAAGTAAGCATCTTCCTTCTCATAGAAAAATAAACTTCTTTAAAAAGATGCCTCAGGATGGTAATATGGTTATGCAATGGAATGAATCTCTGCTTCCAATTAGAATTCCAATCATGAAGGAAGAAGAATTGGGAGATATTTTAGAAGGCTATATGTTTTTTGGGTGGGTGGGAGGGGAGTTTTGAGAAAATGAAGACTGTTCTGTCCTCAAACCATATCAAGAAGATGGATCCATCTATGCAAAGACTACACTAGTATTATCATCCCTTCACACACGCAACAAATATACACAAGATGTAGTTGCAAAGGCGTTTCATGCATATTATCTTTTTGCCATCCTCAAAATAAGTAAGCGAGGTTCCTTATTCTTACTTTAGAAAAAAGGAGGCCAAGTCTCAGATGGCTAGCTGCCTGTCCAAGGACACCTAGCCAGTAGAGCAGGAGAAGATGTCTGTAAATTCTGAGTCCTCTCAGAAGGTCTCTACTCATTGCCTTGTAACATAATTTCCTTTCCGTGTTGTTCCTCTGACAGTGTGAAGCATGGTGATAAGAATTCTATATTAACAAAGGGAAATAGTTATGAATTCTGGTATACTGGGGAGGGGATCATCTTTTCATCAAAATAGAACAATTTTATTATAGACTTGAATGCTGATGCTCTGTTTTAAAAAAGGGGTGGGGGGACTTTTTATGTTTCGGAATTTCTGATACTTTGTCCCAGTCCTGGTCTCCCCACTGACTTCCTATTCTCTCTGCCCATCTTCTAGTCCATTACTGAATCTTTCTTTCCTCCTTCATTCTTAGTCTCCTTCCCTCCTTCACCCACTCCTTCCTTTCTTCCCTTCTTCCTTCCTTCCCTATTTCTTCCTTCATTTCTCACTTAATTGTTGGACAAAGTGGAGTAAAGGTAGAAATACTTTCTTGGCTCTAAGTTCTTTGGTCTCATCCTTATAGAATGATCCCAATTACTTGTGTTTATCCATAGAGACTCAACCTCAGGCTAGTAGGTTTGTTCCCTCCATCATCATCATCATCATCATCATCATCATCATGTCAATTTTATTAAGCACCTACTATATGGCATACAGTGTGATGATGGCTTTACATTTATGGTATCACTCAAATACTGAAACACAGAATGAGGTATTCCACGCATTGTACAGATAAGAAAACTAAATCCGAGTAATTTATCCAAAAGCGCATAGTTTGTAAGTATAGAACTAGGTTCTAAAATCATGGATGATTTCAAAACGTGTTTTAACCACTCTATCAGCTGTTGACATTACACACATATCTAGGTATCCTCATCCCTGGCAGATATCGCTAATCATTCATGATAGCTTTACTACCGAGCCCAGAGTCTTTCTTAATCCAGCCCTTCAGGCTACCCCTAGCACGTGTTTAGAGTTGGCATGGAGATAAAACTATTCTCATCGCTGGTTTTATCTCAACAAAGTATTTCTGATCTGCAGGGCTAGAGACCTCATAATTTTGTTTTGGGTTTATTTTCTTGTTTTATAAAGTTGTCATAGTCCTGGTATTCCCAGAGCAGACCTCCTGACAGCTCCAAACATTCTCTCCTTCATTTTCAGACTTAACCGCTCCCCTTTCTATTCTGAAAGCCTATGAGGCTTCCAGGCACCTTCCCCTTCCTCCAGCTGTAATCAGACCACTTAGGATCCATGGGTCAAAACCCAAAGCTACTTGGCAATCATCCACAGCCAAGTTGATGTAACTCTCTCTGTAAAAAGAGGTCCAATGCATAGGGGTTTTGACGCGACCTCTGACAATGCTACATCATTATGTACCAGGTTTGGGTTCCTAGATCATTAAAGAGAAACAGACGGTCAAATATATTTGACTGGTTTCAAGGATGAGGCATAGGACATCACACACAAGTGTAATGTTTTGCACTGGACCACATCTAAATGAACAGCTTCACTTTTTAAATATTTTTTATTTCCATAAAGTATGTCAAGGATTAGTAATTATTTCCTCCATGCTAGTATCTCAAGGCCCTGGGGGGACATGAGAGAGGGAGGAGGAGAGAAACCCATCACTAGATGGTATCAGGAAGTTTCCGTAGGAAGCATGGTGCTGACTAGCTAGGAAAACGGTAGGGAAGAAGGCGACTGACTGCTCTGTGAGGACCCTGTGAGCAGAGGAAGGCACACAACAGTGAATGTTGGGTTGGTAGAGGCTGCTCTGGTGCTAAAGTGGTATTTGCTTTTCAGTATAGAACAACTTCAGTATTTTCCCTGCACACATTAAAAAAGAAAGGGCGAGGCCAGCGGCAGGAATCTGCAGGACTGTCACTTGCATCTTTGGAAGCCAGTGCTCACCCCTCCCTGCTGGGAAGCCCCATCTACTTTTCACTCTCAGGCTTTTCCATTTGCTGAGCGCTGTTCCGGGCTCTCATCACTGAGTCTCCATCCAGCTGTTCAACACACTTGCTGTGCGACTTTTGACAAGTGAGAAGTCCTCCAAATCTCAGCAGGCTCAGTACTATAAGGGTTTATCCTTAACCCTCTTTGGAAATTGGAATCCTCCAGAGAACTTTTAAAAATATAGGTGTCTCTAAACCAACCTCTGCATATTGGCCTCAGGTATTGTGGGAAGGAGCTCAGGGAGGCATCAATATCTTTACAGGGGTTCTAGGGGGAGTCAAAACCACTGGACTGTGCAATCTTAAGGTCTCTTGTGGCCCTGACCAAGTCCATGTCTCTAAGGTTCCAAGCAGGGAGCAGGGTTCATCAGCGAGCTAGCGCTGGTGGACCGAGCTCTAACCCATCCACGGAGGGGCCGTTAGGTCATGGGGGTTGGGTTGGAAAGCTCAGAGCTGCCAGTCCTTAGGAAAGAGCAGAATGCAAGACCACCCCCTCCTTGTGGAGTTTGCAGTGTTTATCTAGCTGTCCGCATCAAGTGGGTGCTCAAAGTATTAGAAAGTCAGTGAAAGTGAGCTGGTAATTAGCTGAGTGGCTGCTCTGGGAGAGGTCATTTCAACCCCTCCACGACAGCAGAGCTTCCTCTTCTCCGCAGCAGAGTAGCGGTCGCAGCCTTGTAGCAGCGGCCTGAGCTGTTTTCCTCCCCGCCAGCCCTAACAACAAAAAGGAACTTCTCAAGGAAACTCTCCAGTGGAATTCAAAAGGAACAATAGACTCAGATTTGATTTGTTTAATTCTGAAATCAAGGTCACTGAAAAGTACTACAGCTCTTATCTGTGTGGTTTGGGTGGATTTTGTTTTGTTTTGTTTTGTTGTTTTTCTGTTGTTTTTGGTTGTTTTTTTTCTCTTTCTTTCTTTCTTTTTTTTTTTTTTACAACATCCTTCTTTTCATTTGCTGGTCCTGTCATCTCCAGAACTGTGTCTGTTACTGATCCTGCCTGTATTCAAAGCTGTTATTAAGTGGAGTCTTTTAGATTTTAGAGAAATGATAATGGTTCCAAAGATGACAGAAAGTGGCAGCTGGTGACAAAAAAACCCCTTGATAAGACGACAACAGTAAATCAAACTACCGCCACTTTTTCGTTTCATGTTTGTTAATACCACCTCGCCTTTTGAAGTTTAAAGCAAGGTTCAAAAAAGCCAGGTGCTGAATCATAATATTAAAGCAAGGAAGGAGCTCCATGAAAGCGAGGAGATCTGAGGGGGGAAAGCAACAAACACAGCTTTCAACTGCCTTTTGTCGGCCTTTCTGCAGATGTCACCAGTGGTTATCCCAGCAGAGGGTTCGGCTTGTAGCAGCGCCTCTGGCTGATTCCCGCTCTGCGTTTCAAGTGTCAATCAAAAAGGAAGGACGCAGCTTAGGTCCTGGTCATTGTCCTGTGAAAAGAGCCAAGCATTTAACATTGATTTAGCTCCCTCAATATACAAAGATAGAGCCAGCTTTGTGCATCGAAAAGGGCCTTTGGCAAGGTTGCTTGTAGAGCAATTCCATTGCATCCGATGCGCCTTGGTTTAGCTGTCACACTGCGGTGTCTGGAGCCCTCTGAAAAGTTATTCAGGATTGAGTGAGCAAATTAAAAAGAAATAACAAATTCCCCGCAAGAGCAGTGCTGGTTGTGGAAAAGGCCCGTTAGTGTCTCTGGGTCTTGAGAACATTTTAAACAATAACAATAAATATCCAGCACTTTGGAAATGGCAAGTTGGAGCAAGCAAGAGAGGAAACCAGACGCGACCCGAGAACCCTGATGGGCCCTCAGAGGGGGCAGCTGGGCTCACAACGTTCATTCTTCCAAATTCATTCTAGATTGTTTGCATCCCGTGCAGCCTTCCAGGCTGCAAGTTCAGACAGGTTTTTGTTGCACCTTACCTTTATTTATGTATCCATTTCCTGGGAGCAGACTCCAATTTGGCCAAACTGGGTGGGTAGGGGTGCGGAGAGGGACACAATTATAACAACAGAACAACAGCCGAGATTTACTAGATGCCTAGTGGCTGCTGTTGCTCTTTTTCTTTTTTCTTTTCTTTTCTTCTTTTCTTTTTTCTTTTCTTTCTTTTCTTTTCTTTTCTTCTTTTCTTTTCTTCTTTTCTTCTTTTCTTTTCTTTTTCTTTTTCTTTTCTTTTAATTCATTAGGTGAGTAATTATTTTCTGGACTAGAGTTGGCACACACTGCTACATTAGTTTCAGGTGCACGACATAGGGGTTGGATAAGTCTATACATGATGCTGCATTCACCACAGGTGTAGCTACCAACCGTCACCGCATTGTGGACCGGACCGCATTCCGGACCATATTCCCTCTAATCTCTATACTCATTTTTCTCTTCCTCCTCTTCGTTCTTCTTTTTGCCTTTGTTTTCCGACATAATATGTGATTACAGGATTATATTCTGGCTTGGGTTTTTACTTTTTTGACTGCTTGGTCCGGTGCCATGTGGACCCAGACGGTCCCAGGTATGGTTACATTTCTCATCTTGCAAATCTTCTCCTGATCACTTAAGAGTCAAGCTCCCTGAAACTTCCTAAAGTGCAGGTCTTGGGATACTTGGTGGTTTAATGTCTGTGATTGATGCTTCTTTGAGCATCCGGGTGCTCTCCTTCATTTTCCAGCTTTCTCTGCAGGTAGATTGGAGTCCTGGGATGAGTTTGAGCTCATGGAAACGTGAACAAAGTGGTGTATCACTTCTGCTTTGAGATACTAATAATCAGTATACCTCATCTACCCTTTTTTTTTAAATGATTTATTAATTTGAGAGAGAGAGAGAGAGAGAAAGAAAGAAGTGAGTAGGGGGAGGGGTGAGAGATTATCCTAAGCAGACTCCCTTACTGAGCACAGAGCTGATGTGGGGCTCAATCCCACAACCCTGAGACCATGACCTGAGCCGAAAGCCAGAGTCGGATGCTTCACGGACTGAGCCACCCACGTGCCCCTCATCTATTCTTTCTGCCCCTTGAAAGGCTGCATGTTGAGATAGCAGAGCCCTAAAATAGAAGCAACTCTTATCCCTGAGTAAAGGCAAGTGACCCTGGAGAGTCACCTGCCCCAGTGGATTTCTCATGAGCAAGAAGAAATAAGCCTTTTTTTTTTTTTTTTTTTTAGTTAAACCACTAAAGTAGAGTCTCACCCGTCATGTCTGATATACTCAGTTTAGCCAGAAGAATCCTGATTAGGCACTCATCGAAAAGGGGTGGTTCTGAAATTTTGGCTAGACATAGAGCTTTTCCCAGTAGCTGATCTTACTTGTGCAAACATTGCCAGATGATAGATGGAAACACAACAACACAAAAATGGTTCACTTTCCAGTTAGTCAAAGTTCTGAGTCCTTCATGATGAATAGTCTGTCATACCGAGGGATCCCCTCTTCATTTATGCCCACCCATACCCTCAATTCCTTTGCCAAATTGTCCTTTAGCTGCATCTGCCTGTCAACGTCTTGACTAAGGATAAACCAAACCATCTGCCTTTTTCACTCTTGAACCCAGTGTGACTTACAGGAAACAAATCAACCACGCTGATGAGTGTCACTGCTGATATTTGGTCTCCAGTCTCAGCTGCTCCTCAATGCCAGTTGGCAGTTTCATCACATGCCCTTAGTTTCATCTATGGTCCTCTTAGCAGATTATAATCCTTTCATTTTCACAGCAAAACAACAAGGGTAATTGACATGGTTTCCCTAAAATTTCCACCCACCCCTCACAGGCTTTTGTATTCCTCTCTCCACTGTCTCAAAAGATTCCTCCTTCTATCCAAGGACAAGCAACACACCCGTCTTCCAGAACCCATCTCCTAGGACTCTGCTCTATGAATTACCTCTTCTATTGCTGGCATTTCCTACTCCAATGGCCCCATCTTGCCAGCATAGAAACCAAGCCCTCTCTACATGTTTTTGGATTGAATGACCTTCACCCATATTTCTCCTTTGTCTCATTCCTTGGCTTTTCCCAGACCCACATAATCTGTTTTCTGTCTTCTCTGTTTCAACCAAAGACCTCCATATTACTGCACAAGAACATTTAGATAGTTGTCTTGCCTACACCTGTCTGTTCCATGGAGACCTTTCACCTAATGCCCTCTCCCCGCTTTCTCCACCCTTTGCTCCCATCGTGCTATTTTCTCCCAGCTTCCCACCCTTTTCTCTGGCATCTCTTTTGCAGTTTCTTTTGCTATATTCCTGTCCCTCTGAATGCCAGCCCTCTCTGAATGCCATCACTTGAGCTCTGCCTGTGGCCCTTTTTCTTTTCCAATGTATGGTTTTTGATATAGCTTTTATGATGCTGCCTGGAATCTGGGAAAGAATTGGGCTAAAAAAACTCAAAGTAATCTATTTGCTAATGGAAGAGTCGTTTTGGCCCAGATTATGGCTCTGTAATAGACTAGTAATTCCCCCAATACAATTGGATTTTAATTTTCCAAATATGTGACTCAGATTGCACCAATGACTGGATCTCCATCTATTTTTATCTCTGCACAGAGCTTCTATAGGTAAAGTGTCTTAGGTTTGGGACATCCCTTGTGCTATCTTGTGGTGATAGGGGACAGTGGGCCAACCGGTTATTGCTTCTTGCCCCAATGCATTGAAAAATGCACTTGTTCACCTGTGAACTTCTGAACTTAAGTACCTACCTCAGGATCAAGCTCTATTTCTATGAGAAATAAAACCATATACCTTTTTTTTTTGCTTTGTTCCAAAGATGTATCTCTAAAGAGTAGCTTGCTTGACTGTCCTTTCTGCTTTACATCTTTTGAATGGAAAAATTATTTCCTGCTATCTATCTATTATCTATCTATCTATCTATCTATCTATCTATCTATCTATCTACCTATCTACTATCTAAAGTAGGATCCACATGCAACATGGGGCTTGAACTCATGCCCCTGAGATTGAGAGTCTCATGTCCTACCAAGTGAGCCAGCTAGGTGCCCCCCAAATTCTCTACTGCTTTTTAATGCTTACTAACATTACTCAATAGTTTTACATGTGAATGTTTTGCTTCAATTTGACTTTAAACTCCTTGAGTCAGAGAGTATGTTCTCTGTTCCTTATAGCCTTATGCCCCATTCCTAGACACCCTCATGGACATATACCCATACTTACAATAAGACCTTATATTAAGGACATAGAGACAATCTCTTCTTCAATCCTTTCCTTCTTACTCTAGACACAAAATGCTTCTTTACTATAAGGATAATCTGATGCCTTTCTTTCTTTTTCTTTCCATCTTTCTTTCTTTCTTTCTTTCTTTCTTTCTTTCTTTCTTTCTTTCTTTCTTTCATTCTAGAGAGCATGCATGAGCCAGGGGGTGGGGGTGAGGGGCAGAAGGAGAGGAAGAGAGAGAATCTTAAGCAGGCTCCACGCCCAGTGTGGAGCCCAACATGGGGCTTGATCTCACAATCCTGAGATCATGACCTGAACTGAAATCAAGAGTCAGACGCTTAATCGACTGAGCCACCCCGGTGCCCCTGATGCCTTTATTCTTGAAGAAAATAAGCATGTTCGTTCTTTCAGAAGCTGAACTTCTCTGGGTGTCCCCATGTAGCAACTGGTTCAAGCCTTTTGACTGAAACTGTTAGTCTGGTATAGCAAGTCATCAACTTGAAGTGATTGATTCTTGTGGGTTACATACAAACACACACTGGTTTTGTGACTTCCTCCCAGCTTCCTAGCCATGATGACAACTCAGCTTTGAGTCTTACGCTGTGATTCATCTTCAAGCTTTTACTAAGTTGTTAAACCACCACAGACAGCAAAGGCAGTAAGTCTGCAGTCTGAAAAAGGTGAAGTCACAGGACCTTAAAAGGCAAAGAAAGAAAACTACTATGATTCCACAGACAAGCCAAGGATAATGTCATATACCACACAACTTTGTTTATCCTGCCTGTGTATGTCAGCTCTGAGGACTGGGGGCCAGGCAATCAGGAGGGTGAGAGAGACTTGTTTGGGACAGGAACCATCTACACATTGAATTTATTAAAGATTTAAGGGGCCCTTTGGGACTTTCCATCCAAAGACTATTGTCTCCCTCCAGCTGCTTGGTTGCTGTGCCTCCTTGGGGCACTCAGGGCCACAGTATAATGAAAATCTGATTTTATCACATCCCCGACCTTCAGTTACAACTTCTCACCCTCCAGTGGGTTCCTGAAAGGGGGAATATTTATTGCAATTTTTAACAGCAATTGAGACCTATCCCTATCCTCCATACTCTTTCCTCAAGTGTCTGGGGTACGACCTCTGAGTTTCCAAAGAATCATAGATCAAGAAGGGAATGGAGGTCACCACTCTCTTGATCCCTCCAAACAAACCCTGGAGGGCTAGGGAAAGTGCCTGGAGCCTCCAGACCCCCCAAAACGGTGTTAAAACTCAATGTGGAATGAGTGGGGGCAGCCCCACAGGGACAGTCTCGCTATGGGTCTCTCAGCAACTGGAGACTGAATCTAACCCTGCATCTTTCCCTTAGGACAATGATCCCTTTGCTCAGAAGACACCAAGTCACAGCAAAGCCACTGCTTGCCCTTCTCATTGTTCACCCTCCGTCGGTCTGTTTTTGTCTGAGCCATGCTTCATGGATCTCTGCTGCTGGGAGAGCTCACTTCACTCTGTGTCTCCAGCAGGTATTGGTCTTGTGCCTCTTTGACTCATGAACAACCAGGAAGTTTGTGTTTACCTTCTGTCACCCAAATAGCCAAAGGAAAGTGAAAGATAGACAAAGAGAGAATGAGAGAGAGAGAGAAGAAAACAAACAAAAAGAATAAGATCACATAGTTGGAGTTTTGTAAATTAAAAAAAATCTTCCTCTAGCATTCTGACTGAATCCAATTTTTAGTGTCCTTTGAAAGGATATTTGATGTGTGGGTGGAGAAGCAGAGTGTGGAGTGGAAAAGAGAAAACTGCATTTCAGTACAAGCCTGTGTGGGCTGTGTCCACTAGTATCAAGACCTGGCCTTGCGGTTACTTGATCTATTGCAATTCATCAGACAGTCAAAATTGGTATGAAATTCTGCATTCCACCTGGTCTGGAATAAACTAGCCACCAGGGAAGTGGGCAAACCAAATATTTCCATTCTGCTTCCATCTGGCCTTTGCTGTATCAATAGCAGACACAGATATGTCACTGAGACAGTTTGATTCAAATTCATGGATGGCTTCTTCCACACCCCACCTCTGAGAATCAATTAAAATGAAGACTCTGGAGCTGCCATCCTGGCTTTTCAGGGAGCAGCAGTGGCACAGGGTTCCAGCTGGGACTGTGGGTTCGGATGGCCTGGGAGTAGCCCTGGCTCCAGGGCCCACTAGCTGAGTGGTCTGGGGCAATCTTCACCCACGTACCTCAGCAACCTCAGCAGTAGAAGGACAATAGTGGTGGTGATGCACCTGCCTCACATGCTGTTGTGCTGATTAACTTAGATGATACACACAGAAAGCACTTGAAACAGTAACCGGTGCATACTGAATGGGCATTTGATATAACCATTACCACTATTTTACAGCAGCTTATAATAAAAGCACTCCATTCTCAATAAACAACTATTTCATTTGGGAGATTGAGAAGGGCAATTAGTATATGATTTAAAAAAAAATGTCAAGCAGGTTTGCTGTATAAAATAGGGGAGATGGAGATCAGAGAAGAAAATTAAATTATTAAGTTCACCTATAATCTCATTGCCCAGAGATAACTCATGTCAATATCTGGGTACTATATATATATATATATATATATATATATATATATATATATATATATATATATTGCAATCCATCAGAGCAGTCAAAATTGGTATGAAATTCTTCTGCATTCCACCTGGTCCAGAGTAAACTAGCCACCAGGGAAGTGGGCAGACCAAATACTTCCGTTCTGCTTCCATCCGGCCTTTGCTGTATCAATAGCAGACACAGATATGTCACTGGGGCAGTTTGATTATATTATATTATATTATATTATATTATATTATATTATATTATATTATATTATAAATATATATTTATATAGACTGCAAATATTTACATTTATGTTTATAAATACTTTTATTTTGTACACACACACAAATAAGATACATACATATACATATGTATCTTATCTCACAGGAACTATATAATACCTATTATTTGTTAGGACCTGTCCTTGTCATTTTAAGAAAGAGGGTACACTAAGAACACTGTTGGGGCCCCGATTTTCTCAACTCCCTTCTCTCAAGTCCTATTAGCAGTCCTCTCTGGCTACCCTAAATAAGACAGCTCCCCCCCCCCCCAAGCCAAAAAACCTTCTGTCCCTTGGCCCTGCTTTATTTTATAAGAGGCACTCCTGTAGTTTGTCATCTTTCTTTCCCACAAGAGTCGCTTCAGTTACCACCACATGTCCTGCTCCTAGTCTCACACAGTCATGGTCCTGGCTCCCTGTGTACTTCTCCCTCCGCTACTCACACTTGCCTAGCTACTCTGGGACAGGTTTCCTTAGTCACCAGCTAATGCATTCCGAGGAAATGCAAACTCATGCTCATCCTCTCCCAAGCAAAGCATGAGAGAGAAGGTAACTGCTCATAAATGCACACAGGAAATAGTTCACAGTGAAGTGCAAATGATTCTTTAGTGCCTGTAATTTTCAAGTTTATTGTATAAGGTATATGATCTCCATCACCTGTGAACAGGTAAACACTTGGTTTATACTTCTGTTTCATCACTTGTTTGGGTCTCCCTTGTGTTTCCGGTGTTCTCTTTACCTGCCCATTATATCATCGATATGCCAGTCCATAGGGGCCAGCCTGGGAGCTCTTTCAGGGCCTTTCCCCAGATCTAGTACACAGCCTTCTTTCAGGAAAGAGCTGAGCAGAAGGGTGCATGGATGAGGGAACTGTACCCGCTCTTCCATTTTTGTTCTTAAATCACTGAGAATCAGTCCTCAGATGGCACCAAAGAGGACTGGAAATGGACGGAGAGTTGATGTTTGGGAGTCAGGAGTTAATTCTCTGACAAGTGACATCTGTCTTACGTCTAACCTCAAATCTCCTTCTCTCCAAGTAGAAAAAAGAGCTACTCTGTAATTGATTTACCATAGCCAAGGTTATAAAATATTAATTATGGTTCTTACTCTGATAACTTGCTGAAAGGACAATGAATTGTTTCTGGGAGATGAGAACCTGACGTCACTTCCACGGGGCACAGTGCAGGGGGTGCGGTTTGAAAGCCAAGATGTGTGTGTCTGGAGGAAGCGTATGCACGTCGAGAACATACAGAGTGAGAGAAAAATAGTGAGCAGCCCCTTGGAAAGTTTTACCCAAGAGGTGGGCTCGGGGAGTCATCCAGGGAAGTCATCCAGGGAACATCATGTGATGTTTGGGCTTCGTGTCAACCTGGCTAAGCTGAGTCCCCACTTATTTAACCAAATGTTAATACAGGCATTGCGGCGAAGGTATTCTTATAATGTGGTTAACATCTACAATCAGCTCACACTTTAAGTGAAGGAAATTACCTTCAATTATGTGGGGGTGGGCCTTACCTAATCAGTTGAAGGCTTTAAGAACTGAGATTTTTCTAGGGAGAAGAAATCCTACCTCGTGACTGCAGCATCAACTCCGGCCTGAGTCGCCAGCCTTCCCACCTGCCCTACCTATTTCGGACTTGGCAGCCCCCTCAATCATGTGAACCAACTCCCTAAAATAAATTCTGTTAATTCTGTTCCCCTGGAGAACCACGATTGCCACCGTTGGGAGGCAGGGGCTACTCAGAAGGAGAGTCAGGTGGGGGACCGCCAAGGAAGAAGCAGAAAGAACTCAAAGACACTGCTGTCGCTGCTGTCAGAGAGGAAGGACATGCCAAGTAAAAGTGCATTTGAGACAGGCCTGGGATGCGATGTGAATAAAGAACAGTGCACTTGCCTCGAGACCAGAAACCACTTGGACCTCAGTGAGTGTCAGGATGGGTGTCATGGTCACCAGCATGGGCTTTACGCCTTCCCAAAGCTGTCCCGCTTGCCCTCCCAGTCGGCAAGGGCAGGGATTCACATGCCCACTTCACAGATCAGAAAATAAAGAGCCCCGGGGTATCCCAAGGCTGGGGCCTCGTGGACGCAACAGTGGAGTTTTACCTTGAGGAGACGGAATGATGCTTCAAGGCCGAGGTGAGGCAGGAGGCTGGCGCCAACCCCTTTGACATCCACCTTGGACCGAGATGGCTCTGCACGCCGAGAAAGGACATCCTGAACGTTAGAAATGATCTACCTGAGAATGGTCTCGAAGGCCGTCCCTGTGGATGAGGAGACATTTCGCAGGAGAACTGAAGCGGAAAGGCTTTGGAGGACAGAGTCTTTTCAAGGGGACGTTGAGTGGTGGCGACAAAAGTTACCCATTGGCAAAAACAGCTGGGGAGCCATCTGTCCGGGAGAAGCCTCGGGCCCGTTTCATTACCCCCTTTCCTGCATGTGTGAGAGGCCTGGCCGCCGTCAGGAGGCGGTTTATAGCACAGGGAACAGAAGGAAACCAGTTGGCCCTTGTATAACCTTGGCCTCATTAGCATCAACCCGAAGCCCACTGCACTATTGACTTCTAGTAAACATCCATCCAGCAAGAAGATTTCCCCGAGCCCTGCCTCAGGGGTGTTCAGACACCAGACAGGGCCTTGTCGCTTCTCCATCACCAGCTTTGTGACCCAGGAGTGGCTCCTCCCCACCCACAGCAATCCTGTGCTCAGAAACCACTCAGAAAGTTGGGGGGTGGGGGTAGGAAACCTCCCTGGTCCCCTCTCTGAAAAAGTCTCCCTTCACTCACTCCAAAGGGCCAAGCAAATAAACCCTAGAAAGGTGGTTGGGGAAGTGAAGTGTGCACAATTATATTTCCAACTGTTTTGCAAAGTTTTATTTCTGTACAGCAAGTGACACATTATCTTTCCGGAGGTCAGGGAATAATGCAGTCAGATTCTCGCAACATTGTGCGAGTTAATGTTTCTATTTGCCATTGTGTCCTGTGCAAAGAAAGGCAGCCGGTCACCTAGGGTTACCACAACACAGCACGGAGATGGTCCAATCCACCAGAAGTGCTTTGATAATGTTGGACACTATTGTGCCGACAGGCTCCTTCCTGGCCCACGCTGCATAATGGACCTCCGAGCGCTAAGGAGATAAATGATCCTATCCTTGGAGTGTCAGAGGTAGAGCTCTCCAGAAGCTGCATTCATAATTTCCTCGAACTTAAGGACTTCGATTTTTTAATAGTAATTGAAACATATAATTCAATAGAAGTGTCACTCTAATGTAATAATTGCCAAGGAAATTGAACCGCAAAGAAGTACCATAAATTGCAATTTACCTTTATTAGAGTACTTGGAGCTGGTAATGTTTTCTCATCAAGAAAGCCGCCCCCACCCCCAGATGTCTTCCCCTTCCATCTTTCGAATGTTCATCCTCATTCAGGCTGCCCTCTTCAGCAATACCTTCGCTTCGTCTTAGATTTCCAGTCGGTGGATTTGGCCCCTCTTAAAATGCTTATCATTGCAGAGTGTTTATATTAACTGCTCTGGTGAAAGCTTCATAATATAAACTTCAGTGAAACTCCATTGTCAAATGTCAGCTTCCTCACAATCCACCCAAAACGTTTTCTTTGCTTTTGTGGATATAAGTGATATAATGGTCTTTGTGAATTTAAAGGGCCGTGTGAATAGCAGTTGTGATTCTGCACATCTTTTTAAAGATGAAAATGATCTTCTCCTAGGTCGTCTTCGAACACCACTGAACTAACTCCAGGACTTCGAGTAGCACAAAACAAGAAGCCTTAGTCGCCCTCCTCAGGAGGCGTTGCTTGGAGCCATCTGAATGATTATCATCATTATTCTTCCTAATTGTTGATAGGCAGTGAAGCACTTCATCTCCTAGCGCTGCGGGAATGCACAACCTGCTCACTTCCTATCCCACCCCCGCAATCACTGAGCCATTGTGTCCCCCTCCCGTTTGTGCCGGATTCTGACCCATTGTCATAACCTCCCTCTCCCCTTCTTCCACTCAACTTACCGTGATTTACTTGGAGGAAACATCTGGCCTGAGACTGACCCAAGACAGGAGGCTCTTTGGAACTTGATGCCTGGAAGTTTAGAAAGCAGGTGTCAGAACTCAGTCAGCACCCAGGCAGGACTCAGAAGTGTCATCATTCCCATGACTCCCGGAAGCCTGTGGCAGGCTTCAGGTTTGATGAAATGAGCAAAACACAGAGGGGAGGGGATCCCTGGGTGGCTCAGTGGTTGAGCGCCTGCCTTCGGCCCAGGGCCTGATTCTGGAGTCCCAGGATCGATTCCCACATCGGGCTCCCTGCATGGAGCCTGCTTCTCTCTCTCTGTGTGTCTCTCATTAATAAATAAATAAAACCTTTTTTTAAAAAAGCACACAGAGGGGAGAGAGACTAAGCGACAAGGAAAGAATAGGGTGGGAGCAGCGAATAAAAGGAAGGGAAGAGAAGCCTTAGGGAGGAAAACAGGCTAACCGCACACCTCCTGGAGAAAGTCTATGACATAGAGTTAAATGGGGGATGGGGGGGGGTGTGGTAAGATACAAAGTACATGCCATTATGACTATAACTATTAGAGTCTATATTTATGAAAGTAGAGAAGGGGAATAGAATTTGCCAAAATGATGGATGAGTATATATACGTATATATATAAACACACACTTGGAGCTGGTAATGTGTATATATATAGGTGGTCAGGATCATATATTATTTCTCCATTTTCTGGAATTTCTATTACGTACCATCTTTATAATAGGAAAGCAGGTACAAATGTGGTGTTAGGGAGCCGAATGTAGGGGCCCAGCCAGAGCCACACTTTCAGGCCCTTGCAAGCCCAGCCCCAGCCTATGTTGTGTTGAAGTCCATGGGCCTGGAGCAGGGAAGGGCAGTTTGAAGTTTTACCCACAGCTGGGTGTTCTCTGCTGTCTCTGCTCAGAGCCTACCAGGCTTGAAGGATGAGCTGACTAAAAGTGGAAATTGGTGCTTTATGTAGGGATGTGCTCATCCCAAAGGACCAGTTTAGAATTCTTTCTAAGGCAGGAGCAGTGCATGGCAATAAGTGATTCTCTCTAGATGTTTGAATTCAGTTTTTCTTTAATGGAAATGTATTCTCATTATTTTTTCCTTCCTTCCTTCCTTCCTTCCTTCCTTCCTTCCTTCCTTCCTTCCTTCCTTCCTTCCTTCCTTTCTTTCTTTCTTTCTTTCTTTCTTTCTTTCTTTCTTTCTTTTTCTTTCTTTCTTCAGCCATCCCCCATGGCAGCACATATACTGGAACTGGCACCAAAAGAAGTGAGTCTTCCTGCAAAGGATGGCATAAAAAGCCAGAAACATCCCATCGTAAATATGTACAAAATGTTCTGACGTCACCCAGACTTGAATTGTCACCCTCCTTTGGCAATCTAGTTAATCGTGCAGGGCCTCAGTAATCTCCATGGCTAAATGAGGGTCATTTATCCTGCTTCACCAGGTTGCTGTAAGAAGGTGTAGAGAGTGTAGCATGTGTCACCTACTTGGAGCATGGAAGCAGTCAACAGGTGGAGTTCCCACTTCCTTCCGACCCAAGGATTCCTGTTCATTCCTCTGCACTTCAGTGGACCTCCTCTACTTCAAAAGAACTTTGAATAACACTCTGGGAGGACCTTACCCATTATTAAGTGCATTTAGACATGCTACTGATTGAATCATGACCATAAAATGTTCCAACCAGATAGAACGACACACTTGTAAAACACACTTGCTTGACAAGTTCCTGTGTCTAAAGGCTGTGGCTGGAGAAATGCTCACTGGACTAGGAACAAGGAGTTCCAGGCGTAGGTCCAAATTGCCACAAATGTGTGGAGTGACTTTGGGCAATATGCTGCTTCTCACACCCTTAGTTTCCTCATCTGTAAAATGAGAAGAAATGGTCAAAAACAGGAATTTTAGCATTTATTCATTTATCGTTTAATATCTATGTATTTACTTTAGAGAGAGAGACAGTGTGAGTGGGGGTGGGGGAGAGGGAGAAGGAGAGAGAGAGAATCCTCAAGCAGACTCCTCTCTGTGCAGGGAGCCCAACATGGGGCTTAATCACATAGCTCTGAGATCATGACCCGAGTTGAAATCAAGAGTCAGATGCTCAACCAAGTGAGCCACCCAGGAGCCTTCAAAATCAAGAATCTTAAAACACGCTATAGCAATACTCATCAGTCTTGGCCAAAACAGAGATACTCTGGTTGTGGCAGTGAATGTCTGGTGACCCTCCCCTCCCCCAGCTCCACCATGTTGGTGGCTCTCACTCCCTGGTGGTTGACCTTGAGGCCTATCTTCAAGGCCACAGTGCTAAGCTGCAAGCGACAGATTTTCACACTCTCTTGAACCACTTAGCAAACTGCCCCATCCACAATACCACATATTTCTATTCCATTTTATTAACACCTAGTCACAAGACATGACTACCTATTTTTAAAAATATTGTCAATATGTGCAACACATATTGTCATATGGCTTTGTCCACTTCCATTTCTGGACATTGAAAGAATATTTAGCTTATATTTTGCTTTCCTGTGTCTGTCACTTTCTTTTCCCTCCTCTTCTTCTTCTGTTTTTTCCCTCATTGGCTTACTTTGTTTCCTTCCTGCCTTCTTCCAGAAGGAATCATCTTTCTTGCTGACACTCTCCTGAACCCCTCAGCTGACTCCCTTCTGGGGATTGCCTTGTGTACTTAAGAGTGAGGAGAGAGAGGGGCAGGAAAGTTAGCTGCTGGATGCCTGTCATTTGGGAACACTTTTCTCTCCCTCCTTCCCCGGTTGTTTTTCTCCGATTTATGTTCCAAGCCTTTCCCATCTTCCTCCAGACATCCCCTAAACCATCCCAAGGAACCATTGGTGGCAGCATTACCTTGAAGGCTTTTTAAAAATCCCAGTTCTCGAGTCTTATCCTCTATCTCCGAGGCATGAGTTGAGGAAATAGATGATAAACTTAACTCTCAAAGTGATTTTTCATATCCTTCAAATCTGAAAACGAACTACTTTTCAAATCGCTTTACCCATGCCCCCCATCTCCCAATCTCTTGCTCCTCGGCTTCTTTCCCCTCTGTTTTCATCCTAATTACCAGCTAACTGGTGGATGTCACTGCTACTTCAGCGCGCTCCCACTCTGGATCCCTAATCATGCCCATTGTGCTCCTCAAAGCTAAGTCAAGAATTGCTGCCTTTTTATTTCGCTCTCTCTATATATTGTAGAAGGAAGCAGGTCCTTGCCTCTTTTGTTGTCCCTACTTCTGGGCTGAGCTCCATTTGCTGGTGAACGGGGCTTATCTTCACTCCCCCCTCTAAATACTGTAACATTCAGCATCCTTTCATGTCTGTGCTTTTAAAGTAAATCTTTGGACAATTAAAGATATGAAATGGCTAAATAGAGTTTCTGCACACGTTGTTCTCTGCTTTTTAAAGGTTTAATCACACTTAATGGCTCTCTTCAAAACTTGAATTTTCCATTTTGGTGTTTTGACTCCATTGAAAGAGTTTACTAATATTCTTTCAAAAGTATTCTCTGCTCAAATGAGCTATTCAATAAAGTTTTATGCCATGCTATAGGATTTACGCTAAATGGAAAATAATTTAAAGGGAAATCAGAGTTGGGAATGCCATCCCTCTCTACAGGTTTTGTTAGTTAAACCGTAATTGTCAATATAGAGTCCATTAAAAGTTGGTATAAAGGAACAAGAATTATCATTTAGGTATAAGGGAGACTGTTTCAAGTGTCATCTTAATACCCTTTTTCCTTGAAGATAGTTTATTGCTCGGCCTTGTGATTCTATAAATAGAAACTTATGATAAATTCTTCTTCTTCCCTCCCTCCATCACATTTCCCTTCACCTCCCCTCTCTATTTTTTCTTCCTGAGGAGTAGTGAGCGAAGGATTAGGGAAAAGTAAAAGGAATCCATTTTATGACCAATCTTCTATTAAAGATCGTTTTAAACAAATCATCTTGACTCTTCCGAGTCATGGTCCTGCTAGGTTGTAGTTTGCTCTTACTTGTCACCGTCAGGAGTAGGAAGCCAGCTGGACACGGAGTCCCCCCTGGGTCATACTCACAGTCCAAATGATAGAGTTTGCCACTCGCAAGGGAAATTTAGTGGAAAATAAAAGCCAGTCCTCCCTGACAGCATCTTTACTAACCCCGAGACTCTCTGGTAGGCTGGGTAATATGGATATGCACATGACACTAATGAGGTACATCAACTCAGAGAAGGAAAATGAATGTTATGGATCCGTGACCTATAGGAATGACACCACTTCTCCCTAAGGCCTTCTTCTTTGCCTGCTTTCTCCTTTTCTTAATTCTTTCTTCTTACAGGTAAGCATGGAGTACTTGCAAAATGCCCAGTAGCATGCTGAGTACTAGAACAAGTTTGAGAAACTTGTGACCTGACCTTGAAATGCTAACAGTGGGCTAAAGGAGCAAGAAGTAATGTAGGTAATGGAAAGAAAAACAAAAGTCATGATCCATGATCTAGGAATTGTCAATCGCTTACTACCTGACCACTGAGAAAGCCTTTGACTTCTCTGCGATTCAGTACTTCTCTTTCATTAAGGGGGTTCTGAAGTCAAGTAATAGTCATTGCTATCTGAACGTACCTCATTATTTATTTATTGTTTTATGTCTCCTCTTCCTCCCTAGTGTGTAAACTCCATGAGAACAGGAACCTGTGCTGATTATTCTTCTCTGTATCCCGTGCCTAGAACAGAGGCTGGGCTAGAGCAAATGCTCTATAAGTGTGCCCCTTGGAGATGTTGCAGGTTCAGTTCTAGACAACTGTAACACAGCAAAGAGTGCAATATAGTGAGTCCAGTAAATGTTTTGGTTTTCCAATGCATATAAAAGTTATGTTTACACTAATTTATTAAATGTATAATAACCGCATGTCCACGAATTGGACATACCTAAATTTGAAAATACTTTGTTACTAAAAAATGAATGCTAATCATCATCTGAGCTTTAAGTCAGTCGTAATTGTTTTGCTGGTGGAGGGTCTTGCCTCAATGTTACTGGCCACTGACTGATCGAGGGGACAATTGTTGAAGGCTAGGGTGGCTATGGCAATTTCTTAAAATAAGATAATAATGAAGTTTGCTGTATCCATTGACTCTTGCTTTCATGAATGATTTCTCTGCAGCATTTTTGTTCCTTCTCTGATTAAGTTTTATCTTGATATTGCAGCCATTCACTCACAGTCGTCAGGCGTTAGTTCTCATTCTCGTTCTCTCGCTTTTTCTGCCACACCTTCTATTATTTCCTCCCCTGAAGTCTTGAACCCCTCAAAGTCATCCATGAGAGTTGGAATCACTTCTTCCAAACTCCCCTTAATCTAAAATGGTAAATCTTTTCCATAAAGTTTTCATTTTACTTTGCACAGATTAATTAGAGGACTCACTAGCTATGGCAGCTCTAGCCTTACAAAATGTATTTCTTAAATAATAGAACTTGAAAGTCAAAATTACTTCTTGATCCTCATGGGCTGCAGAATAAATGTTGTGTTAGCAGACTTGAAAACATTAATCTCATTGTACATCCCCATCGGAGCTCCTAGGTAACCAGGTGCATTGTCAATAAGCAATAATCTTTTGAAAGGAATCTTTTATTTTGAGCAGTAGGTCTCAACAGTGGGCTTAAAATATTCAGTAAATGATGATGTAAACAGATGTGCTGTCATCCAGGCTTTGTTTTTCCATTTCTAGAGAACAGATTTGGCATCATTCTTAAGGGCCCTAGGATTCTCAGAATGGTAAATGAGCATTGGCTTTAAGAGAAAGTCACCATCTGCGTTAGCCCCTAAGAAGAACATCAACTTATCCTTTGAAGATGTAAAGCCAGGCATTTACTTCTGTCTCTAGCTAGAAAATACTGGATGGCATCTTTTTCCCCCCAAAAAGGCTGTTTCTTCTACATTGAAAATCTGTTGTTGAGTATAGCCACTTTCATTAATTCTCTTTAGCTAGATCTTCTGGATGACTTGCTATAGTTTCTACATCAGCACTTGCTGCTTCAACTTGCACTCGTATGTTACGGAGATGGTTTCTTTCCTTAAAACTTGTGAATCAATCTCTGGTGGCTTCAAATCTTCCTTCTGCAGCTTCCTCACCTCTCTTAGTCTGCATAGAATTGAAGAGAGTTAGGGCCTTGCTCTGGATTGCACTTTGGCTTAAGGGAATGCTGTGGCTGGTTAGATCTTCTCTCCAGACCTTTCGAATTTTCTCCATATCAGCAATGAGGCTGTTTCAATTTCTTATCATTTGTGTGTTCACTGGAGTAGCACTTTTAATTTCCTCCAAGAACTTGTCCTTTGCATTCACAACTTGGCTAACTGGCACAAGAGGCCAAGCTTTCAGCCTATCTTGGCTTTTGACATGCCTTCCTCACTAAGGTTAATCATTTCTAGCTTTTGATTTAAAGTGAGAAACATGTGACTCTTCCTTTTACTTCAACACTTAAAGGCCATTGTGGGGTTACTAACTGGCCTAATTTCAATATTGTGTCTCAGGGAATAGGAAGGCTTAAGGAGAGGGAGAGAGATGGAGGAACAGTTAGTTAATAGAGCCATCAGAACACACACATTTGTCTGCTAAGTTTGTTGTATCATATAGGCGCTGTTCATGGTGTCCCAAAACAATTACAAAAGTAACATCAAAGATCACTGGTCACATACCACCAAATATAATATAATAATATTGCAAATATTATTAATATTGCAAATATAATAATATTGCAAAAGCCTGAAGTATTATGGGAATTTCCAAAACGGGACCCAAAGTAAGCAAATGCTGTTGGAAAAATGGCTTTTTGAGGACCAAACTACTAAAGTCCAAGCATGTAGACTTGGTAAGATTTGCATTAGATGGAAGACAAGAGGAATATCATAAAAAGATAGTAACAGAATGAGCAAAATTATGTAAAGCAAGTTTTTCAAAAGTACTGAAAGAGGGGCACCTGGGTGGTTCAGTTTGTTAGGTATCTGACTCTTGATTTCAGCTCAGATCATGATCTCAGGGTTGTGGCATTGAGCCCCCCCAGGCTCTCTTCTGGACAAGGAAACTACTTAAGATTCTCTCTCCCTCTCCCTCTGCTCCTTTCCCACTTCTCAATTGTGTTCTCTCTCTAGCTTTAAAGAAAAAAAAAAAGATACTGAAGAGACCAATTTGCACTCAGGGGTCATGGATTTGCTCTGGGAAAAGTTGATATGGGCTAGCTTCTGGAAAGTCTTACATGCCAATAGTAAGCCAGTGAGGAGATCAGGAAGGATTTTGATTAGGATGTTACTTCAAGGAAGTAATGTTTTAGGGAGATTAATCAGGCAGCAAAGTATGAGACTGAAGGTGGCAGAGAGATCAATCAAGAGAACACGAAACTAACTGAAGCATTCAGTGACAAAGCCCAAGTTACAATCATGGGAGTGGAATCTGAAGGAAAGGAGCCCTGACAAAGTAAGACTCCATGGAACTGAGATGCTGAGGAACTATGAAGAGATGAAGAAGAAAGCATTTAAGGTAGATGAAGACTAGAGTTCTGGTACAATCAGTAGAAATGGGGAAATGGGGAGGGAGGCCATTTTTGAGAGAAATATAGCAAACTTGTTTTCAGTTATTTTGAGGTGTTGGTGGAACACCTAGGTGGAAATGTCCAGCAGGCAGTGGAAAATGTAGGGCTGGGAAAAGTAATGTGGGTGAGAGCCAAAGATAACAAATGTGAAAGTCATTCCCTCTGAGGTAACAGAAAATCATGGGAGGAGATGGCTTCTTTGAAGAAGAGAAAGAAGAGCAGAGACCCAAGAGCGGAGCCCAAGTGAATGAGTCAGTTGATGGTGAAAAGAGGAGGATGAGGGATAGGTACAGACACTCAGGAAGGGGCAGGACCTAGAACCAAGCCAAGAGAGGGAAGACTGTAAGTCATTGTAGGCAAATGAGGTACAATATATGAAATGCTTAGCACCACAGCTAAGGCATGATATATAATGAGTATAGGGATCATGACAATGAAAATCCTTGTTAAGTATGAGGGAAGAGTCACTCATATCAGGTGCTATGGAGACATCAAGGAAAATGAAAATTTGGAAAGGCCTTTAGATCTGCCCATTAGGAGGTCACTGAGGAGAACAGGAGGGAGGCAGAAAAGTTGTTCTCCATGCAAACCTATTCCCCAAGGTAATTTTATACATTTTCAGCCTTTCTGGAAGAGCACATGCTGGAAAAATCCTATGTTACTGTATCATCTCCAATCCACATGGAATGTCACATGGGGAAGTCTTTATAAGCCATGTGATGGCAGCCTAGTTTGTGTTCTTGATTATGAGCAGGTCAACCATTCCTGATTAATTTTACCCAATAGAAGAGGAGAGACTGGTTTTCTGTCCCTGACACCTGACATCATCACTTCTTTGTTTTGCTATCTTCTGGAACCAAGCTCTCAAATAGCATGTGTTCAAGATTCAGGGGAGGATAAAGTAATAACATGTTAAACAAGGCTTTGTCAAGTCTCGAGCTTCTACAAATTTCTTTCCATTCCAGAAAGACATGTTAGGAGACCGGATCTCATTAGCTATGGAGCTGATCTGACACTTAAATGTGCTAGGTTGCTGGCTGGCTGCTTGCTAACATTTTGGGTTGCATTTTAAAATATCCTATCTCCAACATACATTTCCCAATCTGTCTATTTAGACTTGTCCTTTAAAGGTGGCAAAGGCATGAATCTGCAAGAAGAGGTCAAGCTTAAAATACAGAAACTATACTGTGTCCCCACTCCTATCACCAATGGGTTTCAATTAATCCTAAAGAACAAATGGCTTACAACAAAAAATTGTAAAACCATGATTTCACTTTATAAGGTTTATCATACTGTCCCTAAAAGCTGGTGATAGGGATTGATTTCAAGTTTCTTAGGGCAGCTGACTTGGATTACCTGTTCTGATAAAGGTCAGGGCTGGGGTGGGAAAGGGGGTTGGGCATAGGTGTCTGAGTTTCATTCATTTGTTTAGTTAGGAAAGTTTCTTCAGTTCAACAAATAGCGAGAGTCTAGACAGGCTGTACTGGGGGCTGGGGATGCAGTGGTGAAAGCAGTAGCTTTGTCCTTAAAAGACTCTAATCCGTTGTCTGGACAGACTGGGGCAGATCATTACAAATCAGAGGGAAGTGCTGGGGCAGAGAAGAATTAGCAGTAGCAGTACCCTCACATCAGAGGAATCCCTAGCCCTGACCTCGCAAAGTCTTTATGAGGTGAGTTAAAGGGACTTTAGAAATGCAATTTCCCTTTTATCCTGAAGAGGGATTTGAGCAGAGATGCCTTGTCAGGGTCACTGCAAGAATGTTCTATCTTGGTCTCTCCGCTTTCCTATTCTCTCTTCTCTCAGGGGAAGTGAAGAAAATCCAGTCATTACCAGAGAAGCCTAACGAAGCTTCACTGTGCTTGTTAATACTTTCAGGCTAGCTCCCCCATCTAAACTAAACAGAGAACAGATTAAGACCTTCCCGGGGTTGGAATCCACCCAACTCCCTGGTGGGAACCTGGTGTATTGGAACTACGACTCCAACAGGGTGGCAGTGGAGGAGGGTGTCCAGGGGCTGGTGGCTTAGAGCCTGTCACGGTGGCCTGGGGGCTTGTTGGAATGGACCAGAAGAAAGAAACGGAGAGCAGGGGCAAGAGGCATCCACTCCAGAGGGAACTTTCATGGGACGAAAGGGCCTACTTCTGACTGGCCTCTTGAGGAAAGCAAGAAAGTGGTAGGGAGTGACAGACCCGAAGTGACCAAGACTGGCATAAAGACACTCCCTCCACCTGTGATTTTCCACAGCCTTACAGACGGGCAAGCTTTTCAGCTTCACGTTTGACTTGGGTCCCTCCCACTCTCCTGCTCCAACATGTGACCTTGGGAGGAACCAACGCTCTCCCATGCATCTAGGGTTGCAGCGTGCAAGGCTTTAGCACTGACTCCCCATTCCCTGCCCCCCCTCCTGCTGTCAGAGGGACCCATACAGGGGTCCAGGAGAGCTTGGGCAATATTGAACCAGACCTTGTGCATTTGCTGGGGCTCCAGAGATGCTGGGAAAAGACAGGGATGGTCATTGGGGTCCTTTTGACTTGATCGCCCTTTCACTTTTCGTTCCTCAAACTCTGATAGCAGAGACTGGCCCATAAGAGGATTTGACAGGCTGGCAAGCAGGCTGATCTTGGACCCTTGGGTCTTAGGGGAGGAGGTGCCCCAGAATGGGAAGGAGAAGGACAGGCAAGGCGGGAGTGCTGGAAATAAACCTCACCGGCAGCACTGCAGTTGCTCCAGGTTAGCCCTTCTTGGCTCTGGGAGATTTGGAGTCTAAGACAGCCTCCCACCTCCCCCTCCGGGGTTCTCATTTCCAGGAGAAATAGCTTCTGTCTCTGCACGTCTCCCTCAACTCTCAGCAAGACCGGAACAAGCACATGAAGGTTGTAAACCTGCTACTTCACTGGGGCTGTTTATTTCCAGTCGACAAATATTGTGCCAACGTTCACTTCAATTAGGAGACACATTTGACAATTTGACTACTCCATCTGATGCCTCAAGGGCAAATTTCAGCTCTTTCAGGAAGGGATAGGCCAATAACGGATCCATATGAATAAAATATACAGACAAGGAACATTTGCAGCAGTTTGGGGAACCACCTTCTACAGCAAGGAGAGTAACATGTCTACATGAAAACAAAATTCACATAAATAAAGCATGGGGCTTAAACTGGCGTGAGGCAGAGAATTCAGAGTGAAGGCTATGGTGCCTGCTTGCCCATCACCTGTCCCGAGGTGGGAATTAAGTGAGAATCAGGCCTAAGAAGGTTAAGACATTTGTAATTCTATGGGAGAAATCACCGCAGCAGAGTTCAACTCACTAAGACGCCTGCTAATTTCTTCCAGCTTCTACTGCATCCTAGCAACGGGAAGTTCTTCTTGGAGTCTAATGTCAATCCTCCTGTTTCATCCTTTCTCTGCTTTTTAACCCTGAAGACAAGCAGAAAAGCAGCTTAGCATCCTCCTTTCTACAGCTTTCCAAGTTCTGGATGGTGTAAATCAAGGACCGGGTCCTGAGAATAAAGCACATCCTGCTTAGCACCAACACGGGGGCAATAGGGGCCCAGGGGGGTGACGGGTTTGACCCTCAGCTGCACCCTACCCCTTCTCCAGCTGCCCAGGGCAAGTACCATGAGCCCACTGGGCTCCTATCTCCCCATCAGGGAAGGGGGAAGTCAGTTTCTTCCTCATCTTACAAGGACCTCCTGGGAATAAAGTGAGGTGATAAGACTGTCAGGAAGTGAAAGTTGGATAGAAACGGAGGGACCCTTGTTACTTTGTTCCTGTTTTCTGAGCTGACCTGATCTCAGGTGCAGTGAACTCACAGGGAAGCTCCGTCACTGAGATAGGAAAGCAAAACTGCTTTTAAGTTCACGTGTCTCAGACTTACAACTCGTGTAGTTTCCTTGATGATTAAGCCTGGGTCATCTTAACTCCTTATATGTACAGTTGTTCAAAAAAGGACATCACTCAGCTCCTAAATAAGCTTGGTAATAATCGTAATGGCTTTTTTGGGGGTAAAACTCTAGATTCCTCAATTCTCTCATTCTCATTCATTCATTCATCTCTTGTTCTTTCATTCATTCAGCAAACATTTATGGAAAGCTAGGATTTATGGAGAGCATGGGAAGCTATGAAGTAGAGATGTTTCCTCCCTGGGGGAGACAGAAATGCAGAGCCAGCCTCATGAATGAGGAGGAATGAAACAGGGTGGGAAAGAAGACACTCAATTCTGTACTGAGGAGCAGGATGGCTTGATCTAGACCCAGAACATGATTCATGAGTCAGAGCTTGTGGAGGACAGAAGGGGGAAAGGACATCAGGCAGAGGGCACCGTTTGTGCAAAAACCCAGAGGACAGCGGGACAGCACAGCTCTGCATTTGAGAGCTGGCTTTGGGTTTCCTCTCCCTACCCTCCCTTCCTCTTCCCTCTCTTTGTATCCTTCCTTTCTCCTCTCCCTTTCTCCCTGCTATCATTTTCCTCTTCCTTCCCTTCCCTTTTTTGTCCTCATGATTCTAACAATAATTTTGGTCTCATCTCCAATCCAGATACATCTGAATAGAAATTAAGAAAACAATCAAATACCTAAAGTTCAGGCATGGTTTCATTCTCTCTATAACCACTGTGCTGAGAGGTGAGGACTCATGCTGGTCACCTTACCACTGAGATCTGCTCTGAGACACCCCTTCCTCCCACTTGGTCTCCCTGGGTGGATCCATCATTCTTGTCTTCATTCCTGCCCCCTGGCTGCATTTTTTTCTACACGCTTGAAAAGCTCATTTGAAGAACTCGGGGACCTGGCCGGACGTGGAGAGGATGCCTGAGTGAGCAAAGGGGCCACCGAGCCGTTGGAAGTTCATCAAGGACCCAAAGGCAGAGAGACGTGGGCAGAAGTCATTTACATGTTCACCATTCCCAGCATTAACCAGAATGTGTGTGGATGGTCCAACCATCTTGGTAGCCTTTACACAGATACAATATTGACAGGAAAATTACTACAAAAGTCTTATTAGAACAAAGTCCCATTTAAATTATTTGGATTCCTGATATCTGATCCACCCAGATAGCTCCAGGTAGCAGAGATTATTAAAACTATACCCTCCTGGTCTGATTGTTAAAAGTTTGTGAAAGACAAATTGACCTGATATTGGCCGTGCTGGCCATGTAGCAGTCCCTCTCACCCAAATTCATCTGGCTGTGCTTTTGAGCTAAACAACACGCATCCTCAGACTTCATAAATTGTCATTCCTCTGCCCATCCAGAGAGCAGAAATTCATGACTTGATCTCAATCAAACAGTGTAAAAACCCAAACAAAAATACATCTGGACAGACAAACAGGATGCCAGGTTTTTGCTTGATGAGAAGGGAAATAGCTCAACCCTGGCCCCTTGAAATGAAGGCTTTATCTCAAAAAATGCTCATGGAACCTTAACAGAGTCGCTGAGACCAGCTTCCCTTATAATATACAACATAAACTAGATATGGAGCTCATTTTGCTCAGTGCTTTGTGACCTGGAAAACATTTTGTTGGAGCCTTAAAAAAAAATTAGCCCACATTCTTTTTTTTTTTTCCCCAAATGCGATGATCATCATTTTCTGTTCCTGTAGCCCAGGTGAACAGCAGCCAGTGAGCTGGGGCAAAAAAAAAAAAAAGAAAGAAAGAAAGAAAAAAAGAAAAAGTGGACTTACAATTTCCTGACACAGTTAACAAGCCGTTAAAATTCTGTCCTGTTCAACCTTAACATCAGTGTTCAGGGAATCAGAAGGCTAGAACTACAAAGGAAAAATAGATGCTCATCACTCTGGCTGGTATCTGTGCACAAAGTAGACCGAAGAGCAAACAACAACAAAGCACTGCCTACTGGTCAATTAAATAACCCATGATCCACAAAATGGTTACTAAGGCAAAATTTGTCTGAATACACATTTTCCTCAAGAAAAAAAAAATTATCTTGTGTTTTGTAGTTACAAGTGTGGTGTATTTTCTAATAGAGGGAGATCCATCTGGAATGTCCCCGCTGAACACAAAAGCAAAAGAAATGTGACTTGAGCCGAGAGCCTCCCGGACCAAGAGGAAAACCTAAATTGTTGCTCTATATTGCTTCTACTTTCTGCTCCCCCCACCCCGCTCCTCTCTCCACGCTGACCTGGGGAGGGTGTCTCTGGACAAGAACAGCAGCAGGCTATATGCAAATGTTTTCTTAATTGTGTCCTAGCCATTACCCCATTGTGGAGGCTTTTAAGATAATTTATTAATATTCTCTTTAACCGCTGTGGATGAAGCAGTGGGCTGCTGTGGGTTTTTATGGTATGTGTGTCTGTGTGTGTGCCTGTGTGTGTGTGTGATTTTTTTCCTGAGTTATTTATTTGATAATGATATTAAATATTAGAAACTCTAACAGCTGGTGTGTTTATCCTGACTTGAGTGTATTAACCTCTTTAGCCCTTTTTTCCAGAAGAAGGATTCAGCATCACAGATTTGACTGTCAGCTGTGGTGCCTGGCGGCCCCGCCGATTGGCACTCTGACAAAATCTAAAGTCCAGAGCAGCAAGTAAACATGGATGACATTGCAGTGAGAGAGGGGGAAAGAGAGCAGATGA
This sequence comes from Canis lupus baileyi, assembly GCF_048164855.1. Taxonomy (NCBI): domain Eukaryota; kingdom Metazoa; phylum Chordata; class Mammalia; order Carnivora; family Canidae; genus Canis; species Canis lupus. The sequence goes on from NC_132843.1 coordinate 69,721,715, forward strand.
TGACTTGAGGCACCTGCAGCTGCTTGCACCCAAATCAAAGTAAAGGCTGAGCTCACTGGAATGGAAAAACACTGAATTTACCGGGAGTGAGTTGGCTCTGTGCTAGGTGAGGGAGGAGGGGGCTCGATGGAGGGCACGGGAGGGAAGATGGAGCCCTGAGCACTGGCATTTTGCCCACTGACAATACTCAGCTAAAGTACCTTGGGGGAAATCCCTGGGTCCTAAGGCCCCTGTCTCCCATATGGCGGGTGAGGATTGGCAGGAGCCAGCACTGGGCTGCTGGGTCAGTGGACTGGAGGACCAGCCTGCGTAGGCTGAACCTCTGGGTAGGACAAAGGTGACATTCACTTCCAAAACATGGTTGGAGCCCTCGAAATACCTTTCACAGGCTCTGTGACCTTCACCAAGTGATTTAATCCCTTGGCCTCAGTTTCCACATCTGTAACATGGACATAAGAACATGTGGTCATGGTCGCGGTGAACCATAGCCAAATGACATAATGGATGGACGAAACACAAATATACAAAACTAGTAATTTCTTGTTTCTATTTTTTTTCTCTTCTTGTTTCTGACCTATAAGAATTTACTTCAGACCCTTCTCTTCTGACAGTCCCCAGATTTGAAGACACTGAGGCATGCCAGGCCTCTGTAGGAGTCTCCTCCTATAGAGTAGGTCCTCCTACTCTCCTCCTGGAGTCTGAGTTAACAATTCAAGGTCCCACTGTGGAATGCTGGAGCTCCTCACCCCATGCCCTGGGCCTGAGTGTTTATAGAATGATGACTTGGGAAGGAGGGTAAGTAGCAGTGTTCAGGTTTACAGGAAAGATTTTTTTTCCTTGGAAGAGACACATTCTCTTCTAGGGCCACCTGCTGCCTTAGGGCCCTACAGCATGAGTCTTTTGGGCAACTTAACACTTCCAAGTAAAACTAAGGGGATGATTGGTCCAAGTAGGTGGGGCACAGCCTCAGGAGGACCAGCCAGAGAGGCAGGCTGGGGTTGCTTTCAAATCATAGATGAGGTGCTTCCATTGCTCCAGAAAGACAGAGCTGTTATACTATTCATCACAGTGTTTGGCATACAGGGGGCGAATTGGTTAATGAAGGAAGGAAGAAATGAATTGTTGAATAAGACTGAAGTCCATCTCTGCAAGAGACCACAGCTAGAAAGTACATGTCAGTGAGTCCCACACCCAAGGCAGGACATTTCAGTATGTTGGACAGCTCTCATGTCTCATCTTATCTTAGATCCTTTTGCACTCACCAGTACCCAAGGCCTCAGGCCCCTTGTTCTGGTCTAGCTGCCACGCAAGACCAACAAGAGCCCAACCTGACCACATCCCTGTGGGCCAGCACTGCATGCCTCTCACCTTTCCACTGGGGATCCCTGTTGCCACTGCAGTTTGACTCACTGTGGGAATTTCTTGGTGCCACACATGGGCAGCTGTGAAGTATGGAGTAGTCAATACCCCACTGGGGTCAAGATCTGGTGGATACCTTCCTCTCCTGGATGGAGAAGATGGTGGATTCTCCTGAGACAGTAGTTCATAAGGCCTCTGGGAAATGAATGCTAAGACATGGAATTTTCAGTTGTTCATGGCTCCAAGCATGACGAGTGTGCTAGTGCCCCCATTTAGGCTCTCCCTCCTGTCCTGCCTCACTCCACCTACCCCCACCACCACCACCACCACCACTCCTTACTCCCAGTGACTGTACTCCTTCAAGAAGAAGTACTCCTTAATGAAGACTTTTGCCTTAAATGTCATGGAAGACTCCTAGAACATTCTTCCATTCCTTAACTTGGGTACAGGAGGATTGATGCATTCTTAGCACACATTTGTACCATGGAGTTACAAAGCTAAGTTAAGCAAGATAGTTAAAGTGGGTTTGTTGGGTCATCTCCATTTCCATTCAAACCAAGTTCAAATGTCTGATGGATTTCTAAGCTACATGGGCTAGGGGCAGCCATGAGTGGGATAAAAAAAAAAGGCATGTAGAAGGATTTGGGCTCCCAGGAGGCTAGATGGATGTGGACTTGTTCCTCTTCCCACCGTTCACCATCCTCACAGGGCACAGGGGTGGAGTGGGGCAAGGAGATATTAGTGGTTAGTACAGAGTCTTCTCTCCCTGTGTTAACACTGGACAAGGTGATCATTCATGTGATGTGAGCATTGAAGTTGTCAATTGTGAATTAATTCTTACAAACATTAATCAGGCACTTGTGAATGCTTTGGTGTTGGGTAATATTCTGGGGTGCTGGTGGTCATGGTAAGGATAGATTCATAGAAGTATACATGCCTTGCAGTTGCTTGAGGTCCCTGCAAATATGTCAGAGGTGAATCTCATTTGGGCAACCAGTGGCTGTAGATTAATATTTGCAGTATGGAGACTGGCAGGAAGTAGAGATGTGATGGGGTAGCAAAGGTGTCTATTTGTGGAAATCACTTGGTCCAAAAAACTGTAATAGATTTCACTTCCAAGGGCAGCTATAGATAAAATCCTGTCTGTAGAATAAGAAAGCCATTCCCAGGGTTCCACCAGATTGCTTGGCTCTGTGTCCCCAGATGGCCCCACCTCATTCCATCACAGAATTGTCACTCACCATTTTCCCAATGTCATGCACCCTCTGGGTCTCCATACCTGCAGCTTCCTCTTTTACTCATCTTTCCAAGACTGCTTGACCCCTCAGGGGAGCTGCTTCTCTAAGCCCTGCCAGCACTCACATCTATGACCTCAGGCTTTAGGAACTATTATTGAAAGCAGCCAGCCACTGCCTCAGAAAGAGGCAAGGAAGGATTCCACTCTTTGGTTTGCTCTGTATCATGAAGAAATCTAGCTGGAAGTGGGGATGGAATGCGGAAGGGGAAGGAGTCTAAGTGGAGACATTCAATTTGGAAGATCTCAGAGAAAGTCCTAGTCAAACCTATTCCCTTTTTGGTTCCTTCTACCCGTTTTTAATTCTCCTCCTTCCAGATGCTTAGTGACACCCAGCAAAGTCAAGGCCAGTCAGTTCAAGAGTTACACACTATTACAATTAAAATTAAAGCTTAAGGGTTGCCTGAATGGCTCAGTGGTTGAACGTCTGCGTTCACCCTGCCTTCGGCTCAGGGTGTGGTCCCAGAGTACCGGGATCAAGTCCCACGTTGGGCTCCCCTTGAGGGAGCCTGCTTCTCTCTCTGCCTATGTCTTTGCCTCTCTCTGTGTGTGTCTCTCATGAATAGATAAACAAAATCTTTAAAATAATTAAAGCTTAATCTTCACTTATTATTCTCTTTATTTCCATTTTGACAGGCACCTCTCCTTTCTGTATGGATCAATGCTTAATTCAAAAGAATGGCTTTCTAATAGTGGAATTTCTAGTATTTGGCATCTGCTTTTCTTTTAACCTTGACTCATCAGCAAGCACCTACATGTGAGGTGAGCTCTATGTGTATTTGTCTAAGTCAGGAGTCAACAAACTATGTTTATGGGCTAAATTGGGCCAATTGCCTGTTTTTGTAAATCAAGTTTCATTAGATCACAGCCACATTGTTGGTTTACGTATTGTTTATGGCTGCTTTCAGCCCTACAAATGGTAGAGTGGAGGATTTGGGACAGAGACTATATGGCCCACAAAGTCTGAAATATTTATACTCTTTCTGGCCCTTTATGGAGAATCTCAGTTTAAGTTAACACCTAGGTTAAATTCACAGTAGTGTTGAGATGCGGGTATGGTCCCAGAGGAATCTGCTTTTGACTCTGTCAAGGGGCATTTTTCTCCAGAAATGTGAAGCATGAAAAGAGCCCTATGATCAGATATTTCCAAAAATAATACTAATGCTACCTCAAATTAAAGCCTTTTACTTACTTCATCTGATCTTAAGGCTCAACAATGGCCTCGGGGTAGATACTGTTGACCCAGTTTTAGAGATTGTAAAACCAATGGCTCTGGGGAGTTACTGACATGGCCTATGTCTCAGAGCTTGCATGGGATAGAGCTGAGACTCAAATCCTGGTCTGAAGTGTGATCATAGCGACATCCCCAAATGCCTCAAATGATAAGTACTACCATCTATTAAATACTAGGTACTATGTAGTACAACTTCTCTCTACTTCCTTATTTAACCTCCAAGCCAACTTCATCAGAGATGGGAATGTGCAGCACTATTGCATTAAAGAAAGTCCTCGTGGCTTTTATAAAGGGTTCCTCCAAGTCATAAACTGCTACCACCGCTGTGACCAGTGATGGCCTTTCATAAATGCTTTGGCTCTCTGAGGGGAAGGCAGTTCCCTTTTCCTCCCTAGAAGTGAATTCTGCTCATTTCTAGGGGACTCCATTGCTCTTTTACCTTCCTCCAGGCTGGAGAACTCATCCTTCATCATACCTCTCCCACACCAGGCAGCTGGACCCATCTTGCAGTGTGGCAGGTGGTAGAGGGGCTCCGGGTGTCTAATTGGGAGACAAGAGTAACAGAACAGACCAACTCATGGTTTGGCTGAAAAGACAAGAGAAGTGTGGTTTCTCAGCTGCTGGCGTGCTCTGGCTCAGGAAAGGAATCAACACTGGTGTTTCCAGCTTTCTAGCTTCCTGATACTTTGGAGCCACTGGGTCACAGAGAAGCACCACTCCGGGCAACTACACTACCAGTGCGGTGTGCTCTGTGCATGCCCTCTCGCCGGTCCAACCCATCCTAACTGCCAGGACGATTTTATCATCTGTCAGATGACTCTGGTGTTAACTCATTATACCACCACAGGCACTTTGGGCCAGATGCTCTATGATGAGCTATTGTCCATGTAGAAAATTCATGCTCATGTGCTAAGTTGTTAAAACTGCTATCTGCTCCTTCCAAGAACTTCAAGATACCCTGTTCTGCCAGAAGATCAACTAGAAAAGCCAATAGCTGTTCTGAGTGGCTGTGGTACTCAGCAGTGTGGATGTATTCTTACTTGCTTCCTTTATGTACTTTGCTTCTTCCAGTTCCATATTATTTCTCAGTCTGTCTCTGGCAGAAAAGATGAAAGGAAGGATTTGAGAAACTGACATCAAAATAAATATGTTTCCTTGATGTGGATTGCAACTCCTGTGTGACCTTGCAAACTTCTGATTTTTGAGGGGGTGGGATGAATTGGATGGAACTCTATCATATATGAAAATAAGTGCAGATGGAATCACCTCTTTGGTGCTGTCATTCTCACTCTTGAATTCTAAACCTGCATAAGCAGCTGTGTGTTAAATATCCACCTGGATGTTTTTCACATACCTTCCACCAAATAGATTCAAAAGAGCTACTTTTTCTCCTGTGTTGGTTCTGGGCCTTACCTGCCACCAAGTCCCCCAAGCTAGCAACTTGGGGCGGGGGGTGGGGGGACCTTGGACATTCCCTTTTCAGCCCACATATCCACCCCCACTCAGTATCCTGGCTTGAGCCCTCGCCAGCTCCCCTAGATTGTTACCATAGCCTCCTAACATCCCTTCCAGCTTGTGTTAAACTGTAGACTCTTTGCCAAGCAAGGACACATACAGATAAAGATGTCAGTCAAGAAAATAAGTAAATAGGGAGAAGGATAGTACCAACAAAGAACTGAAAAAGAAGATTTGTCCTCTGTTTACCAGTACAACAAATGTTTCAAAACCAGTATATGAAGCAGAAGATTCAGAAGACGTGGAAGTGTAACACATTGCCCTTTGGGAGTTGAAAGCATGCCACGTATCAGCTGTGCTGTGCTTCCTTAGAGTCATTCATTGCTAAATTGTCACTAACCCCATAAACAAAGTAAGCTCCAAACAGAAAATAGGCTTGTGAATTTAACTGAGTCTGTTGTCAAATTTCAAAAAATATTGCCTGTGACTAAAAAGGCTATTTTCATTTAACATGTGTCTTACCTAGCATTTCATGTTTGGAAAGATAAAGCAGGCTTTGTCTATGCAGCTCCCAGAGAGAATTTTGAAGTCAGGTAAACAAATAAATAGTGACCATGGGGATGTCCACCCTAGTGGTCTCCGTGACTCAGTCCTCCAGCATCAGATGCCGCCACTCATCTCTCCGGTTTATTGCATTTGCTGTCCTCATAACACCATTATGATTCCAACAGCAAGTCTCGGATGCCCACAGAGCCCTCTCCTGAAGTTGCCCCTGAATAGAGATGGTGACAATGAAAGCAGTGCTGACAGTAGCTGCTTTCACAAGACACTGTATTGAAATGTTGTGCAAAGTGGGCAGGAGATGGGAGCTTGGGAGCTGATGGTGTTCCCAGGGAATGTGGGGTCCTCAGGCCCCTGCAGCTCCTTCTTCATTGTGAGATGAGAGAAGGACTCAGACTCAATTCCAGTTTGCCTCTGTCATCACTTCTAATCTAAAGAACACCTGGCAAGTGGGTAAAGATCCAAGAGGCAAACCTCTGCAGGAGCAGGGGCACGTGCCTGGTGGTAGTAGCCCTCTGTCTTTGGCTACCATTCCCTCCACCTAGAATTCCTTCTCCCCTCGATCACCACGCCTTCCATCCCATAATTCTGGACCCAGAAATCTCCTGTTCACCATCCACATCTCAATCCTAGGGCCTCTGCTCTGTTCTGACTGAAGGAGAATTGACCACAGGCTCCTTTGCTTTCCTGAGTCATCCATGCATATGGCTGCCTTGCCACCTCAAATGTTCTCATGAGAGATGTTCACTTCTGAGCCTAGGTGCCTGCCTAGACCACCAGCCTCTGCTGGATTTGTTCTTGTATCCCAAACACCTTGCATAGTGCTCAGCATCTATTAAAGACTTTCCTCTGATATAAATTAATTCTGTGGAATATCCCAGGAGCAGAGGACTGTAATACTTGTATTTTTCTAGGGAAGAAAGCAAATCTTGAAAATCTGCAGCTTGTCCAGCCTGGTAGGTATTTTCATAGCTGATACTGTGGAACTTCGGGTTTATTCTCTGGACAATAACTAAAGCCACTGCCTACGTGAGCTCTTCAAAGAGTTTCTGTCAGGAGATCCAAAACTCAGCGTGTTGTCAGTAAACGTGTTAGTCAGAGGAAAAGGGGACACAATTCTGCTCGGGCTGGTGTAAAGCATCAGTCTGAAGGCTGAAACATCTCTCCTGCTTAGAACAGGCTGTGGAGCTTTGTGATAATGTTATTAGGAAAATGAACATTTCTCCAGTACTTCCTGAGCTGACCTCTATACCACGGCATCATTATTTGGTTTGCTCCGTCTTTCGATTCTAGAATAGCAACTAAACTAGTTTTTGCCAGAAACCCTGAGATACCTTCCAAGGTCCAGTAGAAATAACTGACATCCAGGGACACCTGGGTGGCTCAGTGGATGAGCATCTACCTTCTGCTTAAGTCGTGATCCCGAGGTCCTGGGATCGAGTCCCGTATCGGGCTCCCTGCAGGGGAGCAGGCTCCCTGCTTCTCCCTCTGCCTGTGTCTCTGCCTCAATCTTTGTGTCTCTCATGGGTAAATAAATAAAATCTTAAAAAAAAAAAAAGAAGGAACTGACATCCACATCTGGGATTACTTGTGCTTCTGTCTGTCAGGAGGCTTCGTCGAAGATTTTCCATTACAATGGAGATATCAGAGGGCTAAAGAGAGTTGTAACTAATTCATTAGCTATAGAACTATTCTGGTCATAGTGGCTTATGATGCAAAGTCATTCCAAGTATCCTGGATAATGTCTAAGGGACCCCATTCCAGTCCAGCTCCTCATAAGCCCTCAAAACTTACGTTCCTTTGTATCTACTTCTTTACGAAGTTGTGTCTAGACACAAGCTCAAAAGGGAAAAGAGAGCCTAGATGTACCATGGTACTTTTGGAGATGCCTTTCTCAGGTTAACTCAGGGGAAGCAGTGGGAAGAAGGTCTGACTGTGAGCTGATTCCAGGAGGAAGAGTGTGGGAGGCCAACTTCTCCCATCCTGGATCCTCCAGCTGTGAATGCACTGTCAGCATCTCTGATGACCTTGCCTTGCCTTTCCTTCTAGGCCATAAAAGGAAGAGACGGATTTGGGCATCTTTGTAACCCATGTGGCTCCTCATACACAGTACATGCTGTCAATAGATCAGAATTCATTATTACCTTATCACCTGGACTATGAACATGCATATGGAACAATCAAAATTCTCCAGTGAGGTCGCACTATTGTCTTTAAAGTAACTGAGCATTTGCCATGTACCAGACCCTGAGTCTGGGATATGTAAATAAATCCCAGGAAGTATAAAAATAAAGAAGATTCAGTCTATGCCTTCTAGGAGCTCAAACACTAGCAAGGCAGTCAGCCAGGTAAATGGATCATTTCAATATGATATTGCCATTTTTTTAAAGTAGTTAATAGACAAATGCTTGTTATGTTCTTAACACTTGCTTTATCTCCTAGAGTTATTTTCGCCATCTTAGAATTCACACAGGTTGGGTAAACTGAAATAGGCCCTAATGTGACAGAGCTGGTGAGGCAGTCTGATGCCCGTGTGAGCCCCTCATGTACCACTAAGATAGAGGTGCAAACATCAGATACTTATTTCCTTTCCTTCTTATAAGGCCTAGAGAAGTAGGCACCCTGTTAGACACTTTGTAGTTGATAAACATTTTCACTGAATTTGACTAAATACTGTCTCCATTTCTCTCTTTGTTCTGAGCTCCCGTATCACCAGAGTCTATACACCATCTACTTTCATTCCCATCTATGGACCTTTCTACTGGTATGCCAACAGCTCCATTATTTTCTTTCCTAAATGATTTTTATGACCCTAACTTGGCTGTAAAGTCCTTGAAGACAAGGATCTAGTTTCTATTTCTATGTCTCCATCAGCACCTGGCACAGTGTTGACATACGGCAAATATTCCACATATTGGCTAAAAGTTGACGATTACTGCTGTATTTTCCAATGGCACAACTAAGCCAAACCCACTCTAATGTTCTTTGAAGAACTGTTAAATAAACTTTAAATAAACAAGATGTGGAAAAAACCTAGATGTCAAGCAGCAAATAAAAGGGTAAAAAAAAAAAACCCCACAAAATGGCATATATATATATATGGAATGGAGTATTATTCAGCCCTAAAAAAGAAGGAAACCGTGCAATATGTGACAACAAGGATAAGAGTTGAAGATATGATGCTAACTGAAATAAGCCAGCCATAGAAGGACAAACACTACAGGATTCCACTTAGATATGAGGTATCAAATATAGTCAAGTTCATAAATACCAAGAATAAAATGGTGTTCATCAGGAGCTGGGGGTAGGGGGATGAGGGAGGTTGCTGATTAGGGTGTATAACAATTTAGTTATGCAAGATGAGTAAGTTCTAGAGGTCTGTTGTGCCTGAAGACAACAAGACCATATTGTATACCTAAAAAGCTAAGAAGATACATTTCATGTTAAGTGTTCCTAACACACACACACACTTAATCTCTCTCTCTCTCTCATATAATCCTTAATGCCTTTAAATAAAAAATAAACAATAAACTAAATTAAACCAAACCAAAACTTACCTTGGTCCTATTTCCACTGCCCTTTGCTGTTCCATTGCTTTGTTCCCTCTACAGAAAAACTTTTTAAAGGAGCTTTTTGTCTCCCAGTTTGATTGAGATATAATTGACATATAATATTGTATTAGATTAATGCACACAGAATAATGATTTGATATATGCATATATTATGAAAGGATCACAATAAGTTAACATCCATCACCTCAAATAGTTACATTTTTTTCTTGTGATGAGAACTTTTAATATCTACTCAGCAATTTTCAAATATACAGTACAGTATTATGAACTATAGCCACCATTCTGTATATTACACCCCCAAGACTTACCCATCTTATAACTGGAGGTTTATACTTTTTTATCACTCTCAGCCATTTCCACCATCCCTCACCTTCCACTTCTGGCAAACACTAATCTGTTTGGCTTTTTGAGGTTCCACAGATAAGTGAAATCATATGATATTTATCTTTCTCTGTCAGATTTATTTCACTTTCCATAATGCCCTCAAGGTCCACCCATATTGTCACAAATGCCAATATTCCCTCATGTTTTACGGCTGGATAATATTGTATGTAGAGGCTACAACTTCTTTATCCATTTATCTGTCAATGGACACTTAAATTGTTTCCAAGACGTGGCTATTGTAAGCAAGGCTGCAATGAATATGGGGATGCAGATATCTCTCTGAGATAGTGATTTTGTTTCCTTCAGATATATTCCCAGAAGTGGGATTGTGGGATCATATGAAAATTCTATTTTTAATTTTGTGAGGAATCTCCCTATTGTTTTCCAGAGTGGCTGTGCCAGTTTACATTCCCACGTACACAAGGGTTTCCTTTTCTCTCTAACTTCACCAGCACTTAGACTCTTATGAGGGTCTCTTAGATGACAGTCATTCTAACAGATGTGAGGTGGTATCTCATTGTGGTTTTAATTGGCATTTCCCTGATGATTAGTGAGGTCAAGCACCTTTTCATATTGGCCATTTGTATGTCTTCTTTGGAAAAACTTCTACTCACTTCCTCTGATCATTTTTTTAAATTGAATTATTTGGTCTTTTTTATTATTGAGTTGTATGAGTTCTATATATATTTTAGATATTAACCCCTTATCAGACATAAGATTTGCAAATATTTTCTCTCTCTTTCTTCTAATATATATTTTAGATATTAACCCCTTATCAGACATAAGATTTGCAAATATTTTCTCTCTTCTTTCTTTCTCTTTTCTCTTGCCTTTTCATTTTATTGATGGTTTTCTTTGCTTCTAGTGGAGAAGCCTTTTAGTTCTATTTAGTCCGACTTATTTATTTTTTGCTTTTGTTGTCAAATCCTAAAAATTATTACCAAGATAGATGTCAAGAAGCTTATCCCCCCTTTTTTCTTCTAGGATTTTTATGGCTTCAGGTCTCATGTTCAAGTCAAATCAAGTTGATTTTTGTGCAAAGGAATGTTCTATATTGTTAGCAATTTGCCTCCTCTCCTTTTCTTTTAGACCTGATCCAGTTGAGTGGTTACCTCCATTACTTTTCCAAAACTGCTATTGTCCAGGTCATCACTGACCTCCACATTGTGAAAAAGAATGACAACATCTCAGTGTTCATCTTTCTTCACTTCCCCACAGCACTTGAACCAGTTGATTTTGATATGTTCCTCTCCTTGGCTCCAAGAACCCCATATACTCCTACTTCTTGACTTTCTCTTTCTCAGATCCTTTCCTGGTCTTCTCCTTGCCCAAATCTCTTAATATTGGAGTGTCCCAAGGTCCTGTTCCCAAGAGTGCCCTTTGTCTGATTCCCTTCTTCCTTGATGATCACATCCAGTCTCGTGGCATTTAAACATCAGATCTATGCAAATAGCCTCCAGATTTATATTTAAAGCTCAGATATCTCCCACCAGAACAACTTCAGACTTATACTCAGCATTCTGTTTGGATATTTGTTAACAGATATCTTAGATTCAACATGCATAACCCAACTTGCATTCTCCCCTGCAAAACCTCCCTTCCATTTGAGTTATGAGAAACGCAGCTCTTTCAGTGCTCAAGCCCAAAACCTCAGACTACCACCAAATCTATCAGGAAATCTCCAAACTTATATTTGGAAACAGAACACTTCTTCCTACCTCCACCTCTGCTGCTTCTATTCTCTCCTCCTATCCATCTCTCTGATCTACCCTTGCCTTCTATTCTCAATAGAGCAACCAGAGTGATCTTTAGAAAATCTAAGTCAGATCATGCCATTCCTCTGCTTAAAATTCTCAAGTGAGTCTCCATTTATCTTAAAATAAAAGGCAAAGATCTTACAATGGCCAATAATACCCTATAGGATTTAGACCCCAGGACCCCTCCAACCTTATCCATCACCCAGCATTGGCCACCCACATGCAGTACACCCTGAGCTAGTCACACTGGCCTCCTGATGTTCCTCAGATCCCAAGTAGTCCACCCCCTGTGGCCATTGCACTTAGCAATTCCTTTGCCTGGAAGCTTTAGCTCTGGATACCTGCACAGATGGGTCCCTCCCATCCCTGTAGCCTTTACTCAAGTGTCAACTTCCTAAAGTTCTCACTCTGACCAGCTGAGAGCACCCCCTACTCTGTTTCCCAATTTCTTTTACCCAAATGTACTTTGCCTATTTCATAGTATTCATCACCCTAGAACATATGATAATGTGGTATTTCTTATTTTTACTATTATTTATTTCTTATTGTTTATTATCCATCTTCCCCCACTGGCATAGAAGCTTCATGAAGCAAAGATCCATCTATTTCGTTCAATGAGTCATCCCAAGCTCCTGGCACATAGTAGACACTCATGAATATTTGTTGAATGAATTAACAATTCATTAGCCTACTATTCTGGAACCAGGTAGGCAGAGTGAGTACCTACAGTGGATCTTCACAGACCAAGAAACCTAGTGGATACAGGGTCCTGGGTATAGGAGGGAGGGAGGATTAATCATTTATCCACATGCCCCTCTCCTGGTGGTGGTGTAAATAGAGATTTAACCTGAGCGTCCTTCAAAGCACTGAGCCTTCCCAGGAGAAAAGTGTTGACAAAGTACAGGAGGGTGGGAGTTGCTGAGGGTGAGACTTTGATTTTCAGAATTTCAGTTTATTGGGAGAGCATGTTGGGGTCCTTCCCTCCTCATGGGACTGGCCCCCTTTGTCCTTCCTCTTCCATCCGGGCTTCACAGCTACATCTTGTGATCAATCCCCTTCCCCTGGGGGACAAGGAGGGGCTTGGAGCTCAGACACCATCAGCAACACAACCCCAATCAATGCTGAGATCAATGCCGGTGTTTGAAATCCAAATCCGTGGCATTCACTTCATCCAGCAGCATTTTCCTCAGCCGAGTGGGGACTCCAGGAGCTATAGCCTTTTTCCCTCTAAATTGAAAGTGGTTTTTTTTAGTCACAGTAGTGGGTTTCAGAACTGCAAACCAGAGAGGCGTTTTGATTCCACAAACAGCCCCCAGAGGAAACCATTTCAAGCCTGACATTTTTCTTCTTTAGCCAAGGGACCCAATAGCATCATCTCAAAACTCTCCTTCCCCCAGGCCTCCCCCATCTTTTGCACACACACACACACACACACACACACAGAAAAATTTACCTCCCATTGAACTAACTTAAATGGGAAATAAAATCACTTCCTCCAGCCTATTTTTACTCCATCAGAATGAAGAGGGAAAAAAATGTATTATAAAGAAGGGTTCTAATGACCTTACCTGCTTAGAGCTACAGACACCAGAGGATCTTATTAGCTGAAAAGTCTCTTTTGTGTTCGCATCTGTCTAGGTAGGGACACTACTGCCTTCGTGTTTGTGTTTGGACAGGGCCGCCCAGCCTCCCGATGTCCTGTGGAGAGGGACACCTTGAAGTGCCTCATGCCGACATCACAGAGCCCCGGGTCTGCTTATCTGGGTCAGCAGAGAGCCTGCTCCCCACAGGCAGCCAAGCACTTCTGGGGAAATAGAGGATTTGTTAAGAACTGTATGTTTGTTCCTGTGCTTTTGTGAAGCCTCTACATTGATGAGCAGCTCTCACCTTCCCTTCCCTAGAAAGACAGAGAAATTTATCTGGAAAGGAGAAGGGGTACCTCCTAGAAAGCTTGAAGCTTCAGGAGTCTGAAGACATGTCTCTTGCCTGATGAAAACTGGGGGTGTCTCAAAAAACTCCTCACCTTTGGAGAGCATTCAATCCTGGAATGTCAGAGCTGGAAGGAATGCTAGCAATCAATCAACTCATGCCCTTCTCCAGTCCCATTTTACAGATAAGTGAACTAAGGAACAAAGAGAAAAGCAAATGGGAAGCAACCACTCTCGCCTAACTAGAGTGGTAATTCACTTCAGAGTTTCCATGTAAGGAAGGCTTATGGTGGGGGGCAATATTTTGGAGTGGGCACTTGGGAGACATATTTTGAAGCTCCTTTTGCATTCAAGATACTGTTTGTTTGTTTTTTTTAAATTTAAGATATATGTTTGTTTTGGAGGCCTTTCTAGAAGCTGATATACCAGAGACACCAAAGATCCACTTTCCTCAAGAACACTGTCTCCCAGGGAATCTTAAAAGTCTGCTTCCTAATCTAGAGCTGTGTCCACCACTCTTCATTGCCTTTCCAGTGACATTGTAATAGTAGATAATCATCAGAATCTCCATCAGAACATCCCCTGGAGCCATGGTCATGAATTTCATCTTGGCATAGGCTGGGTGATGCCTTTTCTATCATAATATGCCTGGTTTGGGGTGCCCTGTGGACCTTCAGGCTGCTAGGCTTCAAGGAAATAAACAGCATCAGATTTGTCTTGCCTAGAAATTTCAAAAGTCTTGGCTCTGAGAGTTCTCATTTCTCTGCCTGCTCTGATTAGACCCATATTGGCATTTTCTGGGTTTACAGTGTTTCCAGTCTCCTGCTACCAGGAATCCTTTGCATGAGTGTCACTCAATAGAGCTTACTTCATAAGCAATAGCCTCCATGGGCCTGGTAGTTTTGCCCAAATCTATACCACCTTCCTCTACATACATTGTTAGAAAGATGAGCCATCAAGGGAATGCTCATAAATTAGTGCTACCCATCCCTTCTCCTGAGAAAATAACTATAAATTTTTGCCTAGTGATGGGAGGTCAAGAATCTTGATCATCATACCAAAGATATACATTATTATGATTTCTTTCAGCTTCCCCCTTCCTCCTGCCCAAGAGAATGCTGTACATTTACAAGTTTCAGACCAGAGCAATATTACTTAACCTCTAATAAAGAGCAGAATTATCTGTGGGTCTTTTTCCAAATACAAAATCCTAGTTCCACCAGAGTCAGAATTTCTTAATGCTCATTGAATTGTAAGGGTGGGATAAGAGTGAAATTTTTAAAAAGTTCATTTCTTTTTATTTCCATCATATTATCAGGTGCATTTGGTTCAAATAAAAAAATTAAATAATCTAGAGAGGCTTATGAAGAAAAAGCAATATAACTCAATTCCCTCCTTGCCCTCTTAGCCATTCCTCTAGGCTTTTATCCCAAAGACAACTCTGTTCCCTTCTTCTACTTATTTTGATGGTTGTCATCATGTGTGATATAACACATTTCTGTTCTTTTTGTGGTTATTATCTGTGATCAATGAGGATTTGGTTCATTGATACCACTTCCCCCACCATCTCTCCCAAAATGAGTGGATTGCTCTTCTCCATCACCCCAGCTCTACATCAGGGAGCAGTATGCTCAAACCTCCACTTCCTGTCCATCCCCCAGACACTATCTGCAGACTCTGCAATCTTAGGATGAAGGTAGTGCTGACTGGAAGGGTGGGGGCATTACGCTTGCCAATAGGCTGATTCTAAAAGTTGCAGACCAAAAAACAGTACTTATACTATTATGCTCATGTCACTGTTGTTCTCTGCAGAGCCAGGAACAGTTTGTTCTGGTGCGTGTGCAACTGGTAAATAGGGGACCATGTCAGGACACAGAAGTTGTACTTGTTCATGGACAATTTTTGTTTTTCAGGCATGTTACTGTGTGAAGCAATCAAGTACAAATTTTGTCACAATTAAGGAGAAACCTTTGACATTATATAAGGATATTAAGAAAGCACACATTGTGGAATGAAGCCTTTCATCCATTCAAAAAGAATTGAGTTCAGCAGCTTCTGTATTAAGTAATCGAGGGAAGCTACAAATGTATTGCTGCAAAGATATTGCCCCTGTGTCAAATAAGAAGAAGAAAAAAGAAAACAGGTTAATGAAGAAGGCTGTCCCTAGATTGTATGTTTTGGTTTTGATGACTCTAATTTCCATTAGATGTAAATGTCTTCAAGGACCAACAATACCTAAAGAGAAGCAGAATCCTAATGTTTAAAGAGAAACTAACTGTGACTAGCTGCAGATGCCAGCAAACAGTTAACACTGCTAATATTTTTCTTAGGATTGTTAGTGTTTTTGTTAGTGCTTTAGTTACAAAGTTCCACAAGGTTTTGGGTCATCAGTCAAACCCTATTTTTCCCATAAGCCCTATAATTTTTATTGTGCAATTTTGTAAATCATGAAATAGTTCAGGGATGCCTATATGATGTTATAACAGAAACTCATGCCTGTGTGGGGGTTATGTTTCCTTCTTAGTGAGAGCGAGAACTTATCAAAGCTTTGATATAACTACTGTGATAGAAATACATACATATTCCTAAAGAGACAACTTTGAATGAATTATTCTTTTCTATATTTCACCTTTAGAATTTCCTCAATATTTTTCAAACTCTTAATCGTCATCTCTGGTCTATTAATTATCCTTATTTCTAGAACTTATTTCATTTCCTCATTTTGCTTCAGCCTAGACTGGTTGTTCTTTCATAGTTGTTCAAACCTGTAGGGTCTGTTCATAGCTGTTTACCCTCATATATAATCTATCTTGGGTGAGTGTTCCACATTTTCCTTTTTCTTGGTTTAACCACTTTTATTTACTGGTGTCTATTTTTTAAAGACATCCTATAAAAGGATGCAAGAGGCATACTTTGAACACTTGCATATATGAAAAAACTATTTCTAGCTCTTAACTGAAGATATATGTCTGGGTATAGAAATCTACATTTAAAATATCTTGCCTCTGAATTTTAAAGGCTTTACCCCATTGTCTTCTAGCATCCAGTGTTTCTGATAAGAGGCATTATGCCAATATAATTCTTATTTCTAATTTTTTTTCTGAATGGTTTAAGGATCTTTTCTTTATTCTTACTGTTCTGAAATTTTACATATGTGTCTAGTTGAGACTCTTCTTACTCATTATGCTTACTCATTACTCATTATGCTTCTTACTCATAGGCACTTGATGTCTTTGTATTTAAAGAATCTAAGGAAATTCTCTTGTGTTAATTCTTTAATGAGTTCTTACTTCTATTTTTACTCTTTCCTATTCTGATAACTCTTATTAATTGGATGTTGGACCTCCTGAACTAATACTTGATATCTCTCATGTTTTATCCTATTTTATCTTATTTCTTCAATTATAACATCTTTTCTGAGATATTTCTCTAACTTTATCTCTTGAGGCTTCTATAGAGATTTTTTAATTTTAACTATCATATTTTTTAAATTTATTTTTTATTGGTGTTCAATTTACTAACATACAGAATAACCCCCAGTGCCCGTCACCCATTCACTCCCACCCCCCGCCCTCCTCCCCTTCTACCTCCCCTAGTTCGTTTCCCAGAGTTAGCAGTCTTTACGTTCTGTCTCCCTTTCTGATATTTCCCACACATTTCTTCTCCCTTCCCTTATATTCCCTTTCACTATTATTTATATTCCCCAAATGAATGAGAACATATAATGTTTGTCCTTCTCCGACTGACTTACTTATTTTTAATTCCAAGAGCTTTTTCCTGTTCTCCAGTCATTCCTTTTATGTATCACCTTTTTCTCACATATAGAAGCAATATATTCTCTAATTTCTCTGAATGTGTTTACATATATTTAAGTTTCTCTTCTGTTCCCTGAAATACTTGTTGCCTTCTAATAAAATACAAGACTCCCTCTGCCTTCCCCAGCTGCTCTGGGCTTTAATGGGCTCATTGCCTTTTCATGGCACATCTAGGCAGGGGCTTCCTAAATTCTACATCACCAATTGTCCTTCCTACGTCCACTTTTCTTTTCTGATAAACAAATTTGTGGAAAACTCTTGTCTGTTTCTCCTTTTCCTTTGCATTGTCTTTGTCAATGTGGGTTTATACTTGGATTATACTGTTTACTTTAATGAGATCTCCATATGAAGAATGTGCGTCTATGATCAATTCAGCGTCTTGTGAGAGAAGTTGGCACCTAGAGTTTTTTAAAGATCTGTAGGATGCCATATGACCCAGTAAATTACACCTCTGGATGTTTATCCTAGAAAAATAAAATTGTTTGTTCACATAAGAATATTTATATGCATTTCATAGGAATTTTATTTGTAATAGCCAAAAGACTGGAGACACCCAAAATATTCTTTAACTTCTAACTGGAGAAACACATTGTGGTATAGCTATACAATAGAAAACTACTGAGCAATAAAAAGGAATAAATTATTGATAAACAACAACCTGGATGGATTTCAAGGTCATAGTGCTAACTGAAAAAAGCAAATCTGGAAAGGTATTTACTGCCTGATTCCATTTATAGAACATTCTCAAGGTGACAGAATGCTAGAAAAGATCTGTGGTTGCCGGAAATTAGGGAAGAAATAGTTGGAGAAATAGTGAAGCTATTAAGGAGTGAAGTGAGGAAGTTTCTTTGTGGTGATGGAATAGTTCTGTAATTGTGTTAGTTACTCAAATATGCATATGTGATAAAATTTCATAGAACTATACACACATGCCCCCAAAAAGTGTATGTAAAAACTCATAAAATCCAAGTAAATATGAGTTGTTAGTATTTATAAACACATCAATTTCTTTGTTTTGACAATGTTTTGACAATGTATGATGTTTGTGCAGAATATTTTCATTGGGGGAAGCCAGGTGAAGAGTATACGGAACTCTGTACTATTCAAATTGTTTATACCTGTTGTTTACTTTTAAAACCCATTGTACTAGTGAGTCTTAATAATTACAAAATAAAAGCTATTTTAAAAAACAATAATTTTCCATGAAACAAACAAAAAACAGCTCAGTAGGTGGTTCCGATTATAATACATTTTTGAGTTTTGCATTAAACTAGGCTCTGAAAAGTTCTACAATAAACTCATCCCACTGAGTTCTGTTTAATCCAGCATTTACCAAATCTGGTATTATTGAGGAATCTCTTTGCCACATGTTTAGACACACATTACAGAAAACTCAGTGGAAAATGGTGACAAAAGAAATGCCTATATGTTTGCAAAGCATTTCCTTGAAAATGTATGAGAGCACAGAGTCATCCATCCCCATTGGCCAGTCTATAAAGTTGGTTTCATGATGTCTTTTATACTTGAACAAAAAATTTTAACTGAGTCTCCAGAGATGTTCTGACCAGTGTGGCTGCTCTTAGGACCCACAAATGGGTCAAGAACTGTGGGGACATGTGGCCTTATTGCAAAAGCTCTCTGGCTGAATAACCTTGGACAAATTGCTTCACACCCCTGGAGGTATTATGTCCATCACCCTATTTAGAATACCCCTGGTTCAGTTTGGGATTAATGAGGAAATAGTGCTAGAGCAAATAAAATTGCTCTGAGACTCCAAGACATAAGACCCATTTATCAGCCAACCTAGACCATGCTTTCAAATGACAGAAATCTACCTGCTTGGGCAGGTGGGAAAATGGATTATTGCTCTGGACCTTCTTGCCTGCAGATGTAGAGTTACTACTTGATTTTATTGGTTTATAGGAACAGCAGCTGGCTACAGCAGGCAGAGTTGTGCTGATTAGTAAATTGACCACCTTCCCTAATGCCACTACTCTACTTGCCCACATTAACCTTGCCTTAAACTTTTCAGGAGTTACATAATCTTGCCTCCCCTCAGCCTTTATGAACTTTGTTTTCAGCAGGTCAATTTGCAGTGGCTTGTTTTTTACATTGAAAAGACCAGGAAGTCCTTGTCATGGGCAAGGCTGTCAACCTTGGGGATTCACACTTAACCTGTGTTGTTTTAGAATACCAACATAAATCTACCTGTTGCCAGGTAGCTGAGACCACCATTTTGACTTCCTTGTAACTAGTCAAGTCAGCTGAAGCTGTCAAACCGAGTATGTCCTAGTGCCCATCTTGGTCTCCACCAGTGTGATTGGAAACTCCCTATGGGTGGGATTTAGTCTTTTCTTAAGAAAACAAAGCAAAAAATAACAAACAAAAAACCAGAAACAAAATCATTCTTCTGAGCTTCACACATAGCAGATGGCCAAGAAATGCTTAGCTCCCTAGCCTGTTGCTATTGGAACTCTGGCTTACAAGTCAAGAGGCTAGATCTCAGGATGCCTCTACCCACCCTGGAGACCTGGACTGTTCACATATGAGATGAGAGTGTTAAGGCATCAACATTGGCCATAGAAACCACACTTTACACAGCAAATCACAGAATCCAACATGTGTGAACAAGTAGGGTTCTGGTTTACTTGATGATAGAGTGCTGGGAAGGGACCAAAAAGCCCAGCCAATCACATCAGTTTGCTATCTCCTTCAACTCAGTGGACCTCCAAGGGCTGCTTGGAGAAAAATTTGACTACCTATGGATGAAACCTTCTTGGTTTCACTTTCACCCCCTGATACTGGTCAAAACAAAATTAAAGAAGGTCCATTATCTACTTAGGGTGACCAGCTATCCAGCATCCCTGAGCCTGAGAGCTTGCCCAGAATGCGGGACTTTCAGTGCTAAAATTAGGACAATTCTGAGAAAACTGGGATGGTTGGTCACCCTACTGGAGATCATTCAAGAACATAGGAGATAATGGCAATAAGGTCAGAGTGATGAGCCAGGTGGGAAGAGGCTCCAAGCACGTGGCAGGTAATCCCTAAAATGATCCCCAATGATCCCCACCTCCTGGTCTTCATGCTTTTGTGTAATACCCTCCCTTTTAAGCATGAGTGGGATCTGTGACTTCCCTCTAACCAATGGAATATGGCAAAGGTGATGGATATCATCCCTATGATTATGATATGTTATAAAAAAAACCCAGTGATAGCTCACTGGAGCTATAACTCTTTTCCAGGCTTGATGAAGTAATGTCAGAGAAGCCCATGAAAGAGGAATTGTGGGAGGCCTCAGGCCGAGAGCCAGCAAAAAGTCAGAGCTCTCAGTCATCCTGGGCTTGGAAACAGATTCTTCACCAGGGGAGCCCCCAGATGAGGCCACAGCCTGGCTGAAACCTTAATTGTAGCCTTGTGAGACCCTGACCAAAGCACCCAGTTAAGTTGTGCCTGGACTCCTGACCCATGGAAACAGAGATAATTAATGTGCATTTGTCAAGCTGCTAGGTTTGTCTTAATTTGTTCCATAGCCATAGAAAATGAATACAAGATGTTTTCAAACATGTCCCTATGCTTCTAAGAATTAGCTCACACAGGAAAGGGTTAACGTCTCCACCATTCTGTGATGCAGTCTGCTTCTGGCACTTTGTCTGAGAAGGTGGCACACCCAAGTGGGTGTTAAGGTCTACCTCTGGCCCCAATTCCCTGTGCCCTGTGTTCCGCCATCCTGAGCCATGTTTGGTGCTCTGTGGAGTCATTCACAGAACCTGTGAGTACCTTCCTTGTTCACATGCTTAGAGTCTCAAAATCAGAGAACCAAGGTTTTTAAAATAGGTCACTTCTGACTAGAATCACCCTCTTTATACAGCAGTGACCAGTTCTCTTTAGGATGGCATATTCACTTTTAACAAATTGTCAAATTAGGAGTTAAAAATCAACCTTCAAAATGGTTCTTTTCCTTCCCTCCTCTCTGTCTCCTTTTCTTCCACTCCTCCCTCTCTGTCCTCCTCCCCCTTCATTTGCACTCATTTCTCTTGTTCAGAGAAGATGGTAAAGGGATTAGAACATATAGCATGGCACCAAACTGGTCTCATGGAGGTGAGGACCCTGCTACTAGAAATGTAGGCAGGACATAAAATTGACAGTTTTTTCACTGATTGCAGGTCGACCTCAGAGATCCTTTGTTTGACTGGCCTGCCCTGCATTTCGGTGTGATTATCCATTTGACAACTTAGTGGAAGTAGCAGAAGAAGGGCAGTACTTAGGCCTCACGTAGCAGCTGCAAGTGGGAGTTGGCTGTGCCCCTCCTGGCACCTTGTCACCATGCACCTAAGACTGAACATCCTCAGGCAATTGACTTGGTCCCAGATTAGCATACATGATCAGTAGCTGTCCTGAATATCCTGAGCTTTGGAGCAACATTGCCAGCAACTCAAGGCTCTTTCCAGTTGGAAAGAATCAGGGAAGCATTCTCCCTGGATGGCAGAGACTTTGTTTTCTTATAAGAACTCACCTGACTTCTCAATTACAGGGCAGCTGACCCCACAGGCAGTAGGAGCAAGATAACTTCAACACCATGACATGTGTGCTGCCAATGCCAAAGTGCCAGGCAAAGTGGCTCTAGAAATCCAGTATTATTTATTTACTTTGAAAACGGATAGATTTACTTATACCTCCTATCAATCTAAAAACTATTTGAGGTGAACATTTCATGTTCATCAGTGGGCCAACCACCCATCTTGTTCACAATATATGACAGAGGAGCATTATCTTGTACGTATCATGTAGTTCAGTGTCTTTACATGGCTGAATGAGATATGTCAGCCCTGCTCAGCCTTAAAAAAGGAGAAGTCACACATATGCACATACTCACACAGTGAAAACATCTCATGAGTCCACCCGCTCTGTGATCACTGACTATAGAAACTACATGGGCTCTCTATTTCCTCTTGTTTTGTTTTGTTTTTACTTAAAGCATATTAGTAAAAGCAAAGAAGAGAATATGGGCCATTTTTCTACATACTCCATTGCCAGTTACTTTTATGTGGCCACTCTGATCACCTGGACAAATCATTGGCTTAGGTACTATCAGTGGAAATCAAATCTATGTGTTGTCTAATGAAGCTATTTCATGGAGGAGAAGTTCAGCCATAAAGCTTCCCTAAAGAAGGGGCTTAGGCTGTTGTCACTTGGTCAGTGACTTCGTTAATCTTCAGCCTCCTTGAATGTGATGCACAAAGCTAATTTCTGAAGGGAATTGTAAATCAGCAATGATCACTTTTGTCACATGCTGAAGCCTGGACTATATATAAATAACTGACAGTCATTTTTCCTGTGTGTTCTTTTTTTTTTTTTTCCATTAGGAAGATGGGTTTCTTCAAAGCGTTTTGCTATTTTAAGGCCTTGAACATTTCCAGCACTTGCACAGGGTTGCTCTGAGCCTTGACTTATTTACAGAGAGATGTTGAACTGAGATAAGGCTACTTAATAATCCACCAGTTCTTGCTAAACACAGTTTCTTTCCGTATCTTCAGTGGAAGCTGGGAGTCAGCACTCTCAGATAGAGGCTGAGACACTGCTGTTTTTATTCTAGAAAAGGCTTCTTGAACCTTGAGTTACACAGAATGGCTTCAATGGGTGGATTTTAATACTGGTCAATGGCTAAACAGTTTCAAAGGCTTTAAGGTAAAATACAAAAGAAGGTGATTCAAGGAAGGGAATTCACTAATTCTTATCCTTACATTAATTTTGCAAGATCCATAATAATATCACTCTTATATTGTAGTAGAGGAACTAGAAGATGGGATTGCTCTTATGTGGCAGAACCAGTATTTGAATCTAGGTCAGCTTGATTTATGTCACATCCACCAGTCCCACTGTCCCCACCATGCCATTGACCTACAGAAGCCATGACCTTCCAGGTGGAAGAGAAGCAATTGCTTTGCAAGCAGGTACTACAAATACATGAGGCTCAAAAGACAATTCACATGTCAAATATGTATGAAACACTTACTGTGTGTCAGGCACTGGACTAGGACCTGGGAATAGAAAGCTAAGTTACTTTCTACACTGAAGAGTCCCTAGTCTAAATACTTAGATGAGGAACATCAATCAATGATGATCTACATTTATTAAATAAGTCAAAGGGGTTGATTCATCCTATCTTAGGCTTATTCTCTGTCTGTCTCTCTCTCTTTCTTTCTCTCCCTTTCTCTCATATACACACACCATTCAGTCTAAATCTTTGTGACAACTTTTCTATTTCACAACCACACTTGGATTCACTGCAATCTATGCAAAGTAAAATTAATAAGTAGGAAAATAGTGCCCTTTTCTCCTTCCCTAACAGGGATAACTCAGCAAATCAAGGTCCCACTTTGATTTGGGAAAAGAAACCTAAACAATTCTCAACAGTGGGATTTGTTTTTTAAATGTATTTATTTTTTTAAAAAATCCTATTCCTTATAGAAAAAATAGAAGATATAGAAAGAAGAAATGATGCCACACCTTCCCATCCTCATAACATAATCAAAACTGACATCTTGCTATTTATTATTATTAAGTTTTTCTAGGCAAATATATGTAAACACAGGATTATGCCCTAGATACTATTTTGTAACTCATTTTTCTCTTATTATATACTATAAACATCTTGCCATGTAACTATATATAAATATCAACTAAAATAAGTATATACGTAGTCCACTGTTGACCCTATTATGTCTTATTTAATCAACTGCTACTGTTGGACATTTTAGGTTGTTCTAATAAATGATGTTCTACCGAACATTCTTGTCTACTCATCTTTGTGCAATGATTTGATTTTCTTAGGAAATAGCTCTAGACATGGAAGTGCTGGGTTCAAACTCATGAATGCATGTTAAGGATTTTTGCTTTCCAGAGTCTGTAGTATCTCACATATGCCCAGAGGAAGAAGGAGGGGTCCATTTTCCACTCTTTCCTAACAAGCATTGGAGACTTCAAGTAGTAACATTTAAGGCCCTATATGAAGCTTAATCCCAATGGCAGCTCCTGGGTGGAATGGGCCTTGGAGCTAGCTTGGAATAAAAGTCATTGCCTGGAGATAGGGTCTGGACTTCATGATCTGCTCTCTTCTTTCTTGGTTTGAGAATTCTGTGAAATGACTGATTTTCAGAGACAAACAGGCTTCCAGAAAGCCTTCCCTCCTCCTGGTCCTTTGATGGTAACAAAAACATGACAAATAAGAGAATCTTGGCCAGTTTAAGCCCAAGGAAGCTATTTTTGCATCAGGACACAATAAACGATGCTGCATTTGGAAACGCAAGTACATTTCTTGATCCCTTATTACAAAAGACCATCACAGCCATAAATGGAAGGTGTAATAAGGAAAGTAAGTAGAAGGATGCACAGATCCCAGGAGACCAAAGGAGTTGGGCTAAAGTTAGAGAAGCTTGTTCTGGGTTACCAGAGGGAGATACTGCAAGATTTCAAACCCTCAGACTTAAGAAGGAGGTTGGTAGAAGGGATAAGATGTAACCTACTTACTTCTGGAAGTCCAGAGTCATACCAACTACTTCCCTGGCCCCTCAGAACAGTAGTGGGCTAATGTGAACACACCACAGGTTCTGAGACCTCTGCATCAAACCATCCCTTTGCTGTTGTAAGAACCTAATCACAGTCTTGGACATTTTTACCTCTCACTAAGCACTCCTGGGCATATTTGCTGACCTCCCTGGTGTGTCTGTAGTGAGCTTTGTCCTCAGTTTTAAATGCAGAATGACAGTATGAGGGAAGGACTTCATTGGCTTTTTTAGTTTCAGAATCTGGTGCAACTAAGTCATTTCACATGAAATCAATCAATCAATCAATCAATCCAATCAATTAAAAATGCAATCACCCTGCCCTGTAGTTCAGCATGCTCTACTGGTAAAACAAACAAACAAACAAACAAACACCCTCCCTTTCTGTGGAATCAGAAATCATTGTGTTGGTATGGAGTGTCAGCCAGCCCCGGGGAAAGGCCCCTGCTGAGGACAGGTGACCTCTCCAGCAAAGCGGTTGGCAGAAGAGTCACACGAGTGGCAAAAGTCAGCTCAGTGTCCCCTATCCCTGTCTCCCAAGTCCTCTGCCCCTTCTTTGTCTTCAGGTATAGAGATCCTTCCAACAAAGCCAATGAGAAGGGATCACCCTGTGAGCGGGAAGTGCAGTGAGTTCTCACCCCCCTTTACCTCTTAAGCAGTGTGCAGTGGGACCTCCCTTACTCTGCGCATTTATAGACGGGGAAACAGAGGCACAGAATGAATGGTGAGGAGAAAGCCAGCAGGGAGCTAAAATGAGCTGTCACATGTAAGGCTTCTAGAACAGGGCCTGGCAGGGAGCAAACTCTGCATGAGAGCTATTATTTACTATTTGTGATTTCTCCAACTTTTATCACCGTGGGCTCCGAGAGACGTACACCTAATGCAGCTGGGGCTGTGCTTGACGCCGAGCAAGGACACAATGAATGGTGGCTGCTTTGTCATCAGCATAGCCTGGGATGTGGATTGTTTGATACCAGCAACACATTTCTTCACAAATTTGGAGTTGCGAGGCTCCCCAAAGACTCAGACCCCTCAGATAATTTCCTCCCAGAACTCTTGGCCTCTGCTGGAGACTTCTTTATGGGGGATTTATCTCACCCTTCTCTGTTTTTTTTTTTTTTTTTTCCTTCCTCACTGTGCATTGCTTATCACTCCGCTTTGCTCTTTCTGCTCTCCACTTCCATCTATTATCTCTTCGGTTGCCCACAATGGCTCCCACTTTGCATACAGCCACTGCATTCTGGCTCCTTCTCCCCTGTGACTTGCTTCCCTTTGTCTGCACACTCCTGAGTCTGATCCATGTGTTGCCGGAAGGTCAGGCATACCTCTCAGATATGCATTTTATCTCCTGCAGTTCGAAAACAATTATTGCTCTCCTCTCTGTACTTTCTGTCACTGGGAACTTTTCCCCTTTCTCCCTATACCTTTTTTTTTCTTCTGAAAATCACCAGTGGTTTATTTCCACGTGTGTGTGTGTGTGTGTGTGTGTGTGTATGCCCCAAATACCAACTTACTGGTAGTTTTTACAAAATTCATAAAGACACAGAAGCTGGATCGCCTCCTCTAATTTTCTTTCATATGTCTTTGTCATTGGGAAAATAGCATGTGTATTTCTGGCCTGGCCCCCCTCCCCATTTTTTTTTTTTTTTTGAGAGTACATCTTGACAAAACTATTTTAATGGTGTCAGCAATACCTTCTAGCCTGTCAATAAATCACTCTTGTGGCTTCTCAGCAAACAGTTTCTTTGCAGACCTTGAGTTCCATTCACACTCGAAGCATTTATTATTTTTCATCAACTTCTTGGAAATCCTCTCATTGTCTCGCTTTACTTTGTTTCTCAATATTGACCCCCTCCCACATAAAAATGACAATCTACATAATCTAAACCATAGCTGAAATTTAATGCATTCTCTGCCATTTGTCTGATGACTGGTGCATTCTTGACTTCATCCTTGTCCCCTCATCTCAAAAGGCATGTTTTCCTAGTCAGCATTTGCAAGCAGAGTATCTTGACCTGTGAGTTTTAAGCAGAGCTCAAAAATATGAACTATGGCTACAGTTCATGCTCAGTCGCATAGGTACAAATTTTATGAATGGTCTATTAATCTCAGACTGGCCTCCTATGATGCCTACCAAATAGTCCATCTGCTCCCTCGCATTTCCAGCCCCCATGAGGTTAGGTGGAGTCTTGTTACAGGATCTGGCCAATGAGTTGTGGGCAGAAGCGATGTGCCCCATTTCCAGGCTGAAGCATAGAAGAGCCAGAGCGATTCTCCAGCTGTTCCTTCACCATTGACTGAAGAGACCTTGTGTTGAGATGGTGGAGTCCTAAGATTGAAGTGGCCTGGTGTGTTCTAGACTCCTGCTAAGAGTAGGAATGAACTTGAGTTAAGCCCCTGGACTTGTTGGTAGCACATCTTAACCTAACACATTCTAATATTCTAACATTCTGTGCTACAAAAACAGGGTTGCCCCTTGTGAGTTAGCTTCACTACGTTCTGAAAACTTACATTAATTTTGATATTGTTCCATATGAGACACAGGTACCCAAAAAAGCAGTTATTAAGACCTATACATAATGTATGTCAATATCATAGCTTAAATAGGTAAATAGATCAATAAATATGCCAAGCAACATGAAGGGAAATATGATGAAAAAGGTTCCAGTATTCTTAGATGCTTAAACAATTGCAATTTTAATTACTTATTAGAATGAGAGGGGAAAGAGACAGACTCTCACAAGTGAGATCTAGGTGGATTCCAGAATTAGAGATGTTCGGCAACTCAACACTAGCACTACCACCATCAAGACAGAGAAATCTCATTCCTAAGAACATGGTCATATGCTCCAAAAGCAGATACCTCTTTTTTATGACAGCTAATGTCATTTGTCCTTTGAAAAAATGTGTTTAAAACAACAAATACAAAATCTAGAACAAACAATTTAGAAAAACTACGGATAATTTTTGTCAGTGGTATATGAAATATGGAGTGTAGACTGTAAATGATCTTTAAGACATCAAAAGCACATAAAAATGGATAAATCCAAATCCAAAATTTAAGCATTTATAATATAAAGTAAAAAGATGAGTCACAAATTGGGAAAAACATATTTGCTGGCATGCACTTAGCAAGGGATTAGTATCGAGAATATATAAAGAACCTCTTTAAATAAATAAGGAAAATATCTAAAAAAGTAGAAAAATGGGCAAAGAGCAAAGGATATGAATTGGAAATCCATTGATGTGGCAACCAAATGACTAAAACCATATGAAATATGCTCAACTTATAATAATAAGCAGAGTTATCTACCAACATTAGATTTTGAGCTAAACTCTGGTCATCACATTTAGCAGAAGAGAACATTGTCCCCAAAGCAAAGATTTACTTTGAGGCAAAAGAGAAGGAGGCTCTGGATTTCTGTGGCTGAAATAGTACAGTAGCAAGTCCAGGATTCAAAGCATTGACCAAGAGTTCCTTGAAAGAGCTTGGAATGCCTTTGAGCAAGCAAACATCTCAAAGAAAGACTTCTCCTGCCTACATGGTCTACTCACTGCTGAGTGGTCCTGAAATATCAGGAGGACTATATGTTAAATCTCCTTGCAAGAGATGTGCTCAAGAGGATTTCATTGTAATTGGACAGCCAGCAAAACTTCTGGAACTGTTGTAAAATATTGCATGCTGCTGTCAAAGACTGTGTTGCTGGGTTCATGCCCAGTGTTTTCCTCATCACCGTGGACAGACTGCAGTAGTTCATGCCTTGTATTGAAGTAATGAGTTACAATTGTTGGGAAAATTTATGTTGAAAATTTTTGCATGTTTTAAGGTTGGCAGTCGCTTATTGGAAATGAGATTTATTAGTCCCTTGGGAAGATGTTATGCTGGCAGCTTTAATTGAGAACAAAAGTGTGAGGAAGCCAATGGAACTTAGAACTCCAGCTCCATCAGTGACCTACCCCTCCCTAGACAGATCAGCACAGGGGCTAAGGGAGGCTAAAACTCATGCATCAGATGGATTTGGGGCAAATTACATAACCTTTCTGAGCTTCAGTTTCCTAATCTGTAACTGTGAAAAAAAAAAATAGTGCTCTTTGGCCTTTGGGGAGGATGAATCAGGCACAGCACAGTGCCTGGCACATACTCAGCCTGCAAATGATGTCTGCATCATGGATTGTCAGGTTTTCATCCATGGGGATGACAGAGCTTTCATCTCCCAAGCCAGAGGGTGAGTGCCTTGGACTGTTTCTGCATCAGTGGCCCTTGTTTGCAGAAAGCCAGCCACAGCCTTGCTCACAGAGCCCCTTGTGACCCTGTGCTTGTATAGGGGAGACAGATTACCAGGGCAAGTAGAGGAAACAGCCTGTCTGTGCTTGTGAAAAAAGCAGGAGTTAAGACTCATAAAGGGAGAAGTTCTGGTCTCATCTTTCCCCACTGCACTGTGCTGTCCCTTGTCAATTTGTCCACCCTTGTCAGGAATTTGTACCCAGTTCTACCTGGAGGTGGAAGATGAATTAGATGACACCCCCAGGGCCCCCAGTTTGCCTTAATTTCCTCCATACGCTGTATGACTATTCAACATACCACAGAGTTTTCTTATTGTCTCTTTGTATCAAAATGTCTGTTGTGTTCACTGCTGGATCCCCAACATCTGAACAGAGCCTGGTGCCATATAGGTGTTCAACATCTTGTTGAAGAAACTGAATAAAATTCAATTGAGTAAAATCCAACATTGACCAAAGTCACTGTTACAAGTTGAATTGTGTCCTTTAAAAATTTTATGTTGAAGACTTAACCCCAATTTCTTAGAATCTGACTGTATTTGAACATGGAGTCTTTATAGAGGTAATTATGGTAAAATGAGATCATAGGAGTGAACCCTAATTCAATATGACTGATGTCCTTATAAGAAGAGATCAAGTCACATGCATGCATTAAGGGAAGACCGTATAAAAACATTGGAGGAAGATAGCCATCTACAAGTCAAGGAGAGAAGACTCAGAGTGAAACCAACCCTCTGACACCTTGACCTTGGACTTCAAGCCTCTAGAACTGTGAAGACATCAATTTCTGTGTTTTAAGCCACCCAGTCTGTGGTACTTGGTTGTAGCAGACCAAGAAAATTAATATAGTCTCTGAGCAAGATTTCTGTACCAGATCTAAGGTCTGGATTTCATTAGCTTGAAGCACTAACTCTTGAATAGTCAACTCTTTGGAAACAAAGTACCCTTAAAAGCTGAGCAAATCCCTAGTGGGTCTAAAGACTTTATAAAGAGTTTTCAAAGGACCCAGTTACAGCTCCTCTCTTCCTTTACTGGAAATGTCAGAGCATACTGCTGCACTCCAGGGCTTGCCCTCTGAGAAGTCCTCCCTACCCTTCTCCCCAGAGAGACAGACACTTCACACAATTACTTTAGACTCCTGAGACCTCATGTGGGATTGCTTATTGCACAGATGCTATCCCTTGTAGATTCTGGGTCTTGCTCCCCTGGAGAGAGGAGGTAACAATCACCTGATCTACCTCCTATTTCTTAGTCCAGAGATGTCAGTAGTGCTATTAACACTCTCTGTGTGTAGGACACTGGCTGGGCATTAGGAGGAAATAGGGGATATGATCCAGCTCACCTCCCTAGGGAAACCTAGAGTCTAGTAGGAATAATACAATTTACAAACTTGAAACAAACAGAGGCATAAACACACCTAAGGCAGGATCTAGTAATCCCTATCCTAAACTGTAGTTAAAAAGATGCTATAGTAATGCAGAAAAGAGGAAAGACTCTGAGAACTGGAGTGAAGGGAAAAAGAGGCCAGGAGCACAGTCTTCTTGAACTGTCATATGGAGACTTGTAGTTGTCATGGAGAATTGCGAAGTTGGGACTGATAGTGGAGTAAGAATAGGCTGGAACATTACAACCCTGGAAAACATCAGAAGTCAATGCCAGGAAAGGGTTTGAGCAAGAGGTGTGTTTGTCACATCTTGGAGAAGAGATTGAAGGTTTGGCAAGATCTGCCACTTCTCTCCACGCTAGAGTCCTGAAGGAAAAGAGCGAAGCATCTGAGTGAGGTTCAATTACTTTGATTCTGACTACAAGTCTTTGCCCAAACTCTCAGGTAACCTCCTGTTGAGTTAGGAGAGCACATGTGGAGCTGCCTCTCTGCATCCTTTTACATGCAGACCCCAGTTCCATCACACTAGCACCACATCCAAATCTTGGTCCTCCAGATCTCAACACCTGGCAGCATGCACAGGGAAAGCAAAATAAAGAAAGTGGGCATGGACGGAGAAACTTCTCATTTGAGGGTGAAGTAGTAAAAGCTACAAAGTCACTCATCCTAAGTCTTTCTAAGCAAGATATAGCCTCAAGTTTGCATTTTAATCCATTGTATGAAGAAAGAGAGAATGAATGAGAATGAATCCCAAAAGATAAGACATAGGTCACTAATGTCTTTGAATCTCTCCTAGCCTTATCAAAATGCCTCTCCTGGGGCAGGGGTCAGTATAGATTTTGCAATGTCCCTGAGATGTGGCAGGCAGTGACTAAGGCTGTCTTTTGAATGGAGTAAAAGTGAGAGCCACATTAAGTAATGACCTGATGAAGAAGGCACAGGAGGACAAATCAAGTTTTATTTTTGTCCACACCTAGAACTAAGCTTCACTGTCAGTACCTGTCACCTCCCCTCTCCTCTCTAGCCATGCACAGGTCTAGTAGACCAGACGGAAACAGAGGTAGGGTTTGCTTTTTCAATAGATGGAGTTCCATTATCCACAATTCCTCTGCTCCACTACCATAGATTAAATGTATCACTATTATTATTACTTGTTCAACTATTTGTTCAGAAGCTTTATAGAATTTTCTTCCCTGAAATAAGAGTTAAGTCAACCCATTTATGTATATACTTTGGAGCTGCATTGGAAGATTGCCCTGTGCTTTGATGCATTATATTCTTTCCTAGCGATGGCAATGGAGGGTGAGACAGACCATCTCACTTTTGTATGATTATATAGTGATGCCATATGGCATCAAAACACAAAAAATATAGTAGTCATCTCTTAATTTTTCTTTTGCAAAGGTGTTTTGAAATATAAGTAGGTGCAACTGCAAACTGAAAATAAAGGCATTGTGATAGCCCTCAGCCATTTTAGGCAAAATATTTCTGTGGGTCACCATCTCTACAAACCCATCTCCCAGTCTTCTGTACCTATAATGAGTTCTCTGGCATTTTATTCTTTATTGCTGTGCTAGACAGCTGAAAATATGAATTTATTTGAGTTACTTCCTTCTTTCTAGCTGTAATCAAGCTGCACGATATGTGTTAAAATTCCAGTCAAGAGCCTTTGGAACTTTTTTTTTTTTTTTAATTCCCTTAAGCCAATTTTTCCAACGTCAAGAAAAATTTGTGATGAGCCTCCAGGCTATTCTCTGTTGAGCTCTTCAATTCTAATGATAGATGGTGTTACTAGATCTTAAACACTCCCCGACTTCTCTTAATTGACTGGATTTGGCTTGGTTCCTAGAATCAGCTCCTTGGTAGCCTCTGACCATGTAGACTGTTCAAAATAGTGGAACGAAGGTGGTAATTTCATGTGACTTTGAGCACCACATTTCCTCCTTATTGCCCACTTTGTAGCAGCCTGAGCAACATAACTGGGAAACAAGATCTCCCATGACTCTTGTTTGAACTGTTGAACATCAAACCTTCGCTATCCTTTTACTAAAAATTAGGTTCGCGCTTCTTCCTCCAGTATGGTCCTTCTCAATCATTTGCATTTCTCAGCCTTTACAGATTTGTAAATATTTAGAAGTGAGGATTAGGGTGGAGATGTGGGCAGATGAAATGTGCTGGTAGAAAAAGTGAAGATACAGAAGTGAGAAGTGAACAGAAAAGCAAGGAGAACAAAAGAGAAGTAGAAAGAGAGAGACAGACATAAAAAGAGAGAGAACAAAAATGAAGACTTTTGGTACAAACCTGCCTCAAACACTCCTTATAAGAAACCCAATTGTCTCTAAACTTAGCACTGCTTGATTTCTCACCAAAGAGTTTGGAGTGACAGTCATGGATATGTCCCAAACTATCTCTGTGACTCCTTGATCAAGGGTATTCAGTCACAGATGACAGCTTTAGCAAACAGAACATCTCAATATGAAAATGCTTTAGGCTTTCTCTAAAAGTATTCTTCTCCAGACAGTTCTGATGGAAGGTGCAGGAACTTGATCTTCTGTATTTAACTTGAGCCTAAATAATTATTGGCATTTACCTGAGTTGCCTCAGCAATTCCCAGATGAATGTTCTATGTTCCTGGGTTGTGCTCTTGACAATAAATATCCATTTTCAAAGTAAATACATACTGAATATGGTATGTACCCAGAAATAGAAGAGAAGATGGGCTCAAGAGTAGGTAAGAGCCAGGGTTGCCTTTGCACTCCTGTGGAAGTGAAGCAGACCAGAGCTAGTCATCAGTTGGCTTTGTTCCTGCCTAACTGATGGAGGAGACAGGTGTTACAAAGTTTTCTTAGCATTCCAGTCTTGTGCCTTCAGTGCTCTGCTTGTACTTTGTGCTGGCCAGCACACAGGGTCCTATAGGAGGTGACATCTCTGCACCCTCCATATGCTCAAAGACTCTCTTTGCCATTTTCCTTCTCACATTGTTTATCTTCCTTGATTCTTTTTAACCACGGACCATTATATGTGTTGGTCTTTTTCTTCCAATACCTGAAAAAAAAGGGGGGGGGTTTATAAGGAGTTTCCTTCCTCTCCCTTTCCCAGTCCTGACTACTCTTCTTCACTTATGTGGCTTCCTTATTTCAGCATCCCTGATGAGCAGGCTGCTCAGGGAAATCTTCCTCACCTGCTCAGAGACTGAAGCACACTGAGGACCTTGCTCTTCCCAGTTCTCTAGGTGGCTGATGTCTCTAGCCCTCCTTCCATGTCAGTGTTTCTGCAGTAGTACACAACATTCACTGGGCTGAGGGCAGGACTAGCCCCTGGAGGATGTTCAGGAGTAACTCCTTGAATGGAAGCACACTGTCCACGTAGCCTCAATATCACCTCGGTTAAGCTGACCCTGGAGAATATGTGGTCAGCTCTTCTTTCACAAAAAAGCTGACCATCTATAGGTTTATCATTCATCTGCCATTGTGGTGCTGCCAGGAAATTCCTGTGGGCCTGGCTCTACTCTGCCATGTGGACTTTGAGGTCTACAATGACTCTCTTTTTGGTGAACTCCACTCTTGATGTCCTTAAATTTCACTGAGAACTAGTTCCCAGTTTTTTTTTATTCTGAATACTTATACTCAGGTAGAAGATAGATAGAAGAACTCTGAGTCCTTTCAAATCCCTGTAGTGCTTCTGGAAATCCCTACTTTGCCTATCACACCTGGCCTATACTGAAAAGATGTATGGATATGTCCATGTCTCCCAATCTTATAGCAAACTCTTAGATCATTCACCAATAATTGGCAAATAATTCTGCCATAACAAAAACTGGCAAATAATTCCCATGTGGATTGCTGCTTTCTACTTCTAAATCGATTGTGAGCTGATTAATAGATCACTGTTTCTTTGCCAACAAGCCTAGATTCTATCTCAGAATCTTTTTTAACATACTCTTCCATGTTATCATCGTCTATCAATTGAAGTTGGGATCCAAGATAAGCTGCATTTGCCTTATTTATTCCATAGCAGTGTTTTTTAAACTGCAGGTTATAGCCCATTGATGAATATTTTAATTTAGGGAGGAAGGAAGAGATAGAGGAAGGAAGAAGGAAGGAAGGAAGGAAGGAAGGAAGGAAGGAAGGAAGGAAGGAAGGAAGGAAAGAAGGAAGGGAGGAAGGAAGGAAGGAAAGAAGGAAGGGAGGAAGGAAGGAAGGAAAGAAGGAAGGGAGGAAGGAAGGAAGGAAGGGAGGAAGGAAGGAAGGAAGCTCTCCAGGTGATTCACATGCAAATGGAAGTCAGAATGGTACCTCTCCAAAGTCCAGCTCATGCTGTATGAGGACTAGGTGTCCAAGAAGTGAGAGGTTGATTAACCAAGCAACTTTTGGGACTGAAGAAGATAATTATCAGCAGATGGTATATGTAGAGAGTGTATCCTTGGAGCCCCTGCTTCCCTGAGGCCTTGGTGAAATGGATAAAATTGTCGCCAATGGCATGTTTCTCATCCACTCAGCCTCTTATGGTAATAAAAACAAAGCCCGAAGGGTCCCCAAGGGAGGGACTAATATGTTTCTTATGGTGCAGGTGAAGAGGACATTGTGTAACCTGAATGAAACCAGATCAGGACTAGAAGCCAAAGTGACTCACCCTCACAGGGCTCAGTTTTCTCTTACCTGTTAAAGAGGGATACTAATTGCTATCCTGACCACTTGTAGAGATCCAAGAAAGTCCTAGGTGTGAGAAGGCAGCTGAGCACCAGCCTCACGGTCTGGGCAGTCATGCTACTGAGTTGTACGAGGTTGGAGTAGTTCCACCATTTCACTACAAGTAACTGCAAGTGCCACAGATGCCTTCTAAAGGCCTTTATAAAATTTTACAATTTATCTTAAATAGAGAACTAGGTAATGAAGCTCATTAGCAAAAGATAATTTGCTCAGCTTGTTGAAGGTCGGTGGCTCTAGTCTGCCTGTGGACCACAAAAGGCAACAGAGAAAGAGGTGGAGTTGAAGCAGTGATATGATCCCTGCCCAGACTCTCTTTTCTGTTTTCATAGGCACTCCAGAGTCCAGCGAGGGTGAAAAGATGGCAGTGGGAAAATCATGGTGGGTGAGGAGGGAGGGTCTCTGGGGAATCTGTCCACATGATCATTAACATAGGGAAAGGGCAGATCTGATGCTCTCAGGTAGAGTTTCGCATCCAGGCGGAATCTGTTTTGCAAACTATTTTTGTAGATAAAAAAGACTAATCCTGAGAAAACATCTGTCTCTAAGGCACACACACTCATTCAATCAGTATTTATTGAGTGCCTACTCTGTGCCACGTATCCCCAGTCAGAAAATATAATGCAGAAAAAAACACATTTCCTGCCTTCAAGGACTGTATCCGATTACATCCGTTCGGGTCTTAAAACTTTCAGTGACTCCCATAACATAGAAGATGACATCTATGTAAAAAGATAAGTGGCTAGCAGGGGCTAGGAGGGAAGAAAAAAGGGGTGAATAGATGGAGCACAGAGAATTTGGGGGGCAGTGAAATTATTCTGTGCAATAGTATAATGGTGGATGCATGTCATTATACATTTGTCCAAACCTGTGTAACACCAAGAGTGCACCTAATGTGAACTATGGACTTTGTATGATAATGATTTATCAGTATAG
Source organism: Canis lupus baileyi (assembly GCF_048164855.1). Lineage (NCBI taxonomy): Eukaryota > Metazoa > Chordata > Mammalia > Carnivora > Canidae > Canis > Canis lupus. The sequence goes on from NC_132843.1 coordinate 69,757,943, forward strand.
TTCATCAGTTATAACAAATGTACCACTATGATGGAGAATGTTGAAAACGGAAGAGGCTGTGCATATGTGGGAGGAGGAGATACAAAGGATATCGCTGTATCTCCTTTTCAATTTATGTAAACACAAACTGCTCAAAAAATAAAGTCTATTAAGTAGGAAAAAAGAAAAAAGATGCCCATTCTCACCAGTTTTATTCAATGTAGTGCCATAAACCCTAGCTAGAGCAGTTAGGCAAGAAAAAAACAAGCACCCAAACTGGAAAAGAAGTAAAATTGTCTCTGTTTGCAGATGACATGATTGTACATATAAAAAATTCTAAAGACTCCAGTAAGAAAATTGTTAGAACTAATAAATTCAGTAAAGTTGCAGGATATAAAATCAGTTGCATTTCTATACACTAACAATGAACTGTTAGAAAAGGAAATTAAGAAAACATTCCCATTTACAATTACATCAAAAATAATAGAATACTCAGGACTAAATTTAACCAAGGAGGTGAATGACCTGTACACTGGAAACTGTAAAATACTGATGAAAGAAATTGAAGAAGATGCAAATAAATGAAAAGATATTTTATATTCATGGATTTGAAGAATGAATAGTTAAAATGTCCATACTCTTCAAGATGATCGACAGATTCAATGCAATCCTTTTCCACAAAAATAGAAAAATAAAATCCTAAAATTCATATGGAACACAAAAACCCCCAGTAACCAAAGCAATCTTGAGAAAGAACAAAACTGGAGGTATCACACTTCCTGGTTTCAAATCATATTGCAAAGTTACAGTACTCAAGATAATGTGCCATTGGCTTAAAAAAGACAAACCAATGGAACAGAATAGAGAGTTTAGAAATAAACCCACCTACGTACAGTCAGTTACTTTTTGACAAAGGAACCAAGAATATACAATGCAAAAAAGGACAGTCTCTTCAATAAATGATGTTGGGAAAACTGGACAGCAAAGAATGAAAATGAACCTCTGTTGTACACAACACAAAAATAAACTCAAAATTAGAGGCATGAACAGAAGACCTGATACTATAAAATTTCTAGAAGAAAACATAGTGCGTAAGCTCCTTGACACTGGTCTTGGCAATGATTTTTTAGAATTGACAGTAAAAACATGACAACAAAAGCAAAAGTAATCATACGGGACCACATAAAACTAAAAAGATTCTTCACGGTAAAGGTAACTATCAACCAAATGGAAACACAAGGTATGGAATGGGAGAAAATATTTGCAAACCACATATCCGACAAGGGGTTAATAGCTAAAATATACCAAGAATTCATACAAATCAATAGCAAAAACCCAAATAACCCAATTAAAAAATGGGTAGAGGACCTGAATAGACATTTTTCCAAAGAAGACACTTTTTTTGGAGCAAGTCTTTCTCATAAGGATGTTATAAATATTAGCTAAATGTTTAATAAGCATTTGTTTGATCCTTATTGTGTAAAACCTGGTATGAAATTTTATTCAGGGATAAAATAGATTAAAAGCCATAAGTAATTTATCATATAATAGATAAGAAAAAAATGTATACCCTAATGGCAATAAACAAATATAGACAATGTTAAATGCTATAAGAGAAGTACATATTGGGAGCTATAGAAGTGTGAAGAAGAAAATTATACAAGTGCTGTTTAAATACTTCTTTGGTCATATTTTAGAAAGTGAGTGAGATTGTTCAAATTGCCAAATTATGTTAAAATATTTTGTAATACATCTTCTTGAAATGTGAGATACTTTATTCACAGGAGGCTTGGCCAATTCTGAAGGAGATTGTCTACTTCCCTAAGAATAGCAAAGGAAACTGGTATCCGTTACCAGCGTATCAGTTCCATGGTAAATAGCCACTGGACTGAGTTTACAGAGACTGAATGGTCTGGAGCAAGCTGTCTTCAGGGGCATCAGAAAAGTGTCTCTCAGAATTAGGCAGAGAGCCCCTGAATTCTGACCCACAGAGGCCAGCTGCAGTCCTCAGCAGCATCCAAGTGGGTGCTTGGACCAGAGCCATGGGCTCTAGAGTAAAAAGCCTTCTCCATGTGCAATCCAGGAGATGCTAGGAATTGTATAGAAAGAAAAAAAAAAAGAGCTCACATTTGGGAAACTTCTATTTAAAAAAATTAAATAGACTTCCACATTGTGGTTCTCAGATTCTTTAATATATTAATGTGTTTTAGAAATGTCAAAGAGGAAAATAAATAAAGCACTAGTCCCCAAATTTATTACAGCATAAAACCTTACATTTTATAAAGCATTTCATGGAACTTGTGTTACACAGAGTATTTTGGAAAACTCTGAAGAAAAACAAAAGGGATCTAAAACTTATCACCTACCTCTCACAGAAGTTTGTGTATTTATTATAAACATGTAAGCATTTGGAAGAGGAGTTCGGACACAATGGACCCTCCCTACGTGCTCCTTACTGATTGATTCATCAGAGCAAGAGAAAAAGTGCTCACGGGGGAGAATGAATGACTGATTTTAAAATCTCAAATGTCTTGCTTGGCTTTATTATATTTTTCCTTCTTACAAATGCCAACAATGATGAAAACAGATGATGGACTAATCTTTCTGATCCAATTGTATTACTGGGATCCAGGCTGATTTTGAACAATTCAAGAAAAATACACACTTCCAAGAGTTTACTCTTAGAGGGAGATTCGTTTCTAAAGCCCTCTGCCCCTCTGTGAATTTTCAGACAGCTAGGATCCAAACCCTAAGTGCCAACTAGAATTCTTTGGGGCCCTAGTTCTTATCTTATTCTATTGGCTTCTCATTTATCTGGAAGACCTGAATCAAATGCAAGGCGAGAATGTGCCATGCATTTGGATCCATTAATAAAGGATATTTTAGATACTTAACCATCTCTCCATCCAACCAAAATGTATAGAGAACCACCTGGGACCCATCATTGTTCCAGAAGGAGAGAAACATGGTCTTGTCCACATATGAAGATATGTAGATATACAAGTGTACAGTCTCCTGGCTGTTTAAGCTCCCAGATCTGCCTCTGATTCCTCCCCAAATCAGAGACAGTTCCTCGTAAAAATAAAACATGAGCTTCTGACACTTCTATACCATTTATAGCCACTTTTGCAAACCACCACACATGCTGCTTTCAACTTCCTTCCAATTGTCTGTACTTCTGACCTCCCCTATCTCTCCTTTCTCAATCTTGCCTCACAGCTTAGACCTAAATGAGAGCTTCACTTCACCAGCATTGGCCCTTTCCTTCTCTCCTTGACCATGATCTGAATAATCTCTCTGGTTCTTCTTCTCTTCCCATCCCACTTTGGGGCCCTGCAGACTCTGAGAGACTCCTCTCTGCACCCCTTTGCTCTACTGTTCCCTCCCTAAAGGGCAGCCTGTGGAGTGAGGCCCCACCCTCACACTGACACAGAGCCTGCAGTCAGACCTGCTTGTGAGGGCTGATTGGCAAACAGCCTGTGAATGGCCGCACTGTTGGCCTCCTCCACCCCCAGCAGCAGCAGCAATGTTTATCTCCAGGCTGAATGGTAGAATACAGGAAATGCTCTCTGAAGAAATCAAGCCAATCTGCATAGAAGGGCCTAGAGTTCCCAGAGTGGAAGTTGATGCCTGAGAATAGGGCCCTCCTTGTTCTGGCATTGGTCAGAGAATGGATTCAAATTTCTGAGAGAAATGATTTCAACCTAGACTTGCACAGCTCAGAATACCCCGTGAAGAGAAGCCCACAGTATGCCATGCCCTGCATACCTGTCCAGACAGGTAGTCAGGGTTCTCAGGACAGAGAAAGGCCTGAAATGGCAGAAGAAACTCACGTTAGCCATCTATATTAGTCACCTGAATCTTTCCTCCTTCTCCTCCACTTCCTCCTCCCTTTCTTCTTCCCCTTCCTTCTCCCCTTCTTCCTCCTCCTCCTCCCCTTCCTCCTCCTCCCCTTCCTCCTCCTCCCCTTCCTCCTCCTCCTCCTCCTTCTTCTTTGTTCTTCTTCTTCTTTTCTTTTTTCTTCTTTAATAGATTTTATTTGTTTATTCATGAGAGACACACAGAGAGAAGCAGAGACATAGGCAGAGGGAGAAGCAGGCTCCCTGCAGGGAGGCTGATGCAGGCATCTATCCCAGGTCCCTTGGATCATGACCTGAGCCAAGGCATGCTCATCCTGATGCTCAACCACTGAGCCACCTAGGTGCCCCAAACCATTCTTAAGTGCAAATGGACAACTAAGGATCAATAAATATTAAGGAAATGAGCAGTTTAAAAGGGAAGGATAATGTGTGAAGATGACTAAGTCAGCACTTTCTTCTTCCCAGAAGTTATGCAAAAGCACAAAGAGAAATTTTTAAAATCCAACGTGACATTTTTGGTAAAAGTAATCGCAATAACATTCATCACGACCAACAACTATATAACAATTACTATGTACCCAGGACTATTTTTTTTAAAGCAATTTTAAGCATGCAAGCACTTAAGGAATACTGTCTCAGTGAGCTCTTCTTAAGGAAACTACTGGAGATGAACTTAGGCCAAACAAGTGATAACAGAACAGAATGGAAAAGTGATATTCTGTGAGAATTAAATATATTTACCCAGAAAAATCAAGATAAAATCACAGGTGGGAATTACAGTGACAAGCCAGATGTATGTATTATTAGTCTGGCCATGTAGAAATGATCAGACTAACAAAATTAGAAAAAGGAGAAAGAAAGAAAGAAAGAAAATGAAAGGTAAACTAATATCATTGATTGAAAGAGGCAAGTTAAAGTTTCTACCATAGCTAGGAGTCAAATATATTGTTTAATAGCACAAAGGTAAATACTAAAAAAGATAATGTTACTGACTAATATCGGTAATAATGGAGAAAAAGGGGGATAGGGAAGAAGAGGGGATAAGTTAATTTTGTCATTTCTCATAAAGAATTAAGAAGCAAAGAACCAGAGGTATTACCCGAAGTTATAATTTTGAAAATAACCACTATAGTATAATAGAAACCTTCCTGAATATCAGAGGAACGATATAAACAAAGCGAATAGAACAAATCACATAAACAGATTGTGTGTGTGTACACACACATATAGAAACAAAATTGAAAGTAATATGACCAGACTAAAACTAAACATATTTCTTGTGCTAAAAATATGTATGCCTCATTTATCATTCTAAAGAAAAAGATTTTAAAATTTCTTTAGACAAAGAATAAAGCAAAACCTAATTTTATACAGAGATACAGTCAACAAATAAAAACAAGCAAAAAAGGAATGGATGTTCAGACAATGGGGAATTAAGGCCAAAATTAGTTAAACAAAAGTAAAGAATGGAGTGAAATTCAGTGCAGAAATGACAGTATTATCATTAAGAAAACAGAAATTTGGAATATAAAGGATCATTGTGACATAGAAGACTTGAACTCATCTCTTTCAAACCATGACAGGTTAAGTAGGAGGAAAATAATATGGGTAAGTGACATAAAGGATCTATTCAGGAAGACGAATTCTCTTTAAAATGGGAAGGATAAATTAAACAAAGAAATAATCGAAGAAAACTTTCTAAGGCTAAATATAAGCATGACTAATGAAAAAAGACACACTCTAGACAAATCCTCATGGAATATTAGGACCCTGGTGATCACAAATAGTTACTAAAAGTTTCCAAAGAGAAAACTCATATCTGATCTGGGTGGTGGGCAGGCTTTGAGATGGCTCACAATGACCATCTTGCTTCTAACCAATAGAACATTACAAAGGTGATAGGATATAACTTACATGATTATGTTGCATAGGACTGTGATTCTGTCATGCAAGTAGGCTGTTTCCGTTGCCTTCTTGGTTTGCATGCTTTGATAAAAGTAAGCCTCTGTATTAGAGGGGCTTATGAGGAAAAAATACAGAAGTGAGGGTGCACTTATGCAACATGAAAATATGGGATCCAAAAAATATAGTGGAACTAGGCCCAGAGTGCTTTTTAAAAAGTAATCTCAGGAGGCATATAGCAGGTCCAGAAAGCAGCCTTTCAAAATTGATTATTTAACAAGTGGTATGAGTAAGGAATTGAATGAGCATAATGATAAGGGGCCAAAGGAGCAAGAATGTGCCCAAGATGCCTCAGGCCAACAGAGCCCCAGAACCTTTACTGAGATGGCAGCTCCCTATACTTTTATGGGACTTATTTCTTATTCCTCTGGCACACAAATGTCTTAACAAGAAAACTAGAGCACCTGTTACTTCCTGCTCTCAGGGTCTTTTCAGCATAATGTTTTTAGTTTGATATACTGTGGGATGGAGAACCAGAGAAGTTGCCCGCAGATTAAATCTTTGCATGATTGATGTGTCCCTAGCACTGTTGATGTATCTTTGAGGTTTTAGAGTTTCTGTTAACTCCTTCTGTAGACAAACTATTCTGATATTTTGGGGGTTTGGGAAAGAAAGAAAAAGATTTAGACTAGATTACTAGTCTTACACCAAGTTTCAAGAACTAAAGTGATTTGTTCTAGGGAGGAGACAACATCTAGAACATCATTTGCACTTGAAGTCAACTGATTAAACTTGTTATAATCCAATGGAAGATGTGTTCAAAATCACAGTCAGTCTAGCATTTAACATATTGGTGGTGGTACTGATCTCTGTGATCCCCTCAAGGTCATAATATTTGATCTACTATTTTGGTAGAGAGTAGGAGAGCATGAAGTTTCTGCTTGGCTTTCTCTACTAAAATGGGGTTATCCCATAAGACAGGGAGGTAATGTTGGGTTTTGAAGATATACATTTAAACTATATATTCAAGAGCTGGAAAAGAATCAGTGTTTTACTTTGAGGCAGACTCAGTACAAAATTCTATTTTTTGTCTGATCTCAGAAATCCCTACTTTGACCAGAAGGATATTCTGGATCCCAAAGAATTAATGGGACTCAGAGTCATTGTGTAATAATTTTAGTATATCAGAGCATTTACTTTCTATGTTTTAGACACATCTTAAGCTTTTCTTTAGTCCTCTTGGCTTCATCTATAATCTGGTACCTTAGCCCTTTTCATGTATCTGAACTGGTGTAGCCAGACCAATGTACAGGCCTATGTAGTTCTTTTTTTTTTTTTTTTAATTTTTATTTATTTATGATAGTCACAGAGAGAGAGAGAGAGAGAGGCAGAGACACAGGCAGAGGGAGAAGCAGGCTCCATGCACCGGGAGCCCGATGTGGGATTCGATTCCGGGTCTCCAGGATCGCGCCCTGAGCCAAAGGCAGGCGCCAAACCGCTGTGCCACCCAGGGATCCCGCCTATGTAGTTCTTATGAGGACTTAAGGCTACATCTAGAATCTAAGTCTCCTCCAACTGCTTCCAAACTCCTGTGAGGCCTCACTCCACAGATTGGAGGATTCAAATTCCCAAACAGCTGCAGAAGGAGCCAAGGGATACAATCCGGAAGTGCAAGGGAGTTAACTTTCCATTGGACTAGCCAAAGGAGGCAGGAGACAGGAGATGAATTTCCTCTCTAATCCTCCATCTGATCACCTGTCTCAAGGCACAGTTGTTGCATACAACCTTTCTGGAGGATCCCCTTTGGCGGAGTGGGTACACCTGTTGGGTTTCAGCCCCCTTAGCACCATGTCATAAAGCAGTAATGCATCACACTGCATTTATTTGTCATCTTTCCCTCTTTGCTTCTCTTTTACCTCACTCTCATTACCCTGGGATTTTACTTCTCCACAAAAAAGTCTTTGCCTCAGGCTCTGTTTTCAAAAGATTCTGGTCTAAGACAATTTAGTAAATGATGGTCCCCTCAGGGAGTACTAGGAGGAAGCTGTACAGAAATTCCTTGTAATATTACCGTAAAATCCCAGTTAGCCTTTCCTCCACACAACAGACTCTGGATCTATGAATTAACTGAAGTCCAGGAATTGGTCACTCTAGGCCTTTATTCAATGGATTTAGAGTTTTTGTTTTTTGTTTTGTTTTGTTTTTTTGTTTCCTGTTGCTTTTGTTTACTTTCTGGTCATTCTAATCAAGTTGGACTTTTATGAGTATCTCATCTGTTTTTGGTCCTAAAGCACTATGAAAACTTTATTCTAGCTTTAATGATTTAATTCCTCCATGCCATATGAAGATTCCTATCTCTGAATATTAGGAGTGCTACTGTCTTCAGGTGTTAGGCCAGATAACCAACCCCACATTCCTTCTCCTTCCCTTTTGTTACCAAGTGTTTCTCAGTGATAATCCACTATCAGTACTAGTTGTCTATATAATTCTTGATTCTTGGTTGTAAACGATGGATACCAACTTTGCTAACCTTAAAAAAAAAAAAGGAATTTACTGGAAGAATATTGGGCTATTCTGAGAAAATATTAAAAAGTTGAAATCTCTAGGCCTAGAGTAAAGGGCAAAATCCAAGGGAGGCAAGACCCAGCTGAAGCCCCATAGATGCCATTACTACTGAGCACCTGCTACGGTACCATTAGTCTTTGTCACCTCTGTACTCTCCTCACTGCATGCTGCACTGTTAGACTCTCAGAGCTGCCATAGATGATCAGACCATCCTGTATGTATCACTCCATCAAGATTCAAACCCTCACGTTTAACCAAATGGTCTAGCTTCCACCTCGTGTGTATTCCTAGCTGTTAGGATTCTGGGAAGAAAATATATAACTCCTTTCAGCTTTGAACAACTTTAAAAACAAACATCTATGGAGAATGAAAAAGCATATATATATTATTTTTCAACAGGAAAAATATTTCCAAATATTTGGAAACTCTAAAAGTTACACAAGAAAATCATGGCCCAATATGAACTCTAAAATAGATAAGTATGGTTTGCTTTTTGGCTATCAGATTCAAACTTTGAATAAATCCTAGAAAATTGAAGTATAATTATATCCATAATGTACATGTAATAAACCATGACAGGACCAGTGAAATATTACTGAGATATTTATGAAGCTGGGGAGAAGTGGAGGGATCTAGAGAGGTTATTAGTTTCTTCAACTTACTGAAGAGTCAAGATATGTTATCTAAAATTAACGTATCAAGAAACAAAGTTTTAAGCATATTACTAAAATTTATAAACAAAAGCAAAGGAATAAGAAAAAATGTGTCATAATATTAGCAAGAGAAATGTGTACAAGAAGATAAGTAGAAATAAGGTTGTTTCTCAACTGTCAAAAGTTGAGAAATCAAAACACTGTAGAATGATCACATTAATCAGAATTATACAGGAAACCACTAGACCTGACAAAAATGGGAAGAATGGGGCTGTGAGGCAGGAGAATGATTTTACTTTCCATTTTATACCATCCTGCTCTGGTCAAGAGAGGCAGCATGGAACTTTAAATCATAACAGTTCCAACAGGCAATGATCCTTATTAGACTCAATCTCAGCCCTCAGGCAAGACTCAAGCAAGGGTACAGAGCTCAGTAACTATGAGGTGGTGGAGGCAGAGTGATGGAGAGACAAGTGTTCTTAGAGCCCAAAGGAGATAAAACACAGTGTCTGCTGATCAGTCTGCCCTGGGGTGAGGGAGACACTGTTCCTTTGAGGGTGGTGAATGCCATGTTGGGTCAGAGGGATCCCATCCTATCTTGTTGAGTTTTTCAATAGAGGATTGCAATTTGCTGCATCCAGACATACCAGCCTGTTTGGTTCCTGAAGTTCAACAGTTAGCCTCATATTTCTGTCCCCAAACTACATAATTATAGTCTACATAGGAACTTTAAAAAAATGAGTTGAAAATCAGGAATTTACATCTACACAATTATTCATTTTCATGAAGATGAGAGCTTCCCGAGGACTGGCCCTCTGATGGGTACTGACCTGTCTTAGCCTTGTCTGCAGAGCTTGTAAGAAATACTGCTTCCAGGGGCCTGCCTCTTAATATTCTGAAATCAGCAGGCTTCAGTTGGAGACTGATAGTCTGCATTTTTAATGCAGGTAGTTATGATGTGCAGCCAGGTTCGGGAATTCATGACATAAAATGGCACAGCCTTTAAGTTTCTTAAGACCAACCATGAAAGATAAACTGAAGTCAGACATACAGCCTCTCCCAAATGGAGCAACTTAATCTCTGTTTATAGTCTAGTCTCCGTGTTCTGACTGTGTGTGTGGTGTATGGTGTGTGGTGTGTGGTACTGACCTTTTATTCTGATTTAGGGGAAAAACTCTTAATAATTGTGGAGATGAAGGGAAAGAGAGAGCAAGAATTGTCTCTTGATGTCATACCCTAAACAATATTAAAATAACCAGATGGCTATACTTTGTTTAACCACACCTTAACCACACAGAGAACTCTGAGTCATACAAAAGGCTCTAAACTTGGACATGTCTTTTACATCTTGGTCTCAGGTCCCAAGACTCAGGTTATGATTCATTTGTTCTGGTTCTGTGGGTACAAAGACCAGCCGCCAGTTACAGTAAAATCAATAAACACACCTGATGTAGCTATGCCTAATTATAAAAAGCTGTAACCATGCATGTAGTTTTGTGTGCATACAGCTATTTATTTATTTATTTATTTATTTACCAATCATACCAAAATTTCTATTTAGACTACATTCTAAAAACAAACTGGGTATATGGTTCTTTGTCTAGAAGAGACAGTTTTAGAAGAGTTTCCAACATATATTGAAGTGTCCATGATTCCTACTCTTTATTATAGTTTCTGGTTAATTGAAGAATAATTGTATCTGTTAATGGTTATCAGATCACACTCTGCTCAGAAAGGTGTGAAAGTATCAGGTTGAGAAATGTACTCAACTGGAAAAAAATTTTTTTAAGTTTTAAATACGTCATAGGCTAGACACTTCCACTGCTCTTTCCCTCAGCTTCCTTCTTAAAAAGAGAATTTCATGGAGAAAGGGGAACAGGAATTACTTTCTCAGCAATCTAAAGGGAAGGCAGTATCCAAAGTCACTTCCTATACTGATGAGATCGTCAACAACTATGGGCTATTGCAAGATGACTTCAATTCCAGGCAGTGGAAGAATTGAGGGAAGTTCACTGGAGGAAATGTGGATTTTAATCTGATCTAAAGCATTGGAGAGGTCCAAGTCAAAGCTTCAGGATGATTTGAAGGACCAGCTTTCTCATCTTTAAGATTAAAATATAAATTCTAATGAAGTTATTGACAGTTTAGGAAGCTGTATGTTTTATTTAAACATGTGTACTCATTAAACTTTCTACTCTACTCTTTGATGAATATCCTTAGTTGTTTTATTTTTTTTTAAGATATTTATTTATTTATTTATTTATTTATTTATTTATTTATTTATTTATAGAGACAGAGAGAGAGGCAGAGACACAGGCAGAGGGAGAAGCAGGCTCCATGCAGAGAGCCCGACATGGGACTCGATCCAGGGTCTCCAGGATCACACCCTGGGCTGCAGGCGGTGCTAAACCGCTGTGCCACCGGGGCTGCCCTCCTTAGTTGTTTTAATAAGTTATTCTTTTAAGTTACATCGAAAGAAATTGCAAGTGGATAGAAAAGAATGTTGATGTCTTTCCTAGCTACATCTATAGAACGGGATAATAAAACAATACCAATCACCTGATGGCCATGCATTCTGGGTGAAGGTGAACTCCCAAAAGGAAAGGCCAGCCTGTTGACAGCTGGACTTGCAGTCCAGATCTTATAAGTCCTCATAACACGGTGCTGGTCACACTGAGAGCATGGATAGAAGGGGAGACAAAACCTCTTTTTTGCAATGGGCTCCTCACTGCTCCCAGGATAGTTGCCATTGTCCTTTTTCATTTTCATCTCCTAAACCTCCTTCAGTGCATTTAGAGTCAGATCAACACTTCCCTCTTAAAATCTAGTATCTGGCTCTGTCTTCTGATCTGCCACTCCTGCAATGACCCCTTCCTCAGGAATTGCATCTACTCACCTACTACTCTTTCAAATTTTATTTAAATGCTGGCATCATGGAGGAATAGCTATAATCTCTCATTCCCAAGGCATTTTGAAGACATCATTGCCCTCTGTGTTTAATGTAGTACATGTGCCTATACCACTAGCCTTCTTCACTCTGATTATGCCTATTCATCTTTCAAGATCCATCTCAGGTGTCACTATCATTCACTGAACAAATATTTATTGAGTGCCTACTGTGTGGCAGGCATTATGACAGACTTTAAGAATGCAGCAATGAATACATCTGACAAAATGCCTAGCCTCATGGAATGCACCTTTAGTGAGGGGAGGAGTCACGTCTTCGGGGACATCCTGTTTGGGTTAGCCCGTCTAACTCCGGATTCCCCCAGCACTCTCTGGGCCTCTATTATGCCATTCTCATTTTATTAGGGGGCATCTATGTCTGCATCTCCATAGGTTTGTGCAGGTGGAACTCATCTTGTTGATTTTCCTGCCTCTCTAATGCCTGGAATGTAGTAGATGTTCACTAAATGCTCATCGAACATATGAATGTCAAAGAGAATGGTGCAGTAGTACTACTGGCTGTCTCCCTGCATTCATTACCTTTATTCTTCCTCCTTTCTAACTAAAAGAAACTCAAAATCCCTATTGTTCAGGGGGAATCTATCCTCCTTCATATGGTCACATGCTACCTTAATCCAAAATCATCCCACATGGCACAGAATTTGTACCAGGAACTGGTGTGCTGCAAGAAACAGATGCTGCAGTTAGGTTGGATGGAGGAAGGAAAGGAGGAAAGCAGGAGGGACCCCCAGTCTTCCTTGTGGGGAGGTTGGTGACTCTCATTCGAGAATGGTAGATAGACAGTCAAACTGCTGCCTGCCAAAGGCAGGACACCAACCATGGACTCACAGAGGCTGCAGTATTAGGGGAGATGTTAGGGGAAATACAGAATATTGGCATCTCTTCTTTTTTTTTGCAGTCTCCAGTCAGGTTATACATGAATGAGATTAGCTCAGACGAAAGGTGACCTATCTTAAAACAGAGAGGGGGAAGAAAAGACAGCTATGCTGAGAGAGTTGCTTTCTGTCTGTCTATACTCAGAGATCTAAATTGATTGACTAGGAGTCCAATAACTTGAAGCCTTTCAGGTTGAAAAAGCAGAATTCTCTACTCTTAGATAAAGTCAGTGGGAGCAGAGGCAAAGAGGTAGGAGATTGAGCAGGAGATAAGATTGAGCCAAACTATAATCCGGATCCCCAGCCTTCCCAGCACCTCCTGTTAAGCATTCTCCATTAGACAAAGAAGACACTCAGGCTTATTGTGAAGATGCTGGCTGGGAAAAATCAGATTATGGGTGGTATCTCCCCACCAAGCTATTGTTTCAAATTGCCTCAAGGCAGAGGCCATTGAAGTAGGGGCCAGGGTAATGGACAGAACCCAGAGGACAGATGGGGGGGTAGGAATTCTCAGACTCAAGGACCATGACTAGAAAAAATCTTTGCCCTGTGGAATTGACTGAGCACTAACAGATTACAAGCCAACCTAGTCTTTTAAAAAGAAGTGCATTATTGGCTATTTAACATATAAGGCGATACACAGGCCCCAAACTCATACCAACAGGAAGTGGGCTGCTAAGTTTCTGTAGCCCACCCAAAAGGGTTTTCTTCTCTATGCCTTCCTCTGATTGGCTTCAAAGGACACTGTCTGATAGTGATTCTCTGAAAAGCAGGACCAAGGGCTGCCTAACACCACCGGTTTCCTTCCTCAGCTGGAACAGGATGGTCTTGATCTCTACTCTGCAGCTGGGTGACCACTTGGTTTTGTTTCCCATTCTTCCAGTGTCTGGCTGAGTGGTTTGATGGCAGCTGTTAGGTTCCTTATCAACCCCTGAATGTTGGGTGTTGGATGCTAGGAACACATCCTTAACAAAACAAAGCCCAGTCTTCAGGGGGCCTGTAGTCTAGATGGGGGAGAAGACCATTGTTGGGAAACAGGGGTGTTGCCATACTGCACACACAGGGTGAACTGCAAGCTTGGCATAAGAGAGGGGTGACGGGGCTGGGGGGTGGGGGTGATGGCACTCTGACTTCTTGAATAACCAGCATCCTAAATCGAGATCTGAAGGATAGAATACAAGTTAGTCAGAAGCTGGGAGTCAAGGGTGGGCTGGGAGCCAGGAAGGTATAGCCAGAGAGTAGGCTTACAAAGCTCTCCCTGGCTGATGAGCTTGGATTGGAGGAAGGCAAGAAGGGAGGGGAGTGAGAAGACAGTTGGGAGGCAGTTGACAAAATCCAGCCTTGAATGCCAGACTTTAAATTTTGTTCTTATCTGCCTTTGTTGGTGTATCCTGAAGCCCCTCAGGGCAGGGTTTTTGGTCTGTACCAGGAACTAGAGCCTCAGGGAAAGTGAAAGCAGGTCTTGGGCTGATACCCAGTCCCCTTCTGTGTCACTTGTCCTTGAGCCTTCCTGCCCCTCTAGGGAAGCTCTTCAGCCAGAAGGTCAGTGCCTCCAGCTTGCAGAAGATTCGTTCTGATAAGGACTTGAGTCGTGATAAGCCTTCTTCCTCACACCTCTGTTGAAATAATCTTGAGAAACATCTTCCCAGATGTCCTTTCAGGACTCATCTACTTCCCAGATTAACACATCTGGAGCCAAAATCTACAATAAAACACAATTTTTCCTAGGGCCATTTTTCATCATTAGAACACAGAATAATTTAATTTGGGCTCCTGGGTCAACCACACTGTTTAGAAGATACTTTGGAGGCTGAGGCACTTCTTTGAGGCTATGATTTCAACTAAAAGGAAGTATATCCTTGAAAAACTGACTATCCAGCTAGCAACAGAAGTTTCTAAAAGATGGAATCTAATAGAAAATCCTGCTTGAAATATTTATAAAATCTGTTTTAAGGGCACTTAGCAATCCACTAAGGAGTCCCTTTGCACAAATTCGTAATGTACGATTGCAAAGAGGCCTCTTTACTGGGACCCCAAGGTCTCACAAGAGGAGTTTGCTTCATACAGGAAAGAAAAGCATGACATAAGAGGACTGCACATCCGCTCAAGTATTTGCATTTGGAGGTTTACATTCAAAAGAGAATCTTTTTGTACTGTCCTGATTGAGGATTTTCAATTAAAAAGTGAATCTCTCAGTTTCAATTTGGCTCTGTGGAACAGAGGACAGGGTGAGTCCAGGGTGGCCCTGAGCCCAGGAGGCTTCCAGTGGCCACTCTGACCAGTGGAGGGGAAGGGGTGATGCCCATGTCTTGGAGCTTGTGAGCTTGGCTTGTAAGAAAAGGCAATGGGCAGTTCTTGGAGAGGGGCAGTTCCAGGCAGACACTAGGGGTTCCCCTCATGCTCTGTTCTCCAATTTGGATTATGTCCACCAAGGGATGGGGGAGGGAGTAAAGCTGTCAAAGAGGGAGTTGGTGGGATAATTAGAAAGGCAGCTGTGGGGAGAGCCTTGGACTTTCACACAAGCAGAAAGCCTTTTTAGTGCTCCTTCAGCGGCTGATAATTTGAAGTGTCCACTCTGTGCAAGCCACTGGGTAAAGTGTCTCAACTGTATTATTTCATGTATTCATTTATTCCTAGCTCCCACTCCCACCAACAAATCTGTGACAGAGACACTCTATTTTTATCCCCATTTTCCAGCTGAGAAAACTGAGGACCATGGAGATTGAGAAGTTCATAAAAAGTAAGATAGCTGGCAACACGTAGAGGCAAAATTAGAATTGACATGTCTGACTTCAAAGCCCAGGCTCTGAGCCACTAGTACAGACAGTATCCTCTTCAAAAAAAGAATAAGATCACTTTGTCTTATAGCTCATCACATCCTACTCCCATGCTGGAAGATCAATGTGGAAACCCTTCAAATTGGCCAGTCAAGAAACTTGGTTGCTACATTTCTGGGAGGATTTCTCAAGACAAGTGTCTAGTGACTGACTGATGAGATGGGGCATTCTAGTGGGAACTGGGAGGACTTGAAGCATCTGGTTCTCTGCTCGCTCCCTCTCCCTCCCTTCCAGAAAATCTGCTCATTTACCTGACATCAGGAAAATGGCCTACTAGGTAGAAGTAGGTGTCATGAGTTAGTAGATGGACAAACAAATAGAAAAGATCTTCTTTGAGCATTGCACTGAGCACCAAGGGAAGGGACGAAAGAGAAGAAATAGAAGCCCTCAAGGACCATGCTGCCTGTTTGGAGATATGAGATAAAATATCCAGGGTGAACTTCTCCAAGGGATTTTGAAAGCAATGGATGACCATGAGACATTCCAATCAGTGCAAAGGTAACACAGGAAGAACACAGCACAAGAGCAAGTGTGTGTGTGGGTGGGTGTGGGTGTGGGTGTGGGTGTGTTTGATGCAGGGAAAGAAGTAAGAGGCCAGAGGACAGGCCTAGGGAAGATCCCTT
Source organism: Canis lupus baileyi (assembly GCF_048164855.1). Lineage (NCBI taxonomy): Eukaryota > Metazoa > Chordata > Mammalia > Carnivora > Canidae > Canis > Canis lupus. The sequence goes on from NC_132843.1 coordinate 69,774,204, forward strand.
GCAGAATAGCTGCTTGGAAATGACAAGCTGTAGCACAAGAAGGAGAACCATTCAGGAAAGTCTAAAGGTAACTATGTCCCAGAAGACTGTTCTCCTGCCCCTGGACCACACAGCAAGGGTAGGAGTTAAAGGCTCCATTTGGGGCCCTGAGAAGGCTGCCTACCTCGGAACTCAGTGATCCCCCAGTCCTTGGCTGGCTTGACCCTTTGTTCTACATGTCTCTTAATGCCACAGTTTTGCAGACCAAACCTGTGGCTTCCCTGAGTCCTGCACATACATGCACAGAGTATGTATTGTCAATGTTCTTCCCCCAGCTCCACCCCCCAAAAATACATCTTTTAGCTTCTATCAGAGCTGTTCGGTTACTGTTGGTTAATAACCTATTCCAGGTGACATTGAATTGAAATCTAAGGATTCTTGAAGCATTCAAAACTCAAAGAGGTTTGATCTAGAAAAATACTTGAGGGAAGAGATTAGCTATCATCGACACATAGAACTTCACACTGGCTGGCAGCCACCTACTCTTTCTGTGCAAGAAGTTCAAACTCCATGTTGATTCCCCTTTAGGGAAAATGTCTAAGCAAAAACCCCAACCCTCTTTTTCCTGTAGGGCTAATTAATAGGCTTTTGCCTCCTACGGGGTTCTGCCTCATGGTCACAGGAGGGGCTCCAACCTATATGTTGATTAATAGACATTCAGCTTGGAGATTGCATCACCCGATGCTTCTCAAAAGGTGTTCTCCAGAAGATCTGCACCAAAATGAGGTTTGTTTAAAAAGTAGACTCCTGGGCCTTGCTACAGAAATGTGGTGATAGAATCCCTGGGAGCTGAGATGTGAAGCAGCTTCTGAAAAACTCTCCAGCAATTCTCATATGCAGAGGAATTAGAGGACCTCTGATCTAATTCACAATTTGCAAGTGAGGAAACCCAAGCTCTGAGAAGTTAGGTTCTTGCCTTACACAGCCCAGCATTAACTGGGCCCAATAAATGCAATCCTGACCTTAATAGAGTGGAATTGCATTGAACAGTAGAATCATGGTAGCCCAGTGTGAGAACAGGGACCTTCAAAGACCCTACAGAAAGGAGATCTAAAAGGTAGAAAACCACTTCGTGGTAGCACCAGGTGTATGGTTGGAGCCTGCCCTTCCAGCCAGCAGCCAGAGGCTACTGAGGAAGCACTGAACATGAAAGAGAGGTAAAAAAGGGAAGGAACCTTGGGGGGGACCCAGAGATTGATTATTCCTCTATTCTAGCCCAGCATCCAGCCATTGGTGTAAGGCGTTGACTCGGCTCCACCTCTAAAATCCAGAGGTTAAGAGAGGAGCTTCAGGTTAGTGTGGGAGCCCTCCTCTGACTGTTGCCAGGAGCCTTGAAGAGAAAGATGAACATTCAGTGAAGAGTCTTCAACACACAATGCAGCATTGCTGTGAAATATTACTTAGATTCAACCACAAAATGATGAATCCCGTTGTAATCCCCTTCTCTCCAGCATTCCTATTCTCTCTCTCTTCCCCAAAAAATGAAAGGAAAAAAAAAAAAAAGGAACATTAGTTAGAGGGGAAAATAGACCATAGTGCTGGAAAAGTTCCCAGCTTTCTGCAAGTGTGTTTTCTCTAACAGGCCGGGGAGGCTCACTACAGAGCAGGTGGCAATTGTGATGTGGTGTCTGGATCATTGTGTGTGTGAAATGAGGAGGCAAGGGACCTCTGAGAAAATTCTACTCCGCAGTTATGCTGGGCCTGGATCCTGAATCCACATGTACCACATATGCCTTCAGAAATGTGAGTTTGGAAGAGTTTAAGGAGTAGTCAGGATAGTTCTCTGAGAAGGACAACATCAGAGGGAGTCAATCTTCACTAATCAGGCCTAGCAACTTCCCCATTTTCCAGAAAGTTTTGAGAACATGAGTAGCTAAGTTATTCCTTCCTGCTTGCTCCTTATCTGAGAGAGGTAAAACCAAATTGATTTACCTCTGGGCATGTTAGAAGTGCAACCCGGGAGGTTCCCAGCTGTGGAGACTGAGAGATCAGAGAATCAGAGATAGAATAAGGAGGGTGGGGGCTGAGGAAGGAGAAGTTCAACCAGACCAATAAAATGAAAGAAGTGATATGAGCGATATTTATGACACCTGGGAGTTGGAAGACTGTCTCAGGTAGGATATAGCCAAGACTACCAGAGGTGGCCTTGAACTGAGATTGGGGAGGAGGAAGTAGGAGGGAACTGGGCAATCAGACTTAGACGGAGAGAGAACTACTTCCTCTCTGGGTCCTCCATGTTCCACAGGGTGTCTTCCAAAAGGGTGGGAACTGGCAAAGAATTTCTTAGAAGCGACAAGAGCTTGCTTTTCCTGGGAGAAGCTGAAGAAAGGGGGAAGCTAATTAAATGAAAATTGAGGAACTTAGGGCCACACACAGGCTGAGAGTAATCTGGGAGTGATCATCAATCATCATAAACTAGCACTTACTCAGCATCTTCCCCTCAAAGGCCTGGGTTACAGGGCCTGGATGCATTGGAAGTCACTGCTTCCCAGAGACTCCCTGGGAGCCTGAGCAGAAGAAGCTAACTGGGGAGTCAGAACCCCAAAATGCAGATAGCGATGTTACAGTGTGAACCAGCCCAAAGACATCTATCTCTCTGTGAGAATGAACACTTCATGGGTTTATCATTCACTTGTCGGATAATCATGGCGGTAGTGGGGACTTTCTTATTATAAATGTCAGTTTCTCATAGATGTTTTGTTTCTCATGCTAATTGTCAAGTTCTTGAGGCCTGAGACTCTAGGATATTTCTCTCTAGCTCCACATGGCTCCATTCATCCACCTCCTACCAGTGTGTGGCATATTTCCCTGTGGTTTTCATGTGTGAGAAATGCAGAGGAAAATAGTGTTCAATCCCTAACTTCAAGGAGTTTGTGGCATTATATAATATATACATGTATTCAATCAAGTGCCAGGTGTTTAGGAAGAGATGCAGACACCATAGATTCTCAGAATAGATGGAGGGAGGGAAGGTAGGCAAGAAGAACTCAGATCCAAGAATGAAATAAACTTGGACTTAAGACCCAGCTTTGCCACTTACTAACAATGAGGCCTTCTGTGAGTTATTTAAACCTCTCCATAATGGGGGAATAATAGAAACTCAAAGAGGTAAGTGGAGAATTAAATGATATATCACATGTTATGTACTCATTATGGGGTCTACCAGAGATAAGTGCTTGAAATTAGTAGCAAAAGAAAAAAAGAAAAAGGAAATTCATGACATGATGCCAAGTTCACATACTCAGTTCTCCTGATCCTCCACACAAAATGATTTAACAAACAACTATTTCCTCAGGGCATTTTCAAATTCTCTGGGTGAAGTTCACTTGGGTGAGTGGCCAGGAATCTAAAAAGGTCAAGGTTGCCAAGAGCTTGCTTTTGAACTACACTGACCTCAGTTTCCAACCCAGGAGTTCTTTCTCAGCTGGAACCAATAAGGAGCTAAAGCTACTACACATTCCCTCATATGAGTGTGCAAAAGATTTGTGGCCTCCAAAGAAGGTCTGCAAAAAGGCTATTGTTGAAACGCATGAATGTCTTCCAGAGGGCAGTGTCCTAAGCTGATCTCACTTTGCTGTACTTTTTCTTGATAGAGAGAGCTGGCAAATGGTTGAAACTGGGGGACCACAGTGAGTCTCTATGGACTAAGATGGTAGACACCCCCTAGTCTTCCTTCCCTCCAACATGGGCTCCTACTCAGAGATGGTGCTTGGGCCAGCCTTGTGTGTGGTCTCAATGCAAATGAAAGACAAAGAAATGAAGACATGCTTTGTCTTCTTGCCCCTCTCTCCCACCCTTAAGGATACATCTTCTCTTACCTGGTGATAGATGCCCCCATTGAGGTCCTCTATGACAAATTTGCAAAAAAAAAAAAAAAATTTAAAAATCACTCGAGCATCCAAATGCTCTGTTCCCAATTTGCCATTAACCCTTTTCCTAAAGCAAAGAATCCAAGCAGAGAACATCAACACACAAAAGCTGTGTTCAATAATTATTTTTATTTATTTTTTAATTTACCAGAGACTTTTATGGTGTTTATTACATGCCAGACACTGATTTCCATAATTTCTTATCTTGGAACATCATCTAATTTTTAAAAAGTTTGAGAAGGACTTTTTTATATACTTTACCTCATTTGATCCTCATTATAAGCCTGAAAGGGAAGTGTTTTTTTAACTCTTACAGATTAAAAAAAATAAGTTTCAAGAAAATGAAGTTATCCATTCGAGACCATTCAGCTTGTAGCAAAGGGAGGACTCATACCAGGTTTTCTGAGTCCAAAACCGGTGCTCTTTCCACTGCACAGGTAAAAGAAAAGAACACTTCCCCTCCTCGAACTACTTGTAATAATAAAGTGGAAGAACTAGAACACATAATATTGACAATATTTTAATCCAGAGTAACATGTAACCAGACTATTATAAGGGGATGTAGAAGCAAGAAATAAATGGAGGATTTTCCAAGGGGATGGGCAAATTGGTCAAGGCTGTTTTTTAATACAGGTGACAGAAACCGAACTGAAACCAGCTTCAGGCAACCAGCTCAAACTGGCTTCATACATGACAGACCCCAATGGCTTGAGCAATGGCTTGCTTTGCTTTGTGTTTTTCTTGGTCAGCTTTATTCTCAGGCAGTGGTGGCCCTACAACTGCAAGCTTACGTTTCACAGATTTAGAAATCTCAGCAGAAAGTCTCTTCTCAGACAACTCCAGCAGAAGACTTGGGCTTGCATCTCACTGTGCTGGATTTGGTCACGTGTTCTCTCTGAACTAATCTCTATGGTCAGGGAGATGTACTACTTGGACTGGCCAGCTCTGATCATGGTTCACCAACGACCCAAGGGACGAGATCAGTCCCACTAAAATCACATGATCTTAGGGGGTGGAGACTGGGAAAAATTGGGGTATTATAACTTAGGCACAAGTTATCTTGGAAGCAGAGTTGGGGGAAGCTCCTGGAGGCATCCCTAGGTAGATGTTTCAGTGGTGAAAGGGACACAGCATGGGGCAGTGAAGAAGCCCCAGGAGAGGGGGTCATGAAGTCCTTGTTGTAATCCCAGCTCTCGATGTAACTACTGATGTGACTTTGAACAAGTCATTGAGCCTCTCTGAGCCTCAGTTCCTCAAATATAACAGAATAATAATTTAAATAATAGTAATAACAAAACCCTCTGGGTTGCTCTGAGGATCATGATATGATCCAATTGGATGAGATCACAGACATGAAAGCTTTTTGAAATGCTAAGTGAAAAAGATTTATAAATATCAGAGTGTGTTTGAGGCAAGGGACTACCATCAGCAGAGACAGGAGACAGGAATAAGTAGGGTGTGTACAGAGAATTGTAACTAAATTGGACTGCTAGGTCCAAATAGCCAGGGTGATGAATGCATAGTCTCACATACAGTGAGCCCCACATATATCGAGGCTAAAACTTAGTTTCAGTAAGCTGATGTTTCCTTGGAATGGTATTGGGAAGAGGACTTTTTATTATGGCTATAAGTTAGTGCCTATAAAGGAGCTGCAGGTAATTCCAGTTAGGGAGGACTCCCCCAGGCAGGGCCAGCTTTCCCAGGTAGGAGAGGGAAGCTGGCTCCGCCCTTGGCCAGTGTTTAGTTTCTGGGAGGCCCTTTCCTCTGTCTGCCACCAAAGAAATCACAGCAACAGGTGGAAGACAGAGAGTTGGGGAGGGCTGGGCCAAGGTCCCTAGAGGGTAGAAAGCGGGTGTGTGTGAGGAGGATTAGAAAGTAGCAGGTGGAACTCGTACAGTTCCAGCTCTCACGTGTGACCAGCACTGATTAAGGAAAATCACTTTTGTTTACTAACCAGTTCTCTGCGCCCTTCCAAGTTGAGCTCAATTGCCGGCTTACAATTGCAGAATTTTTTTTCAGCCCAGGAGGACCTAGTGAGGGTGCTGGGTGTGGGTGGGAAGGAGAAGGCATTTTTCTTAATGTGTATATAGTGGAAGGAGTGCTGCCCTGGGCACCTGGAGATATGGATTTCTCATCACAGTTGGGGTTCATCCGTTGCACCTCCAACATCCTTAGGATAAACAAAGAACAGTAGGAAGCAGTGCTTGTCCAAGAAACACGGAAGGTGGATGCAGAGGAGATTGTGTCCCTGGCCTAGCTTGAAGACAAACTGGAGAGACTCTTGACCCCAGTGATCCCAGGCTGACTCAAATAAGATTCCAGAGAGAAATAAGAATGAAGATAAATAATTACTTACTTGCTTGGAGCACTTAACAATTCACAGAGGAATTTCAAATAATTTACCTTATTCAATTTTCCCTATGATGCAGGCAGACAGGTTTTATTACAGAAGCAGTTCAGAAAGGTTATGTCACTTGTTCAAGATCTCAACTGATGATACATGAGAGAGTCAGAGTTAACTTCTTCTAACTACCATGTCCAGGGTTCTGTAGCTATATGGTCTGTAACCTTGGGAGGCTGGCACTCTTCTCTAGCCTGGCTGTCCTGGCCGTGGAAAACGTTTTCGGAGTCTTCTGGCTCTACCTACAAGATCTCTGGAATGATTGACAGGGTTCAGGGTAAGAAATCTAAAGGTGTGTGTTGTAATCTTGGATCTTCCCAATCCAAAATTGGTCCCAGTTTTAGCTTTGTCACCTGCCCCAGGGAGGTTGCATCATTACCCACCCAGCCCACCCCCCGCAGAGGCTATGAAGCCTCAGTGGCAGAGTGTTGCAAGTGCTTTGAAAAGACCTCCGTGCTGTTCACAGGTGAGCAAGGCTTCCCAGTTTGTGTTATTCAGATTCTTCTGCCCTTAACTGTGGATGCTCCACTAAGCCCCAAGCCATGGGTGGGGTTGTGTCAGTCTATGATCTGGGCTGCCGCTAGCTCGGTTGCTCTTCGCTCAGAAGCCCTCTTGGGCAGCCTGTTTTCACTGACTGTCCTGGACAAGTTGCCCAGGGGCCCGTTTTGCTGGAAGGATGAGCCTGTGAGGGGAAGAGCAGCTCCACAGGTGAGCAAAAGAGACAGCCAGCTCTGAGCCTTTAAAATGTAAAATGTTCTCTTGGGAGTGTGCAAAGACCTGATTTGTGAGAGATGAAAGTCAGAAGCACCGCTCCTCCAGAATCAAAGCCTCCTTGCTCTCAGGAACAGACAGCAAAGATTCCCTCTGCAAGAAGAGCCAAGCATAACAATGGAGAGTGAGTGGCTTCCACCCTCCCCCAGCCTGGAATGGGGGCCTGGCTGTGTTTGCAAACATCTGCACCTGGGCTGCACCTGCCAGGCGAGGACTGACCTGGAAGCCATGGAGTGCACCTGCTCTTCTGATTTCACCTCGTTTGTGGTGGGGATGGTCCCACTGAATCATGCACATCCCTTCTTCCCTCCCGCTTGTCACTTGTCGGTTGGCTGAGGGACGGGGCAGGGAGAGCAGCTTCCAGTTCCAGCACTTCTCTTCTCTCCCTCTGTGACCTTGGGCAGGTCCCTAGCTTGGCCAGGTTTACTCAACAGTATTGTGGATTCTGATCCTCTGTACTATTCACTCTCAGGAAGCTGTGGGGCTTAATGAGGACAATGGATGGGGCCTTGCTCTGCCCCCAGGAATGAGCAATTTATACTAACTGTTGGCACCTTTGACGGAAAAGCCCAGAGAAGGGGGGGTTAGAATCTGAGCCTTCCACCACACTCCATTCCAATTAAATTATTTTTTCTTCATTAAGAAAATTGAGGCTGGCAAGGGTGATGGCCCACAACTTTCCACCCCATATCTCTATCTATACCAGTATCTTTAAGCACACACAACCTAGTATCAAAGGATGAAGAATCCCTCTTCTTCAAGGCTCACCAGGATGCTCTTGACTCCACCCTCTCCAACATCTTCAAGACCTTGTCCCATTAGCCATTCTCAACCTCTTCCTCTATGGGTAAACCTTCCTTTCAGCCTGTGCACATGTTCAACATATCTCATCCTATAACAAGAGCAAATTAAAATCTTCCATACAAAGATGGCCACAACCCAGTCTCTTTCTTCTCCCTCTCATCTACTTCCTGAAAGACTTGTCTGTACTCGAAGCATCAATTTCTGTAGCTCCCTCTCTTTCTCAAACTAATTTCAGTCTGGCGGCCCCTTCACTACTTTACTGAAAGTGCTCTTGCCAAAGTCATTAGAAAATATTAATTACCAAACTCAAATCTTTATCATACTTCCTAACTGAAGTAACACATTAAAAATGCCATTTTTCTTAAAATTTTAGATTACCTTAGCTTCTGTGATGGCATACCCATTTGGCCTTCATCACATCCCTCTGATTTGTTACAACTTCATCTCCTGAGTGGAGACCTCTTCTAGTCTCTCATGAAATATAGGTATTCTACAGTTTTATCCTACTCTCTCTTGTCTTCTGACCTTATCCAGTCTGTGTGTCTCAACTACCACATGTAAATCACTATTTATAGCCCAAAACTTTCCCTTCAGCTTCAGATTTGCATAGTCAACAAGTGGGCTAGATTCTTTTACCCAGATGAACCTCTCAACATACCTAATGACAAACTCATCATCTCGTCTCCAAACAGCATTCCTTTGACCATTTTCAATCTCAGTTGCTGGCATTTCCATCCACCCCATTACCAGGCCAGAACCATGGGAATCCCTGTTGCTCCATCCAAATGCCAACAAACTTGAAGTCCTGTTAGTTGTGCCTTCTAAAAGAACCTCTCAAATCTACCCCATCCTCTCTGTCTTTCCTACCCCAGTTCTAGTTCAGGTCATTATCCCTTTTCCATTAACATGAAGCATTCTCCCAACTGATCTCCTTACCTCTAATCTTATTCTTCTCAAATCCATCCTCTATAGAGCCACCAAATTTTTTAAAAAATCCATTTAAACGCAGGTCTGACCGTGGCACTTCCCTAGTTGAAGACTTTTGTTATCTTAAATCTTATCATAACCCCCACCAGTTGCCTGTGGACCTCCGAGACCATTCTCTTATGTACAACTTCAATCTCATTTCCTGATTTTCTGCCTCGTGCTTCTAGAGGTCTTTCCTCCTTCTAACTTCTCTACCTGGAATATTTCCATCATGATGTTAGAACCGAGATGTCAATAATGCCAGAGAGAGTTTGGGGTCAAATTATGCTAGGAAAACTCAAGAGGGTGCCCAAATTCCAGGTTATATATGTTTTTCTCTTCTGCCTTTATTTACCCCTTTAAAACAGAAAAAAAGAGAATTTTTGTTTTCTATGATGTTTGTTTTCTATGATGTTTTCTATGATGATTTCTATGATAGAAAACAAAAATTTTTGTTTTCTATAATTTCTTATCCCATCAGTACCCAGCTGTGTGGCATAGAGGAAAGACTCCATAACAACTTGCCCTTGGGAAGACTATCTCTACAAAGAATCAGTTAACTAACATATGCTGGACTGAGTGGGGCAGGTCTTCAAACTCACAATCATTCTCCTAAAAGAGACCCACTAAAAACTCGTCAGTGACTCTGAGCCGATCTCTATATGATGAGACAAAACAACTCTTGTTGTTAGTGTCTCCTGCCTTTCCTCTGACAACTCAAAAAGTATTGCCTGCCTTTCCTCTGGCTGGGCCCATTCATTCTTTTTCCTCTCCTATCTTTTAAGGCTGAAATGGGCAAGGGCCAGGGATGAAGTTTGGGGTAAAAAAATCTCTGGAGGAGCTCTTGTAAATGGGAAAGTAGATAAAAGAGGACAAGGGGCGGGGGGGGGGTGTAAATTCGTATGGTCAATGTATTCACTTAACAAAATATTATTGTGTATTTAGTACTTATCAGTCATTATCTTATTAGATGTTGGAGATATAATAGTGAACGAAAAAGACAAAATGTTCAAAAATACAAGTAGAAAACTTGAGTTATTCTGAAATAATTTGCTTGTTGATTTTTTTTTTTAAACAGCAGTAACCCAATGGGATGAGACCACATGGTTCATAGTTACATAAAGTTATAATCTGAGGAAATGTCATCTAGAATTCTGGACTTAGTTAGGGTGCCATAATCACCTATACCTGACAGAATGATTATCCTAAGTTGATGCTGAGAATATATGAATCCCTGAATGCTAAACTTACAAGTAAAAAAATGTAAATGTTAGCCCAATTATGAGCCATGAAGACTTTTGTGAAAAATCATAGGCACCTTGAAGAGACCATGTTAAGCTTAAAATTATAATTTGGGGAAGAATATAGTTACGTAAAGAACTTTTCAGAAAAAGAACTAGACTTATGTAATCATGTAAGTTTACAAAATCTAAAAGGGGAAAAAAAATCTCCCTAGAAATAATGGGTCAGACTGATTTTTATACAGATATTTGATTTCTTAGTAAGTCCTTTCATTTGAAAGAGGATATTGGTGGGGGTGCCTGAGTGGCTCAGTTGATTAGGCATTGGACTCTTGAGTTTGGCTCAGGTCATGATCTCAGAGTTGCGAGATCAAGCCCCTCCTCAGGTTCCACACTCAGTGGGGAGTCTGTTTGAGATTCTTTCCCCTTCCCTCTGCTTGTGTGCACTCTCTATCTCTCTTTCTCAAATAAGTAAAGAAATTTTAAAAAGAGAGAGAGAGAGAAAGAGAAAGAGAAAGGATATTGGTGTCAGGTATGCTCAGACCAATTCAAGGAGTTCTTTTTACTCCCCTGGTTGCCAGGAGACCCAGTTCCTTGGACGCTAGTGTGGGTCAGCAAACATTCAGGCTGTGGAAATACTGATACAGACAAAACACATTATCTTTTATCAGATCCAAGAGAAACCTGCTAGGATGCAGTACCAGGATGACTAAAAGGCATCTCCATAGCAAGTATAAAGGGATGGACAAACTCTGGGCAGAGAGAGTTATGCATGAGAGAGCCTGCAAGAATTTTTCATGGACCCAAAGCCATAAAAAACTAAAGTTTCCATGTGATTCTGATTTAGAAGCTCTTGTGCAGGGTTGACAGCAACTGGGATTCATATGCTATATTCATAACCATGGATCAGCAGCCCAGTGAGATGTCCTGTACCGTTATTCCTGATTAGAAAAATTGCTTTGAATTCCCATCTGCCAGGGGACTGCAGAATAAGGTAGGAGTAGCTAAGTGAAATTTTCTCTGGGGAACACACAATGAGACAATGTGTGTCTAAACCACACTGGATTCTAAACAACAATGGATTCCATTGCTTCTCTAGAAGCCACTTAGATTTTCACTGTTGGTAGATCTAATCATTGCTGAAGAGAAAGAAGAGGTGAATCTGTCAGTCAGCTGAGAAAAAGACAGACTAGCAATGCTCAGACTAGAGAAACTGCAGTGGGTGTTAGAAGCTGGAAGTGATGAGGGTTTGACTGTACAAATTGAAGGCATATCCCTGGCAAGTGCAGTGCCTGAGCATGAAATTGGCATGCACTCAAGGTCAAGGTCAGGTCAGGCACTCTTAGAAGCACCATCTATATAAATTCTGACCAGGTGTCTTACCTCATGTCCAGACCTAGAAACTCAAGGAGAGGGAAAGATTCTCAGTACAAGGAGAAACTAGCTTCCTATGTTCCATGGTTTCAGTATGCCCTGGAAAACTCCAAAAAGCCATTGGAGTAGCCCTCTATTTTTTAGTGTGTGATAGACTTATTTTTCCTTTGACCAATCTTCTATCTCTTATATTTTGCTCCTGAAATGATCTTTCTAAAATATACATTTAATTGTATATTCTTCTCTGAAGCCTTTCAATGGCTTCTTTTAGCTTTCAGATAAATTCCTCACTCAACTAAACCTATACCATCGTTTGTGATTTGCCTCCTGTCTTCCTCTTTAGCTTCCCTTCTACTTCTCTTCCGGCTATATTGAAACACATTCAATTCCCTGAATGGAACATGCAGAACTGGGGCCTCCATACCTTTGTGTATGCCGTTCTCTTTTTCCCCTTCCAAATGCAAAAATCAGCTTAAGCGTCCCTCTTCACTCTCCAGGTTGATGAGTGCCCTATACCCACAATGCTGTAAGTTACCTGCCCTTCGCACTAGTCACATGCGAATCTACTTGTTGGTTACCATTCTGTCTCCTAGAGTGCTCAGGATGGTGCCTGTCATACAGTAGGCATTCTACAAATGTCTCACAGCAGTTTTGTCTGAGGAATGGAGAGGAAAGAAAGGAACTGCACGTGTAGGAAGAATGGTCTTCATGAGGAAGAAGGAACGAAGACATTGAGAATATTTTGCTTTAAGTTGAGGGCTGAGGTCTAAATCAGCAATGGACTGATGCTCACAGTCCTCTACTCTATTGGCCCTTGGGTCCCCTCAGTCAGAGCTGTTCACACCACCCAAAGTCACCTCCTCCTTGCCCAGTGTTCCATTTTACTTTGCCCTTTTGAAGGAGAGCATTGGGTTTGCTCTGTTCGGAGCTGCCTTCTAAACTAAGAATGAAGCCCTGTCACTTCTTCTCCAACTTTTCTGTACATCCTACTCTGCCCCTGCTTCCATACACCTGTTCATTTCTCTGTGATCAAGTTTTAAAATGCCTCAGTAAAATATCTTCCAACCTGAGCTGATCCTTCTGCTAATACAAAGTGGCGGCTTTTAAATAGGGTAGACTTCAATTGTCACTTTCAATCATAGGCTCTGCTAAGGGAGACTTAGAAAGACTTAATTGTCCTAAAGAAAACAAACAGAGGCCCTCTGCTATGGAATAGCATGCCGACAGATAGACAGATAGGAGAGAGGACAGACCCTGGCATGCCCAAGATCTTTCCTGTGATCCACCAGTGCTGCTCCAGCATTCACAGACCAGGTCCCCGCGAGTGAAACTGACAACTCGACATGTCCCTGATCCTTTCCAATTAGCATCCAGCTCCTGTTCTTTCCCTCTTGCTGTCTGCCTCCCTCTGTGCATCTGGCCCTTAAAAAGAAACAAGGTCTCTGCTGCTATTCCCCACCCAACCCTCCCTCTTCATGTAAGCTGACCCCAGACCATTAAAACTTAGAATGTGACAGCTGAAAATAGAGAGACTAGTCCATGAGAAATCTAGTCCAGCATCCTTCTTGTACAGGTGTTAGGGAAGCTCAGCCAGGGACAGCCATGTGTAAATGTCATACAGGTGACCCCAGATATCCTCCCAATTCCTGGTCCAGTTCTCCTCTGCTACAACAGGGCTTCTCAATGTATTACACAATAGAATCACCTGGGGATCTTAAGAAAAAAAAAAAAACAATAAAACTTTGAGGGCATCTGGGTAGCTCAGTTGATTAAACACCTGACTGACTCAGGGTTGTGAGATCCAGCCCTGCATTGGGCTTCACACTAGGTGTGGAGCCTGCTTAAGATTCTCTCTCTTTCTCCCTCTGCCCCTTCACTCTAAAAAAATAAATTAATAAGTAAAAAACAAAATGAAAAATCTTTCCCCAGATCCCACCTGCAGAGTTTTCATTTCATTGGACTTTGGAGGGATGCAAGCATTAATGTATTTTAGGAACTCCCTCTGTGAGGCTAATGTGGAGCTAGAGGTCAGAATCACTGCAGTGCCATGTTGCTTCTCAGCCTCTTTCCTAGCCTCTGTCCAAACTCATTGGATCTATGCATGGGATGGGATTGGGAGGGATAATTAGGAAGAAGAAGGCTGGGTTGCTGTATACTAAAAGATAGAAAACTCAGGTAAGAACCTACATGGGCCAGGCCAGAAATCCCCAACTAGTGATTGCTTAATTCCTTCTAAAGAAGGAATTTTCCATTTTGTTCAAACCCAAAAATGCTATCAAGCATTTTTACTAACCATGGGGCCATGCACTAGGTGTCATTAGTTTGTATGGGGTGTTGTGAAAGCACAAAGGGGACTGGCCCTTGATTTCTGGGGCAACAGATAACACAAGAGATACATGCAAAACGCTTAAAGCCTTTACAAAGAAACATGCTTCCAGAAGCTTGCACATATACCCACCTCTGGGCTGTGAACACAGCTATCCCAGCGGCCATAAGTTATTGGTCTCTTAGAGCAAGTGTGTCCTGCTCACAGTAGGGCATTCCATAAATATTTGATGTGTGGACTGAAATGCTGAGCCCGAAGGTGAGGAAGGTACCAGAAATAAAAATGGCTTCATAGGACAAGGAAGTAATGAATTAAGCCACCTACAAGGTCGGACACTTTGGAGGGCAGCTGGCCATGTGTCCTAAAGCTGACTTCCCCACACCTGGTTGATCACAAGACTCAAAAGAGGATTTTAAAAATACAGATTTTTTTGTCTCATCTAGACCTACTGAATCAGTCTCCAAGAATGGTACCTAGGGATCTGCATTCTTTTATGAGCATCCCAGGCAATTCTGATGATTAGTCGGGTTTGGTCATTTCTGCTTGAGGGAACCTTAAACCTGAACTTGATTCACTGCATGGCAAAGTGATGTTAAGTCCTGCTTGGGGTCAGACTGACTTAAGGAATTGATTTCAGTCATGATGTGACAACTTGCTAGCTATCCTCCTTGAGCAAGTCACCCTACCTCTCTGAGCCTGCTCTGTCATTTGTAAAACCCACTAAGGGCAGCCAGCCCTCATGTGGGTAAAACGTTCAGCAAGATCCCATGCGAAAAGCAAGCCCTCAATAACTGGAAGCTGTTACCATCTCAGCATCCCTGCTGAATTAAAGAAGAGAGAGGAGTAGCCTGGTCCTCAGAGGCCTGACATCTAGGGAAGGGGAGGCTGGCTGCTTCCCTCTCCAGTCCCCGCCGGTCAGTTCAGGCAAAGTAACTGGGTTATGGGGAAGGATGTGAGGACTTTTATTTTATGCCATATCGCCCAGTATCCAAGGAGCAAAGTCAAGGGCTGCCATGAGTTCTTGGAACTCACTGGACTTTATTCCTGGGTCCTTCATTATATGATTGGCAAGACCTAGGATCTCACTGGGTTTCAATGTTCTCTTTACAAAATAGGGATGATAATGTCCTATGTCACCGAGAGGCCGGGAAGATCAAAACACACCAAACCACAGTCTACCCTGTTTATGCTAGTAGCCAGTGAATAGTGTGATGATCAGGACCATGCTAAAGCAGCATCTGGGCATAATCTAACCCTGGTAAGGGCATTAAGTTTTATTTTATACCCATTTTACAGTTAGAAAAGTAAGGCTTGATAAAGACAAGTAGCTCCAAGTCCCCCAGCTGGTAGAGGGTGGAGCCGACAATCAAACCAGGCCAGTAGGACTTCCCACTATAAACCCATAGCCACAACAGGGCCGTGCGTGGCTACCATCTGTGCTCCTTACCTGTTCTCTAAGTCAATTCTCTCATTGGCCAAAATGTCTAAATAACCTTTCCCTCTGGGTGTCTGGGTGTCATATTTGAACCTAGTTTTTGACTCTGAGACCTGAGTCTTTCCATCATCCCCCTGCTTTCTACCATGGCAGGACCTCAAAACCAAACATGGTTGATAAAGGAGAGCTTACTACATCTGACTGTAGTTTTAAGAATCTGTTCATCATAAAAATCAAACTTGCTGAATGTAGCTTTGTACATTCATTAAAAAATAAAACGAGCCAGCTGTTTTGATTTGCCAGGGTAGTTTATGGTAGATGGACCTCTATTTAGGAAAACCTGGCATAAAAAAAAAAAATCCACAGTGACAAAACGGAGATATTAAAGGTGACTATTCAGACACTGTAAAAGGATTTGTTTTAGCGTGCTTCTCAGCTTCTCTTTTCTAAACTTGTTTCTTTTTCTCTAAGTATTTGGCAAGTGATTGGGGAGGGGGACGAGGGAAGCAGAAAAAGTTCACATGTTAAAGGAAGAGCAACCCAGAATGTCTGTAAATGAGTCACTGGAAACACAGGATCACGTTTACCCAAAGAAATGATTATCTACAACTTGTCAGGAACACGACAGTTGCACAAAGAGAAGTACACCTGAAGCTTCTTGATGTTTAATCGAAGGTTACAACTCAGACTCAAAGGGCTGGATTTGTGCCTAGTGAGTGAAAACCGGCACGAGATGTGAGTCAGTCGACATCCCTCTCGTGCTGAATGCTACCGTCGGAGTCCCAGTCTGGCTCTCCCGGTCCAGAGATCTGTTTCACAGGAACCTGAAAACCTGCCAAATCCGTCACCCGTGATGAGCAGGTGAGCTGAGGAGTCCTCTGATTTATGTCAGACCATCCTAGGGGCAGAGCTGCCTTGCAAAGGACTGTCAGAACCGATCAATGAATAAACGAAGTCACTGACCAGGGGGACAGCTCACTCTCTTCTTTTTTAAGGGATTTTGTAATGAGAGAAATCACGAAGATTCATTTCGGGGCATGACAATTTTAGCATAAAACCCTTTTTCTGTACTTTTCTTGGGGCTTGGGAGGAGAGAAAAGGGAAAGCTGTAAGGCAAGGGATTTTTTTCCAAGGGAAAATCTATTCACCCAAATGAGGGGAGGGGGGTGAGTTTGAGATGCTGCTCAGGGACTTTTTGAAGTTGCGCGGCCCTGATCTGCATGGGAAAAGACCAGACGTGTTGCACAGATACTCATTTGTCAACTTCCTCTGTGACTGGGCTCAAAATGGCTGTGTAAATAACTCAGCCAGGGAGGATGGCAGAGCAAAGCTCTGGCAGTTATTGTGCTATGAAATATGCATTAATTGCATTAAACATTCAGTCTGAAACTCAGCAGTGAGGCCCCTTTTGTCAGTTTTTATAGTGCACAGACAGAGAGACCAGGATGCGGATGGCAATGGCCTTCTGTGTAGCCCCTGATGCTGTAACAGCCCGTGCCTCTCCTCAGATGTTCCAGGAGGGGTTTGCGGCTCCCTGCTCAGCAGCATGGTGCAGATGAGGCCAGGGTCACCAGCTCTCACCCCCCAGCAGCCCTCCACCTCTGCTTTGCTCCCTAGATGCTGCCCACCATGTCTTAAATCCCAGCCAGTGAGTCATCTCCTACACGTGGCCAGTCACAGAGGGGCTGGGCTTGAAAATGCCCAATGCTGGGCTCAGCAGAGTCCTTCCCCACCAGCGGTAAGAGTGTCTTCCCTCCAGCAAGGGAAGGCAGTTATCACTTACATTTGAGGACTGCATTTGAAAATTCAAGGTGTGCTTCATAAGGGGAAAAAATCGTGTCAAGACAAAAGAGCCAAAACTGTAACAGATGCTTTTGAGGAGAGATATTGGGGAGAAAGAAAGAGAGAGAAAGAGATTCATTTAATGTGTACTAGGAGAGTCAAGCCTTAGGATTTAAAGTACCTTTGGTCTTACTACTTACACAAAATGAGGTATAAGAGTCTCACTCTGGCATCTAAGGGGGCCCAATGGAACCTTCCTGGCCATACTGGCAACAGTTTCCCTATGCATAAGCCATACTATAACCAAACTGGACAACATGTTTCTCAATTCTGCTTTTCTATTTTCCTGCCTTTGATTATCCTGTTCAGCCAAGTAACCAGTCAGTCCCTAGTCAATCCAGTTTGCAGAGGACTGTTAGGGTTTTGACACTAAAAGGCCTAAGTCCCGGGAAACCCCTCAGTGCAGAGCACACAAGGCCAGTTGGCTCCCCAGCTACACCCCCTACCTGCCTGGAATCAGTAGCCTTCCTCTCTGCACTTGTGCCTGGATAAATCCTTCCAGGTCATGTCAAGTACCATCTCCTCCAGAATTCACAGTGATTTCTCTCCCGTCCTTAAAATTCTAACAAACATACTTCATTAACACCTCTTGCTATCAAAGCATTCATTCCCCAACACCTATAGAGAACTCAGAGGCGCCACGCTGCAGCCTCTGTGGGGTGCTTGCCCACAAGGAGCTCACAGCCTCTAGGGCAGAAGGTAAGTCAGCACTCACAGCACGATGGGATGAACCAGTGGGATGAACTGTTAAGAAGTGCATGTGCAAATCCCATTGTCTAAGGATTAGAAAGAGAGCAAAAACTGTCAAAGACCGATCAGAGATTCAGGCTGAGGGCAAACTGCTGAAAAGGGATATGAAGTTCTGAAAATTCTGCAGATCCACTTCCAGAACAGTTAATTCCTGGGAGATCTAAGGTCTTTGTTAATTATTTCTCCTCACTGGAGTTCTTGGTGCAGTAAGTTGAGATTCTTCTGTGTTTTTATAATTGATCTTTATGAAAAAAAACACAGAATCTCATAATTGCAGTTTAAAGAAAAAATACATGTTTTTTCTTTTTTTTTTTTTTTTTTTGAGTTGAGAAGAGGCAGAGGAAGAGAGAGAATCTTAAGCAGGCTCCATTCCCAGCTCAGAGCCTGACACAGGATTCCATCTCACAACCCTGAGATCATGACCTGAGCTGAAATCAAGAGTTATGCTTAACCAACTGAGCCACCCAGGGGTCCCTACATGTTTTTTTCTTAATTGTACTAATAATACCTGATCACTGGGTAAAATGTATATATATGTATGTCTATATGTTTATGTATTTATATGTATGTGTTTATCCTATATCATCATCCAAGGATGAGGTCCACATTTTGGTATATGATCTTCCAGAATTCATATAGAAGTGAAGATAGAGATTTTAAAACAAAATGAGATTTTACTACACATACTGTTTTATAACCCAATTTTGACAACAAAATATCTCTTGACATATTTGTGTATGTGCATGTGTGTGAACGAACATACACATTTGCCACATCATTTCTAATACTTGCGTATATTTTATTGTGTAGATGCACTTTCATTTATTTAACCAATCCCCTCTTATACGACGAGATCATTTCTTATTTTTACCTTTATAAATAATACTGAAATAAACCTCCTTAAAAATTACTATTTTCATAGACGTCCAATATTATCCGACAAATAAACCCCTCACAACAGAATTACGGGACGAAGTACGGACATAATTTAAGGCATTTGATATATATTGATGTTTACCCTTCTGATTTTTCATAAAAGTCTGTTTTTCTGTACATTTTGCCAGCCAACATACATTTTGTCAAGTGACAATATCTAGAGTTCCCAAAGAGCATTTTTCTAAGTGCATGCCAACTTACATGATCACCAAATACACAAAAGCAAGAGAAATAAATCCAGGGGTGGCATAAGCTAAGGAAAAACCCAAAGCAAGCCTACTCTCACAGTAAAGTAGTTAAGCTGTCTTCTTAAGCTCACTCTATCAGAGTTATTGCCACTTATTCATAAGGGCACCCAGCAACAGCTGTTCACCTGGCCAAGCAACCTCTCCAAAGAAAGATCCCCATATGGTGCAGGGAGAGGCACGTGAGCTGGTTCTTAGAGAGAAAATGACCTTGTTTCCTGATTCTGTGTGATGATGCTTCAATCAGAGAAATGGAAGAAGAAGAAAAAAAAAAGAGCCCAGATTCAAGTCTTGTGGAGGAGAAACTAGTCATCTTCATTATTTTATTGGGTTCAAAGGGCTCACCCATACTTTGTTTCATCTGGAGGGAGACAAACAAAGCAGGTCTGTTAGGGACACTTTTTATCACTGGGCTTGCCCAGAGCCCACGAGAAGCAAGTGACAGTATGAGAGAGGCTGAGAATCTAGGGCTCCTTAAACAATCTTGTCACTGTAAATATTGAGTAAAATATGAAAAAAAAAAGTTCTGTGAATTTACAGCAGAGAGGAAATAGGAGTAGAATTCTAACATATTTGTATATTTTATAAACATAATCAAAATATATTTGCATTACTTCTTTTTTTTTTTTTTTTTTTTTTCAAAGTCAGAGGTGGTGATAGGCCTCTGCTGCAAGAGACAGGTGAGAGTGGAGGTTGTGAAATGCTGGTCATCCAAGGACTATGGGGAAATGATTGGTCACGTACTTAGCACCCCCTTGTGTTTCTAGGGAAGTCTCAGTTTGGCCATCCAAAAAATGGGGATCTATATCTACTTGACAAGGTTTCTATGATTATGAAAATACTTTAGAACCAGTAAGTACCTGGCAACATTCTATGCTATGCTTTTTAGTCTTTGCAGCCAGTTTCATCCCCTATCCTGGACTGTGAGCTCTGTAAGAGCAGGAATAACATGCATCTGCCCTGCAAGGCCACTGCCAAGAGGGGGGTCCTGGATAGCATTCCTTCCACACACCCACAAACGTATGCAGAATACATGCTGTAAAATTGTACTATAACATTATTTTATGTTATACATAATGTTTAATCAATATTAGGTAACAAATATTTATAGTACTATATAGAAGTTTTTATATAAATGGGTTCATAATATAGATTTTTTTTCTTTAATTTTTTTCCCATTGAACAATATAATTTGGACATCTTTCTAGGTAGGTGCATAGAGATCTTCTCTTATTCTTTGTATTGGCTACATGGTATTTCATCGAATGGACTAAAAAATATTATATATTTACTTAACTTTTATTTTCAAATTTGTCACCCTTACAAATGATATTGTGATGGAACAGTCTACACATATGCCATTGTCCACATACATAAGTGCTTCTTTGAGTTGAACCTAGAAGTAAAAATTTAGGGTCAGAACTCTTGGGTCTATCATATTTTGATCAATATCATCAAACCAACCTTTAAAGGCTTTCCAAAATCTCCTCCTAAGCATATGAATGCTCCTATTTCCCTGGGTTTATAGACCAGCCCTGTGTTTTATCATTCTTTTGCATCTTTGCCAATTTGGAAAAAAATTCTGTTGTCATTTTAATTTCTTTTCTAAATAGTGAAGCTGAACATCTTACTGGCAATTTATACTCTTTTTTGTTAATTGTCTACTCATGCCTGTTGTCAATATTCCTATTGATTTTTTTCCTTATTGATTTATTTGAGTGCTTTGTGTATTAAGGATATTAACTCTTTTCTCTACAAGTTTTAGTTGCCTTTGTTAGATTTTTAAAATTCTCTTTAATTTTGACAGAGAAATATATGTGTAGTGGGTTTTGTTTTGTTTTGGTAGTTTTATTCAGGTTGTCTCTTTACTCTTCCTGGCTTTGGTATTATGCCAAAATCACCCTATTTTGTCCTAACCTAATTAATGCATTCTGCATTTATAAAAAGATATAACTTGTACAAGATAATTTCTAAAGTATGTTCTATAGAGCCACGATTTTACATGATCTAAAACTTCATTTTAGAAGTTTTATGGCACAGATGTATGGCACCCAGCCTAAATTTCTGAAAATAAAACAAAAGGATAGACCTTAACAAAACATTTAGTCCTTCCATATGTAAAATGTAACCATAACCTTGTCAAGAAAATATTGCTGACTAGGGTCTCGATGGACATTTTTAATTAAAAAAAATCAAATTCATTCATTCATTCAAAATTCAATATATTGGCTGAGCTCCAAACTAACAACAGTCATCAATGCTTCCTTCCCACAACGTGGTCAAGCCATGTTTCAGGGGGCACCACTTTGCCCTCTAGGCTTCAAATGATTGGACCCCAAATAGACACCTGACCCAAAAGCAGCCAATCCATTTGCTGGATAGCAACCAATGACCTATGTGGTTTATTAAGAAAAAAAAAAAGTAAAGAAAAGAGCTGGGCCAGTCATATTTCTGTTTTTATAATTTAATTTCTGGAACCTGAAAAGATAAACCAGTTAGCAGTAGAAGATGCAACCAGAAGAGTCATAATATAGAGCTATGCTCTCCCATATGTATGTTGGCCTTTTAAAATTCTACAAAGGGCTACTAGCTTCGTGGGCAGGTGACTAGTGGTCAAACAGGGCCCCGTGCTGGGATTTAGTGCTGAATTTTATTTTCAAGTTTGGGTTTTGTTGTGAAGTGGATGGGATAGTGGAGCAGGTTCCAGGCACTCCAGTCTCATCTCATACAATTCTGCTTCCTGCAGCTGCCTCCCTGCCTGGAGTTCTCAGACCTGCTCCCCCTCACCGTCCCACCTCTCCTTCCTTCCTCCTCTCCACACTGCCCAGCAGGGAACTGAGCATGGGCTGGTTATGGTTGGGCTCCTGTGCTCCACGGCATCTGGAAATGGAGTGCAGTGCCAAGCGTCCCAGCCCCAGGCTGGCACACCATGGCTCATTTGGCAGGTGATTCAGTGGAGCAGATCTTTCAGCCTCCCCTGATCCAGGTACTTTGTGCATCACCACAGACAGAGATGGCAACACCACTGGGCCTTGGGGATTGCCTATCTGCCTTGGGTTAGGGGTGTGGGCTTGGGGGAAGGGGTGATGCCTGGCTCAATTTCTCCACCCCTCCCTTGGGCACAGTGAGCCTTGGGCACCGTGCTCCCCTCTGGTGGATGGCAGGGAAGGGGAACCCAGCTGTGGGTGTTTAGTGGCAGGCCTGGGGCCCTAGGTACCAGTAGGGTGTGTGCTTTCACAGCAGTGTCTCCTTGCCTGAGGGAGGCCAGTGTTGAATAGCAAATATGAAACAGCATGCAGGTGGAGACAGAAAGAGACAGAGAAGGGAGAGAAAAGTCCTCTGGAGAAAGCAGAAGTTTTATATTTTAGTTCACATTTAACAACACCTGTTTTTGCCTTTTGGAACAAGGGACCCCTCCTTTGGAACAAGGGACCCCCTAAATTCTGTAATAGGTCCAGACTCTAAGTCAGCTGCAGAAGCCATCAGTAGGGAGCAGAGAAGAGAATAGATGTAGAGAGAGGAACTGACACATGGAGAGAGGACGAGTTACGTCAAGAATAATCTGGTGATGTGAACAGCCATTCTGGAAAACTGTGTGGAGGCTCCTCAAAGAGTTAAAAAATAGAACTACCCTACGACCCAGCAATTGCACTGGGGATTTACCCCAAAGATACAGATGCAGTGAAGCGGCAGGACACTTGCACCCCGATGTTTACAGCAGCAATGTCCATAATAGCCAAACTGTGGAAGGAGCCTCGGTGTCCAACGAAAGATGAATGGATAAAGAAGATGTGGTCTATGTATACAATGGAATATTACTCAGCTATTAGAAATGACAAATACCCACCATTTGCTTCAATGTGGATAGAACTGGAGGGTATTATGCTGAGTGAAATAAGTCAATCAGAGAAGGACAAACATTATATATTCTCATTCATTTGGGGAATATAAAAAATAGTGACAGAGAATAAAGGGGAAAGGAGAGAAAATGAGTGGGAAATATCAGAGAGGGTCACAGAACATGAGAGACTCCTAACTCTGGGAAACGAACAAGGGGTAGTGGAAGGGGAGGTGGACAAGGGGGTGGGGAGACTGGGTGATGGGCACTGAGGGGAGCACTTGATGGGATGAGCCCTGGGTGTTATGCTATATGTTGGCAAATCGAACTCCAATAAAAAAAATACAAAAAAAAAAAAAAGAATAATCTGATGAGTCCTCAGTTCCAGTCTAGACACGTATAATCAACCCTTTTCTTGTGAAGTAACAGAACGGGCACTCTGTGTCTTGCAGCTAAATAAACCAGATCAAATGATGAAAGCAAACCCTACCTGAAAAGTTCTAGAGGGGATACAGAGGTTCCAAAATTACAGCCCTTATCTCAAAGAGAAGGAAATGAGGTATAATAACACAATAAGGAATAATAGTAAGGACAATAACAGCTCACCCCAAGGGCACAGATGCTTTGCAAAGCACTGTGTTTGCATCATCATGTTTAATCCCCACAATCCAAAGACCACAAGAGGGAGGAACTACTTACTAGTTCACAGACGGGGGAACAGAAGTATAGACAGTCCAGGAGGCAAAGCCGGGGCCTGACTTCCAGCCTATGAGAAATCTTCTCAGAGCAATATAAAGCACCAAAATATCAGTGAGAGGGACTAGGTTACTTCTGGATGGGAAAATCAGGGAATGCTTTCCAGAGGCTGTACCCAACATTTGGTGGGTACTTGGTAAAGGTTTGCTAAAGAACACAGTTGAGTACATGACTAACTGAATGAATGCACATGGATTGGATTTAAAAGGAAAGCTTGGGGGGGTGTGGGGGGGTGGGACCCATAAACAGAGGCAGGTCACTAGCAAAAGGGCTGGGATGGAAAAAGGGAGCAAGCTTGTACCTTGGCAAACAGGCCAGCGTGGCTGGAGTTGAGGGCCCTTAAAGGGAACAGAAGGATGGTTGGACTAGACTCTGAGATCTCCAGGCAGAGAGGTTTATAGTGTATTTGGTAGGTAATCTTGAGCCACGGAACATTTATAAGCAGAAAAGATATGATCGAAGTCATGCTGTAGGGGAAGTTAATTAGTTGATAGTGAATAGAATGAAATCAGAGGAAACAGAAACAGAGCAAGGAGATATCAGTAAGCTGCTAGAATAGGCCAGGCAGGAGGTAAGGAAGGCTCCAAGAAGGTGGAGGGAAAGGATCTGATAAGACACACATCTCAGGAACAAACAGGAGTTGTTATGTATGTGTGAGCAGGGGAAGGAATGAATAATAAAAGCTCGTTCTCAGGTGTCTAGCCTGTGTGCTTGAAAAAAAAAAAAAAGAAAAGAAAAGAAAAAGGAGCCATCCCAGCCATCCCAAAGTCAGAGGGTGAATCTATTTCTGATGTTGACAAGGAGGGAAGGGAATGAGAGGGATTCTGGGAAAGATCCTGAAAACCCTGGGTTCTCCCTGCATTTAACTTTACACTAGAAATGGAGTAGGTAAGTGCTTTCTTCCAAATGTCAGCCCAGTTCCAATCACATGCCTACCAATTCCGTAGGATCAATTCAGTTCAGAGTTTTATGAATATAGTCTGAATTTTACCATGAAAACAGTGGTAGTGCCTTGATTCAAGCTCCCTAGATCAGAATTTGTGAGTCTTCTAACTGGCCAGGCAGAAATTTAGTTTTATCTAAGCAAATTCATACCTCACAAACGAGGACAAATGGCAAGTTTAAATATTTCGGGGGTGGGGGGGCAGTATCTACTGCATTGGAGAGAGTAAAATATTTTCACGTGATCCTCGCATATCCTGACGAGCACCATTGACATGAAATAGCTGATGTGATGTTCTCTCGACAGCCCCCTCGCTGTTTCATTAGAGAGGATCCTCTCACTACTAAATAAGACTCAGTCTGTGTGCTTGAGTTATCATAGGCCCTCGTAAGTAATGGAAGTGCACTTCTTCAACTCCTCCTCCATTTCAGACTCCTTCCTGATTCAGACTGACCTTTACCATACATCACTGTAAAGAAATCCCCGTGGGGTTGGTTATCATGGTGAGCTGCTAGTCATCTGAAAGGCGAGGTCAGTGCCTCTTTGTAAGGTCTGCTCACACTCTGAAAAGGGCCATTGGAGGCATGACAAGGAGGCTCGCCCAGGCCGTTCCACCCCGCCGACTTCCAGATCGGCCCAGCACAGGGCCTCGTCTATTATTTTTCACTTCCCTGTACCTGAGATCCTGCCATCACATTGGCCTCCTTGACACCAGCCCCGGGTTTCCATACGAGGGCATGACTCGGGCTCACCCGGTTCACGCACCAGTAATCGGGTCAGTCCTGTAGTTATCGACTTATTTGTAATTTCAAAAAGGCTGCATGTCTGGGAAAGGATTCCCCATTTGCTAGGGTGAAGAAGGGGGTAGCCTAAGCTCTTGGATGTGGAAGTGGAGACAAAATTAACCAGTTATCTGAGTGACTTCAACCATACATAAAGAATTTCCTTAAGATGAAAACGTTCCAGACTAGAATAGACTCCCAGGGAAGGCTGTGAAAACTGCCCTGAAGGTTCAAAATATAGAACAGAGCCTCATGGCTCGGAGTTAGTTTCTAAAGGCAGAGTGACCTCTGAAATCTTGCCGCAGGACTTAAAGGCTAATTTGCACAATGGGTAAATATGCCACATGACCATAATCAATAAGAACGATTTCTTCTAACCCTCAAAGAAAGCCCGTTGTGTTACTGCATCGCCCTACTGTGTACACAGAGGACGACAGTGCTGCTTGCCTTACAGTTACTCCTTAATTTTTAGGATCAGCTAGAGACATGATAGGTGTACTGCAGAATGAAGCATAAATAAAGGGATAAATAAATCACCATCAGAGGACATGATTTTTCATCCCATTCTTTTATTATATTCACTATCCCAGCCTTCTAAGCACTTGAGCTGTTTATGCATCTGTCTTCCTAAGCACCTTAAAATGAACCACTTAGAATCTTCTACAAGGTTTGCTGGTTAGCTTTGCACACAGTAGGTATTCAATCAATGTGTAATTAACTAAATTGAGTCAGTGAGCAATGACTGTTTTTGTTTGTTGGTTGGTTGGTTTTTTTCTAAATGGACCTAATTTTTTTCCAGATGGAAATCCTGAGGCTGCACTTGTAGGCGAAGATCACTTTCTTCCCTTCCGCATTCCGGACCTGTGCCCAGAGGGCTTCGGTGCGCAGGGAGGGTAGAGTCCAAAATGAGCTCACTGGCATCAAAATCCCCTAAGGCTTCTGAACATGGAACTGGACATTTTTCACATTCTCTAGAGATATTGGCTTACATTTAAACTTCATTCCCTTCCCATTCCTCCTCCCTGTCACTCCAACTAAATGAATTATCTTAGCATGTCCCTCACACATTCAACCATTTCAAAATAAACTCACCTCCTGGACAGAGGGTAGTTTTAGGGACTCTTGCATCCAGGCCCAAGTACCCGGAGCTAATATTAAACCAATGATCCCGGATCTCCCAGAGAGCACATGGGGGCCACCACACCTGAGACACCTTGTTCTTTGAGCCAAGACACACACCTGCTGTAGGTATAAAGTGGATTTCCCATGTGAAATTGTCCCTGACGACTCAATTTGAATTGACCCCTTTGCAATCTGACCTTAAAGAAATAAGTTAAATGCTTAATTGGTGGATGTATTATCAGGTGTAAACAAGGGATGGAGGAGATAGCTTTCCTGAAGTCAGATAAACTACTTCCCTTTTCCCTATCATTTTCTTTTTTTAAAACTTGATTGACCTCAAGGTATCCAAAGGTATTTCTGAGCGATGTTGTGAATGATATACCTTTACAGGCATATATGTGTCTCTGGCATATTTACTTGTAATTATTTGTTTTGAGAATAAGTGTGAAGAAAGCTTCATTGTAACAATTTGAAGCTTGAACATTTGTGTCAGAGAGAAGTTAAACCCCCAGCCCCCAATAGAAGCAGTATCCTTAAATCAATAAAGTGATTTGTTTCTGTTTGAATTTAAAGATCGTAGCAATTTCCCTTTGGACAGCTAATAACATAGTTGTACTTGACTGTAACTAATTTCTTTCTGCAAAAATATTCTTTGGGACCTAGGAGTCAATGAAGACAGTCTGAGAAAAAGAAATGAATAATTGGTTTTTTAAATCTGTATTTTAGATCACTGGAAAGGGACCTAGAAGGAGGATTCTTGGACAGCGTGGGACACCTCGATCCTACCAAAGCATATCAGAACCACAAAGGTTGGAGGAGGATTAAAATGATACAAGTTTCCCCACATCCCATTGTCACCCCAGCCCTGCCGGTTTGTGAGACTATCAGCTGGATGAGCAACTGCTACTTATACACCTTTGCTGTCAACATGTAGGGCTGGGAACAACATAGAGACCCACAGTCAAGGTGAAAGGTAGGGAACACAAGCCAAAAGGGCTGGATGGGAAGAGACAGGGAATGGAGAGAATTTAGCATGTATTTCCCCCAGTTTCCTTGGTCAAGTACCTATCATTCCCTTTTATAACTGAGTTAATTGCCTTTTGACTTCTTCACAAATCTATTTGTGCAATCCAGAATCACATTGGATTTCTTTTATTGCTCTAGATCCTGGTGCCAAAGGCATTAAAATTTTATCTGCCTCTGCATTGGGATTCCTCCTCTCAAGTCTCCTGCCTGTGACCGTGGAGGATCTGTTTTACCTCTGAATTTCTTGTCCTGGTCTCATTACCTTATGTGTCACTACACTGAATTGGATAATCAAATTACTTGCCTCCTCTGGTCAAACACTTAGAGTTTTATTGCCCTTACTGACCATCTTTGTTCCTGTCTCCTACATCTCCGAGCTCGTCAGCTCCTGCAGGGGCTTCTCTCATTCTGTGTGGGGGAACGGGGGTCCCCTGAGACAAGTTCGCAAGCTCAGTTCTTATACCTTCTCCCCGTGGGCCAAACACTCACCCCTGCCCTAGGGCCCAAGTTCACTGACATGGCCACTTCTCCGCAGCCTCATCCAGGAGCAGATTCCCCCAAGCTTTTGCAGACATTACCCTATAAAACGAGATGAAATGGGTTCCTAGAACATCTCTCCCCAGATAACCCATACCACTAACACCAGGCTTTATGGGAACTTTTTAACACTATACAAAATCAAATAAACCCAGGAACTCTGGGGCCATTGTTATTTGTTGTAATTCCAACAAGTATCAATGTTATTCATTTCCTCCTCAAGGTGGAATTTGAGGGTTTCAATCCAAAATGACCACCCACATCTCTTTTCCTACAACCGCCCCACCAGTTCATAGTTCCTGGCATATGGTTAGATCCCACAGCTGCTCACAGAGCAGGTCCGCTCCACTGAAATGCAAACTTGCTGAGGCAGGGACCACAGACAACAGCTTATTCATTTACGTACCTCCTTACGTACCTCCCAAATACAGCATCATGGTGAGCATGTAGCCGATTTTCAAAATATATGAAAGTTCCTTCCTTGTGGAAGGACCATAGGGAGGGAGAAGAGAGAAATCAAGGATAAGATGGGTCTAATCAGGTAAGACAGCTAGGAGGCTTCACTGATCATTTCCTCATGGGATGCCCCCTCCGCCCCTCGGCCCCAAACCTTTTGCTTTTCACATTCTCACTTCTTAAGTCCCTGTTATTTATTATTCAAGTGTGTTTGCACATGTTCTTCCTTGGACCGAAGTCTCTCCCAGTTTTTTCCATTTCCCACGCTTCATTTCTGAATCTCTCCAAGTGGCATGTTCCGGCTAGTCTTCAATATTTCTTTGGTTTCCCCTAGGAGATGTCTGTCTCTTTCTAACATTTGTTCCCCATCTTCCTGAAAGTTCCAAGGCAGAAAAAAAATTTATTTAAACATTTTTAGCCACATCTACTTCTTTTTTCAATAAATTACCCTTCCCGTGTCTTCGCCATCCAGCTGTCTAGTTCAATGACCCCTGTGTTCCTTACGCACTAGGAAAATTTTCCCATGATTTCTCTTAACCTTCAGTGCAATCTCTTTTTCATTTGCTACCTTTGCCTTTCTTATCTTTTTTTACACTCTCTGGACTTTGTTCGGTAATCCTCCCCGGCCGCCTCTGTACCTGATGCTTAATGCCTCACATACGCCTCTTTCTTACCTTTGATTACTTTTTTTAACTTGTTCATCCACATTGTGGATTCTCTTATTACCAGGACTGCATGCAAGATGACCCCTGGGTTTATATTAATTTATATTTGAATACTTTTCATTTCCAAGCATGTTCTCCATTTCTTCCCTCACCCCAGCCCCTGTGCTTTTACCTGGCCCCTCCCATGCTCCTCAGAAATGCACAGCATCTTTATGATATGGGATAGTGACAATGAACTCTGCTTCTGGTCTCAGGTGCATCACCTGCTCCCCAAAAGTAACTCCAGGGAGAGAAGAGGGTGCTCTCGGGAAATGTGTCCAAAAGGAAACAATCCCTGTACACAGTAGGACAAGAATTCTCTTCCACGTGTCATTGTCTACTCCTATGCCACCCGGGGAACAAACATTTCACCCCAGGCAGGAATAAAAGGCTCCTTTATGCTGAGCTTCCTCCATTCTCTCTCAGTAATTTGGAGCCCATGAAGCTGCTTCCAGAGGAGAGGGCCCCAGATCTAGAATCAGGCAATGGCACCCCAGTCCTGACTTTGCCACTAACCACCTGTGAAGAAGTATCAGCTCCTTCTTTTCCTTTGTCCTCAGTCTGTTCTCCTAGTCTCCATTTTCTTTGGTTGTACAAGGAGGGATTGAACGCCATATCTAAGGGTCCTATGGTTCCAAGGGTGTCCATTGTGACAACCTTCTCTCAGCTGCCACCATAATTAAGACATAAGCAGACTTTGTCCTCATTAGTCATGGCCTCCCTTTGGTTCTATTTGCTCTCTTTTAGGCTTCTCTTCCTCTCCAGCCCACTAGATTCCCACCAATGCTACCATGTTCTATAAGACGTAACTCCATTCACCCTCGCCAACCTTTCCATAAGGAGGGAGGCTTCTAAAGTCTGCAGACCAAGGGACCTAGGAGGTGGTCTGGTGCAGAGAAAAGACAGCTCTGGAGTCAGACTTTCCAATTTCACACATGGCTCTGTGACCTCTGATATGTGACTCAGCCTCTCTGTGCCTCTGATCCTCATCTGTAAAATGGGGACAACACCCGCACTTAAGTCAGAAGGTTCCAGAGAGCATTCAGTAAATTAGTACTCATAAAGCATTAGGAGACTACCGCATTGGAAGTAAGCACCATATGGATGTTAGCCACAGAAAAAAGAAGCATTTATGTTGCAGAAGTCTTCAAATCTTAAAATAAACGACTGACTTCTAATGCATCAGTTTCAAGAGATAGTAAACGAAATGAAAGGTTTAGAGGCTAGAAAGGACTATTGTGTTTCCCTAAAATCACAACACACAGATTGGCCTGCCCAACAAGCACACACGCCAGTTCTCTGGGAACTGATTTTAGAGCTCAGATTTTAGATTCTAACCTAGCTGTATTATTTTATATCAAAACTCCAGTTTCCACAGAGATATTCAGTATATTTTTTATTTTGAATGTAACAAACCAATTAAAGAATGTTTCACAGTAGGTCCCTTTTGGGCTCCCAACCAAAGAACGCGTATGATCTCTGAGACCTTTTAGTTTCTGTTATAGATACAACTTGTAACCATGAGGTGACCTAATTTTAAATTTCTCTCTGCCACTAGAACCTGAAATGTGTCTTCTCCAGCAGGTAAACTCAGTCAACTCATATAATCTAACATGTTTTAGAATATCCTTCTCTACAGGTAAGGGGATAATGGATAAGGGAGATGCCTTCAAATAATAAAAAAAAGCTCATGAATCCCAGACATTTTATTGTTGGATGGCTGGACACAGGAGGGATACAGCAACCGTTGGGGTCTCTGGTGCCATGCATCTAGATTGATGGGATACTTGGAAACATACCATGGTCTTCAAAGGCAAGTCACACTATCCGGTAAGGCTGCAAGACTCAGGAAGTTTGTTGGAGGTTTTGCCCCATGAAAAGTGATCTTTTGGAGGACTCGGTTATAACTCACTCTGTGGGTGAAAATTGTCTCTTGAAGTTGATGTGAATATCAAAGTTATAGTGAAGGCACCTCAGTGACCTTGTTCTTCTAATATCTAAATACTATCGTTTGGAAACCTCCAGGCTGATAATTTAGAAGACTAAGAGCTATTACTTAAAGAAACAATAATGAGAAAGATGAGAGAGGCAGCAGAATTGAGGACACATTTTAAGGCTCACGTTATTAGAAATATGACTTTTCTCAAATATTAAAAATAAATCTGTAATTCCCCTCATGCCATCTACAAACATCTGGATAAAGGAATCGCATCAAATCCATGGTGTTTTGAGACATTCCTGTAGCATAGATGTTCTTGAGATTATGCCTTTGGATTACTTGAATAGAAATAATAAATACTTTCAGTACTTAAAGCTGTAATGCTTTGGGTTGGATTTGGATTTTTGTTTCATTTTAGTAAAAGGTGGAGATTCAAAGTCGGCTCCTTAACCAGAATGATATATTGGATGTGAATATAGTTTATTGCTTTCTGACCTACATTTCCCCTTTTTTTCATCATTTGAAAAGTTACTTGACAAGTTGAACGCCTGCCGCTCAGCATTTCCAAACATCTGCCTTGAAGGAAGCACTTTGCTTCAGATTTTCACATGATGATCAAAAGTGGGTTTAACTTTCTCAGGTTAAATGGGAACAAGGGGGATGGTCTGACGGGGATAGAAATATATTTGAGAGCAACATGAAAGAGGAAAAAAAAATACTTGGAACTGGCAGAAGCTTAACCCTAGAGTCAGCCTGGACTCACGAAGACAGATTTCAGCTGAGAGATGAGTCATCCGTGGTCTGGCGCTGGCTCTGTCCCAGTTTGCCCATCTGTACGATGGGGACTCCAGAGTCTATCTGTCCTCTGGAAGAGTGTAAAGTCAGTGGATGATGAAGATGTGACCAATGTCCTAACTCTGCTGTAAACTAGCTCCGTGACAATGGGACAACCTGCTCTCCTCTGGATGTCCTTTTCCTATAAAAGAGGTCCCCACCACCTCTCGCATTCTATAATTCAGAATTTAAAAAGGAAAACTCAAAAATCCAGATGAGACTGTAATGCCAGCCTAAGGAAACTGGAAATCAAAATACGTTAAAACCAAATTTTTTTAAATTCAGACCATTCAGTGGTACATACTCAACTCCTGGTATGAGCCAGATTGCCAGAACAGGTCCTTCACCCATGAGCAAAATGAGCCGGAGTCCCTGCCCTGTCTGAGTTCATCATCTAGGGGAAGAGCTACATCCATAAAATAATTCTACAAATAAATATAAAACGATGCCAAGATAAAGGTTGAAGAGCCTTAAATAAGAAGAGAACACAAAAGAAAAATACCTAAAATGTCAACCAATGACTTTATAACATATTCTGAAATTAGATCAATAAGAACTTGAAAGCAACTACAAAAAATTAATATTTTAAAATTATTATCTGTTCTGGAATTCCATAATGCATCCCATAGACTGGATTCCGAAATGTATTATATAGCCAGTCATTGTCTTCCAGGAGGCCTTCCTGTATCAATCACACTTTTGTTTCTTCACTCAGTCAAAACATTTTTACCACCAAAGTCCTATGGACCAGACTTCTCAGTGGGCATGAGGCATGCAACATGAACAAGACAGTTCTTGCCAAGTTAGCCCTTGCTGGGCAAATAGAACTTCTCAAAACTTAGTGACTTAGCACAACCATGATTTATTAATTTCAACGATTCAGTGGGCTAGCTGGCTGTGCCTGGCTCAATCATGTGCTTGCATTCAGCTGGAAGTACGGTTGGGCTACATTGTCCAAGATGGTCTCACCCTAGTGACAAATCTGGAGGTTGGTGCAAGCTGTTGGTTGGGGTGTCTCTGTTCTCCACCAGCTTCCTTACACAGTGGTCCCAGGGCAGCATCCTAAGAGAAAGAGAAAGAGAGAGCAAGAGCATTAAGCCCTAGCCTTGGAAGTCATAGAACATCACTTTTCTGGTACTTTGCTGGTCAAAGCAAATCACATGAGCTTCCCAGACTCAAGAGGTGGAGAAGTAGACTCCATCTCTAAGGAGTGTGCATACTGAGATGGGAGGAATTTGTGGCCATGTCATCATGATTAAGAGCATGGATTCTGGAACCAAAGACCGCCTGAGTTCATATCCTGCTCTGTCACTCACTCATGTGCTAGTGAAGCAGCACTGGACAAGTTCCTTTATGTCTGTGTGTCTCAATTATCTGTAAAATGGGAGTGCTCACAGTTACTACCTCCCAAGGTCTTTGGGAGGATTAAATGAGTTAACATATGTAAAGCCCTGAAGATCATGCCAGGCTTGTAGTAAGCATTGAATAGAGGTTAGCTATTAGCATGGTATTGGTATTAGTATTAATCCAGTCTATGTGGGAGACAGAGATTCACCAATAAGTTGCATACCAAGATCAGTAGTGGTGCAAGCACTCTGAGGGAAGAATGGAAAATGACAAGAACAAATCACACAGGGTGAGTCAAGGAGCCTCCTCATGAAGTGGTGGCCAGCTGAGGCCTGAATACTGTGCACATGAGCCCAGATGAAGGCAGGCAGGGGTCTTCAAGAGCCAGGAGCCATGTCTATATAAGCTAAGGTGGGAAGGAGCACAGGACATAAGGCAAAGAAAATCCAGTCTTTTCATTCTTCTCTTCCCTCAGCACTTAAAGGAATTAAGTATCAGTAATTTCATTTTTTGCTGGCCCTCCGTTTAAAGTATTTTTTAAAAGATTATTTATTTATCTTGGGGGGAGGAGGCAAAGAGAGAGGGAGAGAGAGAATCTCAAGCAGGCTCCATGTTCAGCATGGTGCCTGACCCAGGGCTTCATCCCAGGACCCCGAGATCACAACCTGTGCTGAAATTAAGAGCCAGATGTGGATTTGGCCCCTCCCTTTAAAGTGTTCTTAAAGCTATTATTGAGGGAGTGGAAATGAGCTGAAAACTGTCTTTGGAATCAGACAGACCTTATTCCCAATTCTGCCCCTGCTATTTACCAGCTGTGCAAACTTGAACAAGTTGCTTAACCTCTCTCAATCTCAGGCTCCTCGTCTATGCATTAAAACCAAAGTACTTTACTTTTAGGGTTGTCATGAGTAATGTATGATATTCAAAATATTGAGCCGTCATTCAGACACCAGAGGGCATAAGTACCAGTGTCTCCCACAGCTTGGGCCTGGTCTTGAGGATTAATTGATGGATACTGGAGAGCCTTTGAGGGTGCCGACAACTTAGCAGGAGCTCTTATTATTATTACATTTAGTGTTCCCTATGCCCCCCCAGCTCCCCAATGGGGCTCTCTAAGAACCCAACACCTGCCCTCTCCTGAGCCCCCTCGGTGCAACCAGTCCAGGGCTCTGCAGCCAGCTGCTGACTGCCCGACTGGGGTTTGTATCCAGGAGACCTAACCAGGCTCCAGTGCCATGGAGATGGCTGAAGATGAATCCCCCTGGCTGGCTCTGCAAGGAGAGGGAGGTTTGAAGTTGAAAGATTTTAAGGGGCTGGGGCTCCCCTTCCTGAGAGCTCCTGTCTGCCATCCCATCCTTCTCCCCACTCTGTACTCCTAACCCCTAGAAGTACCTCCTCCCAGGGCAGCTCAGGATTCAGCCAGCCTTTTCCTTAACCCCCCACTCCTGTTCTCTCTCTCTGTCTCTCCCTCCCCCCTCTTTTTTTTTTTAACATGCAAGTTGCCATGAAAAATTTGTTAATGAAATATTTGCTCAGAAGTCTGCTCTGGACTAGACTGATAACCTATCTGTGTTTGAGTTTGGCTTCCCATATTCTAAATACTCATCTTCTGTCTGTTTAGCTTATTGATTGGTTTGGCAGGAAAAGAAGCCTTGTCATCAGTGACCAAGGTCAAACTAAACAAAAAGGGAAGAGTGGGGAGGAGGACAGGAACTGATGGGCTCAGGAGGCAAAAGACTCCTCCAAGTTTCCTTGAGGGGACAGCCCCTCCTTCCCCTCTCCCCAGGGAAGCTGTTGGCAGAGCAGAGGGGGCCCAACGGGGACCTGGTGCAGATGCTATGAGGTGGGGGTTGGCAGCTGGAGTCAACTTAGGGGAGTTCTTAGCCTGTCCCAGAGCAGGCGTGTTAGGAAGAATAACAGAGGGCACTCAGACCTTCATGAACAGCATTGAAGGGCTTCCCAGGCCATGACTGCTGACTGTTCTGGTAAAGTCTAATTCCTTGATAAGGCTGACTTGTTAATTAAAGGAATGGTAGTTGTTAAGTTAACAAAATGAAAGCACAAATTCACAGTCTCGAACATTGATAACTCTCAAGCATTTGTGGCTCTACTGGGGTGTGAATGTGCTACTTAGCGCTTTTGCTTCTGACCTGCCATCTTCATTATGTTTCTAAAGGCTGATAGTTAATGAGGTGGCAGTCAATAAGCACACACTGGCTGGGTAAAGTAGGGGTGCTGGGGTGCACAGAAAGGAGCCAGAGCCGAGCTGGTACCTGCTTCCCCCACTATCAGCTGTGTGACCAGGGCAAGCTTCCTTAAGCTCCCTGAGCCTCAGTTTCCTCTTCTGTCAAACATACCTGCCTCGGAGTTGCTATAAGGGAGAATGAGATGGCGTCTAGAAAGTGCCATGCATGCTAAGAGACCTAGAAGAAACTGTTTGGGATCATCTGTCTGCTACCGGGATGTCACGGGGTAGATTGTCCACTTCCACCACTGCCATGTGGGGAGACTTCTTTATACCTAGATAAACTCTATTCAGTCACTCACTGAACACAGGTCATGGAGGTGCACCAGGTATTCTGGGCACTGGGAATGTGAATCCAGTTAAGACACAGTCCTAGCTCTCTGGCAACTTATAATACATTCCGGGGTGGGGGGTGGAGCACGAAAACATGGAAAGGAAATGGTCACAGTCACTGTGACTCGAGGGACAGCTGGAAACACAATGGAGGAGTGACCATTTCTGCCTGGTGGGCGGAGGAGGGAGGAAGGGTCCAGAAAGGCTTCTCAGAGGCTGTTTTGAAATAAGTGTTGCTTGCCAGGTGGACAAGGGAGAAAGTGAGCGTGGGGAACAATGACATCAAAGAGTGGCCTGCACAGCCTGTTCTGAGAATTGCAGGTGTCTCCTGCCGCTGGAGGGGAGCGGGGGCCTGGGGCTGCCTGCAGGGAGTGCAAGAGCGCGTGGGGGTCAACAAATAGAGGCAGTAAGTATGGACTCTTTGCCAGAAACCTGTCTGCCAATGGGAGGAAGACAATCAGGGTCCAGACATTGAAAGGATGTGGTTAGAGACCTTTAAAAAAAAAAGTATGAGAATTAAAACACACTCAGTGTTTAATTGAGTGGTTCCTCAATTAAAGGAACCACTGTAGGAGGAACCAGTAAAGAAGGAGAACTTGAAAGTATGAGAGAGGGAGGAACAACTCACTGGAGCCAGATGTTGATCCAGGCACCATAGGCAGAGAGGGGATCAAGGGCCCAGAGCAAGAGTGAGCCTGTAGTACCAGGGTGATGCCTCCTTCTTGAGCCTCGAGGGACAAAGTCACATAGTAGGTACAGAAGGGAATGCCTCTGGGAGAGGCCAGAGCTTTCTGAGAGCTTTGCACCACTCTGTGAGCTAGAAGACAGGTTATCTGCTGAGCAAGAGAGATTGGCATGAGGGAGGAGGCTGGAGAAACCATGCGATATTTCACTGGTTGCTGGGAGAGCTCACTTGGCTATATTAAAGCATGCTCAGGAACCTGAGGGCTCAGCTGAGGCCATAGATCATACACCTGTGGTGGCCTGAGGCACCCAGTTGGCAGGTTACTTCATCTGAACTCAGTTGAGAGAAGACATGAGGCAAATGATTCATTATATTGAAGCACGAATGAGCTTTTGTAGGATTGTAAGACACTGAGGGTGCTGGGGAGAAGAAGGTGGAAGTGATATATCCTAGGGTTGGCAAGAGAAGTGAAGCCCCTGGGGAGATTAGCAAGAAAAAGTCAGGAGATGACTGGTCTCCATGACTTCAAAGAGCAAGTGGGCTGGGAGCAGGGGCCCAAGCCTGATGGTGGGTAAGAGGATGTGACAGCAGAGTGACATCCAGGGGTTTCAGAGGAGCGTGGTGAGTTCCAAGGGATGACAAAGCCCAGTGTGTGGCTTGGGAGCAGTGGCCACAGTGGAGTGAGGATGAAACTTGCCTGTCTCTGGAATGTCACCAGCAAACTTAAGGCCGACGCGCTGGGAAGGTCATCACCTGGTTGATTCTTTACTAACAGGACAAGATTCCCAGAGACATTGCACTTAGTTTTTGAAAAGTGCCTTGTTCTGTGCTTAGCCCATGGGGTTCCAAAAATGTCTGCAACAGGGAAGTACATACGATTCCATTAAAAATGAGAGGGAGATCTTACACACTGTTTAAAGCCATGGTTCCCAAACTGTGCACCAAGGCACCCTGGGGCCGTGCAGCACACTCACAATGTATTCTGGGAGATTTCTAATTTTGGGGGAAGCACAGCAACATCTGGGTCAGACACCACACAACTGTTAGTTAGAGATTGTTCACAGTATCAAGACGGAGGGTACTATGCTCCTTTCGATGACATCATAGCTTTGAAAAACTAGGTTTTAGTGATTGCTGTGATGAAAAGCAAGTACTGAGTGAAAAGCAATGTGGAATAGGAAATGGGAGTGCTATGGTCCAGTCTGATTCGAAGATCTGAGAGGTTGTGAGGTATTCAAAGGGCATAAGCACCTATGAGTAAGTGTGATTATGTAGGAATGAAATAGTTTTCAATTCATTTCAATTCAGTTGGTGTGTATTATTTTTCCAAATGGCTACTAAATTATCAGGACGTAAACACTTACTGTTTGGACGTAACCATTTAGCACATGGAACTTTTGGGTATTTATTTTGGCTTTGGGACACCATGAACAAAATCACTAAGGCACGAGAAGGAGGCTGCCAACAAAGGAAGTTTG
The DNA here is from genome assembly GCF_048164855.1 of Canis lupus baileyi. Lineage (NCBI taxonomy): Eukaryota > Metazoa > Chordata > Mammalia > Carnivora > Canidae > Canis > Canis lupus. The sequence continues at coordinate 69,812,228 of NC_132843.1, forward strand.
GGAAAGTTCGAGTTAATGGATTACCCAAACTTGGGTTTCTGCTACAACTTTCTTAAATCACAGAGAGTTGAAGTTGGAAGGCACCTGAGAGATGATTTAGAACAATCTCTCTTTTTGCAGAGGACACAGCTCAGCAAGGATAAGGGGTGCTGTCAAAAGTAATCAGTTATTGGTAGAATAACAACTACCACTTGGGTCTCATTCTTCCCTATATGCCCTCTGCTGAAAACAAGTAGCTGAATCACTCCTATTATTTGTGTAATAATAATAATTTAAACGTTCATTAATTTTCTCTCAAAACTTTATTTATAAGGACACTTGGGTGGCCTAGCAGTTGAGCATCTGCCTTCAGTTCAGGTCGTGATCCCGGGGTCTTGGGATCGAGTCCCGTATCGGGATCCCCACATGGAGCCTGCTTCTCCCTCTGCCTGTGTCTCTCCCTCTGTCTGTGTGTTTCTCCTGAATAAATAAATAAAATCTTTAAAAAAAAAACTCTTTTTATAGAAATGGAGAATTCCAACTCAGGAATGTGTGGGTCATTCCTCCTGTGAGCTTTTATTGATATCTGTACCTATTAACAGTGACACAACTTCACTTGTTGACGCTTTTCCAGGACCCTGTAAGTAAGGGAAAGCAATCTCTTTTGATGGAGTGAGACCAAATTCTGGAAATGAAATCAGCAGCCTCTGTATATTCCAGAGGGCTACTTTCCCCAAACTTTTCTAATCCTCCCAGTTTGGGATAGTGTTAAAAATAAAACATGACCAACCAAGTAGAGAACAACGAAGCCGCGTGGGACACAGAATGTGGGCAGGCAGTTGGGCTCACTTGCTAGCTCCTGCACAGAGCTTCCACAGCAGCTCTCAGATTCAAAGTGTGATTCAGAAATATGATGAATATGAACATATTATTCTGACTCATGTTTTATAAGCAGACGAACTAGTTGAAGGCTCTGTCCCATGTACCGATGGGGGTTCGGTGCTTCCGCCATGGCCCGTGGTGATTCCTGGGAGAGTTTAGGGCAGCGCAGGGGGTGGGCTCTGTTTTCCACCTCTCCCTCCTTCCTCTTGCTTGGGGGAAGGGTTGTGTGCCCTCCACACCTTGCCTCCCACAGTGGTTCTCTCTGCTGTGCCACCTGCCCGACAGTCTCAAGTACGGAGGGCAACTCTTCTTCTCTCCAAGACAACACTTGATATCAGATCCAGACAAATAGTCAGGGGGCTGGGAGCACACAGAACAGGAACCAGCTAAAATGTACATGTTTGGGATCACTATCTGGAAAAGTCAACAGCCATTCCTCTTCACAAAGCTTTTCTCCCTGGCCTGCTCCCCAGCTTCCAGCTTTCTACCATCTTCCACATCTTCTCCTGATTGTAGACTATTTCTACTACCTTCACTTCCCTAGTCCAATCCCTAACACCAGGCAGAAAATTCCACATGCCTCTCACTTTGATAATTGGAGAATTTATTCCTTTTGTCACCACAGTAGCCCTGGTGCCTGGGTTCTTACAACTAAGTAGATCTATCCAAACTAATTAAGGCATCGACACCCACTTCATGGTGCTACACCTCTTTAGCATTTACTACAAATTGTGAAACAGGGTTGCTTTACAATATTCAGAATTTCCCGTTAGAAGATAGACCTCACAAGCTAAAAGCAGCCATAGGAGAAACAAAGGGATTTTTTTCAAAACTCCAGCTTCAGATGCTGCTGCATTTCTCTCTGAAGCTACTGGAGCCACTGCTTCCAAAGATTGACTGAGTTGTCTATGACAGTCTCAGACCCAGAAATGACACCTGGAAGGGTGAGTGAATTTCTTTCCAGTTCGAGATTGTGGGAGGTGTGAACCAGAGGCTGGAGCAGCGGGTCAGGCATCTGAGCGCTTTATGACGATAAGTCGGTGCTGCTGTTGACACATGAAGCTTCAGTGGCCCAGCCAAATTGATCAAATATAAACCCAATTTCCGATTTGCAGGGTTGGGTGGGCTAACAAATTGTATCAGAGGCTTTGCACCGAAGCCTTTAAGAAAACGGAGCTATTGCCATGAACCCATGACTCCCTACCCCTCCCTCTGCCTCTACCACTTCATTGTCACTATTAATACATAATCTGGGTGAGCTACAAATCTTACCCCAGGCAAGCGGATGACACAGAGGTGGGGCTACCACCCCAGGGACAATAGCTAATGATAGTAATACTGGATACATTTTGAGGACCCTCTCTTTGGTCCAGGCACCTTTAAACACACTCTCTCATTGAATTCTCTCAACAGGCCTAAAAGTAACTACTATTATTATCCCTGTGTGTCAGAATAATTTTGTGAAATACCATTTACCAATGGATTTTTCACCTCTAATGGCTTTTGTTTAGCTAGTTAGCCTCTACTTGCTTCCAAAATACACCTTGCCATGCAGAGCAAAGGTGTATAGAAAAAAAAAATAAAGCAAAACAAAAGCAAAAGCAAACAAAAAAAAGGTTCTTAGCATCTAAACTTTATACCTTATATCTACTCCTAACATAAGATTTGGGATTTAGATACAGATATTTTCCCTTGTCACTGAGAGGAATTTAGGACAAAGAGAAAGAGCTAAGGGACCTGAAGTGGCCTCACAGCTGGGATGTGAAGGATGGAGAATGACAGGTATAGAGTGTCTACCAGAGAGCAGAGAGGACTGTGGATGTCTCTGCAGCAACCAGTAGGATGGACGCTAATGTGTTGGGCCCAAGTATCTTCCTGGCTTATGACTCACTATGTAAAAGTTCAGTTTGTTTTATTTCTTCTAAAATTTCCTTCACAAGCAAGCCCCTCTGCAGCCCTGCTACTCAGAGCATGGTCCGTGCAACAGCAACATGGGCATCACCTGGTATTTCATTAGAAATGCCAACTCTATGGTTCAACCTCAGACTTACAGGATCAGAATCTCCATTTTAGTAGGTTCCTCGGATAATTTCAAGTGCACATTCAAGTTGATGAGCTGCCTCCAAGGTTCTTAATTCTCTGTAAGAACTAAAACCTGGTATTCCATCCTCAGCCTCAGAAATTCTGATTAGTGGAAGATGGGGCTGGAGAATTCTAATATGCAGTCAAAGCTGAAATCCACCTCTCATTTTCTCATTAACCTTAGTCAATTTAGTTATTATTCATTGTGAGTTATGCTAGTTAAGAGCAGAAATTTGGAATAGAATACTGTTGAGAATGAATGTTGACTAAAGTGGAATTTCTGATTCTCACATTTTCTCTTCTTCTGTGCTCACATCCACTCTCTTCTATTAGGGAGCTGCTCCTTGGCCCATTCAAACCATATAGTTGTAATGGAAGCTGCCGATCACAGTGCCATTAAAAAAAGATGGCTTGAGCTCCTCCCTGAAAGTAAGGCCATGAGATGTAAAGCCTGAGCAATTGGTTGCCCTGAGTCCTGATGGAGAGAGAAAGCTGGTCTGAGAAATGAGGCTGACCTTCAGAAGGGGCAAGGAGGCCTCCAAAGCAGCTTCCACTTGTCCTGGAAACCAGCTGCCTCTCCACCTCCCTGAAGTTTTGTTAGCCTAACTACTACATTCTTTGTCCTACCTGAACTGATTTGGGTTTCTACCACTTAATTATGATAATACACGGTCTCTGATCTTTAGCAATTAATGTGGTACAAGCCTCAGTTTCCCCATCCACATAATATGGACACAGAGTTGTTCTCAAGACTAAATAAGATATTTACACCTTGAACAAGGGCTTATAGGCAAATGCACCATATGAATATTATTTACTTTCTCTAGATTTTCCTTAAGATGCATTTCTAATCTAAGTCCTATAAATTTACTAAATGGAATAATGGATTTTTTTCATTTATTTCCAATCTTCTTCTTGATGCCCAGAATTTATTTATTTCCATATATATGTGTGTGTGTATATGTATGTATATATACAGATATATATATATATATATAGTTATCTGGCAAAGAATATGAAGAGTATGGACTGTGGGAGAAGGTGAAGGACATATTTCTCTTTTTTAAAATATTTTATTTATTTATTCATGACAGACACAGAGGGAGAGGGAGAAAGAGCGAGGCAGAGACACAGGCAGAGGGAGAAGCAGGCTCCATGCAGGGAGCCCGATGTGGGACTCAATCCCGGGACCTTGGGATCATGCCCTGAGCTGAAGGCAGAGACATTCAACCGCTGAGCCATCCAGGCCTGCTGAAGGACATGTTTTTCTTATGTTGCTTAGGTCTTGCACTGTTGAATGGACCTCATTGGATAAGTTCATCATTTGACAAATAGAGGTTGGATTATTTTCCTCTGAAAAGATATATTTATAATTGCTTATACTGGCACTCTCCTGTTTTTTTCTGGACCCGCATATTCCCAGCTTGGCAAGACCTTTCTAAAAACTACCCCTCTAATTTTAGGGCTTGGGACAGGGGACAGGGCAGTGAATGTTGGCAGTTTTAGTGATAGCTTCAGCAAGCCACTTCACTTTTCTAACTCTCAGTGCTCTCATCTGTAAAAGGGAGGCACTGGACTAGCTGACATTTATGGTTACTTCTTATTTTAACTTTCTGTGACCAGTCACTTATTTGGTATCTGTGAGGTCCCCTGTGCTTCACATGTCCTCTCTGCCACGCCCCATAATCCTCTTTTCTTTCTGTTCAGTCATCTTGGAGCATGCACTCATTGCCATCAGCTTTGTGTTTGCTCTACTCCAGAGAGGAAAAGGGGGAAAAAAGACAGAAAGACGAAAGAAAAAAGAAAGAAGAAGAAAGAAAGAAAGAAAGAAAGAAAGAAAGAAAGAAAGAAAGAAAGAAAGAAAAAAGAAAGAAAGAAAGAAAGAAAGAAAGAAAGAAAGAAAGAAAGAAAGAAAGAAGGCAGTGGCTAGGTTGAGTCTACACCCATTTCTCTTTTAAATTGCTTTCTTAGAAGCTATACCTAATGACTTTTTTCACATCTCATTGGCAAATGTATACGTATATACATTTGTTTATAAAAACAGAAAAGATAGAATTATATGTGTGTGTGCATTTGCATGTATATGCTTAAAATATCTCCAGATGTATATGTAAGAAACTGATAATATTTATCTCCTGTAGTGATGGAAATTCTGATATTAGTACTAGATAGAAACACTACAAGAAAAATTTCATTTATGTTTTTATAAATGAAATTTCATTTACAAATATAGATGCAAAACTTCTAAATAATTTATTAACAAATTGAGTCTTTGTGTGTATAAAAAAATCATTATACAGTAGAGTGATCCTAGGAGAACAAAGATGGAGAAAATTACTAATAGGTTTATGCAATCTGAATAAATGCTGAACAATCATTTGATAAAATTCAATATCCAAAAAATTCAATATCCATTTGTGATTTTTTTTAAAAAAATGTGACCCAACATAAATAAAAACCCTCCTGACCTTAATGAATGCTATCTATTGTAAATCTATAGCAAGCATTATATTACATTAAAATGAAACATTAAATGGTGAAATGTTAAAAAGAATTCCTAGTAAAATTGGAATAAGATAAAATTGTTCTTTCTGCTCTAAATTTAATATTATACTGATATTCCTAGTTAACACAAAATGCACACACACACACAACGAAGAGGGAAAGAGAGAAAGATTGAATAAAAAAATAAAAAGTCATTGTTTATGAAAAATATGATCACATATTCCCCCAAATCTAGAAGATTTAATTGACAAACTAATAGAACAAATAGCTGAATTTAGTAAAACCCTGGATACAAAACAAACACAAAAAAATCAACATTTACATATACCTACAATAACCAAGCATAATATAAAAATAGAAATAACACCCTTCAAAATATCAATAAAGCATACTACATCTGGGAATATATTTCATAAAATATACACAAAATCTCCATAGGACAAAAAGACTATAAAGCATTCTAAGAGAACATAAAAGGAGATTTGAATAAATGAAGGTATATACCATACTCATGAATAAGAAGACCCAAATACAATATACATAGCAATTTCACCCAAATTAACCTATAGATTTAATGTGCTTCTAATCAATATCTCCAAAACATTTTTATTCTAAAATTCACATGAAAAAATGTAAATGCCAGAAACAGTAAGAACAATTTTTTTAAGATTTTATTTATTTATTCATGAGAGACAGAGAGGGAGAGAGAGGCAGAGACACAGGCACAGGCAGAGGCAGAGGGAGAAGCAGGCTGCTTGCAGGGAACCCGATGTGAGACTCGATCCCGGTACTCCAGGATCACACCCTGAGTCAAAGGCAGATGCTCAACCACTGAGCCACCCAGGTGTCCCATAAGGACAATTTTGAGAAAGAAAAATTTGTCAGGGAAGTCATTGATCTATTATTTATTAAACCATATTATAAAACCGTATTTGTTAAAATAATGTAATATTTCTGAAAGAATAAATTTCTGAAAGAATAAATGGTCAGTGGAACTGAATATAATTCTAAAACAAAGCAGTGTGTATATGGGAACTTAGTGATTGATAAAATCAGCAAATAAAGCAATGTATAATAAATAGTGTTGGAAAAAAATGGCAACATATTTGGGGAAAAAACATTACACTACATTCCTAACATATAACACTCAGAAAAATTTATTCTAATGAATAAAAGATCTAAATATAAGAAAGCACACTTATGAGTATTACAGATGATAGGTAAATATAATCATGACCCTAGAGTTAAAAAGGCCATCCTAAAAATAAAGTTATCAAAAGAAGAATTCAAAGGAAAATGTTGATAAATTTGACTAATTTATCAAATTTAAATTCTTGATTATAGTAAAAAACATTGGCTATGAAAAATTTAAAACTAAAAAGGAGGGTGGAGACCTCCATGATAAAAACTATTAGTCACATAGAAAATCATCAAAGTTTTACTATTCATGACAAAAAATACTCCTACAATTAATAAGAAAAAATAACTCCAGGAATTAAAATGACCATAAGATATTAATATTATTCACAGAAGAAAATATGAGATATGAAATAATCTGAAAAGACATTCAAACTCATAAATAACCAGAGAAATGTATATTCAGACAACAGTCAGGAAGCCAGTTCCAGGTAAAATGAAGCAAAGCACAAACCATACTTTCACTTTCATTGAATGCAACTAAATCCTGGACTGATTGGAGATGACAGAGGAGTCAGTGAGCTTGAAGATAGATCAATAGAAATATTCATTGTGAACAACAGAAAGAAAAGAGATTGAAAAACAACAACAGAGCTGCAGAGACCTGTGGGACCGCAACAAAAAGTCTACTATGCGTGTCATCAGACTTCTAGAAGAGGATAAGAAAAGGGGGAGTTTTGAAAAAAATACCTGAAGCGATAATGGCTGGAAACCTCTCAACTTTGGCAAAAGACAGAAACCTAAAGTTGTAAGAAGATAAATGTATCCCAAACAGGGTCAACCTAAAGAAATCCACACCCAGGTAAATCATATTCAAACTGCATGAGCCAGTTATTATAATAATTCTCCTCCTATATATCTTTTTATAGTCTATTGGTTCTATTTCTCTCAAGTCCTTACTAACATAGTTGTTGTCAGGATACAAATCTTTGATGGTGGCTGAACTGATGGCCTCAATTCCTTACAGACTGTTGCCTCAAGGACATCTCAATTGTGTGTAATAAAACCTCTCCAACACAGCAACTTGCTTAATCAATGCCAGAAAGCAAGAGAGACACTCTGCTAGCAAGACTAAAGTCACAATCTTTTGCAATCTAATCATGAATATTACATCCCATTGCCTTTGCTATGCTCTATTGGTTGGGAGCAAGAAACTAAGGGTCAGCCTCCACCCTAGAGGAGGGAATTACATAAAGGCATGAATACCAGAAAGTGAATTTCATTGGGGGGCCATTATAGACCCTGCTTGCCACAAATGGCTATATGAATATCATGGTAATATCAAGGTATATTGAGCCTCCACTCAAGAGGAGGGAATTGCATAAAGGCATGAATACCAGAAAGTGAACTTCATTGGGGGGCCATTATAGACCCTGCTTGCCACAAATGGTTATATGGATATCAAGGTTATTAATATCAAATGGTTATATTAATATCAAAGTTCCTCAACATAAGGAGAGGTATTACATATTGTGAAAAGTGTCAATTAACCAAAAAGGCATGATAATCCCAAATGTGTACACCTAACAACAGACTTTCAAAATTCATGAAACAAAAGCTGACAGAAGAAATAAAGGAATAAGATAAACTCATAATTATACTTGCACACTTCAATACTCCTCTCTCAGTAGTGGATCTAATAGAAAAAAATCAGCAAGAATATAGAAGAAATGATTGACATTATCAACCAGCTGGACCTCATTATTAACCAAAAATAGCAGGAAAAAAACATTTTTTTTCTAAGTGAAATGGATTATCCAGCATCATAAAATATGCATGAGCAAATTTAAAATAATTGAAATAATGTAAAGTGTATTTTCTGGCCATAATGAAATTATACTAGAAATCAGTAATAGAAATTTAACAGGAAAGTCTCCAAACACTTGGAAATTTAAAACACTTAAAAATAATCCATGAGTCAGGGTGCCTGGGTGTCTCAGCCAGTTAAGCATCTGCCTTTGGCTCAGGTCATGATCACAGGGCTGGCTGGGGAGCCTACTTCTCCTTCTACCCCCCTGCTTGTACTCTCTCTCTCTGCCCCCCCTTAAATAAATAAACAAAATCTTAAAAAAAGGGTCAAAGAGAAAGTTTCAATTAAACTGCATAAAAGAAGAAAATGCAACATAGGAAAATATGTGGGACACAGCTAAAGCAGCACTTGTAGGGAAATTTGTAGCACTAAAATGCCGATACTAGAAAGAGAAAAGAGTATTGAATAATCTAAGCCTCTAGCTTAGGAAACTAGAAAAAGAAGAGCAAAATAAACACAAATCAAGCAGAAGAAAGTAAATAATAAAGATAAATACAGAAATCAATGAAATTGAAGAAATATGAGAAAAATCATTAAAATTAAAAGCTGGTTTTTAGAGAAAAAAATCAATAAACTTAATAAGTCTCTAACAAAACTGATAAATAAGAAAGAAGACACAAATTACCAATATCAAGAATGAAAGAGGCAGGACCACTGCAAAAGCCACAGACATTGCAAGGATAGTAAGAACAAAAAATATTCCAAGCAACTCTATGGACAGCAATCTGACAACTTAGATTCAATTGACCGTTTCTTTATAAACCAAAAACTACTAAAACTCATCCTAAGCGAAGTAGATAACTTGAATAATTCTACAACCATTTTTTTAGAGGTGGGGGGGGTGCAGAGGGAGAGAGAGAATCTCAAGCAGCCTCCATGCCCAGAGTCCCCACTCAAGGCTTAATCTCACCACTTTGAGATCATGAGCTGAAATTAAGAGTCAGACACTTAACCAGCTGAGCCACCTAGACACCCCATAATTCTACAACTATTAAATAAACTAAATGTGTAGTCAAAACCTTCCCCCAAAATAATCTCCAGGTCCAAATAGTAGCCTCTGTAAAATTCTACTAAACATTTAAAGTAGCACTTCTTTCAGAAAACAGAAGGGGAGTAATTTCAAACTCATTTTATAAGGCCAACACTTTACTGCTACCAAGCCACAAAAATACAGTACAGAAAAAAGAAAACTACAGAGTAATATTTTTCATGACCATAGAGGAAAACAAAATCCTCAACAAAATTTTAACAAATGAAATATAGCAATATATAAAAAGAAAAACTCACCATGATTAACTGAGATTTATTTCAGGAATTCAAAGCTGATTCAATATTCAGACACCAATAATATGATTTACCATACTAATCATCTAAAAGAGGAAAAACCCTGTGATCTTATCAAGAGATGCAGAAAAGCATATGGCAAAATAACATCCATTATGATAAACACTCTTAGCAAATTAGGAAGAGGAGAATTTTTTCAACATGACAAGGAGCATCTACTAAAAAAAACAAAAAAACAAAACAAAACAAAAAACCAACAATACTTGGCTAACAGTATACTTAACAGTAAAAGATTTTTCCCTGAGATGCTTTCCCCCTAGGATCAGAAAGAGGACTAGGATATCTATTCCCAAAATTCTTATTCAACATAACACTGGAAGCCTTAGCCAGTGTAATAATGCAAGAAAACAAAATTAAAGGAATATAAATTTTAAAGGAAGAAATAAAATTGTCCCTATTCACACATGATATGATCATCTATGTAGAAAATCCCACAGCTCTACTAAAAATCTTCTAGAATAACATGCACTTAGCAAAGCTGCAGGATACAGTGTCAACACAGAAGTATATTGTATCTCTGTATACTAGCAATGTATAATTGGAAATTAAAATTATAAAAACTATACCATTTGTAATAGCTAAAAAATGAAATACTTATTACAAGGGCATAAATATTACAAAACATAAACAGAATCTGTATCCTATGAGCTATGAAATGATGATTAAAGAAATTAGAAGACCTAAATAAATGGAGACATATCATGTTCATGGAACAAAAGACTCAGCATAATTAAAAGATCAATTCTCCCTAAATCTATGGATAGCTTTAGTGCCAAAATCTCAGCAGGCCTTTTTGTATATATTAATGAGAAGATTCTAAACTCATACAGAAATGCAAAGGACTCTGAATATCCACAAGCAACTTTGAAAATAAGAAGTCTAGAGGAATCTAGCTACATGATGTTCAAACTTACTATTAAGATACAGGACTCAAAACAGCATGGTATTGATGAAAAGGTAGACAAACAGATAAATAGAACATAATAGAGTCCAAAATTAGACCCATAAAAATGTGCATTTAATAGACATGCAAAGTCATTCAATGAAGAAAAGAGAGTCTTTTTTAAAAAAATGATTATGAAACAATTGGCCATTTATATGCAAAACAATAAACTTTGCCTTATACCTCTATACAAAAATTAACTGAAAAGAAATCATAGATCTAAATGTAAAATACAAGACTTTTAGAAAAAAACCATAGGAGGAAGTCACAATGACCTGGATTATGCAGAGTTCTAAGATTTGACACCAAAAGTATAATCCATAAAAGAAAAACGTATAGCTTGAAGCCTATCAAAATTAAAAACTTTTCTTTGAAAATGAAATGAACTGCAACTCAGAGAAAATATTTCCAAATCACAATTCCAACAAAAGACCTGTATCCATAATACATAAAAATAATTCTCAAAACTCTACAATAAGAAGACAAAGAATCCAGTTAAAAAGTGAGCAAAAGATTTGGACACATAACCAAAGAGGATATAAGGATGGTAAATAAAAGATGCTCAACATCATTAGCTATTAGGAAAATGAAAGTTAAAACCACAGTGAAATATCCCTACACACCTATCAGAACAGCTAAAATTAAAAAAAAAAAAAACTGGCATTATCAAGTGCAGGCTGATGAGGAAGTAGAGCAAGTAAAACTCTCATACACTGGTGGTGGGAATGCAAAATGGTACAGCGACTCTGGAAAATAGTTCAACAGTTTCTTTGAGTTTAACATACATTTACCATTTGACCCAGAAGTCCCCGTCTCTGGGTATTTGCTCCAGAGAAATGAAAATATATATTGACATAACCTCTTGTGCACAAATGTCTAGAGTACCTGTATTCATAATTGCCCAACACTAGAAACACCCCACATGTCCTCCATTCAGTGAATGGCTAAACAGAACCTGGTACAACCATTAAGTGGAATACTACTTAGCAATAATAAGGAAAAATTTATTGACATTATGCAACAACTCTTGTGAATTTCAAAAGCATTCTGTTAAGTAAAAGAGGCCAAACTTCAAAGATGACAAACTCTGTAATCCATTTATATGGTACTCTCAGAAAGACAACATTAGAGATAGAAAATGGATCAGTGGCAGACAGGTGTTAGGGATGGGAAGAGGTTGTCTTCATTGTGCAGGTGTTGAAATTCATAAAACTGTACACCAAAAGAAAAAAGCCTATCTCACTGTCTGATAATTTTAAACATAGAATTTCAGAAGGCAATGATCTGTATTTTCAGAATTAACATTGTTTTTAGAAAGGAAAGGAAAGCAGTGAGATCTGATATCCATCAAAATAGCAAAAATCAGCACATTTGATAATAGCCTTTATCTAGGTAAGAGATTCAGAGAAATGACTACTGGTGAGAGATAAATTGGTAAGTCAGTTAAAAAGATAATTTACCTATTTGAATATTAAATATTTATCATTTATGGCCCAATAGTCATAATTATTGTATATAAAAGCGCTCATATAAATACCCAGGGAGGTTTATATGGGTATCTTTGTTCTGGCATTATTTGTAAAAATTGAGGACAACCAAAACATCCCTTGGTAGAAGGATGACCAAGAATGTCTACCTGTACTCTGGAATATAATACACGACTTCAAAGAATGAGACAAACCTATTTGTAGTGTCATGAAAAGAGCTACATTAAAGGACATTTTTAAGTGAAAAAAAAGCAACTTGCAAATCAATGCATACAGCATGTTACCATTTATATATATTTATATACAAATTTCATAAATGCACATGCATATAATAGCGTAGTAAAGAGTCTATAAGATACAACAAATTAAGAGCAGTACTTCTGAGAATTAAAATGGGATAGGGAACGGGGTGCCTGGGTGGCTTAGTTGGTTGAGTGTCCAACTCTTGATTTCTGCTCAGGATCCAGGGATCAAGCCCTGTGTCTGGCTCAGGTGGGAGTCTGCTTGGGATTCTCACTGTCCCTTTCCCACTCCCCCTTGCTCTCTCCTACTTCTAATAAATAAATACATTTTTTAAAAAAATGAGATAGGGAGCACTTAAACATATTTTAAGGTTTTTTTTTCTTTTTTTACACTGAAAATGTGCTAATGTATTACTTGTGTGTCAAAAAAATACTTTAAAAAAAAAAACAAGGAAAACCCTCTAAAAAAAAAAAAAAAGAAAGAAAGAAGGCAGTGGACAAGTGAGAACTCTACTATCACCAAAGGAGCAGGTGGTCCCAAGAACTAGAAGCTCAGTTACTGTGGATCTGAGATGTCAGGCCAGGCTGGAGAAGTCTTGGAAGAACGGGATCTGCCCTATGCCTGCAGTAAGCAGGGGAACCCCTACTTCTCTCCCAGCCCCAGAAATTCTAGTGAGAAGCTGTGAAAGGGTTTCACAGAAGTCAAGTAAGAATAAGTAAGAAACAGACCTGGCACAGTTAGCTACCGACTCTACTGGCCCCTGCAGCCTCCCTGCACCCTGCTCCCTGGCCCATCTTCACCTTTAGGACAGCATTCAAATGCTCTTACTGCTATCAGGAGCCCCTGACTACCTGCCCAGCATCCCCCTGTGGCTCCTCTTATGTTCCAGCCTTACAAATGACAGTGCACAAAGCAAAAAGCCCTCAAGCATCCCTTTGTTTTTGCTGGCATGTCTTCCCTGCCTGGGATTCTCTTTCAGGAAATCAGGACAACTGGTACTTTCTCAGGAAAGCCCTTCCTGATTCTCTGCCCCCTCAGGTCCTGTCCTGGGTTCCTCTAGCATCCTAGAGGTACTTCCTTCAAAGGCGTGTGTCCCTTGCCCTGATTTGCGTGTCCCTTGTCCTTACCATGGTATCATACTCCTCTTTGGGTTCCTGGTACCAGCACAATGCCCACTAGGTCATAGGTACTGAAAAGTGCCTGTTTTTTGTTTTTTTTTTTTTTTGGTTTTTGTTTTTTTTTTTTTTTTTGAAATGAACTCTTGAACTATTTATTGAAATTTAAATAAAAATACAATCTTGATTAGATCCAGACTGATAAGTCTCCTCCTGGAAGCAGTGATTTAATTCTTTCCTTCCCTGACAGGGGAAAATGGGTCAGGGACAAAGCGTGTGGATACATGAGAAATCCAGGCGGGGTTGGGGTCGACAGGGAGTCCCTACAAGAAATATTTGCCGATGTCTGTGGTGTAAACAGTCCTGTCCAGGTCGATTTCAAGCTACCTACGTGATGTCATGTGAAAGTGAGTTGAGAAGAGATACACAAAATCATCTTATGCCAAGCCTGGGTGAGCCAGCTCCAGAGCACCGCTGGCCCAGAACACACCTGTACCAAGGGCGGCAGGTGGCTGAGGCAGAGGTCCCCAGCCTGACCATATCTCACTGGGCAGTCTTGAGAGTCTTGTTCAAAACCCAACTCCTCCAGCATGCTTCTTGTGACTGCCTAGAGAAACCAGGCACCCCGTTAGTATTTATGAAGTGCGTTTGCCCCGCAATTAACCTCTTCCAGTTCCCACGACTCATTCACACTTGACGCGTACACTCTCGCAGTCGTTCTCCTACTCCGCTGTACTTGACCATGTTTCTGGCTTTGCTCAGCTGGATAGTATACGCTGTCAGGACAAGGACCATTTCATGTATTTCTCTGGGATCTTTTTCTCACCTGGCACAAGGCTGAGTATACAGCAAGTGCTTAATGTAGACTTAGTGCCAGGCCTAAATGCCCAACTAGAGTCGAGTCACAGAGACTCAGTGACCACGTCTGGGGTGTCTATATGTAGTCACCTTATTTGCTCACCCCGTCTCTGGCCCCTGACCCAGGTTTTGGGCTCTGCCTCTGACTCCTTCCCGATCTGTCATCAAACATCGTTCCTCCATTCTGCTGGCCCGGCCTGTGATATTGTTTCCTACTTTGCAAATACTTTCTAGCTCCTACTCATGGCCTATGCAATGACAATTGCCACACACACACCCCCACACACACACCCCGGGCTGCCCCTCGCTGCCAGCATGACGTCGTGGGTGGATGACTAAGATGGAAGGAATGAGGATGGATGAATAAGCACAACAGCTTGCTGCCCGCCTAGACTCCCCAGACTTGCTGCTAGTGGAAACGACCATGGACAGTGGCTTCACCCCACCTTCCCTTTGACTGATTATGAATTCTCACACCAGCCTTCCCAGGCCTGTATCCATGCCCACCTTATTTCAGTTGCCAACATATACTTATTGAATATATAATGTGTCCAGTCAGGAGTTGCTAATAAGAAACAGCATTTTATCATTCCTCCAACTCAGTGTGACAGGTCCCTTCTCTGGATCTCTGGCTCACTTCTGGGCAGCTTCTCTTGTTGTATTTATCATAGTTCCCCTGGCTGAACCTCTCTGTGTCTTTGCCTTTGCCACCACCTCCATTACATGGGAGGCTTTTACAAGTGGCTTTTTATACATTACTACCTCTATATTTCCGGCATCCCTGGAAGGCAGGGTTTGTGGCTAGTAAAGCTCAGTGGGTATTTCTGATTTGGTTTGATTCACTAAATTGAATTAAATGGCTAGATAAAGATGGATGAATGAGCTATTAATACAGGTTCCGCAAATTTCCCCACAGAGCCCTGTCCATACTTCTTCACAGACTAGACCTTCCGTCAATGCTGTTGACACGTCTTTTGATGTGTTTGAAAACGAAGAGGGAAGATTCCTGGTGAGTCAGAGGTTTTCATTTGCTCGATGTGTTTTGGCTTCAAACCCTAAAACAGTCCTAGCATCCGAGGTTTCAAAACCAGGACTGCAATCATCTTCCTTCTAGAGCCAGGTTGCCACAGAGAAAGGCCTAGAGAATAAAGTGCTTCTGAATGGCTCCATCTGAGGCATATCTGAAGACAGCGAATTCCAAAGGCTTTCCCGGACAGCCTCTAGGATGGGCTCTATTATTAACCTCCTACACGGAGGCCGAGCTTCTCTCTGGCCTTCTGTGACTAAAATGACTTTCTCCCGGGCTCATGCCGTGGCTTTGTGGGCCACAACCACTTCCTAGAAGCCAAGTTCATCTGAGAAATGAGGGAGGTCCTGGTGGTTTGTGGTTATAGAAGGTGTTTCCTTTGACACTAAGCAGGGGAAGAGGACAGGCAATCCACAGCAGGCCCAAGAGAAAGAGAGCAAAGCCCGGTTTGGGATGTCCAGATGGCATCCAACCCTTCTCACAGGAAGACACCCCACCCCCCACCTTGAATTGAGTGCTTATTGGAGGTTAGAGGAGCGAACGTCCTGAGACATGTGCAACCAATGGGGCCGGGGGTGGGGGCTGTCTCCAGTATCCAGAGGGTGTCAAAGAAAGGACAGTGTAGGCCTGCTGAGTCATGAGTGGTGTCCTCTGAAAGAGCTGAGTGGGCATGGAGGGTTCAGGGCGGGGATGGGGGAAAGACAGCCTACAGATGTACAAGCAAAATGAAATTCAGTCTATAGACATCTCCCATGGATGGTGTTTCAGCACGTCCCACTGTCCAGCCTAGGGACAGGCGAAAAGAGTCCATCCAGTACCATTCGCAAAAGAAGAGGCTGCCACTCACACCCTCCAGGATAAATTCTCCTGACAGCAGAGAGCCACAAGCCTCCATGGCTGCCAGAGTAAGTGGATGCCTCTCACAGTGTGATCTCAAGGGCTCTGGGCAAACCTCCCAGCCTAAAAAAAAAAATTTTAATTTTCCCATGAATCAGATAATACCTGAAATTCCATCATGGCTTTGCTTGAGGCTTAAACGTCTAGAAAAATGCAAACACATAACGGGGAGCACTCCAAATATTACCAGTCATTTATACCTCAATGTCTGGAACCTTTTGGATCCTTTCCTGCAGGGTTTCCTGAGGGGCAGGGATGGAGCAGGGGAGGGAGCCAGAGATCTCTGGGGGACTGAGGGAGGAGGAGCAGAGGAAGGTCCACAGAGTTGAAGCCAGCTCCTAAACAAACCTGTCCTGTGCAGTTTTGCCTGGGGCCACCCCGCAAATCACTGTCAGATCCACTCACTGCTGCTCCGCTCTAGAGAAATCGGGTGCCGGCTTCTAGTAACAGAGCTGGCTTCATGGGCAAAGACCTGTATCGTGGCTCCAGGGCCTCTGCACTCAGAAGGCCCCCCCACACTTGTGTGTTGTCATTATCTTGAATTTCTAAATGAGAAATTTTTAAACAAGTGGCTTGGCATTTGCATTTTGCATTGCGCCCCACAAATTATGTAGCCAGTCCTGCTTAGCAAATCACAAAAGCCCTCTGAAGGGAGGTCAGCCTAACCTCGCCATCCTCTCTTCATCACACATGTTATTTCCTTGGGTCTATTTTTACACATCAGGGGATATTTGAAGAAATGTCCTTAATTCCGAGCACTTTAATTCACCACCAACTAAGCCTCTTTCGAGGTGACTTAGGCGTCATGTGATCCATCCTATTATTAGCACATGCCCAGCCATCCCCAACCCCCCAAACTCCTGTTTCCCTTGCCCTTATATATATATCTCTCTCTCTTAGCAGGAAAGTGGCACATGACCTCCTAGCCTCAAGAATACTTGGCACAGGTCCCTGTTTCTCAGCCGTATCTATTGTCCTCGTCCAGAGTGACACTGGCTTCTAAGAGTCTCGCTGACATTTCTGACTTTTAGTGGGGAATGCCATTAATCAATCGGCTGCATCTGTTTTGGAAAAATTAAATAGCTCAAGTCAAGGCAAACACAGTAAATAATCCGTCACCAATCCAGGGGAGTAGTGGGGGCAGCAAAGGCAGGGTTTTGTCTTCTCATTATTTGAAATGCATTTAATCTGCTGCTGGATCCTCCACACCCAAGCTAGGGTTACAGGACACAGAAAGAAGAGATCAAAAGCGTTTTAAAAATGTGGGGCCCAAACCAGGGTATTAAAAGTGTAAGTGGGCTATTCAACAAGTGTGTCATGGAGAATGAGTTAGCCAACGAGAGAGCCAAATGGTTCTTCAGAGAAAAGAAGCTATAGCTTTCCTTGTGGTTTAAAAATACAGCAACATATTCTTTCTAATTCTTGGTGCATGTGGTCTTCCTTAGGAGAAGCAGTAATGGTACAGTGGTTAAATATGGTTGCTGAAGCCACAGTGACTGAGTTCTAATCTTGACACTTTCCCTTACTGAGCATTGACCTTGAGCAAGCTACTCACACTCTACCTCCATTTCCTTACCTGTAAACTAATAATAACTATGTCAGGGTGATTGGGGGAATAAATGAATTAGCGTCTGGTGGATCAAAAATTGTTGTAAATTCTTTGATATTCTTCCCATGAAAATGTGAGATCTGGGACACCTGGGTGTCTCAGCAGTTGAGCATCTGCCTTCTACTCATGGCATGATCCTGGAGTCCTGGGATCAAGTCCTGCATCGGGCTCCATGTGAGGAGCCTATTTCTCCCTCTGTCTATGTTGCTTCCTCTCTCTGTGTGTCTCTCATAAATAAATGAAATAAAATATTAAAAAAATTTTTTAAATAAAATAAAAAGTGAAAATGAAATGAAATGAAATAAAATAAAATAAAATAAAATAAAATAAAATAAAATGTGGAATCTTATTCCCCTTCCCCTTGATTCTGGGCTGGTCTGTTATGACCTTAGCTAACAGCATAGAGCAGAAGTGAAATTTGCCAGCTCAAGGCCTAATCTTTACAAGAATCAGTAGTTCCACCTTTGTCTCTAGCCAGTGACCTCCCTGGAGAAGCCACACGAAGAGGCAATGAGATGACAAGGAGAGGAAGAGGGGTGTGCTGAGTCTTCCAGGCACCCCGCCAAGGCACCAAGCATGTGAGTCTAGCGATCTTGGACTCTGAAGACCGACCCAACCACCACCTGAATACCATCACACTGACACAACGTGAAGCAGAAGAATCGCCCAGCAGAACCCTGCCCACATTTCCAACCCATAAAATTAGGAAATATAGTCAAATGGTTGTTGTTTCAATTTTCTAAGAGTTAATGTAGTTTGCTTAGCAGCCACACAAAAATAGAACAACCTTCACAGCACAATACAGAGCAACCAATATAGATGAGGACAGCTTCCACAACACAGCCTGCAAGCTCTTACAGATTCTTCAGGGACATCTTCAGGCAACATTGGGTAGATCAAATTTTCTATTTTAAAATACTGGAAGCTCTCTCTAAAAATACACAGCCCTGAGTTCCTGGCAGTCAACCAAATATATATGATCACTTTTCCTCTACTACCCTCATTCATGAGGTTACCTCTCCCATTTCCTAGCCCTATTCCATATTCATACACTTTTACTCGGCCACCTCCTATTCATGCTTTAGATTGGGGCTTCTCAAACCTCTCTGCATATACTGTTCACCTGGGCATTTCATAAAAAGGCAGATTCTGATTCAGTAGGTCTGGACAGACTCTAAATTCTGCATTGCTAACAAGCCCCAGGGAATGCCCATGCTGCTTTTTCATAGTCTTCACATGGAGTAGCAAAGCTTCAGTCTCAGCTTGGTAGGAATTACCTCCTCCAAAAAAGCCCCTCTGATTCCCATTTGCTCATCTTAAGACTATTAGATGCTGCTGAAGACACTTTTGGCTGCCTAGCTAAAGACCAACTTGTGTTTGTTGTGTTTTGCTTTGCTTTGTTTTGGTTTGGTTTTTGAGGGAGAGAGAGAGCGTGTGAGGAGGAGGGTATGGGGAGGAGAGGCTGATGGAAAGAAGAGAGAGGGAATCCCAAGCAGACTCCATGCCCAGCACGGAGCTTGACAGGGCCTGACAGGTCTTGATCTCAGGACCCTGAGATTGTGACTTAAACTGAAATCAAGAGTGGAACATGTAACTGATTGAGCCACCCAGTTGCCCCAAGACCAACTTTTGTTTAGTGCTGACAAAACCGGTTTTATTTCAAGGCCTCTTCCCTCTTCCTCTCCCTTCCCCCATGACTTGGTACATTTTGACAGGTCTAAATGTCATTTTTGGTGCTGCTCTCCTTCTCCTTACTGCGATTCTTCACAGGTGCCCAGGTGACTTGGTTAGACAATGTTAGGAGAAGTCCGTGGTGGTGAAATAGGCACTTTTCAGAAAGCATTCTTCGTTCTTAAAAAGAGACGCATGTGGAAGAAATAGACTCCTATGTGTCCCTGTGTGTTCATCTGTTGATACACGGTGTCTGCTGCTACTGCAGCCATCTTGTGATCAAGAGGGCATCTCAACAGCAGCCTGAGTGACCAGAGCAATGGGGGGAAGAGGAGAAGAACCTGGGTCTGCACCCAGTCACTAACCAGTTCTGGGCTCTCTTCCATTAGGGCTACTTTTCATGGAAGATAACACATGTCTTTATTGTTTAAGCTATTTGTAGTCAAGCTTTCTGTTACTAGTGGCCAAGAGCATCCTATTATGGATTCGTATGGCCCACTCTATTCTACCCATAAGCCACAAGCATCTCTATCCCTGCACTCCCCACATTATCCTGTGATAACGTGATCCTCGGCTCAGGTGCCTGTTGAGGTTTATTCTTTGCATTCCCAATACCTAGTATGGAGTAAGTGAGATGAACTTTTATGAACTAGAATGAACTCACCTAAGGGTTTTCAATTAGAGAAAAAAACAGTGTTCACCACTTTAGGTATTCTTCTCTGTCAAGGTTTCACCTTGAGGAATTGCCTCTTGATCCTTTGCACTCCTTGGCCTCACCTCTCACTAACATGGGGAGTCCTGGAACACAATCTCATTTTGACATTAACCTGAATGAAATATCTTTAAGAAGGTTGCAGAGAGGCCATATGACTCACACTAAGGCTGAATATAAGAAAAAGAATCATTATAATGATTATAGTAATGCCTTGCTTTTACATAATAATAGTGGTTACCATTAGCTGAGTCCACCATCTCTCAAACACTCCTCGATATGCATAACCTCCAACTAACAGGGACAAATAACTTGCTAAAGCTCACAGGGCCAGTATATAATGAACTCAGGATTTGAACCCAGGTGTCTGACTCCTGACCCTGGGCTCTTCCCATATTGCTCCCAGAAAATCCCATTCTGAGCACTACAGACTCATCAAAGTGCTTCCATGCACATGATCTTATCCAGTGTTCTCAAAGGAGCTGTAGATATGACCAGCCACATTGTTTTGATATTATTATTCATACTGCTAACCAACTAGAAGTTACAGTGAGATCATTATAGAGCATCACTCCTCCCTCATCCTTCAGTGTATTGTTTTAAAAATCCATTTCAAATAAAGAACAACCTTTTTAGAACAGAAAGTAACCTAATGTGACTGAATTGGGGGAACTTTTTTTAGTGCTAAAGGAAAAAAATTAAGTTGGCCCAGTTTGTCATTGTGGCATGTTGATGAAATGCCATGAATGAATTGTGGGAAGAATGAATGAAATATTTCAAAGTGAAAAAATAAATCATGAGGAAGAACCAATCCTCCAAAGAAACAAGGCTGCAGAGAGCAATTCCCTAATTTCCAGCACCTCTCTCATTTTTCATTCTCAGAAGACCCCTCTGTCAAAACCTCTTTGATGGAGACAGGAGCTAGCGCAGTAAGAGAAACCTCATTCTGTAGAGCATCTCTGTGCTTCCATCCCAGACTTTTGGGCACTGGAATGTCTTTGTTCCAGTGAACCAAGTGGTCAGCACTCATCATCAGCCACTCAACAGGTTCCTTGGAAGTGAAGGCAAAGCAGGTATCGCCCAGCGCTTGCAGTAAGGGAATTGCAGGGACATGCTTTTATCTCTCACAAGAGCACATGAGTTTCTCTACTCAACATTCCCCTTAAAAACAAAACCTTCCTTTCATGGATCATCTAACATATAGTATTTATGTTTTTTTAACTTCTAATAAACTTCCAGTATTTCATTATTGGAATCAATTATTGAGTGGCTCTTTTCCCAGTACAATAGCACATAGCAGTAGCACAATGCTAAGCACAGAGAAGGCATTTAAGGTATTTTTTAAATTAAACAAAATGAGATCAGATTGGTGTTCTTCCTTCCATCTCTATATCCAGGTCGATGCCTTGCCCTTTCCCCTCCTATTGTTTGCTATCAGTTCCATACATTCAATTGGCACAGATTCAGTTTATTTTAGGGGGCCTCATGGGTGGTACCTGTTAAGGATATCCAGCAAATTACCATTGTCATTCTCATTAGATGTGGTGACACACCCCCCTCACCACCACAGAAGGGCAATAGTGCCTGGCAGCCACCATGTGGTGAGCTCCTGTGACACATGTCTGGATGACCCCTGGAAGTAGGGTGAACTTTGCAGGAGCCTGTCATTCTGCATTAAGAAGTAGGGGGCCAACCTAAAGAAAGAGCAATGGAGTAATAGTAATAATAATAATAATAATAATAATAATAATAGTAGTAGTAATAAGTATCTCTATTGAGGGCTGTCTTAGTCCATTGGGTTGCTAAAACAAAATACCACACACAGTGGCATATAAACAGCAGAAATTTACTTCTCACAGTTCTGGAAGCTGGAAGTCCAATATAAGTTGCTGACATGGTCTAGTTTGGGTGAGATACTACTTGTGGATTGCAGAAAGACTGAATTCTTACTGTGTCCTCACATGGTGGAAGGAGCAGGGGAGATCTGGGGGGCCACTTTTATATGGGCACTAATCCCATTCATGAGGGCCTCACCCTCATGAC
This sequence comes from Canis lupus baileyi, assembly GCF_048164855.1. Taxonomy (NCBI): domain Eukaryota; kingdom Metazoa; phylum Chordata; class Mammalia; order Carnivora; family Canidae; genus Canis; species Canis lupus. Next base: position 69,834,632 of record NC_132843.1, read on the forward strand.
CTAACCACCTCCCAAAGGCCCCACCTTCAAACACCATCACATTAGGATTTCAGCATATGAATTTGGCAGTGGAGGGGAGGGGATCACAAACATTCAGACCAAAGCAAGGGCTTAAGTATGTGCCAGACCCATCGCATCTATATTTGATGGATGACCCAGATGGACTACTGTGCTGCCTCCCTTATTGCCAACAAGAACACTGAGGCCCACAGATGTTGCCAGCATCTCATGGTGCAAAGTTGGCAGAGCAAGGGTATGCATGCAGGCCTGTCTGTTTCCAGAACCATGCCTACTCATCATGCCCTGCAGCCACTCACAGATCTGTCCTCCTGGGATTCAGACTCTCAGTGGCCTCAAGCCCTGGAAGTTTAGCCCAGTCCCATCAGGTATCCTACAGTGGCTGCCTTACTACAGGTACCCATTTTCTGCTCTGGTACCCACCTCATGGTATGTCTGCCCACTGCATGTGTCATGTATGCCACCAAAGGATTAAGAATCTAGATTTTAAATTCCCCCAGGACATTTATTAGCCAAACATCAAGGGTGTGCAGAGACTGTTTCATCCTCCAATGTGACCCCCTGGCCTCCTTCCCGTGTGTCTGCACTGCCACCCAACACCATAGTCTCCTTTCTCCCCACCCCTAGACCTTTCCCCTGTGGCCCCACCCCTAGGATTGCTTCCTTCCCTCATCCTTCCCACCCAGGCCTCTATGAGAACCGCCTGGCTGCTCAGCCCCCACACACCACACACCTTCCCTTTCCTGAACTCCTGCAGCATATACATTCTGCCCCACTTAGCATTTGCTTACTTTGTCTCATGTCCTGTGCATAAATAGCTTTCTGTTTTTAATATCCTTTTTCTGATTGGATTGTAAGCTCCTTAGAAGCTGGGACCATGCTTGCCCTTTGCTTTTCCAATCCTGTCCTTACCAAACTCTTACCCCCTGCAGTGGGGCAGTGGGGAGGACATATAATGTAACAGGATTCCTTTAAACACCTGACCCAAGGGGCACTTTGTTCACTTGGGGTGTGGGACTAGAGTTGGTCAACTAACCAACTAACTTTTCTTAATCATGTGACCTCTCCCTAGCCCAGAACAGTCTTTGAGGTGGCATTCTGCTCCCCCTTCCAAGTTACCCCTTGCAGAGAGTGGCTCTCTCTCTCCACAGTCCCCATGGAGATTGGCAGAGCCAGGCTCAAAGGGAGGCAGGCTGGATGGCTCCCCTGGACTCGGTGTACATTCTCTCAGGGACACATTCTGTCTTAGCAGCAGCTCAGCCGCCTCCCAGAATCCCAGCCATCTCCTGCATCAAGGCCCCCAGATGGCACGTTCTGTGGAGCATGCGGGGATGGAGGGAGGCACCAGTAAGGGAGGAGAACTGCCTGGGGGCTGAGTGCCACCAAATCATTTGTCCCTTCTTCCTGGCCTTTCCACAAGATGTCTTGCTCTTAACGGGCATCCTGATGGTGAAAGTAAGCCTTGGCCACATCCAGCCTGTGAGTGCTAGAGGCGTTCTGGGCAGAGGAGGTTGCTTGCTTCTTTATAATCAAGCCTTCCTTCCTTCCTCTCTCAGGCTGAGTTGGAAAGCTCTTGAAAGGTAGCAGATTGCAGGCACTGAAGGCTCGTGTCTTCTGTTTATCCACAGAATGAGGACATTGGCCAATGCGAGAGCCCCAGTACTGTTCCTTCCATGTGCTCCTGGCTCCAGAGCCCCCCAGAGCAGCCCGCCTGGGCTACATAAAGCTCCAGCTCCCCTACCCCCAGCCTCCCACGCCCCCATGCTGTTTCAGAGGGACAGGAAGGTGTGTTCTCCGAGGCAGTGGTTTTCAGATCGTGGGGTCGCAGCCCATCAGCGGAACAAAGACTCAATTTACCAGGTCATGACTAACAATTGTTTTAACGAAATAGAATGGAATAGAACATATTAGTGCATCACACATTGGAATGGTATTGTTTCACTAGATTTTTTAAATGTCCGCGCGCGTGCACGCACACACACACACACACACACACACAGTATAAAATGCATTTCCTCCTGTGGGTCACAATCCCAAAGGTTTGTAAGCCCTTGTTCCTCAGGCTGAATGATCCAAGTCTTGCCCCTAACCCTGGGTCCCATGTGGTGAAGTTTCTGGGGGCATGTGGGATGCTTCCTCCAGCCCTCTCCCTTCACCACCAACCAAAAGGAAACCTCTATTAACCAAGAAATGATTAAGAAGTGATCTCTGCCCTCCAAGAATGCAAACTGAGAATAGTGCTGAAGCACAGCTGGCAGTAGAATAAGACATCCAAAACATCTGGTAATATGGTGGAGGGAGACATTAATTTCCACTAACAAAGAGACCCCCAGAGTTCTACTTTGACCAAAAGCCAGAAAGAAGATTCACAATAGAGGAGCATTGCTATCTAAGGTATGGTTCTCACAATTAGGTTATGTGCTGTTAACTTGCCCCTAAATGCCTAAATTTTCTTAGCTGAGTTATTAGCCCTCCATGGATCACCCTCTGGAAAGGCCAAACTGGTACAATGGACTCTCAAAAGATACCCCCTTGGGCATGAGAGAGTCTTTCCCACTCTGGGTATCCACACATCCATGTAATTCCTGAAAGAACTAGAATGGGGATCAGGAGACCAGATTTTATTCCTGGGACTGACATATTTTGCTCTGTGACTTTGGGTGAGCCATTTCACTTCCCCAGGAGGCAGATCTTCAGCTATTATAGTGAAATGTGGGCAAACATGGCCAGACCAATCAATGATTCTGTGACTTGGTGAGCTTGGCTAGGAACAGACACATGTCCAGAAAGAATGAGGATTAGAGAGACCCTCACTGATCTTTGACCTAAGATACAAAGATCTTTCCTCCACTCAGCCCTAGAAACAGCCAATTCCCTCCTGCCTTGGACATTTATACCCAGCAGCTGTGAAAAATGCCTCTTTATCTGGTGAAACACAAAGGATTATCAAGCTCAACTGGCTCCTATATGAACCAGCTTTCACAAGTAAGCCAACCACACTGGCCTTAGGGATGGCTTTGCTGGGTGAGAGCAATCCCACCTGGGCAAGTGAGGTGGGCATCCATTGTCTGGCACCTGGCCTTCTTGTGCTTTGTCCAGAGACATTGAGGCACTGTAGCTTTACATGTCACAAGCTTAGAGTTATCTCTAAAACTTTTGTTTACAAGTAGATCTTCCCTGCCTTTAGAATCACCATCAGAGAATCTATATGAAAGCAAGAGGAAGCCCAATAGACACATTTTTTTTTCCTGTAACATGGGCTGCAACCAATTGTCATATGGGTTCTAAAGCCAGAGATAGGGACACCTGAGTGGCTCAGTGGTTGAGTGCCTGCCTTTGGCCCAAGGAGTGATCCTGGAGTCCTGGTATCGAGTCCCATATTGGGCTCCCTGCATGGAGCTTGCTTCTCTCTCTGCCTATGTTTCTGCCTCTGAGTGTGTGTGTGTGTGTGTGTCTTGTGAATAAATAAGTAAAATCTAAATAAATAAATAAATAAAGCCAGAGATAGTCTTTCATGAAGTTGACAAGTGGCAGGAGTCTAAAGCTCACTACTTTCTTTCCCTTTCTGGACTTTTCCCATTTTTTTGTCCCAATTTGTCTTAACAAGAACCTGAACCCTGCTCCAAGACTCGTACTCTGACCCTGCCTGTCACTCTAAGCTTACTGTAGCCCAAAGTCCAACCCCCTCAAGGAGGTAGGTCATGACTGCACTAACTTTTCATAGTGGACAATAAGAAGTAACAAAGATGAGCCTGCAGGAGGAGTAGTCGTGGGGTGGAGAGCCCAGCACAGTGATGCTGGGTGGTGCAGTTGGGGATGGAGAGAATTATCTCAAAAGTTATTCCATCCAGGGGCCACCAAGTCCTCTAACTCATAAAGGCAATTTTGCAGATTTCCGCCATTCATAATAATGACTAGCTGAGTGAAAATGTGCTGACATCTTGATGAAGTCTACCCAACAAATGCCTTCTTGGGTGGTTGAAGAGAGTGGGTTGGGAGAGAATGAGTTATAATTGCTGATGACACAGGCAATCTAGGCAATTGCAGAAAATGCAAGAGTGATGACAGTCACCATCCCAGGGGAAAGGTGTGTTGATTTCCTCAATTCTCATTGCAGAAGGCTCGGTATGAAAAATGGTATTAAAGAGTGGAAAATATAGTTTTTTTCTTGTTCTCTAAAGGAGAAGCTAAGATTACATCAAGAATAATTTGATAAAAATATTGTACACCTTTACACCTTCCTTTGCCAAAGCAAACAGACTTCATAATGTTATGTTGAAGGGAAAGATCTCCCAATATCCTCCCTAAAACCCAAGTGGTTATTTGAAGGTAAAGTCTCAGTGTAAAAGTGATGCCTGAATCCAAAGCAACTTTGGATTTTTACTGAGACTGTAGTTATTGCCAAAGCCAGATTCAAAGAACGTTGACTTAATACTAGTCTTTGCACATGTGAAACACCTTACATCTCTGTAGCAACTTTAGTTATATGTCTCAGTTAGTGTTTATATAGTACTAGAAGCCACTCAGGGCAGCATTTAGTCCCTTTGCAGATGAGGAAAACAAGATGAATTTCTGGATGATCCTCAGCCCTTCCCACTGGGCCACATCATTTCCCCAATTTCTGAGGCCCTTCCATTTATACCATTCATCTTGACACTAATAGCGACCAGAGTAACTGATTGTAAAAATGTGGGATGTGAGGCTCTTACTGAATCAGAATGCAGACCTGGGTATTATACAAAGCAAAGGGTCCTAAAACCCTCACATGTATTAGAATACTCTGGAGGCTGGTTAAACCACATCATTGGGCCCCAGCTCTGGAGTGTCTGATTCAGTAGGTCTGGGGTGAGCCTGGGAATGTGTATGTCCTACAAGCTCTTAGGGGATGTTGATGCTTCTGGCCCAGGGCCCACACCTGGAGAACCACAGATTTAGGGATTTTCTCACTCAGCTTAAAGCATCTTGAAGGGAGAGGTGAGTCTTCCCTCCTCCTCTGCATCTATCTGTGGTCTGGTCCATCCATCTGGCCTTGGCAGAAATTCATCACAGGAATGTTGCCTCATCTCCCAGCCCCTGTATTGCTCAGATTTTTTCCAGGAAAGAGCTTGTTCTGTGAATGCCATGGACCTGCTTCCCTCCACAGATTTCATATCTATGCTGGTAATGGCATTTTCCCATTGTGGTGAGACTCCGGCTTGATGGCTACAATTACAAATCCTTGCCTTTCACTATGGTTTCTGAGAAACCCCAAAGACTTTAAGACAGAAATTAGGCACACAAGTTTTAGCCAGGGGAGCAACTTTGTCTCAAGGGCTATATGCTGTCCCATACCATTGTCCCCCAGCATACCCACAAGATCCAAAATGCACATGAGTACATTTAACGCTCTAAGAAGTCCTGCAGGATGTAAACCAGTTTAACCTTGTTTAACATGGTTCTTCTCTATTTCACATGACTACAAACCCCTTTACTTTCCTTAATAACCCTTATTATCATTTCATGGAGAAAAAGCATTCTGATAAATACTCATTAGTAAATATTCCATTAAGGTGTGAGTTGCAGGTCCTATGGAGTTGGCTGGATAATTTTCCAGTTTTGAGTTTATTCCTCCGCCACCTCTGCCCCAATGGGCACACATGGGGAGCCTGTCCTATAAAGCCCAGAGAATGGAGGGGCAGAGCAAAACCTACCCTTCATGTGGGCAGCTAGACCCACATGAAGGCAGAGCAAAACCTACCCTTCATGTGGGCAGCTAGACCCAGCTAGAAGGAAGAAGGAATTCTGAGGTTGACCAGGTAGATGGGCCATTCCTCCTCTTCTGGAAAGAAGTGAATGAGGAGGCCGAGAGAAAGGCCAGGGGTGTTAAACAAATGAAACCTTCATGGAATGAAAGAAAACAAGGCAGGGAAGGAGCATCCCCTCTGGCCCCACCACCAACAGAGCTGAATAAGAATCAAGGAGACAGAGATCAGGTCCCAAGGAACCTTTATTTACTATTGTCAGGGAAATTTCATACATAAAGCAATACAAAACATTACATGAGCATTTCTGGTGTCAACCCCAACAGGCAACCCAAGAAGAATTCATAGGACATGCTTCAGACCCTGGGATGTCACTTGTGTCAATGAACATGGCAGATGGGCCCCAAACAGGAAAGGGGCCAAGTTTCTCCCACTGGCTAATGCAGGTGACTCCAGCTGACCTGATGTGTTGAGTCCTTGCACAAACAAATCTGTCTGAAGCAAGTTAACCCTCAGGGAATGACGTTTTCCTACCTGAACTGTTTGCACGTGTTGGTCAGCCGACAAATGTCATGTATTGTTTTCCTGCAATCCGGGATGGGGAGAGGGGGTTGGGGTGTGTGTCCCAAACCATATTCACCTCCCCTGATCCAAATAAACTTCAAGGTCACAAGCCAAATTATATTTTCCTGAGGGAGAAGGACTGAATCATTATATAGGAAACTCTAAGATGGCCGGGGTCAGGAAACAAGTCGACAGCATTTCCTCTGTGGAGGCAGATCTCGTATCGCTGACAGTAGGTGCTTCCGCCCCACATCCTCCCAGCTCCTGCACAGACGCCTAGTTCCCCTGGTGGCCCTCTGGGGACTCTCGGTGTCTCAGCGCTCAAGGGCAAAGCAATAGTTTGCGACCAGCAGTGGGGATGGGGCATCCTCAGCACCTCATCCATCACAAGCACCCCCACCACACACACCTCATTTCTCCCAACTTCAGGCTCTGAAACACTTGTATGATGCCTATCAGTAAAACAGTCCAAGGACGTGAAGGGACAACGCATCTAAGAGAAAGTAAGCCAGTTCATGAATGTATGGAGACACATTCAATCTGACTATGAATCAACAGTAAATGTTATCTTTTGCTTAATACATCAACAATGAAACAAACATTAAAATGTTCCACCTTGAACAGGGTATGGTTTTAAAACAAGGTACTGCCGGCAAAACTGGAAGACACTTCACAATATCTTAATAAAGGTGTTCGTGTACGGACATGTAGTAACCTGGAAATAGGTTCACAACATCTCTGGTGTTTAAAGATGATTATAAAATAGCTCACCCAGAATAATCCTATCTGTGGGTGTAGGTGTGGAAAAGTATCTAAAAGGATGAATTCCCAACTTTTATTTCTGTTTTTTTTTTTTTTTTTTCAGAGCTATACCACCCGTAGGCTTGGGCCTTCCTAGAGCCCCATCATCTAAAGGGTTCACTCTGGCCCTTCTCCAACCTCCCTCTATGGGGCAAGGACTCCCAAGGCCCAAGAGATGAACCCACCTGAAGCCCTGGCCTATCCTCCTTCTAGGATGCAGGACGCTGGAATTCCCATTTTAGGACCCCAAGAGCTTCTTCCTCGTTCCCTTTCCCTGAGGGCGGATTATATGGCTGGTGCGCATGCCCAGGACCCAAGGAGGTGGTCAGGAGGAAGCTGTTTGCAGGGGTGTGCGTGGCACTTGCACTTGGGACTGCAGTGTCCACAAATGTGTACATGGGCCCTCAAGATGAAGGCTGGAGTCATGGCTGAGACAAGAAAGGAGGTGCCCAGGGCCTGAGGTCATCTCTCCTCTTGCTACCACACTCTGGTATTTCAAGGATTCCCATTTAGAACTCTAAATGTGTCACACATTTAATTCTAAATTAGTCACATTTATTTTTTTTTTATTTTTTATTGGTGTTCAATTTACTAACATACAGAATAACCCCCAGTGCCCGTCATCCATTCACTCCCACCCCCCGCCCTCCTCCCCTTCTACCACCCCTAGTTCATTTCCCAGAGTTAGCAGTCTTTACGTTCTGTCTCCCTTTCTGATATTTCTCACACATTTCTTCTCCCTTCCCTTATATTCCCTTTCACTATTATTTATATTCCCCAAATGAATGAGAACATATAATGTTTGTCCTTCTCCGACTGAACTCTAAATGTGAACCCAAACTTTCAGATTGTCACAACAATAAGGATACAACATATTTAATTAAATAGCGGGATTTATGACTTCTAAATATTTAGATATATGGTATGTGGGCTCTCGTTTATAATCTTGTCAGAGCCCACAAAAATGTTAGAGATGGGCCTGCTTTGGATAGAATTAAGGATTTTATTCTCTCTCTCTCTCTCTCTCTCCATTCCTCTTCCTCTTCTTTTCCTTCCTTTCTCCCTATAACTTTTAATCTCTCCCCATGTTCGTATTTTTTGTTTACCATATACTAACAAACTGCTGTTCTCTGTTTTAATATTTCCAGGCCTATGAATCTAATCTTAAAAAACAAGATTAGAAATGTTGACAAATATTTGTGCACCTAGAAATGAAGATAACCTAAATAGTCAAATGAATTTTGTTATACCCATATCATATGTATAAACATTTTAAAATTATATTAGTGAAATAATTTTACATGAATAAAAAAGCATAAAAAAATTCTCAATGCAATATTAATTGAAAAGCAAGGTACAAGATTATATAATATAGTATAATATAAATTTAAAAATATAAATATGAGATTATTATATAATAATCTACATATAATCTATATAATATATTTTATTACAATATATTTATTGTATTTATACAATAAATATGTATTATATGTATTGCATTTATTACAATATATAATATCTTATAGACATATTTTTTATTTTACCATATATGCTCTCTGCTATATATATATATATATATATATATATATATTATAATAGAAAACCATGAAGATATTAGCTGTGCATATGTTTGATTAAATCTTTAAAAATATTTTTGGCTTTTTTCTACAATGATTAGAGATTACATTTATAATCAGGAAAAAACATGTTTAGAAGTCTAAACATGTCTGTGCCTTTGTCCAGGTTTGTGTTTCCATGAGGAAGCCATACCCTGGTGGCCTTTGACGTAATCCACAAGTGGACCCTCCGACCTGTCGCCACTGTGGAATACTGATTTCCAACTGTTATTTCCCTTCGGTACCTTCTGACGTTTGGGCTCCTGGAGCAGCCCTGGAGCAGCCCTGGAGGCCTCATGCTAACTCTTCACTGGGCTACCAGGAGGATGTCTTCTAGAGGGAAGTAGTACGGATGCTCTTACAAAAGCCAAGGGAATCCACTGCCTTTTTCCTGAGGGGTTCTGGCCTCTGTGAGCTGTGAGGACCTCGCTGCATTCACCCTAGGCCTCCACACACTCTCATCACCTCCCCCTGGCCATTCTCCATGCTGCAGGGACTTTCATTATGTCTCACTTCCTGTGAAAAGATCTGCTCATTTAAGTCACACAAACACTTACCCTTCTAAAAGTCTCATTTTTAACAGGGAGATGACAAACTCAGCCCAGAGAGGAATCCCCAAAGGCAGCATGTCTGGCACAAGACTTCGGAATGTAGAAGACATTTGGGGATAGCAGTGGGAAGCAAGATTTCTGGGATCCTGGTCAAAATTACCTCCTTTCAGCAGAGCCCACAAGACCAGAGGATGGAAGGATTGAGAAAACCTTCCCTAAGCATCAGAAAACACAAACTGGAAGGAAAGCCAGATGAGTCTAGACATCTCTTACTCAAACTAGACATAAAGCATGTGGATGCAAATGAGAAACTGCCTTGAACTGCCAACCCTTGACACGAAACCAACATTTCTACAAGTTGAGAGAAGAAACTATTTGTTTTTTTGTTTTTTTAATTTATTTATTCATGAGAGACACACACAGAGAGAGAGAGAGAGAGAGAGGCAGAGACACAGGCAAAGGGAGAAGCAGGCTCCACACAGGGAGCCCGATGTGGGACTCGATCCCGAGACTCCAGGATCATGTCCTGGGCTGAAGGCAGACGCCAAACTGCTAAGCCACCTAAGGATCTCCAAGAAACTATTTGTTATTGCTATTGTATTATTCTTAAAACTCTTCCAAGTGACAGACTGCCACTGTAAACACTGTCCCCTGGTGTGGGCTTCCTCCTGCTTGTCATCTTTCCCTATCACGCACAGGGCCTTGGCTAAGGGTGGTGGGGAGAAGACTTGGCTGGTCCCTCCTTCTCCAGCACTAGGCAGGCAGGTGGAGAGTAACAAACTAGTTCAGAAGTTCATTGCAAACACTGGAATACAGACCACAGGAGACAGGTCTCTATGTCACCTATGTGACAACCACATGGCCCTTAATTTTTTTTTAAAGGGGAGGGGATTATACTAAATCTCCACATCTTTTCTTCCTCTAAGACTATGTAGTTCTATGCACTTATATCCCTTTTTTTCTAACATCTGATCGGTTTTTCCAATTTGTAATAATATTGCCACACCCCCAGAGTTTAACTGAAATTGTATTTCTTTCCAGCTCGGCATACAGGGGACAGGACATCTGACTCTTCTTCACATGGCCGCTTCACATGGCCTCTTCAAGGCTGAAAACCCCGCCGGGCGCATCACACGAGTTCAGGAAGACTAACTGGACCCGCTGGATGGTCTCAGCATCACTTCCTGGCGAAAAGCTAAGCTTTGCAAACGAGCTGGCCTGGGGACAATTCCCACTCTGTCTCCTCGTCTGCAGTCGGAGGTAATTCCAGCCCCCCCACCCCGTATTGGGGTTTAGTGAGCTTTAAATGAGATTATACACAAAGTGTTTATGACGATGCCTGGCACAGAATAAGGCCTCGGTAACATCAGCTCCTCTGCTTTATTCTCCTTGTGAGGATTTCTTTCCTCTCCTAGAAGTACAGAGTTGGAAACCATCGCATCACAATGAGAGACACAGTTGGTGTCAAATATGCCTCTGACAGTTCGGGGCGTCCCGGGGAGGCCCCCCTCCTTGGTTCAGATTGCCACCCTCAGCGCAGCAGCCGGGGCTCCTTCGGAGTAGGAACAGCTTGGCTTGTTGCCTTGAAACTTATTGGCACAATAAGAGATAATGATTTCCCTGTACACACTCCCTCAGAGCGTTATTGTTCAAGTATTTCCCTTATTCCTCCTTTGCCGGAAAACAATACCTTATAGAAATCAGCCGAGGAAGACACTATTACCGACTTCAAAAGTGCAGCTTTCTCGCTGCCCTGACTTGGCAAGGAAGCCCGTTTGGAGCCGCTCACCTCGGACCCAGGAACAGAATGTGACAAAATGAGTCCCTGAGGACCGATGTGGGCACCAAACACTTGGCAGCTCTGAGGCCAGCAAGGCCAGCGATAAGAGATTGGTTTCCTCAATTGGTGTCCCATTTGGACCGTTTGCCAGCCCCAGAAGGTCAGAGCCATGCTAGGGAAATAAGGGGTTGTTGTGTTTTTTTTTTCTCCTCTCCACTCACCCTCCATACCTTCCACGATATTTCTTCTCCATCCCTTGGGAAATTTGTGTCATTGTGGGATCTGTCCTCTGCCCTTCTTTTGTGAGCCTACCAAGGCGAAGATCCATTTAATTTTCAGAAACTGTGTCTGTCAATAAATTGCTTTTGCTGTGTCTTGGAGGGGCTGCCGCCACTGTCCTCCCCGAGCGGACATTCCTTATGTACGGGAAGCATTTCTCATTATCTGTCTTGACCCCTTGTGCAATCTGCTTTTCATCCTCTCCTTGAGCTTTTCTTATCGTGGTTCGCACTCCCTCAACCTCATTCTGTAATCAGCAGCATCCTTCTTAGCACCTGGCGCCGTATCCCTTGCATACGTCCTCCATTGTAACCTTGATTATTTCCCCTCAGCATCCACCAGAGCCTCTCGAATTGGGAGGGCCGTCCTTGATCTCACCAAACACCCAGCACTTCAGCTACTTTGCTTCCAAATCCTCCAACCTTGCCTCATAAAGACCAGGCAGGAGACCCTGGTGGACTCTGTTCCTCCACTTCACCAAAGTTGACTTATTGGGCGCCTCAGTTGTGCCAAGCACTGTGGTCTAGAGGCAAGACAGGTATGTTCCCCATCTTCGTGTGTGGGGGGTCACGACGAAGGTAATGGGGAAGGGACAGGCAAACAGACACCGCCGGCTGGAGGGCCCGAGGAAGTCCAGACCATCATGACAAACTCAAGGGGGCTCCATGGGATATTTGAAGCCTGAGGGGTCACAGCAGTATTCAGCACCCATCAGATAGAGCATGAACTACTGACTCAGGGTGGGATATGCATCCACATTCAATCACAGGGCATTCCTTTCCATGATGTATATACAGAGCGGGATTTTCTAGTGTCGCTGTGTTAAAAAAAAAAACAGGTACTGGGTAAAATTCAATGTATTGTCTTATCTGATTGTAAAGCTTAAGCAAGTGAACAGTGTCTCCCACAGCTCATGCATCCCGAGAGTGGGTAACCACGGTACTTAAGAATGAATTTTAAATACTATACTTCCTTCAATTTGTGAGAGTTTTTCTTTAAATGGCTACTAACTTCTTAAGGCTTAAACACTGCATTGTTCAGACCTAACTACTTAATCAAGTAGCTGTTCGGGTTGCTCTGCGCCTGGAAGCTCCATGAAAAATTAGAGACGCTAAGAACACCGAGTGAGAGAAAATTTGAGGGCAGCCTGGGTGGCTCAGCGGTTTAACACTGCCTTCAGCCCAGGGCCTGATCCTAGAGACACAGGATCGAGTCCCATGTCAGACTCCCTACATGGAGCCTGCTTCTCCCTCTGCCTGTGTCTTTGCCTCTCTCTCTCTCTGTCTCTCTCTCTGTCTCTCAATAAATAAATAAAATCGTAAAAAAAAAAAATCTATGATCTGAGGGGCACCTGGTTGGCTCAGTGGTTGAGCATCTGCCTTTGGCTCAGGTGGTGATTACGGGATCCTGGGATCAAGTCCCACATCAGGCTCCCCGCAGGGAACCTGTTTCTCCCTCTGCCTGTGTCTCTGCCTCTCTCTGTCTTTCATGAATAAATACATAAAATCTTTCAAAAATAAAAGAAAATCTCTGATCTGAACTGCAACCCATAGGATAAGCATTTTTTTTAAAGATTTTACTTATTTATTCATGAGAGACACACACACACAGAGAGAGAGAGAGAGAGAGAGAGAGAGAGGCAGAGACACAGGCAAAGAGAGAAGCAGGCTCTATGCAGGAAGCCCGATGTGGGACTCGATCCTGGGATTCTGGGAGATGCTCAACCTCTGAGCCACTGAAGTGTCCCAAAGATGAGGGTCTTCTAGTTGGGCTGAAGGGAAGGGAAAGAATTTTCCAGGTCAAGTTAACAAAATATCCAAGGCTCAGATGTGAGAAAGAACACGGTGAGTCAGGGAACTGTAAATTATCTCGAATGTGCCAGCTTCCTGCTCCCCCAAGATGAGCCACCCTGACCACCCAGCCCCTGTTTCACACATGCGCACCACTCACACTCTTACACATCCCTCCCTTTCCCCAAGCCTCTGCCCAACATCTTCCTTTCTATTCCCAGGCATCCAAGGCCTGGGATCACACCCAAGCAGGGAAAATCAAGACCTAAAGATTTGACAAGTCTGCCGGGGTGGGACCAGGCAGACAGTTGCCCCAGCAGTGTCAGGTAGCGGGCAAGAAGGGCGGTGTCAGCAGCCCGCACGGCAGGTCTGGCAGCAGGTGACAGAGAGCCAGCCAGGGAGAGACTGGATTTCAGAGACAGGACTCTAGTCCCTGGAAGGAACTGAGGTTCTGAGCAGGAAACCGAGCAGGGACACAGTTCCCAGAAATGGGGCACAGGGTGGAGGTTCAATGACAAAGAACAAAGTAGGAGCCCAGTTACAAAAACAGGCCCCAGAGCTGAGAAGGACCAGTGGACAGGAAGTGGTCTAGTTATAACAGGAGAAAATCAGAAACAGCTTTAACGTCCAAAGTTGGGGATCATTAAATAAATCATGGTAAAACTACACTTTGGAATACTGTGCAGTATGAAAAAACAAAACAAAACAAAACAAAACAAACATGTTCTATAAGACCACGGAGGATAGGGGGGAAAAAATCAAATATATGAAGTTGGGACATTCAGTTGCCGCCTAATTTGTAAAACAAAATGCCTACAAGGTGTATACAGTTGGAAACAGCAGGCAGGAGAGAAGAAATGGAATAATGACCAGAAGGAGATATAGCCAAATGAGTTCTAAATGGGCAGAGTGTCGTTAATTTCTCTTTCCTACCTCTCTGTACTTCCCAAATTTTCCACGGTGAAAAACCAAAACTATCACCTTGATTTCTTTAATGAAAATAAAACAAAAGCAGAAGCTGCCTGGGGCAATGACCTTTCCCAGTGCAGACCAAAGCCATTGGAGAAGCTGATTGTCCCCAAATGGATTGGTTCTCCACACAAACATGGAATGTCAATAATTAGAAGGTACGAGGTGGGGCTACCAGATGTTTGATTCAACACCAAGGCCAGCTTTAGAATTAGGAAGGATAAAAAGTAAGAAAACCAACAATCTGGCAATCCCTCTGCTGCTACCTCTTTCCATGAGCCCCCTTTCCTTGGCTTCTGCTCATGGCCAGGTGTTATATCTGTTCCCAGCTAGAGAAAAATATTTGTCATTTTTGCTCAGCATCTAATATCTCTAGCTAAGACATAAACAGGTCTCTCTGCTTTCCAGTGACCCTAATTTTGATTTGAGCCTCTGGTCATGACCTAGGAAGTAGAGAGCCTCAGAATATTAATTGAAAAATCAAGTCTAACATAACCTCTTCTCTCAGAGATCCTAAGAAACCTCAAAAAAGGCCACGAAATATCCTCTCATCGAAACTGAAGGATGGATGAATGAATGACGAGTGGGTGAAGATTAAAGTTTTATGTGGGAGGAGAAGAATTGTTCTCTAGCCCCACAGGAAGAAAATAGAGCACAAAAAGTATCTAACCATTTCAACAACCAAAGAGCCATAGAGAAAGGACAGAATCCAATTTGGAGGCATGGAGTTCTGAGAATACTTCCAAAGAACCCACTGTGTTCTGAGAAACCATTAAACGTCCTAGCCAAGGAGCTCCACTGTCAGGGAGCACCATGAGATATTGAATCATATCAATATCTGACCCAATAGATATTGGCCAATAGGCCAGAGTCTTTGTCCCATCCCTCCTCCCCATGCGCCTCCTTCCCAGAAGACCCCCAACACCAGTCCCTTTCTTCAAACTGCAACCTGTCAGATTTTGGCTGTCTTCTAAACCAGCCTCTCTATTCCCACTCATCCAGCATTCTGAGTCACTGCCTGACCAGGGTACCAAGTGCTGCCAGCCCAGAGCCCTGTCCTAACATCCGAGCCCAGGCTAGGCTTGTGAGGAGCACAGTCTCAGAAAACCCTGCACCTGGAGGGCGCTTGCTCCTCGATCCTGGCTCCTAAGTCAAGGGGAGTCAAGGTCCTGGGACCTCTGGCTATCTTCTTAATCCTTGACCATCTGAGACCTTTTCATGTATCTTAAGGACTTGTTTTTTAAACAAACATATTCCAGTCAAATAAAAATAAATATGAACCGCTGCCTCAAATCTAACTCATTTGGACTGAGCCAGACTTTTGTTTTGGAAAAATAAAATCAACTCATTTTGTGGAATTTCTTACCTGTTTCTGAAAACCCTGAATCTGGCCACATGCCAGGGTGTGAGGGATCATGAGGGATCGGGACGCATCTGTCTTCTCTGGTTCTTTGTTCCTGCCTTATGATTTCTTTCCAGCTTGCAAAGCATTGCTTCACCTGGAGTGCCTCACACGTGAGTCACAATGCCCTGTCCACCCTGCAGCCTGGGGAGCCCACGAATCTTCCCACAAAATCAGTATTTGGGGCCATGTAATGTCCTACTACTTATTCATCCATTCCCTTGACAAATATTCCTAAGTAGTACGAATCGGCTATTATGTTTGAGACTATCTTATCAAATAATCTGATTAAAAAGGTACCCACTAGGATTGCTAATTTTTGATGTATAAAAATTTCAAGTCAAAATTCTGGTGAGTCTCTTATTAATGGGGAAAAGTGGGAGCGGTGGGGATAGAGGGTCGGTTCCCAATGATCTTAAGGTTCAGATGGAGAGAGAATGCTCTTATTTTGACATCTCCCAAAACAGACACCACCCTCATCACTTTGGGAATAAGAAAGGAAATACTAAGAGAAAGGAAATACTAAGAGAGTTCTGGGGGACAGGGCTTAAGAAAAGGGGTGCAAGTACACTCTATTTCTGCCCCCAACCTTTACCATAGGCCTGAATAGAAAATCAAGTTATTTTCCCAGAGGAGAATCAACAAAATGATAATGACACCTCATGGCTCTCTGTTTGTTTCAAAAGTGACTATCAAAAGAATGGGGGAGACTGCTAGGTGCTCCTGTGGTGTCCGGGCTGTCAAGAGCCTTCTACCCCAGACAGACGGGAGCATCCCCACTGCTGGAATCCCCAGCATCTGAGCCCATTCTAGGCTTCTTCCCCAGACTCCGCTGTCAAGAAGAGGCAATGAGGGGAGAAGAAGCTGAAAGTTCTGCTCTGTTTCATGAGTCACAGCCACTTTCTTTACCATACCCTTCAAATCCACGTGTGAGTCAAGAAACCCCACAACCAATGCAGACGACAGATTTGAGGGAAAAAGTAATAATGCAAAAACGCCAGCTAGAACAGATTTTCCTGTGTTTGAAGATGGCAATAATAAGACAAAAGACAGATTTTTGCCTTCAAGAAACTATCTCTTTATTGCAGCCAAAGCAACACAAAATTCAAGGCAAACATTCCATTATTTTCCCCCCACTGTTTGGAAATATGGAAAAAGAAAATCTTGCCATGATTTTTTTTCCCCCTAGTTCTACCAGAAGTAACACTTCGTGTGTGTGTGTGTGTGTGTGTGTGTGTGTGTGTTTCTCTAGCTTTAACAAATGACTGGGTCTGATTCTTCTGGTACTTGGAACGGAGGAGAGACCCAGCAAAGAACAGAGCCTGGATAGGAGACAGTCTGCAGGAAATCATGAAGCTGCTAAGAAAACAGAGCCCGCTCCACAGGCTGTCTTCACAACATTAGTCTTTTGGAATATGATGAAAATATTATCTGCCTTATTGATCACCAGCTCCCTAAATAGAACAGAGTTGTTTAAAACAAATGCAACCAGCAGTCATAAATGTGCAAAACAATAACATGCTACCCTCATATCCTAGCTTCATACCCAATGCCAAACACCACGCCGGGCGAGTGAAATTCCCATGCGTTTTGTTCGCGTAAAATTTGGAGAGTCACAAGAATCTTAAAATATCACAAGATAGTAAATGTAAGATATAGTCTGCTTTGAAGGACTGAAATACTAAATCTCAAAGTTAGTATTTTCCTGGAGAGTTCTGATTTTTCCTCTTCTTTTAACCTCGTTCATTGTGGATGGCTAAAGTTGAATAGGGACAGTTGGCAATCATTTCAGTCAACCCACCCATTTTATAGCTGGGAAAACCGAGGTCTCAAAGAGAGGAAGTAACTTTCCCAAGGTCACATAGATAGCCAGCAGCAGAGCTGGGATTAAAATTTAGGTATACCACTAGAAAATTCAATACCTTGATTAGGTGAGTTAAAAACTAGTTCAATTTTTGTATGGGCTGAGTGGCTTTGCAGAGTCTCTTTATTAACATGAGATTGTGCGTCCTTTAAGCTAGCAGGTAACTTTCCACAATTGTGCTGTTGTATCGTGTGACTTCTCATCACCTTCTCCGGCTTCCCATCCATTTCTAGGGAACACAGAAGGTGATGGGTCATAACAATATCTCCACTTCTGAAGGCACAGATACACTTCCTCTCATGGATGTTCTCCTGGCACTGGTAAAACTGAATTTTCATAGACTGTGTTTCTAGAAGTTTTGTTTTGTTATGCGTCTTGGGACAAGTTATCAGTCTATGCGACTTTTTAAATTTTTAACAGCCCTGAAATTGACAGGTGACTTCTTAAAGCCTATCTTCCTTTTGGAATTGGGCTTATAGTCATTACATGTCCATCCATCTATGTGCTTAGTGGGGTAGGCATGAAGGAGATGCTCACCCTCAGGGTCCTGCAAGTGCCTTTTTGAATGCACCCCGTTAGGTTCTCCTGAACCTTGTCCCAGCTCTGTCCTTTACAATGTTTATTTCCTGCACTGTTTAATTAGTGTCTTCCCTAATTAATAACAAAATAATGTGGTCCTTCAGTCAGAGCAGCTCTGGGCTCCTCGGTAATCAGGAGGTCCCAGAGAAAGACACCAGTGAGCACCTAAACCCTTCAGAAAAGACATCAGAGCCGCCTCCGTCACCCAGTGCCAGTCCCAGACAGCAGCTGACCCTCTGGGTAACTCACTCCTGGAGCCTCTTTGACCTCCGTGTCCCCCTTCCTACATCATCCTAAGTGGATCGCCCTGCTAAACTGGGTGTGGGACTTTATCCCTCTTTTGTCAAACCCCTCCTTGGGTTTCCATGAGCTCTCTTCCTGGGTCTTCTAGCTCTCTGCTTTGAGCCATCTTTCTCTTGATGTCCTTGAAAGTTACCCTCTCTCAGCTGTGGTCTTGGCTCTGCTTCACTTACCCTTGTCCTGGTTGATGTGGTCCCAACCCAGGAATCTACACTTGCTTTGCATCTGAGCACCGACTTGCCTCTCTCCCAGTCTCTGGAAGGGTGTTACCTGGATATTCCAATTTCAGTTTTATACTTTCTTAACTACAGGAAAATATACGTGAATATTTATCTGTTTTCTAACTGTAGGGATGGAAAGTAACTTTTTCAACCTAAAAGCAATAGAAGTAATCACAAAGGAAAGTATATTTAATTATAAAAAATATTGAAACATCTATATGTTAAAGGAAACAAAGACTCAATATGCTTCTTTCATTGCCTTGTCCGGATATGCCATCCTCCTCGGCTCTCAGTCTGTGAAGTCTCTAATCGGTACATTGGTCTTGAACTGTCTACCCTGACCCTGACTTTGGCTCCCCTTTGAGCAATGCCCCTGCCCAGCCCCCATTACTGTGATCTATCCACGTGGCTACCCTGGCTGACAAGGGCAGGGCGTCGAACACCAGTGTCGAACACTTAAAGTAATCATCTTCCTTGATAATTCTCTCATTGTTTTACCCAATATGTATGTCAATATTTGACTTCACAAGGGCAAAAACTGTGACTTCCTCTCGTAGACTAGTGCTAGATTTGAGAAAAATTTGCTAAATAATTGCAAGAACAAGAGAATGAAAATCTTACGGCCTAGTGAAAGGAAGTTAATTTAAGGATTTGAATTCTTCAGAAGTAAGGTTTTGGGACCAGCTGTCAATTTTCAATCTAAGCAATGACTAGCCAAAGTAATTTAGAAGATCGAACCGTGAATGATGAAATTCCTACCCAAACATCCCTTTCCTGACAAAGGGGACCCCTGTTGATATACATTGTGCATAGTGAAAAAGCTGACCCTTTGTTCTATCATAGCCAAGCCCACCTAAAACCAATTCCTTCAGTGGCTAGCTTTACTCTGGTCCCTTCCCCAACTGGACCTCATTTACAAGGCTGGTGGAGAAAGCCCTTTAAAGATGGGAAGATAGGGACACCTGGGTGACTCAGCATCTGCCTTCAGCTCAGGGTGTGATCCCGGAGTTCTGGAATCGAGTCCCACATCAGGCTCCCTGCAGGGGAGGGAGCTGCTTCTCCCTCTGCCTATGTCTCTGCTTCTCTCTGTGTGTCACTCATAAATAAATAAATAAAATATTTTTTAAAAAGTAAAATAAATATGGGAAGATGAGTACCTCTGGGTGGCTCAGTTGGTTAAGCCTCTGCCTGTGACTCAGGTCATGATCCCGGGGTCCTTGGATCAAGCCCCGCATCAAGCTCCCTGCTCAGCAAGGGGTCTGCTTCTATCTCTGCCCCTATCTCCTGCTCATGCACGTGCATGCTCTCTCTCTAGCTCTGCCTCTCATAAATAAATAAATAAATAAATAAATAAATAAATATCTTTTAAAAATAATAAAGATGTGAAGACAACCACCTCTCAGTGGACTACTGGGGCCAGAAACTTGAGCCAAAATAGAGCCACCAGGCAGAAAAGCCACACTCAGACTGAGTCCCATCAGCCCATGGGACAGCCCCCGAGGTGTTATCTCAAAGTGTGACCAAAGAGGAACAGAGAATTCTTTATTCTTTTTTACTAAGATGCCCTAAACTTTTTCATTCCCTCTTCATACCTTATCTGAATTGGCAAGGCTTTCCAGTGTATCTTGTGATAATGTCTTCATCCTTCTAATCAAGCCAATCTTTGCCAATTCTTAACCATTTTGGTAACTCAGTCTTAAACCATCTGGCAATCAAAATTAACTTACCTCCTGCAATTATTTTCCCATGTCCCTTTCTCTCTATACTTCTGCCTTTGTTTCTAGTATTTTAAACAAAACAAAAAATCTTCAATATAATAAAATTCTTGGGGAACTGGGCATTTTGCCATGTCATTCAGGAATCACTGCAAGATATGGAAGCTTCCAGTAGGCTAAGGCACACAGTTTCATACATTCTTAGGTGGAAAAAAAATCTATGAAATTGCCATTTGTTAGATCTAAAATTGTTGAATATGGAGACTGTCCATGGCTCAATATCATATGATATATACTCTGTTCAACTTTGGCTTCATTGTAACTCCCTGGGTAAAGGCTTTGGGCACATCCATCAAAAAGTCAGCTGACTACATGGTGTCCCGAGTAAGGCACACCTTGGGGGGCTAGCAGGAGAAAGCAATTTGCTTCTGAAAGCAACTGAGGAGAGTGTGGAGGGCTGATGGTCTGTGTCCCGGCCATTCCTAGTCAGGAAGGCGACACCTGTGTACCCGTCTGCTCCCTTCTCCTGCTTGCCCTTTGCAGAGGAAATGCAGTTGTAATGTCCTCTCACCACAACAAAGAGGAGAAATGGACAAGAGGCTGTTTCATCACCTTTTCCTCTGCCCTGCTGCCCCATGGGAGATGGAGAGCAAGTATTAACTGTGTTTTGGAGGTTGCAAGAGGAAGTCACGGTCATTAACCCAAAACGGGTCACTCCATCCAGGGGACAATGGTTGGAGGTGGAAATTTTAGCAGGAAAGCAAAAGAAATTCTCTGACCCACAGGCAGAGTTGGGGTCTGTGTGTGAGGCCACATGCCACATTTGTGTCACTGTATGTGATACAGATCACGATGGAGCTTTACCCTGAAAGTGAAGACAAAGAGGAGGAAGAGACTGGGACCTGGTGGTGGTGGTGTCATTGCAGCCCCAGAATGCAGTCCAACTGTGTTTTCATAAACAGGAAATTTCTCTTTTCACAGCTCAAGATGGGAAATAAAGAAGTATTGTTCTGGAATGGCTCTCTTCCTTCTTCTATTTGATGTTTCTAACATATCACCCTACCCCCTCATCCTCAAGGCCAAGAGAGCCAATTTTTTTTTCAATGAAATTTAAACTCAGGCCACATTTCCAAGAGGAATGGCTTCACTTGGACTTCTTCTCCATCCTCCACTCACTTCTGGACTAACACTTCTCTCCTTCCAGCACCCTACCCTTGGCCCTACATGGCCCTTCCTGCCATGAGTCAATCCTTCTATTTGGCCAACCACACCAAAGGATCTGTGCCAGAATGAGTCTATAAATGTAAATGTATATGTATCTTTATATATAGATACAGAGAATACTTGGAAGAGCACTATATAAGTAAGCACAGTATAAATGCTGACTAATAGTATTGTTGGAGGTGATTAATTAATAGATTGTTATTGTTATAAAGATCAGGGTGGTGTAAGCAATCACTACTTGAGGACCTTGACTTAAAGTCAACTCTAAATGATCAGATGAGAAATTATGGGAACTCCTCACCTAGAGCAGTGCTATCAGAATAGAATACATGAGAGTCATGTGTCATCTTGCATTTTCTAGTAATCACATTTTAAACAGCAAAGGAAAAAATGAAATTAATGTTAATACACTTTACCCACAAATCAAAACCATTATCATTTCAGCATGTAATTGATATAAAATCATTAATGAGATACTCTACTTTTTTGTGTGCTACGTCTTTGAAATCTGGTCTGTAGGTTACACATACACCTCATCTTAATTTGGATGCTTATTTTTCAACAGTGGAAGTCATATGTAACCCAAAACAGTGAAGTTTTGTCAAGTGGAAAAAAAATTATCTGCATTGCTTCAGCTTTTAGATTTAAATTTAAAGAACTTAAAATTCCATTCCTCAGGTGCACTAGCCACATCTCAAGGGCTCAATAGACACAGCAGGCTAGAAGCCACTGTATTGGATTGTGTAGGTAGGTCTAAGCCCCCCACTGACTTCTCCACTGACCTCATGCCTCCCACCTCCCACGTGGCCTATAGCACTCCCTGGCCCAGCCAGGATCTCTTCATTCCCCTGCACTAGCTCCTTCCTACTTTGGACCTATTACCTGGAATGCCTTCCCCTCCTCTCTTTCAGGGCCCTCACGTCCTTTAACTCCCAGCTCACCTCCTCCATGAAAGCCTTTCCCCACAGCTGTCCCCAAAGGACTTATTACCATTCCTTACAACCTGCTGTGGTCAAAGTTCTGTGTATGCAATCTGAACTATTTGGTCTATGTGTTTGCTCTGTGTAGATGTATGTTTGTGTGTGTATGCTACTTTTCTGACCTGATTATAAAACCTTCCAGGGAAGTACCTCTAACTTTATCAGCCATTTTCCTCTTGCCTGGACCATAGCAGTAGCCTCCTATTTAATCTCCCTGCTTCCTTCCCGGGCCCTCTTGAAAGTCCACACAGTAGCCAGCATGACCTTGTCAAAAAAATACAAATTAGACCATATATCTCCCCATCAAAAATCTTCCTAGTGTCTCGCCATTTTTCTTAAAATGAAAGACACATCTCTCAGCCAGCTCTTCACAGCTCTTGTGGGCAGGCCCTACTTCCTCCTGACTCCCATCACCACCCCTTTCACTGTGTCCAGCCACACTGGCCTACCTCTTGCTGCTTGAGCACCCTGAGTCCGTGCCCACCTTAGGGCTGGTACCCTTGCTGGACCCTCCATTTGCCACATTTGGCCACACCCCCAGATCTCCCTCACTGCTTGGTTGGTTTCTTCTTGTCATACATGAGGCCTTGCCTGACTCTACTCTTAACCCCTGGACTTAGAGTCTTTCACAGCAACCTGTTTGATCATTAATTGATTGGCTCACTTGATGTCTGCCTACAAAATATAACGTAAGCAGGCAACTTTCCCCTTTTGTTCATCACTGTACTTCAGGACCTGGAGGCCCAACAAAATGGAAATCTTCCATTAATACTTCCAATTTATGAATCAATATAAAAATCCCATGTAACTCCTGCAGTTGGCAAAATCCAATGATATATTAAGGGAAGGCTAAATTTATATCATAATTCACAAAGCAGCAAAAAGGGTGGTTACAAATTCAAATCCCTACAGACATTTGGCAGTAGTACAGGAGTAAGGCACAATAGGGAGGGGTGGGGACTGTGGCCAATTGGATAGTACTTGTTTCATTTCATAGAGGCAAAAAATTATTAGCCTAGTTTAATCTGAATCTCTCATTTTACAAGAAAAGTTAGACATTCAAATTTTAAATAAAATGTTATAATTATTAAAACTGTACCACAAAATAAGACTGCTAGATACATTTAGCTACCATTTTGCAACTCTGAATTCAAATGTCTTTAATTGGATTTTTATTTTTTATTCAATTGCAACTGAACCTTTGACAAAAACAATTCCAAAATCCATAATTTCTTCTTTTTTTTCTTTTTCACATTTCTCTTATAGTGCTCCCTTCAGTTCAGTAATTCAGAAGTCATTGGGGTTTGAGTACCAAATCCGATGATGTTTTACTGAAATCCTCACTGTCTTTGATCATTTCATACCTTGGGAATCAGTCATGCCCTGGGTGGTAAAATGTACCACCCAGGACCTCCTTCAAGAATGTAAATCTGATACCCCCAAACTGCTGGGAGTGTTGCTTACAGACAACCCTTAGCCCCTTTGCAGATTGCCTAAGCTGAATAGAGCTGCCTTGCATGAGGCCATGCCCCCTTCTTGGGGTGGCTCACATCCACTGACTGATTGACAGAGAGTATAAAGTCCTATCTCACTGCCCCAACTCAGGAAATCTCTACAGAGGCACACCCACTTTGAAGTTGCCCTTAGGGTCCACTGAGGCCTCAGTTATAATTCCAGCACAGCCCCACTTCCCCCTCTGCCTAACCTTGTTTTATTAACCTCCCTTTCAGAGACATTACTCCCAAAAGCATCCCCTAATGAACCTCCTACACATAATCTTCATCTGACTCTACTCTCCAGGGACCCCAAATGTAGCTGCTGGTGTAAAAAGTGAGAATTTTGACTGGATCTCCTGCAACCTATCTGGTAACAAGGACCCAGCCCTGGTGGTGGGCCAAACACAGGTAGTCCTCTACCTAGGGTTACAGGGCCATTGTCACGACTTTCCTATCTGGTGAAATGGGATGCTGCACTGGTGGAGGGGGATGTACTAGCTGGGGGAACATATAAAGTATTTGAGAAACATGGCAAGAGACATAATTATAAGGACAGTGGAATTTGGTGGCCCTTGGGAAGTTCTATTGAGACCTTGAAAAGATAACAAAAGCCTGAGCATGAATAACTGGTACTTTGAGGGCTTGTGTGCAAGGACAAGCAGTCAAGGAGAGGAGTCACCATCCTGGCAAGGGGAATAGACACTGACTTTTGGGAGGAAGTAGGGCTGTTGTTACAGAATGGGAATAGAGAAGAGTATTTTTGGCACCCAAGTGCTGCTCCGGCATCTCTTGGTTCTCTCTTGCTGAATTGACAATAAATGGATAAATATAGCAACTCTCATCTGAAAAGGGCATAGAGTCCAGTGGCTCAGACTCTCAGAAATAAGGGTTTGGGTTATGGCACCCACTAAGCCAACAACACCGACAGAAGTACTAGCTGATGGTGAAGGGAATCTAAGACAGAGGGACAGGGGAGAGGAGGAATATCAGTCATGGTCCTGAGACTAGCTGCAGTGGTGGGGGCTTTAGTTTGTCCTACTAATTCATCCTCTTCTAAGCTTTCCTCAGGAAGAAATTCAGTTCCCATTGAATCCTGGAAGAGCTGTTCCCAGAGCATATATGAAGTTGTTCTGAGAGGCATAAGGGGTGAACTATAGTGTACACTGTAATGCACTGCCTAGATTCCCCTTCAGGATGACTAACCACCACCATGACCACACCCAGCTGTCAGGAGTGTGGCCAGCAGATGGTCCTAAGATGTCATCTATGGGAGTAGCCTCAAGAGATAAGAACCCTCTTGCCCAAGATCATATCCCCTTTCCAGAGCAGCCCACATCCTATGTATAATAGGTGTGGGGGTATAAAGGTTCAGTCCCCTCACCCCATCTCAGGATATCTTTAAAGTGTCATTCCAATTTCCGACCACTCTTACGTCATCTGTGACCTCAGCTGAGAATGAACATATGGCTCAGTGTCTCCCTCTACCCAGTCTTGCTTCTTCCCCTTCTCTTCTATTGGTGCTGATTCCCAAAACACTCCCTAAAAACTTCTTGCACATTAATCTTCTTCCTCAGATCTTTAACCCCGAAAATTCAACTTTTGACATGTTGACTTTTCCTTCTTTAAGTGCCCCTTAATTCTCAAATGCTGCATTTCTCCTATCTCTCTGGTAGCTTTCACCTCCATCTCTGGATGCTCCTCTTCTTCCTCCCGTTCTTTAAAGGTAAATGAAGCTTATCATAGAAGCCTTTCCTTGAAAGAGAGGATTTTCTGATGATAGGATGCTACCTACTGGCAGAAGATTTATGCCCACATCTGCATAAATGGATTGCTGTGATATCATTAGCTCTCCTACTCTTCACATTCCTTACAAGTAAACTATCAACTTCTCTTTCTGCCCCTGGGAAATATAACAGAGGGTACTACGTATAACAAATGGTTTTCCCAAGTCAGGAGGGTATTAGAAGTTTCAGAATCTTACACAAAAATTTACATTATGTAATGCTACTCCTCTCCATTATTGATGGTCTACACACGTGCACACACAGACATAGACACATACACATCACTTATCACAAAGATGAGACAAAAACATACCCACAAAATATACATGAGTTCCATCTTACTAGCCATCTTTTAGCCCATTACCTGATAACCTCCAGCCTCTGGGTAGCAGAGCCAATTCCTTTTTTTTTTTTTTTTTTTTTTAGCTCACAAAAATTCTCTGGTCCTCTATGACCAACAGAATCTCAGAAGACTAACAGGTAGAATAATGTAATAGTAAACTCTGAAAGCAAAGAGACCTGGGTTTTAGTCATGGTTATGCCACTTATTAGCTGTTCTTAAGCTCTTTGTTTTCCCACTTTAAAAATAAGGGAATAGATTTTGAGCAACCAACCCTCTTCCTTGGACCATCAAGAAGCTAAACTAAAAATGTATATGTGGAAGTTCATAGGAAGTGGTAACATATCCATAAGGGCAAATTTAAATTCAAAATCTCTTTGAATTTTCTCTTCCAATGTACATGTTGCCTAAAGGAAAGATTAAGATTTAAGCAAGTGTAAGAGATGTACAGTTCAGTGGTCCTGGGCCTCCTACAAGCCCCCAGAAGACTCAGGTTTGGGTTTTTCACTCAAGGCTACAGATCCACTGGTGAAGGGGATTTCTGCAGGCATCAAGCTTCTGCTGAGATGTCCCACTACCTCCCACCTCTACCGTAAGAGGCCAAACTAGAGATGCTCTTCTAGTAGCTGCTTCCCTGTGCTCCTTATAGATTTAATTTTTTTTTAAAGTTGCCCATCTCTGAATTTCCTTCCTCTTCTGTTTATCTTTGGGTTGGGAGCCTACTCTTGGAAGCTCATTCTTTATAAGTCTCATCTGTGTCCCCCAACCTAGGAGCCAATGGAAATGACCAACTGCCATGCTGATCCCTACACCAAGTTGATGTATATGTACCTCTTGCAGAGGCACCTGACCTTTACTCAATTTCCACTGAGGGGAAGAGAATCACAGAGCACCAGTGACTAAGGCCAGGGAGATATTGTTTTGTGGCACAGGATATGAGAGACACTGCCACCTACCTGGAAGAGAATTTCCCACCCTATAATTTAGTTGAGTTGAAAGTAGAAAGAAGCACCTAACAGGACCTCCAGGGACGAACTCACTCGACTTTTGCTTTCTTGCAGTAGGATATCAAAACTCACACAAATAGATATTTAATATTTTTTGGATGATCTTCAGAGATACAGTTTTCTCAGGCTCCCCAGGCTCCCTTATTCCAATGTTTGAACATCTCAAAGATCAGGAATTTCTACAGTAAATCCAGTCAGAGTCTAGATTGCTTTACCTTAAACTCATTTTATTCATTTATTCTTTTATTTATCAACTACTCCAATGCCTACAATGGCCAAACACTAGGTTAGCCCATTTCTTTTGCAATTATCAGCAGTCGTGGATGACAGTGTTTCTTTGTCTACCTCCTGAAAACCCATCATCTCCTTGAAGGCATATCTGTGCCTCTCATCCTGCTCCATCTCTCATCTTTCATGTCTTCCCAGTGTTTAGGAAGACCGACAAGAGGCCATGGTAAGCTGGATGCCATCCTTGATATTTAGAACAGGAACCCAGGGCTTCCCACCTTCCTCCCTACCTCCATCCTATTGTAGAACATTGACTTATTTTCCTTTGAATACTAGCACTCAATAAGTAGTTGATATAAATTAAAAAAAAAAAAAAGCCTGTTCCTCACACAACTTCTGTGTCTGCTTGGGGCACTGTTAATAATCCCTGGGAAGGTCCCAGGAAACATAAAGGCAAAAGGTGATCCTTAACATCAAACATCACAGACAATAAATGGAAGAAAGACATGGGATAGGTGAATTATTGTGGAAGGTTTCCAGGGATACTGAGAAGTGCCCAAGAACTTCAGCTTGGAAGTGAGTCACCCTCAAAGGGCTTCAAGGATAGAAGGTAAATGTCCAGACAGCTGGGAACAAGGAAAGCTGGCACACACCTTCCACCCTCCACGGTTGGAAACTGTGGGAATATGTTGACTGGGTGAACAAGGCCAGTGTGGGAACCCCCTGCTGGGAGCTGAGAACCAGGCCGTGTGACTTCTCAAGGCCATCACCAGGACACTCTCACACTGTCACTTAGCACCCAAGTCCCTGGGATCTGTACCATTGACAACTTGTTGTTTTGAGCCCCAAGGAGGTGGCAGAGAGGAAAGAGCCACAGAGCCAGAGAGAGAGCCAGAGCCTTAGAAGGATGGTGCCCTTCCCCTCATCTGTCTCACTCTTAAGTTGGAGTCTCTTCCTTCACTTTGCTAATAATGTAAAGTATCAGCTAAAAATTGCAATGCATGCATTTCATTTGAGTTTTATTGCCCTAACAGACAGCATTAGATTACAAAAGAGGACATTTTTCTTCTCAGTTTTAGCTTATTCTGATGATTTATGATTAGATACAGCAAGAGTTCATAAACTTCCCTGACCTGCTGACAGTTTTTACAGGCTCCCAGATTTATTTCCATCTCAAACTTAACAGCTTTCATGTGACTGATATTCCCAGCGTCGCGGCGTGGCCGAGCCAGGGGCTGAGAGAGCGCCTCTAATCTCCATGTTACTAATTTAAATGAAGTCTTGGTCTGTTGTTTAAAAAAGACATCAGTCATCCCGGGGAGGTTTACAGATCCTCTTGTAATGTAATGTCAGCCCCTTCTGAGATATGAGGTTTATAAAGCCTCACGATGTTGAGTGTTGGCAGACATGCCAAGGTCACTGTGTATGGCAAGGGGAGGGGAGGCGAGAGGAATGCATTCAGAGCAGGAGCAAAGAATTCCAAAGGAAGATTGTTCTCCTGGGGAGACTGGATGGGACGGGCAAGAAAGAAACCTGAGGGTTGGTGTCTGGGAGGAACAAGAGAGACAAAAATAGTCTTATTCTGATGCGAGATCCTTTGCTGTCAATTCAGCATGCCTCATCTCCACCTGAGGTTGGGAAACCCCCAGAAAACGCAGCCATTGGCCCCTAATCTGAAGCCTGACCTGAACATACACTCTTGATTACAGTGAACCATCTGCAAAGGTCAAGTCGAGCTATGCCACAGGTTTGAGTGGAGAGACCCAGAAAAGTATGCTCCTGCCTCCACCTGCAGACGCTTTCCTGGGGCTGAGTCCTCAGGAGGGGAAGCACTTTCATGCAGCTATGGAGGCCTCCCCGAAGTGGCCAGAGAGGGGCAGGATTCCATCCAGGGAGTGCCGAGCTGGGAGAAGACAGATTCCTTGCACCAGCCTGCGCTGTTCTCACACATTCACACGCCCGGGTGTCTGAAGGTCACTTGCAATCAGACCTTCACTGGGCAGGAGTTGCTTTTGTGTTATTTGGAGATCAGATAAGAAGTGACAAGTGGCAATAAGCTCTGGCTCACTGGGGAAACGGACTGAGGCCCACAGGGCTGAGGGCTGGGAGGAGGGGGTACTTTTCATTCCCCTGGGAGAAGAGAAAGGTTTGGAATAAATGCAGTCCCTTGCACAGCAGAGAAAAGCTAACGCTGTGTGTTTCTGAAGGCCCAGGCTCTGCAGAGGGAAAGTCTGTATGATGAAGATTCTCTGCTTATAGCCCTGGACTAATATGGGCCAGAAGAATGACAGCAGGCAGTACTGCTGTTCCTTCTGACACCCACTTAGTGCTAACTGTATGCTAAGCTCCAGAAAGGAGCTCAATCAGTCTTCACAGACACTGAAAACTAAGGAGGGTAAATGAAGTGGATATTTTTATTTCCATTTGACAGATGAGGCACCTGAAGCTTAGGGTACCACAGAACTAGCCCAGGATCACAAAGCTAGTAAGTGGTAGTCGAAGCTCTAGTTCACATCTGATTCTAAAAACCAATTTCTTACCCATCGCATCATAACCCAACTGAGGAGACTACAAAATAAAAAATATATATACTCAGCTTCTGTTCATTTGTCTATAACTCCTAGGAATCCAGACAGTTGACCATTTCTTCTTGCCCTGGAGAGAGACTCAAAAACTGGGCTATTTCAGTGTTTTTCAAAGTGAGGTTCACGGCCCACTGCCATCAGCAGCTGTAACTGGGATATTAATCAAATGCAGTTTCCTGGTGGGAGCTCTTCCAAAATCTGCATATTAACACATGCCCAGGAGATTCTTATGCACATAACATTTGAGAGCCATGTATCTTTTCAAGGCCTATAGTTGGTGTCCAGCAGGACTTAAGCAGCAAGGGGAATTACACAGTTTCCCAGCAGTTCCTGACTGCTCTCCTCCAAATGTAGCCTCTTTATTTGTTTGACATGAATTCCTAGAGCATAATATTAGAAAAAATAAGTATAAACATACATTTCAAAGTCACTTTAGAAAGATTTGGAAATTATCCACCATTCAGTGTCATTTATCTCTTTATCTAGAGCATCCATAGATAATGGTGATATAGAAACAGCTGGACAAGCCAGATGTTGGCATTTGTTAACTGCAGCCATTTCCCTGTTAGAATACCAGATGTCCCTGTTTGGGGAGATTTTCTCTGGAAAATCCAGTGAACCACCCAGCATGGTTTCTCAAAGACTGTTCTAGGGACCACCAGCACCCAAACTTCTGGGGTGCTTGTCCAAAATGCAAATTCCCAAGTTCTACGCCAGGATACTGAATTAGATACTCTAAGCATATGGGTCCTGGAATCTGTATTTTTAATAGAGTCCCTGGATGATTCACATGCATATTCTGGATTTGAAAATAGACGTGGTATACATGAAAGAGAAGACCTGAGCTTCATAATCAGGTGAACCTTAACTCAGAACACATGCACACTGCTGTTCAGAATACAAAATGACCCAAACACCTGGAAAAGCAGTTGGACAGTTTCTTATAAAATTAAACATATACTTACTATACAACCCAGCAGCTCTACTCTGGATTATTTCCCCAAGAGAAAAGAAAATGTGTTCACACAAATGTTCAGAGTGGCTTTATTCACAGTAGGCTCAAATTTGGAACCAGCCCAAAGCTCATCCCCTGGTGAATGAATGAATAAATGTGGAACATCTACATGGTGTAACATGACTCAGCAATAAAAATCAACAAATCAACAAATACGACGGAGGTGAATCTCAAAAACAATATGCCAAGTGAAAAAAGAAACCAGATGTGGAGGACTACATACTGTATAATTCCTTTTCAATAAAATACTAGAAAAAGTAAAACTAATCTACAGTGACAGAAAGCAGATCAATAGATGCCTAGGCCAGGGGCAGGGGAAGTGGCTACACAGGGGGCATGAGGGAACTTTAGGAGGTGATTAAAAGATTCTGCATCTTGATTTTGGAGGTGTTACAAAGCAAGTATATTTGTTAAAGCTCATCAAACTCAGTAGTCCTCATCAGGGAAATGCACACCAAAACCACACTGAAATATGGCCTCACACCTGTCAGACTGGCTAAAATCAACAACTTAGGAAACAACAAGTGTTGGTGAGGATGTGGAGAAAAAAGAACCAGAACCCTGAAGCGCTGTTGGTGGGAATGCAAACTGGTACAGCCACTCTGAAAAACAGTATGGAGTTTCCTCAAAAATAAAAAAAATAGAACAAACAAACAAACAAAAAAACAGTAATTCTACTACCGGGTATTTGCTCAAAGACTATGAAAACACTAATTTGAAAAGATACATTCACCCCTATGTTTACTACAGCATTACTTACAATATAGCCAAATTACGGAAGCAGCCCAAGTGTCCATCGATAAATGAACGGATGAAGATGGCATATATATTTACAACGGAATATTATTCAGCCATAAAAAAGAATGAAATCTTGCCATTTGCAATAACAACACGGATAGATCTAGAGAGAACTACGCTAAGTGAAGTAAGTCAGCTGGAGAAAGGCAAAAACCATACAATTTCACTTGTATGTGGCATTTAAGAAACAAAACAAATAGAAGGGGAAAAAGAGATAAACCAAAAAATAGTCTCTGAACTATAGACAACAAACTGGTGGCTACCAGACGGGAGGTGGGTGGAGGGATGGGTGAAACAGGTGATGGGGATTAAGGAGGGCATCTGTGGTGGTGAGCACTGGATGATGTATGAAAGTGCTGAGTCACTATATTTTACACCTGAAATTAATATTACACTGTATGTTAACTAACTGGATTAAAAAACATCTTTACAAAAATGAAGGCATGTTCAACAGTATGCCAAAACACAACTAACATTTGCAAGTACTTAAAATAATAAAATAATGCTCCTACTATAAATTAGCATAAATTTACTTTGTATATGGATGTTTAAAACAGTACCAATTTACTAGACTGCATGGAGAGCTCATAACAATATAATCCTACTGAATTTTTAAAAATCTCATCAAACTACACTTCAAGTGGGTACATTTTATTGTATGTAAATTATAACTCGATAAAATTGATTTTTTACATATTTTTTAAAGTTCAGATAATTCCCATCATTTATTAGCTATGTGACCTTGGCCAAAGTGCTTAATTTTCCTGTTTCCTCCTCCTCATCCCAATCCAAAGGAATTTCCCATCTTCCACTGTGCCTCTCACCCCAAAACCATTCTTCCTTTAAAACTCTAGGAGCCCCATTTGATTACATATAGCCATCTTTTAATAGGTAAGAGTCACAGTTCAAATGTTTATATTCATTTTTAAATGTTTGTGGTGTTTTTGAGGATGTGCCCCTCATCAATAATGTGATCCTGGCTGATGTAGGTTAGCAGCAACATCACATACAGTCGGGGGGATTTTAGGTTCTTTTGGCAAATAGTAGAGAGAGGCTATCTTTTGCTTGGGTTTTGTCTGTGCTTGGCAGGAGGGTCCTAAAGCTGCTGGAAAACAGGGTTTAGCTGGAAGTGTCCTGGGGCTCGCATGTTTACTAATAGTTTGTTACAGCACAGAAAAACTAAGCTATTCACCCAAAATCATGCACGAAGGTAGCACTCTATGCCAGAAGTCGGGGTCTGCTCCCCTTTCAACTGTACCTACAGGTTGCAGAACCTTCCTTCATGTATTCAACACCTTCTCATTTCGCACATATTTAGAATATTTGTCAGGCACAGAGGACAGCCATTGGCTGTTCAAAAATGAATCTTAAAAATATATACATTTCCTATATTCCAAGAGCCCAAAGTGTATTCAGATCACAGATACACAAGAAAAAAATGAGAGCAATATCTTGTCATGCTGTGATATAGCCAGAGGTCACATCTGCATGTGGCAGAAGAAGTCAGAATCAGCTTTTGCTTGGGAGGAGTAAAGAAGGGTCCACGGAGGAGCTGACACTACCTTGGTCTGAAATGATGACCCAGGACAAGGGAACGAGGGCCTTCGGAGCACAGGGCATAGCATGTGGAACAGCACAGAGCCTGAAAAGGCCTGGTAAGGTCAGGGGATGCAAACAGTTGATGCTGGGAGTGAAGACTGAGCAGACCCCAGGCTCATGTGAGGGAGGTGGACACACACACTGGGAGCTGCTTGCTTCCCCACTTGCAGCAAATATGAGCTTTGAGGGTCTCACATCTGCCCTCTTGGCGAGAGGTGCCCTTGGCCGACTGGAGCTGCCTTACCTGGAGACACCTGGGCATTTCTACTCCCCACACCTCCAGAAGATCCCGGCCAACAGCGGCTGACCTGCAGCGGTAGAGCCCATCCCTCTTGGCTCTGGGCAGCACCACCTCCTCGAGGTAGAGTTCAGGCTCCAGAGGGCCCCCTGGGCCCACACAGGGGATGCCCGGCTGCAGAACTGCCCCCTGTGCACACCTTATTTGTCCACCTGATCCTGTTTCCCTCACCTCCTTACCGACCTCTCTTGAGAGCTCACCCTCCATAAATCACTTGAGTGCTGCTTCAGAGAACCCAACCTAAGAACCCAAGCCAAGAGGCCTGAGCTTCAGTCCCTAGGCATAACACCACTGCACTTGGAAAATTTGATCCCCCTATAAACAGTTGATTTCTGGCCCAGGGCAGCCTCTACATATTGTGTTTCTGGTTTTCTTTTTTCTTTTCTTTTTTTTAAATTTTATTTATTTATTCATGAGAAACACAGAGAGAGAGGCAGAGACACAGGCAGAGGAAGAAGCAGGCTCCACACAGGGAGGCCAACACGACCCTTGATCCCAGAACCCCAGGATCACACCCTGGGCTGAAGGCAGGTGCCAAACCACTGAGCCACTTAGGGATCCCCTGTTTCTGGTTTTCTTTTGTTTTCCCCCTCATTTGTGCCCCCTGCAGACTCAACCATGGAAAAAACCAAGAACTTTCATGAAAGGAGTCCCCAGCACTTTAGGACATGGCTTTCAGTTTGCCATCTTGGGGCACTTGGGTGGCTCAGTCTGCTGAGCATCTGCCTTGCACTCAGGTCATGATCTCAGGGTCCTGGGATGGAGCCCAGCATGGCGCTCCCTGCTCAGCGGGGTGTCTGCTTCTCCTACTGCTCCTCACTCAGCTCATATTCTCCTGCTCTCTCTTGCTCTCAAATAAATAAATAAAATCTTTTTTTAAAAAATTGCCATCTTTCTGTGGACAGATCTACTCTGGGCTGCAGGGTATGGAGACTCTTGACACCATCCCTCCTTCTGTCCTCTGCCTCCTAACCACTCAGTTAACTGGCTTCCTCTGTTCATTTCAGCTCAGCACCCCCACCCCAACCTCAATCCCACATTGCCATGTCCCTCTGCCCACCTTGCCCAGGGCTTATGACCATTCATTTCCACCCTGCTCCCCTGCTCTCCACGAACCATTTCTCACTGCCCTTTCTAAAGCAGGTGTCTGGGTGGCTCAGTCAATTAAGCCTCTGGATCTTGATTTCAGCTCAGCTCATGATCTCAGGGTTGTGAGATTGTGCTCCATGCTCAGTGAGGTATCTGCTTGAGTTTCTCTCTCTCCCTCTGCCCCCAGCTCACTCACTCTCTCTAAATGAATAAGTAAATAAATAAATACATAAAATATTAAAAAAATAAAGCAGATGTCTGGCCAACATCCCTGTCCTACTCAAGAACCTCTGATGGATGGCTCCCTATTGCTATCAGAATAAAAGGACTTGATCTTTCAAGTTTCTTCTTAATCCCTTCACAGTTTAGTTTTCCAGACTCACTCCCACCATTTCCCAATGCAAACCACTGAGTAGACGTAAAGCAGTGAGGGAAGCTCAGGGCAGGTAGTAGCTGTGTCACCTCAGACTAGATACTGGGACTTACTGTAACTCAGTACAGTTACCTATGAAAAGCAGATAAATTTTCTATCATTAAGTGGTGTCTAAGAATGACCAGGAACACAAGCAAATGGGAGGTCAGTTTAAAGTACTTGGTCAGTTATATTCCAGCCAGACAGTACTACTTCTTATTCAGCAAATACCATCCAGATCTCCCACACCCATGTTTTTCTCCAAGCTGCTCTCCCCAGCTAGGATAATGATGACAAAGTGCTTCAGTAAATAACCACTTGACAAGGTATTAACGCCCAAAATATATAAAGAACCCATACAACTCAATACCAACAAAAAAGAAAGAAAGAAAAGAAAAGAAAAAAGAAAAAAACTTGATTTAAAAATGGGCTGAGGATTTTATCAGAATTTTTCCCAAAGAAAACATACGTATGACCAACAAGGTACATGAAAAGATTCTCAGCATCACCAATCATCAGCAAAATGCAGATCAAAAACCATGAAATATCTCCCTGTGTCTCTTACTGTCAGAATGGCTAGTATAAAAAAAAATACAAGAAATAACAAGTGCTGGTGAGGATGTGGAGAAAAGGGAACTCTTGTAGACTATTAGAGGGAATGTAAATTGGTGCAGCCACTGTGGAAAACATCATGGAGTTTCCTCAAAAAATTAAAAATAGGACTACCATATGATCCAGCAATTCCATTTCTGGGAATTTATCTGAAGGGCATGAAAACACAAATTGGAAAAAATATCTGGACCCCCATGTTCACTGCAGCATTATTTACAATAGCCAAGACTTGAGGTGCCTGGGTGGCTCAGTTGGTTGCCTTTGGCTCGAGTTATGTTCTCAGGGTCCTAGAATTGAACCCCATATCAGGTTCCCTGATCAGTAGGGAGTGTGCTTCTCCTTCTCCCTCAACCCCCCTCCCCAACTTGTGCATGTTCTTTCTCTCTCAAATAAGTAAATAAAATCTTAAAAAAAAAAACAGCCAAGATATGGAAACAACCTAAATGTCCATTGATGGATGAATGGATTAAAATATACATATATAATGGAATATTATTCAGCCCTAAAAAAGGAGAGTCTTTCCACTAGTGACAACATGGATGGATCTTGAGGGCACTCTGCTAGATGAAACAAGGCAGACAAAGACAAATATCCTATGATTTTGTTTATATCTGGAATCTTAAAAAAAATGAACTCATCAATACAGAGAACAATCAGCAGTTGTCAGGGGTGAGGGTTGCAGGGTGGGAAAAATGGGTGAAGATGGCCAAAAGGTACAAAGCTCCAGTTATATAAGATAAATAAGTCCTGGAGATATAAGGTGTAGCCCAGTGACTATAGTTAACACTATATTGTATATTTGAAAGTTACTAAGAGACTAGATCTTAAAAGTTCTCAAATAAAAAGAAAAGTACCTTTCCCCTGTTTCTCTCTTTAAATAAATGGCTCCTTTTCCTGACTTTTCACCCCCCATCAAAGGCTGTATCTTGTGAACAAAAACAATATAGGAAAGAGCTAGTGGATAGACTCTGAATGGCAACTAAGGAAAAAAGTAACATTAAAATGTCACTTGAATGACAGCAGAGGTGGGGTGGGGCTGGTGGAAGCAGGAGGAGGGGTGGAGGAGCCATGAAGAGCAGCAGTGGACACCGTGAGGCCACTTCTCTTTCAGAGGGTGACAGCTGACCTCAGTCATTGGTGCCCTGGCGCTGTGAGCAGAAAGTGAAGGCTTCGGGCACAGAAACTACTCTCTGGGCCCATATTTTCACCATGCCCTCCCTTGGGAAGAGTGGCACAGGCAGAGTTAAGAGATGATCCAGTTCACCCCACCCACCCCTCCCAGAGGTGCTGACAGTCCTTTTCCAACCCAGGAATGGAGATCCAAAAATCCCCATTTCACTCTTGGGAAGCCCATCCTGCAGCTTGTACCACTCTTTGTCTAACTGCACGTTGAGCCCATTTCTTAGTTTTCCCTAAATGGGAATGTGAGGAGAGATTTGAAGATTGGCATCTTCTTATTGAGATTGGTGCTAAATTCCTCAACAGGTTACCCAAGGAATGACATGAGGTAAAGGTGTCTGTTGACAAGCATGCAGGTTGCATCACATTTCTGCGGGCCTGCCTTGCCTCAACAGATCCAGGGGGTCACAGTAGGTCTGAAGACCTACTTGTGGTCTCATGGGACTGTTCCACCAGCATCACGCCTGGTGGACATGGAGGGTCTGCACTTCCCCTCCTCACATTTGGATACCAGCCATAAATATTAACGCTGACAGTATATGCTGTGTGCCAGGCACAGATCAGGCGCTTCACATGAGAGATAGATAGATAGATAGATAGATAGATAGATAGATAGATAGATAATAGATATTCAATATATATATAACTTCCTCCTTCTCAGACCACTGAAAGACAGATGCTAGTATCAACCCATCATATAGAAGAAGACCCTGTGGCTCAGATGAAATCATCTGCCCAGGGTCACACAGCTATAGGATGGCAGAGCTGGGATCAAGCAGGTAGTCAAGGTGTAGAGTTGTTTTCAACACCTTACCCGATTGTTTTTTGGGATCTTTCTCAGACAATTTCCCTGTCTCCACCTTCCCACTGCCTCTTCAAAGTCAGCCTATGCACTGTGGCTCTCTCCAGACACAAATATCAGCATGTTCCTCTCACGGTGGCTTGGTTTTGCAAGCCCCGAACTCCAGCCTGGGGATCAGGATCTTCCTCTCCCGTCTGTCATCCAGCACCCTCACACAGTTTGTCTGACTCGACACGTAGTTGACCTACATACCACTATGGGGGGGGGGGGCCTCAGACTTTCTTCCTTGTTAACCATATCCCTAAAACTTAGATTGGACCTACTCACATCAGCTTTGGAGATATGATTAAGCCTGCACAGCCTCCTCCTCACCATCGACCTTCCACCATCCATATCATAACAGGACCATGACTTGGTTTACCTGTAAATGTTTCAAGAGTAAGAATTCTAGAATTCTTGTGACTTTTTTCCCTATTATTTTTTCAAAGTGACTGAGGACTGTTTATCATTCCTTAGCAAGGTTGGTAGAGCTCTCCCATGGTATAAGTCCAGGGGAAAGAAATTCAGCCACCATTTCCTAAAATTCCACCATTAGAGATTCATTTCTTTAACACTGTATTCCCTTAAAATGAAAATGCACTAAGCAGAAGTTACTAATTGAGCATCTCAAGCCATTCATTCTTGTAATGGGTAAGTTTAATCCTGTGTCAGCATTTGAGGAAAAGGAGGGAAATAGGAACGAAAGAGTAAGAGAGCACAAAATGTAAAGATTAAGAGACAAAAAAGATGCTATCAAGAGAGGAAAAGGCACAGAAAGGGGGTGTCAGTGATGCCTGCAAACAATTTTTCTGCCCAATAATGTTGTTGCCCCATAGCACACTCACATGCCCCTGTCCTTGCCACTTGCACATTGAGCTCAACATTTTGGCAAAGATTTTTCTGAAGCATGGGCTCATGTTTTTTCCTCTTGACTTTCACTCCACATCCGCTAACAGCTGATGCAGCAGGTCTATAGCCATAGAATCAGGACTTGCAATTGGGACATTGGCCATTGGGTTGCAGTCTTAACTGCTTGTCTGCCTACCTGCCCTTCACCAATGTTCCTTGGACTTCCACCCACTTCCAACATTTCCAGGACTGGATTCTCTGAGTTGAAGGCTTTTGTTGCAAGCCAGAGTTTGGGGCGTGAAGCCTGGCCTGTAAGGTCCTTCAGATACTCCATTGTTTTGATGCTTTCATTTCCAGGAACAAAGGCTCTTCTACCCCCACCTCTCTGTCCCTTCAAAGGGCACCACTCTGTAGCAGCAGCAGCAAGCACATCATGATATCATTTCTGATATCCATAGGTTTCAGCAATCAGTAACTGGGTTTTGTTCCAGGAAAAAGCAATATTCTCTGACAAATAAGCCATTTGCTGAGCA
Organism: Canis lupus baileyi; assembly: GCF_048164855.1. Lineage (NCBI taxonomy): Eukaryota > Metazoa > Chordata > Mammalia > Carnivora > Canidae > Canis > Canis lupus. Next base: position 69,873,694 of record NC_132843.1, read on the forward strand.
GTTTAAATGACATTGCAAAGAGTGACACTACAAACCAATGAGCCTGTTTTCTCTGCTCCTATTCACTGTAAAAACAGCTAATGCCCCAGATAAAGGGTGTAGATCACATGTGACTTATAACGTGAATACAGCTCTGTATAAAGAGCCACACGGAAAGTCTGCCTTGATCAGCCACTCTGCTTATGAGAGACCCAACCAAGCTGAATCTTTTCCTCTGAAATCTCGGAGTAAGAAAATACCATCACCCCTGATCCTTGAGGGTTTTCTTAAATGCCTTCCATTCCCTAAACCTTTCTCTTCTTGTCACTAACGTGGCAAAGCCCAGGTCTCTATTAGCCCTGGGACTATTGTAACCTGCTTTAATGCAGGGCGTTTCCAGGAGGCAGATGTTTTAACTAGCAGGGGAAAGAAAGGTCTGTTTCTTATTGACGGAACCCTAGCATGTGTAATAGAACTTCAAAGATGTGAGGCCAGATTGGGCAGGCGACATCAAAAGCTTTTGCCTGGTGCTGAGTAAACCTTGTATTCTGACATACAAGTTCTTATCTATTCTGCTCCAGACTTGAGAGAAGGAGGCTGCATCTAACCAAATCACATTGTTTTTCCTCGCAGCTGCCAACTTGGAAAAATATCAGGGCACAAAGGGACCATTAAAAAAAAGACACACACACACACACACACACACACACAGACATGTTTTGTTAGTTCCTAAGCAACACAATATTGCCAAGATGTGGGCTCTTAGGAAAACGAGAAGATATTTGTTACACTTCCCTATTGAGGCCACTCGCTAATCCTAATTTTTATCTTTTTATAAAGAAATTAACGGAATGAATTTGGACAAAGTCTGTGTCGTCCCCCCCCCCTTTCACCTACATCCTTGTCACAGTGTCCCTGTCCCTTTGATAAACACTCACTTTCTAATGAGGCCAAATCAATGGTTTAATTATATCTAAACTCAAACAATGAAACTATTTCCTGATTTAAAATTTTAAAAAAATTCATTTATTTTTAAAATGGTTTAAAGGAATTACATTCACTTCTTCAGATTACCTGTTTTTTCCATTATTAAGAAAAAAAAAACAACTTTAAAATGTGTTTCATTTCAATGTAACTGGAACATAATAATATTTCCCCAGTCTGGGAACCAGAAAAAATCAGGAAGGCCATCTTTCTATCAAAATGTGTGTGTGCCTGCCTCATGTGGGTTTGTTTCAAAGCACCCAGTTATTTCCTCTGAGAATGTCTATGTGTGTCAATACTGGGGAAGGGAGGAAGAGCCCCACAGAAGGAAATTAGTTTTAAACCTGGAGTTTCCTCCTACATTGAGAACACATTTATTTAATCAATGGGTCCTTCTGAGGGTCTTGTGTGTGGGATCTGGCAGGGATGGAATCACCTCCAGCCTGCCTTCTATAGAGCTTGGCCATCAAGGCCTCTCTGAAACACACAGATCTGCCTGCCAGTCCCTCTGCCTTAAAACTCTGCTAGTTTGAACTCCACAGCTCAGCCCCGTCCTGGTTTCCTCCGCCTCTCAGCTCTGAGCCACTCTATCCCCTTTGGATGGTTGTATCCATATTTGCAGACACCTAAATAAGACACCATATAGACCAGGGTGATGACTGTCAACTTTGGGCAAGACTCAGAAACCCAGAACCCTGCTTGTTTAAGGGTAGACCTGTCTCCAAGCACAAAGAGCTTCAGCCTCCCCTGGATGCTGGTAGGAAATGCAAGACTCTCAGGCCCTGCCCCAGGCCTGCATTTAACAAGCTCCTCGGGGGACCTATGCACATAAGGTTTGAGAAGCACAACCCCAGAGGTTATCAATATACACATGCCCAGGCTCCAACCTGAGGTTTTGGGGAAGACCTGGGTGACATCCTGGATTCTGTGTCTCAACAGTGCCCTGGGTGGATCTGCTCTGTCTCAAGTCTAAGTACCAGTAGTGAGATGCTCAAAAGCATCAGACAGACACAAGTTGCCAGCAACTACAAGCTGGTTAGAAATGAGCTAAAGGGACACAGGATTCCTAACATTCAGGGAACTACATGAATTAAGTTCAAAGAGCCCAAGAACAGCCATCTCTGAGGGCCCTGAATTCCTTCTGTCCTTCCCTGTCTTTGCCATGTCTTGGAAACCAAAAGACTCTCCTCAACCCTCTTCGCTGCTGCCAAGGTCCAGCCACCGACAAAACATTAAAAATGCTTTGTGCTGACCCTACTCCTCAAGGCCCTTTCTGCCTTCTATTGCCCTCATAGTCCTCACAACCACTTTCCTTCCCTGTCTCTGAGTCCCGTTCAGTGGCCAGCCCTACTCCTTACATTGAGACAATATCCTATAGAAATTGGTCGTCTAATTGAAATCATGCTCATGAGTCCCTTTAATAATCTTCAAAATGTCCTCCCTTTTACAGATTGAGACCAGGAAAGGGGGGGGGCAGTATTTCTACTGAATATTGGTTTGTAAAGGTCACATCTTTACAGGCAAAAGTAAGCAGAGTATTGAGGCGATTCATCTATTCAGTGAAGCAATTATTAGACCCAAAACCTATAATTGGAAGAAACATAAGCATTTAAAGACTTCTTTAGCATATTCCACTGTCAAGCCTGATAGTATTAATTATCAGAGTATGACATTATTTTAACTTTGGTTTTTGACATAAGTTATTTTATAGTATCTTTCACTCACTGGTGCTCTAATAAAAGAAGTCCAATTTGGCCCACCCGTTCTTGTTAGATGGATTTTACAGTGACAAGGAAGGGTGGGTGCCATCAGGGTTGAAGGTTGGTATGCCCCCTGAAGCAGAAGAGGGGTGGGGCTAGATCACCCAGATTCATTACATAATTTCACACCCCTCCACATCCTTTGACCTGGGTCAATAGATTCTTAATTCACTTGATATAAAGTGGACAACTGCCCTGAATGACTCATAGGCCAGATGATATTGACCCCATGACCCAGAGGTCCTATTTCAATTAGAGAGGCAAATGAAATTTCCTTACTAGCAAAAAATGAATTCTCTTCCCAAGGAGAATCCAGTAGCAAATGGTCTTATATCCTGGACAGAGAATGCTGCACTCTCCATGACTCATACAAAATTGGATTCTTCTTTGGGGGCCATGAGAAAACTGGAGTCTCTTTTTCAACTGTGACACAGGTCAGTAACCAGGGTAAGATTAGACCTTCACAGCTCTGGGCTTCTGGGCAGAGTGGGATGATCCCCATGGTGAGAATGGCACCCCATCTTTTCATGTGGGCCTGTATTAAAAGCACATGACCACACTTTTCTTTGAGTGCCAGGCATTTCACATATGAGATCTCATTTAATTCTTATAATAACTCTGAGGCAAATAGTATGATTATCCCTTTTGGCAGATGAAAAAACTGGAATGCATTGAGGTAAAGTAGCTTGTCCCAAATCATTCAGCTAAGAAGTGATTGAGTTGGGCATGGTACCAAGACCCCCCAGCTCTGAATATGTCTTGTCTTATAGCTGGTCTTCTGGAGGCAGAACCTTCCGTGTCTGATCCATATTCACCCTATGCCATCCTAAACAAAGCCATATAGGTCACCCCTCATGCTTCTGGTTCCATGTCCAGCTGTTTTCTAAGAGGCCCACTTTTCTCTTGCTTATTCATATCCACCAAACAGAGCAATGACTTCCATTAACTTGCTATGGAAAGGAATTGACTAAAGTCTTTGGTTTCCTAGAGACTATATGTTTTGTATTTCTTTGTAGTCTTGCCCAACACTTAGATAATGTCCCAAACTCACCTTGGGTTCTCAGTACCTGTTGTTGAATGATTAAATGAGGGAACAGCTACCGAATGCTATTCAGGTAGTAATTCCACACTTCTGCCCTGACCACAAATGATCTATTTAATTGATTTTAGTGACTCCACAGTAGCTGTTATATTACCTCAGAGCAAAATTACTCATTTCTTGCTTCTAAGACCTAGTAATTTATATGCTGAACATGTAATAATCTATTATATCAAATATCCACTCCTATTTTTTTTAAATGCTTGCTGCAGAGCATAACAGCCCTAGATACACAAAATAAGTGCAGGTGACTTATGAGTTTGCACAGAAGAGCCTTCTGTTCTCTACACAGCTGTTTCAGAAAAACATGGCAAAGAGTGTAGAAGGAAGCAGGGTAGGTAAATATTAGAAGAGGCATTTAAAAGCAGCCCTGATCACTGGATCCTTAGGATGTGTTTGTTAGGGAAGGATGCCCTAATAATGGTTAATATTGATACAGCATTTTACAATGCAGCCGACAGGCAATAGGAAGGCTGTTTTTCTGAAGATAAGCAAGTGGGGGCATGATAGACCAAGCTCATGACCTCAGACCAGGCAGTAAGGCACTCAACAGCAAAGCGCAAAGACCAGGCACCAGAGGGTGGGACTGCTTGCACAGTGATCTATAAACAGCACAGCTGAGTGGAAAAGAATCTTCATTTCCAAGCCCAGCATCCCTGACCACTCCATGGAACCCGACAGTGGGTAGCAGCATGTCGGGGAGGAGAAAAGGAAGAGGGAGATAGGGTACAGGTAGAGGCACCCCATGTTCTCCTGTCCATGCCCCTGGATCTCCCAGGCCTGATGGAGCAGTGGTCACCATCTGTTTTTCCTAACAGTGGGGATTGTTGGTGAGACTATGACAGCTTGCAGAGCCCACCTCTTTTTGGTGTCTCCTTTTTTGACTCACAGCTTGGGATAATGAGCACTCTTCCTTATCCCCTCACAAAGGTCAACTTGAAGGCCTGCCTTTGGGGTCCAGCTCACCTGGGTTTGCATCCAAACGGCACTATTGACAAACATGATATTAGGCAAGGGGCTCAAGCTTGCAGAGGTACAGAGGTTCAGTTTCCTCCTCTTCAAAATGGGCATACTATTGTCTGCCTCTTAGAGTTCTGGTCAGGACTAAAACATATGATATAGACTGAGAATCTAACCAAATATCTGGATCAGAAAACCATGCTCTGTCAATCTCAGTTCTTTGCACTGTCGCTCCTACTTTCTGCCCCCACCCCCAAGCTGCTCCATCTTTTGCTGGGATGTAACTAGAAACAGCTGTGAAATACCTGTTGATGTTTTGCTTCATTCCAGATGTCCTTGAAATGAATCTTCTGTCCTCTGTGCTCCTCTTCTCACCATTAAACCCCCTTCCTTTCATCTCTGGGGAAATCTGGAAACCAGAAGATGCTCTCTGGTCTCTCATGGCCAAGAACTGGGACTGATCTTGTTAATGATCCCCTGGAATGGGCTGCAGAGTGACTAACATTTTGTTTTTTCCAGGACTCACCCAGTTTGGGAACTGAAAGTCCCACATCCTAGGAAAGACCACATCCCCGGTAAACCAGGGCATCTGGTCACCCTAATTGTCTGCAAGGCCGTTTCAGAGACAAACAGAAAGCTCATCGCTTCTCAAGTCTGCAAATAAGAGCAGGTAACTCAAATAAAACAGTCCAAAATCTATAGGAGACACAGAAGTCTCATGCTCCTGTGGTTGAGTCTTCTGGTCAAGCAGCAGGGGGTCACTTAAGAGTGCCCCCTAAAGGACCTCAAATGCTAGTCTTCAAGACAACCCACAGGCTGGACATGACAAGTAATGGGAGAATTCCAAAAGCCACCTGCTTCTCATGGTCCGAAGAACACTCTTCAGGCCTTGTTGCTGAGTGAGAAGATAGTGAATGCACACCCAGAAGGGAGATTGTTACAATACTAATTGAGTAACACTGCTGGTCCAGGAAAAACAATGTTCCAAGGGCAGAAGGTAGGTTTCTCTACCCTTGGAACACAAGAGAACTAAAGCTTGCATACCAGAATTATTTAGACAATGGGAGAATCCCAATTTTTCCACATCAACCAGCTTGTAAGACCTGGGGAAACTGCCTAATTCCCCTATGCCTGGATTTCCTGAACTAATAATACATAGATGTTTGTTGTGAAGAATTAACAAAATAATCCATGTGAAATGCCTAACACAGCTTTCATTTCTGGCATTATGGAAGATCAAATTACTTAAAGACCCTCCCAATATGAAACACCTAGAAAATGCTGAGTAGATTATAATGAACATTCTTTTAAAAGCAATAGCTAGGTTTATAAGAAAATGAGGGAAATTCCCAGAGACTCAAAATAAAAGGAGAACTAAACTCCAGAGTGCAAAGCCTGAACAGATGCCCTAGCTGCCTATGGGGGGGTGGTGGCCAGATTTGGTAATGCAAGGGCCTAGGTATGAATATCCTTGTGTGGTTAGGAGAACAGGCCTTGAGTCCACATGATGAAGAAAGTGGAATTCAAACACCTCTCTTTCCTTTTCCCCCACAGAAAACCAGAAGCCTCAAAGTGCTATCTTAGTAGAATCTATACTCAGGCTCAGGAAGATGATCAAGAAGCTTAGTTGTCTTAAACCAGGCTCTGGATAAAGAAAAGAAATAGTCTCCTCTGATAATTCATGAGCACAGGCTTGCCTTCATGTGGGTTTTGGGTTCAACTTTGCTCTAGATGCACGATATGAATGACTAATATAAAAAGTGATTAGAGCCTATGACTCTGGTACATCTTGTACAAACAAGAAAATTTCTCTGGAGGGACAAAACTTCCTCAAGCTGGAAGAGTCCCTCAGATAAATATCCATTACCATAATCACAATCCAAATTTATGAAGGAGGCAATCCACAATGAGTGGGAATCAGCAGAGATAGCAAAGAGCAGATTTTGACCCCTGAGAAGACCCACTTGAAATAAACTATCAGAATTAAGCTAAAAAACAAATATGTTTTAAAAGCTTAACCACATAAAAATATCTTTTAAAAAACACAATGAAATAATTATTTTTGAGAAAAAGCTAAATGGAATTTCTAGAAATGAAAAACATAGTCTGTATGTAACCAGGATAATAGATGCAGCCAAAGAGAGAATGAGTAAACTGAAAAGTGGACACCAGGATGACATACCTGAAGGTGCAAGGTAGGGTCACCCAAATGCAGCAGAGAGAGACAAAGATATATAAAAGAGAGGCTAAGATCTGAGGATGATAGGACAAGAAATTTAAATACAAATCTAACAGGAATTCCAGCAAAAAGAGGGGAAAAAAAGATAATATTCAATGAAATATGGGTTGAGAAGTTTCAAGAAATGAAAAAAGATGTAAACTTATTAACTCTGAGTGCAGTAAAAATTAATTCGTATCTAAACACATTGCAGTGAAAGTGCAGAACATAAAAAAAGGAAAGAACATAAAAAAAGGAAAAAAACCATAGATGAAACATGTCACTTAAAAAATAATATGAAAATTCTTGAAAAGCTCTTTTTGTGAACAGTATAGCTCTTGGATAAATACCTAGAGTGGACTAACTGGGGTCATAGGGTAGGAGGTGTACACTTATAAGACACCACCAGATTTTTCTCTAAATTGGTTGTATAATTTTACATTCCCAACAAGTTGCTACACATTTTTGTCACATTTACTATTGTCAATCTTTTTATTTTTAGCCATTCCTGTGGGTGTGTAGTGGTATCTCATTGTGATTTTAGCTTGCATTTTTTTTGATGACTAATAATTGTTGAAGAGTTTTTCATAGGCTTATTGGCAGATTTATATCTTCTCTTATGAAGTATCTATTCAAACCTTTTTGCTGAGAACATTGTTTTGCATAGCAACAATATAAAACAGAAAACAATAGAATAGTATTTTATCAGTCAGGGTCCAATCAGGAGACTGAAACCAAACCAGCAGTTTAAACAGGGAAAACTTAATGTAATGGATTATTAACTGATAATCCAAAACAAACTCTAAGGTGTGAGAGATAGAAACTATACACACAGGAAAACTGCCACCCTTATAAAAGAGAGGAAAGTGAACAAGAAAAGAACTTAAAATATCAGGGGACAGGACCTGAGAATGCTGAAATTCAGACCTCTGAGAAGAGGACATGGTTGCCATAAGAATATGATGCCCACTGATGTGGTAACAAAGAAATTGGGCATTGATAAGCCATAAGATCTAAGAACCACTCTCCAACATGGTAACAAAGAAACTAGCTAGAGAGTGCCACAGATAAACAAGGATCCTTATACTTTGATTTGTTCAATGTTAAGCCAAAAAACAGAACAGAAGAAAAAAATTTCCTTTTTCCTTCTTCCTCTTCCAGCCTTGTAATGTCCCTCTGGCGCCCTCCCTTGGCAGAGTCCAACATGAAGCCCTCTGGCAAGAGAGAAATGTAATCTAGAGAGTTCAGGTCTGATATCACAGTGTATGACAAAGAAGGGCAGATTTGAAGCTGAGAGGCAATAAATTAATAACAAGCACAAATAGTTTCCAAGGGCTGAAGAAAAACAATACCTATGAACCTAGATTTCTATACCCAGTTAACCTATCATTCAAGGCACAGCAATGGCTAAAAAAATTTTTTGTTACACTTGATACAATACATACAAGAGAAAATATGTAACATATAGGTAAACTAAGACTTTTTCAGGCAATCAAAAACTGAGGGTGTATAAGTTAACAAGCCCTCAATGCAAGAACTACTAAAGTGTTTCCCCTCAAGGAGAAAATTGAATCCAGAAGGAAAATTAAAATGTGAGGCAAAAATGGTGAGCAAAACAACTGGTAAAGTTATGGGTAAATATAAATAAAAAGGACAGTATGGGGTACTTTGGTAGCTCCATGGTTGAGTGCCTGCCTTCAGCTCAGGTCATGATCCCAGGGTCCTAAGATCAAGTCCCATGACAGGCTCCCCACAGGAAGCCTGCTTCTCCCTCTGCCTATATCTCTGCCTCTCTCTGTGTGTCTCTCATGAATAAATAAATCAAATCTAAAAAAGAAAGAAAGAGAGAGAGAGAAAGAACAGTATAAATCAATGATAATTTTAAAATGGCTAATTTGTGGTATAAAAGCAAGGGATAATTAAAATGTTAGACAACAATCTGGGAGACAGGAAGAAATGATGAATTAAAAATTTTTTTTTTTAATGTTTTAAGCTCCTTATATTTCTGGAAAGAAGGTAGACTTCAGGGTCTTACCACTTAACAATACAGAAAACAATGTAATTGATACTCCCTAGAAGTATACAACACAATCCTGGATGATACATTCTAAGTCAAATATGTGTGCTATATGTCAGGGTTGCCTTTAAGAACAAAAATAGGATGAACAATATTAAAATCAGTAAAATACAGAATAAATATATTTTTTACCTACTCAAAATAAAATAGGGATGATGAGAAAAAAGAAGAAAAGCTTAAATCACAACAAATGAAAGCACTAAATCTTTTGGAGAAATAAATTTAAATATACCTGTGATTCCAATAACTATGAATGAAATAAACTTCCCCAGTAAAAGACAGAGATTTTCTTACTGTGATTTTTAAAAAGGCAGCTATTTATACTATATAAAAGACATAGCTAAAACTTAAAAGCATATAAATATTATAAATGAAAGGATGGAAAAAACATATTAGATAAATGGTATCTAATAGAAATCCAGTGTCACCATGTTAATTCCATATGAAATAGATTTCAAGAATTATTAGAGATAGAGAAAGGTACTTTCTAATGATAAAAAGAACAACTCATCAGAAAAATCAGATAATTACAAACTTCTATTGACATAAGCTTTGAAATAAACAAAACAAAAATTAATATACTTTCAAGAAGAAATTGACAAATCCATCCTCACAAGAGATGATAATATACTTCTTTCAAATTAGTAAATCAAGCAGATAGAAAACTTAATAATGACACAGAAGATTCACCAACATAATTAACAAACTTTACCTAAAGTCATATAAAGAATGTTTCAGGCAATTTTATGGAATATATCCTTTTCAAGCACACAGAAAGCATTAACAAAACTTGTCATATGCTAGGCTACTAAGCAAGTTTCAATAAAAACCAAAGGATTGGTATCATACAGGGGTGCCTGGGTGACTTAGTCAGTTAAGCATCTGCCTTCAGCTCAGGTCATGATATCCAGATTCTAGAATCAATCCTGGCACTGGGGTCCCTGCTTCTCTTTCTCTTTCTCTCTTTCTGCCCCCTGACCCTCCCTACCACTTGTTCTCTGTCTCTCCAAATAAATAAATAAAAATATTTAAAAAAAATTTTTTTTAAATGATATACAGATCAAATGCCTTGATCATTATACAAGTAAGTTAGAAATTAATGACAAAAAAACTTTGACGATGTTAAAAGTATACTTGTAAAATGGATAATACATCCCCTTTTAAAAATTAAATCAGTGGCCCCAGAAGAAAGAAAGGATCTGATCTCCAAGGATATTGAATATGCAATCTTGACTCCCCTAGGCCTGCCGCTCCAACAATTGACTTTCAGGAATTTAGAAGTACTCTCACCTGAAAAGTTTGGCTTAACATATTCTTCCTAGGGCAGACACATTTCTGCCCCACTCTTCCAAAGACCAAAACAACTATCTCAAAGATGAATTGGGCTATATGTTTTCTAAAATTGCTTGAGAAAAAAGGGGTTGGTCACTGGGATTGGAGTGTGTAACTGATGGGTGAGGGGGACCTTAAGAACAAAAATGCTGGGGATCCCTGGGTAGCTCAGCGGTTTAGCGCCTGCCATTAGCCCAGGGCGGGATCCTGGAGTCCTGGGGTCGAGTCCCGCATCAGGCTCCCTGCATGGAGCCTGCTTCTCCCTCCTCCTATGTCTCTGCCTCTCTCCCTCTCTCTCTATGTCTATCATAAATAAATAAATCTTTAAAAAAAGAACAAAAATGCTTCGGTTTTTATCCAGAGTGGTCTCCAAGGAAAGATAGTACTGGCCTATATGCCTGGCTTCTATCGAAATTGTAGTTCCTAGGGGAGGGGTTGCAGTCTGGCAGGATAAGAGTCTAGAAAAAAGAGGTGAGGCACTTCATGCAGCAACACGGACATAGGGTGACAATGACAAGGTAGCCTGACTTTCTGGATCTCCAATCTGCATGCCCCCAGGATCCCCATGCTCTAAGCTCCTGACACCATGAGATCATCCCTAAAGTTATTCCACCTTAAATGAAATACAATGTCAACCTAGTTTATCAGTCTGCCTCTGCTGAGTCTGAGAACTACAACAATAGTCTTCTAGAGGATACATTCTCAGCAGAGGCAATATTACCCCCAACGGAGCAAAATTTGGTTGGGGAGGGAGTAAAAATACTTAAATATTACAATGATTTATGGCCTTCTAAAGGGTCATAGAACATAATTAGATATACAGTATATCTGTGGTATAAAAGTTCATGGGGGGAGGGAACAATTAGGAAAAAAAAATCCTAAAAGGCTCCATAAGGGGGCAACAATCTTATTTTTTAAAATGTTTTTATTATTTAAATTCAATTAATTAACATACAGTGTATTATTAATTTCAGAGGTAGAGGTCACACTATAACACACAGTGCTCATTACATCATGTGTCCTCCTTCATGTCCATCACCGAGTTACCCCATCCCCCCTCTCCTCTAGCAACCCTCAGTTTATTTCCTATAGTTAAGAGTCTCTTATGGTTTATCTCCCTCTCTGATTTTGTCTTGTTTTATTTTTCCCTCTTTTCCCCTATGATCCTCTGTTTTGTTTCTTAAATTCTGCATTTGAGTGAGATCATATGATAATTGTCTTTCTCTGATTGACTTATGTCATTTAAAATAATACCCTCTAGCTCCATCCACATCATTTCAAATGGGAAGATTTCATGATGGCTGATATGATATATATATGATGGAATATTATATATATAATTGTATATATATATGATTATATATAATGGTATCATTATATATAATCATATATATATATGTCATCTTTCAGTGGACATTTGGACTCTTTCCATAGTTTGGCTGTGGTGCACATTGCTGCTATAAAAGCATGGGGGGGGGGTGGCAGATGCCCTTTGGATCACTACATTTGTATCTTTGGAGTAAATACCCAGTAGCCCAATTGCTTGGGTCATAGGGTAGCTCTATTTTCAACTTTTTGAGGGACTTCCATAGTGTTTTCCAGAGTGGTTGCACCAGCTCGCATTCCCACCAACAGTGTACGATGGGTTTCCTTCCACATCCTCAAGAGGGCAGCGATTTTAAAAATAAAAAAGAAAGTTTGAAAAATATCCAGGAAGACAGATGATAGTACCCATGAATAGGTGGATACAAAGGAGTCTGGCAGTCAGATCTTGCCCTTAAGTAATCCTCCATTTAGTCAATGGTCAGACTAATTAACTAAACTGTCCTTCATTAAGAGCTTTTAAACTTATGCCATGAGTATAAAATATTGAGACATGCTTTCATGGATCTCTCTTGCTGCCACATGTTTTGCTTGGTTTGAATCTTAGCCCTTTTGGGCTGATGTAATAAAAATACCATAGTCTGGGTGGCTTAAACAACAGAAATTTATTTCTCGCACTTCTAGAGGCTGGAAGTCTGAGGTCAGGCTGTCAGCAGATTTGGTGTCTGCTAAGGGCCTGCCTCCTGGTTTGTAGACTGCCATCTTCTTGCTGTGCCCTCATGTAGAAAGGGTGAGGGGTCTCTCTGGGATCTCTTTCATAAGAATACTAATCCTACTCATAAGGGCTCCACCCTCTTGACCTAATCACCTCTCCAAAGCCCCACCTCCAAATACCATCATACTATACTGGGGACTTGATTTCAACATATGAATTTGGGTGGACACAGACATTCAGTCTACAGTGGTATGCCAAGAATGGAAGACTGATCACTTTTTACCTAGGGCATGTATCAGAATTGTGTTCACAGTGAGCATCCTTGAAGGATGAGATAATATCTGCCTTTGGGACAAAGAACAGCTTTACCTTCTGCTTTCTATGAAAAGGTGAGTTTCCCAGGCTTAGGGTTCTTCAGCTATAACATAAACCCATTACATGTGTGGTAACCACCTGGGCACAATGTCACCCCCATGGGACTTTGGAGGGGTATTAGTTTTCTATTGCAGAATAACAAACTATCACAAATTTTGCAACTTAAAATATTACCCAGTCATTAGCTCATAGTGTTGTAGGTTGTGAGCCATGCAGAGTTCTCTGCTTAGGGTCTCAAAGGCTGAAATTAAAGTATCACCAGGTTGGGGCACCTGGGTAGTGCAGTTGGTTGGGTGTCTGCCTTCAGCTTAGGTCATGATCCCAGAGTCCCTGTACTGGGCTACTTGCTCAGTGAGGAGTCTGCTTCTCCCTCTGCCCCTCCCCCTGCTTATGCTTGCATGTGTGCATGCACATACTCTCTCTCTCAAATGAATAAATAAATAAATCTTTTTTAAAAATTAAAAAAAAATAAAGTATCACAAGGCTGAGTTCTCATCTGGAGACTCTGGGGCAAAGTTCACTTCCATGCTCATTCAAGTTGTTGGCAGAATGTAATGCCTTATGATTGCATAACTGAGAGCCCCCTATTTTCCTTGATGGTTGTCAGCAGGGGCCACTGTCAGCTCATAGAGGCCTCCTGCATTCCTCACCACATGATGTCCTTCATGTCAAAGCCAACAATGGAGAATTTCCTATTGTGAAATCCTTCCCATGTGTTTGATCTCTCTGACTCCTCTATCTCTGACCTCTAGACCCAGATTTTAAAAGGTCATGTGATTAGGTCAGACATACCTGCCTAATCACCCTATTTTAGGGTCAACTGATTTCAGACTTTAATTATGACTGCAAAATCCCTTCACAGGGATTAAATAACTAGGAGAAGGTGGGAGTATATAAGGGACTAAGGGTTTCTGGGGCCACCTTAGGCTTCTACCTATTTCAGGGACCAGGGGAGCTGAGGCAAATATGCTGGTACTCACACTGCTTCCTGTGCCATGAGTAATAAAGTCCTTTATCTTTGACCCAAGGATGTGATCTCTTCTGCCAGCTTCCATGAAATTGTGAGAGTATCTTATAAGAAAGGTAAAGTCAAATCCCAGACCCATAACATATACACTAACTTGTAAAGGCTTAGTAGGTAAAACATCTCATTAATAATTTTTAAGTTAATTACATGTCGAAATGATAATATTTTGGATATATGTGATTAAGCAAGGTATATTATTAAAATTAACTTTACCTCTTTATTTTTAACAGTCAATATGGTTACTAGAAATTAAAGTTACATACGGAAGAGTCTTGCATTTGCATTTCTATCAGATCTTGTTGATGCCTGTGCCTGGCTACTACCAAAGTCTTAGGCCCTTTGGCAGGGTTGCAGTCTGACTACACAAGAGCCAACTGTGTCCTACAGATGTTTTGTTTGGCCAGGACAGTGTTTAAATATTTTTATTGTTTAGATGCCTTTAAAGATGGGCATGTATCTTCAGGTATGCCCCAGGTCTCGCCACTCCCTATTATGTTGTCACTTGACTTATTTACACATTTATTTTACCTGACTTCTGTAAGCATTTAAATTTTGTGACTCTTATAGTCATGCTCCTTTTGCACTAGGCATATTAAAAGATACTGACACAGGAGAAATACCAAAAAACAAAACAAAACAAAAAAAACAACCATTCAGTCAAATGTTAGCATGCATGATTCAAAACGGCTCTAAGAATTTCAAAAGCAAGGAGTCTTCATGGGCAGTCTGGTGACAGTGAGTCAGTAGACCTGGTTCTAGACGAGGTTGTCAATGATTTCAGTGGCAGGCCTTGAGCAAGCCATTTCTCCTCCATGGGCTTCTGTTCCCTCAATGACAAAGTGAAGGCCTCCAAGTTCCTCTTGAAGACCAAAATATGATGGCTTTGCTGGCTAAAGCAATCAGACAGAGCTACATGGAAAAGCAGGACTTGATACTTGCTTCTCTGTCCTTTGTACATTATTTCCTTATTATAATTGGCCCCAGAGGAAGGGGGAGGGAGTCAAGAATACTGCAAGTTCTAAAGAGCTTCTATGGATAGTTTGTCAAAGAAAGAAGGCAAAACATTGTGCTACAGTGTTGCTTTGTGTTCTCCATGGGTATAGATCATTCCAGTTTTGGCCCTGTACTGGTAGATAATCAAGAGCTGGCAGCGTCTTGATACCTACATCTGCTCCCCCCTCCCTTCCACTTCCGACAATGGCATTTCATGAAATCCAGAAGCAGATGCTCCGTGTTGGGGCTGAGCAGATATGAGCAGGGGTTTGCGGCTGGCAAGTTCCCACTCTCTCTACCCATGACATCTTTTTCATAACCTGAATTTCTTTAATTAAAAAACATCTGCCAACTTCTGTTATCTGCAAAGATGTGCCATAGCAACTCTCTTTGCAAGCCCCTTTTGTAGCCGATGCAAACAGGTGGAAGAAAAGCTTCCATAGAGCCTCCCAAGTGTACAAAGAAAAAGGGATGGGAAGGAAGCTCCTCAAATAGCATATGTGTGTGTGTGTGCATGCGCACGCATATGCACACACACATATGAGAGAGAGATAGAAAGAAAGAGAGAGAATGAACATGCTCATAGGCAAATCTCTCTTACAATTCATTCTTCTACAAGTTTTCCTTCTCTATCAGAGAGAGTCAGAGAACTTTGGGAACATGGGCAGTACACCTGTCCTATACACACCACAACATGAGAACTGGTACCTTGTGACAAACGAAATGCACAGAGAGAAGAACTCATGGAGCTTAGCCTTACTTGTCAGGACATATGTTGTGTTTTGTCCAGAATAAGTCTGATTCATCAGTGGGAAATGGAGGCCCAATCTCTGCTGCCCTCATCCTCTGTCCAATGAACAGCTACCACCGAAGGAAAATCTTCAACAATAATCTTGAGGAGGTGAGGGAACATTTGCATGCCCAGGGCAGGAATACAAATGAAGTCCACACTGGACATGTCTAATATATACCAAGTCAACAAACTGCTTAAGAAAATATCTTCTATGTTCATACCTTACAAATACACCTTCAGACCAACCTGGAAAGCCAATTTCACAATGAGAATTCTTGCACTCAGACTTGTGCATGGCCTGGGATATATAGAAAAAGCCAATCCCAGGATCCTGCCCTGCTGCCTTTTCTCTTTCCATTTGTGGCTCCATCCTGCACAGCATAAGCCTCTTGTATCAGCAGACACTCCAGTCCACATGCCCAAATCTCAAATATGCTTTCTGCAAGCCGCTACTCCCCACAAACTTTCAGATCTAGGGTGTGCACAAGAGTATTTTGTTCTGTGTTCCAGGGGGCTGGCCAAAGAAACAGTCTATGCTGGACTTGGAAGCCCAAGGAATTTCAAGTTTCTGAAACTAGAGCATGATTTAGAAAGTGAAGGTGACAAGTCATGAGCTCAGGGTGGCACACATCCTTGGTTCCATGGATTCTTCACCTCCCATAGAGAGAAGGGTCAGAAAGAGGTAAAACAGGGCCCCAAAAGTTCAGGACCAAGACAAGGACCCTTCTTGCTGGGTCTAAGGGCAGTGCTGATCTTAATCTCTTACTTCCATCCTTGGGCCTCTTCTCAAGATGGATCCAAGTGTCTCTACCTCCTCATCCACCAAAATGTGCTCCTCTCTTCCACTGTTGAGGCTAATATAAGCATGCTACCTTACCTAAGAAAAGTTTCCCAATTCTTTGAGAGAAAATAACTTCTGTTGGTCCCCATCTCACCTAGATTAAGCTTAAGCTCCATTGCTGGCCCCCTGAATCTGAAATGGAGGTATTTAAAGTAATAATGAATATCCTCAGCGTTATCCTCTTGACTTGACAGTTTCTAAAGGGCAAAGTCCTTTGTGTTTGGGGCATTCCCACAGCACATTCCCTAGCACAGTAAAATGTGGATGATGGGACTTAATGTCTTTTAAAATAATATCTTTTTCAGATCAGAAGAATATAAAAAATTGATAGGTCTTTTTAGATGGTGAGCTATCTGGCATGTTTTGTCAGCAATCTTTAAGATAACCCCTTTTGCAGCCAGAAAGTCACTTCCCTCCCAGACAAGGCTAACAACTTAGCAATTTTTTGTAGTCTTAATATTTGCCTTCTCATAAGTTCCATCCATTGATGCAGTTCATCTGCTCTCTACCAGCCTGTTTCTTCTGCATAAGTGAATAGCCCTTGTTCTTAACTTCTCAGATCATATGTAATGGTGCCAAGTGTCTAACACCATGACCATCACATAGACATTGAAATAAATTATTCTTATTATTGCCTCATTCCTTTCAACTTCTTGGTAAAAGATTAAAAGAGCATAAATAAGTAAATTGGGTAACTCTCATCCTTTACATTTTTCTCCTCCTTTTTTCATTCCAACTATACTTTCCTACTACTCCCCTCCACATATTCTAGGTCAGGGCAAAAGAAACAGGAAAATGAAAATCATATGCTTCTTTCTTAAAATTCCAATGCTACCCGGGCCAAAGACAAAATATTTACCTCCAAAGTGAAAACATCCGATAAATAATGTGAATTATGTATTTTTTAATGGATCTTTTAACTCTGAGGTGTCAAACATCCTCATGTCTTAAATAATGTCACAAACAATGATGATGTCATAGAATGCCAGGGGATATCTCAGAGTTTCAAAGGCGATTACATCATGAGGAGAACATTAAAGACATGGAGTCTTGTATCCTATTCTGGCCACAGCGATAAGGAAACCCGGAATCAACCCTCTCAAATACAGATCATGAAATGAAGGAAAAGGAGCCAAGGACATGGTTAGACAAAGAAAAACAGTTCAAGAGAAACAAATCATAGAAGAGTAAAAAGAAACTGTTGATTTCACTTGGAGGGAGTTAAGTGGAATAAGTTTATGTAAAATCCAAAATAGCAACTCCATAGATTTCTAAACACACATAGATTTCTAAACCACACTTCAAAGGACCTAGCACAGCACTAGAACTTGTTGAAAAACAAAAACAAGAAAGTATTGCTATTCACAATTAGTAATCAACCGAATATTGATAAACATTCATAAGAAATAGATAATAAAATATTCAAGCAATCTTTGGAGTTTTGCAGAGTTCCAAAGTATATAAAATGTTGTGGTGTGTCCATTCTCCACAGATGGCTATCTTAAGCAGCATTTCCTAAGAGTTATACCATGCATTGCTCAGGCTAACATCATCTACTGCCAAGAATCTTGCTGCCAGGGAGGAGGCTAGGTATGAGGGGAACAGGCCCCTAGTTTACTTTGACTCTTCAATGACACTTTCAAGTTGCAACATTTTCAAATATTTTTTTCTTTGTGGCAGTTTTTTTTAAAGAATCTTAGAAAGACTTTCCAGGTAAACTGTCCCTAAAATTAAGCCTGATTTTATGATAAGATTTCTTCCATGAACAGATATGCTTGTGTGTGTGGCCATTATAGCCTTTTAATTCCCAAAGCTGGATACAGGGCTCACTCAGCCTTGCTCAATAACCCAAGTGTGGATTATTTCTACACTTTTTTTAAAAAACTCTATCCCCATATCATACTTGGTAAGATTATCCTACAAAGGTGAGTGAAAGGATATTTTAAATGGCAGCAGTAGAAATTCTGAGAGAAAATTTATTATGTTTGGATGAAATGCCTAATGGATCATTTGGGTATGAAAAGACATATCTTAGAGTATGTTCTAGAATGAGAAACCAAAAACAAAGAAGGGATTGAACAAATATTTCTGCATCAGGAAATGAGAGGAAATGTTTTTGTACCTATAAGTATAAAGGGGGGAAGACAACAGGTTCAGAGACTGGGGGGCCATTCAGGAGATATAAGGAAGTGTAAGGGAAAAGAACAAGATAGGAAAAAGCAACACGTATCATTCAAGGAAAAGAAAAGGTGGCCACTCAGCTAGTCCGGTCCTGCGTATGCTGAGAAACTGAAGGATGGCTATATCTAATATTGCATTTTAAGTTGTTACACAGAATCATGCTGTAACCTCCTTTCACTGCCCCAAAACTTCAGTGGACCCATAGTGCTAGGAGGTAAGATGGAGGGAGGGACACTAGAGATGGAGGGAATTGCA
The DNA here is from genome assembly GCF_048164855.1 of Canis lupus baileyi. Classification (NCBI taxonomy): domain Eukaryota; kingdom Metazoa; phylum Chordata; class Mammalia; order Carnivora; family Canidae; genus Canis; species Canis lupus. Next base: position 69,892,606 of record NC_132843.1, read on the forward strand.
AGAAAAAGAAGGCTATATTTCATGTTTGCATTTACTCAGAGGAAAGATAAAATAAAAACCTCTCTGGACACAGAAATCTCAGAGGTAACTAAGAAAAATATAAGCCCCTCCACCTTCAAGAATCTATAGAGGCATTGATGAGAATATGGGGCTTTATATGGAGATTGATACTCAATTTGTTCTGTAAAAATTAAAGACTTGTTAAAGACAAGTTACAGATGTGGAAAAAATATTTGCAAAAGACATATCTGATAAAGGACTGTCACCAAAAATATACAAGAAACATTTACATGTCAACAGTAAGAAAGCAAATAACATGACAAAAAAAAATGGGGAAAAGACCTGCACAGATATCTCACTAAAAAAGATACACAGATGGAAAATAAACACAAGAGAAGATGCTCAACATACTACATCACAAGGGAATTTCAAACTAAAACAATGAGATACCACCCCATACCTAGTAGAATGGCCCAAATCCAAAACACTGACACTACCAAATGCTGGCAAGAATGTGGAGCAACAGGGACTCTCAGTCCTTGCAGGTGGAAATGCAAAATGGTGCAGCCATTTCAGGAAACACTTTGGCAGTTTCTTATAGAACTAAATATACTCTTACCGTATGATCCAGCAATCATGCTCTTTGGTTATCTACCCAAATGAGCTGAAAATTTATGTCCACACAAAAACCTTCACGCAAGTGTTTATAGAAGCTTTATTTATAATTGCCAAAACTTGGAACCAATCAAGATGTCTTTCAGTAGGTGAATGGACAAATAAACTGTGGCCCAACCAAACAATGGAATTTTATCCAGCGCTAAAAAAGAAGTGAGCAATCAAGCCATGAAAAGACATGGAGGATGCTGATCTGAAAGGCTACATACTGTATGACTCCAACCATACAGCATTCTGGAAAAGGCAAAACTATGGAGACAGTAAAAAGATCAATGGTTGCCAAGGGTTAAAAGAGAAGGAGGAATGAATAGGCTGAGCAAAGAGGATTTTCAGGGCAGGGAAGTTATTCTGTATGTCACCATAATGAGGGATACGTGTCATTATGCCTTTGTCCAAACCTAAAACATGTATAATACCAAGAGTGAACCCTCATACAAACTATGGACTTTGGGTGATAATGATGTGTCAATGGAGGTTCACCAGTAATAACAAATGCACAACTCGGGTGGGGGCTGCTGAGAGTTGGGGAGCCTGTGAGGCATAGGGAGAGCAGGGGGTCTATGGGAAAGCTCCCTACTTTTCACTCAATTTGGCTGTGAACCTAAAACTGCTCTTTAAAAGTCTATTTTAAAATGATAGAAAATTTATATATATATATATTTTTATAAAAGAAGGGTGACTTCAAAAGTCTTTAGGACACAGGAAATCCCAGATGGCTGACCCCTGGGTTCAGTTGCCAACACTTATGGTAAATAAAGCAAAACACTGTCCGTGGGCAAAGTTCCTGAGAAATTAGACTTGGCTCACGTTCAGCGATGTGGACCATCTATTTTCTTCCCATTGTGCTTTCCCACCCTCTGGTGGTTGGGCTGACCATGGGACCAGTTCCAGCCAAGCAAATGTGAAGGAACCCAACCTGTGTCACCACCTTGCCCAGGCATGTCATCATCAGTCCCTGCATCTCAGGCTTCTCCTTCTCTGCTGCGGCCACCGTAGGAGACGCACACTGGGATGGAGATGCTGACAGGTCAAAGCAGCCTGAGATGCCAGGCTGGAGAGCTGCAGGGCAATTGTTGTGACAAACAAGCAGTACCTACAGGGTTTTGCATGAAGAAGGAATAAAAACATCTGCTGAGCTGAGCCCCTGAGGTTTAGGAGGGTTTGTTGCCAGAACCCAAGCTGGTCCACTCGATCTGCTACCCTAAGTCACAGTTTCCGGTTCAGGTTCATGGAGGCCTGACTGGAACACTGAACATGCTGTGGACAAAACTGCAGTAATTTTTAGGTGAACTCAGTTTTGAGAGTTTACTCCAATCTAAGCAATACTTAGGTCAGGACTACACTGTCCATTTTGCTTCTTCCAGTTTCCTGGAGAGTGTTGCTCTATTTATTTAATTTATTTATTTATTTATTTATTTATTTATTTATTTATTTATTTATTTATTTTTTAGTTTTTATTTTTTTAGGAGAGAGTGAGATGGCTGCCATCCATCATTTTGGAAAGTCACGAGATTTACAGATAGATGCCTAAACAAAGGACAAGCGTATTAACAAATCTAGCTGTCCAAAAGTCAGGGCTAATGTTAACCAAGATGAGCATTACTGCGATTCCATCAAGATGTCCTGTTATTTATTTAACTTTTCCATTTTCATTTTTTATTTGGGTAAGATAATTGCTTGTGATAAGCCTCGGGTGTGGAGGTCTGGTGCATACAGAGTGGCGGAGGCGAGCTTCCATCTCCCGCTGGGGATGCACTTGGGGAAAGGAAACGATGTATTAACATATTAAAATAAAGTCAATTAATGTCCTTTAGTGGTCTTCGAAAAGGAGGACCTCTCCAAAGTGAATGGCCTACTATCAAGAGGAAAAATTCTTATTAGGGGGATAATATATTCACCTGCTTGTGGAAAGAAAGATCTCATGTGAGTGGATTTTTGTAAGACACAAAAAAAATATGTCTAGTGTCCCTTTCCCTGTGGGGCTGATCCCACAATGCTACTCACGCATTGCACTTCCTAGCACCTACACCGGCACCCCCCATTGCTCTGGCCAAGACCCTGAAACCAAACAACACTGGGGCTTTGGTGCCTTTAGTCTCAAAATGGAACTTCCATACAGGAGACGGGTTTGTTTAAATGATGACTCAATACACAATCATAATTCTTTCCGTGGAAAAACAACCATGACTTCTGGCTCTTGTGCACCGCCGTTCCCCTCCCCTTTGTCCCCTGCTGTCCCTTTCCCAGCAACCTCTCTGTTCAGGCCTGAACACCCCAGCAGCTTAAGTAGAAGCAAATGTGGGTATGGTTCCTGCTTCTGTGAAGCTGATAATGGCTTGAGGCATATTCAAGTGCTCTGCTGGATAGCAATGAAAAGAGCCACTGGTTTTTCGTGGTGCTCGCCCCAGGCCCCAGCAGTGCTGTTGCTATTCAGGCAAGAAACCTGAGGTTTGGAGAGTAGGTAACTGACCCAAGGTCACACTTCTGCTGCTGCTGAGACCAAGAGGATGGAGGAGGGGTGTCGCTAGAAGCATTCTTTCTTCCCTGACATCCTCTGTCTACCAAAAAGGCTTAAAAATAAAAGTTGTGTCTTTGAGTTCCTCTTAAAAAGAGAATATTATATTGGCGGTCACCCCTAGTAATCTGTGAGCAAACATTATTGCTTGTGCTGTATCCTAGCTCAAGTGTCTCCTGGAGGCTGTCCCATGTCCATCCCCGACCTTGCTCTGCCATCTGGGTCCATCCCTGTCCTTCTCCCTACCTCCTGCAGTGGAAGGATTCCCTTCCATTCGCTCCTCTCTTGTCAGTCCATTCCCCCTCACACACCTGACTTTATATGATGTGTGTTCTTGCTCCACTTCAATCCATTTCCTACTTTTTTCTTTTCCTTCTCCTTTTTTCCCTCCTCTTCTCTTTGCATCTTTTCTTCTTTCTTTCTCCACCTCCTCCTCCTTCTCTCCAAGAGTGTGTGCACTGGTGGATATGCTGCAGACCATGAACCGGTTTCTGCCAGACAAGAACACATGCAGATGGATTGCTCCGCCATTCATTAATCATTCCGGTACTACCTGAAAGTTTATCAGCTAAGTGAGATCCTCTGTAAAATGTGTCCTTGGAGATTCCTGTCTTGGCCATCCCTGAGCAGAGTCTATACCCTGTATCTGCAAGGTCTAAGAGGTAAAGGAAACAGAACAGGAAAGGCTGAGTCCTCCAGTAACTTGCATGTAATAATCACAAAACAAAAACAAACAAAAAAATCTAGCTGAATTAAGTAGAATCAGGGATAGATCAATCCTCTGTTGGAAGAATTGTTCCAAAACAAATGGTTTCCCTCTATTCTGAAAAGATTCCCATTCTGAAGAGAAAATGTGGTCTTCTCTGCTACCCTTTGGGGGTTGGATAGACCCTTGTTTACCTCAGATGCTTTAAATTGACATAGGTATTAGAGACAGAAAATTGGACTGTAGCCTTCAAAGGACCCTCTGAACTCCAATTATCAGCCATCACCTCAAACTGAATATTCTCTCCCTATCTAAATCCCATCCCAAGCTGGCAATCTGGAAGCCATCAGGGAGTTCTCCCTCCCACATAACCTCAGAACAGTCGATCAGCAGATCCTGCCTCGCCTGTTGCCTTTACTGTGTTTTGAATTCCTCCTTTTCCTCCTTGGTAGCCCTCCTCTGTTTAGCACCTGGGTCACTCTTTGCCTGGGTCATACTGGCCTCCTCCATGTCCCTAGCATCATCCCTCTCCAATCCCATCCTCACCGCTGCCTCAGTGATGCCATCCTGCCTTCCTGCTCAGTGTACCTCCTCATGCCTCCCCAGCTCAGCACCAGCCTCATGGCCAAGCCCAAATACTTCAAAGAGCCTTTGAGATCTTTTGTGAATCTCCCCAGACTCATCTCCATCACTTTCCAGTTCCCCTGGCTGTACCCACGTGAATTACTTGCAGTTCCTGAATGGGCCATTCTCTCTTTCTCCCTGGTTTTGCACTTACTATCCCTTTCCTCTAGAATGTCATTTAAACCCTCATCAGGTGGCTATTGCCCCAGTTCAGCTGTCCCTGCTCTCTTGTTCTCCTTCTGAGACAGCATTAACACAGCCCCATCACACTATGGTGTAAAGGCTGGTTTACTGGTCCCTGTTGCTTCCCTGACACTTGGGAGCCCAGGGTATTCCTTGCTGTTGAATTCCTGTGGAATGTAACTGCCTGCTTATGCTGGCATGTATAATCATACACTTCCTAGTAAGTAATATCCAAAATAATAGCTATTATTTTGTGTAATACATTATTATAGAATCTATACCTGTTAACATACATTGTTAAAATAGTACAATTTCTTAACTATATCATGAATGCTTGTCCCCATTGCTCCAAATATAGGACTCTTGAGACTGAGAAGCATGTGTTTTATTTCTTCTATCTTCTCTGTAGCTCCCGATGCCTCATACAGGGAAGATGAAGAGGACTCAAAGTCAGAAACTTGGTGGGAATGGGCTTACCACAGAGAGAGAAACAATGTAGCCAAAACTGGAGATGAGGAATTTTTATTTTCGGGGACCCCAAATCTGCTATATCTACTCACCACAATGGGCCATCCCATCTGTCTGAAGATAGGGACACTGGCTCTGTACTTTCTGGTTTTTCTAAGTGAGAGAGGACTCTGCTACCTATAGGACCAGCATGTCCATTGGAATCAAAGAAGATGGGCTGAGCAGGAATGGAAAACAGTTTCCCGGCCTGCCCACTCGGGTTGGTGGCAGCTCTCTGCAGTGCTGCACTGAGGAAGGTTCAGAAACCAGGTCAGATTTCAGCAAAAAACGTGGTGATTCAATCAGCAATAGATCCAAAAGAAGATGGTGGCCCATGTGCCAGAGGTTTGCCTTCCAGATCTAGAGACTTCTGCAAATGGAGAAATCATTCCTCCTAATCCTTCAACACTCTGACTGCACATATATCAAATTACTTCTCCCCATTCATGGGGGAAAGGGGACAAAGTGGCAGGGCAAGAAAACAAAGTTCCAAAGTTGAGAGCTGAGCCGGAATACCACCTACTCTGGACTCAAAAATGCCTCCATGAAGCTTCACCTTCAGAACTTGAGGTCCCCTGCTCTACTTGGGAAACTTCTGCTCAGTCTTCAGGACATGTTCAAATGTAAACCTACTGGTGAAATCTTCCCCAGGTCCTCCAGTTTATGCCATCTATCCACATGGCCCTGGCTTAGGTCACTGCCATACTACTTGTACAACTGACACACACCAGTTTTAGTTTCTACAGAACTGTCTCTCCCACTGGACACAGCACTCCTCAAACATGTGCCCTTGCCCCATTCAAATGTATATTCTCAATGCTTTGTCCAGGGCTTTGAGTGGATTTTGTTGTTATAAAATTGTATGCTTCCTCAAAGGACAGTCTCAAGGCATCACTGATATAAAATATCAGCTAGCATTATGGGGTAAACTGAGACCCAGATCTCTTCATCATGTTTCCATTGATTATTTGGTCCAGTGGGGCTTATGGAGCCAATGGATCAATCCAGTGGCTTCAGTGCTCTATGACCAATAACCATCCCTCTCCTGATGTCCTTCACTAGAGGCAGTTGGGCATGTTATGCAAGAATAATGCTCGGTTCATACTTTACCACCTCTGTTATAGCTTGCTCCAAATAGCACAACTGCTACCTGTCCCAGTCCTCATCTGTTCCCATCTCACTCTGGGGATGCCACGGGCAGAACTGAGAGCCCAATCTGGAGCAGGGCCCCACAGGAAGAAGATCCTCAAGATCCCGCTTACTCTCCAACTGGAATGGCTTATGAAAAAAAAAAACAAAACTGCTGTGCTTTAGGTCAAGCAAACAGATGGCGGCAACAGTACCAACCACAGAAAGGGACGGAAATCCCTCTTATTGATGAGGAACATCTATCATTTCAGAATATGGTGGTTTCTCTGCAAGAAAACCAAACCAATTTATTTAACCATTTACAATGCTACCATGTGTTTGTGAGATGGAAGTTTCCTCTGGGCTCAGTGTGACAAAATGCTGATTGCCAATGTTTGCTGGCCCATCACCAGGAAGCTGGATGGATGTCAGGACCTGAGATGGGGATTCCAAGGCTGACGGTTCTCACAAGAAGGGAACAAAGAGAAACAGGCCTGCACTCATGCAGATCACATGCTGAAAGAGGAGGCTTGATGGGTAGTCAAGCACTCAGTGAACATCTCCAATTACCTAACACTGTGGTAGGCAGAACATGTTGAAGGGGAAAGAGCCGGGGGCTGTGTCCTTTGGTGTGTCACCTCAACTTTCAGAGTCCCCTTATCTGCAAAATGGTGATAATAAATCTGCCTTGCCTCCATCTGAGAGTCGTGCGGTGCATAGAGTAGTAGATAAGAGAACAACTTCTAAACCCAAACCCCATCACTCTCTATAACAGCACCATGTTCATTTCCTTCATGGTCTTTATCATAATCTCTAAGTATGTGTTTTGTTGCTGCCTTGTTTGATGTCTGTCTCCTCCAGTAGAACACAAGCTCTCTACAGGCAGGAATCCAGAGCAGTATGTGATCCACACAATAAACTCCTAGTTGGTTAGTAATTATCATCTTCCTGCTATCCCACCGCAAGACATACTCATTCCTACCTCTACATCTCTGCTCAAGCTGCTCCTTCACTTCAAAATCCACCACCTCTCATCTTTATGGCAATCCAAAATCTTCCTTGAAGGGCCACCTCAAGCCTCACTGCTTCTATGAAATTATTTTCTTAACCTTTTTTAAAATCGCCCTTTTGCCAGGCAGTTCTTCACTATGAAACAAATTGTCTGCAGCCCATGGCCACACTCTCTCACATCCTCAGTCAGCATAGAGGGGGAGGATGGTTTGGTAGGTTTCCACTGTCCTCCTAAACCCCATGTAGTTAGTCCTCAGTCCAGTATTCTGTGAGCATTCCCTAATGAGAGACTTGTGCAAAGAATAGGAGAATATGTCCTAGAATAGGAGAATCATAATTTTAAAACCCTAAAATACCCAGGGTGAAAGGAGATGCTAGGCCCAAGACTTACTCTGCAACTTTGTCATTTGCTGACATTTACTTCCTTCTTGGTTATCTCACCACACACACATTTATTAGCCACGGGATATGGGAAACAAAGAATCCCCCAAAGGAACTAATTCATTCTTTCTAAGAACTTGGGAGGGAGCTAAGTGCCACTCTTAATAGTCAGATGTCCTGCAGGAAGAGTCTCCTGGGAATTAGAATCTCCCCTGATGTGGCCATCCCCCCATCTCCTTGGATTCCCTTGTCTCTATATCAGAGCTTCAGCCATCTCAACAACCAATTCTCTGCAGATAGTAAGTAGGTATTCTACAAGTCAATTCAATTCTGACACTAACTACCAAGGATTAGAACAGACCCACAGATTAAGGACCCAATCCCATAAAACTGCCCTCCCCTACTTTAGACACCAATCACGTGTGGATTCCCATAAAGAAGATGTGATATATATATAAATATATATAAAATATAAATATATTTGTAAATATATTTAAAACATAAATATATATAAAAATATAAATATATTTATATTTTATTTAATATATGATTATATATCACATCTGATATGATATATATCATATCATATATCTGATATGATATATATCACATAATATTCCATTATATAAGCATTCCACTATATATATTATATATATATATATATATTCCATTACTCAGCCATCAAAAAGAATGAAATCTTGCCATTTGCGATGACATTGATGGAGCTAGGGTATATCATGCTAAGCGAAATAAGTCAGTCAAAGCAAGACAAATATATCATTTCACTCATATGTGCAATTTAGGAAAAAAAACAGATGAATATAGGGGAACGGGAAAGAAAAAAGAAGGAAGCAAGCCATAAGAGATTCTTAATGATAGAGAACAAACTGAGGGTTGATGGAGAGAGGTAGGCAGAGGATGGGCTAGATGGGTGATAGGTACCAACCAGGGTACTTATTTTAATGAATCACTGAATTTTACTCCTGAAACCAAGATTATACTGTATGTAAACTAACTAGATTTTAAATAAAAATTTGGAAGAAAAGAAACCAAAAACAATCCAAATAATTATAACAAAGAAATTTTATATATGCAAACAATAAAGAAATGCTGTTAACTTCCTAGGGTGTTTTGTAAAATACAAATTTGTTTTTTGCATTAAAAAAAAAAGTGTGGATTTCCAGATTACTCGCACTTCTCTCCAGTTTGGCTATAAATCAAGAGTTCCCACCTATCTTCAAGTATATAACTTGCTAGAACAGAACTGAGCTCACAGAACTCAGGAAGTCACTTTACTTATATTCACCAGTTTATTATAAAGGATCCAACTCAAGGATGGCCCATTAAAAGAGATGCATAGGGCAAGGTATGCTGGGAGGTGGAGCATGGAGCTTCCATATAGGCACACCCCTCTCCCAGCACCTCTCTGTGTCCACCAGCCCAGAAGCTTATCAAATAGCATTGTTCAAGAGCTTTTATAGATTTTTAATCTCCAGCTTCCCCACCTTCCTGTAGGTCAGTGGGTGGGGGTGAACGTTCCACTTGGTCTTTCTAGTAACCAGACCAGCCTTAAGTCATCTCATTAGCTTAAACTCAGGTCTGATCAAAGATGCTCATTACAAATAACAAAAACACCCCTCCTGTCATTCGGGAAATTCCAAGGCTTTAGGAGCTCTGTGTCAGGAACCAGGAATGAAGACCAAATATATTTGCATTACACTACCATAGCCAAATGTGATAAAGGTAGATGTTTTGACTTAGATAAGTTGGGGAGCCCTCTAAAGAATTATCGTGCTTTTTCTTTTCCAATAATGACAGCTATATCACTCTCTTTTCCATCTTGCCCTGGCTACCAGGAAGCACCACATAAAACCTGTCACTTCATCACACAATTGTGTTAACCTATATGATTGGCAATATTTGCTCCCTCTTGTCTCAATCATGATTTTCTCTTTTTATTCTATTCCCATAATCTTAGTATACATGGTCACCTTATATTCTCCCTGAAAAGAGAAGTGATATAAATAAACTGATAACTTAGCCATAAGACCATTGTCTAAAGAGGAATTAATAAAATGAACCTCCAGATGGAGCCTGCTGACTTAAGCTGATGAACTTTCCCAAAGCAAAGTATACAAATCCTCACGAAGTCAAGTCCTTACCCAGTGTTCAGAGTCAAGAGGACACAGCAAAGAACTCTACTCAGTGTTGACATGGTGTGCCCTCAGTGTAAACGTAATCAGAGGATTAACCATGACTGGGGGTGGGGGTGGCAATGATACTGAGTATAGAAGAGGAGAAGGTTATCAGCAGGCCTGGGAATATCGACCAGCCTGAAATAATGGTAGGTTCCTGCAGGCAAAAACTTCATGAAGTGGGATTTCAGATGGGCCTGTTCTGTTTTGAGGTGGGAGCTTCTTAAGGACATTAACTGGGTACTACTTATTTATTTCTGACTTCTCATCTCCTAGCACAGTGCCTGGCACAGCCTAAACACTCAGTAAAGTATTTCTTCTCTCTTAACACTATTCTTTGTTTCCCTTCCAATTCTGAGGCATAGAGCTAGGAACACTGGGGGTGATATCCAGTTTGTTCCCATGGGAGGAAAGAACTGTGGGCTGGGAATCAGGAGACCAGGGCTCTGGGCCCCACCACTGAGGAGTTGTGTGATGGCATCAAGCAAAAGAGTAGTGGTTGGTGGATGCAGCTTAAGTCAGACTGTCTGTATTTGAACATTGGCTCCTCTTCTTGCGGTGTCTTCAGGTAGTCATTTAACCTCTCTGTGTCTCCTATCTCTTCTTCTGTAAAAGGAGGGTGAACACCTAGAAGATGTTGTGAGGATTAAATGAATTTCCTTAAATGAAATATTTAGAATATTCCCTAGCACATACTAAACATTTGCCATAGCTTTTATTATCTTTAATAGTCACAATGTCTCTAGGCCTTAATTTTTATCTCTCTCCAGAGTCAGGTTTGAACTGGATAATAGATGTCAAATATGCCACCCTTTCTCATTCCCTACCCATGACAGACATCACTAATTGATCACAGCACTCTCCTACTGGGTCCAGTTAGAGCCTTAAAATTTTTCCCAGGGCAATCCTCCAGGCAGCCACCTCTAGTGTTTCAGAGTTAACACAAGAAATGAAATGTATTTGCTATCCCAGTAAGAGGTTATCTCACAGATTCTATGATTCTTAATGAACAGATGTGAGAAACGGGTGAGGAGGTCATGGGGGGGGGGGGGGGAAGGAGTCTGTATGAGAACTTTAGTACCATTCCAGGCACCACCCTTGATCAACCGACCCTACCAGACACACAGCTTTGAGACCTTGCTATTCCTCAGCTTCCCCTGGGACAATGACAACTGTTTTCTCCCTGTGCAGTGTCACTGCAGTGATAAAATGGTGTGTGGCTAATTGGTGGGTAGGCCACAAACAGAGCAGCCCTGCATGTGATTTCAGACTGCCAGAGGCTGTAAATTATTTAACATGATAACCAAAAGATTATAGTGATGTATAGAAGTTTCAGGGAGACAAGAGGCTAGCTTTGAAACCAGGCTAGTCAAATACGTGTGTAAAAATGAAGAACATACTTTGGGCCAAGATACAAAGGGGTAGCTAAAGCTCATACCTGGGAGACAGGCTTTCGGTTCTCATTCACTGGGATCTTCAATTTGCCTGTGAGTATAATAAACTGCTACACAAAGTTAATTCTTAGTTAGCCAAGAAAATCCAGGATAATACAAAATAATATGTACCATGTGGATTAAACAACCCAGCTGAAAGGCCTTGCCATCAGGCCAGAGCCCCATGCTGACTTCCCTTTCTCCATTAATGGCCCCAGGGTTCTGTTACCCTAAAGTCTTCTTTGGCTCTTTCCTCTCCCTCTGAGTTTTTATCCCATCAACGTATCCTAGTGAAGGCCTTCCCACCCTCCTTTTCTTTCCATCTCATTGCCACTGCCCTCATTTGGATTTGAATCATCATGGCAGCCCCAGGGCTCTGACTTCCTGGCTCTGAGTCTTCCAGCACATGGCCCCATTTTCTAGGTTTTTCAAGAAAAGTGCTAATCAAAGCACTTCTCCACTCAAAACCTTCATGACTCCCCTTGTCAAATGAAGCTTGGCATTTAAGTTATAGAATGCAGGTCCACTCACTTTCAGGCCCCTCCACAAGCAGTCTACATGGTGTCCCTGTGACACCCTCTCTCCTCTTAGAGGCTTTGCGTGGCTGTCCCCCCACCTTAATGGCCTTTCTCATAGAGTCTTCAGGCCAGGCCAGGGTGACTCCTTTGAGATGTTTAAATATTCTGATTAGCACTCCCTTGAGATCCAAAACATGACACTGTTCCTTGGGCAATGGGAGCACTGTGCATCCCCTCTGAAAGACTGCAAGCCTCCTGCCTCCTAGTAACCCCTAGCCTGTGCTACCAATCACTCGTGGCAAGAGCTCCTCCAGCCTTGACCCCAACTCTGATCTTGACTTGGTAGCCATGGCAATTCTGTTAGCCAGTGCTGTTGGGAGAGCTGGAGTGTGATGGAGAAGGGACTAGCAAAGGGGTCATAGGCAAAAATCTCTTTAGAATCCTCTCATCTTTCTTTATCTCCTATCTTTAGTGTTTTCCAATATTCCACTTAAGGCCTTTGAAGTCAAAGCCACAATATTCTGAAGGGTTCCAAGTCACTTGTTTTCCTCCAAACAAATTCCAGACAACTAGATGTAGGCTAAACCATAGACCTCATCTCCTTTTAACTCCTATCCTATAAATCTAAGGTAGAGAGGGTCATTCTGACACATCCTCAGTTGGAAATCAAACCCTCACCACCTCCACTTTATGCACCTCCAGGATGGGACTGCTTTGGCTGCTCTGCACCCCTTCTGCCCATCTGCTGGGATGGCATGGTGCCCACTCACAAGTTGGTTGGAGCCTACGGAGGTGCCAGGCAACAATGTGTTTTGATGGGCAGCCTGCAGAAGGTGGCAATTGCCATCTCTTGTGAGTGAAGGCCATAAGCAGTGCCAGCCCTGGCATGCCAGGTCTCTGTACACTTGTTCACACCTGTTGACTCACTAGTGCCAAGAAAAGCATACTTGAGCTAGGAACAGGGTAGGGAGAGAGGACATCCTCAGAACACCAGGCTCTTTGGGTTTCCTTGTGAAGCCAGAAAGGACCTAGAGAAGTCAGAACCACACATGTATCTGGCACTGTAATTTGTCCTCTAACACTGGTTTGTGCTCATGAAGGAGAAAAGTACCCAGCTGGGAGACTGTAGCACATAGTCCAACATGGATACAAGTCTGAGTTCTAAGCCAGAGATGAGAGACGAAGAGAAGGCCAGGATAAGTTTAGCCTTAATATGCTTTGAACCCTTATAAAATATGCCTAATCCACCTGGAGACCTCCACTTCCTCGCTCCTCCTCTGGTCCTGGAGAATTACTGTGTTCTAGCTAGGACATGAGCCCAGCTCTAGAGTCAGAGAGGTCTGGCTCTGTAGCACAGCTCTACTAACTGACCGGTGATCTTGAGCAAGTCACTGCCTTTGCCTGAGCCTCAGGTTTCTCATCTCCACAATGGGTGTAACCACATCTACCTCCTTGGATTGATATGAGAACGAAATATAGGACAACATAAGTAAAGTGCCCACTGTGGTATCTAACACACAGTAGGCTCCCATGAAATTACAGTGTCCTTCTTTTGCCCTGCTGTTCCCTGTCTTCCTTCATTCTTTATTCCAAAAAAGAAAGGTGCTTCAGGAGCTAAATGGTATCACAGATGTCCATCTAGGAACAAGTCACTGGGACAGAGTAGCAGAAGACGTTCCAGGATAAACACAATGGGAGAGAAAAGGGAAAGGGAAAGGATGGAGATAGGAGAGGAGGAAACAGGGTTCTTTTCACAAAGGTCCCTTCCATCTCTGAGCTCTCATGTCAACACTCCATTCCAATTAACAGCACAAGATCTGGGCTCCATCCCCACCTCCACTTATCAATATCTTCCCACTCTTTCATTCCAACTCCTCCACAATGCCTGCTCAGACAAACAAAAACCAGGAAGGAAAGTACATCGTGAAATCACATTATCTAAAGGCCCTTATATACAAGATGTTTTTCCACCAAGACCTTGAAATTCTCTTGTTCCCTCTTCTGTGGTGCCTGCAATGTGCCCATGGCAGTGTGGAGCAGAATGAGGGTGACATGGGCGCGAGTCCTGCCCTCCTGGTTCACAGTGCAGGAGACAGAAAGAGCTCAAATAACCTTAGACTAAAGAACCTAACCAAGATGTATGCAAATAGCTCTGGGAAAATATGGATTTAATTTCTCTCTGTTCTCCATGTTTGGCTGGTGGTATTGTGCTACCCACCTGCCATAAGGCCTTTGAGAGTAGAACCCACATGTACTCCAGTATGGGGCCATCACAGAAAGTCTTACTGACCCTTACTTACTGTTTGCATCAGAAAATATGAGAAGCCATGAGGAGTTTATTTTGGTGGCTGGTATGACCCCACTAGTTTCATGGCTCTACTTTAAGGGTGGCCCATTGGATTTAAAGTTGAGTGACATACTCAGGGATAGACCTGGATGCTGGAACATCATGGGTAGGAACAGGATCTTGAATCTGTAGCTGAGAGGCTGTTCAGATCTGCCAGAGATCTCCAATGGATTTCTCAAGGAACCACCCTAAGTTTTGGATGACAGAAATAAAGGTGAAAAGGAAGAAAAGCAAATTATTGGAAGAGAATACAGAGGCAAAATGCCACCTGCTTTCCAAGGCAGGGGAATTGGGTAAAAAGGGGAGATGGGATCGGCCAAAGCATGAGAATGGAAGAGTAAGTCTTAGAAGTGAAAGAAAATTCCTAGAGGAGCTGATCTGGGGTACCTTGGGGCTTTCAGTAGAGTGTAGGCCCCTAAAGCTCCAAGGAAGACAAAGGGTGCTTGAACAAAGAAGACCAGATGGACTGTCCAGTCCTGAGCAAAATCTAGCTTCCATGTCCCCAGGAGACTCAGAGGAGAATTGACCCATCAGAAACCAAATCAATTCAATTCACGAATTCAATATATTCCTCCTGTGAGTATCTTTCCAGGGATCAATAGTGAGCTAAAACAGAGTCCCCACCCTCAGAGAGCTTAAAGCAAGCACTGGAGTCAAGAAACTTGCATTCAGGCTAGTACCCACAAGACAAGAAATAACAAGTGCCCGCAAAGATGTAGAGGAGAGGGAACCCTCCTGCTCTGTTAGCATGAATTCAAACTTTCAGCCACTGTGGAAAACAGTATGGAGTTTCCTCAAAATATTAGAAATGGAAATGCCATGTGATCCAGTAATTTCATTCCTGGGTATTTATCTGAAGAAAATGAAAACACTAATTCAAAAGGCTATATGCACCCCTAGGCTTATTGCAGCATTATTTATGATAGCCAAGATATGGAAGCACCTTAAGTGTCCATCCATAGATGATGTGGTATACATATGCAATGGAATATTACTCACCCATAAAAAAGAATTAAATCCTTGCCATTTGAAGCAACACAGACAGACCTAGAGGGTATTATGCTAAGTGAAATAAGTCAGAGAAAGACAAATACCATACAAGTTTGCTTCTATGTGGAATCTGAAAAAACAAAACAAAATAAAACAAAAGAGAAATAGATTCAAAAATATAGAGAACGAACTGATCCCTTGAGGGGAGGGAGATTGGGGAGGCAGGGAATGAACAAAATAAGTGAAGGAGATAAAGACGTACAAATTTCCAGTTATAAAATAAATAAGTCACAGGGATATAAAATATAGCATAGGGAATATAGTCAATGATATTGTAGTAACTTGGTATGGTGACAGATGGTAACTACACTTATTGTGATAAGCATTTCATGATGTATATCATTGTCAAATCATTGTGTTGTACACCTGAAACCAATATAATATTCTTTATCAGCCATACTTCAATTAAAAAAAAAAAGGAGATCTGCATTAAGAGCCTACCAACTCCATGGAGGAGCTGGGTGAGCCTGAACATGTTACGTCAGCTCAGTTTTTCCATCTGTACAATGGGAGTCAAAAGTAATGCCGAATTCAAAGTGGTATTGTGAGAATTAAATCATGTTGCCTGTGAAAAACTCAGCAGTATGGCTGGAACACAGGCTGGATGAATATTGGCTGACATTATTGTTGTCACTGTTTTGCTTATCATGATCTTGATTATCATTAGTTTCAAAGTTTAGCTGGGGAGACAGAGATTAATCAAATGCAAGCACAGAAAATGTCATTTTGAACTATGATAAGTAAGTAGTAAGTACAGAGACCGCTTACAGTGTCTTGAGATTGAACCCGGGGGCCCTGAACTAGCCATTCGGATCAGCAAGAGCCTCCATGAGGATGGCCTGAAGGCTGAAAATGGAGAGCCACTTGGGCCTTAAGTGTGGCAAAAGGAGCAAGGGAATGTGCGTGGGGCTGAGGCTAGGGTTCCAGGCAGTGGAGACCACTTATGTAAAGTCCCTGTGACAAATCCAAAGTCAGGGCTAGGGGCACCTTGGTGACTCAGAGGATTAAGACTCTGCCTTTGGCTCAGGTCATGATCCCAGAGTCCTGGGATCCAGTCGCTGTGGGACTCCCTGTACCTCCAGGAGTCTGCTTCTCCCTCTGCCCCTCCCCTTACTCATTCTCTCTCTCTCTCAAATAAAAATTAATAAAATCTTTTTTAAAAATAGTAGTGCTTCTAAAAACCATAAAACACAAAATTTTACTAGCAGCTAATCTCCCACACAATTGTAGCTCCCAAAGAGCATAAGATGAAAACAGAAGGAGGTTAGAAAAGGCTGAACTGCAGACCATAAGACGACAGGGGCAAGGTTGAGAAAAGACTAGCCCCCAGCACAGCTCGGCCCAGGTCTGCAGGTCTCCAGCCACCTCCATGCCAGCAGACCCCAGGCACACTGCCAGGCCTGGGAGAAAGGAGAACTAACTGTCCCTTACCCTCCCTGCTCTGCCTCATCACCCGGGGAGCAGAACCCCCTCCTGCCCCAGGCCAGTTGGCTCCACAGTGCTCCCACTTCTGTCTGCCAGGGTCACACAGGCCTCATCCCCCTGGTCCACCACTTGCCTCCCGGAAAGCTGACCTCAGCCCCAGCCCGACGGTACCAGTCTGACTCAGTAGATCCACTAACCTCCCTTCTGAGAATAGATACACTCTTTGTATCCATGATCCAGTGGGAAGGTCTGGGCTTAGAATCTCAAAGACTGAAGTATAAATCCCATCTCTACAGCTTCCTGTGAGGCAGCTTCGGTCTCCTCATCTGTCAAATGGGACTAATGTCACAGACAGGACTATCACAAGAAGATGAAGGTCAATAAACCCTGTTGACCACCAATAAAGAGTCAATAGCATGACTACTATTGTGAAACTGATCTACACTGGACAAAGAGAATCAATCACTTTGGGGTGACAGAGCTAACCACCTCCATTGAGCCTCTTACAATTACCACCTGCCAAATCTGCTCCTACATTGCTTACTAGGTGGCCTCAGGCAGATTATTTAGCTGTTTTCTACCTAAATTTCTTCATCCACAAAACGTGAATAATAATAAGTCCTACCTTGTAAGATTATGAGGATTATAGAGATTAATATCTATAAAATGCCTGGCACTTGGTAAATATTTACCAGGAGAATGATTATTATTGTAACTTGGGCTATAAAAATATTCTTCTGGCTGTTACGGGGGCATAGTAAAAACAGAGAGACCAATGAGATGTGTATTGGGATAAACCAGGCAAGAGGTAGTGGCTTGGACCAAAGTGGCAAGAGGAGTGGAGAGAAGTGCTTGGGTTCTGGACATAGTTTGAAGGTAGAGGTACAGTATTTACTGGAAGATCGCTGTGGGGTTGTGCAAGAAAGTAGTCAAGGACGAAGTGCAAGGCTTAGCAACTGGAAGAATGGGGTTATTTACTAAAAGTAAAGCAGGTATAAGGAAGAAATGAGGAGACCCTAACTACAGGTGCAACTAGTCATCCAGCTGGAGATGTCAAACAGGCAGCTAGCTGGGGAAGTCTGGAGTTGAGAGAGGAGTATACAGGCTGGGGATAGAAACTCATATTTAAAGCCAGGAGACCTTGCTGAAATTATTGGAGACTAGATAAAGAGAAAAGATCAAAGACTGAGCCCTGGGACTCTCCCAAAGCTTAGAGGTCAGAGGTGAACAGAAACTCATCAAGAAAACCAAACAGGGGATCCCTGGGTGGCACAATGGTTTGGCGCCTGCCTGTGGCCCAGGGCGCGATCCTGGAGACCTGGGATCGAATCCCACGTCGGGGTCCCTGCATGGAGCCTGCTTCTCCCTCTGCCTGTGTCTCTGCCTCTCTCTCTTTCTCTCTCTCTCTCTCTGTGACTATCATGAATAAATAAATAAAATCTTTAAAAAAAAAGAAGAAAGAAGAAAGAAAGAAAGAAAGAAAGAAAGAAAGAAAGAAAGAAAGAAAGAAAGAAAGAAAGAAAGAAAGAAAACCAAACAGGAGCAGCCTAGATGGCGGGAGGAGAAAGAGAGAAAATGTCTCAGGCTACAAGTAAAGCAAGGGTTTCCTGGGAAAGGGAGCAGTTGATCAGCTGTGCTAAATACAGGGATCCTGGTGGGGTAAGATGGAGCTGGGGATGGACGTTTTGTTTGGCAATGTGGGGCCACCGGTTACCTAGAAAGGGTCTTCTTCGGTGGAGTGGTGGGTGTAAGCCTAGATAGAAAAGGTTAAGCCAAGAAAAAACAAGAGCACATGAAATGGAAACTGCAAGTATGGAAGACTTTTTTTTTTTAACTCAAGTATAGCTGACACACTGTTACATTAGTTTCAGGTGTACAACATAGTGTTTGGACAACTATATGCTCACCGCAGATGTAGCTACCATCTGTCACCATACAGCGCTATTACAATGCCATTGACTATATTCCCCATGCTGTGCCTTTTATTCCCATGACTTACTCATTCCATAACTGGAAGCCTCTACCTCCCGCTCCTCTTCCCCTATTTTTGCCCAACCCCCACTACCCTCCCCTCTGGCAACCCCCAGTTCGTTCTCTGTATTTATGAGTCTGTTTCTACTTCTGTTTCTCTGTTTGTTTTGCTGTTTAGATTCCACATGTAAGTGAAGTCATACGGTATGAGTCTTTCTCTGTCTGACTGATTTCACTTAGCATAATACCCTCTATGTCCGACTACATCGCAAATGGCAAGATTTCCTTCTCCTTTGTGGCTAATATTCCATTGCATATGGAATATGAGCAACTTCTTTAGGGAATGCTGCTGGTAGTGGAGAGGAAAGGGATGGGGTCATCCCAGAGGGAGATGTGGCGTCCAGGGAATATTATAGTGTGCTGCTTTTTTTTTTTTCTTTTTAAATGGAAGGTATTATGGCATGTTTGATTGCTGGATAAAGTAGTCTAGTTGAGAAGGGAAATTGCAAGAGACAGAAAGGATGTCTCTAGGAGTGATGGCCTAAAGCAACCAAGAGAGGAGGGTGCAGATGACCTGGGGCAAAAGCAGAGGAATTGAAAGGTGTGATAGTCCAAGTGTATATAATCTTCTGCTTGCATGATTTTCTCGGTGACATATGACTCATCACCAGAGAGTCCAGAGAGGATGTTGGAAGGTGGAGAGATAAGAGCATGGGTGACCTTGTCCTCTAGGAGACAGGAAACGTCAGGGATGAGGGACATGTAGGACTATAGGATTGCTGGGAGCACCGAGAGCCTGCTGGAGCTTGGTCAGTTGTGAACTTCAGGTAAGGCAGTCAGTATGGTCCTGTCTCCCTCCAGTAAGGTTTGGCTGTCTATGTGATGCATAGGAGGGGAGGACAGTTGAATTAATCCTGGGGCTGGGATTTTGCCAGGCAAGCATGATGGGGGCTGGGGAGAGACAGGGATGAGGAAGATGTGTCCAAGAATGAAACCTATGAGAAAGAATGAAAGCCTGAGAACAGTCCTGACACAGCAGTCCAAAATCCTAATTCAAACACTAAACCATGAGAACCTAACCTAGTCACCTCTGCTCCCTGTGCCTCGATTTCTCACTAATAAAATGGGGATTATAACCCACTTCATAGGACAGTTAATAACAGTGATAGGATGGAAATGAAGGTAATTTATGAAATTGAAATAAGGCATCATTTATAAGCCAAACTCTCCTCCAAACCAAGCCCAGTTTGAGTTACTAATTGTTCCTGAAAACAATAAAAATTCCATTTCTTTTAAAACTGAACTTTAGCATTAAAAATGTTTCCTTAATTTATACCAGTAGTCCTTCTGAATGACACAGTGAGGTTTTCTGGTACCTACCTACCTCATTTGATCATTTAACTGATGCCCACTCACCAAAAAGAAATACTTATAGGCAAGCCATCAGGGAGGGGGGAGGATGCTCTAAAGATGAATAAGACTTGGTCCCAAAATGTAAGAAGCTCAAAATCTTCTGAATATCTTGGAAGTCCACAATGGTAAAGCTCCTAGAGGTCTGGAGCGATGTCTCTTTAACTTGCTTTGCCTGGTGACTACCACTCCACAATGCAGAAGAGATAAATACCTCATAGAAAGGTCAGGCTGCTCCTGCTGATCCTTCCAAACAGCAGTGTTTTACAACTTATGAATCACATCACATTGTGGTCTTGTTTATTTTGCAATAAGCTACAAAGGCACAGAGTGATGATGCCTGTCCTACTTTACAGAACAGGGAGACTGAGGCTTGTCCAGGCACCCAGAGCCAGTAAGTGACAAAGTTTTCTTCCCAGACCTACTGACTTCCCAGTAATTCAAGAGACTCATGGCCACCTGGAACCAGAACCCAGACTTCAGGCGCACAAGCAGTGGGTAGAGATGACACACTCAAAGAGTAGTAGCACAGCACTAAGGGAGCCACATGCTTTATAGGAGGAGGTGGAGAGTGCTCCATAGAAACAGAGCATGATTCTCAGAACACTCCCTTTCTGCAAATCATGCCTTATGGCTTAGCCTCACTCCCCTCTGATGTCCTCTTGACCTCTGGGGAAAGACTAGCAAGAGCACTGTACCCAAGTTGAGAAACTTGAATCCTCATTCTGCTTCTATCACTCACTGTAGTGTTTTCCTCCTTCTATGCCTCAGGAGCTTCATTTGCAGTATAAGGAGGTTGGCTTGACACTTGATGCCATCCCCAAACCCCTCCTGCCTTGACTCCATGGGTCATCTGTGCCTGCTCCCCCAGGATCCCACAGACTTCTGCCCTGGGTGCTCTCAACAGCCTCATAACTGAGAAGCATGAACAACAGAGAAACTACAGTAGCTCTGGTTTACCAAAGTGATGAAGGAAATAACTTTGGGTACTGATTGCCCGTTAGTCCTTTAGAAGATCTCTGGAAAATACACTGGTGTTAGGGATAATTAAAGCAAAGCACTCATTCATTCAAATTATTATGTACAGGAACACTTGACTATGGGTCAGGCACTGGAAGTAAGCATTAGAACCACATCAATGAGTGAAACCAGGCACAGTTTTTGCTTTTCCAGAGCTTGTGGTCTACTAAAAGACCGGCATTAATCAGTCAGTCAACTACAGAAATATGTGTAAAGTGACAACTATAGTAAGTGTAATAAATGGGAAGCACACAGTGCTTTGGGAGTATATAGTGGGGGGGGGGGGTTAATCTATTTGGGGAGATCAGGGCTGACTTCTCTGAGGAAGTGACAACTGTCTGCTATGCAAAGGAGATAGCAAGGCAAAAGAAAGAGTGTTTTAAATGAGAAGAATGGAATGTGCGGTCTCCATGAAGGGAAGAAGCATGACAAATTCATGGTCTAAGAGAGGCCGGGCAAAAGGAATTACTGACAGCCAGGGAGAACATGATGCAGGGTGGGACTAGAAAATGTTTAATGTGTGCCTTTTTTGACCTAGGAATTGCAGCTCTAAGAATTGGTCCTAAAAATCCTTGCTCAAGCCCACAAAGATGTTATACACACACACATACACACACATAATTAATCTTGGTACATAATCTTGGTACAACAATGAGTACCATTGAGCTGTTAAAGGAAAAAGAGTTAGATTTACATGTACTAATATGGGAAGATAAAGTACTAAATGAAAACAGTAAACTGCAGAATATACAAAGATAATTTACTTCTTAAAATGTATATTCATATTATATCATGCGTATATAATACACAATTCACTAAGCAAGAAATGAACCCAAGATTATATACATCAAATTGTTAACAATGATTACCTCTAAGGAATAGGAATGCAGAAGGATTTTATTTTGTCTTGTTACGTGTCTGTCTTGCTTGAGTTTTTTTTTTTTATAATCAGAATATTTTATAATCAGTAACTATTTCTTGGACCAAAAAATGCCATATTGTGTTTTTTAACAAGAGAGCATACCCACCCATCTCCTTGAAATCCCCCAGTAAACCCATGGCCTAAATTAATCTGAGGTTTGTGTGACCTTGGAGCAACTAAATCACCATTCTAAATCATCCCTCACCTCCTACCTGTTTTCCCTCTTGTTTTATCTTCTCTTGGGTTTAGTGGAGAAGAAAAGTGAGTTGGGTCACATTTGATTAAAAAGAAGGAAGAAACTAAAGAAAGG
This sequence comes from Canis lupus baileyi, assembly GCF_048164855.1. Taxonomy (NCBI): domain Eukaryota; kingdom Metazoa; phylum Chordata; class Mammalia; order Carnivora; family Canidae; genus Canis; species Canis lupus. The sequence continues at coordinate 69,914,937 of NC_132843.1, forward strand.
AAAGGAGAGTGGGTGGAAAGGAAGAAAGGAAAGAGAAAAGGAGCCCTTCTATCCCTCTCCTCACCACATGTCTCTCCAAGAGTCACAGAGCAAGAGTCATTAGGAATGAGAAAGAAGAAATGCCACCAGGTGTAAGGGTACATATTCCAATGAGACTGGCAAAACAGCACAGGGTTGGGACACAGAATGGCAAGAACCACAGCAATGATCATCCCCACCATCAGGTGCAGACTCTTTGGTCGGATCCTCACTACCTTATCTCAAGGTAAGGATTTTACGTACATTAGCACCTTAATTCTGCATTTAAAAACCAGTAACTTCTCTCAGCATCTGTTTTCTCATCTGTATCATGAGGAAAGCTTGCTAGCTTGCAGGGCTCTTTGAGGATCAAGTGAGACCCCACATAAATAAAAGTATTATTTGTTCTATAATTGATATTATTGTCACTCCAGCTACTGAGCCAGAACAGAGAATGCTCACTAGCATGAAGTGCAATAATCCTGGTATCCAGTGGTTACCATGTGGTTGCTCTTTAGATCTGCTGAAAAAAAAAATGGTGAATGTGGAAATAATTTTAGTCCCATTCACAGATTTTTAAATGACTGACTGTATGCTGGGGAGAGGATTTGGCCATGGGGAGGGGTGGTCGCTAATACCACGCAGCTGCTATGGCTGTGAAAATTTAACCTCAAGCAGCCTAAACATTCATTTTACAATGTACACTGCTGATTACTTAATTATGTCTAAAATATAAGTCAGACACACTACAAACCCCAGGGAGTAAATTACACAGATCTATGAAACAACATCTATGCACTCATTCTGGTCTCACATTTCTGAATTATCTCTTCCCCCCCAGTGAATTTGAAAAATTTCCTCCTTCTCTGTAAAACGTATGGCTATTGCAAACAAATGATCTTTTTTTTTTTCAGTGCTATAAGATTGGTGTAGGAGAGCCTATCTTCAACCTAACATTTCGGACACTTACCAACAGGTTCTTATCTTTATGTATATTTGAACTAGGAGATCTACATATGCTTGATCTCAGCATGAACCTCCGTATGACCTGATTTTGTTACCATGGTCACCAATTAGATGAGTCTTGTTGACTGCAGAACAACAGTCAAAGGATTTCTATTAAGTTCCAGGGCAGAATAACAGTCATATTTTGTGAACACACTTTATAGATTATTTTTCCCATTTGCTTGCCCCAAGGTCTGCCTCCCTCTATCTGCTGAGAATGCAGTTGTTATATAAAATTCAAAGAAAATGCTTCCTGGGGCCAGTAATTAAATTTTCTTATAAAATAGATGGATCAGCTGGGACTCCCAGTCCCCTCTTCTCTTTCTGGGATATATCAATGTAGGTCCTACTCAGAACTTAGCTATAACCATCTTTCCCTAAAATAACTTCACCCCCACTCCATGGTCTCACACAGGAACATGTATATGAAAATACACCACACCCTGTACTGATTATCAGCCATCCTATAGATGCAAAACACTTAAGTGTATTTTTGAAAGGTTCAGCTAGGTGACATTCTTCATATAATCATTCCAGCCAACAAGTGTGGTCCAGTGATTCAACAACCTCACAAAAACCATGCCTGATAATTTATAAATGTTGACATTAACAGGTAATATGTAGGTACTGAATGTTTTATGAGTGTATCAGTTTCCAGTGGCTGCCATAACAAATTAACACAAACTTGGTGACTTAAAACAACAGAAATTAATTTTCTCATAGCCTGGAGGTCAAAAGTCTGAAAGCAAGCTGCCAGCAGGTTAGTGCTCCCTCCAAAGTCTCTAGGGGAGAATCCTTCCCTGTATCTTCTAGCTTCTGGTGGCTCAGCCATGTCTTGGTTTGCAGTTGTATGACTGCAGTAGAGCTCTTAACACAGTCTCCATCTTAACTCAGTCTCCTGGTCTGTGTCTGTGTCTTTGCCTCCTCTGTCTCTTATGAAAATACTTGTTATTGGATTTAGAGCTCACTAGATCATCCAGGATCACTTCATCTTTAGAACCTTAATTACAACGGCAAAGACTCTTTTCCCAAATAAAGTCACATTCACAGGTTCTGGGAATTAAGATGTGGACACATCTTTTGGGGCGCCATGATGCAACTCACTATAATGACATGCTTTCCTGAAGGTTATATGAAATTGAGCTTAGAATTTTTATATGTGTAATGTCAGATCCTTGTCACTAATTTGGAACTTGATACAATGCCAAAGACTATTTACAAGAATATATACTTCCCTCAGTATTTATTAATCAAAGGTTAGAAGTTTGAGTTTAAATTGGTGATTTGGGTATAAGAACACTGAGAAGTCTTATAAAATCCTAATGAGGGGCGCCTGGTGGCTCAACGGTTAAGTGTCTGCTTTGGCGCAGGGTGTGATCTCAGAGTCCTGGGATCGAGTCCCACATTGGGCTCCCTGCATGGAGTCTGCTTCTCCCTCTGCCTATGTCTCTGCCTCTCTCTCTCTGTCTCTCATGAATAAATAAATAAAATATTTTTTTAAATCCTAATCTTAGGATTTTTCAAAATGGTTCTAATATCAAAATAAACTCCAAACACCAAAGGCATTCTGAGGATGGTAAAGAGACAGAAGAAGGACTGGAGTATATAAGACCATTGAAACAGGTCAAAAATGACCAGGTAGGGGAGAACTAATAAAATAGGTGAAAATTATCAACAAGCCATGAGCAACATGGAAGATATGGCACTGGCAATATCTGTGAGCACTTCAGGGCAAGAGATCAGGAGCAGGGGCCATCACAGAAGCTGTTCTGTTTTGTTATTGTTTTTTATTTATTCATGAGAGACACACAGAGAGAGGCAGAGACATAGACAGAGGGGGAAGAGGGCTCTCTGTGGGGAGCCTGATGTGGGACTTGATCTCAGGACCCCAAGATCCCAACCTGAGCCAAAGGCAGACGCTCAACCGCTAAGCCACCCAGGTACCCTAGTGTAGACTGTTTAAAACAAGCAATCTCCTTTGAATCCACAGAAGCTGTTTTGTTGATAGCTGTGAGGATGGTTGGACTGTGCGTGTTGTATTCATGAAGCTACTCATCGGCATTACTTTGCGTCATTGTGCCTTTGCCATGCATGCACTTGTAGGTTATTTCGTTCTTGTAATGCTTGCTTTTGACCGTGTAGCTTCATGTTTCAAGCTATTTCAAGCGTAAATGCATTCCTCCTCGCACATGCCACAGAGTCTGGAGTGGAAAGTTTGAGGGTTTCTTATTTGTTTTGTTTTTTAAGCTCCTACTAAAGCAACACATTATAAATGGGGTGCAAATTAAGGTTTGTACTCTTCATATACTGTTGTAGAGATCTTGCTTTCTGTGCCCACTTTCTGTCACCCAATACCTTTAGAAAAGGGATTCTCTGTCTCTTCAATTGCCCTGTCACTAAATCCACTGACCACCTTGAGTAATTCATTAGTTTCATATCGCTGCTGTGACAAGTTTCCATAACCATGATGGCTTAAAGCAACAGAAATTATTATCTTATAGTTCTGGAGGTCAGAAGGCAGAAGAATTGTGTCTCACTGGGCCAAGATCAGGCTATCAATCCATTCTGGAGACTCTCTAAGGAGAATCCATTTCTTTGTCCTTTCCAGCTTTTAGAGGCTGCCCACATTCCATGGCTCTTGGCCATCCTTCTGCACCTTGGAGCAACAACACAGGGAGATCTTATCACACAGTATCACACTACCCTCCTCTTCTGCCTGCCTCTTCCACATTTAAGGACCCTTGTAATTATACTGGGGCCACCTGGATAATGCAGGCTAATCTCTCATTTCAAGGTCCTTAATGTAATCACATCCAAAAATTCTCATTGGCCATGCAAAGTAACATATTTTCAGGCTCCAGGGATTCAGACATGGTCATCCTTGGTAGGGGGCATTATTCTGCCTACACAGCAACAGTACAGATCAAGATCAAGGCAGGCTACTCCTCCTGGTTTGGGCACATCTCCTCTCATTACCAGGGATTCTCATTAAATCCTATGTAGGTGGAAGTAGCTGGCAGGGGGAGGAGAGGGCAATTAGATACAGGTAGCTAATGGTCAAGTCATAAGGAGCTGAGTGTCTGCAGTTCAGAAGTACAAAACTACCCCTTTCCAAACAATTGTCCTAAAACTTCCACTCCAGATGGGAAATGAATTACAGGTGTACTTCATTATACATAAATACCACATAAGGAAACCCACTTGCTCAATCAAGGAATCACAGCACTGATGTCAACCAACTCTCACCCTGCTGGAACTCCCAGCAGTTTGTACCACTTAAATGTCTGCTAATGGGGCAAAGCAGTTGCTACTGGGCTAATAAGTTGGCCATTAGCAGCTTCTTAAGTAGCAGGCTGAGGGAGCTCTGCGACATAGTTATAGCCACTGAGAGCAAGCCATCTTCTCAGTTTATAAAAGATCCTAAATTGGGGCAAGAATTGTTTTCCCTAAAGGTTGACTTATTTGGCTCCAAATATGGAGACAGCAGTTGTTTAAGTTACCAAAAAAATGTCTCCCTTAATAAAGATATTCACTCTGAAAGTCCTTGCCAGGCTCTTCCTTTGGGCATTCAACTGTTGGTTTACAGACTATGAATTACTTCCAGAGACACTAAGGCATAGAGAAACTTTTAAATAAAGCTTTAAGACATACTATTCAATCGATCAGAAATGAAGATAGAGCACCATTACAATTGTAATATGAATGTCCCCAGTTAAGAGTGCAAATGAAGTCAGGGTCACATTAAAGCTGGCTCTCACTATCACTAATTAAGACCCTCCTGCTCATTCACTCATTCAGTAAAGACTTACTGAGCACACAGTGGGGAGTGATCTAGGCTAAGAATTTCAGCCAAACCCTGTGCCCTTATAGAGTTTGCATTCTATAAATGGAAAGACTGAAAATAAACAAAAAGTGAGTGAATTATAAAGTATATCAGAAGGTTAACAAACACATAGCAAAAGAGCAGAGGGGAACCAGGAGTGCTGGGGCAGGGGGCAGGCAGTAGTGAAGGGGCATCTCCTTGAGCAGGTGACATTTAAATAAAGGCTCGAAGGAGGTGAGAGTGGTAAGCCAGGAGGAAATCCTGGCATGGGCAACAGCTAATGCAAAGTCCTTGAGGCAAGATGGGATCTAGCTTATTTGAGGACAAGTAAGGATGTTGGTGTAGCTGGAGAAGAGAGAGTAGATGCAGCTTTAGAATAACCGGGTCTGGGCCTTATAGGATGTTTTAAGGACTTTGGCATTTCTTCCAAAAGAAATAAAGAGCAACTGGACAATTGAGAGGAGAGGAGTGAAGGAATCCCATTCCTATATCAAACCTTCCTAGCTGCTTCTGGGGAGCCCCAAAACAATGCCTACAAGTTGGCTTGTTCTCACATGGTTCTCTCCTCACCAAAATACCTCCCCTCACCTCCTCCACCAAAGTGCTCTGCAAAATGCCCATGTCTGGCCAGACTGCTGCTCCCTGGTACTCCTGAGCAGCTAGCCCTGGCACGCCAGAGCACTGCAAGTGTGACTTTCCCCACCCCATCCTGCCCTCAGGGAGTCAACTCCCAAAACCATACACCTTTGACACAGATGCTCAAAACCTTTCAAGAGAATAGCTCCTCTAGTGTTTGGCCTTTATACCAAACTAGTAAGCCATTTCTATTTCTTAAAAAAAAAAAAAAAAGACATTTCTGAACATTTTTCAATTCCTAACAAATATACTTCTCTTTTAATTGAAGATTTGTCTTGAATTATGTTATCTTATAGCTCCATTTTCTTGAGTGTATTATTCCTTTGAAGACTAGCCATATGAATCTAAAGTCCAGCTTCAGGGATCCCTGGGTGGCTCAGCAGTTTAGCACCTTCCTTTGGCCCAGGGCATGATCCTGGAGTCCTGGGATCGAGTCCCACATCAGGCTCCCTGCATGGAGCCTGCTTCTCCCTCTTCCTGTGTCTCTGCCTCTCTCTCCCTCTCTGTGTCTCCCATGAATAAATAAATAAAATCTTAAAAAAAATAAAGTCCAGCTTCTTTTCTCCCCTCTCCTTTGGATTTACCTAATTTTGAAAACCCCTCTGATGGCAGAGAATATATTTTTATTGTATTTTCCCCAATACTGACCACCAAGCCTTGCATAAGTAGGTAATCAATATTAGCTAAATTAGTGTTTATTAGTTCCCCATGACCTTGACCCTGTGCTAGACACCAAAGCAATCACAGAAGTGAAAGGAATCCTCCTCCCTCCCCTCCAAACAAGCTAATAATAGAAGAAAAATCTGGCAAATAACGTCAAATAATGGTAGAATGTGGTTAAGCACAAGAACCAGACATTACAAACCCTGGCTCTATGAATTCAAGGAATAACTGGGTGGGATCAGAACATGGAGAATGGTTTCCCAGAGAAAATAGGACTTGAACTGAAACCCTTTAAGGATGAACAGAACCGGGATCCCTGGGTGGCACAGCGGTTTGGTGCCTGCCTTTGGCCCAGGGCGCGATCCTGGAGACCCGGGATCGAATCCCACGTCGGGCTCCCAGAGCATGGAGCCTGCTTCTCCCTCTGCCTGTGTCTCTGCCTCTCTCTCTCTCAATCTGTGTGACTATCATAAATTAAAAAAAAATTTAAAAAAAAAAAAGGATGAACAGAACCAAACAAAACTTACAGAGTCACCAACACTCCATTAAAGAGGGAGGTGTAGAAAAACGGGAAGCCACATTTGTGTTGCTTAGGCTATTTTTACAACCAGCCTTGTTAATGCCTATGATCTGGCCTGTAAACCCTGTGTGGAGTTTTACAACATCAAGTTAGGGAATGTAGAATAGACGTCAGCAGAAATCCTGTTAATGTTCCATCAGCAACAATAACAAACTACACTGTACTTACTTCTATCAAATGAGCTTAAATAACAAAGATAAAAGTGTGTCTAGCTTTGGGATAAAAGAAGTCAGGCAGTTGGGGACACTGAAGTATTTGTTGTAGGTATTCAGGATCTGGTGATTGGCACCAGGAATTAGCACAAGTACATAATGGAGGAGACTTGTTTACGGACAGGTGCAGGTAATGTATGGGGCTTAGGAGACACAGCTCGTAATTGAAGGGGAAACTACCTTGGCTGCTGAGCATTACACCAAGAGGCATAATAATGCTATTCGATGTCATGATGGCAATTAGCCTCCTCCTGTAAGCAGAAACCCAAGAAGTTGTTGGGAAATAGGCCATCCAAGACACTGGAGGCAGAGTTGTGGGAATCAGGATGCCCAGATGGGAAAGAGACCAGATATTCTGCTGTTTGATAAATATACGAAACAACTAACTAATTGGCATTCCTCTTTCACCAATGAAAAAAATGTAGAACACATGCTTCAGTAAAACAAATACATCTATAATAAAATATAGATAGTTTATATCTATATAACAAAAGCATTAAAAATGGCCATAGGAATCGTGAAAAGTCAGCATAAAAGTTGGTTATCTAAGAGATAAAAATTATTTTTGTGTGCTGCCATACAAAGGTTTGTTATCTCTAGATGCTCTCTGTTGCAGGGGAGAAAAGTATAAAATTTTTTAGTCAAGCTGCATACTCTCTATACCCAAGAAGTGGTGTTTAGTGGTTTGACACCATATGTGTGGATTCCACAGATCATCGTTTTACCCTGTTGACTGAGCCCAAGTCCCTGCTAAGAAATTAAAATTGCATGAAATGTAAAGACTTTACATTTGTGCAAAAGATTCTCTAGGCAAGACTTGAAGAACTAAATCATATACAAAAATAGGTTACTGGCTAGGAATCTGGTTAGTTTTTTTCATTATGGAATAAGTATTTTGAAAAGTAAACCATTCACAAATATACCTAATGCATAAAAATGGATTTGTGCTTATATGTGCTTCGAAAGTTGAGTTTACTGCCTTTGAGGGATTTAATTACTAAACAAAAAAATCAATTGTTTTTCTTTTAAAATAAAACACTAAACAACCTCAAAAGGAGATTATAGTCAGATCCTTGAGTCACTATATTTTCATTCTCCTTCCTTGTTTTAAGTCTTAGCCGATTTGTTTTTTAGCCATGTGATTTTAAGGTGATCATACGTACAGATTTGCTCAGGACAGTGCTGGTTTACACTTGATGTCCTGGCATCATTATTTAACACATCTCACTTTCAAAAATGTCCCAGGCTATCTGATAAATTACATGGTTACCCTGTATAATACAGATCTAAGTAACTTGAAATCTACTGTGTATTTTGAAGTCAATGAAGAAGGCAATATTTTGGACATTCTTCGCATTACCTGCACAGATAAAGTCAAAGCTCTGTTACAACCCACTTGGGAGGTTTTGCTAAGTACAAAAGCCCCCATCCATGAATTTTCTGTGTGTGCATTTCCAAACTCAAATGAAAATCCTGTCATCATCCCCTTCTCATTAGCAACCACCCCTTTCCCTAAACACAGTAGATAGTATTTGCAGGTACCCAAATGAAATCCATCAACAAGAATTTATTGAGCCCCCAAGACATATGTTAGATAATGCAAAATCCCTGGTAGTATCAACCATTTGATCAGACCATGATTCCTCACCACTCCAGAACTCCTTGTACTAAAAAATTTGTCTTCCTGGTCCATTTGTGGGAGCTGAGACTTAAGAAGAAATGGATCACCTCATGGGGAACAACATAGCCTAGGAGCAATTCCAAACTCTGCCCAACAACCACTCCCAAAACCCCTGCCCTGACACACACACACATTCCCCTTCCCAGTGATAGCAGAGTACCTACAAAAGAGACATAGATTCATTCAACAAATGTCCTATTTTCTGGCTCTCTATTTTTTATATGCTGAATTGGTAATGGAGCTAATAAAGGTTCAAGATTGCTCTTTCTGGGGGCCAAATTTTTCTTTTCTCCATGTCATGCTTTTTATTCAGAAAATAATTTTCTTTGCATTGTTTTCACAAAAGCTTTCCAACACCCCCAAATAATGCAGAGAAATTGGCTTTTATTTGGAGCAGGCTTTTTCAATGCACACTGTATCTCTCAGCACATCTATTATATTAATCTAAGCTTTAATGATACAATGGGTAAAAACAGTGTACGGATGTGTATAAATGAAAAATTTAATAGATTTCCCTCTTAATGTAATAGAATTGGCATGAGGCATTGGGAACAGGAGTGAAAGTAGTCACTCAAGCATTGTGTTTACATGATATTTAAATACAAGTGGCTGGGGTATAAGTACCCCTAAGTACACCTGAAAGGGATGGTGCCTCCTAATCATTGTTTCAGCAAGTGACAGTTGTTTACACAACAGCAGCACATTCGCTGCTGATTTGAATAATAAACATGCTTAAATACCAGCTGGATAATAGAAGGATAATTGAAACATAGTTTAAAGCTCTGATTTACAGGCATTGTAGCAACACTTTTATTTGCTGTACAATGCCACACTTCTGTGCAGTCTCTGAAAAAAAAAATTTAAGGCATTGTTTCAAACATTGGGGTCTATTAAACTTGATTAATGCACACAGCATATGTATCCATAGCCCAAGCCATGCCTGGGTGTACTTGAGATAGCTATTGTGCAATGTGTTTTAGCAAAACACTTGAGGCTATAATAGAACCATTCAGGAGGCCCTGCAATGCGAGGTGTCCACCAGAGCCCTGAACGGTGGTACCTGACACAGAACAAGAGCATGTAACCTAGGTCCTGTGATTCACAGGCAAAAAACAACGGGGTTGACCTGGATGATCTCAAATTGTAAAATTTTAAAAAGTGATGATTCTAAACCCTATCAAATCTTCCTCAGTGTTTTCATATTCTTTTTCCTTCTTCACATGCCCATTGCTACCACCTTAATTCAGGCCAGTTTTACCTTTTAGCTGGTCAACTGCATTAGGCCTAACCTGGTACCTGTTCCCAAACAGCCCAGACACAATCGCCAATCTGGAGTTAAGACCAACTGCCCGCTTGGGTTTGTCCTCACAGGTAGGCAGTAACTGGCAGGTGTTAGCTACCACTCAAGTTTTCAAATTCGATGATTCTGAAACATGATTGAACCTGTTCATTTGAAATAAGTCATGCCCGGGGAAGTTACTTCTGTAACCAAATTAGCAGGAGTCTAATTTGCCAACCAGAATTCTAATATTTTCATCGATTTATCAATTTAGTATGGGAAATATATCTCAGAAGATAACTCACCCTGGTCATTCAGGATACTCTCTCCTGGAGTGATGGCCTCGGAGGAGCAAATTATATGTCAGAAAGTTGCTTAATGAACATAAAGTAAAAGCAGAAGGAATGGGATGAATTGCCACTTTCCACTCCAGGGAAAATGCTAGTGAAAGTAATAGCACCCAGGCACCAAGCCAGACACCTATTATCTCTAATTCTTCTAAAATCCCCCAGGAATTATTATTCCCTTTTAAATATAAGGGACTGATCGAAGGCCACATCATTGCTGAGTTATAGCATCCAAACCACACTATTGCTAACTAATTACTAATCATCATATTGATGACCAATAATTACTAGACATTAATATTCAGACCTCATTCTTTCCCTCTCCCTCCCTCTTTCTTTTTCTCTCATTCTATCCTTCTTCCTTTCTCTCATTCTCTCTCCTCTTCTCTTTTCCTCTCTCTCTCTATTCCTCCCTCTGTCTTTCTCTCCCTCTCTTTCATTTTCTCATTCTCTCTCTTTTTCCCTCCCTTCCTTTCTCACTCCTTTTCTCTCTCCCTCTCTCTCCCTCATTGGGCTAAATAAAAATGAACAGGTGTTTATTGTCTGACTCTTCTTTCAGTGAATCCCCTGCACCAGTCACAGGGCCTTACACCCCTTAGAGCTGGTGGATGCCCCACTAATATTGAATGAGTGATTGAGTGAAAGGTTAAATGCACCTTACATGATTGTTGCTTAAAGCTAGACATGTCTTTCTGGTAATATGGCCTGGCATGTGGTAAGAGAATTTGGATAATCATTGTATCTCCAATCCATTAAGAAATAGTGTTGTTTCCTCAAATATCAAATTCCATCTGGTATGAGTAGCTTATTAAAATTTAGTTCCCATCACAATCATACTTGAAATTTTACAGACACATTACCAGCATCTTTTTATGTACAAAATACATTTCTTAAGGATTGGAATAAGAAGATGAAATCCATCTCATCTTGTTACTCATCTATTCAAAAACAGTTCCAAAACCAGGAGTTGCATTTTCAGAAGAAAGGACAGCAGAGCCCAGAGATTTTACTGCAGTGCACTCTGAAAGCCAGTCATGGGGCCATCTTGCCCTCAGATCTCCTTCTAAGAGCATGTGCTCCAGTCACAGTCACAGTCTCCCAACTCCAGCTGAGTGTAGGAGTGAGGGCAGTGATTTAACAACCTGAAAATACTAATAGTGCTAACAATATATTATAAAATGTATTTTTATGACTACATGGTAATCTGATCTATAGATGAACCATGATTAAGTTGACCAATTCTCTCATTTTGGACTTTTATGGTGATTTAATTGTCACTGCATGGAGGATAAATATCCTTGTAGTGATATGTTTTCCTATAATCTTTGCAAGTTTGATGCATAAAAAGTGATACCTTGTTTTAATTTGTATGTAGTGGATTACTAGAGAGACTAAACATTTAATGTGTCAATTGGTCATTTTATAACTTCTTCTGTTAATGTCCTGTTTATATCATTTTTAAGGGATTGTTTTCAGTGATTTCTAGAAGCTCTTCATTTATTAATAATATTAACCTTTATTTTATATAGTGCAAATATTTTCCCCAATTTATTTTTCTTTGAATTTTGTTTATTGTTTTTGGGACATTCAACAGCCATTTATAATCTTTATCTCCCTAGCTATCCTTTATAATAGAGGCTGGCACTTTCCCAGACTCCTTTGCAGGCAGGAGTGGCCATATGACCAATTACAGCCAATGAGAGAGTTATGAAAGTTGCTGAGTGGGGCTCTGGGGAAAAAAATAGTTTTTATAAGAAATAGATTGCTGGCATTCCTTTTAGGGATCTTGCCTACTTGCCTTTTTTTCTGTGTGGAAAATGAATGTGAGCCTAGAGGTACATCAACAATCATCATGCAACCATTAAGTAACTTCCATGATAACAAAACTCTATACTTTAAGGATAGATAATGGAAGAATGAACACACCCCAGGTTTCTAGCCGAGCTGGACTACCAATCCAGATTGCCTATTTCATGAGGTAAATAAGTCATTATCTATTTAATATAGAATGAAGTCTGGTTTTTACTAGTGATGGATATCCCTAATTAAAATACATTTATGGGAATATGATTTTTTAACATAATAAAGTATGCCCACTTTTTTCTTTTTTAAGTCTACTAGAAAAATAAATAGATGAAAAAAAAAAAAGAAAAATAAATAGATGAATGCTGAATGCCTTTTGACCTATGAAGAAATATTTTCCTTACACCAAAGATGTCATCTATATTTGCTTCTGATACTAGCATGTATTTTATTTTTGGTTGAGGACAGTATTTCTTCCATGCAGGAATTTGTATTATGGAATGACTGAGAAGAATCTTTTTTTCTCTAAATGACAATCCAGCTTTTAAAATACCATGTGTTGAATACTCATTTGTTTTCTCAAAGGTACTTAAAATGTCACCTTACCACTTTGGTTATTCAACCTTGAAAATACATTTTATATCTTGTAGAGTAAACCTAGTCTTACTCTTTTTCCTCAGACTCTAAACCATTATTTCATGTTTAATCATCAGGTTTAGAGTAATTTTCTTATGTTCCAACTGTAACCATTGGAAATTTTTATTGAAATGGAATTAAATCTACAGATTATTTTTCTCCTTAAATATTATTTTTATCTATTCACTTGGATTTCTCTTATGTCTTTCAATAATACTTTATAGTTTTCTTTTGATAAGTTTTTCCCTAGGTAGTGTATAGATTTTGTTGCTATTGTTGACACATTTCTTTATTTTCTAGTAGATTCTATGGTAGACAAAAAAGTAAATAATCTTGTTTGCCTTACAACTAGGTTCCCTCCCAAACTCCATAATTCATTTAAAAGTACTTTAATACTTTATATTTTTAACTATATCATCATATTATCTGAAAATAACTATAATTTTGTCAAGTTCATTCTAGTTCTATACTTCTAGTTCTTTTTCTTGTCTTATGCTTTGGTATAATTAGAGAAAAACCAAGATGGGAACAAGCATCATGATCTTTAATGGGCCTTCCTCAAGTGTTGTAATAATTTTTATGAGGCTACATATTGATATAAAATAAGTCATCTTCTTCCTGTAGATGTCAAAAAAATAAAGAGAGATGAAATGATAGGAAAAAAACCTAAAATTTCAATAGCAATACTTAGATTACAAAATAGAGTCAATGGGGCACCTAGGTGGCTCAGTAGTTGAGCATCTGCCTTCAGCCGAGGTCATGATCCATGGGTCCTGGGATGAAGTCCTGCATCAAGCTCCCCACAGGGAGTCTGATTCTCCCTCAGCCTATGTCTCTGACTCTCTATGTCGAAAGAGGAAAGAAGAAAGAAAGAAGAAAGAAAGAAAGAAAGAAAGAAAGAAAGAAAGAAAGAAAGAAAGAAAGAAAGAAAGAAAGAAAGAAAGAAAGAAAAAGAAAGAAAGAAAGAAAGAAAGAAAGAAAGAAAGAAAGAAAGAAAGAAAGAAAAAGAGAAAGAAGAAAGGAAAGAAAGAAAGAGAAAGAAAGAAAGAAAGAAAGAAAGAAAGAAAGAAAGAAAGAAAGAAAGAAAGAAAGAAGTCAATAAAGAACAGAAAATGATATGCTGGGAAAATCGTATTGTTTTGAAGGACAAACTTTAAAGGCATGAAAGGAAAATGGATAAAAAGGATGAGACAGAGAATGATAGAACTGGAGATAATGGGGAGCTAGCACATGAATAAGTTAGTGCCTCTGAAGCAGAACACAGAATAAATGGAAAAGAGAAAAACCCAAATATATAAATCTGTGACAAAAGACCCATTTTTTGAGCTAAAGAGAGATTTTTAAGTAGATCTTAAAGACTTTTCCAGACAAAACTAATGAAGAGAAAATCACATCTAGACCTTCTGCCAAAACTTTTGAATTACAATGATGATGAAAAATCCTACAAAAACTCACATTAGAAAAAAACAGATTATCTGCAAAGAAACAAAAATAAGATTGGCTTTAGACTTCTTAGCTACACTAAATTCCAGAAAGCAACAGAGAATTGTCTATAGGATTTTGAGGGGGAATAGTCGTGATCCAAGATTTTAAAGCCCTGGCCTATTGTCTTTAATGTAAGACAGCAGGAGAAAGACAGCCTTGGCTAACCTAGGTTTAGAAAATATATCACATGTGCCTGTCTTGAAAAATCACTCAAAGATGCTTTGCTGAGAGAGTCCTTAGAGAGAGAAAGAGAGCGCAACATTAAAATCCAAGAATAATATAATAGTATCAGCAAACACACACCGTGCTTACTGATGCCAGGGCTCTTCTAACATCCTTGTTCACGTTAGCAGACGAACGTCACACTACAAAGTGCAGACTATGAATACATGGTACTGATGGGGAGCCAAGGGGCAGAGAAGGCAAGTAACTGCCCCAAGGTGACATGGCTAGTGGATGGTGCCACCAGTGTTTGGACACAGGAAGTCCTCCAGCACGTGAGGACACTTACACCATGTCAGCTGGCTCAGAGCAGCTGGATGCCCACCCACACATGCCTCTGCATTCCACCTGGGTCTCTGCTGGCCACAGATGGTTTCCCAGTTTCCCCTACAGCATTTCAAAGACATAGATGCTTGAGTCAATGGGGACAAACATTTTCAGGAATTGTCTGCTGCTGTTTTATAAAGAGGGAGAGAGAGGGTACATGCAAAAGATAGTAAGCTCAGAAATGCAAAAAAGGGGGGGGCATTTCTCTTTTGGACAATGCCTATTACAGAGCATTCGAACACTGCAAGAGCTTCTCAGCAGCTTGAGAGTCACAAAGGTGGGTGACAACATTTATCTGCTCCGTAGAAAGGGAGAAGGAGGTGAAGACTCCCTCACACAAAAATCCACACTGGCTTTTCTCGTTTTAGTTTGAGCTTTCCCAGTGGGCAACCTCAAAGATGCTGGCCCCGGCTCACAACCCTGAAGGGGCAGCCATCGTGGGAAAGAAGGGTGGGCCCCAGCATAGGAATCCAGGCCTTGAGCCATCTGGGTTGGGTCTCAGCAAAATTCAGAAGTAGATGAAGTTCTGCTTGGAGGTCTGATTGTTCTGCTTCGCACACTCCCTCTGTGCACGTGGTGGCCACCCGGCCTGCTCCCAGTCAAGCCCCTGCCCCTGACTCTGGGCCTCCTTGAACACCTTCCCTCCAGAGCCTGGTCCTGCCAGTCTAACAGTCTACTCAAGGCTGAGACAGTGCTGGCTGCTGATAAATGAATTCATCTCCTTGCCAGATTACAGATGGGTTTTGTTCTAGTTAAAAGTAGCATTTTAGCAGCTACCTTCAATGCCTCCTAATCCCTAGGCTGGGAGGTGAGCATGGGGTGGGTGATGAGGGACAGCGCACTTCCTCCTCAAGTGGTGCAGCTTCTGACCACCCCAGAACAAGCCCTGGGCTCATTGCATTGAGTTTTGGCACACTGTCATCTCCTGGCTCCTTTGTTCCTGATTAGCAAGTTCTGGAAAGTCTGTGAAGGTTAGGTCCCATGCCAGCCAGCCATGACCTGAGGTGTTCTGCAGCCCCGCCCTCTCCGGGGGGACACTCCCCTTCCCAACTGCGAAGACAGAGACAACCCGCTGCCACCTTTTCAGAACGTGTTTAAAACAAGCTGCTTCTCAGATGTCCTTGAGAGCAATTAATTCTCTCCCTGCACTTCTGTAGCACTCAGAGTCCTGCTATCTTGAGCCTCCCATCCCAGCTAGAGAGGCAGAGCCTTGGCTTGGTCCAGGCAGCCAAAGTGCAGTGCATCTCCCCTCCTCTGAAGACCACAGAGAATTCCAGGCCTTCCTGAAAGGGCCATCTCTTGCCCTGGAAGCAGAACCATCATCTGAGGCACCAGCACGAGCCTGTGAATGAATGGATGTCTGGGCTGAGGAAATAGAGTCTGTGTTCATTTCGCAAGGGAGTCAAGAGAGAAGCAAGACAAGATCGGCCTCCTAGAGCCTCTCCTAGAGAGTCTCTATAGGGGAAGAGAGGCGAAGGTGGAAGGAAAGGAATCTGGATTTGCATTCAATAGGATATTAATGGAAATGGAAGTGTAAGTAATTCTTCTGGAAAAGTAGAAACCATACCCATAGAGCTTCAAAAATAACCCCTTCTCCATCTCTCCTGCCCAGGCCCCACTGTCACCCAGGTGTCACCAAGATTATCCCAAAACTCTTCTTACTAACTGCAGATTCTGCCCTGGCTTTTGTCTGACTCCACTCTGTCCATCACGCTCTTTCCAGAGCTCCTATCCTGGAAATTAGTGCCATCATGTTGCTTCCTTGTTCAGATCCCCAGCCAGTTCCTCTGTCTGCTGAAAAGGGGCTGAGTGTCCTCCATCTGGCTGTAAACTCCTCCCATTTCCTAACCAGAAAATACCCATTATTTTCCCCCAAAAGCTCCAGCCACTCTGAACTTCGTGTTTTTCCCCTTGAACAACATAGGCTCATCCACAATTCTAACCAATTGGAATACGATACTTTTTGCCTTTTATATCCCACAGCCACTCCTCACCTCTTCTATGAAGGCATTTTAGGGAGTCTGTGGGCTGCCACTGCCCACCTCTATTCTAGTCTGCAACATATTGTACTTTAATTTTGCATGTCTGTGTCTCTCCCACTCAAATCCAGGCTCCTCTAAAGTGGGGATGGTGTCTTATAATCTTTGAATCCTCATCATCTACCTTACAGTCTGAAGTCAAGTAGATGCTCCATAAGTATTTACTGAATAAAGAAGCCTGGAGGAAAATAAGCTTCTCCACTCTTCAGTCTCTGACATCACCCACATATCCAGCTTGCTAGAGAGGGTGATTCCTAAATATTGTGACAGTGACCCCACAAACCACCCATTCCCATTGGATTCTCTTTTCTGTTGGCTTCCCTGCCTTTCACTTCCCACACAACCCACTTATGTCCTCCCTGGGACTCTTACTGATATCTGGAATACCACCACACCATACCAAGAAAGATGCTCAAAATTCAATTCACCTTCTTCTGTCAGCCTACCTTAAACAGTTGCACTCAGGTCTGGTTCTTCTTTTTGCCGTGTCCCAGCAGATGAAGAGATATACATTTCATACTATATTATTCTACCCTTGGATTCTTAAGATTCTTTTTTTCTGTCTTGGGTATGTGTGTCCCAACTCCCTGATGAGAGCTCAGTTTCCCTAAAAGTATAAACTTCTGGATCCTCCCAAAGCTTCCTGCCCGCTGCATTACCACAGGTGTGATCATATCAAGGGGAAAGTGGGGGAGAACACAAAACCATCTGCTCTTAACTTCAGATATAATGTGAAGACAATCATATGAATCATCAAAGGATATACTTATAGTATTGTACTTTTATAAAGTACTTTAATTTTATTTTCTTTCTTTTTTTCTTTTTTTGACAGTTCACAAGGCAGAGAGCTTTAAGGTAACTAAAATGTTAAAAGCTCAACTTAAAGCTATTCCAAATAAAAATCTCAATTTTTGAAGAAATTATATGTGAATTTGGAACAAATAAGATTCCTTGTTCCAGAATTATTTTTTACATACAATGTTGCAGAAAATAAAATATTCTTAGTGCCTGGACTCCAATCATGATGTCTAGGTACCTAATGCAATTTGCATATGTCCTGCTCCAGTTCCCTGAGGTAGAGTCCTTCTACTGCGGAAGGCCTTCATTTTCTTAGGAAATTTCACTCTTTAATCTGAGAAGTTGCTGGAATCTGCTGTGTGTGAAGAAACAGACATTGCAACAGACAGCTCCCACCACCACCAAATAAAACCCCCGTTGCCATCTCTCCACCACTGGGAAGCTTGCTGGAAGGGTCAGATATCTCTCAGCAACTCTCAGCAGGGCACTTTATTTTTCTGGATGTGAAATAGATATCTATGCACCCATAATAGCTTATAAAAAGTTCTATTATAGTATGTTACACTGTTACAGGTAGTTTGGCTATGTTTTATTGCTAATACAGTCATTCAGTACCAGCCATCTCCAGGCACTGTGCATGAGCTGAGGATACCATGGTGAATAAGGTGTGTGGCATCTCTGACTCAAGAAGCTTGGATATTTCTGAAAAGGCAGAAATTGTTTAGGCCATATGTGTGATGAGCATTACAGAGGAAAGATACAAGGTGTTATGGGCACATATAATACAGAGAGAAACTAGTCTGGGGTGGGATTCAGGAAATGCCTCCTGGAGTGTGTGACTTTTAAAATGAGACCTAAGGATTAATAAAACATACTCAAAGGAGGGGCAAGGTAAAGTAGGAAAGGCCTGGAGAGAGGAAGACTTAGAACGCACAACCGTACAACACAAAGTGGCAGAGCCAGGATTGAATGCAACCTGAATGCAGATGCAGTAACCACTATGTCCTGGGGGTTAGGAGGTAGGCATGTCAGGCAGGGCTTTATAGGATTTCTTTCCTAAAAGAAATGAGAAAAAAAAAAAAAAGAAATGAGAAGATACTGAAGAGTTGTTAAGTCAGGAAATGGCAAGATCCTTCTTAGACTTTCAATAGACCACTTTGGCTGCCATCTTGAGAATGGATTGGAATAAGACAAAGATGAGTTCAGGGAGACCACTGAGCAAGAGACACTGGTGGCTGGGACCAGGTGGAAGCAGTGGTAGAGTAAAATTGATGGAACCCAAAAGAGCTTCAAGTGGTAAGGTCTAGACTGACCTGTTGATTGGCTTAACAGGAAGGCAGAAATTGCCACTCAGTTAGATGGTTTCATTTGCCTTAACTTAGTATTTCTAGTAATTCTATATATGTGTCTTAATTTTCTGTATTGGGAAATGAAGATCTAAAGAAATAGGTACTTTTAATGTCAGAGAGGCTGTAAATGGTGAACACAGGATTTGAACTTAAATTTTGAAACTTATGTAGATAGGTCTATCCTTCCAAGACTCATGTCTTGGTCATTTTGTATTCCAAACCCATGGGACACATGCTTGGCACATGGCAAGAGCTCAATATGTTTTTGAATTAATGAGCAGGAGGAAAGGCATCCATGGGTTCTGGCTGACATTGGCTCTTTGGGCATCATCAGAGAGTAACACGTCCTGCTATCCCCAAGCTGCACTATCAAAATCTTCCAGGCCTGCTGGTTCACCCAAAAGTACCCAGATGTCATTTTTCTTTGCCTGTCAGACTACACCTGGTGACACCTGCCCCTTGGCCCTCTCTCAGCTGACCATCTAGAGTCCTGTGTCTGCACCTCAGAGTCTCATCTATCCCTTCGGTTAAAAAAAAAAAAAAAAAGAAAAACTTAAGCTAAATTAAGCTGGACAGCTCAGGTGTTATTTAAGTTCCTCCAAAGTCTTAGTAAATTTCACAAATATTTAACAAGCAAATTAATTTATGTAAAAATCTGTACATATTTGATAAACTTGAACCAATTTAATAAATCCTGTCCTGTTTTAATAAATGCTGGATTAGGGTTAGACTTCCTACAAACAGTAAATACATAAAGAAAATATTTGTTATGTGTGTATATGTACTGTACCTGCCTTTTCAAAGATCAAGAAAAGATTATCTTTGCCATAAGGACTTTTAGACCACTGTTTTGTGTGCATGTTTGTTGGGAAGAAGAGGGGAGAGGGCACTAAACACATGTTAAAACTATTTAGCCAATGATGACTTTGTGGACAAGATAGCATGCCAGAGAAAGCACCAAAAGCACTAGCGACATATATCTTCTAGGGTAGAGTAAGAGCAAGGGAGAGACTGGACCTAGAGTACCTATATTCCATTTTTATAAATAGTAAATGCCTTTGCCACTCATTCTTTCTCCCTTCACTCTTCTACTTTTGTCCAAGCAACAAAATCTTATCAGAAAATACTATCCATCTTTCTTCACAACTTAACTCAGACTTCCACTCTTGTGTGAAACTTTCCTTAGCCTCATCTTCACTTCCAAGCAGAATTCGTACTTGCTGCCCTGGAGTCTGAAAGCATCCCATAAATATTGATAGGACAGCACTTATCCTGTTGTAGTTAGCAGTGTGCAAGTCCGTCTCCCTCACTGCACTGTGAGTTCCTTCATGGTGTCATCAACAGAGACCTGCATTCTTTCAATGAAATTTGCTGAGAAACAGTATGTGCTGGGTGGTATGCTAGAAAATGACAATGCGATGGAAAGAAAATGATAGGCAGATGGTCTTTGCCTTCATGAAACTTACAGTCCAGCTGGGTATGGCAGATGCTGTTGGTGTTTCACTGATATCTTTTCAGCATTTACCTTCATAGATGGTAGGATTTGGTGGGGGCGTGTGGGGGGTGGTGTTAGGAGGACGAGGAAGCACTCTCAGCATACACAGGGCAAGCAGAAATACCAGAGATTTAATTTCTCCACAAGAAATCCTCAAGCAATAATGGATGGGGAGTCTGTAGATAAATACCTTAGCTTCTCTATCCTTGGTTGGGATAACACTGGGGCATGTTCTATACTGTTTCCCAGTGTTCCCCAGCAGGATTGAGCTCCAGCTGTCTAGGGTAGTGAGAGTCTTGTCTATGTCCAGTCCCTTCATGGGCTGACTTCCTTTCCTTTCCTATCTCACATCCCATTTGCTACCAGATTTCCCTGGGATCATCTCCCAAATAAACTATTGACAATTGAATCCTTTCTTCAGGTCTGCTTCTAGTGAAACTCCAACCAAGACACAGAAGAACAAACAAGGAGTCATCTGATCCCTGCCTCCTGGTATCCACACTCTGTATAATCCTCACCCCTTTAATGTAGGCTTGTGAGCTGGACTTACTGATTTGTTTGTAGAGGATAGAATATGGTACATGTGATGGGATGTCACTTCCAAGATTAGGCTACAAAAAGATAGTGACTTCCATCTGAGTGCTCTCTCTCAAGCTCCCTAGGGAAAGATGGCTGCCATGTTCTGAAGCAGCCCTGGGGAGAGGTCCACGTAGCATAGAACTGAGGCCTGCCAGAAGCCACCTAAATGAGCTTGGAAGCAGATATTCTGAGGCCTGCCAACCACCAAGTGAGTGAGCTTGGACACAAATCCTTCCCCATTTGAGCCTTGAGATGACTCCAGTGCTAGCCAACACCTTGATTGCAACCTTGTGAAAGATGCTGAGCCAGAACCACCTGGATAGGCAGCTCCTGGATTCCTTACCTATGGGGGCTATTAAATGTTTGTTGTTTTCATTTGCTAAGCTTTGGGTAATTTGTTCTGCAGAAATTGATAACCAATATGAGTGATATGATGGTATTCTAAGAAGATGGTGATATAATATCAGGGGCTGTCTTTCTCCTTTTATTAATTGTCTCTCTGAGGCAATTTAGTTCGTGAAAAAGGAAATCTTGTCACATTGCTGAAAATAAGGGGGGGGTGATCTCACCTGCCTATCTTGTCTATACCTGGAAGAGACCCAGCTTCCATGTCAGCTTTTTAGAGGTCCTGCCCGTGCTCTTATCCCACCTGAATAAAACCATAGACTCTGCCACAAAAAAAGGGATTACACAGTGCAAACAAGAAGTTCCCGAAGCCACTCACCTTTTCTATGGGCTTTCTTTGCACCTAATAACCCATAGCTGTCTTCTTGCTCATCAGGAGTCACTCTTCATGTTACAACTGATATCCACTCTGAACACAATTGTGTCAGACATGCTGCTGATAGGGGCTGGAAGGAGCTGCCATAATTGCCCTTAATTGGGTCCTTCCTGGGCCTGAGGCCTTTCCATTAGCTTCCAACTTAGATTGAAAGATTTTTTGAAAGACATAAACTATCAAAACTCACTCAAGAAGAAATGGAGCTCTGTACATTGCTGATGGGAATGCAAAATGTACAACTTCCTTGATACACATTTTAGTGGGGCACCTGGTGGCTCAATCAGTTAAGCAGCCAGCTCTTGATTTCAGCTCAAGTCATCATCCCAGGACCCTGGATCAAGCCCTGTGTAGGGCTTCATGCTTAGCAGGGAGGATTGAGGATTCTCTCTCCCTCTACCCTTCCCTCTGCTCACACACACTCTCTCTCTAATAAATATATCTTTAAAAAAAGAAAAAGAAAAAATGTTTTAGCAGTTTCTTATAATACTAAATATGCACTTGCTATTTGATCGATCAAATACAAAACTTGTACATACAATGACTTGTACATGAATATTTTCACATTGTATTCATTATGTCCAAAATATGGATTGGAGGAAGCGATATTCATCAACTGAGGAATAGGTAAACAAATCATGCTATATACATGAAAAGGAATACTACTCATCTATAAAAGAACAAACTATTGATACATGCAAAAATATGGACAAATCTCAAAAGCATTATGCCAAATGAAAGATGTCACACACCAAAGAATACAGAATAAATAATTCCATTACATGAAATTCTAGAAAAACCAAAGTTAAAGTGACAGAAAACAGGCCAGTAATTGCCATGGGTTAGGATAAAGAAAGGGAGCAAATGGTGGGTATTTGTCATTTCTAATAGCTGAGTAATATTCCATTGTATACATAAACCACATCTTCTTTATCCACTTATCTTTCGATGGACACCGAGGCTCCTTCCACATGCTGAGTGAAGTAAGTCAATCGGAGAAGGACAAACATTATATGTTCTCATTCTTTTGGGGAATATAAATAATAGTGAAAGGGAATATAAGGGAAGGGAGAAGAAATGTGTGGGAAATATCAGAAAGGGAGACAGAACGTAAAGACTGCTAACTCTGGGAAACGAACTAGGGGTAGTAGAAGGGGAGGAGGGCGGGGGGTGGGAGTGAATGGGTGACGGGCACTGGGGGTTATTCTGTATGTTAGTAAATTGAACACCAATAAAAAATAAATTAAAAAAAAAGATAAAGAAAGGGATTAACTATAAATTGGCAGAAGGGAATTTCTGCAGTGATAGAAATATTCTATATTATGATTGTGATAATGATTACGCAACTGTATACAGTTGTAAAATTTTAAATTGTGTACTTTAAAATGGTGAATTTTATTATATGAAATTTTGCCTCAATGAAACTGATTTTTTAAATAGCAGCAGGTTTCTGTTTTTTTTTAAGAATTAGTACAATCTGAGAACAAGAGAGTTATTCAAATGTTTTTTTAAAGATTTTATTTTTTTATTCATGACAGACACAGAGAGAGAGGCAGAGACATAGGCAAAGGGAGAAGCAGGCTCCCCGAAAGGAGCCTGATGTGGGGGACTCGATCCTGGATCCCAGGATCAGGACCTGAGCCAAAGGCAGAAACTCAACTGCCGAGCCATCCAGGCATCCCTGGAATTGTTTTTAATTCACAAACATAATAACTCAGTGGAGGAAGTGAACAGCAGAATTCACTTTAATGAAACCTGACTTGGAATTTAGAAAATTGCCTTGAGAAATTCTCCCAAAATACTGGCAAAAAGACAAAAATTTGAAATTTAAGAAGAGAAATCATAGGAGTCATGGAGGATAGAGCCAAGAAAGCCAACATCAATACAAAAAGATATTCAAAAGAAAAGAAAGTAGTGGATGAGAAAAAACAAATAACGAAGTAATTGGTTCTTCTAAGCAATAGAAGAGAAGGTCTCCATAAGGAGGAAAACCTAATTTTTCACATTGAACAGGTTTGCCAAGTATCAGAAAGAGTAAGAAAAAATCAGAAGTGATCATGTCTTACCAAATGTCTGAAACTGTTTCATACATATCATATACATTTCCAGATGGACAAGGTTAGCAACAATTCAAAACAACAACACTACTCAGACTGTCATTGAATTCTCATAAGTCACACCAAAAAACAAACAAAGATAGCAGAAAGATGTTTTATATATAATTCTTACCACAAAGGTTTTCCACAGAATTCTCTATCCATTGTAGCAATTATTTCTCCTGAACACAAAGAAAAGGAATTCAAAACTTTTTTTTATTTAATATAGTTGACGCACAATTTTACATCAGTTTCAGGTGTACAAAGTGATTCAACTTCTCTGTCCATTATGCTATGCTCCCCACAAGTACAGCTATGATTTGATTATGATATGATTGGCTATATTCCCTAGGCTGCACCTTTCATCCCTGTGACTTCATTCCATAACTGGAAGCCTGTACTTCCCACTCCTTTTTGCTTATTTTGCCCATCCCCTACTCCCTTCCCTCAGGCAACCACCAGTTTGTTTTCTGTATATTTATAGGCTTGATTCTGCTTTTTGATTGTTTTGTTTTTTAGAACCCACATATGAGTGAAATCATGACATTTTTTGACATGCACGTATTCAGAAAGTCTACCTTTATGCCTTCCTATAAAGAAAGCACTCATGGGGGCACCTGGGTGGCTCAGTTGCTTAAGCAACTGACTCTTGATATCATCTCACGTCCTGATCTCAAGGTTGTGGGACTGAGCCTTGTGTAAGGCTTGATGCTCAAACAAGGTCTCTCTCTCTCTCTCCTTTTGTTCCTTCCCCTGTTCTCTCTCTAAAATAAATAAACCTCTTTTTTAAAAGTACTGATAGAAAATTCCACAAAGTGAACATGAATTCATTCAAAGATCTCATGAAAAAGGAAGACATAATACACACATGACTTAATTGTGATCAATGAAACCAGTAATATATACAATTACTCCTAAATAAGTGTTGATGACATAACTATGAAAAAGTATGGTTTAAAAAGAGGATATGGTAAAAATACATCAATAAAATTAATTTTAAAAAATAATTAATTAATTTAATTAATAAAATTAATTTAAAAAGAAGATATAGTATAACATAAGTACTGACCTGGAAATAAGAACTGACATTTTCTGAGATTCAAGAGGAGATGGAAAGAAAGAAAGAAAGGCATAGTTAAACTTAACTTTTTGTGTAAGAGGATAATTTTAATTCATAAAATTAAGAAAGAAAAAAATATTTTTAAATGTTCATTAAAAATGTAAAGATCCTCACTAGTAGAATGCAATTAAGATGTTAACATTCCAAGTAACTTTGTGAGGAGGTGGAGAAGAACAGTGACAAGGAGCTGTCATTCAAGCAAAAGCTAGGAAAAAGAAAAAGACACTAAGGTACACAATAAACAGAACAGAAGCCAAAAAAGAGAGAGAGTAATACCAAACACAATACTTATCCTAAAGAACAGAAGTCAGTGGGTTAAATTCCCTTAGTGAAAGACAAAGATTCTCAAGTTAGATTGAAAGAATAGAACCCAAATTGAGCTCTTTATAAGAGATTTACCCAAAATGATACAAAAACAAAATGTTGAAAATGAAGAATAGGTCTATGATCTTACATTTATATTTTCTTTCTCTATGTCTCACACAGAAATAATAGATTTTTAATTGAATTTTTAAAAGACAGAATAGAATTTAAAAAGTAGAATAAAACCCATCTCAAAGGCATAGAAAAGTAAAACCAGAATAAAACAGAATTTACCAAGTCAAGAAGAGTATCAAAGAGAGGAGGAAAAAAAAAAAAAAAAAGACGAAGGTTTTCAGGTGAAAAGCCTCACTAGGACTAATGAGGAACACCGACATATTGAAAAAATACATCAATTAGATATAACAGTTATGATTTCCAAGTAAAGGGCCCAAAACTCATTAAACTGGTTCTGGTTCATCTACTTTTAAAATTTGCATTTGGGAATGACAGTTCACTCTAGTATATAGTATCCATTTTATAATACTGCATCAATTGAAATTTCAATGTAAGTATATAATTACAATTCAAGAACCTTGTTTCCACCTAAATTTTCTTCTCAATTTTACATGGAATATTTACAACAGTTGACTGCATTCTAGATAATAATTCCAAAGAACTGACATCATAAAACCCATGTCTTCTGACCAATGTTCAATTAATAAGAATTCAACAGTAGAGAAACATTTTCCCTTAGAAACCAAACATTTGGAAACTAAAAAAATCACGCCTCCAAATAACTCCTGAGTTAAAGAGAAATTTAAAAGCTTTCTCATTAGAGAAGTTCTATTCTTCAGAACTTCAAAGATACTGCTAATGTATTACTTAGTAGAAAATATATACCTTAAATGCATTTATCAAAAATTAACTGGATTAAAAATAAGTGAGTTAAGCATTTATTGAGAAAAGTAGTAAGAATACATAAGAAAAAAATACGAAGGTATAAGCCAACAATATTCAGAATGAAAGGGGGAACTCAACTACAAAGAACATTGTGCAGCAGATGAAATGCGTAATTTTTAGAAGAATATAAATTATCAAATATATAATACAAATTGTCAAAATTCAAGTTAAAATAGAAGCCCTAAGTAAGCCAAAAGTCTTTCTTTAAAAAAATTGAATTGATAGTTAAACTACTTTTTCATTCCTGCCTCCATTCCTCCAAAAAAAAATGGATATTAAGAAAAGCTAGTTTTTTGGGTAAGCTTTATTAAATCTCAGGGACAGAACATTTTATGAAATTTATTTAAAGAAAAATACAATCAGAGAGAGAGAGGTTCCTATCATTGTATTACATGAGACTAGTACAGTCTTGATCCACAAGCAAGAAATTGACAGAACAAAAAAGAAAAATACAGACCTATCTCACTAATGAGCATAGAAAACAAACCAAGCATAAAATGTAACAAGTTGAAGCCATTAGTATATAAAAATATGTTAATTTTAAAGAAGGATTCATCCCAGAAATGAAAGGATGATATAACATCAAACCCCTTTAAAGTAATACCTTGTACTAACAGCTTAAATGACAAAAATACATATATTATCTCAATACATACAATATAATATAAACTTAATAATGTTAAACTCCATTCATGAAAGATTCTTAGCTATCTAGGCATAGAAGGAAATTTCCTTAAACTGATAAGATAGCTGCAAAAGAAGTTATTAGTAGGAGAAAACTGAGGACCTCTTTTTTTCCAATTTCAATGGGAAACATCTGAAATTTTGCCATTTAATGTTTTACCATTAAATGTGATATGTTCTATAATTTGGAGTATATACTCTTCATCAGATCAAGGACGTTCTCTCTATTCCTAATTTATAAGACTGTTTATCCTGATACCAAGTCTTAGCCAAAGCAATAAGACAAGAATGACATATTGTCAATGTGCAAATAATTGCATATAAACTATTTGAACTAATAAGAACTGCATCAAGATTGCTAGACATGTGATAAGCACACAAAAATCTGTAGCATTCAAATACCTAGTTGATAACCAATTAGAAAATATAACAAAAAAACAAACAGAATTCATGACACCTATAAAAATATAAGGGACCTTAAGAAACCGCTTTGATAGATTACTATCAAACTATAAACTTCATGTGAAATTTTATGAAAAATGCTTTAAAGAATATGAAAAAGAAAACCTGGATAAATGGTTAGATAGACCATGATGGTGGATTAAAACAAAAAAAAAAAAAAAAAAAAAAACCTCAATGCCATAAAAAAGTTCTTCCCCTAATTATTCTGTAAGTTCACTGTAATTCTAATCAAAATCCCAACAAAATGTTTCCTGGGTATTTAAATACCAAATCTGAAATTTACTTGGAAGAGTAAATGTCTAAAAGTATCCAAGTTACTTCAGGAAAGCAATAAGAAAGATTTGCTCTATGAAAAATCAAAAGACTTTATAAAGTTGTGGTTTAGGGGCAAACTGGGTGGCTCAGTGGTTGAACATCTACCTTTGGCTCAAGTTGTGATGCTGGGGTCCTGGGATCGAGTCCCACATCAGGCTCCCCGCAGGCATCCTGCTTCTCCCTCTGTCTATGTCTCTACCTCTCTCTGTGTCTCTCATGAATAAATACATAAAATCTTTTTTATGAAATAAAGTTATGGTTTTAAAAGATGTGATACTGACAGAAAGGTAAAGAAATAAATCATTAAACAAATGAGAAATACCAAAAACAGACCTGACATATAATGTACCTTTGTATAACATGGAAGAGGCATAAAAATCAGTAGAGAAACAATTCACTGTTAAATAATGGCCTCTTCTTATTTACAAAAGAATTGATCCTCTATCATATTCATTAAAAATTCTAATTAGTGAGGCAGCCTGGGTGGCTCAGCAGTTTAGCACTGCCTTCAGCCCAGGGCATGATCCTGGAGACCCAGGATCGAATCCCACGTCAGGCTCCTTGCATGGAGCCTGCTTCTCCCTCTGCCTGTGGTCTCTGTCTCTCTCTCTCTCTCTCTGTCGCTCATGAATAAATAAATAAATCTTTAAAAAAGAATTCTAATTAGTTAAATACCTATATATAAAGGAACAAATTTCTATAATTTTCAAATAAAATTTTAAAATGTCTTTATGAATTTGGTTTGTCCTAATTAAATATGGCACCTATTTTGATAGGTAATTGCTCTTGCTGTTTTTGTTTGTTGTTTAACATTTTAAACCTCTTCTTTGCCAATGAAGACCTCATATCCAGAATGTGTGAATGATTCCTATAAATGCATAAGAAATAAACAATCCCATAAAAATGAGCAAAGGGTATGAACAGGCACCAAGCAAATGAGAAAATGGCCAATAAGGATAAAAAATGTTCCCCTCAATAGTAATCAAGTAGATGAAATTTTTAAAAACCAACAAATATTTTAAAAACCAGTGAGATGCTAGTTCCAATTCTTTAAAGTGAAAAGAATTTAAAATTCTGACCACACCAATCATTGACAAAAATATGGAAAAATAGAAACTTCCCACACTCCTTGTCTATATTGACATGAAAAGCAATTTGGCAATATCTAGTACAACTAAAAAAATCCTGCCCATCCTGTAATTCAGAAATTTCACTTCCAGTTTTATAAACCAGAGGAATTCTTTCTTACAAACGCAATGAGACATTGAAGCTTTGCTCATAAGAACAAAAAATTAGAAATCATTCAAATGACTGACATAGGGAAATGAATATAAAACATGTAGTATGTTCATGCAGTAGGATACTCTATACTAGTTAACTGAATACGTATATCTGTATGTATTAATGTGAATAGATATTTAAAAAACATAGACTGAATGGGGAAGGGAACTCTTGTACAGTATGAGCTTTCCCTTTTAAGGAGGGATAGAAGGTAATTGGACTAGAGGGAGAAATACAGGAGATTTAAACTTTTTCTATGATGTTTTATTTCTTTAAATACAAATCTGTCACAAACTAGGAGACAATATTTGCAAAGGACATATCTGATAAAGAACTGTTATCCAAAAACACAGATGAACACTTACAACTCAATAATAAGAAAACACAACCCAACTAAAAACTGGGCCTAAAACCTAACCTGACACCTCACCAAAGAAGACACATTGGTGGCAAATAAACATAAGAAAGGGTGCTCAATTCCATACATCATTAGGAATTTGTGAATTAAGACAACAATGAGATGCTGCTACGCACCTATTACAACAGTCAAAATCCAAATCACTGGACACACCAAATGCTGACAAAGATGTGCAGCAACTGGAACTCTAATTCATTAATGGAGGGAACATAAATGGTTACAGTTCACAGCTTCTTACCAAACTAAACATACTCTTACTATATTATCCAGCAATCATACTCCTTGGTATTTACCTAAATGAATTGAGAACTATGTTTACACAAAATTGTGTACACACATATTTATAGCACCTTTATCCAAGATTGCCAAAATTTGGAAGTAATCAAGATGCACTTCAGCAGATGAATGCATAAGTAAAGTGATACATCAGAAAATGGAATATTACTCAATCCATAAAAAGACATGAAGGTGCTAACAGCATTAGGTGCTGTTATTGAGTGAAAGAAGAAATCTGAAAAGGTGACAATGCTGTCTGATTCCAGCTATGTGATGTTCTACAAAAGGCCAAATCATGGAGATAGTAAAAAAAAAAAAAAAAAAAAAAATGGGTGTTTCCCAAGGATTAGAGAGGTGGGAGTAATGAACAGAACACAGAGGAGTTTTCAAGGCAGTGAAACTTTGTGTGATACTCTAATGTTGGATACATGTCATCATTCATTTGTCCAAACCCATAGAATGTACAACACCAAAAATGAACCCTAATGTAAGTTACGGATTTCGGGTGATAATGGGCATGTCAATGTTAGTTCACTGATGGTAATAAAAGTACCACTCTGGTGCAGGATGTTGGTGGTAAGGAGGCTATATGTGTCCTGGGGTGAGTAATTTAGAAACTCTCTTTACTTTCTGCTCAATTTTGCTTTGAGCCTAAAACTGCTTTAAAAAAAAAATGAAGTCTATCAATTTTTTTTAGTATGAAGTACACATGAAAAAACTTAACATTTGTTCATTTGGGTAGAGGGTTTTACCCTACTATTATTTATACTTTTGGTTTGTTTATTTTTAATTTTCCAATAAGACATTCTAAAGAAAATAGTAATTGGAACTATGTATCCAACTGTAAATTAAAGAAAATAAAGATGAATATTTTATAGTGATAAAAGTACAATTCACAAAGAAGATCAAACCATCATAAATATTTACACTTCAAAAAAATCAGAGCAATTTATCAAGCAAAACCTATTAGAAACACAAGGAAACACTGGGAAAACCTCAATCATGATGGAGATCTTCACTGGCCTTTCAAAAAATCAATAGGTGAAATAGATAAAAAATAAATAAGGATATAACAGATATGAAGAAACCACTGCAAGCCTGACTTAATAAATACACTTTGAACTTTGTAATATAAAACATATTGCGTATTTTGAATTATGTATTGGAAATTCTTTTCAACCATCCTTGGAACATTTTTTTAAGAATTGATTCTATATGAGACCACAAATAAAACATGAAATATCTAGAAAATAGAAATATGAGAAGTGGGGATCCCTGGGTGGCTCAGCGGTTTGGCGTCTGCCTTCCGCCCAGGCCTAATCCTGGAGACCCGGGATCAAGTCTTGCATCGGACTCCCGGCATGGAGCCTGCTTCTCCCTCTGTCTCTGTCTCTGTCTCTGTCTCTGTCTCTGTCTCTCTCTCTCTCTCTTTCTGTGTGTGTGTCTCTCTCATGAATAAATAAAATAAAAAAAAAAAAAAAAAGAAATATGAGAAGCCTAGTGTCCCGGCCCTCGGCAGATCACGTTAGGAAGGAGGCAGCCTTCCAGGGAAGGATGCCCAGTTGTCAACCTCAAGGCCTTGAAGAATTCACTCAGCACAACTGTCAGATCTTACCTCAGGGACAACTCTCCCATAGGGTTGCTGAAGATGCCTAAGAGGCATTGTATCCCTCTTTAGAAATTCCCTTTCTGAGGAGTAAGGCACTGAATGGAATTGAGGGGGGAAAGCCACAACTGGATTCATCTTGAGCTAATTTATGTAAGTCACATTTCCACAGTCTCTCAGCTCTCTCTTTTAGAGTCACCTGCAATGACTCGCTGTAAATCCTTTGCTGGTTAAATTTCTCTTCACATCAGTTGAACTCCTGGAGCAAAAGAGGCAAATGTGGGGGGACAATGAGGGGTGGCAGAGGAGAGAAGAAGGTGAGGGACTGGAGAATCTTAGACACCACACTGGGAAGTCCTCTCTGCAGAGCACATGCCTCGGGCTTCCCGGATGGGATTCTTCTCCGGCTGATTTCACAGCTCTGAGTTGCGCTTGTTCACCATTATGAGCAGTACATGTCAGGTTTCCACGGCCATACGGAAAACCCCAGAACAGAACTAGGTCTGCACCCTCCCATAAACCTGAGTCAGAAATAAATGGGAAGATTTATAAAGGGGAGGTGCAATTCTTCTGCTACATTGGTTTAAAGATAGTGAAATAAATGAGTTAAACCGTTCGCTCAGAGTGTTTCATGGAGCAGATCTAATGTGCAATTTTGTGACCTGACGTGACTTTAACTCTTCAGTAAATCAAAAAGCTTAACAAATATTAAGATGGCGAAGATTACCTGTGTGGGACAGATTTGATTTTTCATCCATTATCACTCAGGAAACCAAGGGCTCCAGAAGAAAGCAGCCTGCATGTCATGTGACCCTGAGGGGTGGGGGAGTTGAGTGGGGAGGGTGAGGGTGAGGGGATTTCAAAGAGACTATGGAAGAAGCCAAGCCCTAGCCAGGAGCCTCACAGTAAATACTGATCTTTCTGATCCTCCAAGAAGGATGCCTGAGATTTGGAAGTTTCCAGAAAGTGAGGCCTGTCCCTTTGCTAGGTATTTCCTGAGGGCCTCTCTTATAACTCTTGACACCCCACGAAGCAGATCTTTAGACCCTCCAGCACCAGCCACTGTGCATCACAAATATAAGGCATACATTAAGACATTTGTTCCTCTTCAGGGAAACAGATGAGTATTGCCCCAGGGCACCCCAAATCAACTGGGATGTGCCATGTGAGAGAAGATCCCCCAAAATGTGCAGGTCCAGGAGATTGACCTAGACACCCTAACGCATCAAACCTTTCCATCTGAAGAGTGCAGATGAGGAGGAGGGCAAACACCAATGGCCTACCCTCTTTTTCTCCTTCATACATGCCAAAGCCAACACTGGAGGTCAAAGATGGCCATTTACCTATGAAATGCCTAGAACCTCCAAGGAACCAGGAACCTCCAGCTCATGGCAGAGCTGGAACGACTTAGCAATCAGTCTGTCCTGGGACTCAAACAGGGACCAGTGGAACCCCAGACCTTCATGTCACTGTGTGCCTTGAGTACCATCATGGAAGTGAGGGACAGGCAGGTGAAGCAGGCCCAGTGGGGCTTCTCCCTGATTCTAGCAAAGCGGCTCTTATTATGATATATTCTATCCATTGAAATTTTGCATTAGATCTCTTGGAGGAAAGAAAAGTCTCCCTCTGCTTATTTTCCAGATGACAAATGTGAGGCTCAGAGAAAAGAAGAGCAGGGCACAGTACAAAGCCAAGCTGTGGGCATGTCATTACCGTAGGAGTTCAAAGGAAGAGAAAAGATTACCTGCCAAGACAGTCCTAAAGCCCACCCTAGCTAAGATGCCTTTGAAAGGGGAGATGAACAAAGAAAAGTCAAGATTCTGGATTCCCACAGGTAAATTGGTGACTATCTGAGAAATTGCGCCCAAGTTTGTGATTGGTGAAATGGGCCCCAAGGCCACAATCCTGCACAACTCAAAGGCATGACATGCCTGCCCAAGGACCCCTACGGGGCAGAGGTAAGCACTTCACCTCAGATGACAGGGACCTAACCCTCCCTGAGGTCCTCATCCAGTAAAATGTCCTGTCAGATATGTTGCCCCTTCTCCCTTCCTCCACCAGCACTTATGCATCTAGAATCTGCTTAGAATGCATCCAGTTGCTCCTTTGCACAGCTTCCTGGGGGCCCCAACTGCAGGAGGCATTCTTGGTGCTGAGACTTGTAGCCTCAGCTGTTTCTCAGAAAGCAGGAAGAAATTCTCCCTTGCATCCAGGGATTTGCCTTGACTGTGTGTTAAAGCAGAGAGAATAGAGGAAGAAAGAAATGAGTTGTAGAGGTTTGTACTGAATTTTGTTCCGCTATCTAATCAAAATAATCTTTTTATAAACAAAAATTTTTTTTTGAATTTTTAAAGGTATTAACCTCTGTTATTATTTGTCTGGGAGTCCATAATACTCCCATTTTATTAGATCCAAATTTCCTATTTAGACAACAGAGCCTAAGAGCCTCTTCAGAACAAGTAAATAATATGCATTTTCCAAAGTAATTTGCAGACACAAATACATATGCGCTCTGCTCAGATTACCGAAAGGACAAAATCACCAAGAAGATGATGATGTTGCTTAATAATTTCAAAACTAAATATTTTTGCACCCAAACAGAAATACCAACCACGTCCTGGAAAGGTCCCCTTTAGCCTCCTTGATAAATTATACCTCATTTCACTGCCTTCCACATGCCATCTCTGATGGTTTTGAAAAAGCAGCTGGAAGACCATCAGTACTATTTTCAGGAACAGATCTTTCCCTGTCCCCTCTCTCGCTCCCACTGTCAGCCACATGAACCAGCCTTGTGTCCACTCTCAGAAGCCACCTTCACCAAGGGATTACGGCACCTGTTCACAAACCCCAGGTCCCTTCTGCTGGCCATCTCCAAGCTCTGCTCTACTGGGACTGGGCTCTGGGCCAAGGAGAGTCCTGCTAAGGGCTGCCATCCACTGAGCACCCACAGGCAGACGGACAGGAGCGGGCGCTCCATCCACCCCAAGCCTAGCAACAGTTGCACTGAAATTAGAGACCTAGGGGCAGACTGCTTGGAAGGAGAATAGGGGATAGAAGAGGGAGGGGAGAGAAGATCCTGGAAGACCAACTTTGGAGAAGCAACATGGGTCTCTCCTAACCACCCTAAGGACAGGGAGAGAGGTACAAGATTCTGGGTTGGGACCTGGTGACAGCTGTCCGAAAACCTCAGATTACACCTGGGGTCAGTGATGCCCTCACTCTCTGCCCCTCCTCCCGGGGCAGATCCCCTCCGATCTGCCCTCCCCACTACTTTCTGCTAAACTCTGTCTAACTCTTCAGAAACTCCTATGCATTCTCTCAGAAAATTTCCCAATGTGAATCCTGATCAGTTTGGGGAGATTTCCACATTTTAGACCATAGTCCAAAATGGTCCAATGGAGCAGAGATTATTATAAGTCCAAGTGGCACTAGTGAATGAAATACGGACTTGTGCACAAATTCCAAACTGTTGGATGGGAAAGTATGAGTGTTTGTCCTGTTCCTTCACTAGAAGGATCACTGGAGTTCTGTGTTTCTCTTGGGAATCTGCTTAACGTGAACGTAACATTCCCAGCCACATGTCCCTTATGAGATATTTATTACTTTTAACAAAACAAACAACAGAGAAGGGGAGGTGGGTGTCCATCTGAGTGACTTAGGTAGATGACACTCTGGAGTCTACCTTCTCACTCCATCCCACCCCCGTGTATAGGCAGGAAAAGGAAGCCAGAGACCAGAGTGAGGGGGAGTGAGTGTACCTTTATTGGGGATTTATTGGGGTCAGTTTTACAGTTAATGTAAAATCTAAAGGGCCCTGGCTACTATTCAGTGCTAGAGGATTTTGCACAAAATGCTGGTCTGTAATAAATGAGAAGTGATGAGCTCTAACCCTGAGCTACTGGCCTGACTTTGAGCATCAGGGAAAGGCTGGTTAGCACAGGCTATTGTCACTGCCAGGTTGATTTTTGTCACAGGTAGACATGGGTGGCTGACTTTCACATTTAACCATAACATTGCCCAATATTTCTTAGTTCCATGAACTAGGGTGATTTTCCTAGTCACAAAGGCAGAGCAGATAGATGTTCAACCCCGGGCATTGAAAAATGGCAGATGCCAAACTCGAAAGATATTTCCCAAAACAGAGTTCACTGGAAGAGGTTTCCAGACTGCCATGCTGATATTTTGAAGGCGGTAACAGTCAAGAGGATATTATAAATTTGGATATATTCCTAGGAAAGTAATCATAGAACTTTAGAGTCACATCTTGATAGAGTCCATGAAACTACTTCTGGTCAAATATATCTAGATTTCTTTGCAATGAGCACTCTTTATACCTTCTTAGAAAGGTCTCCTGTTGTCTGCATTAGACTGTGTGTTCCCCTGGAGAAGAGTCAAGTTTATTTCTATCAGCACTCCACTACATACTTGTTCTAGGGCCTAACATGCAGAATACCTTATAGATGGGTGCTCCAAACATGTTGTTGACATTTGATAGGGACTTTCCAGCTCTTGAGCTTGGTACAGTTTCCATCTTATGAAGACATGCACACACAGAACCAAATGCCTTAAAAACTGGTTGTATATAAGGACACTCACTGACAAACATCAAATATCACTAATTTCCCAAAGCCTCACAACCTCCTACCTAAGGCCATCAGAGTCACAATGGATACTTAATGATGAAACTCTTCCAGGTGCTTTCATGTTAACATAGTCCAATGTAATGTCAAGCTAGGAAGAATAAAGGTTAATATGTTCTATTAGTCCCAATTGTCATAAGAATTTTACCTAACAATATGGTTCATTAAATGCTGAATCTAACAATTATATTCACCATAATAGAAATTATTCAGACAGATATGATCTGAATAGTTGTGATTTATTAATTTAGACTCAAATTTAATTAGCAACTGATTTTAATTGTGTCTCCCCCTGAACAATAACTTTTGTGGAAATGCATCCTAGAAAAAAAAATATCAATGAAGCAATAGCAGGTCACAATAAAGAAAGCAATCACTCCACTTTCAGAAATGCTCTTATGGCTTTCCCCTGAAACAATAACAAAAATAATTCCAGGAAGCTTAAAGACATGTCTATTTTCCCCTCATGTGAAACACTGCTCCTGATCCCATGGGTAAGGACATCCCAGTGAGCTATGGTACTACAGATATACTCCCAGAGCAAAAGGAATGGGAGAGCCCCCACGTTCTTCTGGATCCTTTGGAGACCCCATCTCCAGCTCCAGGTCTACAAAGAGACCAATTGCTCAGGCTTCCATCTCCTGTGCCCTGGTGGGCAGGGGTGGGAGGAGCCTGAAAAAACACAGTGCTACCCCTCACCACCTACAGTTTCCAATTTCTTTTTTTTTTTTTTTATTTATGATAGTCACACAGAGAGAGAGAGAGAGAGAGAGGTAGAGACATAGGCAGAGGGAGAAGCAGGCTCCATGCACCAGGAGCCCGATGTGGGATTCGATCTCCGGTCTCCAGGATCGCGCCCTGGGCCAAAGGCAGGCGCCAAACCGCTGCGCCACCCAGGGATCCCCAGTTTCCAACTTCTTATACTGGAACCCAAAATTTTGCATTCCTTTTGCATTCTTTCTTGGATATCAAGCATAAAAGAATAATATCCATAATCCAAAAAAAATGAAAACAAAAAATAGAAAGAAAGAAGAATGCTTTGTATTTAAAAAGGAAAAACAGATTTTTTAAAATTCTTTACACCCAAATTTATTCCTCCCCCAACTATATCTGATGAACCAAAAAACAATTTTCCATTTAGAAAAAGGTAACATTTGACTTTTCATGATGCTCAGAAATTTGAGGTAGAAAGGGTAAGGAAGATGGGAGGAAGTAGAGAGTCCTAGAATAGTTCTTTCTCACTCTTTCTACTGGCCTCAGCCCTTACTGGCTTCCCTCCTACTGGTTTCATACCTTAGACTGTCAACGATCATTAACTATATTCCTATAACAGTAAATATGTAATAACAGATGTATACATTTAAAATTCTGCAATTAAATCTTTTTACATTCAAATTGTAAAATCTGGGCTCCTTGGTGGAATGGCTGATTCTAGATCTGGGGCATTAATTTTGCAAAGTGAGCCTGGAGCATCTAGTCATACTGGGCAACCAGCAAGACTATCAGGTCTTATCAAAAGGATTCAAGTGCCAATGTAAAGGGGGTCCAATTGCCAAAAGTTGGATAACTTTATTTAAACACATGACATACATTATAAATCCATGATTTCCTGATAATACAAAACAACATCACCACCTCATTGGTTGTCTTTGGAGAATAAAGGAAAATTGACTCATTACTCTGAAAACTGTTACATACAGGGAAAGAATCATACATTTATCTGCCTTTTCTGTATGAACAGTATCTCAAAGTAAACAAATAGTTGATGGGGAGAAATTCTCCCTTATACAAGTATGTCAGATGACAAAGGAAGAATAGTAAAATCTGAATATCCCTATTTTCTAACTCTAATAAGTAATGAACCTAGACAATGATCTTCAGGGGCTACTAACATTGAAAAAAGCAAGATGACCAGACATTATGTGCTTGTGTGGGTGGACAGAACATTATCTATGAAGTAGCCTTGCAACAACATTGTTGATCTGGATTAACTCCCTCTATACCATATTTGGAAAGTTGCTGTATTAGAACTTCAGAAGGTCATTGAGACGACGTGACCACCAATTGGCCCATGAGC
The DNA here is from genome assembly GCF_048164855.1 of Canis lupus baileyi. Classification (NCBI taxonomy): domain Eukaryota; kingdom Metazoa; phylum Chordata; class Mammalia; order Carnivora; family Canidae; genus Canis; species Canis lupus. Next base: position 69,952,930 of record NC_132843.1, read on the forward strand.
TGGACCCGACATTCGGAGGTTCATCACCCCCTCCCTTCTCCTTGGAGTCTGGGTTCCCCTTGCCTATCTCACTCCAGTGGCTCCTCCAAGGACAGAGCCTTTAGAGACTGATGTGGTTGAGAACACTTTCATGGTAAATATGACTAAATCCAAACTTTTAAAATTTGGCCTCTTTACAAACTTTTAAACTTTGGCAAGCAGGTGCAGGGATTCATTCATCTTACTGCCACTCAAGAAATTTCCCTTTGCTTTTTAAAACTACCACCTACCAACCTAGAGTGTCCTGCCTCTCTCTTCCATCTCTCCCTCCAAGGAAGGGAGCTTTGTTTCAGATTACTTTGTTTCAGATTACACCCAGGAAGTTCCTGAGAGGTTTGCAAACCAACATATATGCTCTTTATAGACTAATTCTTAAATTTGTAGTTTTAAAAACCAAGACAACAGGTCCAAAATGGAGTCACTTATGCTAAGCCCCACATCACCAAACCAAAACTTTTTATAGTTTTGCTCCTCCCAAAACTGGAATCATAGAGCAGTCAATAAAGAATCACCTGATGGCACTGGTTAGGTAATCTGTCTGATAGACACCTGTCATCCCTTATAGGAAAGTAACCCTGCAATAACTAACTCACTTTTTTGCTTAATGTAATTTCCTTGTTCTCATTTCCTTCTACCACCTATGAGTCTTTCAGCTCCTTGGAGCTCCTTTCTATCTGCTAAATTGGATGTTGCCCAATTTGAATCAATTGTCACTCATATAAACTCAAAAATTTTAATATGCCTCAGTTTATCTTTTGACAGTATTAACCAGAGTTCTGTTGACTTCTCAAGTCTCTCTGTTTACTTTGAGAAACCTACTGAAACTGGTCTATTTAACTCCTTTCTTGCTTCAGCACAGGTTTGGCAGAGAATAAAATGTCAATGAGTCTGAGAGTCCTTCATGCTTTTCCACAGCTTGAAGTGAGTTGCAAGGTAGAATTAATTGGGGTTGGCAGGACTAGAAATTGGACATAGCCTCTTAGTTCCAGGGGCATGAAGTCTTCCCAGTTTGGCTTCCTAATTTGGTTTGAAATAAATTTCTGGAATGTCAAACATCCCCATATTCAAAGGTAAGTATATATCTATATTCCAAAGCCAAATGAAAATGTCTTTTAGATTATCTGTCATTTTCTATTACTCGTGATACAGTTCCCTTCATTTAGTGCCTATGATCAAGAATTAACATTGCACCTCAAATACAAATGAATGGGAAAGGTAACAGAGGGGGAAGGCTTTCAAAATAGCCTAAAATAGGAGCAATTTGTCCATGTCTAATTTGTTGGGCAAAAGGACTTTCACCTGTTAGGAGAACAAGGTAATCTAGTTTGAGGTCTTGAAAGAGAGAACAAATGGAGTGTTCTCTTTCTTCATAATTGTTCACATTTAATGGCATTACAAGGGCATGTTAGCTATTCCAACCGAAAGCAATTTAATGAAAATGTATGCATATTGGAGGCATTGATATGTTAATGCTAGGAATGAAATATAAATCTTTGGGGAAACAAATGTGAGGGAGGGCACCAAGAGGCTTTGTTCACCAACTCACATGGAGTTGGGCTTTGGGAAAGAATAACCTGGAGTCTGTTCTTTCTTGCTGTGACCTACAGGTCCTTGGTGCAGGGAACTCAGGTAGATGGAGATGTGAAGACAACTATTTGGGATCTCTGTGGTATGAAACCATTTCCAAAGGGAACAGATCCTACCATCTGGAATTTACTCTCTGTCCTCAACCCCAATCTATATCTTCATTTGCCTAAAATAAAAATAAAAAATTAAAACACATGTAAAATTCATCCTTACCAAAATCTTCCTTGATTAACCCCATCCAGATTGGTCCCTGCACTTGGGTTCCATCTACGTACGAACTTTTGCACATGTTGATGTATTGCTTCAAAGAACATAATTTGCTGATACATTGTTCCAGATCATTTCATCTGAGTATTTTTGTGTTTATTTGAGAATTCAGGTGCCTGGAACTTTTCCCTTTCATTTGGGAATTCAGGTATAAAGTCAATTTTCTATAATTGTTTGTGGCATTACTCCCAGAAGGGGAACTATTGGATGACATTTCCATCAGAGATGAAAACTCACCAGCCATTTTGTTTAAACATTGCTTGGTCACTGGAATTCCAATTCAGTTGGTATAATTTATATTGATTCTTCCCATATGTTCCTCCATCAATTCTTAGTATCTCTACTTCCTTCTTCTGCCTCTTTATCAGTAGGCTCTAGGCACACAGACATTTGCCCGGAGGCGATCAATTCTGATGCCAATACGGAGTTTCACACTCACATATACAAGAGTAAAAACAAAAGTCTAAAAGAGACTAGTAAAAAGAATTTTTTTAATTTTAAAAAAGGAAATGATAGACTTTGATTCATTTCCTTAAGGGTCTTGGGCCTCCTTTCTCTTTACTTTGTGGACTGATTTCTTCTAGTCTATAGACAGGTCATAAGGTCATTTATTTTCATAGTAGAATGGGGATCATCTCATATGAAACCAATGACCTGCCTGTCCGGGAATATCACAGCACCTTCCGCAAACCCTTCTTTACATTCTTTCTTTTTCTTTTTCTTTTTCTTTTTTTTAAAGATTTATTTACTTATTTTAGAGTGAGAGAATTGCACAGGCACATGCATGAGAAGGGACAGAGGGAGAGGGAGAGAGAGAATCTCAAGCAGCTGCCCCACTGAGCCTGGAGTTTAACCCAGAGTTCAGTCCTAGGGCCCTAAGATCATGACCTGAGCCAAAATCAAGAGTCTGCCACTTAACCAACTGAGCCACCCAGGTGTGCCCACCCTCTTTATATCCTTTTGTCTTCCCCCAAACTCTCAGGAGGAAAGACTCTAAGACTATGAACCAGAAAAACATAAGGGTAATAAAGATACATAAGAGTGACAGTAGACTGATTTTGAAATTTAGAAAAGCTGTGATTGAAGCTTCTGTTCGTAACTCCACATGAAGAAACACGAAATATACAACCAAAGTAAATAGGTAATAACAGATCATCCTTCTTTCTCTTTGCTATTCTTCTGTTGCCATCTTGAACTCCGTCTCCCCAGGAGATAGGCTCCTTGAGCACCCCAGGACTGGTAATTTTATTTCTGGCTATACCTGGAGCACTCTGTCTGGAGCATGCACCTAGTATAACAGATCTCGCCACCAGACGGTGTGCTTTGAGGGGATAGAATGAGTTCCAGTCAGCTTTTATTCCCACAGTTACCAAAATAGTACCAACAAATTTTTATTCAATACGTTTTGATCCACTTAAAACTTTAGCTTCTAAAGAACCAAATCTTTATTACCTACTATGAGAGGTAATCTCTAAGTAGAACTAAATAAAAACTATTAAATAAGAATTAGCGAACACTGTCTCTAAACCAGTTAGCGGAAGTCACTCAGAATTTGAATTAAACAGATATTAGTGGGGGTGGGGAAAACAATAGCAAAACAAGTGAAGAAATCCATCCCAGTCTATCCGGCTCCCCTTCCAGTCCATTCTCCTATCCTAAGATGGCCCCAAGCCCCTGATCACCATGAAAAGCAATAGATTTCTTCCTCCTCCTCCTCCTCCTCTTCTTCTTCTTCTTCTTTGTCTTCTTCTTCGTCTTCGTCTTCATCTTTGTCTTCATCTTTGTCTTTTCATCTCCCTCTGTCCCTAAGGTTTGACTTCAGGGTGGGCAGTGGTAGGTGAGGATTGTAGCTAAAGGAGGGGTTGGGATCAAACCCTGGGAATCATCTGCTGTTATAGTAGATGGGGTCTAGGAGATTCTCTTAGTCCAATTCCATACAGAACAAATGAGAACAATGAAGTTCAGAGAGAATAAATGATTCTTTAGAACGTAGAGTGGATCATGGGCAAAATGGGGATGGAGCCCAGGTTTCTGATCCCTTGTTCCAGATTTTGAACTATCTAGGTCATTTAACTATACTTCTTTAATAAAAATGACATCAAAAATTGAAGTGACCACTTCAAATTAATCTATTAAAAGCTGGAGACTCAAGGAGTGAGTTTTTTTTAAAACCTACCTGTAACCTATCTATAAACAATACAAATAGAAGTAACCTAGAAAAGTGATGGGAAAGTACAGTGTTAACAAGGATGTCAAATGCATGGCTGATGGGGGGAGGAGCAGTTGGAGCAGACTCTTAAGAGAACTAGTTAGCAATATCCAATAAAGTTGAAGATGCATATTTCCTTTAATCTGGTGATTCCACTTCTAGGTATAGAAAAACTAGATGTAGAAAAACTAGGTATAGAAAAACTAGGTATAGAAAAACTAGGTATAGAAAAACGTGCATGAGAAAAAATGTTAATTAATGAAAATTACATCAGAAATAACAACCAAGAGGGGCCTGGGTGGCTCAGTTCGTTAAGTGTCCAACTCTTGATCTTGGCTCAGATCTCAGTCTCAGTGTCGTGAGTTCAAGCCCTGTGTTGAGCTCCACGGTGAGCATGGAGCCTATTGAAAAAGAAAAAGAGAAAGAAGAAGAAAGAAAGAAAGAAAGAAAGAAAGAAAGAAAGAAAGAAAGAAAGAAAGAAAGAAAGAAAGAAACAACAACCAAAGATAATTCTGTCAGAGGTCTGGTTCCCCAGGAAACAGACTTGAGATGGGTATTTGTGCAGGAGGATTTTAGGTAGTACTCTTGGGGGCAACACCTGTGCAAGTGAGAGAAGCCAGATTACCAGAGAGAGAAGTTGAAGCATATCACAGTAGTAACAGAGGTCTCAGCCAACCCTACAGAGAACCCTGCACCTGTGACTGCCTCTCCAGACTGTACCAAATTGAGGCAAGAAGTTCAAGCCTTTGTACCCCTCACCGACCAGTATGGATGTGAGCTGACCTGGAAAGAAGTGTGACTTTGGATAAACAGCTTCCTCTGCCTGAGGTCAATAATTAAAGACAGAATCTGCTGTGATCAATTAGCAGCCAATATTCCCTGTGTCAGGGAGAATGACTGTCCTGATCCTATAAAAAGAATTGGATGGTACATCATGGCATCCACTATAGCACCCCTTTACCCTCAAAACTATGTAGCCAGTAATTTAAATACATTTCAGGAAAAAAAATCTAAGATAAAAGAAAAAATAAATGTATAAATAACAAACTATTTAGAAATGAACAACAAATGGAACATAGCATACCAAAATCAATGGCATATATCCTAAATGAATCCAAAGAAAATTTATGGCCTAATACATTTGATAGAAGACTGGATTGTAGATAATTGAACTAATTAAAAATCTAGAAAAGTAAAAATAAATAAACCAAATAAAGAAGAATCAATAAAGTTAAACCCAAAAATCATTGAAAGATAATATTTTTCCAAAAGCATTAATCAATAAACTAAGAACTAAGACTTTGAAAAAAATAACTGGCTGAGTCTAATCAAGAAAAAAAAAAAAAGAAAGCTACAAATGAACGGAAAGAGTATCTAAACACTGATACAATTTTTTAATTATCAAAGAATAATATGTACAATGTTATGTCAATCAATTTAAGCCCTAGATTTAAAATGATTTTATAGGAAATTATAAATCCTAAGTGATGACAGTCTTTAAAAAAACCCATAAATATCATTGGGACAATAACCTTTGGAAAAATTCTCCCAAATATTCAAAGAACAAAGAATACCCAATCACACCAAATGCTGCATAGCATAGAAAAAGATAGAAAGCTAGTACACTCATTTTATGAAGCTAGCATAACTCTACACCAAAACTGGACAAGTATAACATAAGCAAATAAAACTATAAGCCAATATCCCCTGTGAACAGATGTGCAAAAATCCTAACTACAATACTAGCAATTTATTGATAGCATACTGAAGATACTGATGAATCATAATCAAGATAGTTTTATCCTACAAATGTAGGATGACTCAAACTCTAAATATCTATTAAGATAAGCCATCTCATTAATATATTGAAGGGAAAAATCAATATAATTATCTCAATAGGTGCCCCCCCAAAATCAACACCCATTTATAATGTTGATTATTTATGATATCAACTATCACAATGACCTACAGCAGTTTAAACGGCTCATGGAGGCCAACACAATCTAGCCTCCTGTTATCTGTGACTGCATCTTTTTCTAGTTCACTGGATAGAGGAAACAGAGAATAGCATTAATGGTTGCCACAGTGACCAAAATCTAGAGGGTAAGAGAGGAGGAAGCTAAAAAAAGGGGGAGGGGGTCCAAAAAATCTGCATAAAATACACCTGGAGCTCTTGCCCAACCCTTGAGGGCAGACCTCAAGGATCTCAGAGAACCACTGGGAGGTACAGAGCTGAAAAGAATTTTCAGAGGTCCTAGGGAAATGCTGAAGCACAGGTCCAGCCAAAGTGGATGGATCCTGATGAAAATCTTGGGCATTCAGTACCAGAGCTTTACAGAATTTTACAGTGAAGTAAACTGAGTAAAGGCTACACAGGATCCCTCTGTACCATTTCTTACAACTGCATGTGAATCTACAATGATCTCAACGTAAAAAATTTAATTTAAAAAAATTAAAACAAAAAGAAATGTTCTCTGAGAATCCAAAGCTGAGCAAATATATTATCAGCACTTCTGGATTACAAGATACACCAAAGGAAATTCTTCAGGCTAAAGATGATCCCAAAGGAAGCACAGCAGGACAAGAGGGAAGAAAGCTCCAGAAAAGGCATTTTAAAGCTAGAACATTAATAATGTCCAAACTCGTAAACACAGATACTACCACCAACAACAACCACAATACATATAGCCTAGAACCAGGTAATTCCACATCTCAGTATCTACCCTGGAGAAACACTCATGTGTATAAGCAAAAGGAAGCAATGACTTCATCATGAATTTACATGCATTTGTAAGGCCACCCCTTGCAGCTCTAACAGCAGCAACAATTTGAAAGAAATATGAATATCCATAAATAGGGGATGACTAAGTAAATTATGTCATGTATGTAGAATGAAAAACTATGTAGCAATTTTTTTAAATGGGATTACATCTAATTGTGCTAACATGGAAAGCATTTTTTAAAAGCAAGTCATAGAAATATATGTACAGTATGACACCACATATGAGAAAAATAATTTTCTAGAGTATATATACATATATGAAGCACTTTTGAGTGCTTACTATATGTCAGGCATTTGCACAAATTAACTCCTTTAATCCTCAAGAAAACTCTATGAAACAATTACAATTATTGTCTCCATTTTTGCAGGAAAATAAATGGAAGTAAGCAATTTGCCCAAATCATTCAGTTGATAATAGCACTAGAATTCAAACCCAAGTAGATGGAGTCCAGAGTCTGTACCCTAGCCTGGGGGAAAGTGATCAAAAAATGCATTCTCACTTTTCATGATGAGAACATGGTGATGGATGGAAATGTTGAATTACTATATTGTACACCTGAAACTAACATGACACTGTAGGGTAACTAACTGGAATTAAAATAAAAACTTAACATTAAAAAAAGATGCATCTCAATTTTTAACAGTGGCCACCTCTGGCCAGAAAAATGGGTTTGGGCTGGTAGTCCAGGGGAGCTTCAGCTTTATCTGATCTATTTGAATGCTTAACAAGAATAAACTGATGTACTGTTCAGGAATTTTTAAATAACAACTAAAATTTAAAAGGGAAGCTGTGAATCATAGGAGAAAAGAAAAGTTTGGAATGCATTAAAGAGTATAAATTTAGTTCCGTGGTGGCTCAGTCCTATACTAAGAATAAGTTATCAGGCACCTGGGTGGCTCAGTTGGTTGAGTGTCCGACTCTTGATTTCAGCTTAGGTCATGGTCTCAGGGTCATGGAATTGAGCCCCATATTGGGCTCCCTGCTCAGCGAAGAGTCTGCTTGTGCCTCTCCCTCTGCTCCTCCCCCTGCTCTGTCTCCCCCTCTCTCTCCTTCTTTCAATCACTCTCTCTCTCAAATAAATAAATAAATTAATTAATTAATTTCTATAAAAAATAATAAGTTCTCTACATAGAGATATGTGACTATGTACATGCAAATAAAAGTAATTTGTAGAAGTAAGAGGTAAAATGTCCACAAAGGTTGAAAAGTCACAAGATAGAAATGTGGTGCAGGAGAAAGCCAAGAGTCTTCCAAATATTTTCATATTTACGGCTTTGGAGTGGGTCTGAGACTATTCAAGAGTTGATTGCATTAAAGTATACACAAACCCAGGAAATAAGTTCTTGACCCAATTGTTCTTTGCAATGGTCATACAGACATTAAATTAAAATCATCCTATCCCCAAACCTTTTATTTCTATTGCTCCACTTGCTGTTTCACTTTGTACTCAAAAAGGTGTTGAATGGGCTCCAACGTAGCCTGAAGTATACCTAGGGACTCAGTAATTTAGCTGAACTCTGATGAGATGGTTGGTTGCAGAACTGAGCTGTCCAGTCAACCATGCATAACCAGTGAAGTATAAACTGAACAAGGTGAAAAGAACACTCTCAGTGTGAGAGAATGCCCAGGAAGCCCCTAATGAGTTGACTAATGGAGGCAGAAGATCCCTGGAAGGGGTTCATTAACTTCACACACTGTGGGTCCTCCCTGGAAGGTGGACAGTCAAAGCAAATCAGAGGAGCCCATCGGTCTTGGTCTGGAATTCCCAGAAATCACAGGTCAGCCAACTGGCACAAGGTCCTGGGGTACTGAGGGTGGTCTAGAACCCAGAATTTCTCATTCAGAGCTCAGGGCTCCAGCAGACAATGCCTTGGATCAGGAACAGAGAGCTGGGAAGGACAGGGCAACCACCTTCAAGAACCTTAGGGCAGATCAGGGAAATACAAATCAAAACCACAATGAGATACCACTTCACACCAATGAGAATGGTGAACATTAACAAGATAGGAAACAACAAATGTTGGAGAGGATGTGGAGAAAGGGGAGCCCTCTTGCACTGTTGGTGGGAATGTGAACTGGTGCAGCCACTCTGGAAAACTGTGTGGAGGTTCCTCAAAGAGTTAAAAATAGAACTGCCCTACGACCTAGCAATTGCACAGCTGGGGATTTACCCCAAAGATACAGATGCAGTGAAACGCTGGGACACCTGCATCCCAATGTTTATAGCAGCAATGGCCACAATAGCCAAACTGTGGAAGGAGCCTTGGTGTCCATCAAAAGATGAATGGATAAAGAGGATGTGGTCTATATAACAATGGAATATTACTCAGCCAATCAGAAACGACAAATACCCACCATTTGCTTCAACGTGGATGGAACTGGAGGGTATTGTGCTGAGTGAAGTAAGTCAATCGGAGAAGGACAAACATTATATGGTCTCATTCATTCGGGGAATATAAAAATAGTGAAAGGGATTATAGGAGAAAGGAGAGAAAACAAGAGGGAAATATCAGAGAGGGTCACAGAACATGAGAGACTCCTAACTCTGGGAAATGAACAAGGGGTGATAAAAAGGGAGGTGGGCGGGGGGTTGGGGTGACTGGGTGATGGGCACTGAGAGGGGCACTTGACGGGATGAGCACTGGGTGTTATGCTATATGTTGGCAAATCAAACTCCAATAAAAAAGTATACAAAAAAAAAAAAAAGAATCTTAGGGCAGGATCAGACCTTGGGAAGTCATCGAATGCCCCCTGTAGACTTCTCAGATTAGAACAACCTCCCCACCTCATCCTCCTTAATTTATTATTACTATTATTTTAAAGGAAACATTTTACAGCCTCCCTCTGTCAGGAAATTCTCCCTGAATGCTAGCCAGATTCTCCCTGGGGAACAAGGCCCAAAAAATATATTGAAAAACTTCCTTGGGTGAAAAAGAAACGCACCTGTTACAAAACAGGTAAGTTGTGGGACAAGGTATAAGTAGAGAAGGGAAGATATGTTACAAAGAGGGGTTGTTTTCAAAATGGAATTATTTAATGATTCTTTAACATGAGTTATCATGGTATATTTAAGTGATTCTTTATCACAGAATAGCAACTGCTTCGTAGGAATTTTTAGTAGATAAATTGAAACTACCCATTGCTCACTGTGTATCTGTAAGTCACAAAAGAACGGTAAATTCATAGGTTTAGGCACACCCCAATCCACTCAGCTGGACCAGGAGGCTTACTGACAACTTCATGTGGCAGATAGGAGAGGGAATAGTGAGTCTACTTGGGGAGGCCAGGAATTGGAATCAGGATACTTAAAGAAAGGTCATGAACGAAGATATGTTCAGGCCAGACATCAGAATCAAAAACAGGTGTCATCACTATGCTTCCTGGAAGCTTTATCCAGAATAAATCAGGACACAGCCAGCGGCCACATAGGAGGCAGATTCCAACCTCTACAACCTAAGAGGGAACCAGGCCTCCAGATCAAAGGGAGGGAGGCAGAAGGCCAAAAAGAAGACCTCCTGTCAGGGAGGTTCACTACATGCCAAGTTGTGAGCAAAACAGAAATTCCAAATACCATGTGCTGGTAAGAATGGGGCACCTATTCCATGTTCAGACTTGGGTCTCACTGGCTGTGGATTTGCTGATCACAGATGCTTGGTGGGGCTGAAGCAGGTGGTAGCAGTTGTAAGGGACCCATTGTGAAGGGATTGTACCATCAAGTAGCAAATAGTACACATACAGATTATATGTGAGAAATTATGTTGTCCAGTGCATCTTGGACTTTATGGTGAGACCTGTTTTTAGGTCATGAAATTAGGAACTCTCAACTCATCTATTTTTCTTAAGTTTTGTTGTGAATAGAATGGAATGGAGCAGGTGGCATGGTGGGAAATCAAGTGCACTGCATTTAATAAGGCTAGACATTGGTTCGTGGAAGTGTGTGTGTGTGTGTGTGCGTGTTTGTGTGTGTGTGTGAGACACAGAGAAGGAAAGAAATAATGTGATAAAAAAAGTAATTTCCACTATGGGTCACAGTTTTAAAAAGTTGTACCATCACTGAACAAACTAACTCTTCTTGTTTTACAGTTAAGTAAATTAAGGACCAGGAGGGGGAAGGGACCACTGAGGAATATCTAGTCTGAGTCCTTCCGCCATATTCACCTACAAAGACCATGCTTTCCAAACAAAACAACTCAGGACATATGACATATTTATTTTTATGAATACTTTCCATAGGACTCAAATACAACTGTTTTTATTGTGCATTTAACAAATTAAGCTAATCAAAGAGAATAAAACTACAAAAAACAGAACTTTCTGGGAAAAATCTCAGCTATATGGTTGCTAACCAGAGCCTGTAACTTCTCATATGGTTACTGTGGCTTTAGCCAGAGGCCTATTTTGCCCACAAAACAAAAAACTAAACCTGCAATTTAGATGCTTGGCCACTAGGTGCTGTGCCATAGAGAGGCACATTGAACCACAGGCTTCAGTGTCTTCTCTGGGTAAAACAATACAATTTGATATTAAAACAAATATAACATGTCCTCCCCAAAAGAGATAATTGTTTTAGGCAAAAAAAAAAAATTTAAAAATAAAAAAATAAAACTAAAATATCCTGAGGTAGAATTTAGTATCTTTCTCTCCAATCCTGCAATTTTATCAGTTCACCTGAACTAAATTTGAAGTTGATATAAAGTCCCAACAGTTGGTTCACCCTCGGTGCTCAGGTTTTCTTGGCACCAAACCCGCTGAGCCACTCAGCTCCCAGAAGCCTAAAATAAAGACATTTCTTTCCAGACTCCTAAGATCATTAAAGGAAAGAACTTTCTTTTTTCAAGTTCCCCAATCTTAGACTCTTGCTTCTTTTCACTCCACTGAGCAGAAAGGATGGAGAGAGGAGTCTAGGGGTGACATAAAGCCATAAATGCCCATCAGAGTCTTGCTCCCCGCTCCTTCTCCACTTCATTTTTAAAAAAATTCTCCCCTAAGTTCTCAGTTTTTCCCCTATCTGGACTTAGACTGTTGTGTCCCGGGACTCCACCCCTCAACAAGTAACAGTCAATTTCCCATGTGATTCTTGGAAAGCTGGGAGGAGGCACAGGAGAAATCATTCTCCCCAGTTTAGAGATTTATATAAAAATGTATATAAATTTTTAAATTTAGAAAGATGAAATGACTTTCCAGTGTCTCAAACTTCAAAGTCAGAGTCTGTTACCATAAGATCAGTGTTCTTCCTATTGTTGATTGGTAGCCGGGATCCAGGCAGGAGACAGATCCTACACAGTAGTTTGAAGAAGCTTAATATAAAGAATTATTAATAGGAAGAGGTAATTAACCACTACAGGGTAGAAAGAAGCCTGAAGAAGAAGGGGTTGCAGGCAGAGGGAGCAGTCACTACTTCTAGAACAGTGGAAGGAACTTCACCCCAGGGTTGAGGGCCAGACCTCACTGGGGAGGATGTGGCCATGGCCCCCTGGATGGTGGAGAGGTTGGGGTGCTGCCACTGGGGCTGGAGGCAGAGCGCTATCTGCCGGGAAAGAAGGCACCAGTGAGACTCCCTAGGAAGCCACCTGCTATGATGCCAATGGAACTCCTTAGGTGAGCACCACTGGATGACAACAAGTCACTGGCCACGGGCCAGGATCAAGAAGTACATCAGAACCAGAAGGAAGCCCCTGCCTCCTGCAGTGCAGTCTCAGCACCTTCTACACGCAAGGGTAATACTGCACCAGCTGGCAAACTAAAAATAGTACAACGCTCCCCTCCAGCACCACAAAGCAGGACAAAGAGGGCTGGATGTGGAGCTGAGGGACAGTGCATCAATGCCTGGGTACAGTTTGCACTCCAAATGTGAATGGTGTTTGACAAATGGAAGCACCTCCGTAATTTCTTTAAAAGGCGATTTGTAGGTGCTCATGTCTTTGGAATTTGAGAACCCTGCCCTAGTAGTAGTGGAAAGGAGTGTTTCCTTTAACCTGATGGCGTCGTGAGGTGTCATGAAAGTTTAAAGACAGCATGGGAATTATAGAATAGGTTACCCCTGAGGGGAAGGTGGGGACAGTGATCAGGAAAGAGACCCAGAGCAGCAAGAGAGTTCATGGTATTTGTTATATTATTCTAGCCTATACCTTTTTGAATGTCTGAAATATCTCCTGATAAAAAAATGAATAAAATTAAAAATTAGAAATAAAATTTTTAAAGAAGCAATGAGACAGAGATTCAGATTGCTTTTTAGAACTGGTTACTTTTCTTTAACAGCTCTTTCTTGGTATATTTTATTGTTTCTATTCCATGGATTTCTCCTTAAAAATTATTTTTTCTCTGGATTCTGTCCTGAGCCTTCCTCTCCATTTACTCTCCCCCACCCTACATGATCATATCTAATTCTAGGACTTCCTTCCCTATGTGAATGATATCCAAATTTTGTATTTCTCACCTGGATAGGGCTCCTGAGATAGAGCCTCATCCACTCAACTTCCTTGATATCTCAGTTTGGACAGATCACATGTACATGAAATTCCTTATGTCCACCCTGAAGTCACGCTCTTACCTATGCCTATGCTTTTCTATCTTATACTGTGGTGGCTAGATCACCATCCATCAAGTTGCTTAAACAAGAAGCCTGGCACCTGTCCTTGATGTTTCCCTCATACTCCAAATCCAGCCACCAAGCTCTGTCAAGAGCACTTTTTTTTAGTGTTTCTTAAATTGATTTGTTCTGTCTCTTCCCACTATGAGTTTCCTGGTTTAGTCACCCACAGTCCCTCACCCAGGTCACCAGCACTTCTCCCTCTGCCTCCTGCGTGTTCCCCTCACACCTAGTGTTTGCTGGAATCAGACAGAACCAGATTATGGGTCGGATGGCCTAGAAGCTCCCTGGGGCACCAGTTTACAGGACACCCTGAGATATCGTTCAAGCAGATAGAACATGTGGTATCAGCTAACTCAAGTCTCTAGAGCAACTTACGTCATTGACAAAATATAAAATGGTCCCACTCGGACCAAAGCAGATTTATGGTCGCCATAAAAGCTGACCCAGCACTGCAGAGTATTTCTGACAGTCACAATGTGATTTGCTTGGTGAAGATTAGGCCACGACACCAACCTGAGACCAACTGCATGGCGGGCATCTAATGTCACCATGTCTATCTACAGAAATTTGGAAAGTCACTTATGCATGGTATAGTTCTGATTAACAAATAAGTGATTTCTTTTATCTACACTAGGCTTTTATTAAGGCTCACAAGAATTTGTCAAATTCTGAAAATGACACACATACCAAAAAAGAGAGAGAAAGAGAGGAGGAAAAACCTTAGGAAAGAAGGAACAATTTTGGTCCACATGAAAGTAAAAAAAACTTTTAAAAATATTTCCAAAAAAGCTGTCTAACCACATTTGTATGAGTTATACCTGTGCATGACTAACACCTGGCAGGTATGTATCAGTGTAGTCAGAAGGAAACCTAATCCAAATATGTTAAATTGTTATATCACTACATCCAAAGGGAAAGAATCAACTCCTGATTTTGAATACAAAGAAAGAGATGTACAATTTTTACTAATAGAAAATTCGTTTCTCTTTATTCTCTAAAAGTAAAGATCAAACCTTTTTTTTTTTTAAGGTAGTCCCTTGAAGGAGTGTCTGATTCCTCACCAGCCCCAGGGCACTGATGACAGTCCCCATCCCTCCCACCCCACTCCGTTCAGTCTGCAGCTAGAGAGGTGAGGACATAATCCAGAGTCCTCACCATTTCTGCAAGGGCCTTCATGACCCCGCCACTCCCTGCCACATCTCTGGCTTCTCCTGTCTCTTCCCCTTCCCGCATACTTTTCAGGTCCTCTAGCTCACTTCTGCAGACCTCAGCACAAGACAAGCCCTCTGCCCGGAACAACCCTTCCTGCACCCCACCCCAGGACCCTGAATAGCTCCTACTCATCCTTCAAACCTCAAGTGAGATTTCTCCTCCTCTTACAAGTGTCTCCAGTCCCCCACTCCAGATGTCTCCATCAGCTGTCCCTATCAGGTGATCCCGTCATGCCCTGCCCCCTCTCCCATCACACTCATGTCCTCATCACCTTCACTTACAATTAGTTGTGGATGTGATGGTCGTACATGTGTGTGACTTCCGTCAGCTCCCTGGTGACTTCACAGTTGTGTCCCCAGCCCCCAGTAGAGTGCCTGGCATGGAGGAGATATTTAATAACTATCTATGGAATAGAAAAACAACTCATAAATTGCATCTCCTTCTCATCAGAAAATAGAAATGAGTCAAGTTACCGTAGTCCACCGAGATGCTTTGAGTGGATGAAAATCAAAGCCGGAAGAAATGGCCATGAGATGGGATGACGGGAAGACAGCCAGCTCAGTGACGCCATATGTAGGTTACCTTTGTCAGATTCCTCTACCCAAACTGATTTCCCTTCTGCCCCAGAATGTTACCAGGGTGCTATCCTCGCCAGTGATCTACGGACATATTAAAAATGCTAACACTATTCACCCAAGCAAAGTGGAAACAGCCAGGTAAATCTGTCCTGTACAAATCACACAAGGTATTCCAAAGCCAAGTAGCAATGAATATTGGATTAGCCCTCCACTCATGCAGATAATTGAGAGTTAGTCCAGTTTGTGGTTTGTTTGCTCGTGTACTTTTAAATCCTGGCCATGGGATCCAGCCAGGCTAGGAGGAGAGTGGAGCCAGCAAGACAGGACAGGGCAGGATGGAGCCTACCACTGAGGTCCCTGCCCTGCAGGGGAAGAGGGTGGAAGGAAGGGATGGCCACTGAACAGTCCACTGGGATCTCGTGGGTCAAGAACCCACGAGGAACTCATTCTATATCAGGTTCTTTCATTGGGAGCAGGGGTAACAGCCATTCCATCTGGGTGCTAGAAAGCTCACACCAAGAACCAATAAGAATTTGAATAACAAGTACATTGTCCTCAGAGGAAAAAGAAGAAAAGGAAAAAAGTAACCCACCCACCCGTATATGCCAAACCACAAAATTTAATTAGGAAGATAAGAATTGGGGGGCGAGATTGGGTTGATGTTCCTTTTTTTTCCCCTAGTTATGAGCTCAGGGAAAGGAGCGAGAGATACAATTTAAGCACAGAATTAACATCTTCTAATAATCTTAGACAAAACCCGACTCTGTTTTGCTTTGGTTTGTAAATTAGCTCATGATTAAAGTGTCTCTTCAGCCATGGGCCATTGTCTACCCAAGCCTGTTTGCTGAATGCCGCCCTGACCCGAACGCCCTTGGAGCTCAAGTACAAGATTCGAGAGCGTGAGGGAACAATTATTATAAAGTGAAGTACTTGCAGTTTTGCTGCAAAATCAATGAACTTTTCAAGTGATTTTTATCATATTTTGCAGCTGTTCTGTTGGCTTTTGAGTGGTTATCACACCGTCAGCCCCGGTGTTTTCAAAACGCCTTGTTCATCTGGAAGCCTCCCCTTTTTCCTGGAAGAGCAGCTGGCGCCGCCCTGGCTGGAGGGCCAGGCTGCTGGAGAGAGGATTCCAGGAGCTGGCAGTGAGGAAGGGCAGCCCGCATTCTGGTTGGAGCTTCTGTGCCACTCATCTTTTCTCATGGTTGGAGATTCTGTGCTCTCATCCTAGCTCAGCTTTACCTGCCTCACCTTAGAGAGAAGCTCCTGGAAAGCCCATCTTGCATCTTCAAACACCACAAGCTGATGGGGATGGAAAGTACTGGTGTATCGCAGGATACACCCGGACTACTAGGAAAACAGGCCCT
Source organism: Canis lupus baileyi (assembly GCF_048164855.1). Classification (NCBI taxonomy): domain Eukaryota; kingdom Metazoa; phylum Chordata; class Mammalia; order Carnivora; family Canidae; genus Canis; species Canis lupus. Next base: position 69,969,564 of record NC_132843.1, read on the forward strand.
GAAGATATAAAGTCGGTGAAGGCCCAGGGGCCACGCACAGCTCTCCCACACCTGCTTTCTGTTGGTCCAAGAGGGAGCCCAGGAGGGAATAGGGCCACTGAAGTCAGCAGTGACTGAGCAGAAGGGGCGGGGAAAGGAACTTTCCCGTTCTGTGGGATCCTCCTGTCAAATGGACTTCTACACTAAACCATGTCCTTCAGGCATACATTAAGCTTGAGGACACTAAGGAAGCAAAATTCAACAGGTATCATTGCTTAAAAGATATCTGGTTCATTTTTTTTTTCATATTCACCGAGAATCCAGGTGACCCACATAAAATATTGAAGCTTCAATGCCCAGGTTTACTTAAAATGACTCTAAAATGGGCCTATTTCATAATGCTAAATAATACTATATTTAGTTGTGGTACTGAATGAGTGAGAAATCTGAAACTACCCACTGTTCTCTCCTCCCTCTTTGTCCTGAATTCAGCAGACTATCACCCCAGTAGAAGAATCAGGCCTGGTGCTTGCATTTGACCCCAGGATGGGGGCTCTTTCAAGCATGGAATAGATGAGTATGTTCTCCAATAAATTCGCCCTAGGTAACCTAATGGTTGGGATCAACAACCAGTTAACCAACAAATAGTTCTGAAGCATCTGCTATATGTTCAGCACAGAGAGAAGTTCTCTGAGCTCCATAAAGATAAAATTTAATTCCTTACTGCAGAAGACAATTGCTAAGGGCTAAAGTCTATGGCATATACTTACTCTAAGATGGACCTGGATTGGCCTCTCAGGATGGGTCAAATTTAGGTAAGTGGAGAGAGGAAAAAAAAACAATAGGGGATCAGCCCAAGAAAAGGTGGGGTTGATGCAGACAATCAGAAGAAGTCCCGCTGGGATTATGTTCAAGATGTACCTGAATTAGGTAGAGCATGTGATGTGCAGGCATGGAGTTTTAACCACCTGATGATGCTAATTTGGGAGTTGAATCAAGAAAGGAGTTTTTTATGGTTATCCCTAAATAAATGTCTACAAGCTCAGTTATTTCTACTGTCTTTTAACCTGCTAGCTTTGAGAAAAACCAATGATAAACCAGAGAACTCTTACCACAAATTAATTGGTTGTTGAGGAGGAAAAAAAATGACCACAATAATAGTAACATGTATTGAGTTGTTTCTATATTCCAGGTGCCATATTAAGCACTTAACTTTATTTCATTCAACCCTGATGACCACTTCATAAGGTGGGTACTATCATTAGCTCTGTTTCACAGATAAGGAAGCTAAGTCACAGAGAAGTTAAGTTTGCCCAAGGTCACACAGCTAGTAGGTGACAGAGCAGAATTTAGAGCCAGCTGAGGTTTGGAAGTGATGCTTTTACACCATGGCTTTTGAGGTGATCGTGCTGGCTGCAAGCATCTTGCCTTTGGCAGAATAGGAGTTTGACAAAAGAAATGTCTTTTCCAAGACCTCAAGTCAATCAATATTCCATTTGCTCAAGCAGCATGAACACAGGCATCTACACTCTGCCGAGCACTGGATAGGAAGGAATCCAATGACCCAGAAAGGGAGAGCAAGAGAGACAGACCAACTGACCCCTCCGGGCTTAGAGGTTTAGAGTTGGCTCCCCAGAGGTGAGAGAATCAATGTAGGCCTTGAAGTCTGAATAAGATTTGGAAGAGAAGTAAAGAGAGCCTTGAACAAAGGAGAACACAGCATGAGCTAAGATTTGGAAGTCAGAATATGCACATCATTTTCAAGAGTCAGTAGATAGAATGATCTGGCTGAATTAGAGTAACAGGAAGTAATAAAAAATTGGAATTAAAATTTAATTATAAAAAAAGGAAGAAATAAAAAATGCCTTTAAAAAAAAAGAAGAAGAAGAAGAAAAGGTAAAGTCAGGCCAAATACAGCAAATGTAAATGTTCAGCCCAAGCAGAGATATTATCTTGTAGACATTGGGAGGCCACTGGAGGAGTTGAGCCTGTGTGTGAAACAGATTGGTCGGAAGAGATTTGGGGAGTAGGGAGAGGGCCTTGAGGTTGGAAAAATCTGGACTGGGGTTCCAGCAGTGTCAGTGGAAAGGGCTGGTTAAGTGTGGAAGAGATTAACAAAAAACAAGGGATAATGGGTTGAAGAAAGGCAACAAGGAAGAAGCTATGGTCAATAAATTCTAGTACCAACTACCAAAAACAAAGAAATCAGAAGAGGTCCTTGGAGGGCAAGGGATAGAAAGCAAAGAGTTTGGTTTTAGGATTAGTGAAACATATGAAGGGTGACCATACAATTTATTGTCTAAAATGGAACACCTGAGAGTGAAAGGGGGAGGGGGCACTGCTAATAATGATCCCACAACAAAGCACATAACTAGGAGCACAGAGGCAAACCAGGATGTGCAGCCACCATAGACTGGGTGATGGTGGAAATGTCCAGGAGGTAGTCAGCAATGCCAGCCTGGAGCACTGGGGGAAAGACAGGACTACGGGATGGGGTCTCTGCTAGCCACATGTGAAGCTTTGAGATATGGTCACTCTCTACAACATCCATTTCTGTAGAGAATGGAGATTCAAGGGCTGAGATTTGGTGGCTGGCAACAGAGGGGAGAAGGGAGGTCAGGAGAAGACCAAGAAAGTGTTAGAGAGCATGTGGTCAGCAAAGTGGGAAGAGAGCTAGTGGGGTGCCGTTTTCATTTTAGGACCTTCCCTTTACTGTACACACCAACACATGCATACATACCCGCTCCCTACCTGAAGAGAGGTGTGTCCCTCACCCTCCAGACTATAGAGAGAGCCATCCTTGGGCTTTAACTACTGGCCTCCCAGACCTACATGCAATGTTTACATACAGTCTCTCTTGCCCCATGTCCCTCTTCCCTCCAACCCTTCAAATGCTGTTACTTCTGCTTAGAATGTCCTTCCTTCCCTCCTCATTCCCTACCCTAACATTCTGCCCCAGGCTAACTCCTACTCTTCTTTCAAGATTCAACTCAGCCTTTACCTCCTTTGGGAAGCCTCCTCCGAATTTCTCAGTATGGCTGAATGTCCTACTCTTCAAATAACAGACTGGGTTTGTATCCATTGCCACCGCTGCCACATGGTATTACCAACTGCCTGCTTTCTGGACTCTTTTCATTCCCAGACCAAAAGTTTTTAGAGAGCAGAGATTGTGTGTCTCATCTCTATCATCCATCATTGCCAGCACATGGCTGGGATAGTGATGGTCCTCAGTGAATGTTTGATGAGTGAATCCATGGATCAAGGGACCTACAAATGGTCCCAAACAAAAGCTTAGCGCTTCTTTACTTATCACAGTCAGTAAATAAGCCTGGTCACTAAAGACTTAAATTTGACTATATTGCCCTCTCTTGTCTTTTGTTTGATGACTACAAAGAACTTAGAAATGGCTCTGGGTCCCTGCCATAAGTAGACACCAATCTACTTGTGATTGGAAGGTGGAGAGATAAGTAGATGCCCAGTCTTCTAATGGAAAGTATAGGAATGCTAATAGCTACAAGGGTTAAGGTGATCAATTCCTGTTCTCTCTCCAAATTTGAGGCAGTAAAGGGAGGACAGGTCTCCGAGGGAGAGGTAAGCAAGAGAATGGGTGTCATGCACACAAAAATCAGGTTCTACATAAAGCCTGGAACCATTTCTGAAGAGTAGGGTTGGAGAGCAGTCTCTTATAGAATTCACCACTGCCCGCAAAATACTCTTCCAAGAGCCAGCAATGGCACCATAGGCAGCATCCAACACAGCTTTGAGGGCAGACCACTCTGGTCAACACTGAAAGAACCCCAAGCAGGCCTCTACCCAGCATAGGCACCGCCTCTAAGGGGTGACGGGGTATGGGGCAAACATGGATCATAGAGGTAGGGAATGCAGCTGTCAGGTGTGAGAACCCCAGAATCCAAGAGGAATTGGGGTAATGAGCAGAAGCTAACTTAGTAGTTCCTAAATTGTGGACTACATTGTGTTCCCCCTAAAGTCCATATGTTGAAGCCCTAAGCCCAATGTGACTATACAGGGAGATATGGCCTTTAATCAAGCAATTACGGTTAAATGAGGTCCTAAGTGTGGGCCCCTCTAATCCAACAAACCTGGTGTCCATGTCAGGAGAGGAACAGACACCAGAAAGCTGCATGTATAGAGGACCAACCATGAGGAAACGCAGCCAGAAGGCAGCCATCTCCAAGCCAAAGAGAAGCAGCCATCTCCAAGAAAGAGAGGGGCCTCAGGAGAAATCCACCCTACCAACACCTTGATCTTGGACTTCCAGCCTCCAGAACAGTGAGAATAAATTTTGTTGTCAAAGCTACTCAGCCTACAGTATTATGTTTGGTGGCCCTAGAAAACGAATACAGTAGTATATTGAGATTTGGGGGGAAGAGATGAGCTATGTCTCTACGTGAGTGCTGGCCTGGCACAGTGGGGAGCCAGAACCTAAAGCAGCTTCCCTGGAAGCTGTGGCAGAGCCAGAGTAAAGACCTCCATTTCCTTGCAGAAATTCTGGCCCTCAGGCTGATTTAAAAGTTTCTAGCCACACAAGAAAGATCCTGTGAGGAGAGCCTCACAGAAAGAGAAGATGACAAATTACAAAGGACATCTGTGATGGTTTATATAAGGAAACTGCTTCCAATACCGTCCAATCACCAAGACTTCCCGAGTTGAGGCCACTGGGATTTCTATAGGGAGCCTTAGCCCAAAACACAGCAGCAATGAACCCTGGGGGTCAGGGACAAAAAATCAATACACGCACTGCCTTTGAAAACTCAAGATGTTCTATAAAAGCTTTGAGCAAGGACAAGAAAAAATAGAGTTCCTTTGGGTCTAGAGATTTTTTTTTCCTTTTTTTTTTTTTTTAAACAGATTGCCTGTCTGCTCCAAGAGATGGAGATTGAAAAGTCGTATTCTCTGTGTGAAGGATCAGAGAAAACCTTGAAAATCCCAGTATCCTAGAGGATTCACAAAGGGTCTCAAGAAGAAGCAGGACTGTGTGGGACTCGTGTTCTGGCCTGTGTGGATGTCAGGGCGGCATAGGGCTCCCCACCGGCGCTGGGACAGTGTCTTTGAAGTGAGCAGAGCTGCCCTTATTATGAAGACCCACCCAGGCCTGAGGCTCTGTCTCTGGATACAGCAATTTGGGGGGAAAAAAGTAAAATAAGGTCTACACTTCTAGGGGTTTTTGGCCTCATTTCAGGAGGTTCAAACATCCATGTGCCCAGGAAGCATCAGGGGGTTTGTTAAAAACACAAATCCCCACTCTCCACCCCAGAGACTTGGCTTTAGCAACCGAGGGGAGTATTTCTCACGCTATCTCGGGGAAAGGGCCAGTTTTTACTTATTTCCACTCCATCATAGACAGATACTTTTGTAAAATACAATACAAATGAATTTATGGAAACATTAAAACTTAACGCATAATACAATCCCCAGGTTTTTTTTTATTATTAGACTCAATGGATATAAAATTACTCTGTCAGATTGTTATAAAACTTTCTAAATGCTTGCTCTCAATCTCTGTTCTTATCTTGCCAAGAACTGGTCATAAACAGTCTACAAACAGGCAGGCCTAGTTGGCAAATTGTATTCAAAGTTTGTTCTAGAGTAGGGCCCGTTATCAACAGGCCGCCCACTCTATCCCACCATGCAGTAATTAGGATGCAATTATTCAGGAACTAAACTCAGAGAAACATTCCCCTAGAGCCATGCTGGCCAAAACAGTGGCCACAGGCCACATGTGGCTTTGAGCCCTTGAAATGTGCCCTGTCCAAATGGAGATGTCCCATAAGCAAAACATAGCAAGCTGGATTTCAAAGACTTAGCATAAAAAAAAAAAAGAATGTAAAATGTCTAATTAATAGTTTTATATAGTGATTCCACTTGGAAATACCATTTTGGGTAGTAGTATCTGTTTCTTTTTTTAATATGGCTACTAGAAAATTCTAAGTTATACATAGGGCTCATCTTGTATGTGTGTTGGACAGCCATGCTCATGAGGAGTTTGCTTTCATCTGTGCATTCATTTCTTCATAGGTATTATAGGTTTACTCTGAGCTGTCTGTAAACCAGACATGTGCTTTCCCTCCCTTTTCCTCTCTCCTTACTGATTGGTCTGCTCTTGTCTCTGAGTTCCCACAGCACACGTTCTGCTCTCAGAGCAAACATCACCTTATACGTGACATATCACAGGAGCAAATACATTAGGAAGAAGCACAAGGCTTTACTGAATCAGCAGACCCAAATAAGTAGAAAATAACAATGCTAGCAGTAATAATAAGACCACTAATAAATAAATGCTTACCATGTGCCAGGCTCTATGTTTTAGCACTTTGCATGCATTCTTTCACTTAATCTTCATCACTCCCCTGTGACAGAGTCTGATCTGTTTTATGGGTCAATTGGGCGAGGCTACAGTACTCAGTTACTCAATCAAACACAAATCAAGGTTGCTGTGAAGGTACTTTGTAGATGGGGCTAACATCTACAATTGACTTAAATGAAGAAAATTACTATTGCAATGTGGGTGGGCCTCGTCAAATCAGTTGAAGGCCTTAAGTGTACAAACTGTGTCCCAAAGAAAATTTTTGCCTTGAGACTATAGCATCAACCCCTGCCTGAGTTTTCAGCTGTTGACCTGCCCTACAGGTTTTTAGATTTGCCAGCTCCCATAATTGCATCAGCCAATCCCCTAAAGTAATCTGTCAGCCAATTTAAATTATTTTAAATTCCTTAAAATAAATTGTGTCATCCAATTCCCTCAAATAAGTATATATTTCCTATGGGTTGTATTTCTCTGCAGCATCCTGACTGATACAAGGAGGTGTTTGGGGTTTTCCCCCAATTTATGGTTGAGATTAGTGAATTAATGGAATATCTCACAGTCAAGATACACCAGAGCTGGGCTCCAGAATGAGCCTGTCCGATTGGAATAGCATGCTTTTTCTCGCCACGTACATGCATTCCCAAAGAGAAGGCAATGGGCATGAAAGGCACTACCAAGGACTTGACCATTGAGGACTGTCCATGGAAACTTCCCCAAACTGCAATGGGATCCAGTGCTCTTGTGGCCCCAGCTGGGTATCCAAGCTGGGAAGGTTCCTACTATGGGTGAGAGGATGTCGTATCATTCCAGAGACTCTGCCTCCGAACCAAAGGTGGGCAGATAACAGAAACCTTACAGATGCCCATGAGAAGCACCCCTGAGAGTTCCCATCCTGGGGCGGCAGCATTAGTGCCAAGCACCTGATCTGGAAAGAGGGTCTGCACGTCTCACCACGCTCATGAAGCCAGGAGACCACCCAGAATACAGAAAATGATGGATTACACATTCTATCACCTCCATCCTGAACTGGAGAGAGGGTGCTGGTGGAGACTAGAGTTCCTGCAGATCATCTGATGGGCCTGAGCCAGAGAGTAAGAGGCTTGTCCACATTTTGACCCTTGACTCTCCCCTGGCTGTGTGCGTTCTAGAGAAATACGTGGTCCATCTTTAGAAATCTCTATGTTCCCAGTTGTCCAGCAAGAGGAGGAGTCCTTCAGACTTGGCACAGTGGCTGGCACATAGTAGGGGCGCTATAGGGTGGACTCAGGAGAGGATGAATGGATGAAGAGGCTGTACAGATAACCAATATTATATACAGAATACCTAAGTGTATAAAAGAAAATCATCCCGTATACTGTCCAGGATCCATATACTTTCATTCAAAAGAACTCCAGAAGGAAAAGTAAGTGTGTGTGTGTCGGGGGGCGGAGGGGGGACTTGGGGTATGGGCAAAGGCCTGCCTGGATGCAGAGAAGCGAGTAAATTGCCAGCAGGTTCCCCTGGCAGCCGTGAAGACCTGAAAGGGGCGGCTGGGCAACGTGAGGAATGCGATGGCTGGAAGCTGGGGTGCAAAGTCGTGCAGACCCCTTGAAGCCCAGGCTCCAAAGTTTGGACTGATGCTCATTTCCCCAGCACGCTCCTCTCCAGAAGGCTCCGGGAGGCAGCACGGTCTGGGAGATAAAGCTCAGGTTTGGAAGCAGAAGACCTGGACCGCGTGTGTGGCACCGCCACCGACTCACCCTGTGCCCGCCAAGGTTGGGAGGAGGCGCGGGGGTGGAAAGGCCCGGCTTCCTCTCTGCACCAGGCTTCTCAGTCTGGAAGATGGAGATAACACCTCCCATTAGGAAAGGCTTGGGAGGGCTTTGTGCGCCGTGAATGCAAAGGGCTACCAGGCGCTCGGAGCCAGAAACCAGCCCCTTCGCCGTCAGCCTGCAGCAGCAGCACTCTGCCTTCTGTTGCTTTTCCAGCTTCCCTGGAGAAAGTGTGGGCCCCGGCAACTCGGTTGTGGCTTCCCTGATAATTTCAGATTCCTGTTCTGCTGTGTGTGTGTGTGTGTGTGTGTGTGTGTGTGTGTTCCCCCAGGAAAGCACAGGCCAGCCTGTCCCTCCAGCCGGGCAGCCAGCTCAGACCTGCCATGCTGTGCCACGGAGGCGCTAGGCCACGGCCCTGCCCTCCTGCAGAGATTCTCCAAATTTCATCAGTGTTTCTCCTTGGACTACCTACCCCGCCACTGCCACCGGAATGATAAATCAGGCAAGGAGGTCACTTCCATAGAGAAAAAAAGATGCCAGATGGGGTGATCTGATGCGACGATCAGATTTGGGAGTGCCGATGAGGAGCATCCAGCAGGTGTGTCTTCTCAGGCCAGTGCTCATTCCATTAACCCTGAGGGCAGACAGCTGCCCTCTCCCTTCCTGGGATCAGCTTCCCCTAGAGAGAGGTTCCCCAATACTCATCCCTGGCTGACCCCGCCCAAGCACACAGCCATGCAGGAGTCTCAGGGGGCCCCTGGGACAATGAGGGTTTATAGACAGAAAGAAGGTGTCCCCATCATCACATAGCTTTTAACTAAGCCAAGTCACCTCTTCTCCCGGGCTCATTTGCAAAAGGGGATAGTCTTATACCTAAATCTAGGGCCAACACACACAGAGCTGAGTCACTTTGAACATGGTACCTCCTTCAATTCATTCAATGAATCATGATTGAGCATCTGCTGCATAGCAGGCACTGTTCTTGGCACTTGGGAGATGTCAGCTGATGAAGCCGAGGTTGTGAATAGCGTTGTACTCTCAATGCCAGTGATTTTCACGTAGTGGAAATTTTTCAAAACACCATGGGCCACCTCGAGGCTATTAGCTGCTCCCAGGGCAAAGACGAAGAAATGCCACAGTTGTCTGCTCTCTCAGGAGTGGGTGCACAGGTAACTAGGAATGCTTTCTGAGAAAGTGTGATTTCTGCTTCTAAGATGTCATCTTCTCAGATACGTTACAGGCAACTTCAAGGTCACGTCTGACCCAGCTTATTGTCCTTGAACATAGTCAGTACGTTTCTGGACTTAATTCTAATTTTTCCTTATGCCCTACTCATAGGGCATCCAAACCTTGCTCCCTGTGAAATGCAGCACCTCTCTTCTATGACCCAAAACTGCTATCTTGACACTTCAAGGAGTATTCACTCATCTTGTGAGTGCAGAACGTAGCTTTATTCCGTCACTCACCACCAGCACATGTTAGGTTCTCAAGGACTTGCAGCCTGGAGGAACAGAAACGAGCAGGTGGTTATGGGCCAGAGTAGGCCCATGGGCTCTGGGAACATTAGGGCAGGTGTCAGACCCACACAGGGGTAGGAGTGGGCCAAGCAGAAAATGGCACGAACATTTTTGCCGGAGAAATTGAGCTATGGAATATGCTTCAAATTTTACAAACATGGTGGAGGTGAGAGCCCACTGGGCTTCAAGTCATTCCAGCAGGAATTAGGATACGGTCTGCAGCTTACTAGACATGTGTGGCTTTGGAGAATTCTCTTAACTTCCCTGAGCCTGCATTTGCTCAGCTGTCAATAAAATACAAGCTAATGTGTAGCACTTACCATATGCTGCCATGAATGGCTGTTTTAAGTGCCTTACAAATGTTAACTCATTTCAGACTCACAATGACCCAATGAGTTAAGCTGCATTATTCGTTCCATTTTATAGAATTAAAAATGGGACACAGAGAGGTTAAAGCCAAAAAAGTCTTTGGAGCTGGAAAATGGTGCCATGAAGCTGGGCCCAGGTGTTGGGGCACCAGAGCCCATGCTCTTGACCACCAGGCCATCCCATGGTTCAAGGAGAGAGTAATGTGCACACCCGTGGAGCAATCGGGAGACACAAACACACATTTAGAGACTCCAGAATGGAAGAAAATATTTTCATTATGATATTTGTTATGAAAACATATTTAAGGCTGAGTCAAGAACATCCTCTTCGTTCATGTACAGAACAACTAGCAAGGACATCAAAGGTGAGAAAGACAAACCCACAACAAACAGTGTCATACTGAGGAGCTCTAGATGAGAATTTCCTGGCTCATATTGTCTCCCACTCGGCAAAAACATGCTCCTTTGAACTTATAGGTACACACTGTACTGTATCACATTCTGGGCCAGTACCTCTCACCCCCTCCAAAGCAAAAGAGGGCTTCTCCAACCCCACTTCACAATCTCCCTCCATGAGAAGAGCTTGATCGTTTATATCATGCCCCAAAGATTGCACACACAGAGCATGTGACTGAAAAATATATACACGAATTAGCCCTGCAGTCCACCAACCTCATTAGAAAAAAAAAAAATCCCACCCATGTTAAGGATAAACATACCCCAAACAAAAAAAAAAGACAACAATTGCTAAAGCTTTTACGCTGGAGGCATATGCAGTTCTAGAATCCAGTACACATGGAGAGAACCTCAGTTGAGCTCAGGGAATGGTGATCTTGAAACCAGCTTGACTGGGTCCATCCTATCAAGCCTCAGAGAAGGACTATCCCAAGGGAAGTGTTATGGTTTGAACTGCAATCCCATTAAATTTGTCTGTGAATGTGACCTTATGTGAAGATAGGATCTTCAGGGAGGTGATCAAATTAAAATGGGGGTGGATTCTGATCCACTGTGATTGCTGTCCTTACAAAAAGGGGAAATGTAGACACACAGACAGCATAGAGGGAAGCAATGCGGAGATGCAGCAAGGGATGCTGCACGCAGATTGGAGTTACACAGCCAGATGCCAAGGACCCCCAGGATTTCCAGCAAAGCACCAGAAGCTAAGGAAATGACATGGACAGACTCTTCCCCCAGCCCTCAGAGAGAACCAACCCTGCCAGCACCCTGATCTTCGATTCCTAGCATCCAGAGCTGAGACCACGGCCATCTCCTGTTTAACCCCCCAGGCCTGGTATTGTGTTCTAGTCACCCTTGCAGACTCATCCAGGAGGGAAAGGTAAAGAGACAAACCTTCCCGCAGCTCACCTTGGCCTGACAACTGCCCCATCTCCCCAGAGAAAGGAAGGAGCCGGAGCATTTCTGTGTAGGCAAAATGGACTGGGCTTTCAGAGTGGCGTGGTCATGCTGACACCGCATCAGGTACACCAGGCCTGGCTGGAATAAGGTCTGAGGGAAGGGGTTATTACCACTCCAGAAAGAGTTCAAGTACCAGTATTACCAGATCTCATTCATGGAGCAACAGCAAAGCGGCTTGAACAATTACAAAGCTCCCCATTCAAGAAAAGAAATCCTAATAGACTCTGAATATGACTGCATGGAACTAGGGATAAGGACTGCAAGAGGGGTCCCAGGGGTGGGGGAGGCAGAAATGGTCACTGCTTTCTAAGGAGCACCGTAGACCTTAATACCCGAGAGTCCCCGCAGAATCCTGAAGCCGAGATTCTGAAAAGGACCCTAGAAGTTATCCTGTTAGAGGTATGTTGGCAAGGTTCACTAATTCATTTAATCATCCATATGCTTATTCCAGAAATCTATCAGTGCCTCCAATGGCCTGGGCACTGTTCACTATGTAACAACAATTATATCAGCAACCTTGGATGAAACTAACAGAAATCCAATTCAGGCCAAGGAGGCTTTGGTCCAATGCACAGGCCACACAGCATGATCAGTTGTGCAGGTTGTGCACTGTATAACCCCAGAAGGTGGCCTGTGATCATCAATTGTTGTACTTCAATAATTTTCTAAAATATGACTCTCCAGTGCCTAGATACTAATAATATTGATATACCATGACAGTTTCCCAAGAGATGGAAGTAAATCATCTTAAGAAAGAGAGATTTCCTCAAGTTCACCATGTCAGCCAGCCCTGACACCACCACAGCCTAGGAAAAGCTAGAAAATAGCTGGATCTTAGCTTTGCCTGGTATTGGGAGTGCCAAAGCATTTCCATCTTCTACCTCTGCTTTTGTCAGAATGTCAGCTTGACTCTTGTTCATTAGCAGAAACATGGCTATCAACTGCTTTTAGATCCTATAGCTGATAGTGTCAGCTATCAGAAAGAGAGAGAGAAACTCTCTAACACAAGTGTTTCAAGGCTTTAAAAAAAAAAAAAAAAAAAAAAAAAAAAAAAAAAAAAAGCCCTAAAAGGTTAAAGGATCTAGTGGTCCAATTTTACACCACTAAAATTAGGGAAATTTTAGGAGGAACTAAAATTCACTCCTGAATGTGGCCAAAAGGGCAGCATTTTGATGGGCCCAGAATGGATCAAGTGCCCAGAAGGAAGGAGCTAGGGTATGGCCATAGGGGCACAGCCATATCAGAATAGGATTTCCTATGGAAGCCTTTGGAGCAGGAGGAAGCTATTCCTTGGAAAGAGGGGTGTGAGGCAGAAACAACCCCATAGAAGTCCACCACCATAGCTAAAGCTACTTTGAACACTTGGTAGTACTGAACACCATGGAACCATTCCAGATATTAATACATACATGCATGCATCATATCACTTAATCCTCTCTGCAATAGACTGAGTAGGTGCTTCCATTGTACAGATAAGGAATTGAGGCTTAGAGTAGTTGAGTAACACTGCCCAAGATATGAACAGATCTAGAGTGGAAGGGGGATCCCCATGCAAGGCTTCCTACACCCCAAACCCATGTTCTTGATCCTTCTGTTGTGTAATTCATAAAGAACTCCCAGCCTTTGAGAAGCTTGTGGTTCAGTGATTCTTTCATACACTCAAAAAATGTCTGTTGAGCACCTACTAAGTGTGAGCACTGTTCTGGGCACTGGGTATAGAATGACGAATAGGATAAAATCCCTGCCTTCAAGAGGGTTAGCAACATTGTAGGGGGAGGGGGGCTGAAAGGATGGATAGACAGTAAACAGATGAACAGATACTGCAACTGAGAAGTCACTCCTGGGAATGTGGGAGGTAGTGTCAGAACTGCCTGGGCTTATTTTCCAAATTTGACAAATTTCCCATTTCCAAGAGATTCTACTATGTTCTCACCTAAGGAACATGCACACCTTCCTACACACACACTCAGGATCACATTTTAAGGAGTCACTGTTGCTTATGACAAAGGGTTCCATCCCATGGAAAGGCACGGGGATGAAAAATTCGAAATTCAAGGCAGTGGCTCCTGGGAGTGAATGAGGGAAGAATGAGATGGAGAATTTCTTCGAATTTCCCTACAGTTTTTACAAAAAAGTTCATAATTATTTAAAGGGCCTGTGCTGAGTGTAGTGCTGAGTTTGCTCCAGATGACTACTCCTCAACCCTCCCTGCTCCTCAGATCACCTCCTTGGCTCCCATCTGGAGAGCTCCTGTACGACACAGGCGGTTGAGCCCTATCACTAGATATTAGCGTCAGCATGAACAGGTGCAGCCCAGGCGAGGGTGGCTTTTCAAAGTTCCTTAGCAATCCTCATGTGCAGCCAGGGTGCTCTGGCTGTTCCAACTGCAACCTTCCAAAGCCTCAGTTTCCCTCTCTGTAAATAGGGACACTGTCTCCATACCTCGTACGATGGTTATGAGGCTTCACTAAGGTAAAGCGTGAAGGTAAAGCCCTCAGCAGAGGACCTGCCATAGAGTAAAATCTAGGTAACTGTTAGCCATTGTCACTGTGATCTGTAAACACACACCATCTATGACAAACCCTGGGACATCCTGATGGGGACAAGTCAAATCTCACTGCTGCTGTGAGCCTTTCCCAGTCTCCTCTTCTTGATCCGACTGGATTGGGGCAAAGCACACTATGCTATGGGATCATCGAACTCCCAATGACTCATTACCCGATCTGCCTGGTATTGCTATTTTGGGTTATATGCCTTCTTTGGTCACCTATCAGCTCTCCTGCTACCTCTTGCAGTAGAGACAAGAAATGTCTCAAGAAGGGCTTGGTGCCTAGCCATGGTGCCCAAGCAAGCCATGGGCAGGGGTCAAGACTTCTCTATCATTTTCTGATGATTTACACTCACTACATGCTTGATGGGAAATCATATGGCAACTAACCAAGGAGCTATTTTCTCCACCTTCTCTGGCTACTGTATACACAGGCAGCATCTAAAGTTCTTCCTCTCTAGAGAAACTGCTACACAGTGAGGACAGAGTAAAACCTTATTGTATAGAATTGGCTTTACACCTATCCTGTCTATCCCTAAAGCACTTTTCCCCCCACTACCACTGAAATGAGGACAAAGATCACTTTGTCAGACTGAGTGTTATTTAATAATAACATTTGTAAGGTAGGTGCCTGTTCCTATTAACATTTAGCAGCTCAAATGCAGCCTGTTCCAAGAACTTTTGAAGCCTAGAAAGAATTGAATTACAAGCAAATAAAGAGAAAGTTATTAAACTGTAGGGAAAGAGAGACATCTTCACATCCACCTCCCCATTCCCTTTTCTCTTAGATCTCTTTGTGAATTTTGTTACATCATCTAGTTGTGACTCGTCTTCAAGTCACACAGGAGGAGCCTGCCTGACACACAGGAGGCTCATGACTTGTGATTGTGATTGTCTTTGGAGTGTTTCTGACAGCTGTAATTGGGATGCCAGAGCTGGCAGGGGAGGGAGGGTGGATGATGGGAAGTGATGACTTCACAAAGGAACTAAAGCTTTTCTCACTTCCCCTGCAGTGCGATGTATCCGATTATGCACATAATCAAACACACTCCTATGGAAGGCAATTCTCTCATGAACATGGGAAGGTGTGTCATTATAACTAAAGCAACGAAGCTCTGTGGCTATGCACCATGGGCGAAAGATGGGCATTGCTTTATATCAGCTTCATGGAGAAGCCCTTTTCAATACCGCGCCATTAAGCAATAGCCTGCATCCTATCTCTCTCTCTCTCTCTCATTGATCTCTTATTGATTCCCCAGTCCTTTCTTACAAACAATGCTGACCCATCTGCACCCTGTGGTTACACAGTAAAAATAATAACAGGATAATAGAAACCATTTTTAAGAAGAGTTCACAGTAATAAAACCATCTTATGCCCATTCTATTGATATGGGCTAAGAAGAGCAACGCCCTTGCCCTATGTTTGTATTCTACCTCCATGGATTTTTCTTGACATCCTTATCTAACCATCTCCTTGAAATGAGTCCTGTGCTCTCCTGTCACCACTCTAGTGCAGATGAGAGATGTGTCACCTGGTTTCCCCTTCCAGGAAGGACGTGCTTGCCTGCCCTGGGGAGTGCAGGAGACAGCCATTGTTGGCAGCTCCTTCAGGGTCTGCCTGAGTTTCAGAGAAGCATCTTGTATGAGCTCACACACTTCCTGGGCTTCCTACATCTGATGAGTAGCAAGGCAGCAGCATAAATGCCTGGCCATTTCTACCTCATACATATAACTCTGGCAGTCAATATTCACTCCAGAGGCATTGCCAGTCATGCTATGTTAGGCCCAAATGCTCCCTGTCTAATCCTACTTTCTCCCCACTCCTTTCACTGATGCTGATCTTAATAAATATTTCGTGTATGCTTCCACCCCATGACACATTAATCTTTTGCTAGCCATAGTGAACCACCACCCAGAGGGAGGGCTCACACCAGTAAAAACTTCTGAATTCTACCAAATAAGAACAAACAACACCTCTCAAGAAAATTAACCACCAAGGACTCCTAGGTGGCTCAGTGGTTCAGGATCTGCCTTCTGTTCAGGGCATGATCCTGAAGTCCCAGGATTGAGTCCTGAATTGGGCTCCCCTTGGGCAGCCTGCCTCTCCCTCTGCCTGTGTCTCTGCTTCTCTCTGTGTGTCTTTCATAATAAATAAATAAAATCTTTTAAAAGAAAATTAATCACCAGTCCGGCTATGCTAGGGTAGCTTGCACCAAACCAATCTACCTGCCAAGAAGAATGATAAAAGCTAGGGGGAAACAAACTATTTGAAAGCACCAGAGAAAAAGCAAGGTATTTAGGATTTGAGGGTCCAAGATCTTGGAGAAATGGGAAGCACACATTGAAGTGAGCCAGACTTTCCTCTGCTGCTCTGTCCTGCAAAGGCATTTGCCAGTGCACATCATAGGGCATAAAGGCAGAGACCCAAGCAAGGACCGAGAGCATCTGACAGCTCCATGGTATTGGGAAGGTAGAAGCTGGAATTCAAGGATACCAAGGTGCTATGAGTTATGACACATGAAACCAAGATCCTAGAGAAAAGAGAACCTCAACAAAATAAGCCAAAAGTCTGTGTCGCTTTTGCTATTGAAGTATGTGCTGAACCCTAAACAAACCTTAATGGCAGGCCAGGAAACCAAGGAAAATAGCTGCTAAGTGGCTACAAATGTAAATAAATAAATAAATAAATAAATAAATAAATAAATAAATAAATAAATAATTTTTTTTTAAAAACCCATCCGTTGGATGGAGTGGAAACACTAAAATTAGAAAACAGGCCCAGCAAGGAGGAGTAGCTTCAGTCATACACCATTCTTTTAGCTGATACGCCAAAAGAAGAAACCAAAAATTATGCAGCTCAGAGAGAGCGCACATAAAACCTATAATTGCCTTGAAACATCTTAATATGTGATTAAATCAGGGGAGCCTGCCCTTAATATAAGTGCTTGGAAAGAAAAAGAAAAGGAGAGAGGAGAAGAGAGGGAGGAAGGAAAAGGGAAAAGAAAGAAGGAAAGAAAGAGGGAAGGAAGGATGGAAGGAAGGAAGGAAGGAAGGAAGGAAGGAAGGAAGGAAGGAAGGAAGGAATGAAAGGAAAGGAAAGGAAAGGAAGGAAAGGAAGGAAGGAAAGGAAGGAAATTTCTCCAGAGATAGATAACATTATCAATACCCTTAGAACTGTTCAAACACAATGTCTAGCATTTAATCAAAAATTATGAAATATGCCAGGAGATAGGACCAAACAATTGAAAATCTAGAGAAAAAAGTAGAAAATAGTCACACTCACAATCCAGATATCTGGGTTATTAGACACAGAACTTATAATGAATGTGATTAATGTGTTCAAGAAAATATATTAAAAAGATGGGAATTTCACCAGTGAATTATTTTTAAAATAATCAAATATAACTTCCAACAAAAAAATGCAATTATGGATATCATGGACTAAAGAAATGGATTTAACAGCAGAGAAGCACATTAGAAGACAAGAGTATTCAACTGAAAGATAGATTAGCAGAAAAAATAGAGACAAGAATATAGAGGGGGAGAAATTATAAATAACCCATGGGTCAAAGCAGGAATCAAAATGAAAATCAGGAAATATTTTAAAATGAAAGACAATAAAATACAACATCATCAGAACTTGTGGAATAGAACTCAAGCATAGAGGGAAACTTTTAGTTTAAACACATATTCTAGAAAATAATGGAGGTTGAAAAGCACTTATATAAGCATCCAGTTTAAGAAGTTAGAAAAATAGCGAATTAAGCACAAAGAAAGTACAAGTGAGAAAATATAAACAAACTGGACAAACTAACTTAAAACCATAATTTAGCAAAACTGAAACAAGGATTTAAAAATCTAAATGGTCTATATCTATCTAATAAATTGAATTTATAATGAAAAGCTTACAAGGAAAATTCCAGGCCCAGATAGCTTTATCAGTTATTTCTTCTCTAAGCATTTGAGAAAGAGATAACACCCATCTTATACCAACATTTCCCAGCTCATTCTATCAAACCTGCATAATTTTGAGAGTAAAACCAGATAAGTACATCATAAGAAAAAAATGCAAGCCAATACCTCTAATAACTATAAACTCAAAAGCCTTTGTTACAACTGTTTACTCAGCAAAAATACAGACAAATCAAATCCAGCAATATCTGAAAAAGGAAAAAATACATCACGAACAACTTGTTTTAATCAAAGAATAAAATGTGGTTTAGAATCTGAACACCAATCAATGTAATTTATCACACTGACAAAAAAAATAAATACTGAAACATGTAATCATCTCAATAGATGCAGAAAAAAAATTCGATAATATCCAGTACCTGTTCATCATCTTAAAAATCATGATAGAAATAATTTTTTTAATCAAGCAAGAAATTAAAAGGGAAACTTTTTTTGTTTTGTTTTTGTTTTTTATGTATTTATGATAGTCACACAGAGAGAGAGAGAGAGAGGCAGAGACATAGGCAGAGGGAGAAGCAGGCTCCATGCACCGGGAGCCCGACGTGGAATTCGATCCCTGGTCTCCAGTATCGCGCCCCGGGCCAAAGGCAGGCGCTAAACCGCTGCGCCACCCAGGGATCCCGGGAAACTTCTTAATATGGTAAAGGGTATCTACTTCCAAAAAATCTATTATTCATCATACTTATAATGGTAAGATAGTGAAAGTTTTACCTTGGGATGACGAACAAGATAGATGTCAATATTCACCATTACCATTCAACAGTAAACTCCTCGAGGTCCTCACTAGTATTATAAGGCAAGAAAAAGAAATATAAAAAAGAAAGATAATAGACTGTCATTATTCATAGATACATAATTGGTTACATATAAATTCTAAAAGTAATCTACAGATATGGTATTACAAAAGGACGCAAACAAACAAAATATTCCTGAGAATGAAGAACAAATCTGATGTATCACACTCCCTGATTTCAAACTATGCTACAAAGCTACAGTAATTAAACCAGTATGGTATTGGCACAAAACACACATAGATCAATGGAGCTGTATAGAAAGCCCAGAAATAAAGCCATGCATATATGGTCAATTAATTTTCAACAAAAGAGGCAAGAATGTACAATGGGGAAAACAGTTTCTTCAAGACATAGTGTTGGGAAAACTGGACAACTACATGCCAAAGAATGAAACTGGACCACTTTCTTATACCATATGCAAAAATTAACTCAAAATGGATGAAAGACTTGAATATAAGACCTGAAGCCATATTAATCTTAGAAGAAAACATAGGCAGTAAGCTCCTTGACATCAGTTATATTCTTTTAGATCAGGCTCCAAAGGCAAAGGAAACAAAAGCAAGAATAAACAAAAGGGGCTAAATCAAATGGAAAGCCTCTGCACAGCAAAAGAAACCTTAAGACAATGAAAAGCTAACTTACTGAGTGGGAGAAGATATTTACAAATCGTATATCCAATGAGCAGTTAACATCCAAAATATTTAGAGAACTCATACAACTTAATAACAACCACCACCACAGCAAAATTAGCAATCAGATTTAAATAAATATGGGCAGAGATAGACATCATTAGACATTTTTTCCAAAGAAGATATATGCATGGCCAGCAAGTACATGAAAAGATACACAATATCACTTATCTTCAGGGAAATGCAAATCCAAACCACAATGAAGGGCACCTGGGTGGCTCAGTGGTTGAGTGCCGGCCTTTGGGTCAAGTCATGATCCCAGAGTCCTAGGATCAAGTCCCGCATCAGGATCCTCACAGGGACCCTGTTTCTTCCTTTGCCTATGTCTCTGCCTCTCTCTCTATGTTGCTCATTAATAAATAAATAAAATCCTTTTCAATATACATGCACAATAAGGTATCACCTCACACCTGTCAGAACGGCTAACATCAAAAAGACAAGAAATAACAAGTATTGGTGAGGATGTGGAGAAAAGAGAACCCTCATGCATTATTGGTGGGAATGGAAATTAGTGCAGCTATAATATGGAGATTCATCAAAAAACCAAACATAAAACTACAACATAACCAGCAATTCCACTACTGAGTATCTCTCCAAAGAAAATGAAAATACCAATTCAAAAAAAAAAATGTGTATCCCTATGTTCATTGCAGCATTATTTACCAAGTGCCCATCAATAGATGAATGGATAAAGAAGATGTGGTACTTAGGTAAGATGGAATATTACTCAGCTACAAAAAAGAATGGCCCTGCCATTTGCAACAACATAGATGGACCTTGAGAGTATTACCCTAAATGAAATACATCAGACAGACAAATATTGCCTAATTTTACTTACATGTACAATCTAAAAAATAAAACAAATGAACAAACAAAACTTAATAAAACCTAGACTGATAGACACAGAGAACAGATCCATGGTTGTCAGAAGGGAAAAGAGTTGTAGGAGGAGTGGGGAGGGAGATTTGAAATGGTAAAGGGGATCCAGAGGTACAAACTTCCAGTTACAAAATAAATAAGTCATGGGGATGCAATGTACTGCATGGAGAATATAGTCAATAATATCATTTAACTTTGTACGGTGACAGATGTTAACTAGACTTATTGCAGTGATCATTTCACAATGTATACAAATGTCAAATCACTATGTTGTGCAACTGAACCTAATACAGTATTATAGGTCAGCTATACCTGAATTTAAAATTTTTTCAAATAATTGATTTTATCAAGGTCACTGATAAAAGATCAATATACAAAATGGATCGCTCTTCCTGTATTAGAAACAAAAGATAAGAAAATGGAATTTTAAAATGATGCCATTTATAAAAACAACAAACTCTCAGGACTAAATCTAATGAAAGTATCTAACATTTTTACACAGACAATTCTGAAACTGTTACAGAGAGTTTCCCCATTACTATTCACAAATGGGAAGCATGCAAGTTTTCAAGATTTCAGTTCTCCCTCAACTGATATATAGACTCAAGGCAATTCCAATCAATATGCCAGCAGGTTTTTTTCTGGAAATTGATACTGTTTCTAAAACTTTAGCAGAAATGCAAAGGTCAAAAATAATCAACTCAAGTGGAAAGAAAAGGGTAAGAGGGAATGTTCTGGGCAGCTGATAAGGTTCCACCTTTTGATGTATGTGGTGGTTACACAGGTGTGTTCATATTGTAAAAAAAAATCATCTTGTACAATTACGAATTATGTACACGTTGTATTTGAATTAAATATATGTATGTATACATGTTGTACTTGAATTTAAAAGTTTATTTTAAAATTAACACTTAAAAATCAATTTAAAAAATGTAAAAGAAGGAATCAATGACCTAAGGACCTGCATCAAGTTATAGGTGGGAGATAATCAACCATAAGCACCCATCCTGACCAGCCAGCACCAGCCGGCTCTCTCCACCTGTCATCTTTCCAGATCAGATAATAAATATTTTCACCAGAAGAAAGCAGTAATTGCAGCCACACAATTTTTGACTTGAGATTTTCCTGTGTCTGCTCCTAATTTAACTGAAACGTTCTCCTCCCCTTCCCCTTACTCTCGACCCCCACCATTTCTGTGTCCATTTCACTCCCTTGAAACAACAGAGAAGAGCATATTCAGGTAGAATGCAGATGCAATTATAAAATAGATACTTGTAAAGGCATTGCTGCCATTTGTGCCACTTGAAATATCATCCCTTATGAGTTTTCTCACTGAATTAGTGCCATTTAATGTGTGCATATGGCCAAGGGGAAAATATAAAATTGATCAACGAGAACAGGAAAATTACTCCGGAGAATCTTTGTGGCTTTGTGAATTGTTGCTTGACATTGTGGTTTTACCAGATATAATGGCATGATTTACAATTTACAACAGGGCTTGGGGGATGCAGATACAAACATTTTTACTTAAAATACCAGGAGCAGATGGGGAAAAAAATATAGACTGGACTTGGTCCAGATGCTGAGGATGTTGCACATATTCTGACTCCCACGTGAAGGCATAAATAACACCAATTCTTCATCGTCCACAGAAATGCGAGAGAGTCCCTCGCAAAGGTAATCTAAACAGTAGATAAATAGGAAATAATTCCTGTATGTCAAATTATTCTGAAGTCTGTGTGCTGCAGTCTGTGGTTCTGCTTGCTTTTTCTTGTGGGGATATCTGATGTCCTAGCTATTCACGATATCGCACACAAAATTATGAAATTGTACCATGAAGACAAAATTCTAGAGGAGCGGGGAAGCTAAGAACTACCTCATTTTTTAGCTCCGTCCCAACATGCAATTCTTTCCAGCCATACATTTCATGCTGCAAATGGGCAATTTCACCTTTCAGACTGATAAATAAGAATCATGCTAAGAGAGTAGATCTCAAAAGTCCTCCTCACAAGAAAAAACAAAATGTAACTGTGTATGGGGACAGATGTTAACTAGACTTATTGTGGTAATCAGTATGTTATATACTCGAAACTAATATAATATTATATGTCAATTATACCTCAATAAAAAAAAATTATGAGAGACTATAAAGATCCCCAGACCTGAATCCTAGATATCAAGG
Organism: Canis lupus baileyi; assembly: GCF_048164855.1. Classification (NCBI taxonomy): domain Eukaryota; kingdom Metazoa; phylum Chordata; class Mammalia; order Carnivora; family Canidae; genus Canis; species Canis lupus. Next base: position 69,991,984 of record NC_132843.1, read on the forward strand.
CTCCTCCACGTAGCTCCATGACATTTGGCAAGACTCCTACTGGATCAAGATCTTGATTTCCTGATCAATAAACGTGATGTAAGCTGATCGGACAGTTGCTAAGGTGAGTCTGACTCTGAGTACCCTGTGGACAGATTAAGCAGACCTCTCCTTCCTCTAAGACTACTGTCTACCTTTTCTAGTCCCGTTGGCCTCAAAAATCGTTGTTTTCATTTTGAAAATCTCAATCTTCAAGTTCCTGTTGAACTCCAATTCAGTAGCAGATGGCAATGGTTATAAAAGCAATAAAGAAATTAAGTAAGCAACAGAGATGTTAACTACGAGACGAAAGCAAGATTTGCCAGAGATAAACTGTAACATAATCTACTTATAATCAATAGAAAGTTGGCTGTATTTCCAATTATCCTGGTATCAGTAAGATGTTCATCTCCTCTGAGGAAAGACCCAGAGGAAATGAGGTAGAATGCATTAGGAAGGATAGCAGTTAGAAGTAGAGAAGGACATCCTGGGAGTTGTTCAAACGGGAACACATTATAGGAGTTATTATTTGGGCCATGTTTTATAGTACCTGCCCCACATTTCGGGTTTTTCCCACACATATATTGGTGGGGAAGAGGTGATGATGACCAAATTCTCAAAAGAATTACATTAAAAAAAAAAAAAGGTCAATAAGTTGTATGACATTTTTCAGTAAAAAGAGCAAGAAAGTGAAAAGAGTTTATAGGATGTCTATGCTCCAAAAAGGTTAGGAATTGCCAAACTATGGGACCTCCATCCCTGGGGGAGTCCTTTAAGAACAGACCTCTTGTTGGCCTCTGGAGAATAGTGGGGAATGCTTGGAGGCAAGTTAAAAATCATGTCATGGCCAAGCAGATGATTCTCCTTTGGGAACAAAATGAACATGTCCCAGGCAGCATATTCCACAGGTTGCCAACTCTCCCATAACGTGGATTGTGAGGAGGTAGCATGTTCTCTGCTCCTCTGCACTCACTCCCTGAGCAATACACAACTCACTTCTCACCTCAATCCTGGGGCCTGTGGAAGGCACTGACTTCTCAGGGGAAGAGCCCTGCCTGATGAAAGGTCCAGGATGCTGGAAGTATTGGTGGGGAACTCAACTTCTGAGAGCCCATTTTCCTTTAGCTCTATCCCTGGGTGTGGCTTGATGGATGCTTAGCATCCCAGACTTTCAGGGAAGAGTAAGAAAGCTGTAACAGAGGCTAAAAAATTGTGTGAATTTTGCCAAAGAGAAATTAAGTCACAAGGTAAACTAATAGCTAACATCAAAACATCTGCAAAGCCCTGCTCTGGGCACAAGAAAGACTTCTTAACCTCATTCATTCCTGCGTTACTTAGACAATTTACTTAACCTCACTGGTCTGTTTCTACCAGAACCTTTTCCCACCAAGTGTGGAGGTAGTGTACAAAAAGGCATATTATACAAAAGGATGTAAGACAAGTATTTGCATGAGTGAAAGCAAAGGAAAAATATGATTATAAACAGATAGAAAATAATAAAGTTTTAGGGGTATTCACACATAAAATGTGGCATCTAGTCTTATTAAGCCAATAGAGAGAGGCTAAAACTTGGCCTTTGAGCTTCCTAGCTGCCAAAGCAAAGACGAAAAATGATCAGTTGTAAAATACAGAGTGTATACATAGTGCATGGGAATCCAACTCTTTCCTTAAACAGATACCTAAGGAATTTTTAGAAGATCCTTATAAATAAGACTTTATATGATACAGTGATGGCATCTTCCACAAAATTCTTCAACCCTACGAGATCCATATGGCTCTTAAGTTCCCCAATTTCTTCCACTTCACAGATCAACCTAACTCTTCCCTGGAATATTGTAAAGTTCAACAGAACTGACCACTAAAAGCCTGAGCATAAGAGATGGGAGTAATCAGGTTGAGGCGGGTTTATGAATGAGTCATGCCCACCTTGGAAAGTCTCAGCCAGCTTGATGAGACATTTAGCAAGACCAGGTGAATCCTGACACTCTGTCTCTTACTTGTGTAAGGAACAAACTTATTTTTTATCACTTAAAGCTCCATTAAGCAGGGAATATGCCCGATATAAATATTATCTACAGGGCCTCTCACCATAACACACACACGCAGTAGGTGTTTAGAAATATGTTCCTAGGTGATACAATGCACATGTAAGTTTCTGTTCTCAACCTAATACTTTGGTATTAGCTATCAGTGAGTCTTCAAAATCATAATTAAACAAAAAACTGCACAAAAGCAAAATCATCACTGTGTCAGGCTCGAAAGACTCTATTTTTATATGCCAACCTGTTTCCCAACCTCTAAATCAACCAACTGTTAGATGATGAATATCAATATGGACCCAGGGACAGTCTACTGACTTTTTCAAGATATTAAGTCATTAGACATTCCTAGCCAGACCAGTCAGTCTCGTGTGGGACCATTTGGTCTCAAGATGTTGAGCCGGAACACTTCGTTCAAGTAAACGTCTCATAGAAGGACATAGGAAAAATAGCTGAGCTACTCTAGTTGTGGGGACAGAGAACCCCAACCACTCACTGCAGGGGGCATCAAACTCGACTCCACCTTCTCTGCCAAACACACCACAGGCCAACCCTGTCCCTCAAGGACCCCAGTCCTTGAGGACATGAGCTGGCCCATCCTCCTCTCTCAGGTCAGGGAGCAGGGGGAAAGGAGGCATCCCACACCTTGCCCAGGGTCACACGATCTCCAGGCTTGCAGCCCCCTACGTTCAGAATGTGATGCCAGACAAAACTGAACGTGAGCCAGAAGGAATCACATGTTGGAGATGTTCCTGTGCTACTCAGCCTACACACACATCTGGAGGTCACAGGCCCCTTCCTTCCTGATGTCTTTGTCCCCAGGTAAGCCATGGCAGGGGCGCAAAGGGTGCATCTTCAAAAGGCAAAGAGAAGACTCCAACGCCAAAAGAAGAGAAGGACCAGAAAGAGGAGTAGAACACACTGCCCTGACCTTGGGGGATTCTGGATTCCCTTTGAGGACACCCTGTCGAGCCAGGAGACATTCCTCCCTCAAGTGTCTCCCACCAGGGTCCACAGGAAGCCTCCTTCTCACCTCGATGCCGCTCACCATCCTTCCTCCTCCCGGCGGCCACCAGTGATTGCAGTCCTGAGCACAACCCCCAAACTCCAACTAATTAAAGACAAATAATTAAACTCATCAGGAGGGGGAAGGTTGGCAAAGCCCCCCTGCATTGTGTGACCACCTTGGCACCGAAATGGTTAGAGACCGCATCCCTCCACGTTGCCTCCTCTCATTGTGGTGGAGTGCTCTTGAGAACGTTATTAGCTGGGTGTGCGCCTTGCCGTTTTTCCACACGAGGCAGATGGGTAATTACGAAGCTAATAGTCTGATTGAGAGAAATCAGATGCAGTGGTTTGCCCAATTAGATGATACATTAGCTTCCTTCTTTGTAAGCAGCTAATGTGTGAAGCAAAGTGGTATTTTCGAGGGTCAGAATCCTTAAACAAGTGCCGAGTTGCAGATTATTGTATCTCTCTTTTTTTTTCTAATGGAGGAAAAGTGCTAAGTCTTCATTACTAAAAGCATAGAAAATGCAAATCAGCTTCTGAAACAAAAGAGAGAAGGGACAGGCGAGAATATTTGGTGTCCGATGTGTCAACCTACAACATCAATTACATTGAAATGCAATGCATGGCAGTCTAATCAAGGATAGTATAATTGTAATAATTGCGTGCTTTTGTTGGAGAGCTGCTGCTGTTGTTATTTGTCAACCATTTGTTCCTCTCTATTGTTGAGGGGGGGAAAGATTTTTTTTTTTAATGTAACTGAGAGATTGTGTAGGTAATGGGTGAGCGGGCGGCCATCCTCAGAATGTGTATGAGGGGTCTTGCTTCCCAGCTACATGGTGGCTCCTGTGGCCCCGCTGAGTTGCTGGGACAGTGATGGGAACTGGGAGCAGGAAGGGACAAAGCGGATGGCCATGCCAGGGTGGGCTGCGGTCTCTGTATCCCCAGTGTCCTGGGGGCCGAGGCAAGCCCAGGGTCCGGGCTGGGAGGAGAGAGGCGCCAGTGGAAAAAGCCTCCTTGAGCCACCTCCTTCCCATCCTCTTTATCAAATAGAAAAGGATGCGAGGCAGAGAGGGTAAGGAGAGCTGCCACACTGACTTCTCCACCTCGCCCTGCTTCTTTGAGTTGGGCCATCAGGAAGGGACTTGCTTTGTCTTGGTAAAGGATCACTGCCTGCAAAACTCCCAGTGGGTCATCCTGGTTAGAACACCCACAGCATGATAGGTGCAGGAGCCAGGACACTGGCCCAGATGGCACTGTCCCTCAGGGTACAGATGGGAGCACAAGGATCCACGCTTTGTCCTTCACTGGCCCGGCCAGCCCCACTTCCCCGAGGCTTCATTGTCCCCCACGTGGCACAGGTTCCAGAACCATCCTGAGCAGAGCCTGCCCCGTGCAGAGACTCCAAACCAGGACGATCATATCAGCCTTCGGCGGATAGAAAGGCTCTCGGAAAGCTTCTGTTACATAAACACATTTCTTCCCTCCCTCCTGCCCCCACTCACTTTCTCTCCGTGTGTCTAGATGTTTCCTAAAACACACTTCTAGCAAGGAGAGAAGAGGGCAAAGTCAGCCTCATAGACAACCTTGGGAAGGCAAAAGGAAGAAAACACATAACAGAACAAGGATGTTCACGGAAAGCCGAAGTTGAGCAGGAAAATTCTTCTTAGGAGCGGCTCTCAGCATTCAGATCAGATAAGAGGTTTATTTTCTCACTTCGATTGGTCTTGCCAATAGGTTGAAACAGAGACACAATGGAAATGGGCTAAAACATTTAACAGAGCTGTTAAATCTCATTCTCCACAGCGAAAAAAGAACAATCCCGGGCCGTCTTTACCGAGGGGAGGCTTCATGGGCTGTAGGAGGCTTTGCGCGTATCCCTGACAATCCTGTACATACTCCAAAACTCACACTAATTAAAAGCAAATAATCAAATACATTCAATTTGAAAAGTTGGCAAACTCGTGTGTATTATTGCGTTAGCACCTTGGCATGGAAATGCTCACATCGCGCTAATCTCGTTGTGCAGAAGAGCTCTTGAGCAGGCTATTCACCCAGCCCGCACCCCCTCCTCCCCTCCGCTCCCCTTTGGGCTGCCTCCCCGGCCCCCAGCACCCTGATGCTGCCCCATCAACTCTCCCACTCAGGAACAGAAACCTGGCCCCCAACAAGGGCGCTGGTGTTCACTTGCATCAGATAGAGGTCTGGTGTAAAAAGGATGTCCTTCCTCTCCCTGGTTTCTTATTGCTTTATTTAGAGAGAGAAGGTCGGTGAGATGTGGGATTTTTAAATAAAGTTTAAGGCAGTAAGCCTGGGCTAAGCCATCCGCAGTTGCCATCTTCCTGCCCACCCAACGCCCCCCTCCAGCCCACGTGCCACCCTCCTGGGCACTCTCCTTGTCAATCTGGTGGCCAAATCTGAGCGACGAGCTGACAACATGAGAAGAATCCTTCAGATCCAATGCTGCTGCCCCTGGGATTTGAGTTTCTTGGGGGCTGGTTGAGGGATGAGAGGAGGGAGTCGCCCAGAGAAATGCAAAACTCCTGCCATCAAGAATGGGGCGAGATGAGCTCAGACCAGCCAGAATTTTTCTGGCAGATCTGCTACCTGAGGCACATTTGTCTTTCATCCTGGGCCACTGCCAATCACAGCCTCCCAGTATCCAGGGCTAGGAGGAAGATGGGCAGCTTGTCCTCAGCTCTGAACAAAAGAAAAACAAATAAAGTCACATTCAGCTGCATGACATTCATGTCAGATGGAAAAGGAGCAGGTCACACGAGCAGTGTGGGGAGCTGGTTTCGGGAGGCGAAGCACAACTGCCTGAAGAGGGAGCCGGGTCCGGAGAGCTCCTAGGAGTAGATGCTTGAAGACACCATAGGGTTTCCTTGCCGATGGGACTCCTGATCTGTCTGTGGCTGAGGCCTAGAAGCTGCCTTCTGCAGGTCCAAAATTCCAGGCCGCTTTCCAGAATGTTTCACAGCACAACCTACAGGTACCAATCAAGAGCACAGACCTATGGGTATTTTCATTACTTGGGAAAGAATACTTTGAGAACAACATGAGGCAAGTGTCTCGGTTGAACCTTTACCATTGCAGCACTGAGCCAGAACAAAAGATGCATTGGATAGTCCTTGTGAGATCCGACCATGCCCTTCTCCGCCTCCTAGTCTGGTTCCATGGCTTCATCTGGATACTCTCACTATTAACGTGACCGCTCTTTCCTTGACAGGTTTCTAGGCCTTGCTTCATTCACTTCTCAATTACTCATTCAATCATTCATTCCTTAGTATAATCAGTCAACAAATATCTATTAAGTAAATAAAGTTCTATCAGTACTATCATCAATCCTGAGAATACAGAAGTGAATGGGGTTGGATCCAGTAAATCCACTTCTGGGTAGGTACCCAAAAGAATTGCAAGTGGAGACTTGAAGAAATACTTGCACACCCATGTTCATAGCAGCACTATTCATCGTAGCCAAAATGTGGAAACACTCCAAACGTCCATCGATGGATGAACAGATAAATTTGGTCTATACATACCATGGAATATTACCCAGCCTTAAAAAGGAAGGAAATTCTGATATAAGTTACAACAAAGATGAACCTTGAAAACATTATGCTAAGTGAAATAAGCCAGACACAAAAGGACAAATATTTCATTGTTCCATTTACATGAGGTTCCTAGAATAGTGATACTCCCAGAGACAGGGGCTGGCCGGGAAGGGGGAATGGAGAGTTAGTGTTTTGTGGGTCCAGAGTTTCAGTTTGGGAAGACGAAAACATTCTGGAGATGGGTGATGGTGATGATTGCACGATAATGTGGGTGCATTTAATGCCACCAAACCGTACACTTAAAAATGGTTTCTGAAAATGGTCAAATTGATGTTATGCATGTTTTATTACCATAAAAAAACAAATACAAAAGAAAAATGAATACGATGAGTCACAATCCTCGAGGAACTTGGAGTCTAGCAAGGGAAGAAGACAGGTTAAAAATACACATATGGTAAGTGCCATACTGTAAGGTGAGTACCATAACCACAACAAGGCATGAAACAAAAGGGGGGCTCTGTGGCAAGGGGTTTCCAGAGTCTTCAGACATAGCTGTCGTACTGTCTCTGGATTGGATTGTCTGAGCCTCAGTGTCCTCATTGGCAAATGGGGATGATCACTTTCACCTTTGTTGCAGCCTCCATTGGTTGAGCACCTACCATATATCGGGCACCACACCAAGCCCTTCAATTCATCAAATCTCATGCCCAACCAATAAAGTAGAAATTTTACCACCAATTTCCAGTGAAGAACCAGAGTTAAGAAACTGATGGATGTCCCACACCTCGTAAATTGGAACACTAGGACTTGAATACACATCTTTATGAATTTCTAGCCCATGCATTTCTCGTGATGCTAGTAGTTTGCAGACTATAAAGTCTCATTCAAATTTAAGGAACAGCTACCTGAGAAAAACAGGTCTGGGGAAGAGAGGGACTACTAGGGTCTCATTGTGCCCTCAAAATGATACATTGGAGTCCTGACCCTCAGTGCTTCAGAATGTGACCTTATTTGGAGATGTTTCCTTATGGAGATAATCAAGTTTAGATAGGATATTAGTGTGGGCCCCAATCCAATATGACTGGGGTCCTTATAAATAGGGGAAATTTGGACAAGAGAAAGATAACACACACACATACACACACACACACACACACACACACACAGAGTGAGGACACTAGGTGAAGATTGGAGTTATGCTTCACACTTCAAGGAACTCCCAGGAGCTGGAGAGAGACATGGGACTCATCCTTCCCTAGCACCTTTGTAGAGGGGAGAGCCCTACTGACACCTTGATCTCAAACTTCTAGCCTCCAGAACTATGAAAGGATAAATGTCTTTCTAAGCCACCCAGTTTTTGGTACTTCATGACAGCGATCTCAGCAAATGAAACAGGAGTCAAGGAAAACCAAGGAAAATTGGGAAGGTGGCACTTCTGAGGTTGTAGAGAAAATCCATGTAGGGACCATGGAATGCCTGCCAGGCCACAGGAGAAAGGGGACAGGAAACAGAGAGCTGGGACCCCCATATTCCTCTCTTGCTAGTTTCTGCTCCCCTCATCCATCTGAGACAGCCCTCTTTTGTTCTTTTTAAGATTTATTTATTTGAAAAGAGCATAGGAGGAGGGGCAGAGGGAGAGGGAGAGAGAATCCTCAAGCAGACTCCGTGCTGAGCACAGAGCCTGACCCGGGGCTCTATCCCAGAAGCCTAAGATCACCACCTGAGCCAAAGCCAAGAGTTAGATGCTCCACCCATGAGCCACCCAGACGCCCTTGAGACAGCCCTCTTTAAGAACATGATCCATGATATTTTGCTTTTATTTTTATTTTCGCCACGTTGGTAGGCATTGCTGGAACTTTTTCAGCAATCGTTGCTGCCGTTTCCCAGTGGAGAACTGTTTCCCTTGTAAATTGGAGGTGCAAGAGCACCAATGCTGTAGTGCAAAGGGTTCATCCAGGTCCCGTGCCCCACAAGGGGGCACAGACAGCACCACTATCTCCCACTTTTTTGACCTACGAAGCTAACCCAAAAGCCACATGCTGTCCGAGAAAAAACAGGACAGCTCTGGAGCAGGGGCTGAGCTGTCGGCCTAAATTGGTCTGGAAGCCAAGGCAAGCGGGAAGCCACGTCCCTTCTTCCAATCCCCCACCCAGCAGCGAGATTAAGCAGAGGGCTTTGCAAAGGAACTCCAGGAAAATACTGATAAATTGAAGAGCAATCGACAAGGCACTCAGGCTCCCTCCCTGAGCTCCACCTAGCCCCCTAAATTTGTGTCAAATCTTCCCTTTTGTGCCCCTCAACTAAGCCCATGTGTGAATGGAAATGTTTTTGTGCATTAAAGAAAATCAATGACAACATCTCAAAAACAATTTCAAGCTCCTCTTCCTCCCACAGGGTGGCAAAGTCAGACCCCGCAGCGCTGTACAAGGGTCCCAAGGAGAGCCAAACCCATGTGGGTGGCCAACTTTCCACCGGAACAAAGTCATAGACGCTCCCTTCTCTCCTTACACAGGACACCATTCTACAAAGCCAGCCTGGGAAAATGCTAACCCTCTCCCCATAGTCCATAATTTATTTCTGGGCATTTTTTGTTGCTAACCTGAGCATGGAGCATCTTTGGATGCGACAAGACGTGAGCAGTAAGACAAGGGCAGGGGGAGCAGGACAACAGAAACTACGCAGGATGTAGGGTCATTAGCCTGAATTTGAACATCAGCTCTGCCACTAACTAGCTGTGCAACTTTATGCCAGTCACTTAGCCTCTCTGAGTCTGAGGCTCCTCCTCTTTCAGGTCCAAATATCACACTGGCTTTTGCTGGGCTATTGTTAAGTAGGAGATGAGACCATGAAATTATAGCAACTGGTACACAGTAAGTGCTCATTAAATGGCTGAGTACCGCTATCATTTTAATCACTGAGGAAAGAGTTGGGGCCCTCTGAGTTGCCCACTGAACCCCCAGCTAACTAACCACAGCCGCACCAAGGCAGATAAAGCTGGGCAGCGGGACAACTGTCCTGTTGACTGGGGGAGAGCCCTCAGGAGCATCTGCAGGAATGGAGCCGCCTTTGGGGGTGAAGGACAGCAAGTTGCAGCCTCCAGCAGACACATGAAGAGATTTATTCTTCACAACTAAAATAGGCAAATGGGTGCAGTCAGGCCAGGAGGAAGCAGGCGGCGGGGGGGGGGGGGGGGGGGGGGGAAGGGGTGGGGAGTCACACTGCAGCAGATGTCTTGGCTGGGAGAGAAAGTTCTAGAGAATGCGCTGTGGGCTGGGGAACGGGGGGCTTGGGCTCAGTTCAGAACAGCCCAGCTCCCTTGCAGACGTGAAAGGAAAGCAGCATCCAGAGGGATCCCCGGGAGACCCTGGCCTGCAGGGCCAGCCAGCCCGGCTGCCTGGGGCGGGGCCGGGGTGGGGGGCTGCACATTCTCCCCATCCTGGGCTGCACAGTTGGTTCACCTGAGCACCTGAGCGGGCTGGAAAACCCTCACCCCTGGGGAGGAAAAAGAAGATGGGATTTCTCCTGGGGTGGGAACAGGACCCCGCCGGCCAGAGACAATGGCTCCGAGAGCCTCAACAACTCCACCGCTGTTGACGAGGGAACTCAACACCCCGGAGATCGGCGTGTGAAATCTGCGCTGGGGAAGAGAGTCCTCATTTAGCAGAGAAAGCGCTGCGCTATCTATGTGTGAAAGCTTTTTTAACACTGTTCCCTGCTCTCCATATGGCGGACTTCACCCAAATTAGGAGGAACTGATGAACAAAACTCCAGCAACTGGAAAATGGGAGCGTGCTCCAGGAGCCCATCCCAGGGGGAGCCTGCACCAGCCCCCACCTACCCCCTGCAGGGCCCCGCCTGCCAGGGTGTCTGGGCCCCTGTCTTCACAGCCCTGAAACATCCCCTGAGTCTCCAGATGGTGCCTGCCAGACAGGGCGAAGCCTGACCCCTCTCTGAGGATGAAATCATCTACTACAATAGTTCAAATGATAATAACTGGGAAGCCTGGGTGGCTCAGTGGTTGAGCATCCACCTTTGGCTCAGGTCAGGAATCCCGGGGTCCTGGGATCAAGGCCCGCATTGGGTTCCCCATGGGGAGCCTGCTTCTCCCTCTGCCCATGTCTCTGCCTCTCTCTGTGTGTGTCTCTCATGAATAAATAAATGAAATCTTTTTTTAAAAAATAAATTAAATTACAATACTATTAACCACCATTTCTTGTGCATTGGCCGTGTGCTAGACGGTAGACCGGGCTCATGTTATTTCAGTTCTCACCAGAACCCAGTGACGAGGTGTCTTTATGCCTATTCAAAGCTGGCAAAGTTGAGAGAGAGAGGTTGTCCTTTGCTCAAGGCCACACAGGAAGATTCAGAGGCAGACCGATACAGGTAGGGTCTACGTCCTCCGGCCTGCCCTCCGCTTCTCCAGAGCTAGCCCAGGAGTGGGGTGGATTGTTTGCTCCAATGAAAGGTGAGGGAAAGCTCCCACTGCGGGAATGGAGAGACCTGCACCCCTTCTCCCCAGTCAGAGGGCAAGTGCAGAGCCCCTCGTGGTCTCACAAGGGCGTAGGGGCAGGGGAAATGGATTTGTGGAGGACACGGAGTCAATGACTCAGAGACCATCGGGCCTGGAGAGAAATTTAGTGACCCACAGCACTCCCTCTTGGAAAAGCCAAGGGTCAGGGAACAAAATTGAGTCACACAGCAAGTTGACTCTGTCTACCCAGGTTTTGTCCTATGATGCCCTAAAGACTTCTACAAAAGGACCAACCGCCCTTCTCAGCCTTTTACCCACCTCCCCCTAGTCCAGTCCACAGTGGAGGGGTGCCCTGGGCAACGGGGCCTACTTTGTTCGGGCTCCTGCTGTCCGTCTAGGACCACCCTCTGCCAACTCACCTTCGTGCTTCGTTTCTTGACCCCATGTAAATGCAGCAGTTCCAGACCATGTTCCCACTGGCACCCTTTTGCCATGGCCCCTCCAGCCACATCCCTGCTGGCTTCTCCCTAGGGCTAGGGGGCTATGCCTGCCCCATCTCTCCTTCCAGCCTCCCCGGCCCAGGATGGCAGGATGAAACGAAGCTCAATGCAAAGATGTTTAGAACGTTTATCCCGGCGATTGTATTATTTACAGCAGCTCCGCGCTGTGCCCGGGGCATTGCGTGGTTTGAAAGACGCTATACAAACTAAAATTGTGTGGCATTGTTTGTTCCTCCACATTCTGCGAGACAGAACCAATCTACTAATCACTGTTTTTGCTCCTCAAATCAGGGACGCTCCATTTTGTGTGCGTGGTGGCTAATCTGGAAATAAAGATTCGTAGCAAATGTATAAGGAGCTCTGGAAGCAGTCAGGGCCTAGTGAATGAAAGAAGAAAAGACAGTCGAGGTGAGGTCGGTGAGAGCCCCACGGTCCCTCCAGCAGGGACAGCTGCCTATCCCCGGGGTGATGGGACGTGCCACATCTCATATCCGTTCCCAGCAGACAGAACAGTCCCCAGGGAGCACTGTGCCCCAGACCTGCACGTGGCCAGCTGCAGTCCGCCTGCGAGCCTCCCTGCCGCCAGGTCTTCACCCCAAGGTCAGGTTCTCTGGAGGTGGGGCTGACCCTTTCAGAATAGAAGCTCTTGAAGGGCAGTGAGGAGGAGAAGAGAGGATGGCACCAGGGGAAGCAATGACCATGCACACCCCTGAGTCTGTTCAAGGACGTGACGGGGGGTGGGGGGGGAGTAGAGGGACAGTGCCTGGAAGTTCTGGAGTGGTCCAGCTGGTCTGCTGCACTACTGAGTTAGCACTGAGCTAACCCTGGCCCCTTGCCCATCATGTGGGGCCAGGGCTTAACCAGCCTATGTGCAGACCCAGCTGAGGCGCGATCCCCGGGATTGGATGGACCGTAACCCATGAGGTCTGCACCACTACGTTCCCCTGAGAAAGGGAATGCATCTGGCTTCACAGCCCAGCCCCAGCTTACTGGGGACAGGGCCACCGCCTCATTTTTTCCTTCCCCTTTTATCTGCCCTCTCACCTATGACCTGCCACGCTGCTCACAGCCTCCTTTCCCTGGCTAAACCGGCACCTGTGGCATGATCTAACTTTTCTCTTCAGCCTACCCAAACCCTGAGCATTCTTCAATGTCCAAATCAGATGCTGTCACCTTTCTTATAACACCTTCCATAAGCCCCATATCCTTGGTTTGTATTTCTACAAAACAGATCCCACCGTGCCCCACCGAACATAAACTCCTGGGGAACAGAGACCCAGTGTGGTCTTGTCTGCAGCACTTCTTATCCTTAGCCTCCAGCAGAGTATCTGGTACAGTGAGTATGATCCCAGCGGAGGACCCAGGTCATCCCTGCAATCTGCATTCCCCAAGATCTGGGACCAGGTGGACAGTAAAGGGAAGATGGTAACAGATAATCAACTCGTAGCCCAAGACTTCCCTGACTTAACTTCTCCCTTCCAGAGACTTGCCTGGCACTTTCCAGGTTGTTCTAAAAGTTAACAATTCCCAAATAGTTCATGTTCTCTTCATTGCCAAGTTGGAACGTGTTGTCTGCCAAGTTAAATTGTGGCCGAGTCGCACAGCAATTTAACTGGTCTGATGCACGAGGCCTCATCATCCATTACCAGGAGCATTTAGAAGCGAGGTAATTACAGGCTGCATTCCTGAAGCCTGAGGCTCCGCAGATACAATCCTGGAGTTTATTATAATAATAGTGATGGGGAGGGGTCCCAGAGATTCCATTTCCAGACTGTTCAGATTGGCACTGAAGAGCCCCAAGAGGAAGGGATGGTAGATGCCACTGCTCCTCTCAAGGTCAACTCCACCCCCAGGAGGAGGCCCTGGGCTAAGCTACCCCCACCCCTAGCCTTCTCCTCCGGAACTGGGAATGAAGTGGCTCAAAGGCAGAAAGGGTTCCCGCAATTTCTCCTGTCTCCAGCACCAGTCTTATCCTACCACAAATTGCCCAGAGAAGCCCATGCCCTTAGCTTGTCACCAACAGATTCAGGCAGATTCATTGCTCTGGGATGAGCTGTAGGACAGAGGAAGCCTTACTCTGATTACTGCACAAGCACCAGAGAGTAATTACTGAGTTTTCCAGGTCTCACTTTTAAAATGCAAATACCCAGTTGAAGAAAAATCCATTAGGTCCCTAATAATAGTATGATTAAGTTGGTATGAATTAGCATAGCAGATTCTTTCCACCTCACTGGAGGGGCTTCAGTTTTTTAAAAAGCATTTGATTCCTAGGTGCAGAGTAGGAATAAAGTCTAAAGAATAGGCAAAAAATAACCACACAGCTTTGCTCACGGTCAACCTTGAATTAATAATGTAGTTGATCAACCAATCAATCAATCAATGATTTGTTGATTAAATCAACGAATGGGCTACTCGGTAGAATAGGTCTTATTTTATCACACTACCTTTTCAGATGGAACAAGCCAATCTGAATCTCTGGTCTCACCCTAGCCCAACATGTCAGTAATCCCAGGGACCACGATGGGCAGAGCACCATTGGGTATGGGAAGGCAGCAGGTCTGCTCAATAAAGCTGCAGAGCAAGCTGTCCTGAGATTTCCCAAGTTATTAAAAAAGATCCCTCTCCCCCCCCCCCCCACCAGAATGCCACCTAAACCCTGATCCTGCTTCCAGTTATGCATTCTGAGCCAGGATCAGTCTTCAAACATCATTCAAAGATTTATACATGCTTACCTCGGAGATAAAGCAGGTTCAGTTCCAGACCACCACAATAAAGTAAATATCACAGTAAAGTGAGTCAAATGACTTTTTCTTGGTTTCCAAGTGCATATGAAAGTTATGTTTAGCTATACCATAGTCTAGTAAGTGTGCAGTAGCATTATGTCTGAAAAAAATGTACACATCTTAATTTAAAAATACTTTATTGCTAAAAAATGCTAACCATCATCTGAGCTTTCAGAGTCCTCATCTTTTTGCTGGTAGAGGGTCTTTCCTCGATGTGGATGGTGGCTGATCAGGGTGGTGGCTGCTAAAGGCTGGGGTGGCTGTGGCAACTTCTTAAAATAGGACAACAATGAAATTCCCTGTGTTGATTGAACGATTTCTGTAGTATGCTATGGTTGGCGACATTTTACTCAAAGTAGAATTTCTTTCAAAACTGGAGCCAATTGTCTCAAACCCTGCCACAGTTTTATCAACAAAGTTTATGTAGTATTTTAAATCCTTTGTTGTCCTTTCAACAATCTTCACAGCATCTTCACCCTCTTAAGAAACCACATTTTTCTCTCATCCATAAGAAGCAGCTCCTCATCTGTTCAAGTTTGATCGTGAGATTGAAGCAATTCAGTCCCACCCTCAGGTTCCACTTCTCATCTGGTTCTCTTGCTATTTCCACCACGTCTGCAGTTACTTCCTCCACTGAAGTCCGAACCCCCTCAAAGTCACCCATGAAGGATAGAATCAACTTCTTCCAAACTGTTGTTCATGTTGACATTTGAGGGCCTTTTCCCATGAATCACAAATGTTCTTAATGGCATCTAAAATGATGAATCCTTTTCAGAGGCTTTCAATTTTCTTTGCACGGGTTCTTCAGAGGAATCACTGTCTATGGCACCTCTAGCCTTATGAAATGTATTTCTTAAATAAGACAGCTTGAAAGACAGAATTACTCCTTGCTCCATGCAAACAGATGTTGTGTTAGCTGGCATGAAAACATTAATCCCATTGTACATCTCCATCAGAGCTCTTGGGTGACTGGGTGTGTTATCAGTCATCAATAATCTTTTGAAAGGAATCTTTTTTCTGAACAATATGTGTCAATAGTGGGCTTCAAGTATTCAGTAAACCACGGTGTAAACATATGTGCCATCATCCAGGCTTTGTTGTTCTTCCATTTCTAGAGCACAGGCAGAGTATATTTAGCATAATTCCTAAAGGCTCTAGGATTTTTGGAATGCTAAAAGAGCATTGGCTTCCACTTAAAGTCACCAACTGAGTTAGTCCTTAACAAGGGAGTCAGCTTGTCCTTTGAGGTTTTGAAGGCAGGCAGAGACTTCTCCTCTGTAGCTACTGAAGTCCTAGATGGCATCTTCTCCCAAAAGGAGGCTGTTTCATGTACATTGAAAATCTATTATTTAGCGTAGCCCCCTTCAAGAATTCTCTTAGCTAGACCTTCTGGATGACTTGCGGCAGCTTCTACATCAACACTTGCTGCTTCACTTTGCACTTGTAGGGCTTCTTTCCCTAAACTTCATGAGCCAGCCTCTGCTCATTCTGCAGCTTCCTCACTTCTCTCAACCTTCAAAGAATTGAAGTTAGGGTCTTGCTCTGAATGGGGCTTTGACTTAAGGGGATGTTGTGGCGGGTTGGATCTCCTATCTAAACCGCTAGAACTTTCTCCGTATCAGCAATAAGGGTGTTCCACTTTTTATCATTCGTGTGTTCACTGGAGCACCACTTTTAATTTACTTCAAGAACTTTTCCTTCATGTTCACAGCTTGGCTCTTTGGCAGAAGAGGCCTAGCTTTTGGCCCATTGCAGCTTTTGACATGCCTTCCTCACTAAGCGTCATCCTTTCCAGCTTTTGATTTCAAGTGAGAGACTTGCAACTGTTTCTTTCTCTTGAACACTTAGCGGCCACTGCAAGGACTCCCTTAACAAATCACGACAACTCTGGGTGGCTGAAAACAACAGAAATTTGTTCTCACACAGGACAGGAGGCGGGGAGCCTAAAAGCAAGGGGTCAGCAGGATGGCTTCCTTCTGGAGGCTCTGAAGGAGAGGTGTCGAAGTCTCTCTCCCAGCCAGCATCCACAGCATTCCTTGTTGAGTAGCAACATCTCTCTGATCTCTGCCTCCTTCTTCATGCCGCCTCTTTCTCTGGGTCTCCTTATGTCCTCCTCTGTCTCTTTGAAGAACACTGTTACTGGAATTAGGGCCCATCCTAATCCAGCATGTTCTCACCTCAATCTTTACTATACTGACATGTGCAAAGATTCTATTTCCAAGGAAAATCACATTCTGAAGCTCCAGGTTGACATGAATTTTAAAGGGACACTATTTAACAGCTCTACCTTCCTAGAGCAGAACAGCAAGAGAAGAGCTTCATGCAATCACCACAAGAAGGGTAAATGATGGGAAACAAGAGTCCTTGGGTGAGGTCCCTCTAAGTGAAGACTGCCAACTGCTCCATCCACCTCCAGGCCTCTGAGGATCAGAGCATGGATCCCAGGGCATCATCAGATAGGCCTCACTCACCGCATCAGAAAACTGAAAGTCAAGACCCCAGAGCAAGACTAACCTGAGAGGACCGATAGGCCAACATCATTTTTAGCTTTCTCTGTGGTCTCCAAAGTATCTGCCTAAGGTAGGACCTGACCCTGAAAATCCATCACCAGCTGTCTTCGTGAGCCATGTGGCAGTCAAGAGCTTCCAAGATGGCACCGATAATCCTCACCTCCTGGTAATCGCACCCCTGTATATTTCCTTCCAACACTGAATAGATCTGATGTGCGTAACCAGTAGGATACCGTGGAAATAAAGGAGTGTGACTTCCGAAGCTAGATCATAAAAGACATTGCAACTTCTGCTTTGCTCTGTCTTGGTTCATTTGCTTTGAGGAGAGCCTGTTGCCATGTTGCAAAGATACTCAGGTAGCCCTCTGAAGAGGCCCACATGGATAGAAACTAAGGGCTCCTGCCAATGACCGGCACTGATTTGCCAGCCACTTGAGTGAAATATCCTGGTACTAGACTCCCCAGATGTAGTCCAGTCCTCAGAAGATTGCAGTCCCAGCCAACATCTTAACTGAAACCATAGGAGACAAACACCCAGCTACACCACTCCAGATTCCTAATTCCTAGAAACTGTGTGAGATAATAAATATTTATTGCTGGTGTAAGCCACTAAGTTCTGGGGTATTCACTGTGCCTCGGTAGATTGCTAATACACATACTTAGCTACATAGTCATCCATTTGTCCATTAGTCAATAAATATTTACAGAGCAAACAAAATGAGATAGATACTCTTGGGAAAGGAAAAATTAATGTGATCCCTTCTCCCAAGGAGCTTATACCTAGAAGACAATATTCATAAACCCAGTTCAAAGAGCAGCACGCACCAAGGGCTTCTGAATGTAAGAAAAGGCAGAAAGTGCACTGAGGCTTCCAGGAGAGTGATTTCTCAGTCAAAATTCTCAGTTGCCAACAACAGAAAGCAACTCCAACTTCAGTAGAAAAGAGATTTATTAGAAGGATAATTGAGAGCTCATAGAGGTGATAGAAAAACCAGAAAAGCAGCCAAAAGGCAGAACAAGGAGGCCAGGGAACTGAGGGGCAGCCAACACACCCCCAATCACAGTCTGGTCTGTGGCCCCAGGTACCACGCCTGTCACCAGACACGCATTGCCCCTGCTGGACCCCCGTTGTTCCCAGTATCAAGTAGAAGGAAGCATCCATTGCCCAAGACCATATCACATGCACGTTGCCCAGATACCAGGGAGCAGGACAGAGCATGCCTGCCCCACCTCAGCTTCTGAAGAGTGAAGCAGGGACCTCTGCACAGTGTGGGAGCCAAACAAGAACCCCAAACAAGAAACACATTAGGATGTTGAGACACCACTGTAGAGAGGGAAGGGATTACTTGGGGCAGAGGAGTCACAGGATGGAAGGGGGCCAAGAGCTGCAGTTCATCCCTCTGCTCGCTAGGTTAGGTTTTACCATCCTCAATGTTCTCATCAAAGAAAGAGTATGAAAGTATCTTCTCCCTCCTTCCTTTCTACTTTAATTGTGCAGGCTTCCCTCTCCTCTGCCCACACCCCAATCCCATCCCATCTGCCATTTGCAGACCTAAAGAGGGATAGCCTAGAAAATAATTCGTTTCTGTGGACAGAACTTAATGAGGAATTCCCCCCGATAGATAGGAATGCCCCATCATGGCCTGCCAGGCACAAACGAACGGGACTCAGCAGGAACCAATGATGCAAACAAAATCTTGGGGAGCTGTCCAGGCCCGTCACTCCACCTACCCAGGCTGCCGGGGATGGCTGATATGAGCAGCCATCCTGTGTCTACTATGAAAACCCCTGAGAACACTGAGATTGAGCAAAAACATTTCTGAACACCCTAAACATGCAAGGAGGCCAACATGATAGACTGGGCCGGTCTGCCAAGTAACCAACTCACCAAGCCTGTCACTATCCCCTGAAGATGCCTGCCACACTCTCTCAGCCCTGGCCCATCCATGCAGCTGCCAGAAGACAAACAGGGGATTGAGTGGCCCTCTCATTTGATGAGTCTTGGATCTCTCAGAAACACTGACCCCTTCCACGAAACACTGACCCCTTCCACGTTCCCCAGGAGAAACACAAATGCACCCATTCTTAATGGCCCAGCTCCCCCAGCAACTCCTCTTTGGCCATTTCAGCCTGAGAGACCACCCTACTTTACACCTGTGCTACCAGCTTCAGCTGCTGGTTAAGTACAACCCGGAGGGTGTGCTGTATTATCAACTGACCCACTCAGGCACTTGGGGCCTACCTCTCCCAGCCTGGATGCCCAAGAGTGTCCACCACATCCATCAAGGCACAAGCCAATTTCATCCTCCCTTTTGGCTCAGGAATGACCTTGGCCAACATCAGAGGGAACTGAGCCCCAACATCTTCCAACCTGATTGCATCAGACCACAGCCAGCCCCCTCCAGGCAGTCAAGTCTGAGCCCCACGAAGGTGCCCAGCAGCATTTGTAATATTCTCTCCATCTTCCAGCAAAAACCCGGCAACCCACACTACCACAGGAGAAAAAGGGAACCATCCCCTTAGGGGGGGCCTGCGGCAACTCAGACCCAACTTCCCACCACAGCTCCTCCCTCTCGGCCAGATGAGCCTGCACCTTTGCCTAGCACAGGCCTTGACCCTTGTCCTCAGTGGACTTCCCTCTGCCCCTCAGCTGGGCCCTCTGAAATCTGGCCTCAGCATCATGTGCTCTCCATAGACATGAGACTGAGCTAAGGGGCAGTAAATGAGGAGGGAGGAGAGGAGGTCAAGGGATGACAGGGCTCAGCAGGAGAAGGGGGAGGGCAGCCCCCTCCTTGTCACTCCCCCTCATCCCTCTGGCTGCCTCACTGTCCCTTCTGGTCCTGCCATCCTCCTGGGAGCCTCCACAGTTAGAAGGACAACCCTTCTGTGCCACATCCTCTTTTTCTTATCTTTCTTGCCTTCAGTGTATGTGGCGTTGGTTTTTTTCACCTCGTCCATGACAAGCTAAGTTTCTCTCCATGTACCAGCACCCATCTAGCTTCACATCTTTTCCTTTCTAATCAACACCTCACCATCTATCTCTTCTGTATCTTCCTCACCATGACCTTTGAGATCTGCCTCCCTGACTCAGAATCCTAATCCGGGACCCATCACAGTCCCCTTCTCCCCAGCCAGGCCACCGAGGGCCACCAGAGGAAACCCCAGCACCAGAGTCTCCAGGAACCTGGGGTCTCCGACCTCCAGGCTGCTGACAAGTCCTTTCTCTCTCTCCTCTTCATCCACCTTTCTGGATCCCCCCTCTGCCACCCTCCTCTTTACTCCATCTCAGCCTTGCCTCCTTCACTAAAAATCCCGAGACCCTAGAGCACGTGTTCCCTCAGCTTCCTCCTCACCACTAATCTGTCCTCCTCTCCCTCCTTCTGCGTCCCTCCTCCCAATCAGCACAGATCCTCCCGCCTCCTCGGGACCACATCCTGCCCACCTGTCTTTAGTCTCTGGCTGTTGTCTCTCCCTCTCTGAGGCCTCTTTTCCATCAGCGTATATCCTAAATGTGCATGTCTCTTCCCCATCTAAAACCAAACACACTCCTCTAGAGACCCTTTCTTTCCTACCCCTTCAAGTTTGTCCCCTGGGCTCCAGAATCACCAATGTGAGTCCTCCATCACAGCACTTAAACCCTGTTGCACAAGGAATAATCTAGCTTTCTGTCTCCTCCCACTAGATTGTGAGCCCCTCGAAAGCAGGACCATGCCTCAATTCAATTTTATAAACTCCAGCAGTTTCTGAAGCATGGTTAAGACTGGTTGAATGTTCCTTGGAGAAGGTTCCATGCACAAATCTATCAACCCAGGATGACTATAGACCTGTTAGACCTCTGGCTGTACATTCTGTGTTTCTCAGATGCTCTCCTTCCCCACCCCACCCACACACACACATACAAAGCCTGCTCTCACCATGCTAGAACCATGTAACCATTGAACTGAGGTGGGAAATAGCACCGTTCTTCCAAGTTTTATCATGCCGCTCTGTATATGATCCCAAATCTGAACTTAAAAAGTCAGTTCTTTTCCTATTCAGGTGCACAGCATCCTATTTGGTGTTCCTTCTTTTCTCTCAACCCATATATCAACTACGTTGAATATTAAGCATCCTTTCAAAGCTGTCTGAACACACCTCTTGTGTGTGTGTGTGTGTGTGTGTGTGTGTGTGTGTGTGCCTTTTCCCATTTCCTCTCTCAGGCAAGGTCTCTCCTTCCCTTGGCCACCCTGGTCAAAGGTGAGTCCCCATTCAAAGTCCATTAAATGGTGCCTCTCAGAAGGCTTGCCTGCCCTCTCCCTCAGAACAATCCGCCTTCCCTTTGTCCCTTCACATTCTGCATGTTCTACATGGCATCTGCAGAATATACTTTGCTTTCCAGTCAGTTGTGGGAACTTCTAGAAGAAAAGAGCAAGATTCATCCAGTGAGGTGGTAATGAGCATGTGCAGTTGAGTTGAACTGAAACATAAGGCAAGTGTGAAAACAATCCACTCATGTGTGCCCTGCCATCATTACTCCCTCAGACTCCCAATGCCTCAACCAGCTCTAGAAGGTTTCTGCCCCACAGAGGACAAATTCTTCACCTCCTGGGCAGACAGAGATCCTCTCAGTGATGGTATGAAGGCTAGGGAAGGGACATACCAAAGAATAGGAGTCTCAACTGCAATTCAAGCCCCTTGAAAAAAAAGCCATGCTCTTTCCTCTTTCGACTCAGTACAGAACAAGCCTTTATCACAGAGCTTATCACACTGCCTTGCCCAATAAATGTAATTATTGAGCGATGATAATACAACCCCTCCCTGTAGGATTAGGGGATTAATTTATGAATTAATAGAACTTACATAAAAGACCCATGTGTACCAGTCCTCCAGAGAAACAGAAACAGTAGAATGTACACGTATGTGCACGCGCGGGCACGTGTGTGTGTGTGTGTGTGTGTGTGTGTGTGAAGAGATTATTTCAAGGAATTGGTTCATGCAATTATGGGAACTGGTAAATCCAAACTCCACAGGGTAGGCAAGTCTGAAATGTGCAGGTCAGGCTGGCCGCAAGAAGCACAGGCAGCAGTAGATGCTGCAGTCTTGGGGCAGAATTTCTTTTTCTCTGAGAAACCTCAATTTTGGCTCTTTAATGTCTTGAAACTGATCAGAGGAGGCCCAACCACATTTTCAAGAGTCATTCCCTTTACTTAGAGTCAACTGCCTATAGATGTGAACCACATCTCCAAAACACTCTCAGAGCAACATCTAGATTAATATTTGATTACATCACTGAGTACAACAGTCCAGCCAAGGGGACAGGTACTGTCACTCCTTAGAAAGAGATGAGACAATAAATGGAAACACTCATGAGGATATAGGGATATGCCACCAACCATGTCCATTACCAGGAAAAGGGTATGAGGTCCCACATCATGACCATCTACCCTGGGCCACCAGTCTTTCCTGGCATACAGACTAGAAAGTATAACTCTCATCTTCAGCTTCCTGCCAACTATTTTCACCCAACATTCTTGTGATTAAATTTGGGGAAGATTCTGAAGAAAAAGAGAGAAAGAGAGAAAGAGAGAAAGAGAGAAAGGAAAGAAAGAAAGAAAGAAAGAAAGAAAGAAAGAAAGAAAGAAAGAAAGAAAGAAAGAAAGAAAGAAAGAAAGAAAGAGGGATCCCTGGGTGGCGCAGCGGTTTGGCGCCTGCCTTTGGCCCAGGGCGCGATCCTGGAGACCTGGGATCGAATCCCACGTTGGGTTCCCAGTGCCTGGAGCCTGCTTCTCCCTCTGCCTGTGTCTCTGCCCCTCTCTCTCTCTCTGTGTGACTATCGTAAATAAATGAAAGAAAGAAAGAAAGAAAGAAAGAAAGAAAGAAAGAAAGGCCCAGCAGGCTCTCATGTCTGGACAGAGAATGGATGTCCTAGGCGTCTCCCAGTGCAGACAGCAGTAAGGGAAAGTCCTTGAGGACACTCGAATGCAGGTCACTGGTGGAGCTAATAGGTCTATAGTTGTGGGATTCATTCAGTGAGTTTTTATTAAGCATCTACTATGTGCTAGGCATTGCTCTAAGGACCAGATATAAGCCACGAACAAAACCGACATATCCCTTACTTCGTAGAGTTTACATTCTAGTTAGCCAAGTTTCACTCCTCTCAATTCAACCACCACTCATCAAGCATCTACTGTGCACTAGGAGGATGTCAAGAAGTATAAATCCCACACTTTACCTGGTGACCAGGAGTATATCAAGTCGTTGGAGAGAGGTGAGAGCAATGCTGAACAAATGGAACATATATTCATGTGCCATAAATATGCTCCTTTCCATTGTCCCATCTTAACACTGCTTTCCATCTCTTTGCAGAACTTCTCCAAGGAATCTTGAGTCTTGCCTTCCTGAGAAGCCTCCTCCCTCCCTTTCTCCCCTTCCCTCTCTCTTTCTCTCCGTGCATATCCATGTACACACACACAAACAATCTATATCCCAGAAAACCCCAGACAGTGTGAGGAATCCAGATGCAGTCTTCAACTTTATGCAGAGATATAACACTCAGGAGGTTGAGGCCACCTCTAGGAAGACAGGCTTACAGGCAGGACCACAGAGATTGAGATGTCCCTTCCCTTCTCCCTCCCCTGGGTGAGCAAAGGAGCGTCAGTGTCAGAACTTTCTCTCCCTCTGGGGAGGTCCAGCCAGACCTTGCTTGTAAACAAACCTGATTAGAGGCCCAGCTTCATTTGAGCAAGTGAAGGGCTTCAAGTCTGTTTTCTCATTTGTAAAAAGAAGACGATCATGCCTTCTTAGGAATAACAGAGGACTAAATGTGGCCAGGGCCAGGTACCACAGCAAGGACTCAGTAAGCGAAGCTGCTCTGTCACCATCACTAAGTCAGCACCATCAGAATGGCCTAGGGCTCTGTAAGAGGACTATGAGATACGTTTGGGGAGATGGAGGAGGGGGGGTGATCGCTATTGCTGGTTTGTTCTTAAATAGCCCCTTGGACACTTGAAGTCCATATAGAAGAGATGTAATTAGCCAGATAATTCGGGGTGCCCTCTATCCTGGGGGGATAAGGAGCTCTTCTAATCCAAGGGGGCCCTCTATCCTGGGGGGATAAGGAGCTCTTCACATGTGAGTGGTTCCAGCTCTCCAGGGCCACCATCCACCTTTCCTCTGACCTCCTAGGGAGGGCTGGCGACCATCTAGTGAGCTCACTCTTCTGGTCACATGTTTAGCGATTCCCCCCCCCCCACCCCTGCCCAGTTCCAGAAAGTTCCTTCCCAGATTATAAAATCTAAGGAAAGGAGAAGGAAAAAAAACACAACTAAAAAATAACTGAGCAAAGACCCCTTTGTCCCTCTCATCATCCGACTGTAGGATCAGCTCTTATGACAAGTCATACCCCACAGTGGGGTGTCTCCAGTCGGCTTTCAGGACCCTAAAAAATTCCAGGCAGGTGACACACTCAAGCCATCCTCTCCGTGGAACCAGTGGAAATTCCCCAGCCCACTCCTGCTCGCCCTGGGTCGCCCTTTGTCACAGGGCAGCTCCGGTTTTGCGGGCCGTGTGCTGCGACCCCTGAGAGCAGACACCTCGGCACTTATCCTTTGGCCTCACATTCCAGAACCAGGCCCCTTGGACACCCTCCAGGCCCAGCAGGTGAGGAGTGACCCCTGACCCCTCGCCTGGCTGGGCCACAGGAGACTCCACACTGTCCCTTTCCACATCCTCGCTCCCTCTCAGGGCACCTGGCCCTCCCTCCTACTTGGGGTACATGGCCAGCTCATTTGCCCATCTGGCCACATGTTCTTCTGGAAGAGAAAATAGGGGCAGGAAGATCCTACACTTTCACCGAAGACCCCACAAGACCCCCCAAGCCCTACTGCTGGCCACTCTCGTCAAACATTCATCCGAGAGAACCAGATTGCCGCCGCTACTGCTGCTGCTGAAATTAATGGAATCTGGCAGGAAAACCTTTTGTTTTTCCAATCCCGGATTTTGCCAAGCACACACAAGGACCGGGTTGGAAATGGCTGCTGCGGAGGAGCGGGCCTGGTGTGCGGGGGAGCCTCCTGCACCCTGGAGCACACAGCAGGCCCTCTGGGGTCCCAGAGGCTGGTGAGTTGAGGTTGGGTTTTTTTTTAATGCAAATTAAGCGTTAAATAGGAAACCTTTCAGGATCACTGCCACTGATGAGAACCAAGTGCCAAGTTCCCCTCTTTCCAAGGACAACAGCTCCAGTCCGACATTTTGTGACTTGGAGATGGCGATCACGGGTTCAGCGGAACCAGGCCGGAGAAAGTCCTGGAAAGCCCAGGAAAGTCCTGTTGCCTCATAGAAGGCTTTTCTCCCCCTGCCCATGCCAATTCTTAGCAGCCTGGCCTGAGGTCTGGGGCCCAAACGGGTGGCCCTCCCCCGGGGGAAGAAGGGGAGTGGTATGGACAGAGCTCATCATGGGGCGGCATCAAAAATGCCCATTTCTTTCCCAGGTGAAGAAAGAACCCTTTTCCACCCACCCTGAATGGGTCACAACTGCCATGACCTCCTCCCGCCTCCCTTACCCACCTGGTTCCATCCCACAGAGAGCCAGAAAGGGAGATCCGGTTACTGTTCCTGCCGGGACTTGAAAGGCAGCGTTTGTCCCTCTGGGGCAGGGCAGTGCGGCCGCCACCACACTCTGTCACCATCCATCCCATCCCATTGTCTTAGGGAAGAACAAGAGGGAATCTGCAAAGTCACCCGTCTGGAGGCTTTGTTGACAAAGAAACTTTGTGTGGCCTGAAGGGAACTGGATGGAGTAGGGATATAAACTGAACACGCCATTTGTTCTCCATCGGTATCACTTGAGAGGGGAGACCCGGGGGAGGGGAAATGGGAGGCCTTGAGTGCCATTTTTTGACACCACTCATTTCACAAGTGGCTTTGGGCATGTGGTTCCACCTTTAAATCCCCTCTGATGATCCTTGTCCTTACCGACCAGTTTCATTTCTCTAAAGTCCTAGGGTGTGTTTGTCTCAGCCACAAGAGTTATTATTCAGTTAAATGTTGCTTCACACATTGCCTACCATGGCAGGTCATGTCATCCCCATGGGAGGGCAAGCTTATGATTTTCCTGGGAAACTTAGCACCTGAGAAAATAAGATTCCCGGTGCTCATCCCTATCATTGTAGGAACTCTGGTATCCTAAGTATTCCAAATGGGATTTTGAAATTTTGGGGCAATAAGTGAAGGGTGAGAGACCCAGCCCAATGTGGGAGCCCACTTCATCTAAACAGGTCAAGGGGAGGCAATGATCTGGCTCCTGGAGACTTGAAGACACCCGTGGGCTATGTGGGCCTGGGTCCCCCTGAGCTCTCATGGTCCACAAAGCTGGCGGTGTCTGGGACATCGCGGGTGCCTTGTGTAGTTATATTCCTCCCTCCTAGGCTGTTCGTATCTTGAGGCTGCCTGGCACTGTGCTTGTTAAAAGAATAAGAGTGGCTCAGGGCCCAGTCCCGTCATGAGATCCAAAGTACAGAGCCACCTCTGTGACCTAGCTCCTAGCTCCTTGGGAGGCACTCAATAAACACTCTCTCAATTATACTAAATTGTATTATTTCAAACTCGCTGAGGAAAAACAAAAACACACACACCAAGAGCTTTGAAACAAAGGTAAGAGCCCATGGAGGAGCTGGTAGCAGCTGTAAAGCAGAGCTGAGGGTCTAAGGAAGGAATGGTCTCAACAGTCTGGGCTCCCTTTGGAAAGACTTCTTGTGGGGGGGAGTGGGGGAGGAGACATTTCGTTTATTGGTGATGTAAGAGTAAGAAGGCACGGGCTACATCTCCTCCAACATTTTCACGGAAGTCCACATTGCAAGTGAATGTAGATAGCACCTTCCAGAGCACAGGGCCCACTGTCGTGCCCAAAACACAGAAAAACACAGCTTGCGGGTATTATGAAAACAGCCGGGGTTGACAGAAGGGCACTGGTCTTTGTGGCAGATAGACCCAGCTTTCAATCCTGGCCCTGTTGCTTGTTGGTGTTTGATCTTGAGCAAACCATTAGCCCCTCTGTATCTTAGTATTCAGATTTGAAAAGATGGGTCTGAAGTTCTCCTCGAAGGCTGCTGAGTTCACAAAATAATCCGGGTGGCCCTACCAGGCACAGTGCCTCTGATGTAGTAGGTGCTCAGGAAATGGGAGCTACGTTGAACAGAGGAAACCACACGAAAATAATCAAGAAAGAAACTAAAAAAATTCTCATAATTCCAAGACCCCTGCCTGCCTCTATATCAAGTGGTCTTTTAGATTCTTATTTAATATTTTCCTTAAAATAAGAACAAAAGGTAGACAACAGAGATAGTTCCAATAATGTAACAAATATAGATCACAGAGAAATAATACAGAAAACAGGCGATTTGGTGTCAGGACACCTGGGTTCCAGTCCCAAAGCTGCTGCTAATTAATATGACCTTGAGCAAGTCATTTAGCCACTCTGGGTTTCAGAGGCGGGGATGTCAGGCAGGGAAGAGAAGTAAGGGAATGGATTTAGCCAAACGATTTGTAGCCGCTATAAAAATTGTGTGCTGCTCTAGGATGAATGAATACACCGATGGGCCAACATTTGTTCATTCATTCTTTCTTGTGAATTAATTACAAAATAAGTAACGACAAACTGATTTCAAGCTCAAGATAAAAGTTTCAATGTGCATTCATTTCATTGCGACCTGTTGTCTTCTGATAAGACCCAGTAAATGTGGTCCCCATGGCTTAGGAGTTTCCAGTAGGCAGTTCAACCTCAGGGCCCTCTCTCTCTCTCTCCCACCCTTTCATCCTTCCTGGGGTCTACCTCTGATTCACCTGGGCAGCATTCAGAAGAGGAATGAAGAGATAGGATTTTTTTTTTAATTCCTATGGGATCAGAGGGTCCTGATTATACACCCCTGCCTCCTTCATTTTTCTTTGAATTCTTCAGCTAAGCCAATTGATCCCCCAACTTTGTAGTGACCAGCTCTCCTCCACCGTGCCCGTAATTGGAAGAGCACAATGCACATGCCTGAAGCAGAATCTCTTTGCTAAAAATACCCTGCATTCCTGAGTGACTACAAAAGCTCCCTCCTCAAGCCCATGGATGGCCAAGCTAAAAACAGTAACCAGCAGCTTCAGTAACAAAGGTAGAGGGGCCTGAAAACAGCATGCCACTCTAAGCCATCTGCCATCTTGGCCTGCCCCAGCTCCCCTTTTCCCAATAGCAATGGGTATCTTAGTGCTGTTCATAGCTGGGCTACTATGGCAAGAGGTAGGTGAGGATTGGCTGCCTTATGCACCTACTGGCCCACAGGCTGTCTGGCTCAAGATCTGGACATCGTGTAAAGGGAGGTGACAGAGGCAGGGGAAGGTTATCAGAGCGGCTTGGAAAAGCCATAATGCCTACAAGCAGAAAAATCTGAGAGTTTAATCAGTCTTTGGAGGAGACATTCACCTCCTTAGCAAAAACCAAAACCAAAAACAAAACAAAACAAAACAAAACCCATATAATAATAGATGAGGAAAAAAATGCTGGATTCACTCAAAGCACACAGCTAAAGCCCACGTAGTCCGTCTTCTAAGTAGATGCCAAAGATCTACTCAACTCTGTTCTCGTCCTGCTAGCGCACTCTCACAAGTCACCTTCTCCAGAAAGCTGGCCCAGCCCACACCCTCATCATGACCGAGGTACCTACTGTCTATGTGGCCTAACAGCTTTATCCCAGGAAATAACCCAATGCCTCATGCATGGTAGATATTCAGTAATGTTTCATAAATGGATTTAGGACCAAGCAAAACCTTTCCATTCATACTATCTCTGTAATCCTGTAGCTAAACAATTCTATTCACTTGAATCTATTTCTTTTGTCAATGACTTGGTACTAGAATTTCCTTGAGGGCAGGCACTTAGCTTTTCATTACTCTCTAGCCCTGTGGGTTCAAGATCATTTGTTGAAATTTCAAGGATTCACAGACCATCCTATGCACTCTCAATACACATTTATTCAATGTAGAGATGAAACATTATAGGGATCTCTCTTATTTACCTCTAAGTGTGATTTCTAAAAGAACTGAGGTGGATTACATACAAAGAGAGATTAAGAAAAATACATGAGAAAAAAAAATTAGGGAAGAAAATAGGACGAACCCAAGGGTGAATTATAAATAAAATGATGCTCCAATAGGAACACTTGAAGAAATGGACTGTGATTTGGTTCTGAATGGGCCAGGAAACACTTGACAGGATGAGCACTGGGTGTTATTCTGTATGTTGACAAATTGAACACCAATAAAAAATAAATTTATTAAAAAAAAAAAGAATGGCCCAGGAAAGAAGGCTATGGGCAGGTCTAGGAGAGGAAAGAAGAAAACACAATTACACAATTTTCAAAGTCCAAAAGTTTTTGAATACATACATGAAGCAAGCCCTGTGATTCCAGCATCACAAGCCTGCATCTTGGGCCACAAGCCCCCAGAGAAGGAAGTGAGTGGCTGGGCAAAACCCACGCCGAGAATGAAAACACAGCTCAGAGCGCTGTGAGATGCAGTCTGCTGTATTCGATCTAAAGCATGGCAGGTGACTACAAGAAATGTTCAATCAGTCACCAACCTGAAAAGTTGGTGAGACGTGAAAGTCAGAAGCTGGTGACCATGTCCACACACTCTTGTCACCTCTTGCCACAGCCTTCCTTCTTTGGGGCCTTGAGCAGATTCACACCAGCAGGAAACACAAAGAAATTTCCGCTGCCATGGGCTCTGAACTGGTAAAAATTCTCCCCAAAGCATGGATCCATGTCATGCCTTCTCCTTCCCCAGGCCCTATCCCTTTGGCTCCTAATTACTCATTAGCAGTTACCCTGCCTAACTCTTTGATGCTTGAGTCCATGTGGGTCTTAAATTCCTTTCTGGTTTCTTCTCTGCCCTTCTGCCTCGATCTCTAGAATTTCAGATCATCGGCTGGCCTACCTAGATTCTGATTTGCCAGAACTTAGAGTGTGTGTGTGTGTGTGTGTGTGCGCGCGCGCGTGCGCGCGCACACATCTCTGTGTGTGTATTCCTGACTACTCCTGGGCTAGCCTCAGCACTCCTCAAACCTCAGATTCCCTACCTTTTCAGAACATTCCTTGTTGTTGACAGACCATCCTTCTCAGAGGAATGCTAGTAAATCGGAACCAATGATTTGTTCTATGGACTGAAAAGCAGCGCAAGAAACATTTAACTGAGAATGAGCAGTTTTAATCCTAAAACCCCAGGGAACTGAGCGATGGCTATAAGAGCCCTTTGAAGGTTTGAGGGAAGAAGAATTTAACAGCAACAAAAAGAGAGAAATAGTAACAACAAATGAGAAAAGCAGGAGAGAGAAGAAGAGCAGTCACAGAAAACACTAACTGTTGTCAGAGCTAGGTCATCTGAGCAAAGGGCCGCACTGAGGCTTGCAGGTGGGAGAATCATCCATCCAATGGGGAAAGGGAGTGGTGGGGGAGGGGCCTGCGGAATCAAAGTCTTTCCCAACCATTTAATAACACAACATCTTCTCTGGTGTATTGGACCCTCTTAGTATCCCTTGCTTAAAAGATGAAGATAGATTTTACATTGATTTGTTCTATAGGATCTGCATTTTGAGAATTTATATAGGGCTCTGAGTCTCTAGGGTTTCCAGAGATAATGGAAAGTCCCATAAACAGGTCTGGTGTCCAGGTTGAGGTGGAGCCTTTGCACAAGTCCACCATGGTATGAATGCACTCCTCTCACCCAGCATGTACACACTTATAAGTGAGTACCTCACTGCCACCTTCATTTGGGACCTTGAGAGGAGAACTATGCCCTATTTATTCATCTTGCTTTTCAGTGACCAGCACGGTGCCAGCACCCTCCCTGATGCTCCTGTCTAGAGGAGACGATGAGCATACAAAAGAGGGTTCTGGAGAACAGCAGCCCCTGTGGACTTCTCCAGGGAACAGGCTCCACCACTCAAGAGAACATAGCAACCCCAACACTGTTCAAAGCTACCCTGTGACACCAGAGTCAGGAAGGGCGGGGAGGGAGAACAATCCACAAATGCCCTGTTGTCCAGCCTTCATCCAGAGACATTCATTGGTACCAGAGACAGAGTACTTGCGGTGGGCACCCAGAATGTGCCATGCCTTGTGCTGGGTATGGAGAACACTCGAGAACACCAGGGCATGAAGAAAGAGACAAACAGCAATTCTAATGGCTGCCATTCATCGAGTCCTCACTAACTCCAGGCACTGTGCTAACATTTTACCTATGTTATCTCTAATCCTCACAACATTACTAAAAGGTAGACGGTGTCTCCAGTTTATGAATTAGGGCCATAAATCGCCTACATTAGTGTTGGAAACAAGATTCAAAACTGCCTTTCTCGGACTGCAGAGGCCAAGATCCAGGCCACCAGCTCATCATATGTTCTTTCTCTGTGCTATTCCCATCTCACTCCCGGGCTGGATTTTCTAAATTCCCCCTCCA
Organism: Canis lupus baileyi; assembly: GCF_048164855.1. Classification (NCBI taxonomy): domain Eukaryota; kingdom Metazoa; phylum Chordata; class Mammalia; order Carnivora; family Canidae; genus Canis; species Canis lupus. The sequence continues at coordinate 70,023,338 of NC_132843.1, forward strand.
GCCCTTACAAATACCATTCACTTGCTCAGACCTACCTTCCCTCCATCAAGAGGGAAGGTCTTTCTCATCTGGAATGCCAGCCTGACTCAGCTTTGATCAGTCCTCAGATGTGAATGGTTTCTTTTCACTGTCTTGTGCTGCTTTATAACTATTCTTAAATGCTTTGCTATTGGTGGTGGTGGTGGTTATTACTTCCCACATAAATTCTGGAGCCCACCTACAAACCTGGTCTGCAGGTTCCCTGTGAATAAATCTTCCCAGGGGTCTGCTGGATCCAGTGCTGACTGTTAAATCTTTAGCAAGCTTGCAAACCAGTTGTTAAACCACTAGTGGCTTGCGACCAGCCATGGAGAGAGAATATGTATGCTACAGAAACTGGCAACGGCTACAAATCAGGTTCCCCTCCACCCAGAAAGTTGATTGTTAACATTCAGCAGCACATCATTGCTTTTAACTCTTGCTCCCCACCTCACCTCCTGCTCAGTTTCTAGCACCATGAAATGGGTCCATCCTTAACACTGAGCGCCAGCACATGGTGGAAGCATGTAGACATGGGGCACCATCAGAAGTGTCAGTGACTAGTGCCCAGAGGACACCAGCGGCCCAGCGGATGTCCTGGAGAAAGAGAATACTGAATTCCTGGTTAATTTTCCTCAGTCCCACATTGTCCCCTTCAACCAACACTTTTTTGAGATCCTACCACCTGCCAGACTCTTTGCAGACACGATCACACCAAATCCTTTGCAGGGGAGAACTCTAAGGCCAGACAATTTATGGACAATTTCATACCTTTGATACTGAAGTCACTGGGCCATTATCTGTTGGAGCCCAAACTCACCCCTAGGCCTGGAAGATGTCAAAGCTGAGGCCCTCTCCACTTCGTCCTACTTCCTGGTCAGCAGACCCATGATATCTCAGGTCCTGAGTTCCAGATTCCCCAATATTTGCTCTTGGCCAAAGGCAGCAGGGCAGGGGAGGCTGTGAGAAGCTGTGGTGGGGGACAGGAGTGGGAAGACAGGCCCCACGGGGGTGCTAGAGACCTGGGAAGGCAAGAGCCGTGCCTAGAAGCCTGTGCCAGGCAGCCACTCTGCTGGGGAGTCACAAGCTGCCAATGCTGACAGCACCCCCAGCCTCGGCAATAGGGCAGCTGCACTGCTTGCTTCTGTGCATGTGCTTTATGGAGCCGGGAGGGATGGGGAAATCCCTCCTCTGCCAGCAAGCAGGCATGGAAATAAATAATTAAAATTGAAGTTTGCCAGACTTGCCAGTGGGTGGGGAGAACACTAGCTCTGCCGCCAGGACCATCGCTTGCCCAACACTATGAACACCCCGGTACAGCCATTCCCTCAGTCATGTGCACCCATGTGCACCCCCTCAGACATGGTATCCCACTCCACATGTGTTTTAGTTTTCCCTGGTCTCACAGGCTGCAAAGACCAGGGGACAGTGGGGGAAACTGAGGCACAGCCGAGCAAAGCCATCACATACACTCTAGGAAGTGCAAGGCAGTGTACTCCACAGGGTGGACAAGGTCAAACGGAGCACCAAACGTAGCAAGGCGGGGTGTAAGAGCTAAAAAGCAATGGTGCGCTGCTGCATGTTAACAACCAGCTTTCCAGGGAAAGAAAAGGTTCTGATTTGTAGCCATTGCCAATTTCTGTAGCACGCACACTCTCTCTCCATGGTTGATCGCAAGCCACCAAAGGTTTAACAACTGGCTCGCAAACTTCCTAAAGATTTAACAATCAGCACTGCCATGAGCTGGATCCAGAGGACCACTGAAAAGACAGTTGTCACAGGGAGCCTGCCGACCAGGCTTGTAGGTGGGTTTCAGGAACATACACGGTAACAACCATCACCAACAGCATAGCCTCTACCTGGGAAGAGATTCAGACTGTACCCAGATAGCCTACGATGAGGTCCTCATCCACCCAGCCTCATCTGTGTCCCCTTCAGCCTCAGCCCCATTGCCAACCTGTCCATAGCCCTGTAACCTATGCCCTTCCTCCTCCCAATATATCTGTCTACTTCAAGGCCATTCCCTCCTTCGGTGCTCTGTGCCCGATGCCGTCCCTCCTTCACAGGGATGCTGCTCTGTGAGTATGCCCTCTTTTTTCTAATCCTCAGCCTCTCCCTCTCTACTTCCTCCTTCCCATCACCATTTGGACATGCCCTGGCATCTCTTTCGTGGAAGAACTTTCACTTGACCCTTCATCCCATCCCATGTCTCTCCTCTCCTTGACAAGCAAACTTCCTGAAAGCGTCTGTTCTCACTGTCTCTGCTTGCTCATCTCCCCTTCACTCCCCACTTCCCGACCTTCTAGCACTTGCCCCGTCACTCCCCTGGAAGCTCAGGGAAAGGCCAGCAACAACCTTCTGCAGATATGGCCACTCAGAATCCTTACTTTCATTCCAAGGACCACATAGCAAAAAGCATAGATAAACACTTGCATGATCAGGGTGGAAAATGGCCATCATCAGAGTCCTTCCAGAAGGAATGTCAGTCAAGTAGCAAAGGCCGGTGGGGCTTTCTCTCTGAAAGTCTTTAGGTCGGCTGTGAACAGCAGCAGGAAGGATGGCATTCCACGGAAAATGAAATAAAGGACTGAACAGTCACGCGGAGAGGAATTTGAGGTTGGGAGTGGAGGGAGAGAGGGCAGGATTGAGGCTGACTGCTCTGGGTAGGTGAGCAGAGAAGGAAAAAGGGATTCTTAGCAGGATGGCCATCAAAATGCCTTTAGAAAACTGTTCTTGGACCTCAGGAGATACCAAAGTGGGTGACGGTGACGTCTGCAACGTTGGCCCTGTCTCTCCATCTCCCCCACGGAACCCTGAGTAAATGCCACAAGGCTCACTGAAGCATTAGTATGAACGGACTGAGGGAGGGAGAGCTCCAAGAGAAAAATAAGGGGACAGCTGACATCTGGGTTACACCAGCTACAGCAGGGAGGAATGACAAGTGAATTCAGCAAAAATGTTTTATTTCCACATCTATTGTCAAGTCTAATTATTGGTTGAAATTAGAGGTTCTGCCCTGATCATGGCCATGAATAAATAAAAATATGTTTGAATTTCAGCAGATGTCATTGAATTCCACATATCCTTCCCTTCCCAGAAAGGAAAAGAAAGATCTGGCTAGGCTTTTCATATGCTGACATCCACACGTAAGGCCCAGAAACTCGCTCTCGAAATGATTCACTTGACCAAAGAAATGAACACAAAATCAGGATTTCTGAACTTTCTTCCTAGCGGCGGAAGCTACACACGTGGGTGGTGCATCCACACTTGGCAAGAAAATGTCAGCTTGTGGGAGCAGTTTTCCTTTGCACAAGCACGCATGTGCAGTACTCACATCGTCAATCACCTGATAACAGATAGGAAGAGCCTCCTCTGGGCCAGTAATTGCGAGTCGCATTAAAATAACTACAGAGGTACACAAGCCGTGGCTTGTCCCTCGAGGAGCTTGTTGGTTAATGCCTATCAACATTTGGGGGCTGCAACTGGGTGTAAGCAGCTAATGCTCATGTCCAAGTTAGTGACGGATGAGGATGTTATTCAGGTCCTTTCCTAGGAGCCACCCTAAGGTTTAGTTCGACAGGAGCAGTCTTCTCAGCCCTGACCGTCCTCCTCCCACCCTCTGATTCACCTCTGCTGGCACCACGTCAGTTTGGTCCTTCTGCTGTGCCTTTTGCCAGCCAACACACCTTGACATTAGACCTCAGGCCCTGTGTTCCTGTTTTTCCTGCCTCCCCAGCTCCATCCCCCCATCTCCTCCGCCCCTCCCCCCCAGCAGTTGTGCGGGTACCTGCTGCCTGCCTGGTAGTGGTGGGTTTCAGCAGCACCATGAGCAGATCACCAATTCCGCTAATAAAACTGCTCCAACAGTTTTTCAACAAAATCAGACTCCCCACTGCATCTGCAGTGGACTTTTTCTGTCCTGGGGTCTGTGCCTGCCTCTCTGCCTGCCTACCCACTCACCAAAAGGCAGGCATCCTTGTGGCCAAGCCCTGCTAAGGCTTTTGAAGCAAAATTCAAAAGATTTGAGAATCAGATTCTGAGAAATGACTACGAGAGGTCATTCAGCCCAGCTTCCTGCCTTCAGCTACATAATTTGGAGAGGGCCTCCCCTTTAGTGAAAACATAAGCATCTTCCCTGTCAACTGATGATCCTCCGTAGCACACTTAATACACACTTGGCCCTGCATCTTAGACAAGAGTAGAAAGTAAAACAAAACAAATATATATGGCAGAAGAACAATTCTTTAGTTATGCTAACATTTATTGGGCATGTATTTGGGGCTAGGCCCTGTGCTATTGTCTATAATTTAATTCTCATATTGTTTTACCATAAAGGAGGCACTATGATTCTACCCAATTCATAGATTTGAGAACCGAGGCACGGAAAGATTAAGGCCCAGGATGTTTGGCTAGTTAAGTGTCAGAGCCAGGACTTGCTCCAGCTGCAGAACGTCTTTACCACTCGTGTTCCTCTACCAGATTTGCAAGACAGGTCTGAAATGCATCTCTAATCTAATGCATCAAGACTAATTCCACTGTGTCATTCAAGCCAGAAGCTAGTCACCGGAAGTCTGAAACATTCGGACAAACACGTGCACGGGCTCCCATCTCCTCCACTTGTTTATGTCGTGGGTTAAGGTTTGATCAGTCCATCGCAATTGGTACAGCCTCGTGCCCTCTGCACTGCATGCAGGGATCTGCCACAAATTAACCTCCTGCCCAGAGTCATGTTCTCACCTCGCATCCCACTCATCAACTCCCATGTGCACGGCTCTGATTGGCTGTTTGTCTTTATGTGTATTTAATTGTGCCAATTCAGTCTCTGCCAAGAGGTTTATAAGCTGTACGAGGGCAAAGACCATGTCTCTGCCTTTCTGTCTCTATATTACTCCCAGATTGCAAACAGGTGATGCTCAATAAATGCACACAAAAAGGCTGAATCTACTTATGACCCCAGATCCCTGTGAATTCATGAGGTGAAAGAGACATGAGGTAACAGCAAACAATTACATGGGAGGAAAAAAATCTAGAATATGTAAATAGGTACCACGTATTCCCAAAAAGGTGCATTTGAACCTTCTTTTTCCCTTTCACCAAGTTGTTTGAGCAACATGGAATCATGGTCCCTCACCCGTACACATGCTATAAACTTTCCCTTCCCACCTCTGCAGGATACAATGCATTTGGTTGCAAAAATTAAGATCAAGGTCAATGCAGCTTTGCTCTGAGCATCTGATTCCCAAGAGGGCAGGAAGCAATATTTCCAAGCAAAATATGGAGCCCTCAAAACACGACATCTATAGATTCTTTGCAAAGTGCTTGTTTGTGTCGAGAAAATTCCGGCCCAATGAGAAACCAGATGGGTAGATGCACCAAATATTGAAGACAGGCCTCAAGGCAAAGCAGACAAACACTCTCTCTGGTGTACACTAAACTCAGGAGTGATCCTCCAGCCGTTACGAGCAGAGAAATGTCCCACCAGAGTTTTCCAAATAGCAAACTCTTAGTCCGATGATTGTTTCTATCATTTGCCATATTTTCTGTCCAAAAGCCTCTCTAGTTGCTACATGGTTAGCAGCTTTTATAGCCCAAGATAAGTGTCCATCCCTTTTAATTTTCATTGTTGCATCTGTTTTGCCATTTCTCTGCAGCAGGTTGTATTACAACGGAAGGATTAATGAGGAAATGGATGCAAACATTTTTATTTCAAATAGCAGCTCTCAGACAAGATCTGGAAAACGGAATCAAGCCATATGATTGTAAAAGAAAAAAAAAATCCTCGCCATCCAACTATTGGGCATTTTGCCATTATTTGTGAATAGCATGTAAATACAAACAACTTAACTGGGGTGGGGGAGAGATGTACATTTTTCATTTGTGTCTGGCTAATCATTTTTTTTATTATTAATTTGGTCCCTTTTATTTCACATAAATGTCATCTCAAGCACCAAACATCAACAAATAAGATCGTTTATCTTGCCGGGGAAAGCAAAACATTGCATTGCCATTCAGAGAAGGCAGCTGACGTCCCTACCGCACCACTAATAAAGAAGGCCTTCAGAACGAAAAATAATCATTTTCTATTACTTTCCACCATGCCTCATCCATAAACACAGGGCCGCTGGTAATTACATTTAGCGAAGAAGCATGCTCTGTGTATTACAATTTCCTGAGATGAACAAAACCCTGAAGAACGCCCCAGACGGGGGAGCGGAGACCAAGAAGAAGCGGAGGGAAGAGGTGGGCCGCCCTACCCTCAGTTGCCTCCCTGGGCCATCCAGGGGCAGAGGAGGAAGGAGGGGAGGAAGGGCTGGGTTTTCAGATTTTTTTTTCCTCCCTCTTCTGGCCCCGAGTTGGGGGGCGGGGGGCGGGGGGCGGTAGGAGAGGCGCGATGCACTTAGAGCACAGGGTAGATAGAGACGCGCAGCAGGTGCGGATGGGCGGCCGCCGCTAAGGCGCATGCGCGGACGGTGGAGGCCACGCGGGGAGCGGGCCACGAGGCCGGCCGGGCCCCCCCTGCACGGGCCACGCGCATCGCGGCGCATCGGGGTGCATCGCGGGCAGGGAGGCGGCGTGGCCGCGCTGATAAATCCGCCGCGAGCCCCCCGACTCCACGCTTCCCTGTCGCCGGAGCATTTGGCTCGCCTGCCCGCACGGCCTCCTCTGCCAAAGCAAGGCACTGACTCCACGGGAGAACCGTCCTGTCGATCTCTGCAGGAATATAAGACCTTTTTTTTCCAAGGAAAATGTTCCCCAACTCTGCAAGGGAGGTTGGCAGTACATCTCCAACTCTGGCCTGTCTTTTTAATACCCCTACAATAGCTCGGTTGGACTGAGACCAGCTGTTGGTACATTACCATTTGTAAATGCTTAAAACAGCTACTCCTTGTTTTCTTGGCAACACTGACTGTGGAGGGGGAGGGAAAAAAAAAAAAGCAAGCTAGCTCCAGCCACTTCCATTCAAACATTAAGAACCACTGACTGCCAGCTTTGGCATTCACCAGCCATTGTTTGCTCAGCTCTCAACAAGTTTCTCGTCCCCCCCCCCCACACTCTTCCTCCACACACCCCTCCATATAAAAAGAAAAAGAAAGAAAATCAGCAGAGAATGCTCCGGTCCCCGTGGTCCTGACTCTGGTTCACAACAATCATGTACTTAGTCTTCCTCTGAAAGAAGACAGAGAAGCTGAAATGAACGCTCTTTGTTTGGGTCTTTTCTTTCCTCTGGTTTCGTCCCCTCTCCTCCTGGCCGGGCTGGTTATCATCTTACAGGCGCTCGGCCGAAGATCAGCATCTTGCAGATGACCATGAGATTTTCCCAGTGGCCCCCTTCCCCTGTTTTCTGCTCTGAATGCGTGCAGCGAGGGCATCACCTTTCCCAGGATGAGCATAGGACCCCAGCCAGGGAGACACGTCGGGGGTGACAGGGACTGGGGCCAAAATCTCCATCATCCCTTACAGGTGGGGGCCACTCTGATGAAAGGCTCTGGATTTGGGGCCACCTCTCATTTCACCAAAGCCCCGGGGGGTTTTCATTTGCAAGAAGAGTCAAACTCCCAAAGTCAATACTTGGGTAGTGAAAGTAAGTGAGGAATTGCACGAAGGCCGTGCAAGGCCCTTTCCTGCTCCCGGTGCCAACCAGGGCCACTGTTGGCAGGGGCGGCCTCCAGGGCCACGTGTCCATCCTGCGACAAGCAGTAGCAGCCCAGGAGAATAGGCGCTGACGTGCCCGGGGCTGCCGGGGTTGGGACAATAGGCTTCGTGTGCCATGTCCCTGTTCTCGTGCCCTTCTGTTCAATGGCCTCCCCCACCAAGGGCAGTGGTGGCTGCATCTGTCCTTACTCCTTTAGTGGGGTTTCTGGGCACAAGAGGTCTATCAGCATCACACACGCTCTTGGAGCGGAGTGATTTCAAGTAGCCAAATGTTGCGGCAGGGTTGAAATTCCGCACGTAAGCTCCAAGTGGAAGGAGAGTGCGGGAACCTGGGCCGACAAGGACCAGAGCTTTTGGTGGGAGAAGAGGGGGACAGTTTGGCCTGAGATTCAACAGTCCTGTCCGGTGTCATGGGAATGTTATATGGCCAGTTCTTTACACTGAGGGAGGGAGCCTGGAACCCGGAAAGCCTCAACTACTGGTTTAGCAGCCTAAGAAAGCATCGGGACACACAGCCAGGAGGATTTGACATGAACCCCAGCTCTGCCACTGGCCAGGTCAGCTGCAGAGACACTCATGTCATGTCTCCGGGTCTGAATTGTCTCATTTGTAAAAATCCAGAAGTTGGATTGGACAATTGCCCAAGTCCCTTCAGTTTTGGCAGTCTACACCATTGTCTAAGTTTCTTTAGCTTCAGCTACTGTGAGTTCAAGATTGCCCCACTGTCAAGACACCCAGTGGACGGAAACTCAAACATTGCATTGGAAGTTTCCTTTGAAAAGTAAACTCTCTTAATACATTTGTTATCAGATTTACAAAAATCAGTTTATGCTCAACTTCAGGAAAAGATTGTAAATCCTTTGAACTGAATCAGACTCAATTCACTTGTGTCTGATTCAGCTTACAGTCCCCAGGCCCAGCGTAGTGGCAGGCACACAGTAGGCTCTCAATGAGTAATGTTTGTTGAATGGGACAAATTTGATAGGCAAACTGGGGTCCGTGGGAAGTGCAGGTAACTTATGAAAACCAAAGTGATGGGAACTGGTTAGTCTGAGACTGAAACATGGGCCGTTTACAAAGCAGATGATCTACCTGCAGTTAAGTGGAAGCCAGGCAATTGCAATAAAAATTAAAACAAATCTATGGGTTTTACTAAACCTTGTGGTGTACTTACCAATACCAAAACATCGGTCAGTCTGGCATATTGAGTGCAAATTCCTCCTGCAAACCTGCTACAGATAAGCCCCCTCCACAGAAATTCAGGACATTAGGATTACCTGACTACTGGACCCTCTTCCTGGGCCCCTTTCCTGGGCGCAATGCTCTTGGTAGAGTAAGACTGTGTCCACTTTGCCCATGTTGGATTCCCAGAGCCTTGCCCAGCACTTGTTCCAGTAATAGTCAGTCCTGAGACAGTTTGCGGGGAGAAGGATACAAGGACTGACTCTCTGTCTTCAGATCCTTTCCTTTCATTTTTGTCTGAAGGCCTTGATGACTTGTAACATCTACAGAGATGGTTAAGAAAAGACAGGGACACCTTCGGGTATGTGAGAAAACAAAGCAATTCTACACTCATAAAGAACCAGAAGTGAAACCAAAGGGCCCATGGTGGAGACCCCAGGAGTTCACCCAGTGCCCTCAGAATCCCTACTGACCCCCTGAGGGTCAGTGAAGGAGAGGCCGGGTGAGGAGAACACCTGCAAAGCCCGCACACCATGGTGGTACTGGGTGACTGTCCACACTGTGCAGATGAGGCAAGCAAGACACCAAAGAGGGAGAAATCACTTGCCCATGGCTACATGACTAGCAAATAGCCGGCTAGATTCTAGGCCAAATAATACCATGTGATCTCCGTTGAAGGCAGCATGGCGTGACAGCTGGGAGGATGAGTCCAGGAGCCAGATCTTCTGGGTTCAGATCCTGGGTTTTGCCATGGAGTGTGGTGCTGGGCATTTTTCTTAGCTTTTCTGTGCTTCGGTTTCCTCCTCTCTAAAGTGGGAATAACGGTAAAACCACCGTCATGGGGTCATGATGAAGAAGAACTCACCACTTGGCCCTGCAAACCCCACAGCTGTTGCCACGGGGCGCGGACACTGTCTCCGCATGTGAAGTCATTCACCATCATCTCTCCTGGTCCATGTTCACTACAACTGCTGCTGCACCTGCGGTGGACTCCCTGTCTAGGGGTCAAGCTCCTGCCTCCAGGGCAGTGTGATATGGTAGAAAGGTTTGGATTCCAGTTAGAACCCAGTTCAAGTCTCAGTTCAAGTGCTCATGTGGGATCTGGACTCATGTATTTGGCCCGCCGGAAAGGTAAAGCATGACCCAGGCAGTAATGCACGTGACTTAGAGCCCAGACTCAGAAGTGGGCCCCCCTGGTTTGAATCTCTGCCCCAGTACCACTAACTTTGTGGCCTTGAGCCAGTTACTTAATAGTGCCCTGCTTCAATGGCCTCATCTATAAAATGGGGATGATACCAGGATGTACCTCATGGGATTGCTGTGAGGACCAAGGGAGCATATACATGTACCCAGACACCTGCAAGTGTGCTGTAAACACTAGCTCTTTTCATCACTTTCCTTGTCTGTAGACTGGGGATGGTGGTACCTACTGGGGTGAGGGTGTGTCAAGAGTTGAGTGAAGGGACACATGTGACATGCAGAGCACAGGTCTGGCACATTGTCAGCTCTCGACAAATGGCAATCGCCTCCCCTTCTCATGCCTTCCTCTGTCTGTACCTCAGATCAGAAAGGTTTCACTTCACTCTGCCTTCCAAAGACCCCAACCATCATCACACCCAACAAAATCCCACTCCTCCACAAGCCTTCCTTCCCAGATTCCTAAAACACACACACACACTCACACACACACAAACACACACACACACACACATCCCCAGTTCTTTCCCAATGTGGACAGGGAGGTTCCTTGGCTCTGTCTGCCCTTCCTTCCACCCCAGCCTCGTATCCTCAACCTCACAGACCACAAATACTTGAGAAAGACTTTGATACTGCGTTCCTTACTTTGTACCAAACACTATGCTAAGATTTCTATTTTTGTGTCGTTTAATCCTCCTGTGTTAATCAGCTCGGGCTGCCATCGCAAAGCACCACAGACCAGGAGGCGTAAACAACATTAATTTTCTCATGATTCTGGAGACTGGATATCCAATCTCAAAGTTCCAGCCAATTAAGCTTCTAGTGGGAGCTCTCATCTTGGCTTGTAGATGGCCACCTTCTCATGACATCCTCACCATGGCCTTTCCTCTGAGCACGTAGAGAAGGAGAGAGTGTGAGCTCTCTGGTGCCTCTTCCCTCTAGGATAAGGGCCTTACCCTTATAACCTCACTTAACCTTAATTACTTCTTGGAGACCCCGTCTCCAAATATAGCCACACTGAGAATTAGGGCTTCAACATATGAATTTTGGGAAGAGACAAATTTTCAATTCATAACACATCCCAATAATTCTTTGAGATGGGATTGGTGTTCATTGACAAGGATATGGAATCTTTGCCTCAGGTCACACAGCCAGTAAGTGAGCGGGCATCTGCTTCCAGAGCCTGAGTCTTCAGAGCCTTCCCAAAGATCCACACTTGAGAGAAGGACCTCGTGAATGCCACAGCACATGGACATGAGCTCCTCAAGAACACCTCAGAGGTGGAGGAGATCCAGGATAAAGGGGGCTTCTAGCGAGATGCGAGGGCTCTGGAAACCTCCCTCCCACCTCAGACTTTCAGGAAGGTTGTACATGACATCCTAAAAACTTGCTTTGGAGCACCTGGGGGGCTCAGATGGTTAAGTGTCCAACGACTCTTGATTTCTACTCAGGTCATGATTTCAGGGTCATGATATCTAGCTCTCTGTTAGGCCCTGCACTAAGTGTGGAGCTGCCTGGGATTCTCTCTCTCTCCCTCTCCCTCTGCCCTTCCCCCACCTATGTCTCTCTCTCTCTCTTTCCCTTGCAAAACAAACAAAAACAAACAAAAAACCTGTTTTGCTTACAGAAAATATCTTTTCACATATTTAATCAACAAACCCTTAGACAACACCTGCCATGTGCCCAGCATTGCTTTGTGCTGGGCATCCAGTAATGAACAAAGTAGACCTGCCCTTTGCTCTCAGGAAACTTTCAGCACAGTTGAGGGTCATAGACAAATATTCAACCACAATCCATTGCCAAAAGTGGGGCCAACACTCTGTAGGACATAAAACCCAGCTTTGGGGCTCTGCTGGGCTAGAATGAAAAGCTTGCGTTCATTCTAGAAAAAGACACTTTGCTTTTGCATTGACAAAGCCTACACACCAGCCTGACATGTGAAAATAAATGAAATGGCCAATGTGATTATTTGATTGACTTTGCCGTAATGGAAGTTAGGAATGCTGAGTCCTGCCTTCCTCCAGAATGGCCTCAGTTCAACCCATTCTGCTAGACATTCATTGCCTATCTACCAGGGGCAAAGCCCCATGCTAGGCACTGGGCAAGCATTTGGGAGAATATTGAAGAGAAAGGCCCTCGCAGCAAGGAAATGGCTCTGTCAACAAAAAAAAAAAAAAAAAAAAAAAAAAGAAGGCCTATGTCTTTGGATCTCTTTGATGACTGAACTCTGAGATGAAAACCAAACTCAAACCTCAGCCTTCACCTTGACTTGTCCCACTGAAGGTCAGCAACCCCTCCTGCCCTCCCAGCCTGAGGGGAGAGGTGAGAGGAAAAGACAGAAGGCTTTATTATACCACCCAGGCCACGCCTGCCAAGTTCTCCCCACAACCGCTTCAAAAAAAAAAAAAAAAAGATGGAGTGAAAGGGAATTGGAAAAATGGAACCCCCTACATCCCAGAAATATTACTTTCATGAGCTGTATGAATTATTTAACAGACAGCTGAAAAGACCAAACTCAACAGAAGAATACAAAAAAACAGCTCGGTACAGACACCTTCCCCGAAGCCCATGACAATGAAATGTATTTTATGCCACAGATCAACGTGCCAGAGAAGGAGGCTTCAGAGACAGATGCCCACAGGGATCATTAGCCCCTTATCTCTCAACCCTTTGCCACCAGCATCCAGATCTCTGAGCCTGGGCCACCCAGGGGGAGATGAGCTGAAAAGTGTGTATATTGTAAGTGTTGGTTAAACAACCCCACCGTATTCTTATTTGCTGGAGGTTTTAGGGAGCAGATGTAGGACTGGCAGGGCTTGGAGCTGGCGATATTGTTCTAGCTCACTCGGAGCCAACAGGGAAGGGAAAAAAAAAAAAAGCCACACACACAAACACAAAAAGCTGCATTTGGTGTGTGCGCCTGGGTGTGCATGCTCGCTCTGAGCATCCACTCGTCCAAGGCTCCTTAAAGTGGAGCTGACCAGTGCAAAACGAGGGCTTGGGGCCAGGCCAAGAGAAACACAACTTCTCCCAGGAGCTGCATGCGCCAGGGTGTGTGTGTCCTCGGTGGTGGTGGCGGTGGTGGTGGTGGTGGTGGCAGCGGACGCTGCAAGCCTCCCGACCGCAGGCGCGAGGGGGCTGGGGCAGCCACTTGCCCACTGCAGGCTTGGTGCTCTCGGTTGCTAGAGAAAGGGCAAACAAATGGAGAACCAACTCTAAAGGCGGCCAGCAGCAGTGAGGCAGCGCTGCAGCTGCCAGGCAATAACTTAGATAGTTACAGCTGCCATCACCTAGTTCATGCAAGCTTTTTAATATCTTTTGGCAGCTCTCGGTGTCACAGCACAAAGGGAGAGTTGGCACTTCGCAGCACACTTTGTTTGACATAACTGTAGGCAGGACCCAGCTGATACCTTCAGTAATGTGGATGGGTTTGCTCTTAAGGTGCGTTTGAGCAGATCAAACGGTTTCCCTCCCCCCCGCCTCCCTCTCCCCCCTCCCTCCACCTCCTGCTCGCGTTCGGGGCACGCACCACCGCTAAATCACACATTGGGAACCAGACCAGATGAACGGGAGGACTCAGCGGGTGCAACATAAGGTTGGCCCCAGAAGCACCCAGCTAAGGAAGAGAGGAAAGCCATGTGCAGAAGACAGGGAGCAAAAAGGGGAAGGGGAAAGGAGGAAAGAAAAATAGGCACTGTGTTCCAGAACTCTTCCCAAGCCTTACCAGGAGGCTCCGTCCCTGCTTGCCTGCCCCCCAGGCTCACAGCACTTTTAAGAAATCAGAACACCACCATCCTACCTCCTGCTCCCTCTCTCTTTAAACTTATTCACTGCTTGCCAACCCCCAGACCCCCAGTCCCACTTCCCCCGAAACGCAGTTTGCTCCAGGTATCTCCCTGCCCTGTGTGACTCTTCCATGGGCCAACAGAGAAGAAAGCACTTTGCAGAAGCGCTTCCCAAGCCTAGGGAGTTGTCATGACAATTCTCTGTGATCCCTCCGCCAAGCCAGGCATCCTTGTTTGGCAGATCCAGGAGCCTTGCTGGGACTTAGAGAAATAGTCTTCTCTAAGACCCCACAGCACAGATGGGCATGAAGCAGACACGTGGGCAGAGGAGGAGCAGAAGATGAGCACAGAAACCCAAGAGGAAGGAGAGGCTGATAGACACTCTGCCCAGGCTGAGCTGCACATGGTGGAGACATTTAGACTCGGAGAGAGAGTCATCGCTTCTCTGTCTGAGCACTGCTCTTTCCCCCCCCCGCCATGGCACGTTCCCTTTCCTTTGTGCATCCTTCCAAATAAATGGTGGCCCTGGTTGCCCGCTGGATGCTTTGGAGAAGGCCATCAGGAAGGCGGGCATGGAGAAGAAGCCATGACAATGATCAAGGATGATGATGGCCTCCTATTGGTCGGGATATTAGTTTTCTCAAGCTGCAGCAAAAAAGTATCAGAAACTGGGCCGCTTATGCAATAGAAATGCATTGTCTCACAGACCTGCAGGCTGGAAATCCAGGATCCAAGGGGCAGCAAGGCTGGTCCCTTCTGAGGGCACTGAGGGCCACTCTATTCTATGCCTCCTCCCTCCTAGCTTCTGGGGGTTTGCTGGAAGTCTTTGGAGTTCCTTGACTCACCCATCCAAAACCCTGACATCTGCCTTCATCTTCACATGACACTCTTCCCATATCTGTGTTGTCCATACGCTCAAATTTTTCCTTTTTAGAAGGATACCAATCACACTGGACTAGGGGCTTACCCTATTCCAATATGAACTTACCTTAACTAATTAAATTTGCAACAATCTTATTTCCAAATAAGGTCACATTCTGATGTAATGGGGGGTTAGGACCTTACCATATGAATTTGGGGGCAGCGGAGACACAATTTAATCTAGAACAGCTGGATACTATGTCAAGGGTGTCATCGTCCCCATTTTATAAAGAGTGAAAGTGGGACCCAGAAAGGTGAAGGAACTGAAGTTTGATAACAATAGGACCATCTGAATGCAACAATCAACCTTTGCTAAGTACCTGGGAGTTGGCCATGGCCATGCTTCTCCTTAGGACTGAAGATGGGTCCCAACCTTCTCTTGGTGGGTCATCTTGATCCTGGCATGGCCTAGGATCACTTGGTTCCATCAGATTCCAACATAAATCATTCAGAAAGCTCTGTTTTCTCCAGAATGCACGTGGCGTCCAAACCTTGGATGGGCTTGGAAGGCAGAGTGTGTTGCTCTCATACACGTGCTGCTCCTGCCTGGCAAGATTCTTCACTCCTCCTGGGTTCTAAAGGGGACAAAATATTCTGTACTTTATTATCATACATTCACTTAGTATTTAGTATTGATTTATTATTTGTTAAATAATAAAAATAATAGTGTGGCAGTACATGCTACATAGTGTGAGTTCAATAAATGTCAGTTGCCCGTTTCCTGTTTAACATGCCTACAAACTTCTTCTCCCCACCACCACTGCTGTCTACCCAGGAACACAAGCTCATTGTTACGTAGACACAAGCGAAATACCAATGCAGTTCAGCGGGGCCACCACAATGTACCTGACCTTCACCTAAATAAATAAATAGCATTTATTGATCACTTCATGCCAGGCACAGTTCAACCAATTTACATTAATTAGCTCAATTAATCCTCCCAGCAGTGACATATGGAAGACACATTATTATTCCGACTTTATCGATGAAGAAACTGAGAACAAAAATGCTAAATGACTATCATTCCTTGAAAAGGCCAAATAATGTAGAAAATCGTGTGTTGGGGAGCCCTGGTGGCTCCGTCGGTTAAGCGTCTGACTTCAGCTCAGGTCATGATCCCAGGATCGAGACCCGTGTCGGGTTCCCTGCTCCCCAGGGAGTCTGCTTCTCCCTCTCCCTCTGCCTGCCACTCTCCCTGCTTGTGCTCTCTCCTTCTCTGTCAAATAAATAAATTTTTTTAAACCTTAAAGAAAAAAACAACTGTGTATTTATTTTAAGATTTCCTTACTCTTGAGTGCAATCTGAATTAGAAAGTCTTAGTGTGATCATGCGGCCTTATTGGTTAGAAAGAGCCCACCCTAGTTAACCTCAGGTAGCCACCCCTCAGTTAACCAGTTAGCCAGTTAGCCCGGCAGAGCTACCCTAACAGGAGCTGCAAATGGAGTTACTTTGCAGGAATTAAACTTTGCTTCTACTACCCTATTTGTTCTTTAATCACCAAATACCTCTTCCCTAGAGTGTGTAAAAATATAGATCAATGTCCTCAAATACCAATTGTGATAGAAAGTTCAAATAAATGGGATTTTCCTCTACAGTCAAGATCTTCCAAGATGCTCTCAAGCTTACAGGTATGATCTTACCATGGAAGTGAGTGTCATAGGCAGGTAATCAGACTCCCTTCCTCTCAAACGAAGCAAGAATACTTTTATTTCCAGTTTCCCTACTCCCAATCAGAAACATCGTGCCTCTTGGCCCTCTTGTGCTGAATAATTTCAGCAGTTTCCAAAACAAAATTAAATACAGCCCTAGCTTGAGAAATGTTCCACCTCCTGGAGTCACGGCATTTAGTATTATTATTCGCTTATTATTATTCAAAACAAATAAGAATGATAAAACATCAGTTGGAGCCACTCCAGCACAGAAGGAACTGGAATATCTAATAAAAACCATAGCATTCCACAAATAGAAAGTGTTAGAAAATGCAGAAAAACAATGGCAGAGGACATTCTGAACCTCCCCCCCAAAACAGAGATCACCTGAAATAATAGAGCATCAGAGAACATCTGGTCAAATCGACACAAAGAGTACTGTCCAGGGTAATCCCTCATTTAAAACCTCAGAAGGATAAAGCGTCAAGTGCCCAGCACAGTGCCTGGCACACAGTAGGACATCATTTTTAGTGTCCTCCCCTTGCTGGTGGTACTCAGTGGAGCTTTCTTCAAGGAGTCTATAAGCTCTTTGGCTAAGGCTCTCACAGGAATTCTTTGCTCGCCACTAGAGAATACCCAGTGACCCACACACATACACACGTCCAGGAAATCTCATTCCACAAAGGGCTTTCCACATTTCAACCTGAGCAAACGTTTAACACCAACTGGAGAAAAATCATGGGATGTTGAAAACCACCAAAGGACTGCCCTTCCCCAAGAAGAATGTGGCAGATTAGTGGCTGGGGGCCTGTTTGTTCCCCAAACCAGGGTGGTGGTGAATTCCCACATGGAGTGAGGAGCCAGCCTTCACTCAGGTCCCCTGATTGTCCCCACTCTTAGATTCTCCTGCATTAACACATCCAGCATCATCCAAATGGAGCCCCGTTCCTGAGATGCCTGACTTTGGGGACATGGACACGGACCTCGGTTTACTAGGTGGAAGGGTGTATTTGCAGATGATTCACTTTACCTAGACCTGTCAGCAGATGGAAACCAGGCAGGACCAAGGTAGACTCAAAGCCCCAAGGGACCACCATACCTCTCTTCGTGTCCACTCTCCCTCAACTGCCACTGCCACTGCCACTTTTGGCTTTGGGGATGGGTGAAATGGAAACATGAAGCACTGTAGGGGCTGAGGTCCAGAAGAGTCTGCATTCACTGTGAAATGGAGAGGGCGACTGTGGGACTAAACCCTACTTATTTTCATTCTCGATAATGTACCTAATCCTTGCATGATGTCAAGAAAATTTCCTTCCATCATAGCATTACTAATATAGCCCCCCCTTAAAAAAATTTACTGGAAACAGTCCAAATATCCAACAATTGAAAATTTGCTAAGTAAATCCAAATAATGGAATACAATGCAATAACTTAAAATGCTGTTTACAGGGGCCCCTGGGGGACTCAGTCGGTTAAGCATCTGCCTTCAATTCAGGTCATGATCTCAAGGTCCTGGAATCAAGCCCGGCGTCGGGCTCCCTGCTCAGTGAAGAGTCTGCTTCCCCCTCTCCCTCTCCCTCTGCCTCTCTCTCTTTCTCTCTCTCTGTCAGATAAATAAATTAAAATCTTTAAAAAATAAATAAATGTAAATAAAATGCTGTTTACAAAGATTTTGAGGACTGGGGAACTACTGATTAAAAACAGGATACAGAATACATTTACATTCAGTTTAATCCCAGCTATATAAATATAGAAAATATATACAGTACTAGATATTGTTTTGTCTGCCGGTATCCCACTCCCCCTGCCCAACTCCAGCTTCTCTGGCAACGTTGCACACACACCCACACACACAGATACACTTGCCACAGAGGAGCCATTATACACATTATGTGCTACTATGGCTGGCCTCTGGCCACAGTTGACTGGTCCAAGGTAGACATCTGACCCCAGCTAGGACAATCCTCCCCTTCCCCAGTAATTCTGGAACTGGAACTGAGGGAATCTGTCTCTTTCCAGCAGTAGAAACGATAGGACAGAGTGGCCAGGAGGTACAGATGTGCACTCACATGTTGTACCCGGTGGGCCAGAGATCCCAGCAGCTGATCCACAGAGAGAAGAGGCAAGAGGAGGCAAATGCACAGAAGGAAAAACAGGAGTCAGAAAAACAGAGTGTCCTGACGGCAGGTGAGTCTCCTGGTTCCTGAGGCCCTGCCACATTTTCTGCCCTTGGAGCCCACCAGACAGACAACCCCAAGCCCTTATAAAAAAGTCCCCTTTTTACCCAAGCTATTTGTTTTTTTTTTTTTAATGTTTTATTTATTTATGATAGTCACACACACAGAGAGAGAGAGAGAGAGGCAGAGACATAGGCAGAGGGAGAAGCAGGCTCCAGGCACCGGGAGCCTGACGTGGGATTCGATCCTGGGTCTCCAGGATCACGCCCTGGGCCAAAGGCAGGCGCCAAACCGCTGCGCCACCCAGGGATCCCTACCCAAGCTATTTGAATCGGATTTCCATCATTGTAACCAAAAGAACCCTTCACCGATATGTGGTCCCTTCAACACCCAATTACCCATAAATCCCATACCTACTTCAAAATGTCGTAGGGGAGGGATGTATGATGGCAAGTGATTTCTTTTTGCTTGTCTGCATTTCCCCAATTCTCTACCTGTAAACATGTTTTATCGTCTGATAAAAATCCACCTCCAAATCCACCACTCTGATTCACTTACACACAAACATACTTTGCCAAGATGAAGGGAAAATCTTACTTCACAGAAAATCCGTGTTTAAGAAATACATATTTTGTGTCTAATGTGAAAATTTTATATAGTTATTATTATGACTTTATAATCTTCTGATTAGACACAGAAACTTATATTCTGGAGCGGATTGGTCCTTTCGGGGCTCTCCCTCTCGGAGGCCTCTACTGCTCAGCTGAGGGCCTGCCTCTGCCTCCCCATCCCTGCCCTAGCCTGGCCTCCAGGTCCTGCCTCCCATTTCAGCCATTCTGAGGTCTCTGCAGATTCAATATCCAAAGGTCAGCCATTTGCATGTCTTAACAGAAAGGAAGAGCAGGAAAACTTTCTATATTTCCACCTGGTGTGACTACTGCCATAACTCCCTGAAAGCACTGCCATTTTGGCTTCTTCGAGTTCCCCAGTGAATCCTTCAAAAGCTTCTATTCTTTGGAAGCAAGAGAGTAAACCCTCTTTTCCAACTGAGAATCAGAAAACTTGGCTGGCACACCCCCTAGTGGTGGCCTAATGAATCCCCCTCAATTACTATAGGTGGCATGCCCAGGGGTTTCTCAAAGTGGGTTCCATGGGACCCCCAGTTCTGCAGGGGTGAAAATAGCAAAGAAGAGTAGTGTTTCACTCTCAAGTTAGATCTAAAAACACTGGGGTAAACAAAAGCCACCAGTTGCCTTATTGGTGGACTCCTCCTAGTCTTTGATATACTAATGAACATTATGAATCTCAAAGATAAAGATTTCAACACGCAGTGGATCCCAGATTTATTTGACCCAACTTTGGGGAAAGAATAGGAAAAGCTATTATTTATTGAGATGTACTATCAGTTATAGTATTCTCATTTATAGATTGAAATTGATGCCTAAAGAGGTCAAACAACTTGCTTACGTTGGGCTTACAAGCAATCAAAGTCCACGTTCTTAACCATTACCAGATCCTGCCTTTTTATTTGCTCCAGGACATTGTTCTGCAGATTCTGTTTGCATAAATTATGCAACTAATGCATATCACTCTACTTGTTCCCCATATGACCTGTCATGCAATGCTACAAATCATCTCTCTGTGGGACAAGAGGAGCTGGAGCCTACCGCTGGTATTGTGAGCTCTCTGGTTGCCCTGGAGAAGAAGAGAGGGAAACAAAATCCTCCTTGAAAATCTCAGCAAAAGGGTTATGAAAGGGCACCATGTGAGGAGTCCTAATATATATTTTCCAATGATATTATGGGAAATATAGTAGACAATTTTTTTTTATTTCTTCTAAAATAAGCTTGATTTCTCTTGAGTCTTCTATATCTGTTGACCTGGTTTTATAAGCAATAAGATACTCTATGTGCATATCTGGGGTTTTTTTTGGTCTACTAAAAAGTAGAGAGGATAATATCCACCTCAGATCACACTTTCATGTCAAATTTAAGTACATATTATGTTAAAAGTGTAACTCTGGGCTGTTTTTTGGTTTGGGGATTTAAGTTTTTTTTTTCTTTAGTTTCTGGTAGGAGAAGCCCAAAGATAATTTCTTGGCTCATAGAATTTAAAATTCCAAGCTTCGGGCACAGTTGGACCCAGGGGCTCAAATGAGACTATCATTAAACCTGAATGCTACTGCTTGTATTTTTAGAGAAAGGAAGTAGAATATCGTGCTATAAATATGTCTTAGTCCCTTGTCCTGGTGGACACAGAGAGATACTGTAAATAATCCCATGGATGTTAGGCATTTGAGGACAGGCCCCTACTTCCACCACTGGCCCTCCAGCTACTTTTGCTGAGACTTGATTTTTCCATCTTTAAAAATGGGCACACTACTTCTCTTTCTCCACTTCAATGAAAGCTGAAAGAAGTTGTAAAGCTTTCAAGGGCTTTTATCCTTAGAGGATTAAATATTGTGGGGTTGCTGTTGTTTGGGGGGTGGTTGCTATTAATGTTCAGGGAGATAGCACTTAACACTGGCAAAGGGTTTTACAAGTATTTATTTATTTTACAAGTTTATCATTTAAAACTCCATAATTAGCCTGGCAAAACACACACCTTCAGCATTACAAACCAGTTTAAAGCCAATCAAGCCACAGGGGGAGAGGAATATATATATATATATATATATCTCCATATTTAAAATCACATTGTGTGTGTGTGTGTGTGTTTGCAAGACACATATAAATGGCAAATAAGGAAACTTTAAAAAAAAAAAAGACAGATAGATAGATAGTCCCAGATTTTAAAACCACCCCCAAGGTAGAACAGGTGGTGAAAATATAATAAAACATGTTGCAAGGAACTTGTCATGAATTTTAAAAACAAAAACGCCTACAGACCAAATAAACTGCTCTGAAACTCAGCTAAATCTGAAGTTCCCAAACTATTTTAAATGACAAAGCAGAAGTTCCCGAGAGAGGGAGTCCAACAGAAATGGTTTGAGGGCGATTGCTGCGGAACTCACACGGAACAGAGCTCGAATAGACGGGCAGACACCCAGCCCGCTCCCCTTGCCAGGATGGGCCACGTGCAGCTGTACCCGGCCCTCGGGGCCAGACCATGTGCACGGGGACCGAGGATTCTGTTGACAAAGGCCTCGGGAGCCTCCTGCACCCACCTCCCCACCTGGTCGGTAGTTTCTCCATGGATCTAAAGGCAAACATTTGGATGATTGACCAGAACCGGGGCCTCCACTTGTCCATGTTCCCTTCCCGGTGCCCTATTTGAAGGCAGGCTGAAGGCCCCAGCCCAGGAGTACGGGCAGACACCCCTTCTCTCTGCAGCACCCACCCTCACAGACCCCAGCCATTCATTCATCACAACCACCTGCCTGTCCTTTATTCTTGGTCCACAGTTTACGAAGGGCTTTTAGGGCTGCTGTCTCTCTCTGTTACACAGAAATCCTGGGAGCTACACAGACACAATGGAAGGGCTTCATTTTGATTGTGGAAACTGAGGAAGAGGTAAAGTGATCTGCCCCAGATCACAGAGCTGGACCAGCAGCCTTGGATTTCTGACTCCCCATCCAGTGCTCTGTCTACTAGTCTCTGTTTATTAAGACCATCTGGGGATAAGAGCTGGGGGGGGGGCCAGCACTCTGCTCCCCCAAACTCAGGCTTTGGTTGAAGGATCTGGAGAAGCAAGGGTGCACCGCAGCTAACTGGAAAGCTCGGGCCCCATTTCAGGGCAGGCAGCCCTTACTGGGCACCAGCAGATTGTTGCTACGCAGGAATGGCAGGCAGGTCTTCTCGTTTTTTTTTTTTTTTTTAAGTGAAGCCAGAGATCTGAATCTTTATGTAAAATATCCTGATTTTTAAGGATCGATTGGGTTTCAAATAACAACACCACCCTCTGAACCTGACAAACTCACTCGCAGGCTGTTTTGCCCTCCAGGGCACCGGCTGGAGATCTGGTCCCCAAGCAGGTACTCCTGAACCCCTGCTCCTCTCTCTGAAGGTCAAGATGTAATTCATCAAAAGAGGGGGCCAGTCTGGAGTCTGCAAACCTGAGTTTCAATCCCAGCCCTGACTTGCTAGTGGCATGACTTTAGCAGGTTGTTTACGCTCTCTAGACCTCAGTATTCTCATCTATTGAGTGGGGCTCAATAGATGAGAATAATAAGGCTCCCCTTGTTTCCTCAGCACCCCCAAGGCTCTGGCTGGGGGAGAGTGTGTTGGCCTCTATGCCATCCTAATTCCCCAGAGCAGTTCCATTCAAAATGACCATCTGTCTTCCCGTGCTGCACTGCAATCATTTTTCACCCCACGAAACTGGGGCTCCTCATGAATTAGGCTTGACCACCTTCATTCCCCCTAGAGCCTACAAGCCCATGGTAAGTGCTCAATAAATCTTAGTGAATGAAGCAAGAGACCAACCAGCTCACTGAGGCCTGATTATGTGCAGGACCCTCTACTAGGTGCAAAGGAAACCAACCCCAAGTCATGCCCTTCAGAAAGATGTGCCTTGGTTGAGGAGACAAGACACTCGCACAACGATCGTAGTAACGGTCAAGTGTGCTAGTTGGCAGCTGGATCCCAGCTCCAGCCTGGGGATCCTAACTGCCCTGAGAAGTGATAAGAGGAAGAGGACCTCTTTCCCTGTCTCTCTCATACCCTCCGAGTTTGAAGAGCTCATCTCCCAGCACAACAAACCCTTAGAAATAGATCTCGTAATACCCCGAATGCACATACTCAGCCACTAGGAACAGAGTTAGGGCAGCTGGCTAGGTCTAACTAGGCACTGCCTCACCTGCCAGGCTGGAGGGTCACGTGGGCCTATGCAGGCTGCATCACTGTTGCATGAGGCCCATCCATCATCCACTTTCCCCCACCCCCACCCTTGGTTCTCACCCCAGATTAAATGGCCAGTTCCCTGGGTGTACCAGGTAGCAAGCATGTGCTAATTCTCGAATCTGGCTTGTCCTTGGAGGCCCACCCCATCCTGCTGGCCACACCAGCTGCCTACGAGAGCACAACTGAGAAGAGATTTGGCAATTATCCAGTTAATTTGATCAGTGGAGACAGCCAAACAAATAATCCAGGCCAAAACTGTCCAGATCAGCTGTCTACATGGATCAAATTCCACTTCACTGATGCAGCACAGGTTCAGCCTGAGAGAACTGAGGAACCTGTCCCAGTATCCCAGCATTCTGGGCTTCAGTGACCTTTAGCAGAGTTAGGGATTTAGCTACATTTCTCTGGGACATCACTCCCCATTCCCTTTCAGCATCCTTACCACTTCTAGGTCTCTCTACCTCACTCCCTGGAGCTTGGCCAGGGTCCCCCCCACAGCGCCAGGGTCTTTGGCTGCAGCCAAGGACTGGAACATTCTTGTGCCCATCCCCTCCTCTGAGTATTTGAAATTCATTCAAGGGCCATGGCTCAGTCAGTAGAGCATCCAACTCTTGGTTTAGGCTCAGGTCACAATCTCGGGGTCATGAGGTCAATCCTGGCATGGGGCTGTGCACTCAATGCAGAGTCTGCTTGATTTTCTCTCTTTCCCGCTCCCTTTACCCCATCCCCCACTCACACTTGCATGTATGCACACACTCTCTCTCATGCTCTCTCTCATTTCCTAAAATAAATAAATAGATCTTAAAAGAAGAAGAAGACTTTCAATGTCTGAAATACCTTCTGAAACTCAAGGAATACAAGTATAGCAATAAAGTGTCAGGAGCCAGCAAGCTGGGCGGGAGGAAGGTATGGAATAGGAGGTCTTGCTCATACCCTTATAGCCTGTACCATCTTAGAGGTTGCCTGTTCCTCACCTGCCTGAACCCACTCTTACCAGGGCTCATAGGCCCCTCTCCCTGCCTAGAGGTTAATGTACCAAGTCCTCAGCACAACAGAAGAAAACTTTCACAATCGGCCCCCAGACCCTGAGGATCAATTAAGACTGCATTCCATTACTTTCATCCAAAATACCAGAAGCTCGAAGACCAGGGCTTACTCACTAACATAAATGAGCTCAGAGGCAGGCAGTCCTCAATCCCATCTTTGCTGGATGGGCACCTGCCTTATATCCTGCTAAGGTGCTGGTTTTGGAGCCAGTAGACCTCCCACTTCACTTGGCAGCATAAGAGCCAACAAAATTGCATCTTCTCAATGAACTTAGATTATAGGCCCCAGGTAGATCGTAGCTCCTCAGCAAAGCAGTGTTTCTCTTCTTGTCTGCCCTCAGACTGGCTAGCTCTCACTTGCAGGACCTCACCAAAAGTGGCAAGAAGGAGACAGCAAACCAAAACTGATTTTTTTTTTCCTGCCATTTCCTCTCAAGCAGGAGCTGGTCGTTTGCTTTCCCAGTTATAGCTGGCAACAGCTCAATCCAATGCTCTACCGATGCTTAACTAGGGCCACCAGCTTTCCAGTTAGCAAAATCTGAGTTCTAAATATTTGCCTTCCCACCTCCTCCACTCAGTCAATATCACACTTTAGATTGCATTTCATGGAGCAACCCCCTTCCAAGTATCAAATGCTCTGTCACTTTGGATGAGGTTCAGCTGCATAAAACAAGCTAGAAAACACAAGGATTTATGCTGTCGTATAAAAGAAGTTCACAGTGAGGTAGGGTTGGAGGCCCCACAACCAACCATCCGAGATCTAGTGTCCTCCTGCTGTTCCACTCCAACATCCCGATAGCATGAAATTCCCTCATGAAGGTGCCTTCATGATAGAAGATGATTGCTGGAAATCACATGAGCAAGTCTAACTATGATGGATGCTGGAATATGTGCTCCTTCACCTGAGGACAAGGCTGCTGTGAATAAATTCAGGATTCTGTTACAAGATGTAAGGGAAGAATGGTAATGGAGGAGGCCACTAGCAGCCTAGGCTACGATTTGTTATTTGTTAATATTTAAGGGTCCTCAACTACAGCGCAGCCCATATTTTATTTACATTTGCACCCTTCCAGTGCCCAGCACAATGGCTCTCACAACATGAGAAATCAACAAACACGGGGGCGCCTGAGTGACTCAGTGAGTTAAGTATTCAACTCTTGATTTCATCTGATGTCATGATCTCAGGGTCGTGGGGTCAAGCCTGGCATTGGGCTCTGCACTGGGCATGGAGTCTGCTTGAGATTTTCTCTCTCCCTCTCCCCTTCCCTCTCTCTCTCCCTCTCTCTCTCTAAAATAAGTAAATAAAAAATCTTTTTTAAAAATTATGAAAAGGGGTACCTGGGTGGCTCAGTGGTTGAACGTCTACCTTTGGCTCAGGTCATGATCCTGGGGTCCTGGAATGGAGTCCCACATCAGGCTCCCTGCAGGGGGCCTGCTTCTCCTTGCCTATGTCTCTGCCCCTCTCTGTGTGTCTCTCATGAATAAAAAAATAAAATCTTTAAAAAATAGAAATTTGAAAAATTAAAACTAAGAAGAAAAAAGAAATCAACAAGCATGTACTGAATACCCACTGAGATCCAGAGTGAAGAGATGTTCCATTAGGAGGACCCTAACAGACTGAACCTCAAGGATAATTTTCATCTTGCCATGATCCTTTTATCGAAGATATAGTTTCTTCTCCCTCTACCTTCCTTAAACCAGCTTCAAGGGTTTCAATCAAGACCTTAGAGTGTCACTTAGAGCCAAAGCATGTCAAAGGCCTGCTGCCTATCTGCAACCTGCAGAGCATCTTGGTCACCAAGCAGTGTAGAGGTCAGCTTAGACTTTCTTACTCCGGTGCTTTTATTCTGGAGTAAGCTCCTTAACCTTTTGACAGACCACAACAAATTGAGCAGCACCAAGTTAGGGGCTGTACCTATGACACCAACAGAGCGCATAGGAGGCAATGTGAAGATCTGAGGTTGACATCATAGTCAGCATTCTCATTGAGTCGGACTACCCAAATTGAAAAGATAGGTGCTCACAATTCAAAGGGACTTTGACCCTGTGTTAAAAGAAGCCAAATCCAGCCAAAAATAAAATATTTATTGGAAATCCAGGTAAGCTTTCTTCTGCACTAGTCAGGATGGTATAGCCATGACAAGTAGTATGTATCAAAATGACTTAGGTCTTCATCAACTTCCACTCAGTAAAATCCAACATTGTGATGTGGTCACATGTGATTTTAGGCTGCAGACAACAGAAGCACTAAATCTAGAACACAGGAGATGACAGTCCTACTCTACTCTGTATCACTCAGAGTATACATGAAATATTGTGTTTGATTGTGGGTATTCCAATCAAGGGGAGTATGGAGGAACCAGAACTTTTGCAGAGGTCAGCAATTGGAATGGTAAAAAGATTCAAAACCATATCATAAAGAAGCAATTCAAAGAATTGAGGATAGTTAGCCAGGTGAGGAAAAGACTCGGAGACCATGGTTTCGATCTTAAAATATTCAAAGAGCTGTGAAGTGATGAAAAGATTGATCTTTCTCTGGAAAATGCTGAGACATAGAACCAGGACTGATGGGTAGAAGATCTAGAAAAGTAGATTTGGGCTCAGTATCAGCAAGAAATTTATGACAACCAGAACTGTCTCTAGACGGAGCACTATCTTGGAAAGTCATGCATTTGGCCACTGAGGGGATTAAAACTCAGGCTGAACAGCTTCCCAGAGGGTAGAAAACGGTGAGCTCAAGGCCCAGATGATAGCTGGACTAAAATTCAAGGGTCATTCCCTTCCTGAAACTCGGTGACATCTGCTCTGTAGTAACACCTTAATAGTCACACCATATGTGGTTATATGATTTGGTGGTTTGCTGTTCACTTTCCATTGTCTCCATTGACTCTTGCAGCTCTTTGCAGTAGGCAGAGTGGATTACAGAGGATAAAATGTTATCCAGTTAAGCATCCAAGTCAGCACTGACCCCAAGTTACTTGATCCCCAGTTCACCCTTCCATGGGCAAGGTCACCATGAGAAACCTCATTCTTGATAACAGATTGATAAGCAGAGAGAGAGATCCACATGGCTGAGTAGGAGCACGCTGGACTCTGATGGCTCATCCAGCCTTCTCCAGGTGTTGCTCCCATTCTAAGATGTTCATTCCCGCAAAAACACTAACTCAAAGGGATAAATGCTCCCCTATGTTTATTGCAGCATTATTTACAATAGCCAAACTATGGCAACAGCCCAAATGTCCATCAATTAATGAATGAATAAAAAAATAGTTTTTTATTATATGTAATTATATATATAATTACTATTATATATATTATATATAATTATATATATTATATATATATATATATAATTACTATTCAGCCATAGAGAAGAATGAAATCTTGCCATTTGTAACAACATACATGGAGCTAGAGGGTATAACGCTAAGTGAAATAAGTCAGTCAGAGGAAAACAAATACCCTATGATTTCATGTATATGTAGCATTTAATAAACAAAACAAATGAGCAAAGGGAAAAGAGAGAGAAACCAAGAAGCAAAGTCTTAACTATAGAGAACAAACTGATGGTTACCAGAGGGGAGGTGGGTGAAATAGGTGATTAAGGAGAAAACTTATCTTAATGAGCACCGAGTAATGTATAGAACTATTGAATCACTGTATTGTACACCTGAAACTGATATAACACTCTATGTTAATGACACTGAAGTTAAATTAATTTTTCAAAAAAAATTCATTCCCTACATTAGGGATCAAGCATCTAGACAGGTGTCAGCAAACTATAGCCCATGGGCCAAATCTGGCCTGCCACTTGTTTAGTAAATAAAGTTTTATTACAACACAGCCCTTGCCTGCTCATTACATATGGTCTATGGCTCCTTTCCCACTTTAAAGGCAGAGTTCCATAGTTTCAACAGAGGGCACATGGCCTTACAAAACCTAAAACATTGGTTATCTGGTCCTTTACAAAAAAGAAGTTTGCTGATCCCTGCTCTCAGATATCAGTGCGGATTATGGGTAATAGCTAATATTCTTTATTGTAATGGCCAAGACACATCAGAAAAATCCTGAAGCCCTGGAAAACCCCACCCAAGAAGCAATTCTATTCACAATATTTTGCTAAAGCAAGAGAAAGGGCCACAAGTCTTTAATAGACCAAAAGTTTTTATCTTTTGTCTGTTGGGTTTTGATATACCACTGCCCTAGGGGACAGCTATTATAACTATTTAAAACACATATAATAAACCAATTGTTCCATCACTGTGTCTATTTGTAATAAGCACAGACAATGCACTACAACGTGGTTATGGAAAAAAGCAACGTAATTCTATGAATCAATATTAGGTCCTAATTAGCCACTGAGCCCAAGCTGATAACAGCTTATCATACCTTTCAGCCCAAAGAAGCTCAGGTGGAAGGGAGAGAGAGAGAGAAAGAAGAGGGAATAAATAGCTAATTATGATAAACTGGTTTCCTTGGTAACTCTGTTTATAACCGCAATGATGTTGCCATATTTTTAATGATAAACACAAAGGTTTGATGTGAGATTATATAAGGCATACTGTCTCCGAGCTGGTTCTACTCTAGCAAAGGTGAAGCCAGATACAAATGTGAAATTTTGTGAGGCTAGGAAAATTAGAGAAGCTTTCTCTAACCCCCACCCCAAACATCTGTTGTTACTCTATTCTCCGGGTACCAAAGAGCTCAAGAATATGGAAACAGATATTTATGGTGCTCAATGAATCCTATGTACCCATTCAGCCCTTAGATGTTTAGTTACAGCATTTACTATTCTCTCTTCCCCAGCCGGAGTGTCCCTCGTTCTCCTCTTTGACCAGACCTGTGCCTTGGGGAGGGACATACAGTGGGTAATGCAGAAGGACTCACTCCACAGAGCAGTCAGCCATCAGAGTCAACCCTGGGACCTTGAGATTCATTACCCACCTTCATCTTTCAGGGATGGCTGGCCCCAATGTGTGAGAATAACATTTTGGCTGAGATATTTGGGCCCAGGGGCAAATATCATAGGTTAAATCAGTAAGCCAGGGGTTGACAATTACAGCCCCTGGGCCAAATCCAGTCCATTGTCTGTTTTGGTAAACCTAGTTGTATTGAAACACAGTCACACATAAATATGTATTCCTGTATTGTCCGTGGGTACTTGCATCCTACAATGGCAGAGAGGAGCAGATGTGAAAGAGACCGCATGGCCCACAAAACCTAAAATCTTTACTACCTGACCCTTTACTAAGTAAGTTTGTTGAGCCCCACACCAAACATCCATACTCTGAGCCACCCATGCTTTGTTTTCCTCTACTAAAGAGGCTGGAAAGAAAAATATGAAACGTCACCCTCCTCTGTAGCTAGGGGAGGCAGTGGGAAATTGTTCTGGCCAATGAGATGCAGGTAGCACTCCCTGGAGACGTTGCCCCCCCTTCCAACATCCCTCCTCCCTCCCATAGAATGGGCAAGCCCATAAAAGCAAGAATTTTGCCCTTTGCCATTTTTCTATTTCCCCTCTCTGCCAAGGCCCTTCTGCCTGGAACACAGACACCACACCTGGAGACGCAGCAGCCATCTTGCAACTGTGAAGACAAAAGTCATCCCTGATAATGATAAAGCTGGAAGACAGAAGGAGCTGATCCTTGAGGAGACAACTAGCCCTGGATTATGTTCTAAGGACCTCCAGACTCCTTGTTATGTGAGCAAAATTAACCTCTTCCTCATTTAGCCATGCTAATATAGTTTGCAACTACTCACAACTGGCCTGAATCCTAACTGATCAAAGGGAGACAAAGAAAGTTTTTAGGGACACCTGGCAACTCTTGATCTTGAGGTCATGAGTTCAAGCCCCACATTGGGTGTTAGAGAATAAATAAATAAACTCTAAAAAATAGAAGAAAAGGAGAAAGAAAGAAAGAGAAAGAAAGAAAGAAAGAAAGAAAGAAAGAAAGAAAGAAAGAAAGAAAGAAAGAAAGAAAGAAAAAGAAAGGAAGGAAGGAAGGAAGGAAGGAAGGAAGGAAGGAAGGAAGGAAGGAAGAAAAAGAAAGAAGAAAGAAAGAAAAAGAAAGAAAGAAGAAAGAAAGAAAGAAAGAAAGAAAGAAAGAAAGAAAGAAAGAGAAAGAAAGAAAGAAGAAAGAAAGAAAGAAAGAAAGAAAGAAAGAAAGAAGAAAGAAAGGAAGAAGAAAGAAAGAAAGAAAGAAAGAAAGAAAGAAAGAAAGAAAGAAAGAAAGAAAGAAAGAAAGAAGAAAGAAAGAAAGAAAGAGAGAAAGAAAGTTAGGTTTTAGGTGTTAGAACCTAGCAAGCTGGCAGAGTAGGTGGCAAGAGAAAGGTGAGAGACAGATTAATTGTGCAGAGCTGTGCCACTGAGGGACTAGAAGTTCAGGGAATGAGTCCGCAGTCCCGCAGGTGGGGCTGCTGGTAGGTGTGGGCCAGTGCTGTGATGACCTGGCTCTGAAGATGTTATAGGGTCAGTTATACCCACCAGGACCTTCTCATTTGTCATCAGACCACATGGTCACCTACAGCATGGCGATTGAGTGTAAGCAGGAACACGTGCAGATTCTGGAACAGGAAGGCTTAGGACCTACCACATCTAGCTAAGTGGCTTTGGGTAAATTACTTAACTCCTCTGTGCCTCAATGTCTTCATCTGCAAAAGGTAGGTAACAGCAGTACTTCACCTAAGAGAGTATCTGCGGAGAGTCCGTGAGTTAGAGCATTTAGAACGGTGCCCCAGTGTACTGTTGCTACAATACAAGCCATGGATAGTTTTCCAATTACTGTTGCCATGTAACTGATGACCCCAAAACTAAGCATCTTGAAATAAGCATTTCATCATGCCCATGGTGTTGGTGGGACAAGACTTTGGACAGGCACAGGAAGGATGGCTTATTTCTGCTCCGTGATGTCTGGGGCCTCATCTCGGAAGACTTAAAGGCTGGGGGTAATTTGACAGCTGGAGGCTGGACTGGTCCGAAGCCTCATTCACTCCACCATCTGGTGCCTGGGCTAGAATGAGCCACCTCCTAACCAAGGAGAGGCAAGTCTGTACCGTCAAAGGGCATGTCGGGTGGGACACTCGTCATGGCCACCGTTGCTCCACGTGGTCTGCTGTGACTGTTTTACTTGTTCTGCTCCATGATGTTATGAACTGGTTGATCTGCACTCTTGAACCCTGTAATTGTTCATACGGTGAAGAGCTTGGCTTGCAGAAACTGCCCTCCGGTGTTTGTCATCCCCTCCTGACCCAGCTACAAGCTCCTTGAGGACAGGATTGTGCTCTCTGCCTCTATTGCATCTATGTCAACATGTGCAGAGCTCCTGCTACATAAACAGAAAGTACTTAGTAAATGTTCTTGAATAGATAAATGACTGAATCCTATATTAATAAATATTGGCATAAAAGCCCACTGTCCTATAACACTCATGGGATTGATGGACATCACCATTCAGGCACAGATCTTCAATCTCCCCTTCTTCCTTGGTAACAAAAGATAGATTTTATTCAGGGTGACTCAAAGATTGCATTTTCCATCCTCCCTTATAGGAATGTGACTAAGTTCTGGTCAAGAAAATGAAAACCAAAGTGTTGTATGAGACAAGTACAAACTGCTCAAAAAGAGCTGACTGAACTGAAAGCGTCTCTTTTGCCCCCTCCCCTCTTCCTCCCACTTCCTGGAATGCAGATGAAATGACTGGAATGCTAGCAGCTATCAAGTGATCTTGAGGATGGAAACCAGTGCAAAAAGCAGAAAGCCTGACTACCAAGTGACTTGGTTGGTGCTGGCATGCTGCCTACTTAAAGATAAGCCTCTCAAGCTGTTTAAACCATTGTGGTCAAGTCTCTTTCTAGTAGCCAGATGAAATTCTTCCTATACCACACACTGAGCTCTAGTAGGAATTATATAATCGCTTCTTCTCCTGAAGTTCCTGCAGACTTGGTACCCTTCCTCTCGTGTTTACCGCATAGTACCTAGCACTATTGTACCACATGTTTAATCATGATTGTCAAAGGATGTGACCTATTCTAGTCTAGCCAGGGATCCAGACACCATGATATCACAGGGCCTTGTACTTACTTATGTCTTGAAATATCCATTTTTGAATGAAATTAATATTGATGTTTTTACCAAGTGTGAGATTGTAAAGGTATTTTTTAAAAGATTTTATTTATTTATTAATGAGAGACACAGAGAAAAAGAGAGAGAGAGAGGCAGAGACACAGGCAGAGGGAGAAGCAGGCTCCATGCAGGGAGCCCGACGTGGGACTCGATCCTGGGTCTCCAGGATCATGCCCTGGGCTGAAGGCGGCGCTAAACTGCTGAGCAACCCGGGCTGCCCTAAAGGTATTTTTTTTTTTTTTACCATATTTGTTGATTGTATCGCTTGTGTCACTGCCTGGTCCCCTTTGGGTCCTAAACATGGAGATAATAACACATCATCTCAGCCACCAAAGGGAGGAGAACCTGAAGACTCCATTTATGTTAATCTCCTAATTGCAAAACTAACTATAGTACACTGTGGTAGCTTTGGCATTTGCTGATTAGCACTTTTCCAACTCATTCTTTTTTGTCTGATCTGGGGAGACTTCCTCCCCCTCCTGTACAGCCTGGTGGGGATGTGAATCACAGGGAGCACCCAGCCCTTAACTTTATCTGTCATATCCCATGAAGAAATGGGGACCACATCCCCCTGCATACAGCAACCAACCAGAATGCTTCCGAGAACTTCCCACACTGGAGGTGAGGATTGTTCCCTCCCTTGGATTGAAAGTTATATGGCAGGATCCCTGGTTGGCTCAGCGGTTTAGCGCCTGCCTTCCACCTAGGCCGTGATCCTGGAGACCCGGGATTGAGTCCCACATCGGGCTCCCTGTGGGGAGCCTGCTTCTTTCTCTGTCTCTCATGAATAAATAAATAAAATCTTAAAAAAAAAAAAAAAAGAAATCTATATGGCTGTGAACTCCAGACAGTTGGTCACCACCTTCTGAAGTGGATGGAGGAAGCCAGGCTGCAGCAAGAAAGGGACGAAGCCCAAAAGCAGCTGAAGCAAGCAGATGTCAGAGGTGTCCTGAGAGGGAGCTGCAATGATGAGTTAGGGTCCTCGAGGCTAGGCCCCCACTGTAGGCTAATTTAATTCTGCAGGCTACCCTAATGTTCTTCCTCACAGGGGAGACACATTGCATTCCCTGTGCAGTTAAGCTAGTTTGAATTGGGTTTCCATCACCTGAAAGTGATAAAACTCTAAATAATCGAAATTGAACCACTTCCATGCCTGGTGGTCTTTAAAAACAGGGTTGAGGCTACTCATCCTGGATGTTTTGTGTCTTCTTTGCTTGAAGACAGGGTGATGGGCATCTCTGGGTCTCACTCTGAGAGGTGCAATGCTAGAGAAGGATTTTAATGTCTCAATGAGACTCGGTGGGCCAGGGCCCATCTTACAGCTGGAGATGTGATGACATCTGGAACCCCGAGAATGACATAGTAAAGACCGAAGGCAAAATTTCTTTTGACTCTCCATGATGTTCGTCCAAGTACATGTAGCATATATTCCAGTGAGTGTTAGAAAGCTTTGCATGTCCAATCTTCCCCTTTGCAAAACCACTTCCTCCCCTCCATGCAAACGAACATATTCCAGTTCTCAAACCTGATATCTCTTTGACTCGGGCCTCATACCTTGGCATTCAACAAGCCAGAGGTGAAGGTTATACACAAAAGAGGGGGAAAAAAGTTTTCAAATAATTTACCATTGGGGCACATGTGTGGCTCAGTCAGTGAAGCATCTGCCTTCAGCTTGGATCATGATCTCAGGGTCCTGGGATCCAGCCCCATGTCGTCATCATGCTCCCTACTTAGTGGGGAGTCTGCTTCTCTTGCTCCCTCTGCCTCTCCCCCTGCTTGTGCACTCTCCTGCTCTCTCTGTGTCAAAAAAATAAAATAAAATATTTTTTAAATTAATAATTAACTTAATAGCTTAAATATCTGTCACTTTGGTATGAGTCTCAAACACACAAGCCTGAGTGTGTACGCACACACATAGACACAAACAAGCACAGGCATTCATGCACAGGGACACACTGTAGAGGGCAATCCACCACCATTCACAACTAAAGCCTACCCTGTAACAGACACACTCGGGAAAGCCTTTTATTTTTCGTGGGAATAAGAGCAGCAGCAGAGAAAATGCCCTCTTTCTCCTAGAGCCATGTCTTTGTATAAGTTGGGGTTGTATCTCTGTGTGTGGCTGAACAGTAGTAAGAACACCCAGGAATATTAACCATGACCATGGAGTAGCTCACTAGGATGTCAGGTGCTGTGCGACACCTCCCCAGCACCCCTGGGAGCCCTGGCGGAGGGGGACACCGGCACACCAGAGCCAGCCAGGTCATTTCTGGACTCCTCCCGAATCCTGGCAGGGCTCACCCTTCTCCCTTACTTGCTTTTACCCACAAATGCAACCAACCTTGGTGTGGCCTGCCCGAATGTTGGCAAAGTAATTCAAAGTGCAAGCCCCACAGGAGTCAGTGAATGGCACTGTCTTTGGTCCCCATGCATCAGCAGGCCGCCCTTAGGGGAGGACCACTATGGTCAGACTAGAAGCCAGAGGCCTGCCTCGGAGCTGTGGCCCAGCCCCCTACTGGCTGTCAGATCTTGGGGCATCCCCTGGCTGCTGCAGGGGTGATATTTCAGCCACAAAATAAAAACTAGACCAGTCTAGCTCTAAGAAGTTTTCTAGTTCCAATATTTTGTGATTCTGTGAGCCACAGACCACACCCCCAATTTGCTAGTCATTGCAGCTTCCTCCTCCTTCCCTCCCCCTCCCAGCATATTTGGAGGGCCCAGAAGCCAGTGGGACTGGACCCTGGGCTGAAAATCTGAAGAAAGGTGTCAGGAGGGAGACCTAGTAGGGGTGAAGCACTCAGGGACAGCAAGAAGAGGTATTTACTCCACCAACAGCTCCAAGCGGGCTCAGGAGCTCAGCTTTGGGTCGATGGTCTCCTAATAATCAGCTGGCAAGCTTATTTAAATATGTGTACTCTGGAGCCCACTGGGTCTGAGACCAAGAAATCTTCATTTGAAACAGTTACACCAGGTGCTCTTGAAGTAGATGCTCCACAGACGAAAGGCCCTGGTCCTGGCCCCTGCTTTCTGCCCAGCCTTGTCCTATTGCCCATGGCAGCCCTGGTGGCCTGTAGAGCTACCAACAACCACAGGCAAGGAAAATGGATAAAGCCCCACACCCAGGTCCATGACTCAAGGTGGCATGGCTCACAGATGGAGGCAGAGAACAGCTCCATTCCTAAAGACAAGGGGCTGAGAACATCTGTCCCAGACAGGCTCAGAGTCAATATTCAGGGAGTTCCTGAAGGCAGACCAGCCCAGGTTGAGTTGATGAACGTGAGCAGAGCAGCCTCTGGTGCAGAAATGGAGCAGAAGAAAGCAGATGTGATCATGGAGTCATCTGAAGGAAGGTCTTACCCGGGTCACTGGAGGGGGTGAGTGACCTTTGAAAGTCCCTTCCAACCCTGAAGACCAATGAAGCTGAACGAACCAGCCAATGTTAATAAAATAGGAAAATGAAAACATCCAGAGGATCCACAGAGGCCCTATTAAAACCCCCAGAACACCCTGCCCACCCCTTTTATACCCGGCACCACTCTTATTGAAGGTGAACTGCCAGTTGCCTGGTTTCTCCACTGGACTGCAAGCTTCTAAGAAGTCAGGGACGCTGTTGGTGGCAGCTGTATCCCAGTCTCTGGCCTAGTGTCCAGTACATAAGGGCTTATCTGTATTGAGTACTGTGTCCTGGTGCTGTTTTAAATGTTTCACTTACATTATGTCATTTATTTCTCCTAACAACCTTCTGAAAGAGGTACTACTATAATACCTATTTTACCAATTGGGAAACTGAGGCAGAAGACAGTTAAATGTGCCCAGACTCACACAACTAGCAAGTGGCAGACCCAGGAATGGACCCAAGCTCATAGAAAAAAGACAGAAAGGAAGTACGGTCAGGTCTCTGCTCTTAAATATTAAGCCATGCTGGCACCTAGTAGGTGCTCACTAACATGTTTGTTGGATTGAAAACATCTCTGGGGCACTTGGGTGGCTCAGTGGTTGAGCGTCTGCCTTTGGCTCAGGTCATGATCCCGGGGTCCTGGGATCAAGTTCCACATCAGGCTCTCCGTGGGGAGCCTGCTTCTCCATCTGCCTCTGTCTCTGCCTCTGTCTGTGTCTCTCATGAATAAATAAATAAAATCTTAAGAAAAAAAAAAAAAAAGAAAGAAGAAAGGAAAACATCTCCGAAGTGTTTCCATTGAGTTCAACTGAGAGTTATATAGAATATTACCCAATATTTAAAAACAGAAAAGTTGAGCCAAGTACAAAAATTAGCTAATATCCTGTGTTTTCTGCAAGAGGCAAGTTTAATTAGAGTTTAGGTAATTAAAGCTTTCATGGTTTCTAAAAAAAAATACAATGCATTCATTTATGCAAATCTACTCCAGAGCATGATTTTTGCAAAATGCTATGTAACTTGCTTCTCACACACACACACAAAAAAAGGGACTTAGGAGTCTCCCTGAGGAGTGAGTAGCTCAGATTGTGGGTATTCCCATCAGGGGCCCCACACCTGTCGTAGTCAGTAGACCCCGATTTAGAGCCAATGGTTTTAAAGCCATCTCCCCAGCTCCCAGCACTGTGCCTCGAGAGGAGTTGGTATAGTGAGAAGGAGCCCTGCCGGTTGGTTCTGAAAATGAAGCTATACATCCTACCCAGCCGTCTCCACCAGCACCCCTTCAGCCACAACATTCTGACTTCCTTTTCTCTACAAGTTTGCTCACACTGTTCATTTAAAAATCTGTTAGAGAGGGACGCCTGGGTGGCTTAGGGGTTGAGCTCCTGCCTTCAGCTTAGGGCATGATCCTGGAGTCCCAGGATCGAGTCCCACATCGGGCTCCCTCATGGAGCCTGCTTTCTCTCTACCTATGTCTCTACCTTTCTCTGTCTCTGTGTCTCTCATGAATAAATAAATTAAATATATATTTTTTAAATCTGTTAGAGAAAGAAGAGACAGGGTGATTTTCCAGGGCCAGATCAAGTGAACGGTTGTGAAGTTTCAGTGAGTTCATGTACATGAAAGGATTGTAATTCCCAAGCCCCACATGGGTGCAGGGGATTGTTCCTATCGTCACTTACCAGCACTCAAAAGACTAGGGTCAATACCATAGGCATGCTTGTTGAGCAGCCATGGCACCAGGTAAAGCTAAGCTTCCTATCCATGACCACATTTGATCCCTCCAACAAGCAATTATGGTAGGTCCTATTAGCTTCTATTTTATAGACAAAGAACTGAGGCTCAGAGCAGTTCATCAATGGGCCTAAGGAACAGAAACAACGGTTCTTCACCAACGTGCTAGACTCCTTAGATTGTTGAAATGGCAGACACACCAGGACTTGGTGGGAGTTCTGTTGGCCCAAGAGAAGCAGGATTCTGGCTCTGAGGGACCCTGAGTAGCAACTAAAAAGAGGTCTTCTTAGACAGTCTTCTAAACTTTAATACATATTAATATATGTATGTATACATAGAAAAAAACAGAAAGGAAGTACACCAACATGTTCAACACTGTTGCTTCCGGGTGGTAGGATAATACATAATTTTCTTTTTGTCTTGAACAGCTTCCAAGTTTTCTATAATGAACACGTATTACTTTTACAATCTGAAAATAAAGGTGTTTTTAAAACCTATTCCAACTCTTTAATTAATTCAGCTGTCCTTTCCTGGATTCTCTCCAGCTCCATTATGTCACTCTTAAGAAGCAATAGCCAATATGGCACAGGGTTTTCCAGGTGTCTACTTTTAGGAAATCTGATTTCTAACTCTCAGAGGCTGTGCACTAATGCTTTCTCTCTCTCTCTCTCTCTCTTTCACACACACACACAGCCACATCTGCCCCAGAAGTATCTGCCCTATTTACCAGGACCCTTACCTGCTCTTTTGCTGATAAAAGAAAATGCTCTATTTGTACTAGATCCAAATATCACAATCCCACCTAGCTGTACATGTATATGATGAAAAGAAACAACAAGGTCAGTTGTGATTGCAAAGCTGTGAGGCTGCTCTCTGATTTCCTTTCTATCCACATGTGATCTTAGAGATGTAGGGCTTTAATTAGGGAAAGGGAGAGAAGGGAATGAGGAGGGGAACAGGAAGGGGGGGGGCAAACAAACAAAGGAGAAAAACTTTCTGAGTCATAATGCCATCCCAAAGCTCACTGCAAGGCAACAGACTTCAGATCATAGTTTTAGCCAGGCAGAATGAAGTAACATGCCATCCCATCACTTTTCTGGGGTTCTAAATCCACACCTCCCAAGTTGCACAGTTCCCAAATCCCTGGGACCTAGGAGAGCACTCAGACCACTCGGGTCAGCCAGGAATTGGGCGAGGATTTGGGGAAGGGCGGGGTATAGAGTCATAGCCTTCAATACAAAAACAGTCCAACAATCAACATAAATGTTTATATTTCCCATGATGAGATCCTCTGCCTCTGGGAACAGAAACGTGAAAAATACCACGTTTTATCACATGCTCATGGCCCTGTCAAGTTTGACCATCACTGCCAGGTCCAGCAGCACAGCCAACTCGCAGCAACTTTGCTATAAAGGACTGGAGGCCTGTTTTCAAATTTTATTTCTGAGATATTGGAGTAAACTACTGTTTTGTTTCCCATGTGGTCTGTGCTTTTGTGTTTGGAAGGCTTTCAGTTTCACCAATTTGG
The DNA here is from genome assembly GCF_048164855.1 of Canis lupus baileyi. Classification (NCBI taxonomy): domain Eukaryota; kingdom Metazoa; phylum Chordata; class Mammalia; order Carnivora; family Canidae; genus Canis; species Canis lupus. Next base: position 70,062,585 of record NC_132843.1, read on the forward strand.
GTTCAAACAAGAAATGACTGTGAATTACCTGGAGGCAACCCCCGCCCCATGTTTAGGAACTATCTGCCAAACTATGACCCTCCTGAGGATCTGATGAAACTTAATATTTGACTTCAGGTCCTTTGTTCTACTTGATACAATGATTGCAACCCAGCAATCTCCAGAAGCCTGGAGAATCTGGGGCAGGGGGAAACCAGGCTTATCATAGAAGCATCTTGACAATGCCAAGTATCATACAGTCTAAATCCATGCCACCACTCCTCACCACCCTGGATCACCCCAGTGGGCACGGGGGACCCTCCTACAGGTCAGCCAAGTGGTGGCCAATGGCACAGTGTATGGGCAGAGGGTGAGGGGGACAAGAAAGGAAGCAAACAATCACAAGACCTGCTTCTGGTTAGTAAAAGTGTATAAATAATAATTTTAAAACCTAGCCTTTTCTAAACTAATAGGACATTTGTGAGAAGAGAGTAATGAGTACAATGGGATAGTTGCCAAAGAAAGCCAAAGTAATCCTCAATTTTGACTTGAGAGAATCCCAGAAATGAACACCAGTGTGCAGTGGCAGGAAGGTTAGGTTTCCTTGCAGCCCTTCAACAAATTCGATCCCTATTCCCTCATTCATTCAAGAAACACTTATTAAACACTGACTCTGTGCCAGACACTGTGTTGAGTGCTTTAGAGACGTTATCTCACTTCATCCTTTGACAAGCCCGCCTGATGGGACTTATTGTTACAAAGAGTAGAGAGAGAAGCAAGGAGGGACAGCTTTCCCATTCTGCTCAAAAGGAAGGCACAGCTCGACAAAGCTACAGCCAATTCTTGCTACATCATTAAGGATGCTTCAGCTGTAGGAATACCAACTCCAGTTGCCTTAATCAATACGGGAATTTGTTCTTTCTCACAGCAGAAAAGTCAAGGCCCATGTTCTTTACATTTCTGCCACCCATGATGTTGGTATCACCTTCAAGATGACAGAAAAATGGCTGCCATTCCAGATAGTTCTTCTTCTAAGAGCAAGGACAACTTCTGTGGACACATCTTTGGAAGTCGTCTCTCCTTGTTATGTCCCAGGCTGGAATTAGGTCACACGTGCTCTCCAAAACCAATTCCTGGCAAGAGGAGCAACAGCAACCATGCAGATGGAGAAGACGACAAAGAGTCAGACAGAGGGTGTTCATTTCCACATGTCCACAACCTCTGACTTGTTTTCACCTGGAGCAAGTTGTTCTGGGCTGTAGGCTGATCCCTGGAACCACTTGGGAAATCAGCTGGAATGCTTTAGAAACATCAGTCTCTGGGGCTTTTCCTCAGAACTACTGGATCAGAATCTCTTGGGCCCAGAAATATGTATTTTAACAAGCTCCCCAGTTCATATTGTTTAGTGACTTTGAGAGCACTAAAATCCACCCATTCACCCCCAAACTCTATAGTAAGAAATCACCCAGTTCTTCCGTGTGGTTTAGGTCCTTCAGGAGCTGCTCCCACCTTCCCTCCTCGCTCACCCAACCTCGCTCGGCCACACTGACCTCCTAGAACATGCTGATTGCACGCGCACCTCAGGGCCTTTGCGTGTAGGCTCCTGAGGTAGGTCAAGGAACAGCTCCCCAAAGAGGTGCATGTTCTCTCCCCATATCCTGTGAATATGTGAAGGAGCTCTGCCACTGTGATCAAGTCATGTTGGCCTTTGTCCCTGACTAATTTTCTACCCACTACAGGATCCATAAAGTTTCCTGTACTCCTTTATTTTTCTTCTGCTGATTTTTGAAAGCTATAGTATAGCTATAGTATAGCTAACTATACTACTTCAAAAGTTGTTCATTGTCTCTAGTCTCCTCCAATATAAAGCAGGAACTGTTTATCTGCTGAGAATCTACAACCTTAATTATTCTTGTTGTATTTTTAGTTAAATGGTGAAAAGACAGTTTTTAGTAATTAATCTTATTACCAATCAATATTAATTTGATTTTTCACCCTTGTTTTTGCATGCAACTTTTTCTTTTTAGGATCACTTTTCTTCTTTTGAAGCATATCCTTTATTAATTTGCCTGGAAAGATGTTGCAGAGTTCATTCTCTTGGTTTTGGTATGTGTGAGATGGTCTATGTATCATCTTGAGTCTTAAATATTAGGGATTTTTTTTACTATGGAATCTGGGTTAATGCTTCTTGTCACTCAACATTTGAAGATATTATTTCTTTCTTCATATTTACTGTTAGTTATGAGACATTTATGATGTTCGTCACCCTTGACTTCCACCACTGGAAATAGAGGACTGAGTAATTCAGATTGAGACCAAATTTCCTGTAAAAAGTTTGTAGGTCAGCTCTGCTGTTTGTAAAATCACATTATATGTACATATATACATGTAGAGTTTTCATATAAAAGTATCATTCATATATACTGTATTGTCCTTTGTTTTTTTTCCACTTAGAAACTGTGTAACAGGCATTATACTATGTCAGTACAAGTAAATTCTACCTCCTATGGTTTAAAAAAAATTTTAGCAAATCTCCTTGAATAAAAGAAAAATCTTATACCTTCACAACTTTCTGTGCCATTACTCAGAAATACCAGATTCTTTCTATTTTCTGTTTTGTGAATCATTTTCTTATGCTTTTGTATTATGACTTATTAACTTGAAGATATCAATTCATTCTCTATTAAAACTAACAAAATTTAACTCTCTAATTCTACCCTTGTCTTACAACTCTTCCCAGAATTTTATGGGTTACATTTTTTCCTTGCTCATTGGGTTACCTTTTAGAATACTGGATACCCAATATTAAGCCTTTTGTGTCTTATATACAGGTTAATTATAAAAAATGAAAAATGAACAAATAGGAGTTCTGTGTCTAGCTATGGCATATTAGCTTATAACAAATCAGACTTCCTGCCAAGAATAACTAAAAAGTTGGATTTTTAAAATGCATTTGCTAAATGCAATGTAATATTCTAGATTGGATCCAATAATCTGTTAAAAGAACATTAGTAGAAAAATTGGTAAAATTAGAATAAAGTCTGAAATTTGTTAATAGCAATGTACCAATGTTTGTTCCTTAGTTTTGGCAAGTATACCACAGTAATGCAAGATGTTACATTAGGGGAGGCTGGGTAAAAAATATATAGGAACTTTCTATACTACTTTTGCAACTTTACTGTAAATCTAAAATTATTCCACCATAAAAAATTTATTAAAAGAAAAAAAATTTTGAAGGCATTGGAAAGCTGCCAAGACAGGAGGATTTCAGAGAGCCAAGATATCAAAGAGAAGTACAGAAGAAAGTCAGCTATCTATGTAGTTTTCAGCCTGAAGGCATTTGCCAATTCTTAAAGCTTCAGATAAGACATCATGAAGCAGAGTGTCAGAGAAGCAAAACAGAAGGAAGGAGCCCCAAATCTAAGAGCTAAGCAGACTTCTAGGCAATCTCACATAACCAGAATGAAAATTGGAGTTTGAGGCCCATTAATACACAGTAAGTCCCAAAAACATCCCAGTCGTTCTGTAAAAGGACAATTTCCTAGAACTAAAGGCAAACCAAAATAGACCAGTCTCTACCAAGACTCAAGCCCAGATTCAAGTAAATTTAATCCTTGTCTGGATTCACATGCAATGCCTACCGTCTCTCAAAAAACAAAAAACAAAAAACAAAAAACAAAAACAATCCAGAGCCTGGGATCACCTGTACAATTTTTATTTCACAACATCCATAACTCAATAAAAAATTACTTGGTATAATAACAGGCAAGACCAAATGACCAAAACAGGAAAAACAATAAAAACAAATCCACCAAAACAAGAGAAGATGACCAACAGACTAGGAGAAAATATTTGCAAAAGACATATCTGAAAAATGATTGTTATCCAAATTACACAAAGAACTCTTAAAACTGAAGAATGAGAAAACAAACAATTCAATTTAAAACAAAAAACAGACCCAAAGGAATATTGGAGTTTCATATAATAACTTTGAAATAACTATTATTACTAGGTTAAATAAAGTAGAAAAAAAGATTGATAATTTCATTTTGAGGATGCTGATAAGATTTGCATTTTCTTAATTTATTCAATTATTTAACAAATATTGAATGCCTATGTGCTAAAAACTTTTATTGGTGCAAGGAATAAAATAGTGAATGTAATAAATTTCTCTGCCCTCATGGAGCTTACATTCTAGTGGGAGTAAAAAAAAAAAAACAAAAAAACAAAAAAAAAGCAAATAAGAAGATAAATGATAAGGAATGCTAAAAGATGTTATGTGCTATGAGAAACAACTATCCATGAAATATTCAAAATCATGCCATATTTGAGCCATGATTCTTGGTATAGTTTTTGTTTTCCTGAAATTCCTAAATTTTTCTTTTTCTTATAATAAAAAGACCTACATGTTTTAAAGATTTTATTTATTTATTCATGAGAGGCACAGAGAGAGAGGCAAAGACATAGGCAGAGGGAGCTCCCTCTCTCTGTGGGGAGCTTGATGCCAGAATCGATCCCAGGACCCCAGGACAACCTGAGCCAAAGGCAGAGTTTCAACCACTGAGCCACCCAGGTGCCCCAAAAACTACACATTTTAAAATAATTTCTGTAAGATATTGAGAGCTCACAATCATACTACTTACTGAAATCCACTTTTTCTTACATTCTTCTTGGAGTTATCTGAAATCTGTTCTAATTTGAACCAATTGGTTTTTGGCCTGCTGTATAGCTGTTAGGCTGGGATTTTTTTTTTTTTTTAATGCTCTGAGTATTGTAGTCTGCATTTTCCTCCCCTCAATTATTTTCTTATTTTGTTAGTCTCTGTGCTCAGATTTTATATGTTTTTGTTTTGTATGGAAAAGCAGTGAGGGAGATAACATTTCTGAGTCCTTCCATCTCTGAAGTATCCTTAGACATCACATTTGAATGATAGTTTGGCTAGGTATATAAATCTAGGTTCAAAATCATTTTCCCTCAGAAGTTGAAAGATGTTGTTCCATTCTCTTCCAGCAACCAGTGTAGCTGATGAGAGTCAAATAGGAATCAGGAATCTGATTATCTTTCTTTAATTGATAAGCTTCCCTTCAGAAACTTTTAGAATTTTCTCTGTATCCTTATGTTCTGAAATTTGATAAATACCTAGGCATGGGTATTTTCTATTTATTTACTGACAGCTAACTGTAATTTTAAAAGATTACCTTTCCTGAACTTCAGGAAATTTGCTTATTTCCTTTTCTTCATTTGTCTCTGGTCTCTTCTGGAAATCGTATTGAATGGGATTATATCTCTTTGTTTGATCTTTCCTGTCTCTAAATTTCATCTGTAATTTATATCTTTTTGTCTTTTGCTCCACAAATGGGGAAATTATTTTCAGTATGGTCTTCCAGGACTTTTATTAAAATGTTTATATATGTACCCATATTTTTTTAATTCCAAAAAAATTCTTTCTTGTTTTTTGCTTTCTCTCTCTTTTTTAGAGCAAGTTATTTTATAAATGCAATATTGGCTTGGATCCTCATAGGAATACTAACTAAAAATAATTTGAGTCCCCTTCTGTTCTCTAAAGTATCTCTGTTTTCTCTGGGATTAATTCTATTAGTTGGCTTTACTGTTTTGTGCTTTACATTTTCTGCCCTGAATATCTAGAGGTAATCTAGTGTCTATTAGGAATGAAGGATTTATTTATACTTGTGAATAAAGGTGGATTAATATATGTAAATGGAAAAACTTTTCTCTGCAATTGTGTAGGTGTTTTTCTCAATATGCCTCTCCTCTGGATAAAAAGACTGAGTACAAACCGTGACAGTAGGTGCATGTAACATCAGGGTGCATAGGTGGGAGCATGGAGACAGACTGATCCCCAACATATGCCAAGCTAAAAGAGGCTTCAATGTGGTATATGTATACAATGGAATATTACTCACCATTAGAAATGACAAATACCCACCATTTGCTTCGACATAGATGGAACTGGAGGGTATTACGCTGAGTGAAATAAGTCAATCAGAGAAGGACAAACATTATATGGTCTCATTCATTTGGGGAATATAAAAATTAGTGAAAGGGAATAAAGGGGAAAGGAGAGAAAATGAGTGGCAAATATCAATAGGGAGACAGAACATGAGAAACGCCTAACTCTGGGAAATGAACAAGGGGTGGTGGAAAGGGAGGTGGGCGGGGGGTTGGGGTGACTGGGTGATGGGCACTGAGCGGGGCACTTGATGGGATGAGCACTGGGTGTTATGCTATATGTTGGCAAATTGAACTCCAATAAAAATAAATTAAAAAATAAAAAAGGCTTCACTCTGAGGTACCAAATGCCTCACTAAAGATCCTTCGTCCATTCCAGACATACCATTCATGTTTCTTTAAAGAATAAGTCTCAAAAAATTTTTTAAAATAAGTAATAAGTCTCTAGGTACCAAATATTACTGTTGCTTATCATTCCCAAAAGGGAAGATTTGATTTTCTCAAGAGTTTAAAGAAATTTATATCTAAATCTGGTCAATAAGTGAGATTATAAAACTTCTCCAGTAAAAAATGACATGTGATTTCCAAGTAATCAGCAGAACCCAACAGGGTATCAGTCAGACTTTGGGCAGTAGAAGCAATGTCAAGTCAAGTGTCTGTCTTCCCTTTTGAACTCTGAACAGGCAACATTGTTCTGGAGAGTCAGGTGGAATCAAGCTCATCCCTCACATCCATACCTCACACAGAAGAAAAGACTATCTGGTGGGAAATTGACTGAGTTGCAAATAATGAAACATAGTGGGAAATGGGGAACACTGGAGAGACTCTGATTTGCCAAGAGAAGGGTCAAACAGAAAAATAAATATTTGCTAACATTTGGGCTAAGATGCAAACTTTAATAGGATAGAATATTTACAGAGTGCTGACACTGACCTAATCATGCTACCTGTACTATCTCGTGTAAAACTTTCAATTAGCTCCGTGCAGTAAATATAATGATTGGCATCATCTTGCATTTAAAGGGAAACAGTATCATAGAGACAAAGAATTCAGGCTATAGAGCCAAGTGTTGAGACTGAAATCCAGGTTCCTCCACTTTCTGGCTATGTCACCTGGAACAAGTTACTCAATATCTCTGTGCCTCACTTTTCTCACCTATAAGATGAGGACAATAATAGGATGTACTTTGTGGGATTGTTATGAAGATTAAATTAATACATGTAAAATGTTCCCTTCAAAATAATAATTCACCAATAAATGCTAGTATTTGTATTATTAGAGGAGCTAAGTAGTTTGCTAGTGGTAGAGCCAAGATGTGAACCCAGATATCTCAGACTTCTCAGTCTGCTCTTACCAACCACTCTATGTGGCCCCTCCCATGTGGTATAGCAAACACTCACATGCTAAAATACCCAGAGTGTCCAGAAGTGCTCCTACCCAAACATTTCATTAACTACCTGTTGACTGGGCATTCTACAGGGCAAGAGCTAAAGACTTTGCTTCCTGGTAAAATATAAATACATTCCCAAGCCCTCTAAGCACTTTAATGTTTGGGCTTTAAGTCATCAGTCAGTCACACTTGAGTGTGAATGATCTCCAGATCCTTTCACAAAAGCAGTTCTTAATTGGGAAGGCAGTACAGTCAGTTTTATGGGTATCTGAGAGTTCTGAAAATGAAGCAGACATGCTGAAGGAGCAAAAGGCACAGAGATCAATGATCAGGAGCTTCAAAGGCAAACTTTAACCAGTCACACAGGATGGCATTTAACAGTTTTATATTTGCTTTCATTATAGCCCTGAAATGCAGGGATTACTATTATCCCATTTGATATAATAAGAAAATTGAGGCTGAGAGATACAAAGTGACTTCTCTGAGGTGGTGCAATTGATGATTGGACCACTGGGACTGGAGGCCAGGTCTTCCAAGCATGCACCTTGACTCTGTCCATGGTCCTGACCTGCCCCTCTCCAGCCACTGCATGGTTTGGCCCTGGTTTATTCCTGCCCACAACTACTCAGGTAAAGTCAGGCAGGGCTGACCGTCTCTCACATCCCACACTTCTGTCCAGTCACTGGAAGCTCCCACAATGGGCCCAGATTTGTCAAAATAGAGAAAAGAAATAGAAAGGTCATTGTTTCCAACCATTTGCAAGAATATCTGAGTTAAAAATGGAAGATTTGTCATTTGCATGGTGAAGGGAGGCGGGGAAGAGGAAGCATTGTTAGGTGTTGGTAATGTAAAAACATAAGTATGCTGTTATTTATGTAATTAGTTATTGCTTTCATTATGGGTGCAGTCTTAATGGTTATAGTATTTATGTATAATTACCTTAATATTCACTGAAATTTCCAAGTAGCTCCCTAATTAACTGTCTCAAATATATAATTACATTGCATCTTTACGCAAGACTTGCCTAATTAATGTAGTTACACCACTTCTTTTGTGAATGTGCATTATTAAATGCTCTTTGCATCATTCTTCTGACTTCTTGTAATTCACGCTTTACAAAAATTAAGACCCCGAATTAGAAACCTTCACAAGCAGCCTAATCCAGCAGCAAAGCAAAGGCTCATAGCAACTCTGGAAAAAACAAGGACTTGCTAAGCCTCATTATGAGTTTCTCATTATACAACCTGCCTACTTGGAGGTCAGAGGAGCCCAGGGTATCCAGGCTCATTAGAACAGACAGCCTCAGAGTGAGGCCCTCAGGTCCCAGCTTTCTTTGTAGAACTCAGGCTGTTGCCCTCGGGGTTAACCTGTTCTCAACAGGGAAGGCCACCATGTGTCCTGAGACTTCACATGACAGAAGCCTGAGCATTAGCCCTCCATGCTCTTCCAGCTAGCTTGTCTGAGGCAAACTCTCTTAAGTCTTGCTTTCCTAATCTGTAAAATAGGTACAGTGACAAATGCCTGTCTCCTCAAAAAGATTCTATAAGAATTAAATGAAGCAATGAACAGGAAAGAGGTTTAAAGTACATAATGCATGTATGATATGACTGCAAAGGATTATTTCTAGAAACACTGTGCCTTGCTACCAGAGTGGTCTCAGAATATATTGGTTATTCAGTGCTGCAGAGCAAACCACCCCAAACTCAGTGGCTTAAAACAACCACCATGTTATTTAGTTCATAATTGTGTGGATGGACAATTTGGGCCAGGCTCAGCTGGGTGATCTTTCTGGTCTGAACCAGGCTCAGCTGTTCTTGGCTAGGCTCACTCCCATATCTGGGGCCACAGCTGGGATGGCCAAGACCCCTCTCCATGTGGCCTCTTGCCCTCTGCCAGGCTAGCCTTGGCATGTTCAGTGCTGGAAGCATTTCCAGCCCAAGATCAAAAGCCACAAGGCTTTCAGACCTGGGACTTGCACAACTTCACTTCCACCATACTCTATTAGTCAAAATACCTCATAAGACCAGCCTAAATTTAAGGACTGGGGAAATGGACACTGCATCCTGATGGGAGGGATTTGTGCCATTGTTTGTGATCATCACACCAGGCTTATCTCCCATTTCTTCTTTCCAGAGAGAAAATAATTCTTCAATTAATCAATAACTATGGGTTGTTGAGCACCTCCCATGGACTTTACATTGTAGGAGGTCCCAGAGGGAATCCAGAAGTTTAAGACAGCAGCAGTTGAAGAGGCAGAGCCAACAAACATGAATGAAACAAAAGTAAAGTATGTGCAGACTATGCAGTATGGGCTGTATGTATAATAAAAATGCCCAGAAAGGAGAGATCTGTAAAGTCATGAGAGAAGACTTCATGGAACAATCATGGCAAGGGGCCCATCACAGACCAGGCCAAAGCGGGGTGAAGAAAATGGACTCGATGTATAGAAGACAGTGAGACAATCAGATAAAAGAGAGAGTGAGGTTCATGCTGGAAAGGCCGTTGGAGCCATTTGGACTTGGGGGGCCCATGGAAAGGGGAGGAGGGTTTGAACAGAGTAGGCTCAAGATTTATCAATAATTATTTATTTAACATGAACCAAACATTTCCCAAGAACTAGGAACTCAGCTCTTCCTTCAAATAATTTGTGTCACCTGCTTAGGAAGGTTGTCCCACTGTCCTACACATACTTGCACATGCATGCACACACACCACTCAAACACAGGCCCACAGCCTGACCCCTCTCTAACTTTTTACCCTTCTTAATTGTCTTCAGAGAAATTGTCACTACTTTATATTGTATTATATACTTTTGTGTTTCTTTGCTTCTGGTCTGTCTCCTTTCCCCCACAGGATTACAAGTTGTGTGAGGGCAAGGACTCCATCCATTTTGTATAGAGCTGTTTCATCCCCAGCCCCATGAATATACCTGGCACATATGGATCCTCAATAAATATCTGTTGAGTGAATGAATGATTAAAGGAATGTATTTTACTTGGGGGAGCCAATCAGCTTGGTCCCATCTTTACCAAGAACAGCATCAAAACCAATAACCATAGTGATCATGAGATACTGGGAGAAACAGCATGGTATTTCAGGAACATTCCTCGAGTGCATTTACATGGAGGGTGAATCAGCCAACTTCACCAACTTGTACCCCTCCCTACTCACCGCTCCCAGCACTATGTCCTCTGGAAGCTGGTGGGGTGGGGTGCGCACAGCATGTGAACAATGCTGTCTAGAGACACAGAGCTGGATACATTCAATTATTAACACAACTATAAATGGTGGTAGAACATCTCCATATTTTACTGAGGAGACAGCTCAGAGGCAAAGGGACTTGCTTGAGGCCTTGTAGCTAGTTAATGATGAAGGTGAGACTCAAACCCAAATCCTTTGACTTCAGATTCAAGCTCAGCCCACTACTGCCCTTGCCACTACAATACATGAGCCAGCTGGTGAGGACTCTGAGCCCTACCTGTACCAAGCCCAGGGAGCATGAGGAGGGCAGAAAGTAAAGGTGAGAATAGAGGGCAAGGCCTACCCCCTGCCCATGGTAAAGATGCCATTCCCATTGTAGGTCATGTAAATAGACTGAAACATAACTCCATGGACTGCAGTGGGAATGGTATCCCCTAGACAGGTGCAACACAGAAAAAGGCACAAAGTACATGAAAAGCAAAACAAGCAGGGTGAGACCTGGGAATAGAGATTTGGATTTAGATTCAGAAAATGTAGCTCCAGAAATGTAACTTCTATCACTCACTTAGCCTAATGTGCTTGGGTAAGTCACTCAACAGCCTGAGCCAGTTTCCTCATCTATAAAATAGGAATATTAGCTGCCCTGATTGTTGAAAAGCTTTGGAGAGGATTAAATGAGATAATGTATATACAATAATACAGGTGCACACTGTAAACATGGAAAGAGCCAAACAACTCTTCAGTATTGTCATTCCCTCCATATTAAATAATGACCCTGTGACCCTAAGGGTCCCTACCCTTCTTAACTGGACATACCCCATCATTAAGAAAAGGGCTTTCATGGGAAAAAAAAGAGGAAAGAAGGAAGAAAAGGGCTTTCACTGTCAACAAATACATATCGCATAGCCACTCTATACCCAACAGCCTCCTAAGAAATATAGACTTAATAAGAATTTGGTGGGATCCCTGGGTGGCGCAGCGGTTTGGCGCCTGCCTTTGGCCCAGGGCGTGATCCTGGAGATCCGGGATCGAATCCCACGTCGGGCTCCCGGTGCATGGAGCCCGCTTCTCCCTCTGCCTGTGTCTCTGCCTCTCTCTCTCTCTCTCTCTCTCTCTGTGACTATCATGAATAAATAAATAAAATCTTTAAAAAAATAATTAAAAAAAAAATAAGAATTTGGTACCTGGAACCATGCTGGAAAATTAGCCCATACTCCTGATTTTAGCCTACTTCCGCCACTGCCTAGCTCTGGGATGGTACTAAATCACTTCGCCACGTTGAGCCTCAAAATACTTGCTGTACTTACGAGAAGTTCAGGTTTGATTGGTCATTTTCAAATTCAAGTTTGAAGGTGTTCTGAAAATATTGTATTGAATTTCATCATTAAAAGTAGATTTAAAAACCATTTCTATGCCAGTGGAAAATTTACCCTCAGATGTATCATATATCAAATATTGGCACATTACAAACCTCAATTCTTTAACTTGAGTTTTGGCTGACTTTAAAATAAGAAAATGCTATAATTCAGAACTAAAGGCATTTCTTTTAACAACATATTGCTTTTAAAGCTCATATTGGGGCCCCATGAAGAATTTCTTATGAAAGAGTAAATATACTGATAAAAAGAAGTTTGAAAATCACTGAACTGGATGGTCTCTATGGCTCTTTCTCACTCTAAAATGTCTCTGATTCTGTGATGAATATGGAACAGAATTCCTGCCTTCAAAGAGAATGAAATCTTCTTGAGATGATAAAAAGCATAACGTGATGACATACAGCACAGGACAACTGCGCCAGCTGTCCCCTGATATCACTTCTACCGTCTTCCCACAGTGTTATCTGCAGACAGGCTTGCCCAGAATAAACCTATGTTTCCCAGTCTCCTTTGTGTCTTGGTGTGGCCATATGACAAAGTCCTGGGCAATGAGATCGGAGATAGGGGTGGAAGTTGTATGCATGTGTATTTATACAAAGTTCTCAGTAAGTGTACTTAGAAAGAAGCCCGTCTTCCTCCTGCCCTTTACTCCATCCCACTGGCTAAAGATCTCATGATTGAAGCTATATAGCAGCCACTCCGGGTCACGTTGGGGATGGCAGAGCAATACAACAGAAGGGACTTAGCCCCTGGTGATGGTGGACCACCTACCTGGACCTTCACATGAGTGAGAAATAAATATCCGTCTCATTTCAACCACTGCTACTCAGGACTTGCTGCCACTCACAGCCAAAACTAATCCTAACCAATACAACAACCTATCATTATGTGCTTAACTTCCCCTAAGGAGCAATAAGCTCTTTGCCATCCCATCCTCTTGAGGCCATGAAATGTGATCTTTATTTGTGCTTTTTATAGAGGCCATCGCTAGTTCATACAGTAAAAAGTGGCTATCAGAGCTGGTTCTCTACCCTGTGCCCTTCTTCTGAGCCTCACCCCCCACACATGCAAAGTGGGGATGATACCTCCTGACTAACAGGGTTGTTGTAGGGAAAGGTGGGGTGGGATGCGGTGGGGAAATCAGTGAACCCAAGCCTCAGTTTCATGACCTATTTCAAATGTAGCCCACTCATACTACCTCCAAGGGGGAGGTAATACCCCTTAGGACTGGTGGCGGAAGACAGTCATCCGACACCTTTGGACATGCATCCTGCTACCATTGTGTGTGTGTGCGTGCATGTGCGTGCGTGCGCGCACGTGCATGAACATAAATTATATAAATATGACCAGGAGAAAATGTATTGTAAAGCTAATGAGTATAACTTTCAGGGCTCCTCTCTCATGCCAACCACTTCAAAGACCCTGGGAGAGTCTGTTGCATTGTGTTCACATGATCATGTTTTTATGAAGTTTGCAGAAGTAAGATATTTAATAAGTAAGTGAAGTCAGTGAAGATGTCTCCTGCTTTCCACTCTGATGGCCATTCCAACCTTCACTCAGATGGTGGAGGAAGGGCTATGGGCATTTTGGGGACTCAGCCAAGTGAAAGCTGAGTGGGTAATATATTTGGTTTGGGTGTTGTGGGGTATATTTGTGTGGTCTGCAATCCCTTATGTACTTACTGCTGGTGGTCCTAGGGTAGGAATAGTTCCCAGGAATACTCTTAATATCACTTCATAATGTATTTAATAATAGTACACAAGAAAAGTTGAATAGAGGAGTTCCCAAATTTGACAAAATGTGGGCAAGCTAATCAGTCTCTCTGTGCCTCAGTTTCCCCACCCATAAAATGAAGAGTATAGAGTCTACCTCATGGGGCAGTTGTCAAGATGAAAAGCATAATTTGTAATCCACCTGAAGTGCTTTGAACAGGGGCCTGACCTCAGTACCTGCTACTGCTATTATTATCATCCTGAAATGCAAGAGATTTTCTTTCTGCTTCCCCTTTGGAGCTCTGGAACTCTCCATCCGGCTGAGGTTCTCCAGCAAATCTCTTCTAGTCGTGATGAAAAAGCCAGTCCTCCTTATTGCCAAAACACCCCTGAGATGCAACACAAAGCATCATAGGAGCATAAGAATAGAGTTCAGGAATATTCCTACAGCAACACTTTTCATGAAACAGCAGAAAATCAAGCAACCAAAACAAATATTCACCTCAAAACCTCACCCCCAAGCACCTTACAAGGCACCTCACATTAGATTGAATCTCTGAGGCTGATTATTCTGCGGATCAGTTGGAGTCTCCTGCATATATGGAGCTGATGGGCATGGATGTTTTCACTAACCATTGAGTTAAATCTTATGCCCTTAACACAAGTGACCCATCAGGCTTTTTCCTTAATTCATGACATTCACTACACCAAATTCAGCTTCTTACTTTTAGAAAATACAGATCCCTGTTTAATGAAAGAAACACCAAGAACTAAGGTCACAAATATGACAGGAAATGTGCTGGATCTGTTGACAGACTGCCCTTCCCTGCGTTTTTATAGCGACTTAGAGATCCACACCCATCTCCACAATAGAAATGCTGGAACAGCTTTTTCTCTTTAAATGTATAACTATTGACCTAAGAGTCACCTATGATAGTGGAATGGGGAAAAAATGAATTTGAGAAATAGTTTGGGACATAGAATCCGTAAGACTTTTCCATGGCTTGAATGTGGGATGAAGTGTTCGAAATACGAAGAGACCCAGTTAGAGCCCTGACCCCTAGCTCCTGCTCTTTCCACTGTGCCACTTGGCCCCCTGAAGCCCTGAGATTCTTTCCAACTAAGCAAGATGGGAATGCCTCCTCTACCTAATCCATGGAGTGCTGGGAAAATCCACTGAGAGGTTTGTGTCCTTTCTGTCAATTATATGCCACTCGTTATGCCAGGTCTGTCCCATGGTGAATATGAAAGAGCAAGTTGTCTTGTCACCCCGTCTGAGGTTGGTCTCCTGGATAGGACTGCAGTCTGTGGTCAGGGCAGAGAGAAGGCATCCTTCCCCACAAGGAGGAATTCACAGCCCTACTGAGCCACCGCCACACCTACCTGCAGAGTCGTTAACTAAATGGTGTCTAAGGAAACCGTTTCCCTACCTGCAGGATCTGGCCCACACCGAATTAACTAATGAGACTCTTCCTATAGGCCTTTCTCAGGCCAAATTCCCAGGCACTGCCGGCCGTCCTGGTGCCAGACATCTATTAGAGTCCCCATCGGAGCAACATATGTCTTCTGTGGGATTTCTTTTATTTTGCATATACAGACAACCATGGCCTCCACCACCATTTGACTGGATTGCTGTATCCATTAATTTTCTGCTACATGACAGCTAGTAGAGAAATGGTAAAAAGGACTCTGGGCTGTTACACCTCAAAATATCTCTCCAGGGAGGGTCCAGTGCTTAATAAGTCTAATTTGGCCAACATTTAGTGAGCGCCAAATACATGTGGGGTGCTGCAATGTGCTCCAAGGAAGTGACATAATATGAAAGAATGGTGGATGTTTTAACTGAATTTAGCATATTTCAGGTGATTGGCTCCATCAGTACAGCAACACCCAAGCTATGCATTTGAAACACTGGGGTGGCCCAGTATGCAACCTAGGACTCACGTATGGAAATTTTTTTCTAATATAGGTTTTTTCCATTGTCTTTTTTTTTCTTTTTTCTTTTTTTTTTTTTTTTTTTTTTTTCCAGATCTTGTGATGCCCAGATAGCTACCAAAATAACCAGTGGCTGCAACATCTGGGAGACCAAACAGACACAGGAAAAATACAGCAGAAGGGGAAGATCCATGAAAACAGGAAACATGGAGAGGAGAGTTTAAAAAGATGTCAAAACAAAGGCGGCCTGGGCGGGCAGCGAGGGAGGAGGCCAGGAGAGAGGCCATGAGCTCATGCGCAGACACCAGTTCCTTAGGAGTCTTCAGAGAATTGTAGGGTGACATCGTGCCATGCCCACACACAGAAGGACCGCAACCTTTTACACCTTTGTTTTACACAAAAGTCACAGCCTTCTTCAAAACCGAATAGTAGCAACACCACAAACTGCCCTATGTAGTTGGCTAGCCCTGTCAGTCTGGGCCCACCAGCTCCCGGCCTTTAACACACATGGAACGACGGGAGTGCCATGGGGTCTCCCATGAAAAGGCCTCATTCCAGCTTTGTTTGGCCTCGTCACAGAGGCCCTCTGCATGCCCACACTCATCTCTTCTGTCCCCATGTCCCCACACTAGCATTGGGCCAGGCCCATAACACATGGTTGTTCAATGAATAATTGCCCAAACTGAACTTAAAATGGCTTCGACCTCACCACCCGATACTCTTACTACAGCTCTCACCTCCTGATCCAAATTTTCAGATTCCAATGAGAGTAAAGTAGTCACCCACAGCTGAGAGGGGCACCACCTCCTACACGAAGGGGACACGTGCTCAATGCTGATTACCTTATGGACCAAGTCAAACTTTAAGAGTTGGACGGGGGCCTAGAGTTCAAGAACTCTAGACACGGACTCCATGCATCATTAAAACAGAGAAACTTAGACACGAGCTCTCCACGCATCATTAAAAGAGAGAAACTTAAGTTCATGAGTCTCCTGTACCAGGACATTAGCACCCAGAGAGGGAAACTTACTCACCTCCTACCTTGGACAAAGCAGTGGCTACAGGCTCATTTCTCCTTATTTTTATTTCAAAAAAAAAAAAAAACACAAGACAACCATTATCACCACCTCTTCTCTGTTACTTCTTCCAAGATAAAATGTCACCCTCTAATTCTACTTTTCTGGCAGTTTCCCTGGCTTGTGAACTGCTCAACAGAAAGATCTGATCTCCTCTTGCCTTGGCAATTAATTCTGAAAGTGGCTGCTAATGCCATGAAAAGTTCTCCCAGGAGAAAAAGAAAATATTCAAACCCAAGAACTAGATGCTCCAGCCGTGTTCACCTTCTCAAGAAAAGGGGGCCTGGTGGAAAGTAGCAATCCTATTCCCATGACGTCACGGAATTTCCTTCTCCACCCTCAGAACTGGTCGCCGCCCTGTACGAGTGAAACCAGAGGTCCAGGGTGGGTCTCTGTTCTCCCAATAGTCACACCAACTGGGTCTTAACTGTCAATTTCCCTCCCGCTGAGCCTGAGAAGGGTGGGGCCATCAGGCACCAGGAGGGAGGAGGGCTTTAACCCCAGCAGCTCATGGACCAGGAGCTATGCTGGAAGAGCTTCTCCCTGGAAACTTCCAGGCTAAGCCCTAGACATCCAGCTTCCCATCACACTGCACTACACTGAAAGTTAATCACTTATATTTCTCCCTTGCCTCCTGGACGCCAATAGGATGGTGATTTAATTACCTGATGCCCCGGTGTCTGACAATAAATGTCTATTTGTACTAAAGAAACATTCACCTGAGACATGAAGAGAGAAGCCAGTTGGTGATGGCATTTCCAGGTGGAGGGTCAGTGCACTAACTTGGTGGTTTCGGGGAAATGAGGCATTTTGAGACTGAAACCTCCAATCCGGAACAGACACAGGGATGGGAGGGAGGTGGGGTTAGGTTTCTCCTACATCCCATGGGAATCTTTTTTCTTCAGTCTCTTTAAAGTTAAAGCAATGGCTAAAGGAGCCAGGGTGGACACAACCCCCACCAAGTTCCCATCTCTCCGGTGCCCCCACAGGAGGCCCTCAGACAAGCGGGTGGGGAGGCTGTGGCGGGAGCTTTTCCGCACAAAGCGACCTCCCTCTTGAACCCTTCTCACTTCAGGTTTCTTTGAGAGGGTGCCAAGGTTTCACTTGCTGGCACAGAGATCGGCTCCTTCCCTCAGACACGATATGTGAAAGGCAAGGCAGGAGGAGCTTTTGTCGCATGTTTGACTGGGAGGGATTGGGGGGGGGCAACGGTGAGACCCCAGTAGAGGAAGGACCTCAGACAGCTGTCTGCCAAGGCACGGAAGAATGTCTTTCTCACTTTATGAGAAAGAAAACAAACAAACAAACAAAAAGATCTAAGGAAAAGGGAAAGAAAGGTAACCATGGAGCTTTTTCCAAGGAGCCTAAGACAGCTATCTCCGCCAGCCGGAGAGTGGGAAAGTCCAGCTTTGTTCTGATGAAGGGATAGGAGGCTTATTTGGACCAGAAAAAAAATCATCCACTGAATAATCAGATGCCTCTGGACTGGCTACAGAAGGCTCTATCTGGTGGTGTCCATTCTGCCTGCTGGCTTCCTGCAGAGATGAGAGTCTCCCCCAAGGAGACTGCCATTCTCCAAAAGTCGAGTTCTTGGCATGGAGCTGGGGTCCTCGCGATAAGGGATTAGATGGTCTGGGGCCTGCTCTGGCCTTCTCTCTGCCAACTCCATGTGGAATTAAAATGCCCGGAGCTGAACTACTCACTCAGGACCTGCCCCCCGCTCCACTCCCCATAAAGCTGTGACCCCATGGGTCCCCCGAAGTTGGAAATGAGATCAAGGCCATTGGGAAATGCCTCGCTGAGCTTCCTGGGAGAAAGGAATCATTCCAACTGTAAGACAGAGAAAGAAAAACAAGCCCCAAGATGAATTTAATTTCCATTTATATCAGTCATGGCAAGTTCTAGAAAAAGAAGAACTTGTTTTGTTTTATTTCATTTTTAATGGCCCATGTGATGCTCTGAACCAGCAGAAAAGGACTTCCCCACTTGCCCGCTGCACCTCACATCCAGCTCTGAAAAGGGGCTCCGGGTTGGGAGATGCAACTCTTAGCAACTAGAACCTTGGTCTATGTAATCAGAATTTTTAAAGAGCATGATCCAACCAGAGGAGGAAATTCCTTTCCCTGTGACTCTTCTAGTTTATTCAGCTCCTGGAAAAAGGCAGTTAGCCCATGTAATTTAAAAGAGATAAACCTGGCACTTCGCTCAGCATTTCAGCTACCGTGGGGACCGTTTGCAGTGTCACTAATTTCCAGGGTCTAAGGTCGGCCATGTCAAGCCAAAAAGGGGCCTTCTGACCCTCCCTTGTCTAGAATGTCCTTCTTTTCTCATCTCTCCTTCTCTGGTCGCCTATTCTTCCTCCCCACAGACCTCCAGCTGTTCTCACTCCCACCCAGGGGTCGGCACAGAACCACAATGATGGCAACCTCCCAGCTCGCACTAAGGGAACACGCCACAAACCATAGACTCAGAAGAAATGTCCTTCCTTTCCAAGAAGCCACTACCTGGTTTACCTGTCAAATGAGCATCGGACTTAAACAAGGAGAACCAGACAAAATACCTTGTAACCAAAGGGGCCATGTGGCCCACGTGGTAGCCTCGAGCAAAATTGGCCACAGTACCATGATTCAGGAAATAACTTGGGGAACCTTTTGGAGCTGATGGTTAATGTGACTTGACCTTCAGGACAACATCTGTTTTCAGAAATAGTTTGTTTAAACAACACACAGTATTGCACGCTCACTGAAGGCTAGACCTGGGTGCAGACATTGAGGATAAAGGAGTAAAACACAAAAATAATACTGCCCTCCCAAAATCTACCCTCAAACAGGGACAGTGGGTGGTATACGTGCAAAAAAAAGTAAATAGACAAGTAAAGAGTGCTATACAACTAAGCTTCACATGGTCCTAATGCTATAAAGGAAATAAAAACATGGTAAGGAAGCAGAAAAGGGGGTGGATGAATGACCACTAATTGACATTTGGAGAGAAGACCTGGCCCAAATGATGGGAAGACCCAGGCTTGGAAAGACCTGGACGGAAGCAGTCAGGTGAGGGACCATGGGCAAGAGCAAAGGGAGGTTGGGGGAAGAAGTGAGAGAACAAAGCTGGGTAGACTAGCTGAGACAATTACTTTTACAACAGTACCAGAAAAGTCCCTTCTCTCTCCCTGATGCTTTCCCCACCCCACCCCCCAATAAAAATCCATCATAACTCTTTCTTTCCCAATTTCTTCCCCTTCAGGGGCTCTTGTCTTTTAGCAACCTGTTCCTCCACCACCGCCTGCCCTGCCCCCCACATGCACACACATATACACACAGAGACAACCCCTAGCAGTGCAGGGACCTCAGAGAGAAAATGCAGGGGCTTCTTCAAGACCTTCCGACCACCCACAAGCCGGGCACATGACCAAAAACCTGAGTAGAATGCATGAGGCAGAGACGCCATGGCTGGAGCCACATGCCAGAGCGTCCCAGGAAAGGGAGGAAGCGTTTGCAAGACAGGTCGGCCTGGTTTTATTTCTTCTTCCTTGGTTCTATACAAACAGCCCTGGTTAATAGTGCACTTTTTTTTTCTTTTCTTTTCTTTCTTTATTTCTTTCTTTTTTTTTTTTTTTTTTTAACAGATTAAGAGTGTGTCCGAGGCAAGAAAGCCATCCCAGTGGTTGGAGAACAGTGTCTTCTTTTTTTCTTTCATTGCCCTATTGAAGCAACTCTTCCCTCCTCCTCTGCTCAGGCTGGGCTCAAGTCCCCATGCTGCAGGCTCATGTAACCTTCCCATCCATACCCTGCATTTCATGGGAAGGAGCGTTCAGGAGGTGGACGGCAAGGATTTTATTCAACTTGAGCATCTTCTAAAAATAAAAAAAAAAAGAAAGAAAGAAACGAAAAAGAAAAAAGAAAGAGAAAGATGAAGAACAGAAGTTGAGAGAGGCCAGACTAAATGGATATGATCTGAATGCATATTTGTGTTACAACGAATACAACCAGCATCAGAGAGGGGCCAAGATCAAATAAATGGTAAAACCTGACAAAGAGAAGAATAGATGGTATGTGAAGCCATCTGTTTTGGAGGACACCCAAATCTGTCTGAATCTGTGAGGCCAAACTACCAGCTATTCTAAGACGCCCCATTCCAAGAGTGGCCTAATGCGCATCTACACAATCAGTTTCTCTCGCCATCACTTTGGCTGCAACTTTTTTGTGCAATTAAGTAATTTATTCCTTTCTTCAGCCTCCTGATTCTAATGAATCCGAGCCACAAACAAGCCTCAGTTGCTCCTATTCAAGGAGTCTGATTGCATCTGGCAGTGATTGCTGAAAATCCTGAAGAGGAAACAGGGAAGGGAAGCATATTGTTTGGGGGGGTAATAGGTGAAGACCTGCCTCTCTTGACCTATAATACATTAGTGTCAGTGAACATTTGGCAGCCTTCAGATGATTAGCAATGAAGATGAATCAAGCAAAAAAGAGGTAGAAATCTGCCTCATCTGAATCACCAGAACTGCATACATTTGCATGCTGATTAGCTGTTCTTTTGTCTGTGTTCCTAATTATTATGACACATTATGTCTTCATCATGCAAGATTCTGATCTGTCTTGTTCAAAATGCATGTAGAAAAAAGTGCAGTTTATTGATTCAACATGTAACTTTTATTTTTATGTTTGCTTTAATTAAATACATATTTGATTGCCTTTGACTGCTGTCCTTTTTTTTTTTCTTTTTGCTCTTATTTATTTCATCTTGTTGACAAACACACAGGTAACCTTCCTTTATCATTCTCAGATCATCTGGTGCTCACAGTCTTTCCCCTCTGCCTTCCTCTCTCTCTCTCCCTCCCTCTCTCTCCCTCTCTCTCTCTCTCTCTCTCTCTCTCTCTCAGGTGCTCACTTCCATTTTCTTGAAGAGGCAAAACAAAGGAGGGAAAGAAAACAAAACGGCATCTCTAGTAAGGCAGCCGAGGGGGAAGCTGGCGGTGACCGCGCTGGCAGTGCCCACAGCAGGGAGAGAGAGGGCTCCAACCTCAGGAAGAGCAAACAAATGTTTGTGACTCTGGAGATGGGCTTTCAAGAGGACTGTGGGCACAGAGGGGGGTTAAAAAGAACATGATCTTGCAAAAGAGAGAGATCTTGTGGCATTCCCAGTTGTCTTCACACGTTATCGGTCATGAGGACTTGTGAACAGGACATGAGAATGCCTGTCTCCCAGGTCAAACCTCCATTCTTCTCACATGGCCTGACGATTCCACTGGAATATCTGGGAAAGGCAAGGAGACTGCTTTCCCAATGGGCTCTGCTTAGACCCGGTTGCCCCCATCTTTCTCAGAAGGGGAAGTGGTGGAGGGAACTCTGCATCTGCACCAGACCCTAGAGACTCCCCCACCCCCAAAGCAGCCAGGAAGCCAACATTCCCAGGAGCAAGAGAGACAACAGAGAACTGGACAGAGAACTCTGGGATGAAGGGCCTCAAGTCTTCCCTGCAAAAGATGCAAAATGCACCAGTGTGTCCCTCAAGGCCTGCTGGGGCTGCTCCCCTCAAACAACTGGGGATTCTTTGAGGGGCAGAGGTGTGGAGGGGTGTGGGCAGAAAGAGAAAGGAAAAGATATTTATTTCCTGCTGGTTACAGCCACCCCAAGCCATGATGTACTTATCACCCTCCACCCAGGGATATGCTAAACAGCTGTAGTTAGCACCAAGCTATTTGGCGAATCCAATCAAGACACTTAGAAAGCAAAAGAGCATCACAGAGGAAGAGCCGGATGCAGGAGTAATTGAGTGCGCTGAGGGTCCATGGATGCTCAGAAAGAAAGCAGGGCCCAACCAAATGCAAATGGCTCCTCACTGAAGAGGCATAATGCCCATCGCTCTTCCCTGCTAATGGGCATGATTGGCTGGAAATGTAATCAACAGCTCTGCCCCCAACATCTATCCCTACAGTGAGGGATGATGGAAATCCATATTCATGAGAAAGCAAACCGGCAATGTTTACTGGGTGCAGAAAGGGGGCAGGGCTGGCCTGGGTCAGACAGAGTTCCTTGGGAGCCATAATGAGGCTGAGAGCAGGGACACAGTGCTGTTAGAGCCCCCGCTCCAGCCCTCCCCTCACATACCTGCCCCCCGATATGTCCATATGCCTGCTAAACCTGGGACTAAAGGGAACACCAAAATTCATCATTTATCAATGCAGGATCTGCCCAGTGATGGTGGCCTCTGGATGTCCCTCTGGGAGCTGCCATCCCACAGCATCTTGTGCAAAAGTGCTCAGTCCCTCCCCTCCCTTGCCAACCCATCCTCTAAGTAAGACATATCTATTCCATACATAGGAACAGATATGGAGGGAATGGTAACAAAAGGTGCATATGTAACACAGATATCTTGAAATCTGCTTTGGAATCCCTCCATCGTACACTGGGTTGTCTAAGCTAAAAATAAAGGAAATCGGGCATTGTACTGGGTTGCATATGTCTGTATTAGTCATCTCAGGCTGCCATAACAAAATATCATAGACTGAGTAGGCTAAGAAACAGAAATTTATTTTCTCACTGTTCTGGAGGCTGAAAGTTCAAGATCAAGGTGTTGGCAGGGTTGGTTTCTCCTGAGGCCTCTCTTCTTGGCTGGCAGATGGCTGCCTTCTCCCTGTGTGCTCTTATGGTCTTTCCTCATGTGTGAGCATCCTGGGTGTCTCTGTGTGTCCTAATCTCCTCTTCCTATAAGGACACCAGTGAGATCAGATCAGAGTCCACTCCAATGTTCCATGTTTACCTAATTCACTCTTTAAGACCCTATCTTCAAAGACAATCATATTCTGAGGTACTGAGGGTTTGGTTTTCAACATATGGATTTTGAGGGAACACAATTCAGCCCAAGACAGTATCTCCCCAAAATTCAAATTTGCCAGAACATCAGATGTGACCTCATTTGAAAAGACAGCCTTTGCAGATATAATTAGTTAAGAGGGGGTATTGCTGGATTAGAAGGGCCCTAAATTCAGTGGTATTCTTATAATAAGAGACAAACTTACATGTCGACATACAGGGAGAACACCATGGAATGACAGAGGCAGAGATTGGAATGATATAGTTGTGAGCCAAGGAACACACCAAGGATGGCTGGCCAACCACCCAAGGCTAAGAAGGGGTGAGGAAGCCTTTCTCCTTAAAGCCTTCAGAGAGAGCATTTGATTTCACCTTGATTTCAGACTTCTGGCTCCAGAACTGTGAGAGAATACTGTGACCTAGTTTGTGGTCATTTGTTGTAATAGCCAAGGAAACTAACACAATCATGATGACTAAAACCCACAGAATATCCCCAAATCTCCATGTATAATTAGACTATCATTTGGGCAAACCACTCACTCACCACAAGATGACCACAGATGCCCCAGTGCAAACTGGTCTGCATTTCTCTTCCCTTTTCTGCTTCCCAAACTTCCCACTGGTAAAGGAGCCAGGAGCAGGGACAAGGTTCAAGAATATCCACAAGCAAAACATTAGATTCTTGTCATCTGGTCACCAGCCATCTGAAATCAGAGCCCAAAGAAATACAGAGGAAAAGTCACGCCCCCAAAAGTCAGAAATCCAAACTATAAACCCAAACAGCCTTTTGTCTCTAGGCTGAGGTCTAGATACCTGTACCAATGCACAACAACTCTCAGTGAAATGAGAAAAATAAAGCACTGAGGTTTTATACAAAAGAGTTTTTAGGCAAGTAAAGCTAAATATGTTTCATACAAGAGACTCCCCCTTTATTCTGAGACCATGTCTTTTATTTTTTTAAAAAATTATTTATTTATTTATTTATTTATTTATTTATTTATTTATTTATTTATTTGAGAGGGAGTGTTTATAAGTGAGCAGGGAAGGGGCAGGGCGGGGGGAGAATCTCAAGCAGACTCCCTGCTGAGCACAGAGCCTAATGCAGGGCTTAATCTCATGACCCTGAGATCATGACTTGAGCAGAAATCAAGAGTTGGATGCTTACCCAAATGAGCCATCTAGGTGCCCTGATCATGGTCTTTTCATTTCTTGGATGCTTCAATGTTCTGCATATTATAAAATGATGGCAATAAGAGATGGTATAAATTTTTCTAGTGTTCATTCTTGACAAAATTAAAAGCTGGCAATTCTCTGGCCCTCAGTTGAAAACTAAAAATCCATTGACCTATTACTTCTTTTAAGAAGCCTCTCCACATTCTTTACTCCCCTGGTACTGATGCATAAATCTTGCATTTCATTTTTCACTCACATTTGGCTCTAAAATTATTCTCTGATTTCTTTCCAAAGAGATTGCAAATAGATCCCTATCTCCCAGGGATAAGGATCATGACTCTTACATTTTCTATTTCTACTTTTACATAGCACAGAGCAGTGCACTCAACAGATGCCCAGGAAATGCTGAATGAATGAATAAAAGAATGATCAGATATAAAGTTGGTACAAAAGCATCCAAGGAGCTTTCAATGCACCCAGGACAAAGCAGGAATTTATAAAGGCATAATTGGGAACTTGCTATAGCTTCTGAAGTCCCTTCGCGCCACAACTGTCCATGGTTCCTTAGTTAGAGGGGATGAGAAATAGGCCCCAAGTCAGTTGAAATTATTATAATGAAAATGGGGATTCCCATGCCATAGGACCAGAGAATTCTGGAACCTTCCATGCTGAAGCTGGCCCAAGATATGAGGTAGCTTGATATATAACCAGGATCCAATCGCTTCTCACCACCTTTGCCCAAACCACTTTCATTCTTCACCTACACAATTGCACAAACCTCTACAGTAGGCAGAATAATGGTCTTCCAAAGATGAACACATCTTAATCCCCTCAAATTGTGAATACCTTACATGGCGAAAGGGACTTAGCAGGTGCTATGAATTTAAGGATCTTAAAACAGGGGGATTATCCTCGATTATGCAGATGAGACCAACTTAATCACAAGGGTCCTTATATGGGAAAGAGGAAAGTCAGAGTCAAAAAAGGAAATGGGCCAGTGGAAGCAGATGTCAGAGAAAGATGAAGACAGTTTGCTGCTGGTTTCGAGACCAGAGAAGAATGAGAGTCCAGAGATGCAGGAAGTCTTTAGAAGCTGGAAAAGTCAAGGAAATGGACTCTTCTCTAGAACTTCTAGAAAGAACACAGCCCTGCTCACACCTTGATTTTTAGGACCTTGGCTTCCTGAACTGTAAAATAATAAATTTGTGCTGTTGCAAACCACTAAATGTGTGGTAATTTGTCACAGCAGCAATAAGAAACTAATACATCTCCTTAGTGGTCTCCCTGTTTCTGCTCTTGTCCTTCTACGGTCTATTTCTCAGCACAAAAGCCAGAGAAAACCTTCTAAAATCTAAGTCAGAGCCCATCTTCCTCTACTCAATATCTTCTCACCATATCCTATGTCAGAGTAAAACACAAAGTTCTTAGAACCTCCCACAAGGCCCTAATAGGCACAATCCTTGAGACTTCCTCTCCTCCATCTCCTCCCATTCACTTCACTCTGGACTTACTGGCCTCCTTTGGGCTCTTGGCATCTTCCTGTCTCCGCACCTTTACATCTGCTATACCCTCTATCTAGAAGGCTTCTTCCCCAGGCATCTAAGAGCTGATTCTGACCTCCTTCATGTCTCTCTCTACTCAAAGAACACCTTCTCAGCAAGACCTTCGTAAAGGTAAAAGCTGCAAGCCAGAACCCCCTTCCAATTCCAGTCTTCTCTTCCTACCTGGTATTCTCTCTAGCACTCAAACTGTCTGGCACACTATATATCCTGCTGATCTGTTTGTTTCTTTCTTCAATAGAACATCTCCCGTCTTCATTAGGACCAGGATTTTTGTGTTTCATCTGCAGTGCCAAAACAGTGCCAGACACATAGTAGGTGCTCAATAAAAATCTGCTAAACAGATGATCACTCCCTGTAGAAGCCTATGAGATGATGTCACCAGTATGATGTCACAACAATCATACTAATCACAGCCAAGTTACTAGGTACCAGGCACCATGCCTAGTGCTTCATACAGATGAACTCAGTTAAATCACAGTGGCTCTTCAAATAGGATCCTCAAGGAAACTCAAGGAGCAACAAAATTCAAAAAGTAGGATGAGAATTGCTACTTTTTTTTTAAAGATTTTATTTATTTATTCATGATCGACACAGAGAGAGAGAGAGAGGCAGAGACACAGGCAGAGGGAGAAGCAGGCTCCATGCAGGGAGCCTGACATGGGACTCGATCCCGGGTCTCCAGGATCATGCCCTGGGCTGCAGGCGGCACCAACCCACTGCGCCACCAGGGCTGCCCAGAATTGCTAACTTTTGATCATGGTCCCTACTGGTTCAGGGCAGAGTGCAAAGTGTTTACTTGGCCAAACTGATGTCACCACAAGAGCTGTGATAAAATGAGATTTAGGCACATAACTCTCCAGCTCCAAAAGTTCCAGACCCATAGTAAGTATGCAGTCCAAATCTTCTAACTGGTTTTTTTTTTTGCAAAAAAATCTAATGTCACCTGCCAGTATGGAGAGAGAAGATACAAGTCAGAAATGTGGAAAAGCTCACAGAAATATGGGACTTCTGCTCAATAACCCACTTTTGCTGGAAGACCACCAAATCCTACCACTTTGTTATGATAGAGTACCCAGTGTCACAGGTGAGTAAGCCCTGATATTGTGACTTAGAATAAGAAATATATGTTTGGGGGATGCCTGCGTGGCTCAGTGGTTGAGTATCTGCCTTCAGCTCAGGGTGTGATCCCAGTGTCCTGGGATCAAGTCTCACATCGGGCTCCTCACAGGGAGTCTGCTTCTCCCTCTGTGTGTCTCTGTCTCTCTCTGTGTGTCTCTCATGAATAAATAAATAAATAAAATCTTTAATTTTATATATATTTTATTATACATATACTATATATAACATATATAATATATATTTTTATATATTCATATATTTATTATATATATTATATATAGAGAGAGAGACTGGATCCATTTCTAGCACTAAACTCTTAAAATCCTGATAATTTCCTAAGTGAGGAGAAGATAAAGGTGCCTCTTGTTAGGTAAATGAGGTGATGTTTGGAAAGCTCCTAAGGATGGAGCTGGTTTCTGGGACCCCAACCATATGACTAGAGGGTTAGAAATTGCAGTCCCATTCCAACCTCCAGGGAGGAGAAGGGCCGCACCCCCCTACCCCTGGCCACAGGTTGAATCAATCACTAATGGCCAGTGATTTAATCAAACATGTCTATGTAATGAAGTTTCCATAAAAACTCAAAAGGACAGGTTTCAGAGAGCTTCCAGATTGGTCAACAGGTGATTCAGGGAGCGTGGCATGCCTGCAGAAGATCTGGAAGCTCAGCACCCTCTCCATATATGTCATCCCATGCATCTCTTCCACCTGGATACTACTCTGTGTCCTTTATCAAATCTTTCGATGATAAACTGATAAATGTAAGTGAATATTTCCCTGAATTCTGTGAGTCATTCTGGCAAATGACTGGCAATTCTGAGGGGGAGGAGGTCATGAATTTATAGCAGGTTGGTCAGAATCACAGGGAACAGGGACACCTGGGTGGCTCAGTGGCTGAGTGTCTGTCTTGGGCTCAGGGCATGATCCTGGGGTCCTGGGATCGAGTCCTACATCGGGCTTCTGCAGGGAGCCTACTTCTCCCTCTGCCTAGGTCTCTGCTTCTCTCTGTGTGTCTCTCATGAATAAATAAAATCTAAAAAAAAAAAAAAGCTCAGGGGACAAACATAATTTGTGATTAAAGTAGAAGCAGTTTTGTGGGACTGAGCCCTCAACCTGTGGAATCTGATGCTACCTCCTTACAGATTGTGCCAGAATTGAGTTGAATTGTAGAACCCCCAAGCCCGCATTCAAGCATTGCTTGGTGGTGTGGGGAAACAGCTCCTATGCTCACACTGGAATTAGTGACCAGAACCCTTTTTAGTAACTAAGAGTATAAATGAGTAGAGCAGGGAAGGGGGGCCAGGGTGAGACAGTTTGGGGGCACCAGGAAGGGGGTCTGTAAGATCTACTGCTTCTCCAAGATTTACAAGGCAAGGGACAGGGTGGTGGGGTTCCCAAGTGAGAGCATCTGCTGGGGTGGGTCAGATGTGCCAGGAGAAGTCTCTCCTCTCTGACTCTCCTAGGGGTCTTTTCTGGGAAAATGCTTTCTGAAGCAACACAACCTGGCCTGTGACTAACTCCACACATAGGCCTGACGGTCCCTGAGGGGGAAGAGACGGGAATTCCCCCTTTGAGGCCACATGACGGGTGGGGATCTTCTTTTGTTTGCAATTGTAATCTCAGGAGTCACTCAAGTCAATAAACAAACAAGTGAAAAGATTCAGCGAGGTGTAAAAATAGATTTGCACAGGGCAGACAACTGCGCATTCCATTTATTTACCTCTTCTAACAAACCGATACCTGGGGTGACATTTATTAATAAACGGCATTACCAGGTGCCTGATATGTGGCTCACGGAAATTAATTACCCAGCCCATGGTAAAACCATAACAAGCCTGCAGTGCTGTAACATTTGTGCTAATTGAAAATGAGATAAGTGCTGTGGGTGCAATTTGCATTCAATGCAGTGTATTAATTATCTTCAGTTCTCTTCATGATAAATATACCTGACTGAATCACTCTCCTAATTTACCGGGTAATAGAGTTGTAAGTGGGTTCCCTTAGGTAACCAAGGGAAGGCACTGAGTTGTGGGCAAGATGGAAAGCCTCGGCTTTTCTTGTACTTCAGCAAGGTGAGCTCCTGCCCTGGGATCGGCCTCACATCCTTCTTAGGAACACAGCGACGTCAACCTGTTAGACTCACCCAAACTCCCCACCTCAGGCCCTAATCATTCCACAGGAGAGGCTGACTGGCTCCAGAAGCTCAGAGCGTGCTCAAAAACATGATGTTAGAAGGGATACATTTTAACCCATCCAACAACTCTCCTGTACACTGAATATTACTATCTCTGCAAAGAAGGGCCTTTTCCTACTCATTGCTTCCATGTTAATTCAAAATTTTTTTGCATCTGGTTCTGAGTAGACATGAACTGAAAATACAGTCAGGAAAATACAGATTTAAAGATGTGGGGCACCTGGGTGGCTCAGTGCCCAAGCATCTGCCTTTGGCTCAGGTTATGATCCCTGGGTCCTGGGATCGAGTCTCACATTGGGCTCCCAGCAGGGACCCTGCTTCTCCCTCTGCCTATGTCTCTGCCTCTCTCTGTGTGTCTCACATGAATAAATAAATAAACTATTTTTTAAAAAGTAAAAAATAAAGATGTGGGGCTGTTGCAGCAGATTAGTACTTGGGGATGACTATTTGGAATAAGGGCTCAAATCACAAACCTGAACAGAGCTGTGCAACCATGTCCTTCAGTACCATCCAACAAGGAAGGCCTACCTTTCAAGAGGGAAGGAGGGGAAAGACACATCTGGTTGTCATGAACTGGAGTTCCCCAACCATCCATCCATCGCCTTCTCCATCTTTTTTTTTTTTAACATTTTATTTATTTATTCATGAGAGACACACAGAGAGAGAGGCAGAGACACAGGCAGAGGGAGAAGCAGGCCCCATGCAGGGAGCCTGATGTGGGACTCAATCCCGGGACTCCAAGATCACGCCCTGGGCCAAAGGCAGGCGCTAAACCGCTGAGCCACCCAGGGATCCCCTCCTTCTCCATCTTTTTGAACTTGGCAATGTGTTCCTCTGGCCTTCGGGTGTTGAGCAGCATGTAATGAGGGAGCAGTGACAGTGGACGGTAACAATAACACTTTTCGAGAATTGAGAGCTTACCATGTGTCAGGCACAAAGCTAAGAACTGAACTTACATCATCTAAATTAATGCTCTTTAGAAGCTCCCCTTACTCTGTCTGAAGGACCCATCCCCTTCTACCTCCCCCTTCCCCCACCTCATCCACAGTAACTCTCCAGGCCAGCACCTCCCTGCTTCCCGTGAGACACTGCCCCAAACTATAGTCACCTTGCTCGCTTGTTTACCTGTCTCTTCCCTGATTAGCATACCAGCTCCTGAGGGTAGAGCCCCCATTTTGTGACCAGCACAGAGTGGGATATTTAGTAAATACCTATGGAATGAATGCAAACTTATTATAATAATCCCCTAACATAAAGCAGACCAAAACTCAATTATGAACCATAATACATATTCTCAAATTAAGAAATTCATAAGCATGTCCCGGCCTCACCCATAGCACCTGAAGAGGCCAGGAATCCTATCAGAAAGGCTCTGAGCACACAGAATGCCTACCATGAAATCCTGCCTACTTCCAGCAGGAAGGTGCCAACCAGGTTCTGAGCGTCCTCCCAGTCCACGGGAGGAGGAAACACAGCTGTAAATACCCATAACATAAAACAAAATAACGGTAGCCCAAGGAAGCACAACTACTTCCCATACTCCCATTGGAAAGAAAGTCCTTCTAAGGACAAAGAAGATGCTGTTCAACATCCCATCACACTCTTGCAGTCAGGAAACCGCTGCTGGCCCATCATTATTTCCATGTGGGTTAGAAAATGGTGCCCGTTGGGCCCTCGTGGCCCCAAGGGCTCAGGTTTGGCAAGAGGAGCTCGGCTGGATGTCAGCCGTCACCCATCCCCTCTCAGGCAGGAGCCCCTGTACAGAGCACAGCCCGCACAAAGCCTGTGGCAACCCTGCTGAGGGGATGCTGGTGACTGTCTCCTCCTAAAGCTTCTCATGTAACAGTCCAATCTGCTATGTTCATGACACTTGAAATAAACAAACAAACAAACAAATAAAAGGGGATACAATGCAATCTGGTAAAAGCACTCCCATGGAGGCCTTCAGGATACGGTCCTGATTTTCCCGGCTCTCAATCCCCTGGTATCATATGTTATCATGCCTAGGGCAACTGTGCTAGGTTACACCTCAGGATGACAAGTGACCATGACTTCTAGGTTCCTCTGAAGAGAGAGGTGGCAGGTTTTTATATTAGCGAAATGAGCATTCTGGTAAAAACAACCAAACTCTTAATATGCTACTAATGTGCTCTAATATGCCACTCTCCATTCTGGTAAAAACAACCAAACTCTTAATATGCCACTTCCTTCCTGTATGGACTGAATGCTTATGTTGCCCCAAACTTCATACCTTGAAGCCCCAGCCCCCGATGACCATATGTTAGAGGAAGGGTCATCTTGGAGGCACTTTAGGTTGAATGAGGCCTGAAGGGTGGAGTCATGATAGGATAGGATTGGCGGTGTCCTTGGAAGAAGACACAGAACCTCTCTCTGCCATTTGAGCACACAATGAAGACAGAGGTCAGGCTACAAACCAGAAGAAGAGGCTGCAGAATAAAACCTTACCTCGCCAGCACCTTGACTGCCAGTCTCTAGAAAGAGACAAATTTCTGTTATTTAAGCCACTCAGTCTATGGTATTTTGTGATGGTGGCCTGAGCTAAGACACTATCCCTGGCATCAGTGATATTCAGCTGCCCTGGGAAATGGGCAACTACAAAAGGAGAGCGCACCGCAGGGCACAGGGACTAAGGCTAGAGACAGAAAACAAGTAATGAGTCAAAGAACGCTTTCTTCAGAGACCTATGCCCATTATATAGTTGATATAAAGTGTGAGTTACACTCCTGTTGCAGTATGGTATATTCTCAACACCATAGCCAGACTGGTCCTCTTGAAACAACCAGATCTTATTCCTCCTCTGCTCAAAACTTGCCAATGGTTCCATCTCCCACAAGGTAAAATCCGAAGTGTGCACCAGGTCCTACAAGACCACCTGATCTGTCTAGGGGTCCTTTCTGACCTAACCTCCCAACTATCATCCCCTTGGTTCATCCTGCCCCAGCCATGCTAACTTCCTGTAGCTTCTCAGACACTGCCATGCACAAATATACCTCAGGGCCTTTGCATTTGCTGCTTCTTATTCCTGAAGGCTCTTTCCTCACTTTCTGTCTACTCAAATGGCACATGATTGGTGATGAGGGCTTCCCTAACCATTCTATATAAAATAACAACCCACAACCCCACCCCCATGCCATAACACACACACACACACACACGCATGCTCTCTCTCTCACACACACACACACATACACACACTGCATGCCTTCCCTACCTTATCTTGCTTAATTTTTTTCACAGTGACTCTCAGAATCTGACATACTGTCTGCTTATTAATTTTTTCATTGCCACCCTCTCCCTAAAACAAAAGCTTCACACAGAAAGGAAATTGTTTGTCCTCTCTTATATCCTGAGCAGTTTCAAGAGTGCCTGGCACTCAATAGACATTCAATAAGTACTTGTGAAGTGAATGAAAGAGGTAAACTATTATAAGGTAGTAGATAATAGCAACTACATTTATTGAGTAATTAGCTAAGCTTTTGATACACATTATATGTATATATATGCTGGGAAGGAAGCTAAATGCTTCATATACCAGGAACAGAGGTTTAAATACATCTTTTCATTTCGTCCTTACAATAACCATTTGAGGTCAGTGTGATTATTCCCATCTCACAGATAAGAAAACTGAAATTCCCTGAGTAAGTCATCTGCATAATTTACAGGAATTGCAAGGAGTGAAGTTGGTCAGGATTTGAACACCTACACATCTACGGATTTGATCAGAAAAGCATACATGTAAATTAAGTCTCAACTGAAATACACCCGGAGTATTTACAATTTAAAGGGAACTTGAGGTGAACTCCAAATTGTGTATTTTTAAAAAACAAATAATCCGTTTTTATGAAATAGTTGTGTAATGTATCTATTTTTAATAATGTGCCAGCTTTATCTTAAACCAGGACAAACCCCTGATTAAAAGAAAAAAAAAACATTTTTATTCGGCTTTATAATGTAACATGTGGCATTTCTGCCAAGAGACTGACCTTCCCACTCAGGCGTTGCCTACGCTCATACTGAAACGGATTTGCAACCCCTCAGATTGCACCAACGGACAGGGAGGGGAAAGAGGCAACCATCACAAGTTTGCCAAAAAGCTCACCTGGGATTAAACTTTTTGTAAAAAGATGCAAGAACTCACGTGTTGAAAGGATCAAAAAGAGGATTTTTTGTTACTGTTGTCAGAAAATTATCATCATTATGTTTCTTTAAATATAAGCAGAAAATCAAGTTTCCTCCAGGCAGCTCAGCATTCTATCACTTCATTTAAAATCATTGTGGTTGGGGAATCCCTGGGTGGCTCAGCAGTTTAGTGTCTGCCTTTGGCCCAGGGTGTGATCCTGGAGACCTGGGATCAAGTCCCACATCAGGCTCCCTGCATGGGGCCTGCTTCTCGCTCTGCCTCTCTCTCTCTCTCTCTTTTATGAATAAAGTTTTTAAAAAATAAAAATAAAATAAAATCATTGTGATTGAAACCACAGAATATAGCACACGGATACACTGACTTCATTGATTTTTCCTGGCTGAATTACTAGGCTCAAATAGTAATTATGTGTAGTACATTTTTAAGATATGTGCTTGTCCCTATTTTCAAATGAGGAAACACACCATCCAGGGGTCAGGTGAGTAGACTGAGCAAGGGGCAGGTGGTGGGTGGAGGGTTTGTCAAGCCATTCTGTCCAACTCTAGGCTGAATTCAGGTAGCACTCAGAACTTTTAAAGTCTTTTAAAAACCGCTCCTATTTTACAGGGCACATTTCATGCTATCCAAAAATATATACATTGATCAACTAAATGCCATATTATTCTGCTTACCTCATTGGGACATCTATATAGCACAAACTTCATTCAATGGGCCTATATTCCCCCAAAGTATATTCCATTGCTGTTAATGGAGGAAACCTGGAGCAAAAAAAAAGTCCCTGGGGTCAAAAAACCTAGTGGGAAAAGTATGGCTTTGCAAGGCTTTACAGCAAGCTTTGTGTCTTTACAGCAAGGCTTCTCAGAGCCTTTAATATGCTAATCAGCATCTTCAGTCAGGGATGTAGATACAGAGTTTCTCTAATATGTTTGGCAAGAAGACCCTAGACTAGAACCTAGTCAAGGTTTTAGAAAACACTGCTGAAAGGGGTACATCAAATACTCTAGGCTTCAAGGCTACAAATTTTCTTGCAGGGCATTATGAGTTAAACTGTGTCCCTTAGAAAGATAGAGGGAAGTCCTAATCCCTGTTAACTGTGGATGTGACCCTATTTGGAGAAAGGGCCTTTACAGATGAAATGAAGCTCAAATGCTGTCATTAGGGTGGGCCCTCACCCAACAAAGACTAGTTTCTTTGTAAAAAGAATGCAACGTGGGCACCTGGGTGGCTCAGTGGTTGAGCGTCTGCCTTTGGTCCAGGTCATGATCCCAGGGTCCTGGGATCGAGTCCTGCATCAGGTTCCCTACCAGGAGCCTACTTCTCCTTTTGCCTATATCTGTCTCTCTCTGTGTGTTTCTCATGAATAAATAAATAAAATCTTTTTTTTTTTAATGCAACATGAAGGGACTTAGACGCATGAGGAGACAGAGGTGGAGGTGGGAGTTAGGTTGCCATAAATCAAGGAAGCCAGGACCCATCAGAAGCTGGAAGAAGCAAGGAAGGATTTTCTAGAAGGGAGGACTGCCCTGCCAGCTCCTTATTTGCAAACTGTCAGCCTCCAGAATCAATGTCCATTGTTGGAGGCCACCCAGTTGGTTAAGGCAGCCCTAGAAAACTAACACAGGAAGGTGAGGCACTGAATAACTGCCTTCAATCTGGAGATGAAGTAACAATATGAAGTAACAGGAGCAAGGAGGAAGGAAGAGGTCAGGAGTGTCCAATAGGACACATAATTATCCCTTCTCCTGAGCTGGGGCAGGTGGGGTAGAATAAACACTCAGATCTTCTGGATTATTGAGGGGAAGTTCACACACACACACACACACACACACACACACACGCACACTGCCTTAAAGACTTCATGTAAAGCCCGATAACCTCTCGTAAACATCCCAACGAGTTTTTAGAAAATATGTACATTTTTCCATTTTTTGCGAGCTTTGGATTTCTAGGTCAGGTTGCAAGTCACAAAAAGAACAGCTAAATAAAAACATATAAAGAATTAATAATTCTAGGTCAAACCAGTCATACAACCATCTCGGTTCAATAGGAAGACCCAGAAGAGGGGGTAGGGGGGAAGCAGCTCTGAAACTTTAAAGTAAAAATCTCCATTGAATAAAACAGCGGCAAAAGTTTGCATGGGGGAAGGGACAGGAATCATAAGAACCTTAACTTTTAGCATGAAATGCATCTGTTAAATAGACCTACTAATGGTGTTATTGTAGCTAAAAACAGCGACTTGAAAATGTTGTGCACATTATTACTGTCATTATCCACCAACTGTAAGAATGCTATGTTAAAACTAACTCAAAACACCTCGAGAAAGGTAATTGCTACTAATGGATCTGAAGTGTGCAAAATTGGACATCATTACCCTGTCCTCACATTGTGGGGCTGGGGAAGCTGCAGACAGCAGTTAGTAGGCTCACTCATCTTTCAATCAGGACCGGGGTTTATGGAAAGGGCCAGGCTCGCTCTGGCTGTGCAGCATGAGGGAAATTGCACGCTGCAGAAACAGTGCAGGCAAGTGTTCACAGGGCAGAGCCAAGGGCAGGAGACCCTCCAAACTTCCCCCAGTCCATGCTGTCGTGGGGGAGGCACCGCAGATACAATAGACCCTGGCTGCCCTGAAACGCTCCCTGGTGCCAAGTTGTCAGATCAGTTGCCACCAAAATGAGTTAAGTATTGCCAACCCTGAAACATAGGGGAATAACCCAGGATCGAGGGTGGTAAGAGCCAAGTGGGTCACCTTGAGTCATCTTCAGCTCCCAGACACCGACACCCCCCTGAGAAGAGAGTCACCCAGCTGCCCCATGTGACGGAGCTGCTGCTCATCTGCCCTGGGTGACACCTCTCTCCAGGTGTGTAGACTCACACTCGTCTTCCT
This sequence comes from Canis lupus baileyi, assembly GCF_048164855.1. Classification (NCBI taxonomy): domain Eukaryota; kingdom Metazoa; phylum Chordata; class Mammalia; order Carnivora; family Canidae; genus Canis; species Canis lupus. Next base: position 70,099,133 of record NC_132843.1, read on the forward strand.
GAGCTTGGCCACCTTCCCTCAACTGGAGTGATGACTTTTACTCTACGCTGAGTTCCCCACGTCCTCACCTCACCTCACATGTCCCCCAAAGGTCCCTTCTCCAGGGATCCCTGGGTGGCGCAGCGGTTTGGCGCCTGCCTTTGGCCCAGGGCACAATCCTGGAGACCCGGGATCGAATCCCACGTCAGGCTCCCAGTGCACGGAGCCTGCTTCTCTCTCTGCCTATGTCTCTGCCTCTCTCTCTCTTCTCTCTCTCTCTGTGTGTGACTATCATAAATAAAAATTAAAAAATTAAAAAAAGGTCCCTTCTCCAGCATTAACTGATAGTAATAATTAAAATTAAAAACATGTCCTTAAATGGTTCCCAAACTTGCAAAAACTAATGTTCCTAAACAGCACATGCTTCCCTTTTTTGCCCAACTCTCCAGCATCCCTCCAACCCCATGCCCATCAAGGGGGAAAAAAATCCAAGAAGTGGAGTTTCAAGCTCTTTTCTCACTACTGGCAGCTGAAGGGAGAATTTCCCTCCTTCTGGCCAAAACACAGGAGTACAGATGAAGGCCCAAATGCCCAGAAACTACATAAGTAATCTCTGATCAAGAGAGAACTGCCTGGATTCTAAATTTAGGGAAAAAAAGTAAAAAGTCACTCATCCCTGTAAGAAATTTCTTCTACCCCCAATGGCTCTAGGTGAGCAAGACTCCCGACGCCCTTGCACGCCTGTGATCTTGAAGCTCTGAATGAGTGTTCTTGCCCCCAGTCGAATCACCAAGAGGGAGTGAGAAGCAGGGGTCTGAACAGGCTTGGGGTCCCCGGGTGAGCCTCCAAAAAGAAAACAGGGGTGCTGCACGGGACAGATAGATCACGGTGGGATGAAATGCTGCTGGGGAAAGCAACTTGGCAAAATATTCTGACTTCTAAAACAATTTTCTTACATGATGCCCCAATATAGATCATTTAAATTATTCATTTTATCATTCATGCTTATGTATTTCCTTGTTTATTCAAGAATTACTTAGTTAGCATTTATTAACAGCATTAGCGTTTTAATAGGACTTGCCAACAAAAGTAATACAGATGCCTGACAAATACACCGAAAACATGCAATGACTATAGAACTTACATTCTGACGTGGGAAGGTAGATAATAAACATAAAAATATATAGGCCAGGCCTCAATCATTTTTCTTATGAAGAAAAAATCCATAGGAAGGGATAACAAGGTGAAGTGCTCTTTAAAAAAAAAAAGATTTTACTTATTTATTTGACAGAGAGAGAGAGAGAGCATGAGCAGGGTTGTTGCAGGCAGAGGCAGAGGGAGAAGCAGACCCCTGGCTGAGCAGGGAACCTGATGTGGGGCTCCATCCCAGGACCCCAGGATCATGACCTGAGCCAAAGGCAGAGGCTTAACTGACTAAGCTACCCAGGTGCCCCATTGAGGTGCTCTTTTAAGTAGGGGCTCAGGACATGTGCAAAGAATGAAAAGGAAGTGAGATATCTCAAGGACAGCCTTCTAGGCAGCAGGAGAAGCGTGAAGACCCTGGACGGAGAGTTTTCAGAGGGAGTTGGAAGAGCAAAGAAGCCAGGTGACCAGAGCACAGAGGGAGAGGAGAGGTAAACAGGAGCAAGACTTGGCTAGGCCTGATCATCTCAGGGAGGCTTTGGGATTTCATCTGGAAGGAGAGGAGAAGCCGCTGGAATGTTTGAGAGAGGAGGGGTAAGATCTGCTTTAAAGGGATCACAGCAACTGCTACTTGGAACCCAGGGACAAGTGGGGGGAGGGCAGCCTAGCTAGGAGCTATTGCAGCAATCCAGGAAAGGGACGTGGGAGATGGGGAGTGGGGGGGTGAAAAGAAGCAGTCAGATTATTCTGGGAGTGTTTTGGGAGAGAGGCCAGGAGGATTTGCTCATGGGTGGGATGTAGGGAGTCAAACTCCAGCTGGAGTGCCCAGAAGAATTGGCAAGGTGGGCGATTCTAAGGTTGGCCCCTGTCCATTACCAGCAGTGGGACTCTGTGCATCTTCACCTCTCTGGGTCTTCATCTCTAAGGTGACAGACTAAAGAATTCTAAAGTTCCCATGGACATGACGTTTTTCACTTCATTTTTGGCAAGACATAAGAGAATAAAGAGGATCATTTTCTAAATACTCAGGTGTTACATCAGTGTTCTTAGTGTTCAAATAATCCTCTTTTCAAACACCTATATTGTCGTCACCCATTTCCATTGTTTCTTCTTCAATTTTCAATTAATCAAACCCCAATCTCCTTTGCCAAAGGCTTTGCCTATGCTAGAGTAGTCTCCACACCGTTACCAACAACTTCAGGAAAACCTGGATCTTCTGCAAGATTTTCAATTTCATTCTGCAATTTTGTATTTATATTTATATTTATGTATAATTTAATTTATATTTATATATAAATATAAAATATAAATATATAATAGATTTATATATAAAAATATAAAAATATTTATATTTTATTTGCATTAGTGTTGTCAAATGTTTCCCATACCCTAAAATTAGAGATGGACTGAAAACCAAAAATGTTAAAGATACTGACCCAATGGGCAGGGTTACAACTCCAGCATTAAACGGGGAGGAATGGTTGAGTGGAGACTGACTTTTATAAGTGGTCTCATTATTACCAAGAATTTTCTTGTTAGAATGATTTTTCCTTCCATATGCAACTGGACTCCGATAATGAATACTCAGAGGACAAAAGGATCCCCACACCAATGAAACAGCTTCGAAGAGTTTCTCATAATGGGTCTGAAATGTCTGCTGGCTGATAGGCATCTAGTTCCAAGCCTGTTTTATATATTATGATAATTATGAGTACCAAATATTCAGTGGGTCCAAATAGAGAAAATATGTTGAAAAACCTGTTTCCAGATTATCATATTTATTATATAGACAAAGAGAAAGTGAAGAAGAAAAAAAATGTGTAACAATTATTTCCTATTTTTTTTAGAAATAAATTCATTTTTCTCCTTTTTTTTTAATTTTGGCAATAGCCCAATATCATTACACAGCCCTCTACTACTCCAGGCTGGCATGGGGCCTGACTTGCTGCCCACAGCAAGCCGTGAGGAGGTCCCCAGCCAGTGCGGCGCTCTCTGGAATGAGAGAGGTTGGAGGAGCCAAGAGAAGCATGCTGATGAGAACAAAGGGTGACAAGAGACCAATGAAGTGACTGCAGTGGTCCTGCTGAGGCTCTCTTTGTATCTTTTACCATTTCACTTGAGTTTCATGGTACAGATTCTATGGAGGAGCTATCCCAGGGCCCTGGCCAAGAATGAGTCCCTTTAGGGGTCCTGCTGGTCTTTATATCACTTTTGCTGAAGCAATTGAAGAGGAAAGGTGGCATTCCTCCTCCTTTGTCCTGGGCAGATTAAAACAAAACAGAACAGAACAAAACAAACAAACAAAAAACTTAGAGGAACAGAAGAAGGGAATTGGTATCATTCCCATTTGCTAATTCAAGTTTTTTTTTTTTAAGAACATAGAGAATTTGGTGTATAGGGGGAAAAAAATCTGTGACCTATAAGAATAAGTAAAGTTTTAAAGCAGCCAGTGGGATGAGCTAGGGAAAGAGAAACAAAGGAGGAGGTGGTACCCCATTAACACCTTTGGTTACTTTGAAAGCACATGTCATAGGGATGAGGCATATGCTAAATACTACAGGACTTAGCAAGACAAGGGGAAAACACTTCAAAAACCTACATCCTGGAGCACCTGGGTGGCTCAGTCGGTTGGGCAACAACCTCTGGCTCAGGTCATTATCCCAGGGTCCTGGGGTCGAGCCCTCCATCGAGGTCTGTGCTCAAAGGGGAGCCTGCTACACCCTCAGCCCCTGCCTGCTGCTCCACCCCCCGCTGTGTGCACTATCAAATAAGTAAATAAAATCTTAAAAAAAAAAACCTACATACATTTTATGGGAATACATGTGAGAGATAGCCAGTCAGCAATTATTTCTATTGCATGAATTAATCTGGCACTAACTAAACAATCACATTAGCTCAGAGTTGAAAATATGAAGACAATCATGTGCCCCCACTTCCCTTGCCCACCACACATATGACACTTAGGCACAAATGCATGAAGGCAAGCAGCCTATGATAGACATCACTAAACGCTATTGATAATGTAAGTTCCATGTGAGCTGGGACAACCAGCACTTGGTACAGTGCCTGCTACATAGTAAGTGCTTTGTAAATACTTGTTGCATGAATGAATCACTGTACTCTTCCCCACTGAGCCTAGATACTTCCTTAGAGTCTTGCTCCACACAGCATTGAGTTCCAATCACTTGGCTGTGACACACAAATGGAAACCTCTTTGCCATCCCTTTGTGATTAGCTATATCGTAACACTCTCCCTTCAAACAGTGGGAAATATAAGTAGGTTCCTGGGTTACCTTGAGCTCCATCATGATGTCCAGGTTACTTTGATGGAGCTGTTTTCCCATGAGGCATACAGCTTCACATGTTTGTAAAACAACAAATTCTGTTTGAAACATAAAGCCTATAATGGATGCTCTCATAAGTCACTATTTATTGGTGCTGCTTGCACATATTTAATAACGATGTTTTTCTCTGATTACTGTGCTTGGAGTATTTTTGAGATTTCTTTTTTATATTTTAAGATTTCTTTCCCAGGCAATTAGGTGAGGTCATGTGTTTAGTTTTGACCCAAAGGCCATAACTGTATCTTACTTCCAGGTTGAAGCACTTAAAAGACAATGCTCAGTTTTCTGTATAGTCATCACCTACCATGACTATCCCAAAATCATGTCTCAGGATCAGGGTGCTACAAAATTCAAGCACACTGGATCATTGAGTCTCACTCCCCTGGATGAGTGAGCAGTAAGCTTAATTAGGTAAAGGCAGTAAGATTTTTCTCGTATCTGTTACTACAGCATCTCCTAGCTTGTCCTGATACAGTAATTGAATGAGGACTGCCAGCTGTGATGGAAGACTTGATCCCCTACCTCAGCCCCGTGCACTTTAGGAATGGCAACCAGATTCTCAGAAGTTACAGGAGCCAAACAGTTGATGGAAGAGCAAAGCCGCTGGTAGAGAAAAGAGTTGGGGATGGAGAGGATAGGGAACTCAGGAGAGAGGGGCTGGTAGGTGATGTGGGAAACAAAAGCAGAAGAGAGATTATTAAATTTCCTTACTACCTACAGCCTATTGACAAGTCCTTGTAACAGACAGAGTGACCCTCCTCTAGGGACTCAGCTGCCTGGATATGAACACTTTGCTAAGGGCAAAAGGCAATCTTAGCTTGATCCCCAGGATCCTGTAAGTCTACTTTAACATACAAAAATTCCTTTAGAAATTTTCTTTATCTCTATCCCCACCCCAAGATAATATGTTAGCAAATGTCCCCCAAGCATATGACCCACCAATACACATCTGAAGGGTCTCATTGACTAAGGTTTTATTAGACAGTAATAAATGACCTTTTCCCAACAATAGCTAGTCCCCTCAAGATCCTGGAAACTTGAGTAAAAAATGTCTTAGAGACTTACACTAATCCCCTCCAACTTGAAAGTATATTATGGGCCACTCCTCACGACCCTGGTGTAGCTCTTTTTGCCCATGTCCTGTCCTTTAATACGTCTTTTGCATCAAAAGATGCACGTCTTTTGCATCAAAGACGTCTCAAGAATTCTTGGCCATCGGCTTCAAACCCTGACGTCTTTCCTATATCAGTAGGGATAAAGAAGATGGACAGAAGAATCCATTACCAGGAAATGTGCAGTCATACACCTGTCCTTACCTCAGACATCAAACACACACCAGATACCATCTAAGTGAATCCCCAACCCTCACTTCTAACTCTTCTTGATTCCCCTCCTCTGTTCTGAAACCTCCCTTACACTCAGCCATGTGTGTCGTCTCCCTTCCACTAAGTGAAGCTGAATAGAACACTCAATTGATTGGAGCTGGGGTTTCTAACACTATGTTTTTCAAAAACCTAGTTGCATAAAGCCAGAGCGAAGTGGAACCTGACTCCAGAGCCTCCCTTGGCAAGGATATATAACAAGAGTCTTAAGCTTACTGACTTGATCCAGTAATAAAGAGTTTGCATGAATTTTTGACTGTTTCCCAAGACAGGTTCCAGGAAAGGTAGCATTACCGGTAACAACAACAACAACAACAAAAAACTAAAAATAGTCTACATGATCAGCAAAAGAGGAATAGCTAAAAACAAACAAAAAAGCGTACAACTATGTAATACAATATTATGGGTAAGGCAAAATGGTGCTTTCAAAGAATGTTTAGTGGGATGTGGAAATACAATATAATGTTAGGTGAGCAAAAAAAATACAAAGTTTTCTACACAGAATAATCTCAATTTTACATAACAATATATAATGCATGAAGACTCCAAGGAAATAATTTTTAAATGTTACCAGTGATTATCTCTGAGTGATGGGTTATAGTGATCTTTATTTCTTTTTTGAAAGTGTCTACATTTATCAAGTTCTGTTTAATGAATATATATTATTTTCAATTAGAAGACAGTTTTTATTTTCCACAAAATAAATCTGTATCAGGGTTCCAGTGATCTTAATTATTTCAGGGTATGTTCTAGGGTGAGGAAAACTTTAGCCCAACCATTTATACCTTCAAAATGCAATCCTAAACAATAGTCACTAATGCTCAATATGATGGCTCTGTTGAAGAGATATTTTATTTTTATTTTTTGAGTTGATATATTACTAATTAAATTAAATACTATTATAACACTATTCAGAGCCTTCTTGTTAAGTTATTTATAAAATTTTGGTAAAATAAGGCTACCCCCAAGTTAGCTAATCTGAAATCCAGGGATTCTTAAAATAATTCAGCATGGCTGGCAGGAGGGTGCTGGGTATGCTTTTGGCATACCCTACACTCTCTTTTGTCAGGTGAAACACAGCCACAGTGTGGGTCATGTGTGGAGAAGAGTCATGCCCCACATTCCTGTCCTAGAGCCACCTCTTGAACCACAGGCTTCAGGGTCCAGGCATCCAAGCAAGCATGAAATCTGCTCTAATTTCCAAGTAACCTCAAAACTGGAAGGCGTCTAGTATGGTGTCAAGTTTCCAGGATTGCTTTAGGAATGGGGGGATCTCAAAGGTCAGTTTCAGTCTGGAAAATCCTAAGATGAATCTTAAAGAGAACACACTAGATATGGCTACTGGGGCTTCCAAATAGATTAAAGCTCCCAGGCACAAAGTAAGGACTACTTGGTCTTCTCTACCTCCCATCCCGGAATTGATTTGGAGCTCATTACATGGAGGCCCTTTATTCACACTGCAGGCTGGCTTGCTGAAGATCAACCAGTCAACTAGTACTTACTGAACAGTGGCAAGGGCTGAGCACTGGCATGGCACTGCCAAAGTTTTAAGGAATATGATATAGTACTTCCCAAACTTAAGTGTGCATGCACATCACCTGGGGATCTTGCTAAAAGTACGAATTCTGTTCCAGTAGATCTGGGCTAGGTCTGAGATTCTAACAGGCTTCCAGGAAATGTTGATGCTTCCAGTACTTGGATAATGGATTAAGTATCAAAGATCCAGTGGGCAAACTACATGCAAAAGCATAAGCTACTATTATTGGATACTTACAAAGTGCCAAGTACCATGAAAAGCATATTACATGAGTTCTGTCTCTGGCTTTCTCCCAGCCTTGATCATAGTAACAGGTGTTTGGAGGGACACTGAAGCTATTGAGACAGATAGGTGGTACCTATGGTCAATGCTCTGCCCACATGTGGATAGGCCATAGTTAGTTGGCAGGTCAATCTCCCACCAACCCTCAACCCTGCCTTTGGGTGCTCGATATGAAGATATGATCCAGTAAGCTCAGAACCTGATGCTTCATCCACAGGATGCCATAATAGGAATATAAGTGTTACAAATGGAACGTTAGACTACATTACAACTTAGGTCCTTTCTAACCCTGAGATTCTAGGAAACCTATGAACACAACAGATGTAGAAACCTATAAATGGCCATCAGCCAACTTCTGGCCAAGCAAAAACACCATAAGAGCATATAGAGACCGAGTATATTATTCCTAATCAAGGTTTATAGTGAAATTAAACATCTTTTACAGTAGAGACTTTCTTCTACTGTCTGTTCACATAAAAAGTGAAGTACCCAGAAGTTGATTAGAAGCTCTATATGTGGGGATGAGGCTTATCTATTGGTAAAATCTCAGGCCCTCCCCAGATCGATTGAAACAGGATTTGCATTTTTAACAAACTCCCCAGTGATGTGCATACACAAAAGCTTGAGAAGCACGGGACCACATACTTTTTTTGCCCTGTTTACCACTGCATCCTCATGACAATGTGAGGCATCTACTAGCTGCTCAGTAAATATTTATTGACTGGTCATTATTTTGACTGTAATTCATAATGAAATTACATGATACATTTTAATTTTCAAACAGCACAATTGTTGAGCCCAACAGCTCATAGTTCTAAGGCACCAAACAGCCCTGACATTAATTCTGGGGGCTTTGTCATATTAGTAGGACATGGGGGCTTTCCTTCCTTAAAGAAATATTTGCTTCCTGCTTAAACTCTGCTAAAATTATATGCCAAGGCATATACAAAAGACAAAGAAAACAGGAGAGGAGAAGACAGCACTCAGTGGATGTCTCCAAATATTGTGGGGCTGGAAAGTGAATGCATGAGTGAAAACTGGCTTAGCAGAGTGGAAAAATATGAAACCTAACAGCCTGTAGAGACAATGCCCCTGACATGGGATTCTTCACAGTAGGGGACCCAGAGAGGCTCAGGAACCTTCCTCAGGAGGCAGGAGGGAGGGTAGGGCTGGAAGACAGGAATTAGCTGCTCCTTGCCCTCCCTGTGGCAGCCAGACACTACTCCTTCCTAACCCAGCAAGCCCTGGGAAGTTTATTCTTTGTATAATTAGATCAGAGTAGCCCTGTAGAGAAAGCAGGAAAAAACAGAGTCAAGGTGAGATGCTTTACTAAAATGAAGTATTAGGTGAACATTAATTTAACCCTACCCCCTGCCTCCTTTGCTACCTCCAGAGCACTGACAGCCAGGTTTATATACCCTAAGGAGATTGATTCTTCTTTGAAGAATCTAAACTAAGAGAGACAACCAATAGGTGTTGACTTGTGATGCCCCCCCCCCCCATAAGATGACCTGGCCCCATTGATCACCCTTCAGTGAAGTCTACCAATAGATAAGCCTTGCCCCATACACAGAGCTTACAATCTACCTCTGAGAGCTTCAATTTTAGTGAGCCAAAGTTACAGGAAAGTCTTCACCATGAAATACAGACACCAAAGCAACTAAACTGAGGGAAACTTGGAAGTTATGGCAGATTGTATTTTCCAAAAACAGCCACATTATTTGTATCCACATTTTCTTTAAAATTTTGCCCCTTCTTTCACTGAAAGGTGGAGTTTAGGTTGAATCTTGGTGGTATTTCAACTAACAGAGTTGTACTGTCTGGTATAGGAGCCCATGGCCACTAGGCACATGTGGCTATTGAGCACTTGCAATGTGGCTATAGCAACTGAAGAACTGAAATGATAATTGTACTCAAGTCTAAGTAATTTAAATTTAAAAACTGAATCAGTTTAAAATATTTTCCACTAACTTGTTTTGATTTGACTCTATTTCACATTAACTATTAAAATTCTAGCATCTGGTAAAAAAAAAAAAAAAAAAAAAAAAAAAAAAAAAAAATTGGCACCTAAACTGAGATGTGCTATAAGTATAAAACATAAACTGAACTTCAAAGACAAGATGAACACAAAATGCAAAATATCTTAATAGTTTTATTTTGATTGCATATTATAATGGTATTTTGAATATAGTATGTTAAATAAAATATATTACTAAAATCAACTTCACCTATTTCGAGTTTTTGAACGTGGCTCCTAAAGAAAGCTTAAAATTACACAAATCACTCACATTATATTTCAATTGGACAGCAGTGCAACAGAGTAAAGGGGACTATATGAGATGATTCCAACCCTAGCTGACATGGAATGGGCCAAAAATGAGCTATACCTGCTAAGTTCTGCTCAAATTGAAGACCCATGAGCAAAATAAATGTTATAATAAAAATTGGAGGAGGGAAGAGAGTTTGCTACACAGCACTAGACAACCGGAACAGAGGGAAATATGCTATAAATAGGCAAAACAGACATCAAAAACCAAAACTATAATTCCTCTCTCCTTAGAAAGTTACATATATATAAATATGTCATTCATAAAATAAGAATGGGATGTTATAAAATAGGTATATCCAAAGAACAAGAAAGAGTCTTGAAAATGTAAAAGACTGCTGAAAGAAAACTCGATAGAAATAATAGGAGATTAAGTTGAAGAAATTTCTGAGAAAGAATCAAAAGAAAACAGAAAACAAACACAAGTTTTTTTCATCACTCAAAGGACCCAAACTTAACTAACAGGAATTCCAGCAAGAACAGCAAACAGGGGATCCCTGGGTGGCGCAGCGGTTTGGCGCCTGCCTTTGGCCCAGGGCGCGATCCTGGAGACCCGGGATCGAATCCCACGTCGGGCTCCCGGTGCATGGAGCCTGCTTCTCCCTCTGCCTATGTCTCTGCCTCTCTCTCTCTCTCTCTCTCTCTCTCTGTGACTATCATAAATAAATAAAAATAAAAAAAATTAAAAAAAAAAAAAAAAGAACAGCAAACAGAAGAAATAATGCAAGAAGTAGTCTCTAGGCTGAAGGACATGAGTTTCCAGATCAAAGTTTCCTACAAAAGGCTCATTGCTGGGAAAACTGAGAAAAAAAAATGCACTTCAAATGGGAAATTCAGAAGAGCAGGAATTGAGAAAGGATCTTAAAAGCTTTCAAAGAGAAAAGGGTTGCCCAAAGGGTCAGACACAGGAATACAATGCAGGAGAACTGCCTTTAAAATTCTGAGTAAATGGCTCAGCCGTGTAAACTCTATACCTAGCCAAACTATCCAGTTGGAAGGAATTATGTATTTTCAGGCAAAACACTAAAAAAAAAAAAAAAAAAAAAAAACAAGGATTTCTTCTGCATTCTTACTCTGAAAGTTACTAGAATAGGGAAAATAAGGATATGGGATTCAAGAATTTAGAGATCTAACACAGGAGAGACTTGAGAAGGATTCCTGGATGATGCTGAAGGAGATTCAGAACAGATGAGCTCTTGCCACCAGGCTGAGGATCTTCTTGGGTTGGAACTCACCCTGAGGCAGCCTGTCAGGGAGGCTCAGCAAAGGACAGAGTCTGTAATGCTCAGAGAAGATCAGTAAGATGAAAAACCAAAGAAGCAGCAAGCCCAGATGAAGGATAGGAGATTAACATCAAAACCAAATCACATGGGGGCTCCAGGGTGGCGTCAGTTGAGCATTTGCCTTCTGCTCAGGTCATGATCCCAGGGTCCCAGGATCAAACCCCGAATTGGGCTCCCTACTCAGTGGGAGCCTGTTCCTCCCTCTCCCTCTGCCCCTCTCCCTGCTCATTCTCTCTCTCTCTTTCTCAAATAAATAAAATATTAAAAAAACAAACCACATGTAGTTATTTCTAGGTATGCACATACATGCTTACATCACCTATTCATTAACTGCATACATTTCATTCCATAATATGTGCTCAGGTCTTCTCAGCTAATATTTCTCTTTGACATCATCAAGTCCTCAGCTAAAGAGACTGTTCCACACATTGTAAGCAGAGGTATCTGGACTGGACAGACACAGAGGATATCAGTTTCCAGATTCTTGTACTCCAAATGGAGAGGCCATGGGAGCTGTCCTTTCACACACTGGGCCCTGAACAAGGGCTACTCCTGTCTGGCTGTGTCTCATGTTACATGAGCAAATTCTCACAAGGCCCCCATGGTAAAGTCAAACAGTGGAGACTCGTTTTCAGTGATCATTTAAAGTGAAGCTGCATTATCAGTCTGTGTGAGTTCAGTCAGATGGCTTCCAGAGCTCAGGCTCTCTGTTCCTGATCATGACTATGGAATTCTGGAAACCCCAAGTCCTGTCCAATGTGTGCATCTGAGGCACTTCAGACTGCTATACGGGCTATCACTGACCAGGTGACTGAAACAACAAACATTTATTTCTCATAGTTCTGGAAGCTGAGAGGTCCAAGATCATGGTACTGCCAGATCTGATAAGGACCTACTTCCTAGTCTGCAGGTGCCTCCTCTCTGTATCCTCACCTGGCACAGAGCAAAGAGAGGCACTTCTCCATGCCTCTTCTAACAAGAGCACTAATTCCTTTACAAAGGCTCCACTCTCATAACCTAATAACCTCCTAAAGTCCACATGATTTCAACATATGCATTTTGGAGGGACACAGACATTCAGTCCATAATAGCCTCCTTGGAACTTTGCATGCTGCTGCTGTCTACTGCTGCTTAGCTGTAACTTCATTGTCCCTGCTGCTCTGGTGGATTATGGGACAAGTAGGGTGGAGATGAGGGCGAGGCCTCTGTGAGGAAGCAGCAATGTTTTCTCCTGCTTTTATAAAGAAAGCAGCGGCTAAGCAGAAGGTCCTTGGAAGATTCTTCCCTTTTTACTCACCTCCTCTATCACATCAGGGTGACTTCTTCCATCAACATGGCAAGCACTCTTGTATAAATGACTCTAAGCAACTAAAACATTTTCACTGTTTTCTCCATCTATTTTGATAAATTTGAATCACCCAACCAGTGGTTCCTAAACCCCAAGACTAACCCAGCTCCTCTGAGAACCATGTCTAGCCAACTATTCCCCAAACTAGTTGAGCTTCAGCAGACTCTTCTTATTTTTTTTTAAGATTTTATTTATGAGAGACATAGAGAGAGAGAGAGGCAGAGACACAGGCAGAGGGCAAAGCAGGCTCCATGCAGGGAACCTGAAGTGGGACTCGATCCCAGGTCTCCAGGATCATGCCCTGGGCGGAAGGCAGCGCTAAGCCACTGAGCCACCGGGGCTTCCCCTGACTCTTCTTATTAAAGCTATATAGAAATGCCACTCTTCTTCTCCAAGGCAGAATGCTCCTACAGTCTTCTCATACTGTAGCACTCAAACAAAGGCTTATACTAATAGCACACTGGTGGATTATTTTCCATGGCTTTTGATGCCAAGACTCTAATCATTGCCTGGACCCAATGCTGCCCAGACCAAGCCACTCCGATGAGGATAGACAATGCAGGAGACCCATTCTCTTCCTCTCCCCTCACCCCACTGGAGTCTCTCCTAGGAGGCCCAGGGCCTAGACAGCTGAGTAAGTCCTACCCCTTCCTAATATCTAGTACTTGGCTCTCTTTATGTTGAACACAACTTAAGCCTTTGTTCTTCCTCTTAATTGTCCTTGGTGAAAATGCTATGTTTGATTTACCTCACAGTTCGGGGCTCTCAACAAGATGGGGATGTAGTCCCAGGATTCTGAGGAAATCCCCAGCCATTCAATTAACTTCCAGGTCTTGGTCCAGCTTCTTACATGCACAAATATGGTTACAAATATGGTTACACCAAATATTTGAAGCTCTGAAGCAATCTTATCAAGAACAATTCAGAATTTCAGGGACCACTCTAGTAAATTTGAGTATGAATAAAATAATCTACTTTAGAATCAAAGGGTTCAAAAAGTCCAAATATTTCATGGTCAATATTTTTTATTGGTATAAAGGGGCCAATGAAAGAAAATTCTAAAATTTCTTCCTTTAAGGACTCCTTAGAAAAGGTTAGTAAACCCCTGGACGATCTAAAATCCAAACTTAAAATTCCCTTCTCATTCTCCTAACACAGTTGATTGCATACTGACCTTCCTGTGGTTCCCTGAACCGTACCTTCCTCCTCACTCTTGCTCTGCTTCTCGTTCTGCACCTTCACCACATCTTCCCTCTGCCCCACTGCCCCTTCCTTAAACACATCTTCCTCATTGGACAATATCTCATCACAATGGTTCTTTAAACACAGGTAGGATAAAAATCACCCCCCAAGTTCAACAGACTTATAACTCTACTCTTGGTGAAGATTGTATTTGCATAATTTAGTTAAGGACCTCCCAACCCCTAGCAAAAAGTTCACAAAAGAATTCAGGATTGTCCTAGAGGCATGTATTTTGGGACTTTTTAGACTCTATCAATTCATTTGATTATCAAAATGATGTCAAATATATACATCAAAATTTGACAATAGACAGATGTAAAAAGAGCATAAATATAAGATAAGGTCTCTTAGCAGCTTTCCCTGAGATCTTTCATATCAAAATTGAGTAGTCAAAAGCCTAGTCTATGAAGCCATTCTCAGACTAGCTTCCAGGATTACTCTGATCTCCATGCAAGGATATTACAATTGCCTTATCTACCTACCTTCTGTTCAGTGTTAGTAATCTTAAAGAGAGTATACACTGAGGAGGGCACATGATGGAATGACCACTGGGTGTTACATGAGACTGATGGATCACTGAACTCCATCTCTGAAACTAATAATACATTATATGTTTATTACTTGAATTTAAATTAAAATAATAAATTTTAAAAAAAAAGAGTGTACCTCTTTTTCCAAGAGTGTAAGTCTTGGAAGGAATCTTATCAAGTACCAATAAATACAAACACTGCAGTGAAATTCCAAGGAATCACCCCCATTGGATTAATGATATACATACCTCCTAGACTTCCATACTGACAGGAAATCTAAAACTGAGATGCCCTCCGGATTCTTCTGAAGCAAATGGCATCTCAGTGGCATCTCAGCTTTCCTGAGAATCTTGATCAAGCAGCACACAGCTAGACATGGACAGCTTTGGTCCATGATCTCTTATCAAGACCCTAGAACAGGGATCCCTGGGTGGCGCAGCGGTTTGGCGCCTGCCTTTGGCTCAGGGCGCGATCCTGGAGACCCGGGATCGAATCCCACATCGGGCTCCCAATGCATGGAGCCTGCTTCTCCCTCTGCCTGTGTCTCTTCCTCTCTCTCTCTCTCTCTCTCTCTCTGACTATCATAAATAAAAAAAAAATTTAAAAAAATTAAAAAAAAAGACCCTAGAACACAGGAAGCCACCATCATCCCCTTATCTGTCTCTTTTTCCTCCTTATTTTTATGACTATCTTTTCTCTCCTGTTTGTTTAAAACTCTGTTGAAATGAGATTCTTAAAATTTCTCCCATTGACAATATTATTCCAGATGCCAGAGATTAAACCTTGGTATATTGAGAGGATGGACAAAATTTGGAAAATTTTGATATCAAACGCCCCTTCTCCTTGGGTCGAGGAAGGAACTGTTCTCCTGGCTGATCTGAGCAGGGCAGGTATCTGGACTAATGAGCATTATCTAAGGTCTTCTGATGCTTCTTTTAATATGTGTTGTCTCCACAGTCATTCACTGTGTTCTCTCCAGAGTCTTAAATGCTTCTAGTCATCTGCTTGCTCAAAAAAATGATTAAAATTCAACTACAAAGGGAAAAGTCACAAGAAATGCTCAGAGTAGTCTTCACCAGTGAGTCTGAGCCTGCAATCGACACGAGTTATATAATTTGAAGAAGGGAACAAATCGGAATCTGATTGGATGATGGGACTGGGTCTCCCTGTTGACCAAGAGGAAGGACTGGAAGAGATTAAGTGATGGAAAATCCCCCACCGTGGCCCTTGTGTGACCTGGCCCCTTGCTCCTATAGCTCCCATCCCTCTTGATAAAACCCAATCTCCTATCCAATGGCTGTTAAACCACAATCCCCCCCCCCCATTCCTCCAATTCCTCCTCCAAACAGTGCTCTTGCTGATTTGCTTCCACACCTGCCAAGTAGGATTTTACTGTTTAACAATTATGTGCCCGCTATGGGCAAAGAAGGCAAAGAAATCATGAAAAATTAAAAACTGTTGTGTGAGGATAGTGAGACTATAAAGAATTGTTCTATTTTCCAAATTTTCTCTAAGGTAGTTATAGTATCTTAATATTAGCTCCTGATGGAAAAGGGGAAAGATGCATTACTTGGTTTCTACACAATTACAGCCACTCTGAGAAAACATTTCCAAGAACATCTTAAGAATTTTACATTTTCTACAAAGATACTCAAGTCAAGACTAAAGTCTTAGGTCATAGGTCAAGCTTCTTCAAACTTTTCACTTAAAAAAAAAAAACAGACTGTACCTCCCTTAGAAATATGAATATTTGGTTCAGAAATGACCAGTGTCTCAAAAAGCTTTGATTTCCTGCCACCCACTCTTCTCCAAAATGCCAAATTAATGGCATCTGATCCTAACAAAGTGAGACACCCATAGCTAAAAATGTCTTTATAATGGGGGTAGGGAGAGAGGGGGAAAAAGCAGGGGTAATTTTTTCCCAATATGTTTGTCATTATTATAGGTTATATATACAGAAGGAAAGTTAATTAAGCTTTAAAAAAAAATCCATCACACATCAATGGCTGCATTTTAATGAGTACAAAAAGTTGAGGTGTTTACTACCAATTAAAGTGGTTTTTAAATAAGCATTAATTAACACAGAAATTCAGAAGAAAGTTATACCTTGTCAAAGAAAGGCCAGTGCAGGCTATGCCCACTTCTGCTCCCATTCATATTCAGATAGTAATTAACACCAACCCTATATTTTCCATAATAATGAGGAGATGCTGTCATGTCTATCAAACAACAACACACACACAAAAGTGGTGGAATTAGAAATTCTCAACCTGAAGTAAACTTTTCAAATTTTTTCCTTCTGGGTTTTTCCCTCATCCAGGTCAGAGTTATTCAAAGAGGAGGTTAGCCTGACTCTAATGGTGGGTTTCTCTCTTTCTTCCTCCCCCTTGTGGGGAGCATCATGGAGGAGCGCTCATTGGCCAGAGGAGTGCTGTTCAAGTCCCCACCAGCAAATCAGAGCAAACACCCAATCGTGATTTAAGAGAGTCTGCAGTCTTTCTTTTGTTCCTCAAGGATCCTGTTAAATTGTATAATCTGGCTCTCTCTACCCCACTTCCTTTTAGTAAATTATTGTCTATCATAAGGTGGTAAGGAGGAGGAAGACTTAAAATCTTGAAAACCCACAACCTCACTAGCACTCAGTCTGATGGATGGTCTCACCCTTGGGTGAAGTGTTGGGGACCGAGCCTGAATCTGGGGAAGCACCTGGAAAGACGCCATAGGGGAGGTCACAGGAAGGACGTTCTTAAGTACCTCAAGGCAACAAATTCCAGAGACCGATCCCCCCCTCAGGTTTACAAGTCAGATTTTTCTTAGCAATGACTTTACACTAACAAAATTAACATAAAATTGGCTAATAAATGAGGATATTAATTTACTAATTTATAATGGAGTAATTCAGAAATTACCATTCTAGAGCTTTCCAATGTCAGCATGCTTAGGAAAGGAAGCTGAGCTGTCAATCAGAATCTTCCTTGGTGAACTGAAAATCAGAAGAGGGAAGCAGAATGGTATGGGATGGTTCTGCCCAATGGAATTGCCCCTCTGCACCACAAGGAACCTCTCTCTTGTAGTCAAAGCACTGTGATGGCTGCACAGCGCCTCTCCCTCAACAGTGCTGTTAACCTGCCCACTTTGGTCTCTCTGAACTCCAATTTTCAGGGCCAATTCCTCCCCCGTTCACCAACACATGTTTTGCTTTATTGAATGGTAAAGTTCCCCATGTTGTGGTAATTTACTTAGTCAAATTCTCAACACGTGAGAAGCTCTTCACAGTCACAGTCTTTAATGATCCAAGGATAGAACATCAAACAAGAAAGATCGACTCCAGGAGCCCATATTGGACAGGTTTTTAATCAATTTGGCTAACTTGCTGTAGAGTTGATTCTCAAAGCTAAAAGGGGAGGAGGAAGTCTAGGAGGAAGAGGCTGCATCAGCTCCCAGAGAAGGATGGTTTCTCCTCAACATACAAAAATGTGGCAAGATGCTTCCAGAAATTCCCACAAAGAAGTGGGGCGATATCTACCCTTCTTCTTGGCCTCAGTGTAAGCTCCGCATCATTCATGAGTAAAGAGATAGATGAAGAGAAGTTTTGATTACATGACCCTTTAGTACCAGAGTGTATTTTCACTCTATATTCGTTGGGAGGCTGTGGTAGTTCCAGAATTTCTATTTCAGACAGGTTTAGGGAGCAATCCAGTTGGAAAGGGCTGAAGAACTTGTCTGGAAGCCACATCTGCAAAGCAAGCATGCCATTTTTTCTTAGATTGAATGTACCTGGTGTGCTGATGAAACTGAGGGAAGAAGTGAAAACTGCCATTTGTTGTGGGATCCCTGGGGATGGGGGGAGGAGGCCTAATTTATCTTTAAATCATGTACAGTGCCCAGCAGGATAAGTAGTATGAGACAAGTGCTCAAAATGTTTATTAAATGAAAGACAAGAGAGCCTTTTGTTCCTTGTCAAGGCAACGAAGTCATGCCTGCATTTTTTCCCTCATAGCCCTCTGGCTTCTTTCTAGTTTTGGGACTAGTGACTGCACACGTAATTTATACCAGCTTGTGTACTTGCCCAGGAAGAGGCCGATAATGGACTAGCAACAACAACAACAAAAACCATCAAAAATCTAAAGAACCCTGGTATTGAGTTAGAAAAAGAACCAGCTGAAGTGACACATCAGAGACGGTGGGCTGGAAGTCAATGTGGGGTAGAAGGCAGACGGTGGCCCAACTCCACTGAGGAGCTGCAGAGCACCGATACTCTGCTGTTCAAATTGCAGCCACCCTACATCATCCTTTAAAAAAAACAAAAAACAAACAAAAAAAAAAACATAGCTGTTCATTGTTGGCACTCACCTCAGTCTTATCTGATCCATCGGTACAGGAATAAACAGGCTTCAAAGAACAGTTAAGTACCAATGTGTTTCTTAGGAGAAAAGAAGATGCTGGCAAACCCCCAAATTCCAGAAGGATGAAGACCTCCTGCCTAACATGGCTTCCACCTTGGCCTTGGCTTCTCATTCCTTTCACTGCTGGTACCTTTATAGAAAAAAAAAATGCTCATTTGGGCACTGTTTAAACATGCAGCTGATTGTACTTCTTTTTGGGAAAGTGTGCATTTTCTCCCTTGGAGTGAATATGGGTAACATGCCTTCTTGGTCAAAATCTGGCAAAAATGAAATGTCCTTTTCTCTGAAATTCCTCAGTTATGTCACACCCATTATCTTGCCTTATTAAAATGGAAAGAACTTTCCTCTATGTGTGTCCCATTCTTCCATTTATCAGAATTGGGATAGATTGTGCCTTTCCACTCAATTTGAACAATGAAATGAGTTTCATTTTTATTTATGGGCTTCATAAATCCGTCTCACTTGCTGCCTTTTCATGCCCCAGTTCCACGCTGTTGTGTTGGGATTTCCCACCCTGCCAGGCAATTAAACCAAAACTCATGGAAAAAAAAAATTTCTTTACAAAACTCTTTTAAACCCAAAATATACATAATCATCTCCATTTCGGGTCCAATATATTTAAGGGATAGGGTCTCTAAGTCTTCTTTTGGAGCATCCAATTTCCCAGATTAATTCTTCCCAGATTAACTCTGTCATCGCCAAGCTCTCCTTTGAGTTCTAAAGGTTAGTTCAAAGTTCCAGGACGGAAAGAACTCTTTAATTTTAGATCCTGTGTTTCCAAAGCAGGTGCCAGGCATGTGAGAAGATAAAACAGTGGCCCGCCACTGAAGGGCTTGAGGAACAGCAACGGGCTCACACCCCGTGATCACCTGAGCTCAGGGCAGAATGAGCCCAGAAACGTGGAGCTTGTGTTTTTGGCCAGATTCAAAAAAATGAGACAAACAAACAGAAACCCCAGCCAGACCCTATCACACAGATCTACAGCATTAAAGGAAGGGTGGAGAGACACAGTCCTGTCTCTCAGTACTTGGCCACTCTCAGAGGAAGTTACTGCTGTTTTTCTAAGAACACAACCCAACAGCAGGCATCTACCTGATAAGGCTGCTGCATCCAATAGGATCTGATAGATCTGATCCAATCTAATAAAATTTATGGATTGGGTTCAGGTGTAGTCCAGTCCTGTAACACAGAAGTCCAGGAAGAGAAACCTAATAAAGCTGTTTAGACTGAAACCCAGTGATCTGCATTTTGGATAGTTTAGACACACCCCAAGCTGAAGTTTACTTTGATCCTTTCTCTGATTCAATCACACACAGTATAGATATATAGATATAGATATATAGATATATATATCTCAACTAGGAGAATGTTTAAAAGTAATGTAATGTTTGTTTAAAGCAAGTAATGTTTAAAACTGGCCTTTACCAGGATGTGTAATTTTTTTTAAGATTTTATTTATTTATTCATGAGAGACACACAGAGAGAGGCAGAGACAGATGCAGAAGCAGGCTCCTTGCAGGGAGCCTGATGGGGGACTCGATCCCAAGACCCTGGGATCAGAACCTGAGCCAAAGGCAGACTCTGCTCAATCACTGAGCCACCCAGGTGCCCCAGGCTGTCTACTTTAGATCAGGAACCATTTTGGTTTCTCTTTGTGTCTAGTCCATGGAAGGTGCTCCATGTTTGTTAGACTCATTTACCTGAAATTCTTTGCAATGTGAGGTAAGCTGGCTGCTTCAATTGTCATGCCACTCATCACGAGGGTTGACCCAGATGCTCTGGCTGACTGGAAAAGTGTTCCCTTCCTCCCTTTATGTGGAGTCTGGGAAAATATGAGCTAGAAAGCAAAAGTTTGTAAGTGTGTCTATTGCACGATGTTGACACGGTTGACACAAGTGCTTTGGTCCAGCTGGCAGGTATCTCCCTGGAGTGGAGATGGGTGGATCAGAATGTGATGAGAATGTCACCAACCATTAGAATCATCCACCCCCGTTGCAATCCACACAACCTTCAAAGGTACTTCCCTCATAGGGAGAACAGAGCTAACATGAGTATTCTCGTTCATTTAGCAGTTACTATGATTATGGAAAATTAGTAAATTGACAATCTGATTTATATCATAATCTTTTGAACTTTTGCTAATGTGGGTCCATCCCCCTGAACCTGATGACTAATGGTGAATCAAGTTCTGGACCTGGCCAAGATGGTGTCTAGAGCCCAAACTGTGCAAGACACAGAAGGGGTGTGATACCACAGAATTTCCTGACTCTAAGCCAACTAGCCCTCCCAAACATTTCTAATACTACACAACACCTCAGAAGTACTTAATTCTACTTTGGGGATGGATACTGCATGCTAAAATAAGCAAGAGAAATATTAAGGACAATAAGCAGTTTCCCTATCTCTCTGGATTGCTAAAGTGCATTGAAGTAGAATTTCTCAAAGAACAAAATGGTGCTTGCAAAAAATAAATTCCTTTCTTTAATAAACACCAAATGGAGACGAGCTTGAACCAACATAGAGACTCAAGGTCATTTCATAAAGTTGTGCAAGTTGTACACTGCACATGAGCACCTTCAAAGAAGCACCTTTCATATCATAGGCTTTGTAGATTTTTGTATTTATGGGCCAATAGCAGTAAATGCCTTGAAGAAAGTCTGCCTTTTTCTAAATTGCACAAAGATAAATAAAGGCTAGCAGTAGCTCTGTAGGAACCCATATATAGTAAAAGGACAAGGTAGCCAGCATCTTCTTTTATCTTTTTTCACTATACAAATACTATATACATATATATATAGCCATCCCAAAAGTCCCTCCATATGTGCCCCCACTCAATCATAACCCCTCCCCCCCAAGGTAACAATTATCTATTATGCTGTCACTTCTTTGCACTTTTAAAATCTTTTTATCACCCAAATGTATATCATGAGACACTAGTAAGTCTTCTAGTTCTTAAAAATTTTAGGATCTTTTAATTCTCTTTTAATCTTTAGAATTTCTCCCCACCCCTCTCATTTCTTTATAAATCATCTATTCAAGAATTCAGGCAATCCAACCTATAATTTCCCACAGTGTCTTGATGTTGCTGACTGCATACTCACAGTGAAGTCCCACAAGTTCCTGTCTTCTGTATTTCTTACAAATTGGAAGCTCAGTCCACTTAAGGATCGGACCCAGGTTAGATTCCTTTAGCAAGACTGTAGGTGATGTCTAGCAAAACTACAGAAAGCACATGATGTCTAGTTATCTTTCTTTTTGTAATCTTTGCCGCTATTGATGCTGAATGCCTGTATCATCCACTGGAGGTTGCAAAATGGTGATATTCTATCAATTTTTTTTATTTAAATTCAACTAGCAACATATAGAACATCCTTAGTTACAGATATAAAATTCAGTAGTTCATCAGTTGCATGTAATACCCAGTGCTCATCATACCACGTGCCCTCCTTAATGCCTGTCATCCAGTTACCTCATCCTCCTACCCACCTCCCCTCCAGTAACCCTCAGTTTCTCTCCTATAGTTAAGATTCTATCATTTCTTTTTTGTTTCGTAATTAGGAAATTTTATAAGATGTGCCTTTCGTTCACTATTTGGATATCCAGTGGTACAGTTCACATAAAAACCAGGGTAAATGCTTAATCCCTTCCCTTTATTTCCCAGTTTCAAGATATAAATTGGTTTGCCTTCTCTGAAGTTGATCAATTCTTTTTAATATTATCATCAAATCATGAATTTAAACATATATGATGGGTTTCAATTCTTATCATAACTGAAGGTCAAACTGTTCCACCTTTGACCAGTGGGAGGCTAAGTCATTTTGATACAACCCAAAAGTCTTTGATAGCTTCCTTGTTATTTAAGATATTACAACTTCATTTTACAAACTTCCTGCCCTAGACCTATTTCTCTAAGAAGCTCTAATTTCTTTTACAGAAAAATGGTATTTCAAAACCACAGTCTGAGTGGTAGAGATGCTCTTTGCTAAAGTAGACATAGTTTCCTTTTTGTTTTTAAGATTTTATTTATTGAAATGCCTGAGTGGCTCAGTGGTTAAGCATCTGCCTTCAGCTCAGGTTGTGATCCCGGGATCCTGGGATCAAGTTCTGCATCAGGCTCCTCACAGGGAGACTGCTTCTCCCTCTGCCTATGTCTCTGCCTCTCTCTCTCTATGTCTTTTAGATTGATTTATTTATTCGACAGAGAGAGAGAGACAGAGACAGAAACAGAGAGAGCACAAGCAGGTGAAATGGCAGGCAGAGGCAGAGAGCAAAGCAGGCTCCTTGCTGAGCAGGAAGCCCAACATGAGGCTCGATCTCAGTACCCTAGGGTCATGACTTGAGCCAAAGGCAGATGCTTAATTGACTGAACCACCCAGGTGCCCCTACCCATAGTTTCTAAATTGCACAAAGATAAATAAAGGCTAGCAGTAGCTCTGTAGGAACCCGTATATAGTAAAAGGACAAGGTAACCAGCATCTTCTTTTATCTTTTTTCACTATACAAATACTATATACATATATATATATATATATATATATATATATAGCTACCCCAAAAGTCTGAAAAGATCAGACTTTTCAGTGGAATGAACTAGGAGAGGATATTATTGATTCAAAGATAAAAACATCTCATAAGTTTATATTGTACTTTCTATGAAAACTCAATACTATAGAGCTTTTACTTAAGCACTCTGTAACAGTGGAATTTCCAGTCTTCCATTCTGAGACTCCTGGGTTCTTAACAGGAGAGGAATGACAGAATATCTCAACGTTATTGTTCTATCTCACATTACACAGCAATAATTTCAGAATGACAATAATAGTATCACCACCAATATGATTCACAGAAACATTTAAATTTTTTGCATACAATTTCCCTACTTTCTCCATTAAAAAAAAAAAAAGTTCTATTACATCTACGTTGTGAGACTATGTAGCCATTGACACTATACTCTCTATCCCTTAGTCCTCCGTTAGTTCTACTTCTATAGGAAACTGTTTAATGTGTAAGTTTTTTTAATGTATAAGTTCTTATGTTTGTGTGTTTCTAATTACTTCAGTCATTTACAATACATTCGCTACTAGTTTCCTCAGGAAGAGCTCACAAGAATAATACCCCCAGATAAGTATTTATGCCCTTTATTCTTAAAGTCAATTTTACTGGGTATAAAAACCTTGGCACACTTTTTCTTTCCTTACTCTAAATAAGTTGTTTCATTCCCCCCAACCCCAATAAAGTATTGCTGTTGAGAAGTGTAATTATACAGCATCTGGGTGGCTCAGTGGTTGAGCATCTGCCTTTGGCTCAGATCGTCATCCCGGGCACGTGGGATCAAGTCCCACATCAGGCTCCCCAGAGGGAGCCTTTGCCTATGTGTCTGTTCTCTGTGTCTCTCATGAGTAAAATAAATAAATAAATAAATAAATAAATAAATAAATAAATAATAAAATCTTTTTAAAAAGGAGCGTAATTATAAGCTAACTTTACTCCCTTGTAAGTCATGTGCACTTTTTATTCTAGAAGGTGTTAATCATATTGTCAACATTCTTCAGTATGCAGTGTGCTCTTACCATGAAGCCTCAATTTTATTTTTTTAATTTCAAAAGGTTTTCTTGAATTTATTTTTACAGTTCAGTTGCCTTGTTTTGGTTTTCTTTGTGATCTCCAAATGCTAGAGATAAACACATGCACACATTTGATCTTTTTTGCTTATTTCAATATGTAGCACTTTCTCTTGAATCCTTTTTAATTTTTTCTTAATTTTTTTATTTTTAAAAATGTTATGACTTCTAGTTTCCAGTTCCACACGTAAAGAGCTTGGAAGCTACCAAACCATCCTAACAACAAATGTAATTCTGAACAGACTAGAATAAAAGACAAGTGAAGTCATAGTTCACCAGAGCAGAGATTTACATGTGTAAAACGCTGTGGAAATCAATGCCAGACTAGGAAAACCTGAACTGTAATTGATAAATTGATGGAAACTCAGGGAAGACAGATATGAGAGCTAAAAACTCCAGAGGACTCAGTCAAAATATCCCACAATATTGTGAAATATATTTCCAGTAGCTTGACCAAGTTCCCACGGTAAATATTGGAGAAAACTCCCTTGTGCTTCTGTGCTTCCAGCAAGGCAGGAAAAAGAAATCATTTTGAAATATACCAAAGCACCCTGTCCTTCTTAACAAGACCTGTCTCAGGGGAAACTAGTCAACCAGACCCTAGTCTAGTGGGGAATTATCAGAACCACATTACCTAGGGAAGGGAAATATCCAATTCCAGCCCATTCTAGCCATCCTGTCCTACTCAACAGGATTGAAAAAAAAAATGAGAAACTCTTGTGAAGTTCAGAGTCCAGAGGCATAGTCTCACTAAAAGAGTAAGATTTCACCATAGGACTACAGAATACTTCCTCTTATCTCACACCTCTCCATGTCACTACTAAAGATCTACTTATAGCAGGTCATTTTACCCAGTACATCATGTCCAGCTATGAAGAAAAAAATTACAGGACCTACCCAAAGACAAAAACACAACTTGAAGACACAGAGAAAGCACCAGAACTAGACATAGCAGGGGTACTGGAATTGTCATATTAGGAATTTAAAACAACTATGATTAGTACAGTAAGGGTTTTAATGGATAAAGTAGATAGTGCATAAAAACATATGGGCAATGTAAGCAGAGATATGGAAATCCTAAAAAAAGAACCAAAAAAAAAAATGCTAGAGATAAACATGTGCACACACACACACACACACACACACACATACACAAATCCACTATAACAGAAATGAAGAATAGCTTTGAAGGGCTTTTTAGTAGGCTGGACGTGGCTGAGGAAAGAATCTCTGAGTTAGAGGATATATCAGTAAAATCCTTGAGAACTGAAAAGCAAAGAGAACAAATATTGGGGAAAAAAAAAGACTATCCAAGGATCCAAGGACTGTGGGGTAAATACAAAAAGCGTGATACAAATATAAGAAGAAGGAAAAGAAAAAATATTCGAATTGCAGACATCAAACCACAGATCCAGAAAGCTCATACAAAATCAAGCAGAATAAATGCAAAAAAAAAAAAAAAAAAAAAACCTACAAACTAAATAAAACCAAAACCTACAACTACACCTATATATATCATTCTAAACTACAGAAAAGATAAAGGAAAAATTCTGAAAGAAGCCTAAGTAAAAAAAAAATTAAAAAAAATACCTTAACTATAGAAGAATAAAGATAAGAATCATATCCAAATTCTCCTTAGAAACCATGTAAGCATGGAGAGAACAGAACGACATATTTAAAATATTGAGAGAAAAAACCCACCAACCTAGAATTTTGTACCTTGAGAAATAAACATCCAAAAGTGAAGAAGAAAAAAAAGACTTTCTCACAAAAATTGAGGAAATTTGTGGCCAGTAGACCTGCCTTTAAGAAATGTTAAAAGAAGTTCTTTGGAGAAAAAGTAAATAATGTAGATCAGAAACTCAGATCCCCATAAGATAACAGAAAACATCAAAGAAGGAATAACTGAAAAATCTTTATTTTCTTATTCGATTGATCTAACAGACAACAATTTGTTTATACATATATGTATATACACACGTATATGTATATATACACACATATATACATATAAATATATGCTTATACATAAGAAAATGAATGACAGCAATGATACAAGGGACAGAAGGAAAGAATTAGGACTCTTATTCACAGTAGTCTGAATACCTTATACTAACAAAATAATCCTATATATAATATGTAATTTATCTGAAAGTGAGCTTGGATTAGCTGTAAAGGCATATTGTAAGCTCTAGGGCAACCACTGAAAAAGAGGGGAGGGGAAGGAAGGAGAGGAGAGGGAAGAGGAGGGAGGGAGGGAGGGAGGGAGGGAGGGAGGGAGGGAGGAAGGAAGGAAGGAAGGAAGGAAGGAAGGAAGGAAGGAAGGAAAAAAAGAAAAAGAAAGAAAGAAAGAAAGAAAGAAAGAAAGAAAGAAAGAAAGAAAGAAAGAAAGAAAGAAAGAAAGAAAGAAGAGGGAAGGAAAGAAAGACCAATATGCTAAGAAAGGAGAGAGATTCAAGTTACATAAATTGCTCAATTAAAACAACAGGGAGGAAAAGAGTAGAAGACAAAAATCCTAACAAAGAACAAGGGCAGATGCCTGGGTGGCTCAGTAGTTAAGTGTCTATCTCTTGATTTTGCCTCAGGTCATGATCTCAGGGTTGTAAGGTTGAGCCCTGTCATGTCAAGCCCCATGTCTGACTCCACGCTCAGTGAGGAGTCTGCTTAAGATTCTCTCCTCTCCTACTGCCTCTCTCTCTCTCTCTCTCTCTCTATATATATATATATATATATATATATATATATATATATATATGAAATAAATAAATCTTTTTTAAAAAAAAGAATAAAGATAACAAATAGAGAAGAGTAATGAAATGGTAGATATTCATCCAATTATATCAACGATTACTTTTAATGTTAATGGTCTAAATGCACCAATTAGAAGACAGAGATTGTCAGAATCAATCACAAAAACAAGAACAAACTATATGTTGTCTATAAGAAACCCACTTTATTTTATTTTTTTTATTCTTATTTATTTATGATAGTCACAGAGAGAGAGAGAGAGAGAGAGAGAGGCAGAGACACAGGCAGAGGGAGAAGCAGGCTCCATGCACTGGGAGCGCGATGTGGGATTCGATCCTGGGTCTCCAGGATCGCGCCCTGGGCCAAAGACAGGCGCTAAACCGCTGCGCCACCCAGGGATCCCAAGAAACCCACTTTAAACATAAAGATACATATAGATTAAAATTCAGTAGATGGAGGAAAATATACCATGTTATCACTAATTAAAAGAAAGAAGTGACTATATTAATTTCAAATAAAGCAGACTTCAAAGAAAGAAAGGTTATCGGAGATAAAGAGAGGCATTATTTAATGATAAAGAAGTGAATTCTCCAAGAAGATAATAATAATCTTTCATGTGCATGTGCCTAACAAAAGAGGTCAAACTATGTGAGAGAAAAACCAATAGAACTGCAAAGAGAAACAGATGAATCTGCTAACATAGTTGGGGGATTCAACATTCCTCTATCAGAACCAGACAGAACCAAAAGGCAGAAAATTGGTGAAGACAAAGTTGAACTCAACAACATCATCAATCAACTAGATATTATTGACACCTGCAGACTACTTCATCCAACAACAGCAGAATATATATCCTTTTGAAACTCACATGGAACATTTATCCAAATAGGCCACATTCTGGACAATGAAACACTTGTTAACAAATTTAAGGGATGCCTGGGTGGCTCAGCAGTTTAGAGCTGGCCTTCAGTCCAGGGTGTGATCCTGGAGTCCCAGGATCGAGTCCCGCATCGGGCTCCCTGCATGGAGCCTGCTTCTCCCTCTGCCTATGTCTCTGCCTCTCTCTCTCTCTCTCTCTCTGTGTGTGTGTCTCTTATGAATAAATAAATAAAATCTTAAAGAAAAAAACAAATTTAAGAGAACAGAAATCATATATCTGCTTTCAAACCATAACGAAATCAAATAAATAAATATAAATATGATATAAGATATATAATATGAATATTAATCAAATCAATAACAAAAGATGACTGTAAAATCCTAAAATACATAGTGATCAAGCAAACAAAAAGCCCATTTCTTTTTTATTTTTTAAGACTTTATTTATTTATTCATGTGAAAGGCAGAGACATAGGCAGAGGGAGAAGCAGGCCCCATGCAGGGAGCCTGATTGGGACTCGATCCTGGGACTCCAGGATCATGCCCTGAGCCAAAGGCAGACGCTCAACCGCTGAGCCACCCAGGCGTCCCCCAAAAAACCCACTTCTAAATAACACATGGGAAAAAAAAAATAATAATAAATAATATAAATAAATAACACATAGGTCGAAGAAGACATCTCAAGAGAAATTTTAAAATATTCTGAACTAAGTGAAAATATAACTTATCAAAATTTGATGCAGTGAAAGCACTTAGAAATTTATAGCATTGGATGCATATATTGGAAAAGAAGAAAGATCTAGGGGTTCCTGGGTGGCTCAGTCAGTTAAGTGTCTGCCTTCAGCTCAGATCATGATCCTGGGATCCTGGGGTCCTGGGATCGGGTCCCACATCAGGCTCTCCACAGGGAGCATGATTCTCCCTCTGCCTATGTCTCTGGCTTTCTCTCTGTGTCTCTCATGAGTAAATAAAATCTTTTTAAAAATAAAGTAGAATTCAAAATTAAAAACACAGTACCATTTATATTAGCACCTCTGTCAAAATGAAATACTTAAGTATAAATTGGGGGGGGGGAAACAAGATCTATGTAAGGACAACTACAAAACTCTAATGAATGAAATCAAATAAATAAATGGAGAGATATTCCATATTCATGGATAGGAAAGCTCAGAATTGTTAAAATACATGCTCTCCCCACTTTGATCTGCAGATCAGTGCAATCTGAATCAGAATCTCAGCAAGTTATTTTGTGGATATCAAATCCTGATTTAAAAGCTTATAGGGATAGGCAAAATACCCAGAATAATCCACACAACATTGAAGTTAGACCACTGACACTACCCAACTTAAAGATTTAGTATAGAGTTGCAATAACCAAGACAGTACAGTAGTGGCAAAAGAATAGAGGAATAGAACAGAACAGACAGTCCAGAAATAGAACCATATAGATATAGTCAACTGATCTTTGAAAAAAAGAGCCAGGGGCATACAATGGAGAAAAGATAGTCTTTTCAAGAAATAGTGCCAAAACAACTGGACATCTGCATGTAAGAGAGAGAGAGAGAGAGAAGAGAGAAGGAGAAAGAAAGAGAGAAGGAAAGAAGGAGAAAAAGAAAAATCTAGATAGATTATACATCCTTTACAAAAATTATCTAAAAATGGATCACAGACCTAAATGTCAAATACAAACTATAGAAGTCCTAGACTGCAACATAGGGAAAAAAAACCTAGATGACCTTGGGTATGGCAATGACTTTTCTATGCAACACCAAAAGTACAATCCATGAAAGAAGTAATCGATAAGCTGGACTTCATTAAAATTTAAAGCTTCTCCTCTGCAAAAGACAATGTCAGAAGACTGAAAAGACAAGCCCGACTGTGAAAAAAATGTTTGCAAAAGACACAACTAAGAAAGGCCTGTTCACCAAATACACAAAGAACTCTTAAAACTTAACAATAAGATGATGTAGTGAAACGCTGGGACACCTGCACCCCAGTGTTCATAGAAGCAATCTCCACAATAGCCAAACTGTGGAGGGAGCCACGATGTCCTTCGACAGATGAATGGATAAAGAAGATGTGGTCTATGTACACTATGGAATATTACTCAGCCATCAGAGAGGATGTATACCCACCATTTGTTTTGACGTGGATGGAACTAGAGGGTATTATGCTGAGTGAAATAAGTCAATTGAAGAAGGACAATCATAATATGGTTTCACTCAAACGTGGAACATAATAGTGAAAGGGATTGTAAGGGAAAGGAGGAAAACTGAGTGGGAAAAAATTAGAGAGGGAGACAAACCATGAGAGACTGGAGGAAAACTGAGTGGGGAAAAATTAGAGAGGGAGACAAACCATGAGAGACTCCTAACTCTGGGAAACAAAGGGTCGTGGAAGGGGAGGAGGGTTGGAGGATGGGGTAACTGGGTGATGGGCACTGAAGAGGGCACTTGATGGGATAAGTATAACTGGGTGTTATACTATATGTTGACAAATTAAATTTAAATTTAAAGAAATGTAAAAATAAATAATAAAATTTTTAAAATAATTTAAAAATAATAAAAAAGTTAAGAATGTGAACAATCCAATTAAAAAAAACAAGCCAAAGACCTTAATAAGCATCTCACCAAAAAGATATACAGATGGCAAATAAGCATCCGAAGATACTCAACATATGTCATCAGGAAAATGCAAGTTAAAACAATGACATACCACTACACACCCATCAGAATGGTCAAAGTCCAGAACACTAACAGCACCAAATGCTGGTGAGGATGTGGAGAAAGAGTTCATGTTCATTGCTGGTGGGAATGCCGAATGGTACAGCCACTTGGAAAGACAGCTAGGCAGCTTCTTACCAAGCTAAACATACTCTTACCACACAATCCAGCAGCAGTATTTCCTGGTATTTACCCAAATGAGTTGAAAACTTATGTCCACACAAAAACCTGTATGCAGATATTTATAGCTTTATTCATAATTGCCAAAACTTGGAAGTAGCCAAGATGACCTTCAGTAGGTGAACAGATAACCTGTGGTGCATCCAGACCATGGAATATTATTCAGCACTGAAAAGAAATGAGCTCCCAAGCCCTCAAGACGTGCAGGAAGCTTAAATGCATGCTACCAGGTGAATGAAAAGGCCACATAATGTGTATAATATGTAATTCCAACGACATGAAATTCTGGAAAAATCACAACTATGAAAACCATAAAATTCAATGGTTGCCAGGTGTTGGGTGGGTGAGAGGAGAGGTGGGGTGTGGGTAGGGAGGGATGAATAAGCAAAGCACAGGGGATTTTTTTTTAAGCAATGAAAATACTCTTTATACCATAACGATGGATACGTGTCATTACACATTTGTCCAGACTGGTAGAATGTATGACACCAAGAGCGAATCATAAGGCAAATTGTGGACTTTGGCTGATTATGACCATGTGTCAAAGTAGGTTCAGCAATGGTAACAAACCCCACTGGGGGGCTATGTTGATGATGGGGGAGGCTATGCATATGCGGGCTGAGGGCACAGGGGAAAGGGGAAAGCTCTGTAGCCTTCCCTTCGATTCTTCTGTGAACCTGAAACTATTTTAAAAGTCTTAAATTTTTTTTTCTTTTCATATTATACTTCCCTTAAGGCATTATCTGTTGTGTTCGCTCACTCTGGTGGTCCTTCTAGTTTAGTCTTCATTTCTAAGATAATTTTTTTCTTTTATTTCCAACTCCTTCCCGAGTTCTCACCTCGTTTCTGAGTTTCCTAATTATGACTTACATTGTTCTTTTCGTAGTATCCTTCAGTTCATTTTGAAATAGTAAAATTAATTTTGATCTATTTTGTGAGCACATCTTTCTGCAATATTTTCATTGTAAGGATATTATTCTCTTCCTACTCCTCTTTTTTTCTTATAATAACTTCGTATGGGACTTGATGTTGATTCTTTTCTGTTGGGCATTTTTAATGCGAAATTAGTTTTCCTAAACTATGAAAATGAAACAAGTTAAATTTGTCAAAAGGCTCTAACTTCACAGAGCTCCCTCTTCTGTTGTTTTTGTGAAGTGTTTAAAAAAAAATGACACATTGCTTTGATATTTCCTGGCTGTTCTTCCCTTCCTTTGAACTGGATCTTTTCCTTGTCCCTACCCTGCCCAATTTTGATTCCATTCCCGGCAATTTCTCCTCAGTGTAGGGCCCTGTGCTAGAAGGCAGTTCTGGTGGGTCAATTTTGAGAGTTCAAAGGGCCAGCACCTTTAATCCCTCCTATTATGAGTTCTTTGCACTTACCAAGTGTTAGAGTGGGCAAAATGCCTTCACCTTCAGCTACTGTTCTCAAATTGGTCCACTGAGTTTTCTAGTGAACCCCAGTTGGTTATGTGGGGTTCTCCTGTTCTCAGACTCAGTCAAGAGCTGTATTGTGGTTTGTTTCTGTCTCCCACACAGATGCCCACCTCATGCAAGTCTTGTGGTTATTACTATTTTGTCCCCAAAGGCTTGCATTTTGAGATTTGTGGTATCTTGTCCCCTAGTTTTGTTGTAAATGTTGTCTATGAATTTTGATTTTGCTACAATCTGTATACATTTATATGTGGGATTATGTAGGCAGTATGCTACTGCCATTAACCACCACCATCTTCCCAGGATCGTTACCATCTTTTAATTCAAGCTCATTTTTGCTATGTTCTTCCTCTTGGTTCCTTCTTTCAGCCTGTTAGAGGAAAACCTTGGCCTCAGTTTGTAAAGAGTCCCTGTATTTTTATAAAGATACATTTGCGTGCTGCGTGTGTGTGTGTGTGTGTGTGTGTGTGTCTGGGAGAGATATGTAGAAAGGGGGTCATGCGTGAGTGGAAGTCGCTAATTGGGGGCAGATTGTAAAAAGTTAAAGACACAGTTCCTGCCCTTAGGAGTTTGAAACAGAAGAATCCAACTCAGTGAAGCAGAACTACAACGACTTCGTTTCCCATCACAGCTCTTATTAGCTTGTCATGCCAACTGGGGTAAATCGATGTCTTGAGATTTTAATTTCTCCATTTGTAAAACACGCAGCATATCACTCGCCCTGTCCCATTGTACAGGTTGTAGGAAAGAACGAAAAGAATGGAAGGATATGCAAGCTGGTCACCAGTGACCTACATCCTGGGGGCCGGAGCCATGTGTCCTTCCTCTGTCCCTGCCCCCTCAAAGTCTCTCACGGTACTTGACACATTCTGAGCACTCAGTGTTTGCACCTTGAAAAAAAGTACTAAGAGCCCTAGTATGTGATAATTAACTTTAAAAGTTCCTCAGTCTCATGAATGATGACAAGAGTTAATAGGTCCTTGTTTGGGGTTTGAAAAGGCTAGCCTCAAAAATGACCCTTCACATCGAAGAAATGGCCTTCACATCAAAAGTCAACCATCAGAAGACACGGAAGGGCTGAGTTTTTAAAATGCATTTTTTATTATTCAGCCTTCAGCAGAAATGTCACCTTTCTAAAGCAAGCTGTTATCATGCACTCCCCGTGCCAAACAGGCGCCTCTGAGGAGCAGGATTTTATCTCAACATTTTTAGTGATTTGTGTTTCTCTTTCAAGGAGCTCCATGCCTTAAGGCAGCTGAAACACTAACAGGAAGAAGTTAAGGTTACACAAGGAACAGGCTCCAACCACATAAAACAGGGCTTTCTGCACAACAGGTCCAGGATCGGCATCAAAGCGACAGTAGGTGGTCACCCTGTCCAATAATTCATGTCCTCTCAGAGCAGCTCACTGTTTTCTGGTGGGCTCCTTGGTTGAAACCATATTCTCAAAGAAACTCCATTTTGTGACAGGGCCCCCATTAGCAGGCTCAGCCACATGACAGGCCTAGACGCAGCCAGCACAACTGCCGGCAATGCTTGCCAATAAGCCAGATGCTGCCACATATTGGCATCTGGGTCCTGGAATAGCAACCATGTTCTCAGTCTGGCTAGGGATTCTGACCCTAGCTACGGAAGGAGACAAAGGAAGGAAAGAAAGAGACGGAGCAAGGGGAGGGAGGGCAGACGGTGGAAGAGTCTCTTGGTAATTTCCCTACCATGGATTTAGAGCTTCCGCAACAAAAGGCTCGTTGGAAAGCTGCTACCAATGCTGCAATGGGCGGGAGAGGTAGAGATGGGGAGCATTCTAAGCCCAGCGAGCTATTTTGGCACCTGGGGAGTGGGGGTAGTTGATTCAAAAGGAGACAGCTGCAGCAGGCAGCAACGCTCACCCCTCCTCTGCCACACACCATGATAGCCCACAGTGGAGATAAGCTACTGGATGTAGCTTCAATCTGCAGCACAGGGACAGAGTAGTGGCAACATCAGGATGGCTGTTGCTTTCTGCTTTCTGGGTGCCAGGATTTACCAGCGCCAGGAAGGCCAACTAAATGGTGAGGGCAAGATCCAGACCGGCAGTCCGGAGGAGATCCTTACTCAAGAGAGGAGGAGTGGGGTGTCTGGACCACAGGAGTAGGGGACAGGCAAAAGGACACCCTGTGCCCCACCATGGCTTGTGATGCTGAGGTGAGACCCAGCCTGAGGAAGGCTTCAGGTCCTGCTGGCATCCTGTTAGGTAGAGGTACGGCCCCAGAGGGGGTGGGTTGAACTGAGTGAAGTGTAGGGTTTGAAGCAAGAGCAGAGAGAAGAAGAAGCAGGTGGCAGTTCACCTTTCTCAAAATATCAAGGTCGATGCAGCATCCCCCTTCCTCGTGTCATGTTTGCCAAGAGTTGCTCAGGATCTTACACTTGGAAGACAGGTTTTAGGTGTGAGAGAGTAAGAGACAGACTATTAGGTGGAAAGAGTCTCAGCCTCTGCAGAATCATAAGATTTGGGGAAAGAGCCCCAAAGGGCACTTACCAACAGGAGAATTGATTCTCTCAGGGGCAGGGTGGCCTCTCTGGTCACCACATACTACCCTCCCTGCCCAGAACCACCTCGGCGTGCCCCTCATCACAACCAGCGGGAGTGTGTGGGGAGGGGTGGGCGTTAGTGGGAACCTCTGCCTACTGCTGGAAAAGCTGCACAAAGCATGTCCTGTCGATGGTATCTGCAGCACGTGGAGGCTGAGCGCAGGCACACGAGAGCACAGAGACACAGGCAACTGCCGTCACCTACGGAAAATGCAAAATTATCTAAACATTCTGCAGATGCTTGGGAGAAGTCAAATACCTGTTTGGCCAAAATAGACTTTATTAATAATCTCATCTCACAATCTTGGTACCTTATAAACAACAGAGCCTAAATTAGAAGTGAAGAGTAAGAAGACAGTGGGTCACCCACATCCACCCACCCACACATACACACACTTAACCTTCAGGGAACATCTAGGACCTCTCACTTCACTCCCGTAAAGCTTGATGCCCATATTCAAAAGATAAAACTGAGCCTACTGAGAAAGCACCCTGGGTGAGACCCTCAGTTCTAAAGAGAATACTTTCTATTCTCTTTACACTTCAGAATCCAATGAGAACATTCTGGTGTCTTTCCCAAACTTGGTTTAGCATTTTTATATTCAGATTTTGGACAATGCAGGGTCTAAGCACAGGCCTTCACTGTGGCTCTGTTTTAAGAAGGACAAATAACCCAACGGTATACAACAAATAATGGGAAGAATTGTAATTATAATTTGGTGTTTATTCTATTATTATTCTATTCTAAAGGGATTCGAGATAACAGAGCTATCTGTAAGGGGTGGGTTATTTGAATTCAGATAACCAAGAATTGGTTAAGAACTGAATCACTCCCCACCCCCACCCCCCCTTTTCTTTATGCAATTAGCTATTCCCCCTGCCATTTCCCTTCCTCCTTGTCCTCACTTATGCTGCTGATTCCCATTGATGGGAAGCCTCCCTGGATCAGCCTCCTGGGAAATACTCTAAGTGTTGGGCACTGTCTTCAAACTCAAAACACATATCACAAGGAGGATTACATATGGTCATCATACAAGGCAGGGGCAATAAGCTTTCGTTAAACTAAGCCGGTGGTTCACCAATTTAATCAGGCATCAGAATCACCCGGAAGAGCTTGTTAAAACAGATTCTGTTCCGGCCCCCAGAGTTCTGATTCAGTAGATCTGGGATAGGGCCTGAGAATCTGCATTTCTAACAAGTTCCCAGGTGATGCTAACATTGATGGTCCGGGGATCGCTTTTTCTTTCATTTTGCTGAAACCTTTTAATTTTTAGGAAATAATTTCAAGCTTAAAGAAAAGTTGCAAGAAAGTAAAAATCACCCTATTTTCTTGACCCAGATTGGGACCAGTTTTTGAGAACCAGTTTTTGAGTGGAGCTAAATGTGTGTCAGAGGTCGGGGACAGAGCAATCACATGGCAGGATGTAATGCCTTCTAAGAGCAAGAGTGGAACACTATCCAAATAGAAGGCAAACCAACTTTTTAAAAGCAAAGGGTGGGAAGGAGTGACACAAAATGATAAAAGAAAGTGAGTTGGGACCTGGGGGTTTTTAAGCTCTGAATAGTAAGTATCATTATCAACCAATGGGGAGAGTGTATAAGCTCCCCTGGTCTGTCTCTCTGGTGATTCCTTGGGGGTGATTTTAAAAACAACAAATCCATAATCTCCTGGTATAAACTGGCTTCAAGAAAAAAGGAAAGCAATTATTTGATAGGGAAACTCTACTCTATACACAAGAGACATGGACAAGAAGACGATTATGTATCCCCTCCTTTGTTTTCTACCCCCTTAATTCAGGACTTTATCTCTTGCCTGAATTTCTGCAATAACTCCTAACTGAGCTCTCTGCCTCTAACCGTTCTTTCTCCAATTTATTCTCCATTCTAACCCTAAAATTATCTTTTCAACAGCAGGTTGCAATAATGTCAGCTAAGAACCTTCACTAGTTCCCTACAACCTAGAAAATGAAATCCAAATGTCTCAGCATGGCATTTAATCTGGCCCCAACCTACCTTTCAAATTCCCGTACCTACAAACCAGCCCAAACAATAGGCACAGCTTTCCATTTCCCCATCTCCATGTTCTTTGTATACAATTGTGGGTGGCTTTTTTTTTTTTTTTTTTGTTCCCCTGGAATTCTCCCTTTTCCCCAAACAAAATCTTTAAAAAAAAAAATCTCTATGTTTAAAAATACTATTCAAACTTCAGGCTACTGCTCCAATACAAGAAGCTTTCCTGCAGTTCTTCAGATCTCTGTGTGCTCGCCATACTCTATTTGTACCCTATAACACTTACAACATTCTGCCCTACTTATTATTTATGCTTTCTTTCCCCTGGGTTTTTACAAGGTCCTTGAAGATAGGCACCATGTCTTTTGTTCAGTGACCAGAGAAGTCCAGAACAGGGAAGAAGGGTAGATGAAGAGGAAATGAAGAGAGGAAAGGAAGAAATGAGCAAACAGTAGGAGGTCGTGGTGAGGGGGAAAAACTCAGTTTTAAAGTTTTCTTAGTCATTCAGAATCTTTTTGCTGAAGACAGATTCCTCAAATATTTATAACACATTTTCTTTCCAGGACAATCCCAAGAGACTGAATAGTTATCCGAGTTTTCTTTTGTTTTGCCAACACTACACTCCCTTCTCTTCTTGTTTTCTGTCACCGGTGAGTCAATCATGTGTATCTCCCACGTGAAAAAGGCAACATCACACTGCAATCATCACTGCAAGAGATTTGAATCCCTTTACACTTCTCACATCCCCTTTGACATTTGCTTTTTCTGCTGGGGTTGGTCAAACTCCTGCCTCGTGGATTAGCTTTTTTAGGAGGAATTTGATCAACCCCAGGAGGGTTATCTTTTTGATACGAAATTTCTTTGGGGTTTACAAAAACAGGATAGCAGCAACTCTTAAGTGTGATGAGAGCTGGTTCATTTGTCATTCTTTTTCACAACATTCAGTAGGAGGTATTCCTGCCCAAAAGAAATCATAGGAGCTCTCTGCAGACACTCATGGCCTCTTCCTTTACTGTCAGCCATACCAGCTGTCTTCCACGAGGAGATGGAGATAGGACAGACTCTGATAAGCTTGTCACTTAATCCTTTTCCAAAAAGGCAGTTCACGGATCTCTTCTCCTGGAAGAGTAGCAAGAGTTTCAGTTTCTGCCTACCTCTTCCTGGGAGAAGAACAAAGCATTGCCCTTTAAATCGAGCTCAACAAAGCAGGCTCTTTATTGCTCCAGACAACTGTCAGCACGCCTGACAAGTGCCCTGCTTCATTTCTGTAGACCACCTCCTTCGAGTTACTTTCTCTCCCACATCTCCACAAATTTTCCTGCCTCTCCTTCTCCCTGAGGTGAGATACCTGGATCCAGGGGGAAGAAGTCATGTGGTAGGGACAAAAAATGCAAAGCCATGCCATCTGACTATATGTCACCACTATTGTACATCTTCCCAAAGAGGAAGCTTACTCTTCAGCTTCCTATTTACTGTCCTTGAGAAAGTAAGTGATGACAGGTCACAAAAACCTGTAGGACTTTGCTTCCCATTTCCCTGCTGCGATTATGTTTACAACTTTATGTAAGAAAGAGCTGACTTCACAGCTTTTGCCATTCAGGAACCCTTCAACATAAGGACTTAATATGAAATCCTTCAAATGAGCTGAGTAGACATCAAATACTCAAAAGTCCAAATTACCTAGACTGGTAGAGGTTAATGTTCTGCATTAAATGGAAACAGAAAGTATCAATTTTGTACTCTGATTATGCCTGCCAAAGAACTGAGTCAAATAAACACATAACATATGATAGATAAGGGCAAGGGGGTAGAAATACCACCACAGTTGTTGAGAAAGGTCTAAGAAGTGAGCAAATGTAGGTGTGTCCTAACCTCTTTTCACCTCTCTGTGCTTCTATCTGGACCTTCAACTCTCCTCTTCAGTGTAGAGCTGACTGAGAAATAACCTTTTAATATTTCATTCTATTTATAATTTTTATAGCCACATAACCAAGGGCTATGCTGCTGAGCGGGTACATGGCAACAACCCAAGGATCTGGCATTACTAGAAAAAAAAATTGTAAGAAAGCAGTTAAGAACCAATTTAAGATTTTCACTAGCCTTGTCTTCCTACAATGTTAGTTTATCAAATTAGTTCACTCTGAGAAACAGAAAGTCCATCATATACTATGGAGCTTAGAACTCACCTACTACTTCATTCTATAGGAGAGGGAATAGATCTAGAATATTGTTAT
Organism: Canis lupus baileyi; assembly: GCF_048164855.1. Classification (NCBI taxonomy): domain Eukaryota; kingdom Metazoa; phylum Chordata; class Mammalia; order Carnivora; family Canidae; genus Canis; species Canis lupus. Next base: position 70,138,332 of record NC_132843.1, read on the forward strand.
TTGATTAAGGTAAAATGTAGTTACTCACAGAGCTAGGACCAGGCCACCACTCTAAGACTTTCTATTATTTTCCACAACCCTCAAAGAGCGAGCTTGAAATGCCAGTCTTCACTGTATCCAGAGCTTTAGCTATGCTAAAGGCTAAATCAACTATTCTTAAGAAGAAAAATGATCCAGCTTATGCCTTGGCCTTTGCTATAAAGCATTACCCTAAGTGAGCCCAATAAAGATGCTGTAAGGGGTCCCTTGCAAAAGCAAAACGCCTTTCAGTACTATAGTCAGATTTCTTTCTGCTTGGACTCAGAATTACATGAAACTTGAATTCAATGAAGGCTCACTATGTATGGGGTCCTAACATAGTGTTTCTGGCCATAGCATAATTATTATTATTTATAAATTTTATACTCTTCAGTACATGTATTACATGAAAGAAAAACTCGATCACAGTTGACAACAACTGAAATAAGACAGGACAGAAAAAACTTGAGGGTCAAAACACAACAGAAATTGTAGGTGTTTTAAAATGTTTAAAAGGCAGGTTTAAATATGTTATTAAGAGTTCAGTTACTATAAGCAATAAGTTGAAAATTTCTATGTCTCAAAAAGTCTTAACTCATGTAATGCTTAAATTAAAACTCATGTAATGCTTACTCTTAGGGAGTTTAAGTGTTTCTGTGAAACAGAAATAGTAGACTTTCACATCCTTTTGTTAAGATAGATGGCATTATACCACCATGTTACTGACCACCTGGTGGAAAAGCTCCCTTACAAAGAGCACCATAAAAGAACAGTCAATGACACTGGTACTTCCTATAAAAATATAAAATCACATGAGAGTAGGGACTTGAACAGATGTTTATACATCCACGTTCATAACTGCCAAAAGGTAGGAAACACCCCAAAGTCCAGTGAGAGATAAATGGCTAAACAAAATGTGGTCTCTACATACAGTGGAATATTAGTCAACCTTTAAAAAGGAATGAAATTCTGACATATGCTATAATATGGATGAACCCTGAAAACATTATGCTAAGTGAAATAAGCCAGACACAAAAGGACAAATATTATAGGATTCCACTTACATAAGAAACATAGGAGAGTCAAATTCATAGAGACAGAAAATAGAATAGTGCTTACTACGGGCTAGGGGGAAGGGGAATGGGAAGTTAATGTTTAATGGGTATAGAGTTTCAGTTTGGAATAACAAAAAGGTTTTGAGGTGTACAGTGGTGATGGTTCAATAAAAATGGGAAAGTACTTAATGCCACTATATACTTAAAAGTGGTTAAAATGGTCAATTTTATGTTATGTATGTTTTACTTCAATAAAAAAATCAAATGAAAAATGCGAAGTGGCAAGTTCTGTTTTGACTCATAGGACCCATGCTCAAAAAAATAAAAATTAAAAACAAAACAGCAGTATCACTCAGAGCATTAGAAATACTAATATTTTAATATACTTACACATCATCAAATGAAAACAGACTTGGGTTCATCATCCCAAAGCCACATCCTATGTGTTTATTACTATAATAATTCATGTCCACCATGATTGCAAATGATGTATTTACATTAAGTTCCAACCAAATAGAAAGAGGGAACTGAAGCAATGGAACTCTGTCAACACATTGACACAGCAGCCATCTGTTGACATTACTGTCCTGAATCCAAGAAACCAAAATCATGTGGCAGGGCTGGGAGCTTCACCTTAGATGTGAAGGCCCAGTTTCATGTCATAGGGCACTTCTGGAAGGAAGCTCTGCAGTGGCTAGCTCTAAGCACTTGCAGATTTCCTACTGGTCCTACACAGGAAGTCATTCTTTAGTCTCACCTGCACGAGTTCCTGTTATGAGGCCAGGGGGCTGGTGAGTTGAAATCCAGTTCCAGGGAGTGATGTCATCTTGATTGAGCTTTGATCCTGGTGACCTGCTCCCCATCCTGGTGTTGTTGCAGTCCTCCATCTGAGGTTCAGGTTATAAGGGAACCAGAAGGAAAAAGGGGAAGTAGGAAAATAGAAAGAGAAAAAATGCTTGCACATTTCCTTTGTTTCACTAAAGCATTTTCGGCTCCCATTTACTTTGATGGGAAGACCTAGCTGATGGCAGATGGAAGCTGTAAAGATGCTCTTGGAGTAGGAATGGGCTTTCACATAGATCTCAAAAACTTGAAGGATTAAAATATATGGAAAATGTTCATTTTTTCTGATGGCTCCTGACTCCAAAAAAGTGACTTACTCTTTTTTCTTTGGATAAAGTTTAAAAAACAGACATTAATGCTTTAAAAACATTTGTAAATTGTTATAAACAAGGCACAAATGCAAAAGCTATCTTGGCAGCATACAGAAATAACAAACAAACGTTTGGAGATGTGTAAAAACTCATATTCTTTCTACATAATGTCAAGTAGATTAGGAGGTCAAATCTGGAAATCCCATCACTAAGTATAAAATAGGATTGCCATTCAATTCCACTTAGATGAGAACCTTCGGTTCTTATTATACCAAACCAAAAACCTAAGATGAAGTCAAGTATAAGAAACAGCAGAAACTGCTAACATTCCAAGGTGAAAGGCCATTCTAAAACAAAGCAAAACAAAAAAACTTAAGCAATTAAATGAAGCTGAGATTTCAATTTTTATCATGTTTATTTTATAGTCATGATTTCTTAGTCCTTATTAAGTTGATACAATCTGGGGAAATAAATACTCCCTTCCCTTTTTGTTGCATATGTACTTACAAAGGAAGGGGGAAGAAGATATGAGAGAATAGGCAATGGGTGTAGGGAGCAGAAAGATGAACTTGAAGAGAGACAGGGAGTGTTTATATGAACCTTCCGTAGCAGTACCAACCAACAAAGTAGAGGAAATTGGCAACGTGTTTTCTTCTCACGTGGACCTCTGAAAGTATGAATCAACATGGAACCACATTCAACATACATCAATTACATAGCATTGTGGTACATGTTTTCTATCAGACATGATGTATATATTTTTTTCTCACTTTTTAAGCTCCAAAGATGACACGATTCATGAAGCACTTTTAGTGTATTATTCAGTAAATATTAATTATGATCATATAAACTAATCTTGCTTAGATGAAAGCACTATTAGCTGCCATGTAAAGGTCCTCCTTTCAAGTATCACTTAAATGTACAATTGGAGCTTTCAGAGGAAGTTCTTGAAACCCTCTTTCAGTTGGGTTTACAACTCATGTGCAACACTAAATGCGGATAAGATAAAGATCACCCCTTATTTAAAGGTTTGCACAGAAACACCCCTTGCAAATGTAGCCAATATCTTGTCCAGAGAATAGTGGTAAAGGAACTGTTCTCTTTCAGCCTTTTTCTTTCCACATTTTGTCTAAAGGTCTTTATCCCAATGTCTCGGTGCTCCATCGGTGAGTGTGAGGCAGGGCTGCCTCTGTGCCGGAGATGCCTGTCCCCGAGAAGATCGGAACGTGTGCAGATAACCCCATCTTATGCTCATCTCATCAGTTCTGCCCAATCCACAGGGTTAAAAAATGGGTGAGATTTGATATCTTCAACACCAGCAACTCCAGCACCAAGACGCTCCACAGGGTTGAACTGTAAGAGCTAAAAAGAAAGGATTTAGTAAGTAACAGGAATCCAAGTGATGAATCAAAGGAAATCAAAAATATATGAAAGGAAAGAACTGCTCGATTCAACCCTAGTGACAATGGATTTGATTAATAACCAACTGATGAGATGACCTTGAAAAGGGAGCTGTGGGGTGGTGGGGGTATCGGAGTTCATGGCTTTTCAACTGATTTGAAACATGACCTTGAGCAATTCACTTCGGTTCTCTCAAACTCATAGTGTAATAGGACAGTTATACCTATCCATTTCCTGTTCCAAAGCACATCATGACGTTAATTAGATATTGTGCCCAAATCTGAGAGATCCAGTTACTCCTTCATGGGTGTGCTGAAATAATGTGTCTTGAGACGTTCATGCATCCTCAAATTTTGTTTTTAACAGCTTTACTGAGGGGTAATTTATATAGCATAAAATCCATCTGTTTTAAGTATACAATTCAGTATTCTTAGTAAATTTTAAAAGTTGTGAAACCATCACACAATCCAGTCTCAGAACACTTTGATCACCCTAAAAAGTTTGCTCATGCAGTTGGTGTTAATCCTCACTTCCATCCCCAGCCCTAGGCACACACTGATCTGCTTGTTAGTCTCTGTAAAATGTGACCTTTCTGGATATTTCATGTAAATGGACTCATAAAACATGTTGCCTTTTGTAGTTGCCCTCTTTTACTTAGCACAATGTTTTTCAGATTCATCCATGTTATAGCAGGTATCAGCAGCCTGTTACCTTCTATTTCTGAATAGCATTCCATTTGTTGGATATAAAATATTTTGTTAATCTATTCACCAGTTAATAGACATGTAGCGGGCACTGAGGGGGGCACTTGACAGGATGAGCACTGGATATTATACTATATGCCGGCAAATCGAATTTCAAATAAAAAATATACAAAAAAATAAATTAAAAAAATAGACATGTAGATTTTCCAGGTTGAGGCTACAATGAGTAATATTGCTATTAACATTCACATATATGTCTTTGTGTAAGCATATGCCTTCATTTCTCTCACGGACATTCCTGGAAGTAAACTGCTGGGTCATGTGGCAAATTTATGTTTAGCTTTTTAGGAAACTGCCAAACCTTTCTAAAGTAGCTGTACCATTTTACATTCCCACCAGCAATGTAGGAGAGGTTCCAGTCTTTCTACATCCTCACCAATACTTAATACTGTCCATCTTTTGATCACAGCCCTTTTAGTGGGTTTTAGTGGCATCGTACTATGATTTTAATTTGTATTCTCTAGTGAGTAATAATGGTGAGTATCTTTTCATGGCTTTCTAATCCATTCATATAGCTTCCATAGTGAATCTTTGCCCATTTTTATACTGAATTGTTTACTTACCGAGTTATAGGAGTTTTGGTGGGTTTTTTTAGACTTTAAGTAATCCCCCACACCCAATGTGGGGCTTGAATTTACAACCCAGAGATCAAGAGTCATATGTTCTATCAACCTAGCCAGCCAGCAGCCCTGATAAGAGTTCTTTATACATTCTGAATACAAGCCCCTATTAGTTACATGATTTGAAATATTTTCTCCCACTCTGGGGCTTATCTTTTCATTTTTCTTACTGATATCTTCTTAAGTATAAAAGTTTTTATTTTATTTTTATTTTATTTTATAAAAGCCCACATTATCAATTGTTTTCTTTTATGGATGTTTTTGAAGTCATATCTAACAACTCTTTGCCTAACCTGTCATGAAGATTTTCTCCTATGGTTTCTTCTATAATTTTTAATCTCCCATCTATATAAGTCTATGAGCTATTTTGAGTTAATTTTAGGATATGGTATGAAGTAAGGGTCTTTAGTTCATTTCAGTTTTAGCATGTGACTTATTTGATTTTCCCAACACCATCTGCTGAAAAGACTGTTTTTTCACCATCAAATTCTCTCGGCACCTTTCTTGAAAATCAATTGACCATAAATGTAAGGGTTTATTTCTGGATACTCAATTCCAGTCCACTGATCTATATGCCTATCTTTGTTCTAATAACACCATAATTTTCTAGTAATTTTCTAATTTCCTAAGGTGCAAGGTGAGATTTTCATTTGAGACCTTTCTTTTCTCATATAGGTGTTTTTAAGCCATAAATTTTCTGTTATAGGTGTTTATATGCCATAAATTTTCCTCAGGAACTGATTTAGCTACATCTGATAAATTCTGATATATTCTGTGTTTTCATTCTATTAAAAACACTTTCTAGCTTCTTTTGAGATTTGTTTGACATACAGGCTTTGTAGAAACATGTTTAATTTCAAAATATTTGTGGACTTGCCAGATCGCTTTCTGATTTCTAATTAAATTGTTATATAATCAGAGTATGTTGTATGATTTCAATCTGTTTAAACACTGAAGCTTGTTTTGTGGTATAGCATACGATCTTAGAGAATGTTCCTTATATACATAAGGATAAGAATGTATTCTGCAATCATTGTTCCATATATGTCAGAGACATTGGATATTGTTGAAGTCTTCTTAATATCCTTGTTGATTTTCTATTATTTATCAAGAATGGGGTGCTGAAGCCTCCATTTATTTATTAATACTGGATTGTCTTTTTTCCCTTCAATTCAGTCAGATTTTGCATCATACATATACAGGCTGTTATTAGAGCATATACATTTATTGTTATATCTTTGTATGTACTGACCTTTTATCACTGAAATATCTTAGCCGCTCATAAGTCTCTAGGCTTCACATCTATTTTGTTAGGATTTTTTTTTTAATATTTATTTACTTAATTCATGAGAGACACAGAGAGAGAAGCAGAGACATAAGCAGAGGGAGAAGCAGGCTCCCCATGGGGAGCCCAATGCGGGAATCTATCCCAGGACCCAGGGATCATGACCTGAGCCAAAGGCAGATGCTCAACCACTGAGGCACCCAAGTGCCCCTTGTCAGGAATTTAATATAGCCACTTCAGCTCTCTTATGGTTACCATCTGCATGATTGATATTTTCCCATTCTTTTCCTTTCAACCTATTTGCGTCTTTGAATTTAAGGTGTGTCTTAGATAACTGAATCTTTTTTACCCTATTTAATATTAACTGCTTTTTGTTTGGCATGTTTAGACATCCATGTTGAATTGTAATTATTGATGTGGTGGGTTTAAATTTGCCATTTTCTACTTGTTTTCCACCTCTATTGTTTTTTTTTTGTTGTTGTTGTTATTGTTCTTCTATGGCCTTCTTTTGTGTCAATACTTTTTAATACACTACTTTAGTTTCTCTATTGATTTTTATTGTTTTTTTAGTGGTCACTGTAAGGATTACAATAGCATCTTAATTTATCATAATCTACGAGGTATGTGGGTGGCTCAGTCAGTTAAGCATCTGACTCTTGATTTCAACTCAGGTCATGATCTCAGGGTTATGGGATAGAGACCCACGTTAGGCTCTGTGCTGGGCATGGAGCTTGCTTGGGGTTCTCTTTCTCCTTCTGCCCCTGTCCCCATCCCCTTCTCTAAAAAATCAATAAAATTTATCAAAATCCACTTCAGATTAATATTAATTTAATTCCAGTGAAATGTAGAAACCGCTCCACTATAGCTCTGTATCTTCTGCCATCTATTATTGTCATATATGTAATATATTTGTATGTTATAAACTCAACAGCATGTTATAATTACTGTTTCACACAATCCTATGTCTTTTAAAAGAAGTTGAGAAAAAAAAATGAGGGGGAAAAATCTTTTGCATTACTTATATTTTTTATTATTTTTTAAATTTATTTTTTTAAATTTTTTTATTGGAGTTCAATTTGCCAACATATAGCATAATACCCAGTGCTCATCCTACCAAGTGCCCCCCTCAGTGCCCATCACCCAGTCACCCCAATCCCCCGCCCACCTCCCCTTCCACCACCTCTTGTTCATTTCCCAGAGTTAGGTGTCTTTCATGTTTTGTCACCCTCACTGATATTTTCACTTATTTTATCTCCTTTCCCTTTATTCCCTTTCACTAATTTTTATATTCCCCAAATGAATGAGACCATATAATGTTTGTCCTTTTCCGATTGACTTATTTCACTCAGCATAAAGAAGATGTGGTATTGGTATACAATGGAATATTACTCAGCCATTAGAAACAACAAATACCCACCATTTGCTTCGACGTCGATGGACCTGGAAGGTATTATGCTGAGTGCATTACTTATATTTTACCATTCCAGTACTCTTCATTTTCTCCTACAGACTCAAGTTACTAAGTGGATGGTGTCATTTCCTTTCAGGCTGAATTCCTGTATATTTCTTGTAAGGCAAATCTAGCAATGAATTCTCTCACTCTTTATTCAGGAATTTATTTCATCTTCATTTTTGAAGGATAATTTTGCTGGATATAGAATTCTTGGTTGATAGTTCACTTTAGAATTCTTGGTTGATAGTTAACTTCCTTTCAGCACTTTGACCATGTCATTTCACTGTCTTCTGTCTTCCATTGATTTTATCATCATCATCATCATCATCATCATCATCATCATCATTATTGAAGTACAGTTTCAGGTGTACAACTAATGATTCAACAATTTGTACTTTACTCAGCACTTTCCACAGTACATGTAGTCACCATTTGTCACTATACAATATTATTACAATATTACTGATTACATTCCCTACTCAGTAATTTTCATCTTCATGATGTATTTATTTTATAACTGGAAGTGTGTACTGTCTTCCATCATTTTTGATGAAAAGTCAGATATTAAGATTTCCTTGTATAAAGTGAGTGGGTTTTGTTTTGTTTTGTTTTTTGCTGCTTTCAAGATTGTCCTCTTTGTTTTTGTCTTTCAATAATTTGACTAGGTGTATTTTCCTAATTAAGGTCCATTGTGCTTCTTGGATGCTGTCAATATTTGTCATCATATTTGAGGTATTTTTAGCCATTATTTTTTAAAATACTTTTTCCTCCCCTGTTCTCTTTCCTCTCCTTCCTGGTACATTTGATGTTATCTCATAGATTTGTGTAGCCTTGTTCATTTTTAAAAAAATTTTTTTGCCTTTTATTCAGATTTGATCATTTCTATCATTCTATCTTCAAGTTCATTGATTCCTCTCGCACCTATCTCAAAATAGCTGCTGAGATGCTCTAAAGCAATTTCCCCCTAATAAATGCTTCACTTCAATTACTGTATTTTTCAACTTGAGAATTTCTATTTTTTAATATAATTTATATTTCCTTATTGAGAATTTCTACTTGTTGATTCATTATTGTCATACTTTCCTTTAATTCTTTAAACATGGTTTCCTTTAGTTCTTTGAACATATTTATAATAACCACTTTAAAGTCTGTTAAATTCAACCTGGGGACATTCAGAGTTAATTTCTACTGACTGCTTTATGAGTCATACTTTTTGTTTCTGTGTATATCATATAATATTTGCTGAAAATGGGACATTTTGGATGCTATATTTTAGCAACTCTAGCTCCCAACTTTTTTCCCAAGAAGACCATTATCATTGCTATTGGTTGGTTTGTTTTTTGTTTGGTAACTTCTTTCAGCTAGATCTGTAAGTCTGCTCCTTCCATCACTTTGTAGTAATCAGCTATTGCTATCTCTGCTCATTCTTTTTTTGTTTTTATTTTTGAGCTTCACTTCCTAGGGACCATCCTGTGTGTGTACAACTTAGTGGTCAATCTGTGATTGAAAAGAAGTTACAATACACCTCTGCCCCTAAAGCTTCTGTCCTCTGCCAAAGTGAAGGAGAACACATTAAAAATTTAGGTCACTTACAAATCTCCCCTGGTTTTTACTTTCATTTCAAATTGGGATATTTCCCTTTTCCTATATGCATGCACAAAACCTCAGGGTTGGTTCTCGTGGCCTGCTTCAATATGGAAGAAACTTCACACCTGACCAAGCAGAGAAAAGAGAATGGGAGCAGTCCAAGCAAAATTGCCACAGACTACCACTCTTCATTCCCAAAGTTTGGCTGTTTTTCAAGTATAAATACTTTACAGATTGTTGCATCCCTTTGATCAATTTCCAGCCACTGAGATGGTTGTTTTTGCCAATTCTGTCCAATGTTATAACTTCCTTTCTCAAGAAAGAATTTGCCAACTCCCTCATATGGCTATAGCCATTCAAATTTGAGAATATTCCTATAGTAAGTAACTTTTTCCACAGGATTTAGCCAATTGCAACTGAAAGATTTAAATGATTTATTTACATTAATGTTTCTATACATTTAGGAAATCCCACTATTCAAATTCAACCAAAACTTCTGTTTCTTCTCTTTTTACCTTTATTTCTATTTTTTCTTTCATTCACTATTCATTAATTCAATTATTTATATGAAAGATATCAACTGATTTCCTATTGTGTGTCAGTCCACTACTTTTTTAGGCCTTTACACCTCTATCACCAGCAGTTGCCTCACCCACTCTTACTTTAGCAGCCCTATAATTCCACACATGCTTCAGCAAATAAAAATTACTATGTACTATGAATCTTCACCATTGCCCTATCAATAATGATAGAAAACGGGATCCCTGGGTGGCGCAGTGGTTTGGCGCCTGCCTTTGGCCCAGGGGATGATCCTGGAGACCCGGGATCGAATCCCACATCGGGCTCCTGGTGCATGGAGCCTGCTTCTCCCTCTGCCTGTGTCTCTGCCTCTCTCTCTCTGTGACTATCATAAATAAATAAAAATTAAAAAAAAATAATAATAATGATAGAAAACACTGATGTGACACTATGTGCCAGGCATTATTATAGTTTAATTTAATTCACAAAAACTCTATGAATCGTTACTATTCTCTCTATAGATGAGAAAAAAGAGACTCAGAGAAATTAAGTAACTTATTTAAGATCATACAAGTAGTAAGTAGCAAAGACAAGATTTGAATTTAGGCACTGTGGCTCCAGAATCCATGCTCTTAAACATAACATGACACTGCCTTCTGAGTATGTGATCTGCAAATACCAAGAATCTACTACTTCAATATTACCAAATACACAAGGGGTGTGAAGCATATACTTCAAAAGACTGTACTCAATCTTCTCACTTGAAATTGTTATATCTAGTATTCAAAATGACCATTGTTTATTAAAGCTAATTGCTCAAAGAATTTTAATATTAGATATTGGAAAAAGGTGTTAAGTGAAAAGCTGCTATTATAAAACAAACATTGTAAGAATATCCCAAATATATCAAATTCATTTTCAAAATCCGACAATTCACGTCTAACTGATTGAAATGTGGAAGGCATCAATTTAATATAAATTTAAAATATCGAACACTTGTAAGAATTACATATAACTATAGCATATTTTTTAATATTTCAATAAACATATGAACATGTAGTTCTTTCTTTTTCACTGCAATTGGCTTTTCCACCCCTATTTTTTTCCAAAAACATGACCTCATTATGAAATTTCAATAAAGGTTCCTATTTTGACTTTTACTAAAGTCAATTTAATTAGTTCATGGACTTCACTACAAAATGTAAATATAAATCTATAGGCAAAAGTATAATTACGACTACCTTGTTTATCCTGCCATTTTAAATACTATAGCAGGCCTCAAAAAAGACCACACAAAGATTCTACTGCTTAAACAAATGTGTCAGTCAGTGGCAAAACCAAAATAGTCACTGCCAGTATCCCTTCTCCTGAAGAACACTCAGGCAATAAGCTAAACAATGAAGACCCAAAAATTTGTTCTGAAGGTCTATTTTCTCATGTAATATTTTTCAACTGACAAAACAATTGTGTCATAATTAACTAAATATACACCAAAATTAACTAAATGTACAGCATGAAGTATAAACATACATGCTCTGAGGATTTGTAAAATATAAGCATCTTTCTTTTAATTGCATTTAAAATGTAACTATGTCTACTTTAGCACCATTCACATGACTGAGATGACTGAACCGTGGGGACAGGGGATCATGAAATCTAGGAAGAAAGCAAGGAGCTGAAAGACTAAAGGGGGAAATCTTCCCAAAGCAGAATAATTATTTCCATATAAATCATTTTGTGATTTTAAAAAAATGACCCCTATGACCTGTGAGGTAGTGGAAGAGGAAAGTCAAAATGACAAATGGCTAATCATGCCAAGAGACCCCTTTTCCCTTTCCTGATGATGTTTCCTCAACATGAGTGGTAGTTTCCTTAGGCCAATGACAGAATGCTGATTTACTATATAATATATACATATCTGTACTGGAGGATTTAACATACCTTAAGCCAAGATTCCTTTATAACATAATTTCTAATAAGAACAGGAGCAGCGGATCTTTATAAATTAATGTAGGGAATTCTATTCTCAGTATTATATAATAATGACATTAAGGAGAGAAACGAACAACAAAAAAGCACTTGCTAGCCTTCCTCAAATTATTTAACAAAAAAATACTTGGAATTTATCTTGTGCCACAACAAATAAGATGAAATCAAATGACAGCTGTCCTTTTTTCCTATTAGAATGAAATGTATTCTATATCTTTGCATTACCTCTTAATCCTTTTGCAAAGTGCTCAAAGGTATTCTCATCTCATTTCCAACCTGGTTATGTTTCTTTGTTTTACATTCCCCGGGAAAATTGAATCTTCCTGAAGCACAACTCTGATCCTCTTATTTTTCTGCACAAAAACTTCAAATACATTTTTTTTTTTTTTTTTTTTTTTTTACTGAATTAAGTATGATCACTCTTCCCTGGTAATCATGATAACAAAACTCCATAAGAGAACTCCAAGTTACCTTTCCACACCCATCCATGACTATTACTCATTCCTATATCCACCCCTCCACTCCAGAGAAACCAAACTTCTCATTTCTTACTTTATAATACTAATAAATACTAATACTCCTTTCCTTGTTGAAGCTGTTCACCCCACCTAGCTATTCCCCCCAAATCCCACCTTGTCAAGCCAAAATTCTAGGGCTCCACAAAAAATAACATCCGCTACACAAAAACTTTCCTAATGCAATCACTTCATCAATTATAACCCCTCCTTACTTATCTTGACTTGCCAGAGTAGTTTTTAAACCTTTGACAGCTTTGATCAAATGCATCCATAATATAATTATTTGTGAGTCTTACCTTTGTAGCTTACAGCACTATATCTTGCATATATTTGTGCATGTATTTGAATGGAACCCAAATCACTCTTCAAGAAAATACTAGGTAATTCTCTTTTTTTTTTTTTTTTTTTTTTTTTTGGTAATTCTCTTAATATATTCTTCCCTCTCCCTTTTTATTTAAATTTTGTTTTCTCTGATTAAAGAAAATAATTCCGGTTTCATGAAACAAAAATGTTAGTTCTTGATCTTTTTCAAATAATTTTTCCCTTTATGTTTCTCATAAAACTATAAGGATTTGGGGCAGCTGGGTGGCTCAATGGTTGAGCATCTGCCTTTGGTTCAGGTTGTGATCCCAGGGTCTTGGGATTAAGTCCCACAAGGAGGCTGCTTCTCCCTCTGCCTATGTCTCTGCCTCTGTGTCTTTCATGAATAAATAAATAAAATCTTAAAAAAAAAAAAAAAACCTGTAAGGATCCTAGGCATGACAATTCTTGCTGATTTGCTGTTGAGCCTATCACACCTCATTACTGACAACCCTCAGTATACTCTCTCAAACTCACTATTCAAAACTAGAGGAGCATCTTAAATGCAAGGAATCCATTTAAGAAGCTCACTAGAGTTCCAAGCCTATGTCTGGAATACTGAACTTTAATTATCAATAGTCTCTCTAAAACTACTGAAAATGTACTAGCTGACATCAATGCCCAATTTCCATCAGTGGATGAAGCTAGGAGTAATCTAACTTGGCAAGATTTTCTAACACCACTTTTCTCCAAAGCAGCCTAAGTAGCCTATTCCTAAATTTCTAAATATGAATTAAAGATTGAAAATATGGGACCCCTGGGTGGCGCAGCAGTTTGGCGCCTGCCTTTAGCCCAGGGCGCGATCCTGGAGACCCGGGATTGAATCCCACGTCGGGCTCCCAGTACATGGAGCCTGCTTCTCCCTCTGCCTGTGTCTCTGCCTCTCTCTCTCTCTCTCTCTGTGTGTGTGTGTGACTATTATAAATAAATAAAAAATAAATTAAAAAAATGTTTAAAAAAGATTGAAAATATTCGGTCAAAAAAAAAAAAAGAAAGAAACAGTCATCATACATGGTTACAAAATGTATTAGCAGAAATTGAGCAGCTCCAGATAAGCTAAAAACAATACTTAAATCTCACACCTACACAAATACATGGAATGGACTAAACGGTAGCCTGGATTTTTTTTTGGGGAAAAAAAAAGACTTAAACACCAATAAGCTTTAACTGTTCCCTCTGACCTCACTAATACTTAAATAATAGCAGGAGCCTAACCATACACAGTAGTAGTTCTGAATTTGTAATTAGTGATGAGTCTTTCTTGCCCCAAACTAATTTCCTTAAGGTTTTATAACTATGGACTCTGCTAATTTGCATGGTTGATATAGTAGGCCAGTAGGTCAATTAAATTACCTGTTGTATGAGTGAGCGAGCCTCTTCAGAGACACATTCTGGCATGTTCAAAGTAGTATGAGTATTTATTCCTGCTGGATGGCACTCAACCAGAGTCTGAAATAATCAATCAGGTATACTTCTTATCCCAAATAACATCATATTCTGTTCTATCACAAGATTTATGGACAGCAAGACAGAAAGCTCAACAACCATCTTAACTGGAGGTATAGTAATCAACACAGTGTCAGGCTAAGGGCCATGAGACTACAGAATTCTAACTGAAATGAAGGCAATCATCAAAATCACAGCATAAACATAAGCTTAGTTATACAGGGAATGGCTCATAATAGAAAAGTTTACAGATCCTGGAGACCCGGGATCAAATCCCACGTCAGGCTCCTGGTGCATGGAGCCTGCTTCTCCCTCTGCCTATGTCTCTGCCTCTCTCTCTCTGTGTGTGACTATCATAAATAAATAAAAAATTTTTTAAAAAAAGGGGGATCCTTGGGTGGCGCAGCGGTTTAGCGCCTGCCTTTGGCCCAGGGCGCGATCCTGGAGACCCAGGATCGAATCCCACGTCAGGCTCCTAGTGCATGGAGCCTGCTTCTCCCTCTGCCTATGTCTCTGCCTCTCTCTCTCTCTGTGTGACTATCATAAATAAATAAAAAAATTTAAAAAAAAAGAAAAGTTTACACTATACACAAAAACTAAAAAAGGACTTGATACCTCTGAATTGTTTAATATTCTTAAAAATCTAAGTTTAGGATTGGTTAATAATAACACTCTATATTAATAGCACTTTATGTTTTAATTGTACTTTAAGTGGTTTGTAACAATCCACAACAACCTTAAGAGTTCAGTATTACCTACATATTCAAGGTAAATGACTACTTACAAAAGTAGGGCTGCTCATTTCCTCTCTCTTCTTTCCAGGGGGTAATGTGCACCAATAGTCTATTAAAGTCTATTAACCTCAAACATCTTACTTAAAAGTTATTGATCAGAGAGAATACAAATTCTGTCCTTAAGCTAGAACAGATAGGATAAATTTACAGTATTGAGAAAAAAGGTAATGTTACCTTTTAAATCTACATTCATTTGCTAAAATGAGAATTCCCTCCTGCTTTCAAGCAAGATGTTTAAAACATCCAGAGAATTCTAATACATCCTTATATGAACATTACAGATTTAATGCTGTTAAAACTGAATCACAGAAAATGAAGAGAAAGAATGTTTAGTCATACACAGCTAAATACTAACATTATGACATAACAGAATTTTTATTTATTCAATGTAATACAATTCTACTTTTAAAAAAATCTGGAATCTAGATAAACTTGCATTTTTCTGCCTTTTTTTAGATCAAAGATTTTCTTATTTAGTCCCTGATCTAACAACTAAAGGCAAAGGCTAAATGTTCTCAATTTGAAATCAAGGTAGCATCTGGGTAAACTTATTAAATGTCCAGGTCACTGCTTACCTTGCCAGTGAGAAGTTCAAAGAGGACAGCACCCAAACTCCACCAATCACAGGCTTCTGTTTCTTCTGTGATTGCTCCAACCTCTAAACACACCAAAAAAGGTTGATATTAAAATTCCAAAGGTCAATTCAACTTTCAAAATTAACATGTATTAGCAAGGTGACCTTTTTAATGCTGAGAGAGCATATACTAAATACTACTGGGCTTTCAAAATTCCTGAAAGTTACTTATCCTCTTTGGTCACCTACTGTGGTTGCACTTTTTTTTTTTTTGATGCAGTCATATATTAAACTGAGACATTTGTTCTTTAGTTGATAGAGGGACACCTTCAAGAAGCTACACTTAAAAGTTATATGAATCTACTAGATCAGCATTTTGCTTAATTTTTAAAATTCAAGAAAGTATAGCCAACTCTACCTCAGGGGTCATTTTTTGTTTTAGAAATAAAGACTGTAGGTTCAGAAGGAACTTCAAAAATTATTTAAACCAGTAATTATCCTTTTAATTACAGATTAGAAGCCAGAGAGGTGAAATGCCTTATCCAATGTCATATAGTAAATCAGCAGCAGAACTAAAACCTGATTTATAGTACCATCTCTCTCCTATACAATCAATTGCTTTCAAGTAAAGGAGGAGCGTGTGAAATGCAAATTTACCCATTTTGATATTTAGAAGTACAGATAGATATGTTGTTTTAAGCCCTAACTGAAACTACTGGCTAAGATAAGGGTGTTTAGGATATCTACAAATTACAGTCTTATCTGTGTTAGCCCTATCTGTCACCAGCACCAGTTCTCGAAATGCAATATGAGTTTTCAGGTGTCATCTTCCAGGTTTCTCCACAAATCAGCAACACTCATTTTACCAGTTCTTTTAGCCCTTATGTCTGTTTGATGCCTTCTTGTCCTTTCCTAATGATATTCGATTAGTCACTTAAGCCTGTCAATGTCTATCCTTTCAGGTCCATTTGGCTGACATAACACACTTAGTATTTGTGTGCAGGGTAACCCACAAATCATAAAAATAATGTTCAAAAGTTTTTAAGTAGTTAGGTTGGAAATCGGAAATAACTGAAGTGGTGCTCACAAGACCAGCCTTTTAACCAATACTTTGTAAATCTACACCACAGAGGAATTACAAAACTAAGAAAACAGCTTGAGCTTTAAGTCTTGGAGGAAAGGTCAAGTGGACCAGAGAAAGAAAACAAACCCATTCCTATGAAAATACTGAAACTCCTCCTATTCAATATCATCTTCCATATCCTGGCACCTATCCTCTTCTTTTGGAATTCAAGTGGCCTTGAATTATCTCCCTCCACACTAGCCCCTGTCCAGTCTTTCCTCCTGTAGCAGATTGTCTGAAAAACAGAACTACCTGACAAGAGATTTAATTATATATACATTGTGCATATATTTGTGTGTGTATATTTATATGTACCAGTGTGTGTGTTTGTGTGTGTATATATATATATATATATATATATGTGTATGTATATATATATATATATATACATGCCCACGCATCAATATGATGGAATATTACTACCTAAGCACTTTAATTAAAGACTTTATTTACTTATTCATAAGAGACACAGAGAGAGAGAGGCAGAGACATAGACAGAGGGAGAAAAGCAGACTCCCTGCGGGAAGCCTCATGTAGGACTCGATCCCAGGACCCTGGGATCACACCCTGAGCCAAAGGCAGACGCTCAACCACTGAGCCACCGAGGTGTCCCTACATAAGCATTTTAAATGATGTATTTATATAAAGTTTAAGTATAGAAGTAAATGGGTATATTAAAATTTTTAAAAAGCTATAAAACAATAAAATTCCAATTTTAGAAGTATGTATTTAAAAAAAGACTGGTGAGAAAAATGACAAAATATTTTAGTGATTTGCCTCTGAAGGGATGAGATGTTTATTTTCATCCCTTATACTTATGAACCTACATGAATAGCTAAGTGGGGAATTTTAAACAGAGAGTAAGAAGATATGAAACATTTGGGTGTGCTGGAGCAGGAAGATGAAGCTACACTGGCCAATCCTCCCCAAGCATCTGCCTCCATCCTTTCCCTACCAGGTAAATGTGTTACGTATGAGAGAGAGCATTGGGGACTGGAAATCAGGAGGCCTGGGTGAAGAGCCCTGAGGAAACCAGCTGACCTCATCTGTAACAGAGGGTTGTTAGAAGGTTACATCTGAGTGCCTCTTGGTTAAATTTAGCTCTAACTTCTATGATTTTGATACTCAAAGATCTCTGAATGTAGTGATTCTCTTGAAGAACAACTCATTGGCAGCTTTCACTCAAAGTACTCATGTTGCCCTTCCCAGATTCAAATTCACTGCCCCCAATCACCTTCCCCAACCTCTCCATTGAGAGGCACTGTCTCCTTTGGAAGTGTGCTTTAAAAACTTTAGGAATGGTACAAGTTCTTAGAAACTTGAGAAAAGTAAAAATATTGACCATAGTCCAGTCATCAAATGACTTCTTGCACACTTCCTTCCAGCCTAAAGCAAGCAATGGATTATATCACTTTCCTGTTCAAAATTCTGAAATGTTGGGTGCCTGGGTAGCTCAGTGGTTTAGCATCTGACTTTAGCTCAGGTTGTGATTCTGGGGTCCTGGGATCCATTCCCAAGTCAGGCTCCCTGCGTGGAGCCTGCTTCTCCCTCTGCCTATGTCTCTGCCTCTCTCTCTGTCTCTCATGAATAAATAAGTAAATAATCTTTAAAAAAAAAAAAAAAACGACTTCAGAGAAGCTTCAGGATCACATTTTTGCTTGTCCCCTAGGGTACCCATTTCATATCACCTCTACAGTCAAAAGTACTTGGGGAGAAAGTTTGAGAGGCACTTCACGAGACAGACAAGATGTATTTCTTTACTGGTTTCTGTGAACTTGCTCAACTACAGAGGCTAAGAATTAGGTTCTAGGTTCATTGGTTTTACACTGCTTTGAACGTCCTCACAATTTTCTGCCAGCGTCCTTTAACGGGTAGATAATGACCATCATACTGCTTCAAATGTGGATTGCCAGTGTCTGATGGGCCTTATTTTGAGTGAGGCAACACAGGCAATAACAAGAGAACCAAGTAGGCCCTAGAGCCAATTACTTCCCACTCCTCCCTTGGCTTGCTCTCTAGTCTAGGAGGCACCAACTGGCATCTGACATCACCGCTGATTTTCCTCTAGTACTGTTGACATTAGTCTACTTTTTGTGCTCCCCATTTCTTTTTCCATCTTTCCTTGATCTTCCCCTCTTCTTTCTTCCAGTGATAACCATCTTCTTTTCCTCTCCCCTTACTTCCTCTTCCTTCCTCTTGGATGTCAATTGGCTATGCTTTCTGATGGTATTCAGGCTGAAGGAGACTGCTGATCCTAATCTAAGAAAAACTGCTGTGTAATCTAAGAAAAAGTATGAAGGTGCCTAGGCTGAATGCCGTCTATATTCTGACTGGGCCAGTAAAGAAGGATGACAACTTTGAAAAGGTAAATTTTGTTCATGGAAATCTGGAAAAAAGCCTAAAGTTTCAGATCCATCCTCTTAGAATGTAGTTTGAAGCTTTTCAAGATGACTTTATATTAAGCAGGGATTCATTAATTAATGTGAAATTGACATCATAACCCATCGACCTTGATTTTCACAGATGACTCAAAAATACAACAAAGAGTTCTGTATTTAGGTAAGACACACAGAAAAACTTCTTAACGACTAGGAAATTTAAATATTTCAACTGGAGTAACTACTTGTGGAATTTCTTTTAGGATTTTCAAACAGAATTTTCTTTTTCTTTTAATAATCAGAATGAAAGGGAACCCCGGGTGGCTCAGCGGTTTAGCGCCACCTTCAGCCCAGGGCATGATCCTGGAGACCCGGGATCAAGTCCCACATCAGCCTCTCTGTATGGAGCCTGCTTCTCCCTCTGCCTGTGTCTCTGCCTCTCTCTCTCTCTCTCATGAATAAATAAATAAAATCTTAAAAAAAAATAATCAGAATGAAGGATTTTGGTTTTCTTTTTAACATTAAGGACCAATCATTCTTATATTAAAAAGTAATGAAACAAAAAAGTACTGATATGGGGCTAGCGAATGGGTGGCTGAGTCAATTAAGCACCTGACTCTTGATCTCAGCTCAGGTCTTGATCTCAGGGCTGTGATCAAGCCCCACATTGGGCTCCACACTGGGCTTGGAGCCTACTTTAAAAAAAAAAAGATATACTCTGAAATTACATTGCCAAAAAGAAGCCTAAGACTGTGTGGCTGTCAAAACCACTGCTCTACAACTGCTTTACTTACAAAATCTATACAAAACTTAAAGCATAAACCAAGAGTACTAATTTATATACAAAGCTACATGAGGATTGCCCCAAATACTAGGTGAATAGTCATGTATATGTATCTAATGTCAAAAGCAGAGAACATAAAGAAATACCAAATAAGTCTGTGAGACTGTTTTAAAAGTATAACACAGGGAAATTGAGAAATCCCTTTAAACTCCTACCTTGAATTTTGTTAAATCTCTAGGGGAAAAAAAATATTTTAAAGGTTAAATTGATCACTGTTCTGTCCATTTTCAAAATATTTTTCCTATAAAAACCAACGTGCAAAAGCTTCCACACATGCCCTTCCCCTGCTACTACATTCTATATTTGCAATTTCCAGGGTGGTAAAATAGTATCTTTATTCTCCACAAATGCAGCAATACTTACTATAGCATAGGCATTTAAGTGATGGGGGAGAAAAATAAACTATTCTCTAGAAAAACAAATTCTCAGATAATTCCCACAAAAAGTCAAAAAGAGATGGTGTTATCAAACCATCCTAGATTTTTGTGTTTGAATCAAAGAAATGTATTGATGGGGCTCAAGTCGTGCTACTGTTGGATTCTGGCTGAGTATGTCACACTAAGCTTATTCTGAAAATGAGGAGAGCCAGACCTCTAACATTCTTTCTACCTGTTGTTTTATGACCCTGAAAGTGTCTTCAAAAGCACTCATGAGCCTTTCTCAAAATTTCTTCTCCCTCTATTAACCTAAAATGCCCAAAGAGGGATTATGCTAAAATGACTAGCATTCCTCAAACTTCCTTCTTCTCCTTTCTATCCACAGCCACTAGTCCCTTTCCCTAAGAGACCTGGCAGCAAACGAAATGAATCAGTGTCACTCAATCTAATCATTATCATCTTTTAATGTAATAGAGACACAGAATTGGCCCCAGATTAGACTTTAAACCATCTAAAACTTTTTAAGGACATCAAATAGGTGAGAACAGTTTAGTAAAATTCTAGTATTCTCATTTTAGCACTATCAAGTCTCACATTCTAACACAATATAGAATCTTACCAATTCATACTAATGATTCAAACCATCATATTTCACAAGTGAATAAACACGTTTAAATAAAACAATAAAGATATCACAACATAAAATGTGCTTTGCCTATCTTTGTTTTACTCATGTTTAACACCTCATAGAACACATCTCAACAAGCCAAGATATTTTTCAGAAAAATAATGCTGCCTTGGTAACCCATATTGTCAAAGGGCTGACTAAAACGTAGAGTAAGAGAGTTTTACAGTCCTTATGATAATCAATTTGCTAAGTCTCCCTCTTATAGCCAAAAATGATAATGTTAACCTGACCCCAAAACTGTAGCTATAACAATCCTTACTCCTCAAAAATACAGGAGCAAAAAAACTGAAAGCTCGGGCTTAAGAAATCATAAAATGTCTATACCTGCATGAGAAGTGAAGGAAAAGAAGTATACACTTCTCCTTTCAGACAGTATTACTGAAATCATGACATATACTTAAGCACAGGCACAGGCCCTGCCTCTTAGGACTAACTACATAGTTTAAACCACATGGATTTGCCAAAGACATGACTCAAAAATAACCAAAGATAATGATAAAACTATGTTGGAAATTGTACAGAAATTTTAAAAAGCTAGAAAATGTGTGTCAAATTCATACTTTAAAGACCAACCTTTCTACCAAAGCTTTACAAAGATGAATCAACTTGCTTTTTAAGCAATTTGGTACCCTCAACATCCCAAATTCAGAATTTACTTTTCTTTAAGGGTTTGTTATTATTATACTGCTTGATAAATAAGGGCATCTGCTATTCAACATTTAGTTCTTTGATGGATTTGATAAGGCACACTTTCAGACTGATAACACCACTTGCTTCTATTCCTTGGTTTTTCACCAAGGGAGGCCCACACAGATCATCTCATCCTCCCACTTTACCCTTACTAACAGAACAGTTGCCTAGACCCATTGCAAAAATCTCCAGACAACTCCATAACCTCCCCCTGCCAGTATGTTCTGTTGTTGCTATCTTCCTTATAGGATATGGTAGGAAATATAGTAAGTTCAGAATTTTCTTAGAAGAGAATTTCACATATAGAAAAATTCTATTTTCACTTAGGAAAAGTTTTTAAATATTTCTCCCAAACTGTTTTCTACCTACACTTTTTTAAGTAAATAAAATCTTAGAAGCCTCACTTCTTTTCACTCAAAGTTTTAGTAACTGTGAAACAATTAAGAGATCATATAAAACTCAATGAAAAAGCAACAAATGTTGCAAATAAAGTATTTATAGAACAGTCAAATTAAACCAATATTTAGATGGTAGAAGAATTTGTCCCATAAATGATATAGCACTTTATCCAAATATCTGAATGATGGAACAATTTTAAAGGCACAGGTCTATGCAATAAATTAAAATGATAATCTGTAGTAAGTATACTTTGGGGGTTAAGGGGAGATATAGTTTTCTAATGCCATGGAGTTTTTTAAAAAATGATTTTAGGGAATGCGCGGGTGGCTCAGTCAGCTAAGCATCCGCCTTTGTCTCCGGTCATGATTCCAGGATCCTGAGTCCTGCATTGGGCTCCTTGCCCAGCGGGGAGCCTGCTTCCCCTTCTGTGTGCCGCTCACACTCTCTATCACTCCCTCTCTCTCTCTGACAAAATCTTTGTTTAAAAAAAAAATCTAAATATCTGACTTTAAGGATTGCAATTCTCATTTTTGGAAAAGAAACACAAGTAACACAAATATATTAGCTTTTAGAATAAGAGATCTTTGGTGAATAAAACAATATAAAATTAAGCCACAATGGCCTTCGATAGGAATAGAAAAAAGCAAAAAAGAAAAAGAAAATCTGATCTATCATTAGCAACATACTTGGACCAAGGAAAAGAACATCTTTCTTCTGCAATGAGCATTCCATGTCAGCTAGAGCATGGAAACATTAGTACTGTGTTCCTACACAGACAATCTTTCCCTGCAGCATCTGTTGCTAATTGAAAGGGACTAGAATTACAAAATTCTAGTCAATTTCTCTCACCAGCTCTTGCTGTGTATAAAGATTTTCTATGCAGGGGCTGAGCATTAGTCTTCCACTACAGCTGATGACTGAAGAACAAAGAGAAAGTAACACAGAAGAAAGCTTTTTTTTTTTTTTTTAAATCCAACAATATATGGAACTAAATGATGAGAAGAGAAACAACTAAGCACATCTTTTGTTAGTGTGGTAAATTACAATTCTAATAATACAACTATTCACCTATAAATGTCTATTAACATTCTAGGTAACCAATTGTATATACGTCTTCTGTTTGGGTAGTCTCTCTTTTTCTTTTTTAACATAAGTCTTCAAAATTAACTGTCAATACTATACCAATTATGTCTTCTATTTCTAGTTCCTGGGCACAGGGCCTGGGACACAGGAGGCACTTAATATTTGTTGAATAAATACATCCATCTTGTGTTCTGTAGCACTGTTCATTCAAGGCGTTCAAAGCATCTACAAAGGCCTCATCACATTCATTTTCCTTAAGTCCCATTGAGCATTGAGGTCTACATCAAGTCCTTTCACACTTTTATATGTTGTAGGCTAGAAAGTTTCTAACATTATCCAAAGCCCACCCTGGCTGCTGGATGAAACGCAGATTTAAGCCAGGTGAGAAAAGAGGGCAGTCAGTTGATGACTGCACTGGTCCAGGTAAGAGATGCTGGTGGCTTAAAGAGGGTGGATGCCGTCCAATGCTCCCTGCTGCAGAGCACAGTGACCAGTATGGTTTATTCCCACAGGGATGGTGTGTGGCAAGGGGAAACGCTGAACAGCCCTGGCAGCAGGAAGAAGACAGGACTGGGAGGTAACTCAAGGTCGCCTGTGCCCCTGTTCAATGTGAGGAATCCAGGTACAGGGTCGTCTATAAGGTGCTACAAGTGTGTAAGCTGCCTACCATATCCACTGTGAGTCTGGTGGAGGAGGTCATTAGCATCAGTCAGTATTCTTTTTTTTTTTTTTTTTAAGATTTTATTTATTTATTCATGAGAGACACAGAGAGAGAGAGAGGCAGAGACACAGGCAGAGGGGGAAGCAGGCTCCATGCAGGGAGCCCAACGTGGGACTCGATCCCAGGTCTCCAGGATCACGCCCAGGGCTGAAGGCAGCGCAAAACCGCTGAGCCACCCGGGCTGCCCAGTCAGTATTCTTTTAATGTCATCAGACGCAAATTCACTTAAGTACACTGCAGGACCAAATACACTAGTTTCCCAAGGGTATTATTTTAGATATAGAGACAAAATTTTTTTTAAGTTTTCACAAACAAGACACACGTTGCTACTAAATGCAAAACTACAGCCGTTATCAACTAGGAGAGTAAAGTTTCATTTTAATTCCAGGGTTGAATTGTTTCTCTAATACCTATGAACTACATTATCAAAGTTTAGGCATTTAAAGTTTAAAAGTCTGAAGGTACACAAGTGTTCAAGAGGAAGTGTATTTTAAATGAAAGAATCTGGACAGAAGAAATGTAGCTTGCCTAAGGGCTCACATCTCTTAGGCAGATCTTAATCCTCAGAGGGACAGACTGGCTAAAGCCTGAAATTTGCACTTTGTAGGCCATTATTTCAAATGAGCAATTTGCTCCCTTTTTTTTTTTTAAGATTTTATTTATTTATTTATGAGAGATACAGAGTGAGAGAGGCAGAGACACAGGCAGAGGGAGAAGCAGGCTCCATGCAGGGAGCCCGATGTGGGACTCGATCCCGGATCTCCAGGATCACACCCTGGGCCAAAGGCAGGCGCTAAACCGCTGAGCCACCCAGGCTGCCCTGCTCCCTTTTTCCCACATTTTATCCTACTTTAGAAAACGGTGGCTGCCCACTTCTCCATTCTACGTTCCATAAAGTCTTCCAACACGGTACCCAACTGATTATTCAAATACCTTATTTGTTGAGTAAGATGTATGAACTACTTAAAAGTTGCCAGTATCACACTCCTCTCGTTCACTGGAGTATCATCCAGAGAAGGCCAGTGACAGAAGCTAGCACTTTCCAGAGAGAAGAGTCTGCAGCAGCTAGAGCTCTGCTCCACACAGCACCACGAGGTGATGGGAGAACTGTGCCGCTCTACCTCCCTGACATACTTGTCTTCTTGGCTCCTCCCAGGCTTTAGCCTTGCTTCCTACCACCACCTCATTATTAATCCAGATGTTTTTCACATATTTTAATTACCTGAAACTCTGGGCCAGTTGTCTTGTGGGGACTCCAACATCACACTCAGAGAATTTAGGTTAGGCTTGACCAAATACCTAATTCTGCTTTTTTCCCATTATCCTGCTCTGAATTTCTTGTTGTGGGGGTGACCTGGCAACCATATGCTGAGCTTTCCTGCAACTATCTGCATAAGTTGTGTCAAAACTCGATTTAACTTGATTCAGCATTCCAGAGCTAAGGATTACCTGTTCAAGGGAGTTTATAGGTATCATTACTATACCATCTTCTTGTGAGATAAAATAAGAAATGGGTAACCACCATATGACTTCTGGTTGACTGATTATAATTCTGAGCTCTACACAATCTTGCTT
Source organism: Canis lupus baileyi (assembly GCF_048164855.1). Taxonomy (NCBI): domain Eukaryota; kingdom Metazoa; phylum Chordata; class Mammalia; order Carnivora; family Canidae; genus Canis; species Canis lupus. The sequence goes on from NC_132843.1 coordinate 70,163,747, forward strand.
ACTCTCTCACCCTGCGTTTCTAGTAGGAAAAAAAAAAAAAAAAAACCCAACAGCATGCTCCATTTTCCATTGATCATATCACACAACTCCATTCTGAATAGCCATCGGGTGTCACAGTGTTACCCAACCAAAGCCATTAAAGTTGATTGATGAGAAAAAGGCTAACTGAAAATTGTGAAAATGATGGACGCAGTTCCCACCCCTCTCTCTCCAGTGCTGTTGCTGTGTTAGGCAAGCAGAGCTTCATGCACCACTATTAAAGGAGCTTAAGGAGTCCCATTTGCTTTGTCATCAATTTTTTAAAACCTTAGCATTTTTAAACATTTATTTGAAGGAAGCATTTGTGAATAATTGCTTGGAAGGAGAAAGCCCTGGTTACTTCATGGAGATTCAAACTGACAAGATTTTTTACATGGTATAGAAACTGATGATTTGGTCAAAGTAGCTAGCCAACAGCCCTGGAACATAATGTTTAGGACTCAGCATTACCCCTTCTGCGTTAAACATTAGAGGTAGGAGCACCTGGGTGGCTCAGTGGTTGTGTCTGCCTTTGGCTCAGGGCATGATCCCCAGGTCCTGGGATCAAGTCCCACATCAGGCTCCCTGCATGGAGCATGCTTCTCCCTCTTCCTATGTCTCTGACTCTCTCTGTCTCTCATGAATAAATAAATCTTTAAAAAAAATCAGAGGTAAGAGATAGTTTTCCTCTTTATAACAATATGGTAGTGAGGCCAAGTAATTGAACAGTTGCCAAAAATCAACTTAAGCCTGAAAATCTAGAAGCATTACAATGCAGCTATTACTTAAAACTTTAAGTTATCTAGTCTCATGTTCCTCTTTTAAAAAAGAATCTGTCCAAGATCATAAAGAAAAAAGTTTGGAGTAAATAAGAGGTTAAAACTAACTTCCTTTTAATAATCTAAAGCTTGATATATCTCCAATATATCAGTTATGAAACATACAGAGATCTTGTATTTCACCTCTTCTGCATGAAAATATTTTTAACCGGCTCTTAAAAATGCTCAGTTCTAACAGCTGAAGAATTTCTTCTCTTGAAAAGAGCTAATGTGTTATTCACTAAGATGGCAAATAACAAGGATGGAACACTTTGCTATTACTCTGCCTCATTCCCATCAGTAGGAACAAACCACATTTTGTCCTAATGAGAAGAATAATTTCAGAATGGGTCTATTTCAACATGGAGTGACCTTAATGCAGAGATGAAGATGACTGGCCCATCACTGGGGGATTTGTGAGGGATCCAAGATACATTCTATCGAGGGATGGATCCCAAGGTCCCAGACCTTCAAACTAATATAAAGCAAGTATTTCATCTTTCCATCAGGAGGGACTTGCCTGGACACGGTTATATTTGAGTTGACTTGAAGTTCTTTTTGCTTATCTTCATATAACTCTATATTCCTGGCACAAGCTTCATCAATACACAGAGGTGAAATGCATCAGGGAATTTTCCTCAGTGTAAAATTTTCACTATTCTATGGCAAACTTAATAAGTTACTGGTTCTCCCAAAGAAGATATATATTTGGTCTTTATGACAATAAGAGCTAAAGGCAGAGGATTAAAAGCACTTGCTAATCGTTTATGGAAAACGTTAAAACATCTATCATGTATACGAGAGATACTGGTGGAGTTTTGCTTTAGGATAAATTAAACAAAAGAGTTAGTGTTTGAAAGATAATGTTTAAATATTAACCACAAATATTTTACCCTTTTAAAAATTATTTCTATAGTTCCCTCTTGCCTTTTTCTTCTTTCTCCTTTGGGGAAAAAAAAAGTTTAAAGCCTACACCAGGGATATAGTCATATTTCCTGCTTATACTGTTCTTATTTCAAAATACACATCTATATTCATTTGGTTTCTCTTTGCATTCCTTCATGTTTGGTGAAGTTACCCAGGACCCAAAAATTCTCATATCCAAATGACTCTTTCTTCCTTAAACAATTTTGTTGAGGATCTTGGCAATCAAATTTCACCCTATTCAAAAGGTGTCTTGGCTTTTCCCCTCCAAATGAAAATACTATCCATAAACCCCTCATTTCTACATCATATATATTATGTAAACACTCTATAAATGAGTAAAAATATATATTTAGAAAGTCCTCAAGTGAAGTAATTATTTTCACCCCCCACTAATATTAGATAAGAAATCAGTATTTATCCTTGGGCAAAAAAAATTCTTCCTTAATAAAATGAACTTGAATTCTGACATTTTGTGTAAGAAGTGTATTAGATGACTTGATATCTGGATCTTTTTTATACTCAACAAATCTATTTTACTAGTGATAAGTTAAGGTCTAGAAAGTCTTAAATAACATGCAATGAGTTAACGTCTGATGTAGGACAAATACTAAAGGGTGGTAATTCTCAATTCCACCTTAATATTCTAAATTTTAAACTTATGATGGCCTCATATTTTAAACCATCCATGGTCTGAGTCCTAGATCTAAAGTATCAGATACATAAGTATCATATAGAGCACCACACTTAAAAAGCAACAAATAACATGTAAGACACATTTATGAAAAAGGACAGAGGAGACTACCCTCAAAAAATATATTCATGGACTATTTGATAAAGTCAGGCTAGAAGAGCAAAGAGTGGTAGTAAATAAACGTCATGCTCTAAAACTGAATTTTGCAGATAGTTTTCAGCATGATTTTTCTATGTTTCACTTTTCACTGTCAGCTGTGAGCTGTTTCCAAGTGTGAAATCGCCTAAGAGAGGAAGCAAAGCTGTCATTTGACATCTGGGAGCGTGGAGATTGGACTGCAGTAAAAAGCATTTTGGACTTCTTCAATTTACACACATATTCACCTATAAATTCTCAAGTCTGAAAAGTATTCAACGAGAAATGTCAATGTAAATTTCAAGCATTTATAAAAGGCTCATAATGGAGTGGAAAATAAAGGTGAAGGACACACACTGATAGGATACCATATCAACTTGTGAAGACCAGAATGAGAAACTTAAGTGATTATATTAGCATAATAACGAACATATAAACAATTTTACTCACTTGCCTTAGATAACGTATTAAACTTTCAAATATAGTCTTGTATTTTATATGCTTACTATTAGAGGTTCTATTTTCTAGCTGCTTTTTTATGATGAGAGTCAAGACTTAAGGAAAAAATACTGGTAAAAAAAATACTTTCTTGACACTTTATTCTTCCTTTATACTTAAAACACTGTAACAAAAATTTATTTTATGTTATGATAAATGAATAGTTATGAGACAGCACATAAAATCCTGTGTGTGTGTGCGCATGCGCAGAAATACAAAAATAAAATCAGAGTAGCTACAAGGAAGTCCTCCAGAGAAGAATAATCAAGTTACTCCAATTTTTATTCTATAACTTCTCACAACGAAAAATAGGAGAACCTGTCTCAAAGTCTCTTGATAAAGTATCTAATGGTCTCCTAATATGGAAACTAGACAGTGTTGTGTTTATGTTGTCACGCTAGACAATCTATTCCCACTTTGGAGTCTATTCTTTGCTTTTTCCCTTCCTGAACTCTGTCCTGTGTTTCTCTCGTATGAAAGGAACCCATTTACCATGAATGATGTTTATTTAAAATAAAACCTTTCTAGAGAATCATCCTATATAATCTAAGGATACAAAGTGAAGCTAAAAGGAATGGCTTCTACTTTGAAAACAGGGCTGGGTTTGATCAGTGAATTCGTATTCTCAAGACCCTCTTGATCGGCCAGCAGCTGCAGCCATTTATTTGCTGGCTTTTTCACAGATGTAGACAGAGAAAGCTCCATGGGTTTTGTCTTTTTGTTATCGGACTTGTTTTCTTTACTATAAAAAAGTGGCAACTTTTTAAGAGAGTTCTTCGTGTTGTTGTAGAAACTTGTGAACATCAGATATCCTTGGTAGTACACATTGTTGAAAGGACTGTGACTTTTTAAAATCGGAGATCGCAAAGTTGGCAGAAAGTATACTTAAATAACAGAAGGTGATCATTTGCATTTCAAAATTTATCTATCTTGCTTTTCCCCTCAATTAGACCAAAACATGTTGATTCACAGGTTTCTGTGTGTGTGTTGTTTCTTTTTTAAACTTATTTATAGAGCAGAATAATGGCCCCCCTGCTAGTTTGGCATGTGCTCAGGTTTCTGTCCATGTAAATCGAATCTGTTACTGGAAATTTTTCTCAAAATATAAAGGCACATCATCCACAAGATGAAAAGATACACTGCTGATACTATAAAGTACAGGGCAGGTGGATCATGTTTTTAGGACAAATATGTGATAAGGATTCCCAGGAGGGAGGAGGGGTCGGGGTAGAGGTTGCATGCTGTTTAAACAGAAGTGGATCGTTCTCATCACAATCTTATGACAACTTTACTTTCTAACCAAACATCAGCTGCTTACCATGCTTTAGAGTTACTTGGACAATAATACTAAGGTTAGAGTTGGAAAACGGAAAGGCAGAGGGGATGTGGGAGAGAATTACTGCAACCCTTCAGTGTTTCTAAGGGCAGACCAAAAGATGACTAAGTACTCTCTGTCTCCATGTGTTAATGGATTTGTGACTTTTAGGCAATGAAATATTAGCATATTAGCATTGCACCCACCCTTCGAATAGAAGAGGAGAGCCTACTTACAGTTTTTATCAGTAGTAGGGCTATTCGCTTTTGAAACAAATGGTAATTCACCATTTTTTTGGTCCTAGTTCCCCTTGCATGATAAGCAAGAGGAGGGAGAACATGGACTTAACTGAGTTCTGTAACTCTCTGGGTTTACGATCATCTACATAACAACACCAGCTTTACTTTTCAGTGAAGGCCATTCCTGGTTTTGTTTCTTCCCTCGTTGATAAAACAAATTAATGAGCCCAAAGAATAGAAGAAGAGACTTTCCACATTGTTCAATGCATGCCATAATGCTAGGACACTTTTGCAAATTCACAAAGCTTGAAAGTACAATTCTTTCATGCAAATAATTAAAACAAAGCCCTTCTTCAGATGACAGCTTTTTTCAAACGTTAGTGAAGGGCAACCTGGAAGAGGACAGCAAAAATCCATTAATGGTAGACTGCCACCTGCTGGTAAGGTGTGAGCATTGTGATTTCCGGGGAAAGGCTTAAAAAGGAAAATTTGGAAACTGATCTGGATTAAATTCAGTATTTCAATACACAAAATTAAAAGTATGTATTTGTTGGTGAATGTAGTATAGCTCTGGCCCACATATATTAAAATTCTCTAGATGCTATGAATGCTAAATGTGACTGTATGTTGAAGAAACAATTTGCTAGAATGGCAAAGGATGACCCTATAGTTTTCAATAAAAGAGTGAAAATAAAAATAGTAAATAAGGTGTCAGTTATAAACATTAAACAATGTCTCATAAACATTTGGTTTTGATGTGAGGTTTATATTTTACTTCACTTCTGGATTTAATAGGTTTCATTAAAAAAGAACTCCCGGACTTAATTTTGATCCTAAAACCTCCCAAATTTATTACAATTAATATATGTACTTATGTACATTGGTACCTAAAATGTTATTATCAAATTAGAAAAGGATGTGAGTAAAAAAAAAAAAAAAAAAAAAAGAACCAGATAACCATAACAAAGTGATTTCACTATGAAATGAAATTATTTTTGTTATCCCATTAACTAAATCATACTAATAAGCCTTCAAAAAACAACATAATATTATCTACTTGAGAGAAACAAAAAATGTGGGCATGCTCTATTGCCCCTAGGAAGAAATAAAATCAAATACCCCTAATTTGAGGGAAGAAGAAAGAAAGAATATAATAGTAAGAAAAAATCCAAATCGTTGGTTTCAGGAAATAGTTTTAGGATATTTGCTTCACAGGTTGAAAAACTTCGCTATTCCCCAATACAGATATAATTCTTAACAATGAAGGTTGTAACTAAAAACAATATAGCTCTTTCAATGCTAATTATAATCATTTCCCATTATGCAGGGAAACAATGTTAGCATCAATAATACACTGGTTAGCTAGGAAGCATTAAATACTGTATTAATCAACAACTAAGCAGATCATGTCAACATAATCAGCTTGAACCTCCTTTGAAAGCCAGTGGGGTGACAAGTGAAGCAACTTTGACCATCCAAAGAGGCTGAAAGCTAGGCAAAAGGTGAACGAACTTTGGATTCAAATATAGCCCCATCTGCACTGACAGAGACACTAACTCAAATCCAATTCAGACGCTTAAATGACCTGTAATTATCAGCAAAGGATCTAACACACCCCAGAAAGAAATCTCTAATTTTAAAAAAATAAAGACAATGCCGTAAGAGCAAGAGAAACCTGTTGTGTCAAATATTTGGCTAAGCTGGCTATTTTAAACCAAGAAGAACATGCTTCTTAAAATGTCTGAGATACAGAAAGGACTCTCAAATCTGCTCTACCATGCCAGCTTGACTCATCACTTAAGTCACAATATTGCATTTTTTAAAAATTCCACATTTTGCCAATTTTTATCCTTAGGGATTTTACCTCTTTCATCAACCTCTCATATCTTAATAAAACCATCCATCTAAAGAGGCTTGGGGTATTTAAAGGTCTTTCTAAACAGTAAGAAGTTAAGACATTTCTAAGAACTCACTGTCAGTTCTAAGAGAAGTACAAACCTGTTTAACAACAACAAATATACACACACACACACACACACCTCTATGGAATATATAATGGTTTTATCCCCAAATTTTCTCTTTTGAAGGATTAAAGAGATACTCAAACCCAACACATATGTGAACTGTTAGTGAAAAATACAACTTCTATAAAGAAAGGAAAGCTGCCGAACTACTTTTTCAAGTGAAACATTTTAGGAGATTGCTCTAACCTGGGGCACAGTACATTCTCTCTATGGCATCGCTGTCACAGGAATCTTCAACCTCACTCCACCTGCTAAAATACGTTAGCTGAATGTGTCCTAAAAACAAAACGACAGGAGAAATCAAAACATTTTTCTCTTCCATTTTCTGCAGAAGTGAACTGTAATTACTCCTTTTGTAGCTAAAAACAGTATCATTAAGAATAATGGCATCATTAAGTACTAGAAGCTATTACTGGGGGTGAATTTGCCGCACTGATAATGAAGCTCTAGACAGGAAATGAAGATACTAATTACAAGATAAAACGCCTACTCAGTTAATTGGAAGCAACAGCGAATAAAAAGAAATGCATTTGCAAAAGTTCCTGACCTCTATCATTCAATAAGATGTTGTTTGGGTTCAAATCGCGGCACACAATTCCCTCTCTATGTAAAGCATCAAGGGCTACCACCATTTCAGCTGCCCATCTTTGAATGCAGCCCTCGGGGATGTAAAACCTGGAGTTTAGTGCTAATTTTTTATCAAGGTCCTCAAAAAGCTGATGTATTTCCTTGTCTCCTTCTAGTGCTAATCCACTCTCCCCCTTAGTCACTGAGTCTCTCTGAAATAAAGTCAGTTCCTCTTTAGCCAAATCCTCAGTTTGATCTGTAAACAGCAATACTTCTTCAGTTTTTAAAGTGTCTGTGTTTACATTATATTCATTAGCACCTGAGAGTGGGTTAGAAATACGGAATAAGCTTTCTTCAGTGTTGTTTGCAGTCACTGCCGACTCAACCACTCCAAGTCCTTGGAAGTTAGGATCTGAGCTATGTGACAAAGACATGTCTCCTGAACTACTATGATCAACAGCTGCTACAAATAACATCCCAAGATCCCCCTGTGCATTGTGTTTCTCTGCTATACTATGGGATTTAGGCCTAGAAGGATCACTCAATTCCTCTGTGCCTTCTTCCTCACTTGCTTGGCATTGTTCAGTACTAAGCCTGAGGCATAAAACATCAGGGGCTTCCAATAGTTTACTTTCAATTATGCCTATATTAGTCTGTGTAAACTTAGTAGGTCCCACTGCTGCACCATCTTTGGTTGCCTCCAATTCACCAGGTAGATTTACAAGAAGATCAGGCCTTCCTTCATCAGTGCCAATGACATCATCAAAAGCAGCATCTTTAAAAGAAATAACTGGGACAGAGTCATCTGAGCCCCTGCTAATGGTGTCCTGAGCTATAAACTCTATCTTGCTTTCACTAGTAGTGAAACTCCTGGAAGTGCTGTCTCCATCTGGAAGAGTGAAAAATGGTTTCAAAGGCTCTGACTTTAGACTATACAATTTTTCTCCAAAATCAAGGCCTAGGAGTTCACTAGTGCTATCCTTACTATCTATCCTAAAGAATTCCATGGGACTGTTTTTAGATCTATTAAGGGAATCTGACGTTCCTGGAGAACTAATTGCTTCTACGGCATCATCTCCAGCAAAGAACTTCAGCTCGTGAGCCATCTGCTGGGTGCTGGGGCTGTCACTGTCAGCAGCAAGGTGTGTTGGGAAGCTTTCAATAACTTTGGTATCAACACCATTCCCTCCAATCTTCATGAAAGACTCTTCATTCAATGACCCTGGTTCAATCTTTTCTTGCCCATATTCATTGCATAATGTCAAATAACTAGTAGTGCATTCTTCTTCTGAACTTGAGCCCGAATCTGGCCATTTTGGAGAGCTATCTTGGCCTTCTTCATCTTGGTTGCTATCATCTTGAGAGCTTGGAGTAAGACTAGTCTTCAAAGGCAAAACTTTATGCATGGTTCCACCATCACTTCCTCTGGATTCAAAGCTGCTGCTGTCCTGAGGACTAGAAGTTGGCTGTTGCAGGTGAACTTTAGTAAGTGTAGATTTTTTCACTTCCCCGATGTCAAAGCTTTCTTCAGGGCTTCTGTTTAGAAACTTACTGATATATGACCAGAGTTTGCCACCTGTGAACAAGTATAACCAAAAAAATGTTTAAGATCCCCAAAATAATGGCTACTTATTGAAGCCCTTAGAAAAACAAAGAGTATTCTAATAATCAACCCAAAACAAGTCAATGATATCCATTAATATCAAGTATGCTCTAAAACAAGCATTTTAATGAAATGCTTTCTTGTTATTGCAGACTGGTGAGTATAGTGTTAAACATATCTCCTGATACCAATTATCTTTTAATTGACAACCTATTTCTCCCTTGGAAATTAGTTTAGCAAATACTAGAATGAAATCCCACAGCTAGCACACTGCTTTAAATATGATTTAGATGTTGAAACATCTGATTATGTTCTGGGTTGTCTATGTAATACTTTTTTCAAGCATGGCCCATTGGTCAAGTGGAAATACATAAACAAGTGCTACTTAAAATTGTATGTACTATAGTGGGGGGGAATCAACAATATTATTCCACTTTGAAAATATCCAGTTCAAAAAAAAAAAAAAAAGAAAATATCCAGTTCAAGATTAGAAGGGAGATATGGCATCTTGTTTATAATTATGTCATTGTAAATGATATATTAATAACATTTTTCCCATTTTCCCCCTCACCATACATGTTGTATACTGTATAAAACCAAGTAAAGCAATTGAGGAAAATTAATTGGGCAACCATGAAAGAGGCCAGGTACTATAATTCTGATTTTGTATTCTGATACATATGAGAAACCTATAAAAAAGTAAAATCATAAAAAGCAATTTCAAGGAAAGCATAGAAATCAATTAAACACAAAGGAATCCAATGTTTTAACAGCAATACTTGTTATTTTACCTTCTTTCTCTTTTTTTTTTTTTTTTTAGTTTAAATTCAATTAGCATGTGATGTGATGAGCACTGAGTATTATATGCAACTGAAGAATAACTGAATTCTTTATCTGGAATTAATGATGTACTAAATGTTCACCTTATCTTTCTTGTTTTATATTAACCATTAAAAATTCAACTTGGGGATCCCTGGGTGGTGCAGCGGTTTAGCGCCTGCCTTTGGCCCAGGGCGTGATCCTGGAGACCCGGGATCGAATCCCATGTCAGGCTCCCAGTGCATGGAGCCTGCTTCTCCCTCTGCCTGTGTCTCTGCCTCTCTCTCTCTCTCTGTGACTATCATAAATAAAAATTAAAAAAAAAAAGAAAAAAAAAAAGAAAAATTCAACTTGTTTCGCTCATTAGAATCTTTGAATAAATAACTATAATAAGTATCAAAAACCTACCAAAGCTTTACTGTATTACAAGAAGAATAGTTAAATTTGATCTAGAAATCCTGGAGCACCTGGGCGGCTCAGTGGTTGAGCATCTATCTGCTTTTGGCTCAGGTCATGATCCCAGAGTCCTGGAATTGAATCTGTATTGGGCTCCCTGCAGGGAGCCTGCTTCTCCCTCTGCCTATGTCTCTGCCTCTCTCTCTATGTCTCTCATGAATAAATAAGTAAAATCTTTAGAAAAAAAAAAACTTGACCTAGAAATCTTATAAACAATAATTTATAGATGCATATTTTGTGAAGATATAATAACTGTAGCTTCCAAATATGGGAAATAATGTGTTAAAAATAAATCCTTCTACTAACATGGAGAAGGCAACTTTTTTTCAGCACATTTTTAGTGTCCTTATTAAGTAAGCATCCTATACCAAGGGTAACAATCTCTGACAGTCAATTATATGTATAAAAAGGTCAGTGGATGCATCCCAAAAAATCTTCTTGTACTTTACACTTCATTTCATTTAGAGGAACTCAGTAAATACAAAAAGCACCCAGTACTGTGCCTACTATAGAGTAAGTGCATAATATGGGGTAGTTGTCATAATATTAATCCTAAGATACTCAGACAGCTCCTTTCCCCATGACCCAGTTAACAACCTTCCCCCTCTCCCTTATACTAATAATTAGTAGTATTGGACATTATGGTGTATAACTTTTTCCTCTCATTTTTTCCTAGCTAACTTTGTCCTCACTAGACTATGCCCCATATCATATTCAAATAAAATTTAAGGTTCATATATAGATTTGAAACTCACTCACAAAGGAAGCTATGCATTGATTCCATCTTTTTTTCATCTTTTGACAACAGCCACATTCCTCTTATCACAAATACCCCTGTTGTGGCATGCTAACAATAAAGCCTGAACCTGAAGCTGGAATCCTTGTATAATCCAACTAAAACAACGTGTGTTGTTTTCCATCCTCCTAGATGGGGACTACTGTGAGGACAGGACCGTCTTTTTCATCTTTCTGTATCTACTGTCTAAACAGTGTGCAGGACATGACAGGCATTCAGTCAGTGCTTCTTTAACTCAGGTGATAACTCTTCAGAATGAGATATGCCAACACAAAGTAGACAGTCTCTGCAGTTGCAAAGTTCTAATAACAGCAAGAAACAGAACCTAGAGTAAAGTGCTAAGATAAGTTTCATTCATTCTTAGGCCAATTTCACCTGGATGAACTGCTGAAATCTAAACTTCCATGTGCTTAAATTCTTTCTTTTTCCCCCCAGATCACTTCCTCCTTCTGACCTCCAAGCCATTCTAACACAAAAGCTTTAGATCAAACTTAGATTATTTTTTCTCCCTTGTTCTTTCTGGCAAGTTTCCAAGTCCTATAGGATATGCCCATAATGGTTCACACAGCTTTCCTTTTCTACTGATTCCTCTGGCCAGTCTGCTTCCTGGAATAACTTTATAGCCACAATCAGGTGCCTGCTTTAACTCCTTTCTGCATCATTCTCTCATACTAATTGCTGCCCAATTAATCTTCCATTCTAGCACAGATTTTACATTTTTTCTCCATTCAAGAACCCAATCCCCTCTAGCTACTGAATGACGTACCAGCTCCACAGAGGCATTGAACCCCTCAGGAATACAAAGTGTCAAGCTATGGTTTGGTCCTCCCCCTCCACTCACCAAATAATTCCATCTGAACTGAATGTCTCCAAATATAACCCAGTGAGGGCTTTCACTCAAACTACATCGACCACTTAAAGAATTTTATTAGTTTCTCCAATATCTGCTTGTCAAAATCCTAACCAAATCTGTACAAATATTCTGGTTCCTCAGAATTTATTCTCTCTCTCTCTCTCTCTCTAATTTTAAAAAAGAGAATTTGTTTTCTGCTACCAATTTTTTGACATCCCCCTCAGTGGATATTACTCCTATCTTCTCTGAATCTTTTCTATCACTTAGTCCCTCTTATAACATTTAAAATATTCTGTTTCAAAAAAATAAAAATAAAAATAAAATAAAATATTCTGTTTCATATTAATATTACTTTTATACTTTTATCATCTCCTCTACCAGACTGCAGGGTCTTCATATCAACAAAGGAGAGAATTCTGCCTACATATAAAATAATATGTATTAAGTAAATACTTATGAAATTGGGTTTTAAAAAGATGACATCTTTCCAAGTATTTTGAAAATCTTTTAAGAATAAGGGTCTATAAATATTAATAATGTCATTATTTTGGGTCATGCTTTCTTCCTATTTTAAAACAAATACATGGTTTCATTTAAAAAATGTAAATGCAGAAGAGAAAAATTCAAAACCTACAAATCACCTATAAACACGAATAACTAGGGGCGTCTGGATGGCTCAGTTGGTTAAGCGTCTGACTCTTGATTTTGGCTCAGGTCATGATCTCATAGGTCGTGGGATCCAGCCCTACATCAGGCCACACTCAGTGAGGCGTCTGCTTGGGATTCTCTCTCTCCCCTCTGTCTTTTCCCCTACACGTGTGTGTATACACACACACCCACACACACAAACATACACGCTTTCTTTCTCAGATAAATGGATAAATCTTTTAAAAACACCAATATCAACTATTTGTACATTACATTTATTTTCAGGCTTTTTATTTGTGACTAACATCACATCATAAACATTTTCTAATTTTTATGAGACTATGAACTTCAATGGCTATGTAGCATATCCAAGGGATAGATATTATGAGGTATTTAAATGTTCATCTATTATTACACATTTACATTATTTCCAATCTCCTACTATTAGAATTAAAATAATATGTACTTTTACATGGAAGTACTTTATAACCTTGAAAACTCCAGAAATGAAAATACTAGATCAAAAAGCATGAATATGTTTAATGCTTCTGATATGTGTTACAAAACTGCTTTACAGGAAGGCTGTACCAGAATCCACTCTTATAATCAATGTGTGTTAATGCCATCTTCATAGCAACTTGCCCATATTGGATGTTAGCAAGTTGACCAATTTGATTAATCAAATACGTCTCACTTAATTTCCATTCTTCTCATTATTACATAGAATTTTTAAATGTGATGGTTGGCACTTTCTTTATGACACTTGTTCCTGGCCAAAACAAATGAATTGTAAAAACTGTGTTTTTCACTAGAGAGAACGAAACCATTTTAGCCCTTTTCCATTCTTTGCCCAGTTAAATTTAATGTTTGATACAGAAATATGGATACAAATTTTTTTTCTATCTCATACTTTTTTTCAGTTACAAAATCATGAAAATCACAAAACCTACAAGAACACATTATTTCCTTTGAAATTTCTCACTCACAAAAGCTGAGTGTGTTTTACTTTCTATCGAATTAATATCAGGCCTAATAGACAAGCTTACACAATTACACAACATTATTATTATAACATTAAAAACATTATCCTTGGGCAGCCCCGGTGGCGCAGCAGTTTGGCGCCGCCTGCAGCCTGGGGTGTGATTCTGGAGACACGGGATCGAGTCCCACATCGGGCTCCCTGCATGGAGCCTGCTTCTCCCTCTGCCTGTGTCTCTGTCTCTCTCTGTGTTGCACATGGATAAATAAATAAATTTAAAAAAAATTATCCTTAAAAAAAGCCCATTATTGCTAAATCTGAAAATATAATGTATTTACCTAATGTGTTTACAATTTTTAACTCTTTATAAATATGAATGACATCTTTCTAAGCCCCATAAAGCATATAAAATTTGGAAATACTAGCTATTTTAAGCTATGAAATTAGCAATTCATAAAGTTTAATAAAAATTCTGTCTCTCATTAAATTTTAATTTATTGGTTTTCTGAAAGATCACAAAGAATATCTGTTAAATTTGTTTGACCAGAATTAGGATTTGACTTTAATATATATGACAAATATTGCTGGAATACAATGACCAAAATCATTTTTTGAACCAGCAATTCTATGTCAAAAAACTCATGCTATAAAATTCTTAAAAAAGAAAGCAAAAATACACAAAGATATACAGTAAAAGTACAAGAAACAATTTAAGCACTAATTAATAAGGGAGTAGTTAAATAAGTTATGGTATCTGTACAACCAAATATTCTTTATTCAAAAAAACAACAGCAATATTTGCAAATATTTACATAGTGTTTACCATATGCCAGGCACTATTCTAAGTGCTTTAGATATATCAACTACTTAATCCTCACATCACTGTATGAGGCAGGTAATTATCACCCTTATTTTACAGATAAGGAAATGGAGGCACAAAATGTTAAATACCTTGCTCAAGGTCACACAAACTAACACAGTCTGACTCCAGAATCCTTGTTTTTAATCCCTATAGTGATCTCTCTTAATGCAGACCTATACATACTGATAAGGAAAGTTGTCCAAGGCACATTGTTAAGATGGGAGAAGAAAACAAGCCATAGAACAACATATAAGATCCATTTTATTTAACCAGACAGGTCAGTAGTATATGTTTATACACGTTGGAAAATTTCTCCCTATTTCTAGAGAGAACTGGACATTAAATGACAAGAAAGGGAGAATTTTTATATTTACTTTATATGCTTCTATATATAATTCAAATATATTGCTTTATATAGTTGTTTCATAATTTTTTAAAAAAGAATTCGTTAATAAAAAGAGAATCTTTTCATCCTCTGGGTCCCTAAGTAACTTGAGGCCAAGCCCATTCTCATTCCCCACCTATTTGGTGAATCCACATTTGCAGGCTTTTCCAGTCATTTCCTTCTAATCTAGGCATTTCACCTTTTCTCTGACCTACTCCGTATTCAGTAGTTATACACTGAGCACCTTCTATGTATGAAGTATGCTGCTAAATGCTGGGTTACAGATGATGAAAATGTCATAATCCCTAAGTTTAGGAACTTAAGGTTTTAATAACACACATTGTCTTGACTGAATACAATTATTTTCTCACCTTTTCTTCTCCAGAGTTAAAATAAGGAATTCATTAAGAGGAACAATAAACATTTCAATCCCTCCCCTAAAATCCTGTTTGGTTTATCCAACTGCCTACTCAACATCACCTGGACATTTCAGTAGCATCTCAAACTTCCAAGTCCAAAACTGACCCCTGATTTTTTTCCCTCTAAATCCACCCCTCCCATAGCTTTCTGCACCTTAGTAAAGGGGAACTCCATTCTTTCAATTCTGTAAGCCAAAAACCTTGCAGGTGTATAAAGCAGAATCATGTTAGTTCCATCTTCAAAATAAATTCAAATATCTAATCTAATAACCATTTCTCATGACCTCTACCATCAATGCTTTGTGCAAGCCACAATTATTTTCACCTGGATTGCTGCAAAAACTTCCAAAATTGGTCTCCTGCTTTCGCCTTTGCCCTCCTAGACTACATTTTCCATAGAGAGGCCTCTGTTCAATATCACTCCTCTTTTCAATATCCCTCAACGACTTCCCATCTATGCAGAATAAAAAATCAAGTTCTTGGGGCACCTGGGTGACTCAGTCAGTTAAGGCCCCAATTCTTAATATCAGCTCAGGTCATGATCTCAGGGTTGTGAGATCGAGCCCCACACTGGGCTCCACTCTGGGCATGGAGCTTGTTTAAGATTCTCTCTCCCTCTCCTTCTGCCCCCCATCCCTGCTCATGCTCTCTCTCTCTCTCTCAAAAAAAAAAAAAAAAAAAAATCAAGTTCTTAAAGTGGTGTATTAATACCACAG
Organism: Canis lupus baileyi; assembly: GCF_048164855.1. Classification (NCBI taxonomy): domain Eukaryota; kingdom Metazoa; phylum Chordata; class Mammalia; order Carnivora; family Canidae; genus Canis; species Canis lupus. The sequence continues at coordinate 70,179,515 of NC_132843.1, forward strand.
AGGATCAGAGGATCTCACTGCATTCCACATCTAAGTTCTTCCCATCCTGCTCTAGCCACGTAACCTTGCTGCTTCTTATACCCCAAGTATACTCTTGGTTCCAAGCCTATTTGTTCTCTCTTGCTGAGATGCCCTTCCCTCACATAGTCACAATGCCCCCCCCTCACTTCCTTCAGGTCACTGGCCAAAGTCCCTTTCTTAATTAGGTGACCACTCTAGATAAAATAGTAACCCCCACATCATCCTTTTGGCATTCCCTTTTCCCTTCTTTTATTTAAATTTTCATCATAAAATTTATCTCCATCTGACATATATTTACTTACGTATTTGCTTATTGTCTGTTCTGCCTCTCAGTGTAATAAACTCCATGTAGGCAAAGTCCTCATCAGTTTTGTTCACTGCTGCATTAGAACTAAACCTGTATCCTACTAAGCACCAATATATTTCTGGCTAAATGAATTAAAAATGGAAAGAAAATGAGTCCAAGAGACTTACGTGAATCTTGAACAGTCCTGTAAGCAGAAGGGAGCTAAAGCCACAAATCATAAATATTCAAGCATTCATATTAGAGAAAACAATTGTTCAACACTTATTTTTTCAGGAATAGCTATTTATACATATGAAAGCAATGTGTTTATGATATATCCACAACCTTCTAATTCACAGAGGTAACAAACACCACTAACATGTAAAAGATAGCACACTGCCCATCAAACAGTTAACCTGATTGCCCAAGCTAAAGCCAGAAAGTTCGCCTAGATTCTTTTCTCCCTAACCCAGAATCCATCACAGATCCCATTGAGTCTACTCTTAAAGCATAGCAGCTCTAACCCCAGCGAGCCATGCCACCATCATCTCTAGTCTAGACAATTCCTGCTTGTTTACTATTCCTTGCCTGTTTATATTCCATTTCCTATAGAATAGCCAGAGTGATCTTTTTAAAATGTAAATCAGATCTTGCCACTGCTTTAGATATCCAATGGTTTCCCAATACACTTGAATAAAAGCCAAAGTCCTTACCCTGCAGTATAAAACCCCTACCTATTTCCCCTGTAGCCTCATATATCAGGACTGCCCTGACCTACTACACTTCAACCAAATGGCCTTTCTTTTCATCAGATATTGTTTTTACCTTTGATTTCTTACACTGATTCCTTTACCTAGGATGTGCTTCCTGATTACATCCAAATGGTTACTTCTTTTGTCATTCAAAATTCCTCTTCTATGTCACCTTTGTAGAACAGGCTTCTTTGACTACCTAAAGTGTCCAACCTTGTTCTTTTTTAAAGCTCACTGTGTTAGAGACCAGTGTAGTCCCCATTATTAGTCAATATTATCATACTTTTTTGGTTCTCTGTTTGACTCTTCACAAGAATGTAAGTTTCAAACGGGTAAGCTCTTTTCCTGTCTTGCTCATCTAAGAGAGAGTCTAGTACATAATACATGCTCAATAAATTTGCTGGATATTTAATGAATCTACAGTCCCTACTTGCACTATAATTTAATATCTTTGTGTTATAAAATCTTAAAATTAAGCAATAAACACCTCAAATCAACAGCCAAAAAGAGATCCTCTCCCGGCAAGTTTAAATAATCCGGGACAAATTCAGTATCATGCAGCCATTCAAAGTCAGATGTGGCCAATAATAAAGAAAAAGAAGCTTGGTAAAGATAATCTAAAACAGAGGAAAGCCACAGACATTTGGCTTTCAAACAGATTATAAAGATTTTGTCAGTATTAAAGTAAAATCAGTTGAAATAGCTGAAATAGGAGTATAAGAGAAAGTGAGAAGGTGGCAAAAGAAAAACTGAAGTGTGTTCTGGAGAAGGAAGAAAAAGAGCAAGAAGAAGCTGCAAATAGAAGCAAACTAGAATCGAAAATTTGCCACAGATAATCTCCAACATGAATAATCCACACTGGGTAATAGAATATTGACTATAATTACATTCATCCTACTGACCTTGTTCTAAATTATTATGGATTATTACTACGCAAGTTATTTTGTTCCACACCAGAGGTGGCTGTATTTCGCTATCAGATGACATGACCTCTAATTCAATAATGTCTGTAATGCACTGGTATCCTCAGATAAAAGCTGTCTATAATGTCTGAACAAAGGTGAATTAGTTATCCAATTCACACACGCAATTAACTCTCTTAATACCTGAGAGACCATGGAGCCCCTTCTGAATTTCCTATTAAGTACTACATATGGAGGTCTTCCCTCCATCTGTAGTTATCTTGTGCTGTACTTCATAATAAACAATATTAATAGTTTATTGCCCCCGTCAAAAATCTTGCATTAGTTATCATAAAAAGACCTCATTCCACAAAGCAATGACTCATTTTCCCGGGAAAATGCATTAAATTCAAATGTCATGCCTATTAGTAAAACACAACAGTTCTTTATTCTCAGTAATGTAAAAATAAAAATAACACCTTCATGAAACATGGAAAATAATTTAGATTTTTTTTTTACTATTTTAAAAACACCTCCTAAGGCCAAAAGGCAATATTTATTATGTGGATTTATATTCATATGCTGTATTCAGTCGTTCTAAATAAAAGACTATTTATTTAAATTCAGGTGTTAAAGGGCAAAAACAAATCAAAACATAGTATTTTTTTGCCACCTGTTCCCTCTACCATGAGCTGAGATTTCATAAATAGTTTGAAGGCAGAGCACTATGCCTCTGCTTTGTACCCATATGTGATGCCAATGGCTGTATTCGTAAAAACCCAGATCAGAATAACTAGGTAATGTCAAATGTTAAGCAAATACCCATGCATTCTAAAAAAGGAGGTAATTAATTAATTCTTCAGGGGATGCTTTTTATTTTTGTCATCTAACATTAATGTATCCTTTTAGTAGAGAACAAGAGAACAAAATAAAATCCCAAAAATAAAACCTAGCTCTTTTAGCACACATTCACCTTAAAGTGCTCATCACAGTAGCTCAACTCTAGGAGAAAATAAAGTAGTTATGTATATCTAAGAATGTTACTGTAGTTCAAATGAAATCTGCTGTTCACCTGGGTTTTTATTTTCCCTCACAACTCAAAGAGTGTGGAGGTATGAGGAAACAGTTTCTTACATGTGTTTCGTATGTTTTATCTGCCCATGCAATGACAGAAGTAAAAAGGACATTATAGACACTGAAAAGCTAAGGAGATGACATTCTTTGCTCTGTAAACAATTTAAACCACAAACTAACCTTCCGCGTGCTGCAGCACAAGAAATACGGACTCCTCAGAAACGATGTACTTGTGCAGACACACCATGTTGGGCACGCAGCGGGGGATGATGGTCTTTCTGTTCCTGCTGTATTCACTGCTTTTCCTTAGACCCTGACAGAGAACAAAAAGGTCAGTTGTACCCTCAGTTGCCTTTGGAGCCTGCTGTGCTCTGTGTTTATCAACCAAACTAATCTATCCGAGTTACTCTGGGCTTCAGAGAAACCACTCATCTGCTGCTCTATGCCCCTCAGTCCCTGGAGGCTCTGCTGATGGCATCTGGCGTGAATCCAGAGAACGGAAGATGCCACAAAGCTGCCATTAAAATCAATTACGTGGGTCAGTGTTTTTATTAGAGATGCTCTCAAACTAAGTCATCAGGATGACACACAGTTATTTCTCTATGACCTTTTCTTAAGTTTTATTTTATATATATATACATATACATATATATACACATATATACAGATATATGTGTGTGTGTGTATATATATATATATATATATCTTTAAAGCAGTAGACATGTGAGATCATTCAAATTTCTGAGATACAAAAGGTATTCCTGGATTAAACAGGCGATTTGAAAATTTTATGACAAAAAAATATAAAGATTAAGTCTTCTTCAAAGTAACAAGGTGTATGCAGTGCCTGGTATCATACCCCGGTTTAAAATTCTGGGTAAATGCCAGTGATAAAGTATACACAGAAAGAAATTTGTTTCAGTCTATGTCAATGTGACATACTACCATACTGCCAGTAAAAGAAAAAGTATCTGAAAAAGAAATGTTAAACTAATCTGAAATTAATTCTAGATGCTATAGAAATGATTAAATTAGAATATTTTAGAATATATACTGTCATAATCCATTTCAATTTGAAATTACAAAATCAAGGACTTTTTCTTTCCTCATTCATTTAGTTACAAATTGAGTTATACGGAGAAAAAGAATTGGGTATAGATAAAAAAGGGGACCAGGGATGTAGATTACACTCTCCCCTGAGTGTAATACCTGAAACAGATACTTTAAGGCAAAATTTTAGCTCTTTCCAGCTGTAATCATAATCAAAAGTACAATTGTGTGCAATCTTCACAAACTATACAAAATGTATTAGAGATGTGTTTAAAAGTACTCACTATATAACAGCGGGAAATGAGTCTTCAACTTATCCAAATTATCACTTCCATACTCTATAACCTAAAACTTTTTACATGTACGCTATAACATATTTATCAACTGTGATAAAGAATAGAGAGTAAAATAAATACAGACTACCACAAACATAAGAGAACATCCAAAGACCCAGGAATAAATATTAAATACTTTCTCTTTCAGAAGCATAATTTGAAAATAAGTGCCTAAATTCATTAAACATACAAATTCTACTTACTTTTAAAATGAATGTCTGTTCTGTCCTTGTATCCATTACAAGTAAAACCTACATAAAAGACATGAGTAATAATTTATTCACAGTACAATGAAACACTAACTTGTAACTTTTTGAAACTATACTTTAAGGGTTGAGGGGGGAAGTATTTTTTTCATTTATTAATTTATTTTTTTTAATTTATTTTTATTGGTGTTCAATTTGCCAACATATAGAATAACACCCACTGCTCATCCCATCAAGTGTTGAGGGGGGGAAGTGTTAGAACTGATTCCATCAAAACTGTTAATTTCCAAATAGGTTTTTTTTTTTTTAAGCCACCAAATCACAGGATTAAAACAGTCTTACCTAAAGTAGGTTTTATTATAGTTTCTTTTTCTAAAAATCCCATATTTTAGAAACATTTCTGTTTTCCTAGACTTGTTTTTAAAAATATTGCTTAAAAGGAAAAATTATTTTACACAGAGAAATTTTCCTCATGGAACATACATGGTTAAGAAGAAATTTTTAAAAATCACAAGTATTGTTGAAGTCTCAATTTTCTTCTTAATACCCCTTTATGTAGCAACATGGTATAATGTGATCTCAGTAACTCAGGCTCCAACTTAAGACCCCCTTTTGGTACTATTTCTCCATCCAAGACTCATCCTAGTTTCTCTTTTTCCATCAGTAAATCCTGTCAGCTCTTTGTTCAAAATGTATCCAAAACATGAACTCACTTGCATAGCTATTATCCTGATCCAAAGATTTACCTGGATTAAAACAATGGCGTCCCAACAGATTTCTCTGTTTCCTTATTTGCTGCTCTATGGTTTATTCTCTAAATAGCAGGCAGTGTTTTCTTTTAAAAACGTAAGTTACATCATATCACTCCTCTCATTCAGAAAAAATAAAAATAAAAACCTAAGTCCAAAAAAATCACCTCAAGACCATACATGATCTCATACATCACCCCCTCAAATTCCCCTCTCCCCACACCCATCTTGATGGATAGAATGACTAGAGATAGATATTTATTCTACCATGTTACTATTTTATTATTTTAGAGACTCTAAAGCAGAGGCTAACAAACTTTTTCTATAAAGATGCAAACAGTAAAGATTTTAGGCTTTGCGGGCCCACACAGTTTCCTCTGGAGCTCTTGATCTCCACCCTAGTAGCACAAAAGCAGCCACTACCTGAAATGGGTTCAGAGTATTTACATCACAGAGACCTGTAAACAATGCAAACAGGGCTTTGGGTTCCCCTTCCAGAGAGCTGAGAGTCAAGGATGAAAAAAAGATGTCAAGCTTGGGAAAATGAAAGAATGGTCAGGAGATGCAATACTGGCCTGAGGAGAAGATAATAAATTCCATGTTAGACATGATGAATTTGAAGTGATGGTGACCACTTCCTCTTTGAACTCTCTTACGAGTGTCTCACCTACACTATGTAAGTCTCCACTTAAATTCCATTGAATATTCTCACAGATACCTTCTGAACTTGCCCCTTCCTCTTCCCAAAGCCCTGTCCCTACTAGAAATAAAAACCAGACCGTTTCTCTTCCTGTGGTACTGCGTAACACCACTGTCCATGTACCACCACCACCCCACCAGAAAGCTCCCGTGGTCCCTATGAAGACCCCTGTCCCCTACCTTCATAGCCAGTGACCACCAGTCCACTACCTAAGTATTTCTCCTATCCACCCTCTCCTCTCTTTGCCTACATTGTACTAAGTGTTTACTATGTGCTATGCTTTTGCCATGTTAATTCTCTCAACTACCCCATATAATTTTACCCTTTCTACTCTAAAAGTGAAAACATACATACATATATACATACATAAATGTGAAAACATTAAAACTTCATCTGCAGATGCTATAATGGCAGATAACAGAATCTACCATTTGTGAGAATTTCAGTGAAGTCATCTTATAAAAGTGCTTGGGATAGCCACTTGTTACTATTATTGTTATTGCTGTTATTGCTTCTTCTCCTGACATGTGCCACCACCACCCACCACCACCCCTCATGCCCCACCCCCACTTTATCAAACAAATTCTCATCCTTCTGTATTCCACTCAGGTAACAATGATTCTCTCCGTTCTTTGTTCTTCCACTATATATAGTACCAACCCCTTCGATTTATTTGTTCACTTATGTATTTCCCAACCAGATTTCAAGTTTTTTATGGGCATATTGTAGGCAGAATAATGGTCGCCAAGGATATTCATACCTTAATCTCCAGAACCTATGAATATGTTGTGTTCCTGGCAAAAAGGACTTTGCAGATGTAATTAAGGTACAGACCTTAAAACAGATTATCTTGGATTATCTGAGTGGGCTCAATCAAATCCCATGAACCCTGAAAAGCAGAGAACTATCTCTGGCCAGAAGTGGAAACACAGAAATGATATGGCAGAAAGGGAAATCAGAGAGATTTGAAGTATGAGAGGGATAGACAGTTGCTGGCACTAAGCTACAGATGCCCACATGTCAGCACTGGAGACAGGCCTCTGGGAGCTCACAGGAAGCATAAGAAGGAGCAGACAGCTTCTAGAAGCAAAGCCCAGTCTTTGCTGATAGCCAGTAAGGAAGAGTTCAGTCCAACAACTGCAAAGAAAAGAATTCAACCTACAACCTGAATGAACCTGGACGTGGACTTTTCCCCACTGCCTCCAGTAAGGAACACAGCCCTACCAGCACCTTGATTCTAGCCCACTGCGACCCATGTCAGACCTCTGGTCCAAAGAACTTTGACACAGAGAAAGACAAAAATATCATATGATTTTACTCAGATGTGTAATTTAAAAAACAAAACTGATGAACCTAGGGGAAGGGAAGAAAAAATAAAACAACTCAAAAACAGAGGGAGGCAAACCATAAGAGACTCTTGACAATAGGGAACAAACTAAGGGTTGCCTGAGGGGATGGGAGGATAGGATAACTGGGTGATGGGCGTTAAGGAGGGTACTTGATGTAATAAGAACTGGGTGTTATATGCAACTGATGAATCACTAAATCTACCCCTGAAACTAATAATACACTATATGCTAACTTGAATTTAAATAAAATCTAACAAAACAAAACAAAAACCAAGGAACTTTGGCATAATAGAGTTGTTTTAGGATGCTAAGTTTGTGGTAATTTGTTATGACAGCAATAGAAAACTAATACAGGGCAGAAACTATATTTCCTCCAACATATAACACATCCCTCTGCCACAGTAAATGTTCATAAACACATGTGAACAAATTCAGTTATAAATGTTTAGAAGATGACTGGCAATATGCAAATAGAGCTTAGAAAATAAGTCAGGACTAAAGATTTATATTTGAGCATTCTCCATCAAGAAACAGTGAAAAATATGAGACTGTACCTCCAGTGAAGTGCTTACTTTAAACCAGGTACTAATGCTGGGTTCCAAAGAATTAAATCATATATAACGTGTTCAACAATCCAATGATTATTGGCAAATATTTTTTCCTTTGTGACTGGCTTTTTTTTTTTAATTAAAATATAGTTGACACAATATTATATTAGTTTCAGGTACACAACATAGTGACTCAACAATTATATACATTATGAAATACCACAATAAGTGTAGTTACCATCCATCACCATACAAAGTTATTACAATATTACTGGCCATATTCCCTATGCTGCCCTTTATATTTCTATAATTTATTTTATAACTGGAAGTCTGTATGTCTTAATTCCCTTCACCGATTTCACCTATACCCCCCCCATCACACCTCTTCTCTAGCAACAAGTTTGCATCTCTATAATTAGGAATCTGTTATTAATTTGTTGGTTTGTTTTTAGATTCTACATACAAGTAAATGGTATTTGTCTTTCTGTCTGATTTATTTCAATTAGCATAATATCCTCTAGATCAATCCATCCATGTTATCACAAATTGCAAGATTTCATCCTTTTTGGTGGCTAAGTAATATTCCATTGAGTACATGTACCACATCTTTATCCATTCAACTATACAGACACTTAGGCTGCTTCCATATCTTGGCTATCACAGTAATGTTGCAGCAAACATATGGGGTGCAGGTAATCTCTTCAAATTAGTGTTTCCACTTTCTTCAAGTAAATACCCAGTAATGTAATTACTGAATTGTATAGCATTTCTATTTTTAATTTTTTGAGGAGCTTCCATGCTGTTTTCCACAGATGTACCAATTTACATTCCCACAACAGTACATGAGTATTCCCTTTTCTCTACATCCTCACCAACACTTATTTCTTATCTTCTGGAGATTAGCCATTTTGACTGGTGTGAGGTGATACTTCCCTGTAGTTTTGATTTGCATTTTCATAATGATAAGAGCTGTTGAGCATGTTTTCTTATGTCTGTTGGCCACCTGTCTTCTTGGGGAAAATGTCTATTCAGATCCTCTCCCATTTCTTAATCAGATTTTTTTTTTTTTTTTTGGTGTTGAGTTGTATGAGTTCTTTATATATTTTGGATACTAACCCCTTATCAGATATATCATTTGCAAACATCTTCTTCTATTCAGTAGGCTGCCTTTTCACTGTATTCATGGTCTCCTTCTCTGTGCATAAAATTTTTAGTTTGATGTTGTCTCATTTTGTTCATTTTTACTTTTGTTTCTCTTGCCTGAGGACACAGTTCCAAAAAAATATTACTAAGGCTGATGTCCAAAAACTTATTACCTATGTTTTCTTTTATGAGTTTTATGGTTTCAGGTCTTATATTTAGGGTCTTTAGTCCATTCTGAGTTTAGTTTTCATGTATGGTGTAAAAAAGTGGTCCAGTTTCATTCTTTTGCATGCAATTGTCCAGTTTTCCCAACAGTATTTATTAAAGAGACTTTCTTTTCTCCACTGCAGAGTTTTGCCACTTGTCATAAATTCATAGACCATATAAACATGGTCTTATTTCTGGGCTCTTTATTGTGTTCTATTGATCCATTGTTCTATTGATTGTCTATTCCTTGTGCTAGTACAGCACCATTTTGATTATCACAGCTTTGTAGTATAGCTTGAAACCTGGGACTGTGATACCTCCAGTCTTATTCTTCTTTCTCAAGACTGCTTTGATTATTCAGGGTCCTCTGGGAGTCCATATGTACTTTATAATTATTTGTTCTAGTCCTGTGAAATATACTATTGGTATTTTCATAAGGACTGAATTGAAACTATAGATTTCTTTGGGTAGCATAGAAATCTTAATATTAATTATTGTAATCTTCAGGCAGGGTGTTATCTATCTTTCCATTTATTTATGTCATCTTCGATTTCTTTCATCAGTGTCTTATAGTTTCCAGAATACATGTCTTTCACTTCTTTGGTTAAATTTATCCCCAGGTATTTTATGATGCTTTTTAATGCAACTATAAACAGGATTATTTTCTTAATCTCTCTTTCTGCTAGTTATTAGTGAATAGAAACACAACATATTTCTATATATTCATTTTGTATACTGCAACTTTACTGAATTGATTAGTTCTAATAGTTTCTTGGTGGAGTTGTTAGCATTTCTTATATATAATATCATGTCATCTGCAAACAGTGATGTTTACTTACTCTACCAATTTTGATGCCTTTTATTTCTTTTTCTTGTCTGATTGCTGTGGCCATCTACTACTATGTTGAATTAAAATGGTAAGAGTGGACACCCTTGGGCAGCCCAGGTGGCTCAGCGGTTTAGCACCACCTTCAGTCCAGGGCGTGATCCCGAAGACCTGGGATCAAGTCCCACATCAGGCTCCCTGCATGGAGCCTGCTTCTCCCTCTGCCTGTGTCTCTGCCTCTGTGTGTGTGTGTGTGTGTGTGTGTGTGTGTGTGTGTCTCATGAATAAATAAAATCTTAAAAAAAAAAAAAAAAAAAGAGTGGACATCCTTGTCTTTTTCCTGACCTTAATGGAATAGCTTTTGGCTTTTTACCATTAAGTATGAGGGTAGCTTTGGGTTTTTGTCCTATACAATCTTTATTATGTTGAGGTATTTTCCCTCTAGACCCAGTATGTTGAGAGTTTTTTGATCATGAATGGATACTGAATTTTGTCAAATGATTCTTCAGAAGCATATTTTTTATTAACCAATTTTACAGATGAGGAAATAAACACAAAACTGTTAACCCGTCCATGCTTACAAAGCTAAAAAAAATAGTAGAGATGAAATTTAAACCCCAGCAGCCTATCTCCAGGTTCTTCCTCTGTAACTGCTAAACTATACTTATGTCTAAATTTGAGAATTATACATAGCTGTGATATCTACAGTATATAAGACAACAACTAAAAGTGGAGGGAAAAAAGTACAAAGAAAACCAGAAAATATAATGATTTAGGTGTCAGGGAAAGAGAATGTATAAGATGAGAGTAATCATCTATTCTAAACAACAAAGAGAAGCCACAAACAATAAGGACTGAGAATCAATTACTGCCAAAGACAGTTAGGAAATTGTTGGTAACTTTCAGTACTGCATTGTGCTGTGAAATGGTGGAAGCGAAGCCAGACTGCTCTGAGTTAATGGGTGATAAGAAAATGGAGACATTGTATATAAATTTTTCAATAGAGAAGTATGCCAAAAGAAGAAAAAATACTAAAATGAAAGAATTAATAAGATCATCAAGTTCAAACTATTTTTAGATAGAATAGATCTATCCTCCCCATAATTTCTCTTTGAGCTATACTCATCACCAATGTTGAACCTCCAAAGCATGGAAAAACATTCAAAGAACTTGAACCTTGAGATTTAAATTAACATAAGTTCAAAAATAGGCACTTTGGCCCTTTCTCTGAAAAGGAGGGTTTAATGAACCTCAGTTGAATCTGTGAAGAAAAGTAGTGTTCCTTAAATCCTCTTTTTTATATCAAGTTGTGACTCTTTTAAGCCACTCATCGGAATGCCAATCCTATTTAAATAAGATACATATATATGAAATAGAAAACATTTCACTGGGTAAAAGGTAAGGAACATGTAGAAAGGAAAGAATTTCTTTTTCCTACCACAAACCCCTTAATTGTCCTAACAGAATATACCTACACAAATCAGGAGTGATATCTCTTTGCTGATCTTACTTGGCCATGAAGCATGAAGTGGATCAGATAAAAAGGCCAAATTAAGATCGATAAACATGGCTGGGAAGTACTGCTCTGTTTACATTTACTTTCTTCTCCTACCAAGTTTGTTTGCAACTAGACAACGTTCACATTGAGGCAATAAACACAAGAACATATGTGATTTTTTTTTAAATGTGCCCTTTGACTGTCAATTTCTCCCAAACAGGTGTTGGCTAAATGATTATAAATTGGCCTCTGGATACACCTCTTCAACTGAGCCGTACAGGGCTGGTGATAATATAATTAGACCTAAAAACATCAGGCTGGTGAATGCTTTCCATCTGTTTGGCAATAATGTTTAGTTAACAATAGTCTTTAAAAGAAGCACCTTCAACTTCAGTTCTTAAAGTTATTTATAGAGCCATTCTTAACACACCAGCACTCCTGCTAACAAGAGCTTTAGCCACTTGGAAATTATTAGCCATACGGCTGTATACAAAGAGAAACGACTGCATTTAACATCTGTATCTTTCCAAATTTACACGCTTCAACCTCATTTAAAGTCATTTCTTAATGAACAGTGCTATGGCACTGCATTAATATTATAGTTGCATGCACAAAGATCATAAGGAGCCAAACATTTTTTTAATGCCAACAGTAGGCTAATCTGTAATGAAGCTGTCAGCATAAAGGACAAAATAATAGCTTCTTTAACCCTCAAACAGAATTTGTTCATTTGTGGACTAGAACACATCAATTTAAAAACTGCTCATGGGTTTGCTCACCTTTATAAAGACAAAAATCTAATTTGGTACTAATTTGATACAATTGTCTTTCCAATAAAAGGCTCCTAAAACCATCTTTTATTTCATGATAAAACAAGTACTATAACTAAAACTGTCATGAAATAATTACCTTGGATAGCATACCTTATTGAGAGAATACAATTAATGTATTTCTCCCTTTCATTTTTCACATTCACTTATCAGCACTCTATTAGCATATGGTCTAACAGAAGAGATTATTCCATCTTTGCCCATAATAATATATAGAATGACTGCCTCTAATGGGGGGTGGGGGGGATAAGCAGACAACTTATCCCTTAAGGATTAGCTCATCTGTTCTTCAATTCCACCAGCACAATGAGACTTGCCCACTCTTCTTTCCTAATGATGGTAGGGGAAAACTCCAACTGGTGAAAGTCTGTTTTTTTTTCTAATGATAGAATAAGGAAGGCCTGATATTTAACAAGGTACCACTTTTGGGAAGACAGGAGGGGTGGGGAAATATAACAAAGGCATCCAATGATTTCTTTTAAGAATATGAAGAATAAATTTGGGGAAAAGGGGAAGATGCTACTATCAAGACACTACCATCGTTATGAGGAAGAGTAAAGACTTCCTTCCGGCAGGCGAAGATTAAGTGCCACTTTTGAAACTTTTGACATATTTAAATGCCGATATTCAAAGTATATATAAGTCTCTAAAAATATCTTTTGCTCCAATTCCTTTAAAAAGAAAGATTACATGAGTAATTTGAGGGAACATCTATCTCTAATTCGGTGCCAGTTACTTCACAGGCGTCCACAACAATTAATAAAAGTTTAAAAAATGTTTTAAAAAAAAAGTCTACAGAGGTAATCATATTAGACAAGCACAGCCTTTCCCTTAATGACATCACAGTACTATTCGTGTTTGCTAGATGTAATCTGAATGAACTTCAATTGTGTAAGTTATACTACTGGGAATTCACACATAAATAAACATAAACAGAAAAAAATGGGATCAACATAATAAAGAAGCTAGAGAAAATACAGAAGCCCAATTTTGCAAGTTAGACAGTTTTTCTCAACAGAATTTCATATATTCACTGTACTCTGTTAAAAAACGAACTCACCCATTATTAAGTTATTAACTGAACTCATCTTGGCAGCATTACAGGAGCTATAATGTTACTCTTCTGCAGAAATGGTTTTAAGCAACAAACACAGAGCTCTAAATCTGTTTCCCCCCATCAATACAATATGATGATAATCAAGTTATTGATATTTACTGCTAAAAACCTATTTCATTTTGTATGCTTAATATTCAAACTGTATTTCCACTCTTATTTATTTCAATACCTTATTCTCATGAGAGACCTCTTATAAAATTTCAACTACCAGAAAACAAGGAATAGTACTAGGTGACCTTTAATACCAACAATTCCCCTCAATGGGCCCTAAGTTTCTCCTTCTTTGACACTGGAAGGCTAACAATGTTCCCTGTACCACTGTCCTGCAACTCCAAAAGCAAAAGATGTTGAGACTACAGATTTCGTCCATAAGAAGTTACAGTGTCAAGAGCATCAGCATGAACAGACTGTGTAGAGGCACTTCTCTCATGTTATGTCATTAAACCAATCTGTTCTTGATGATCATATACTCACAAAAGTATTTCACTGATGAGAATTCAAATACAAAGAGTAAAATTTGACATGGATACTTATGAGTCAGGTTTAAAAGGGTATTTTCACTTTACTACACTCAAGGATCTATGTTTAGCAAAGGATAAGAGGTACCCCTAGGATTTAAGGGAAACAAACAAACAAAAATCCTTAAGAGTCTTACCAGTGTTTTACTTGTGCTAGAACTTTCAACATGGCACATTATCATGAAGTGAGTGAACAAACAATCCAAAAAGGATATTGCTTTGTGGATGAATGGCAAAGTCAAAAAAAATCGCCAACTCAGAACACAGTGAAATCTCTTTTTGAGGCAGGCTGAGTTCTTCAGGCCTCTATATAACCTAGAAATCTCTTCAAAGGTAGGAAATGAAAGACCAAATTTACTAGAATTGTATGGAGATAGTACTGAAGATCCACATTTCTTTCTCACTATTAAAATCCAAAATACCATATTTCAAAGTATACTTGAAGTGTTTATAGAAACACATTTAACTCCTAAAAACATCTCCTGTTTCAGTTTATCTACACCCTGTCTTAACTACAGGCAAATTGGGGCAGGAAAAGGGAGAAAAGAAGCCCATTAGCAAATGCAAGCAATACAAACTAAGCTGGTAAATAACTAATTTCTCTATAAGAAAACAACTAATTTTAAATTTCTTTAAATGCCCAGACATTTGCAAAGGTTTTAGTATGCTAATTTTTTAATTAAAAGATATTTCAGCAGTGAAAGCTCTTTCATATGCACTACTGATTCTTCATCAAACGTTAACTTTCCAACTTAACACCAGTATAGCCGGTGGCAGCCTGAAGGTTTACCATCTGCTGCTACCCAAAGTCACTGTGGCCACCTTCAGAACATATGCATCAAAGCCTGAAGATAAGAGACTGCCTAATACTGCCTAAGTCAGCATAAGGGGGATGACGAACCCAGAGGCAGGCAACAGGCAAGCTACCAGAAAATACAGAACATCATGAACCATCAGTCACCCCTTAGAATACCTACCCAAGGTCACAGGGGACTCCAGTGGCTGAACAAAAAACATAAGAAATACTCCCTCTAATGGGATTTACTTAAGTAAATTAAGTCAATGTGATTATTTTTTCCCTTATAAAGGGGAGGGGTGGGTTAGTCATATTTAAAGTCACCCATAATTCTACTCAAAATAAGCATACAATGAATAAAATTAAATATAAAATCTAAAGTGTTTTAATAAGCCTATGAATGATAATAAAGGTATTTTTTTAATGCAGTCATAAAATAAGGTACTTTGTCCTGAAAGGTTGGTTTTCTAGGTACCCTCATACATACCCACAATCCAAATGTTACCCAAGGAAATGTACTTTTTGAGATGAAGTTTAATAATATCTACAAAACAGCAATTTAAAATTCTGATTTCTGGCTACTCAAAAATGTCATTTACTTAAGGTAATGATTCTATCTGCCACAGTACTTCACACGGAAACAAAATACTGTGGCATCTCTTAAAATATTAAAAACAGAATCTAAAAAAAAAAAAACAGAATCTCAAGAACCTAGGCTATATTCAACCACAATACTGGATAACTGGCATATATTAATCTTAAAAGAAATGAACTAATAGGAAGTTTTCCTGTATGTCATCTTTGCTTTCTGGGGTTTCTGGGGTTTTTTCCGTATTTTAAATGCAGTTAGGAGAAAATCAATATAGAAAATATTTTTAAAAAAAATAATACCAAAAGCATCTTTTAATTCTTGGCTTTAAAATGGCAACAAATGCATTTGGTTTATAATAATTCTAATCTTAATCCAGATTTTTAAAAATTCTTCAAAGCTTCCATAGGGAATTAGTTATAAATTAATTTAGAACTAGGGCATTATTAAGCATTTATGTACTATAAGAACTGTCATAATGAAGCCAATTTGTCCCGCTATTTAAACTGAATATAAAAGATTTTAAAAATAAATAAACAGATAAAAATAAACTGAATATAACCCTAATCTGTTGAGTGCAACCATCTCTGGTCTCCATAACCTAATACAACACTGTATTGTGCGTGTATGCCCCATGTGAACTCAATTTACACCTTTGTGTACTTCATAACTTCAATAATAATCATGGTGATTTTTTTTAAGGACCATAGTTTGTCACTGTGATAGCAAAAAATAAACACTACCACAATAACTTTATCTTTGAAGATGTTATGAATATATTATGAATTATAATATTAGAAAAAGAAAATAAGCATACTTTTGGTAGTAGTGAAACAGATTTGTAAATACAAGTAATTTACTCAAAATGTAAAGGCCATTCATTTCTACATGGTTTCATTCCTTCAGGAGGCACGAGATAAGGTTGGCAAAGCTTATTTTCTTTGACAGATCATTATCAAGATCAGAAAAGATAAAAAGGATTCAAAAAATATTTCCCCATTTCCTATCAGAAGTTACTTAGCCAAACCCCTGGATTACTCATCTTTAGGCAAATAGCTAACTCTGGTCCTGCCCAAAAGCAATGCAAAATATATGCTACTCTCTAGAAAATAATCCAGGGAGTAATTATCCCAACCACAAACATGAATTTAAAATCTTTTACATTCCTATTAGCCAAATGTCAATGAATATAAGCCATTCTTCAAAGATGTCTTCTACCAGGAATGTGAGGTTAATGACTTAATGAACAATAAAGTTATCACAAAATATCTTTTATATACATATATTAAAAAGTTTTACTTTGTATAATTTTTTAAATCCCAGGCCTACACATCTATTACTTCAGGAAACCTGGTTCCAAAGGACATGATGTGTCTTTGTAAGAAAACTGGATATAAATATAGCAGAAGACAGAATATAAAAGACAGAAAAAATTGTGTTTAAAACATACATGTTGAAGAGCTAGGAAAAACATCCACTTAGGAGGCTCTTCTCAGATCCAAATGCTTTAAAAGCTAGATCTCTACACCTTTGTCATTCTCATTGTGACTGTCTGTTTTCTGTTTTTGCGAAGCAACTTGCCCAAGGCCACAAAGAGATTATGCAAAAGAGAGGTTAAAACTCTGAAGTTCTGGGTTTTGGGGCCCAAGTTCAGCGCATGCCATTCAATTCAATAATGAAACCATTTATTCTATTTCTCTGGTTTGAATTCTAAAGTTCACTTGGGATAATGTCTTGACACTGTTAAATTTAGATGAAAATTCAATTAAAAGTATAGTCTCTTGTATTTAGCTTTAGATCCTTCTTATTTACATTTGTTAGAAAAACCTAGTACTCTAGTGCTAATATAAACTATATTCGTTCATACTCTATGTTAGTATTTCCATTCTGTTGTCAGATATGCTGGGTATATAAATATACCCAAATCAATTTATAGGCCTTGAAAATTGCAATTAAGAAAGCAAATATGTCTACATAGTTTCTACAAAAGTGTTCAGAATCAGTGCAATATGTACTCAGACTGTTAATAAATCCTATCTTATGATGATAACAGACACAGAGGTGGTGACATCTTCAAGTCAATGAATACATATCCAACTAAATTGCCAATGTCAAAGTAGCCTGATTCCTTTTTTTTTTTTTTTTTTTTTTAAGTAGCCTGATTCCAATTCAAAAGAAAATGCCTCAAGAACAAGGAAGCTTTAAATGCTATTATTTTTAAATATCTGGCGGTGGGGAACAGAGGGAGAAAGAGAATCTTAAGCAGGCTCCACGCCCAGCATTGAGTCATGACCCTGAGATCATGACTTGAGCTAAAATCAAGAGTCAGATGCTCTGACTGAGCCACCCAGACATCCCTTTAAATGTTTTAAATGAGCTGTGTACCTCTGTAGCAGATGGAGCTGAACTTCTAGTACTGATTAAAATTTAACAGTGTTTTCATGTGACCAAGAAAATTTATTTAATATCAGAATACAATGTATCCATGTTCTGAAAATTTCCAAAATATTTTACAGCACTATGAAATACAAAGACACAATACTCATTCTCAAATTGACAATTTCATGGACTGCAACAAAGTACCCTACTAATAGTCTACAGTGTACTCTGGCAGAGAAGGGAAGGGGGAGTGGAGCACGGACAGGAATGTTTTGGCCATTTTCAGCTCAAAAGAACCTGTGATCCTGCAGGTGTGCTATGTTTTGAGGTGCAGATTCACAGAGCATTTGAAATCTTAAAGCACATAAATTGTCTTTGCTCCCTTCACCACTATCCAGCAAGCATTTACTACATCCCTAGGGCATGGACAACATTGTATGTAGTTAGGCATTATCAGAGAAAACAGAGGATTAAGTTTTAGTCCCTGCACTCTAGGTCAGGTTAACAATATATTTAAGGCAACCAAAGTCATAGAGGTGAGGGGCACCTGGGTGGCTCAGTGTCTGGGGGTCTGCCTTTGGCTCAGGGTATGATCCCTGGTGGGGGGGCGGGGGGAAGAGGACTAGCTGAGGACAAGGCACATTGACAAGTCCTTGAAACAGGCACAGGGACAATTCTCTACGGACTCAACTGCCTCGATATTAATACTTTGCTAAGGGCAGAAGGCAATATTAGCCCGATCCCAGGATCCTGTAAGTCTACTTAAACAAATAAAAATTCCTTTAGAAATGTCCTTTATCTCTAAAGCCCCCAAGATGGGGCACCTGGGTGGCTCAGCGGTTTGGTGCCTGCCTTTGGCCCAGGGCGTGATCCTGGAGTCCCAGGATCGAGTCCCACATCAAGCTCCCTGCATGGAGCCTGCTTCTCCCTCTGCCTATGTCTCTGCCTCTCTGTGTGTCTCTCATGAAAAAATAGGTAGAATCTTTAAATAAATAATAAAATAAAAAAATAAATAAAATAAAATAAAATAAAATAAAATAAAATAAAATAAAATAAATAAAGCCTCCAAGATACGTGTTGGCAATCATCCCCCCAGCACATCTGAAGGGTCTCATGACCAAGGTTTTATTAGATGGTAATAAGTGACCTTTTCCCAACAATAGCTAGGCCCCTCAAGGTCCTGGAACCTTGCTTGCAAAATTCCTTAGAGAGTACACTATCCTCAAACCCCTTCCAACTCCCAGGTATATAATCAGCCACCCCTCACAGGCCCAGGGCAGCAGCTCTACCTGCCCATGGGTTCTGTCCCTGTGCTTTAATAAAACCACCATTTTGCACCAAAGATGTCTCAAGAATTCTTTCTTGGTGGTTGGCTCCGGACTTCACCTATATTCCAACACTTCATCAGTAGCATAGAGTCCCACATCAGGCTCCTCACAGGGAGCCTGCTTCTCCCTCTCTCTCTGTGTCTCTCATGAATAAAGAAATAAAATCTTAAAAAAAAAAAAAAAGTCATAGAGGTGAAAATAACATACAACTGAATGCTGAGCTTAATTCAAAGACAGAAAAGATAAGCAGAGAATTAAAGAGTAGGTAAGCTTCAGCCAAGTGTTGAAGATTGAACAAAATTTGGGGGTGGGCAAGAAGGGAAAATTGAAAGGGCTTGAAGAAACCAGAGAAAAAAACATGTTCTTGAAGACTCCCACAGCCATGGATATACTGCTCTTCCTGCAGCCTGGAACACTCCTGTGAACGAAGTCCTTCTTCTTCCTCCTGGCTTTGCTTCTTCAATTCTAAGAAGCCTACAGAGAGCCCCAGGACAGGTAGCCGTCACGTATGTTCTCACATTACCTTAGTGGACTTCCTGCACTTTTCACACTGTGTTTTAACTGCCAGTTTATTTATATTTCTCACTGGATGGTAAACTCTTGAGAGGGCGGAGATAAGGTGTGTTTTGTTAACCATTGTATCTCCGGTGGTATTAGCTAATACCAAACGTGGCACATGGGCAGAAGCTCAATAAATATTTGCTAGATGAATAAATAAGGAAACCGAAACGGGGGCGGGGGGGGGGGGGACAAGCAGAGAAATGCTGAAGAGGCAGGCCAATGAGAATAAATGGTGTCCACTTTTTTGAGATAATGTGAGCAGGGAGGTATCATTCATTCATTGATTTTTCTCAACAATTTTATATATTGAGTATTTGTTATCTGCAAGTCACTACCATATTGACCAAAAATACAAAATTAAATAAAATACAGTTACTAAGCTGATGTTTGACATGTAAGAGACTGATTCTCCAAAGACATGTATCTTGAGCACAGTACTTAAGAGTATCTTTTCTAACAAATGTCTGTAAATACTGTACCAAAATAAAAATGTTAATTTTTTAAAAAAGAAAAATGCTTGTGAGGCATATAAAGTTTTGCTGGAGGCACAGAAATAATATCAAAAGCTACCATACAATATGAATGAATGGGGCAGCCCAGGTGGCTCAGCAGTTTAGCGCCGCCTTCAGCCCAGGGCATGATCCTGGAGTCCCGGGTCAAGTCCCATGTTAGGCTCCCTGCATGGAGCCTGTTTCTCCCTCTGCCTGTATCTCTGCCTCTCTCTGTGTCTCTCGTGAATAAATAAATAAAATCTTTAAAAAAAATACAAATGAATGCTATGACAAATAAGTTCAAGACATTGAAAAGACACAGCAAAAGATATGTAAATCAGACAGTACAGGTAAGCAAAGGAGCCTTCCAAAAGAAGACAATAATCATGAGTGAGATGAAATTAAGAGGAATAAAAGCAAAATTTACTCTAGACAGACAGGTACATCATGAGTGAAACAGGATACCTTATATACCAGCAAGTTCAATAGTGCTAATAATCAGGAGAGCATGTTGTGGTGGTCTGGGGGCCAGTTAGGGGGCAGTGGTGGACAATTTGAGAATCAACAGAGAAAACAGGGGCCAAGTCACAAATGTCTTTGAAGGCTTAGCTAAGAAGTTAAAACTTTCTCCTAAAAACTATATGAAGGTATTGAAGAATTTTAAGCAAGAGGATTTTTAGTTTTAGATCATTTTTCTAAAGTATCAGTTTTATGAATTATTCTGGAAGCAGTGTTAAAGATGAGCTAGAGGAAAATTGGCCTAGAAGCAAACGATAGTACATCTTAAAAGGGTTTTAAAGAAAATAATGTATACCTTTAAACTTACAAATAATTTCGGATTTCTAAATTTTAATTTGAACCACAGCTGAAGATGAATTAGATGTAAACAGCAGTACCCAGAGGCTACAGAGGCAACCTGAAATGATTACTCTAGCTGCATGTCACCCCATGACTTTTTGTCCTATTTTGTTGAAAAAAATTGTTAACAATGTGAAAAAGGTCAACAAAAACATGTTGGTCAAAATTAAAGATGCTATGAGACTTGAGAAGGGTTACATACTGTGTTAAATGTAACTAACACTCTCTTAAATATAGATCACTATCCCCTATAAAAACATCACTAAATAACAGTAAAGAAATTTTTTAATTTTTTAAAGATTTTATTTATTTATTCATGAGAGACACAGAGAGAGAGAATGAGAGGCAGAGACACAGGCAGTGAGAGAAGCAGGCTCCATGCAGGGAACCCAATGTGGGACTCGATCGCAGGTCTCCAGGATCACACCCTAGGCTAAAGGCAGGCGCTAAACCACTGAGCCACCCAAGGATCCCAGTAAAGAAATTTTAAAAGATCCACAATGATGACTGCAAAGAAAACATGAGAGGAGACTGTAGAGGCCAGTTTTTAAAACAAGATTTTTATTTATTTATTCATGAGAGAATGAGAGAGAGAAAGGGGCGGGGGGGGAGCAGAAACAGGCAGAGGGAGAAGCAGGCTCCATGCCCGGAGCCCGACGTGGGACTTGATCCCAGGACTCTAGGAGGCAGGTATTGAACCACTGAGCCACCCAGGGATCCCCCGTAGAGGCCACTTTTATGCTGACAGGCTTAAGCAATGGAATGCAGAAAGGGCCAGAGTGACCACTTGGCTGAATACAGACAGGCCCATCAGTTGACCCACCTCAAAACAGCCGTAGGCCCTAACTAACCAATGGGCCACTTAGAACCAGGCACTGTTCCCCAAAAAGAGAGGATTCCATATGTGCCATACATCCTCATCTTCCCTCTTTAAATCCAGCCTGGCCCACTGCCTGCCTGCAGACAGCCTCTCCTAGGCTGGCCTGCCCACTGTGGTAGATTCAAGAAATTTCTATTTCCTTTGTTCTGCCTCTAGTGAATCCTTTCACCAACAGTTCCATTGGCTTCCACCTGATTATCACTCCACGTTTGGGGGCCCCCATCCCATCAAGAGACACCCCATTTAGGTACCACAGAAATGAGGACAAATGGCAGAATTTTAGATCACAAAAAAAAAAAAAAAAAAGCATGCTAAATGTCTCTACATGGAAAAAACAACAAAAAGCAAGCCAATTCTTACTGCAGAAATCCAGAAATGAGAGGTACGAGGTCTTTCCTGAAAATAAGACTGGGGAAAAGTCTACACACTCTATGTGGCTGCATACCCAGCCAGGCGGCTGCCTCCTCTCTGGCAGAAGACGAGAGGTTTATTTTCTGAAATGTGGAATCAGATACTACAGGTGCTGAAAGTGTAATCGAGGAATAGTGCTGAGAACAAGGGCATTAAGAAAACACTGAATTGGTAAGGCTATCAATCCCCCTTCCACCACTAGGCTCCCAGAATGCTGCTGGCCTTATGCCATCTCTGTCTAGGTAGGAGTTAGTTTAAGGTTCTTTTCTAAGGAAATCAATTGATCTAAAAGATACATGGATATTAACATTCATTAGATCTCCTAACAAAACATCTGGATTGTTACCTAAACTGAAGGTCATCAAATGCCCAGCTCAGCAAATGAAAAAACAAAAAAATCCCACACCAAAACATTGAAACATTGTGAAATTGTGGAATTTTAGAACAGTAGAGGCAAAGAGAAGATTCTACAGACTTCCAGGGAAAGGGGGGGGTGGTCACATACAAGGATCAGGAAGTACCATATAGAAAAATGATGAAGGGAATTCCCAGAATAACAGGAAGCAGAGGTGAGTAATGCCACAGGCCAAAAGACAAACCCTTCCAGACTTGAGCAGAGCAGTGAAGAAATCCAGTAGTCAAGGTTCAGAAAATGATGGATTCGACCGGTTACCTAAGGTGTCTGATTGTATTGAGAGATGTTTTTAAGGTGGTATCAGAGGGCTTAAAGAATAAATGATAGGTATACAGAAAAAAATTAGACAAAAAAAGGAGGTAACTGATCAACCCTAACAAAAAAACAAAAATTTGTACAAGGAAGATCCAAAGACAGAGTGCTAAAGACAGGATCTTTAGACAGGATCCTAAGTTCCTAAATGGAATTTAGGCCATATGCAAGCAAAATAAAACTAGAAGGAATAACATAAAAATAATATCAGTCAGAAAGACAACATAACTATCTTGAAATAGCTAAAAATTGGTTATTGGAGAAAGGCAGTATGAAGACCTAACACAGCCAACAGTATTTGGCTCAAGAGAAACAAGAATCATCTGAGTTTAAACTGTGTAAAATGGAATGACTGGCTTGGAATGGAATGAATAAAGCTCTGCCTTTATTCATGCTTTTTTACAGCACTTTCCATGCTGCTTTAGAATTTACAGACTGACATATCTCTCCTACTAAACCAAAGAGAAAACCCATGTCTGATACAGCATAATATTCCCAGCCTTTAATATAGTGCCTGCCAAGTGACAGCATTTAAAAGAAGTTTGTTAAATTAATAAGTAAAAGGCACATCCTGACACTAACTTCTTTGTATCATCTTCAAAGATGCATAAACTTAACGGATTAAGTAAGATTTAAAACACAATTCTTCTTAAGGTGTGGATCCAAAAAGAGGTATTTCATACTATAACTCATACCATAAGCAAACCTGGAATTGGTAAAATGTTCACAATGTCTGGCCACTATGAAAATGAGGGGTGTAGATCACTAAATGCCACAATACTTGCAAAATCAATGGACTCCTTCAAGTCTATTATAAAAAGACAACTACATTGTATTTAACAACTACATTAAAAAATTGTTGAGTAGCAAATTATGAAAAGCTTTTTCTTTACAACATTAGCAGATTTAGGCTGCTAGAAGAGAGAGTTCAAAGGTGTTTATGGGATCTATTCCAGTATATTCTAACAATGCTAAACTGGGATTACTCAGAATCACTAGCACTGAAAACTAAACTGTGACTGTTGTACCGGAAAAATACAAAGGATACAAAAAGCTCTCTAGTTATTAAAAAGAAATAAACCAACAATACTAAAGGCAAATCATAAAGAAAAAGAATGAGAAGATAACAGAAGAAAATTTACATCATACATAAAATTAAAAAAGCAAATTGATGGGCAGGGGTCTTTTCCCACCACCATCATATATTAAAATTCAACAAATTGACCTATATTTACTGAATGCCCGTTATGTGCAAGCACTGTACTAACCATGAATAAAAGCACAACGAACACACCAAATATGGTCCCTACCCTACAGGACCTTAAAGTTTCACATGGGAAAGAGGCAATTATAAACACTTTACTAAGAACTCTGCTGGAGGACTATGGGTCCAACTGGAATGAAGAACAATATCTAATTCAGACATGGAACCATCAGTAAAATCCTGGAGAATAGCAATGGTGGCAGAAGAACAGGATTTTCTAGTAGACAGATATAGACTCATTCTAAAATTCATATGAGGCAGTAAAGAATCTCAAAAATATTCCTGGGGTGGGGAAGAAAGAGAGAGAGGTCTCACTATGATGTGGGTAAGAGCTAAAAGTCAGTATAATTTAGTTTTAATGTCTTTATGACTTCATTTGAAACCATAAGCTAATGGGGCCTAGGTGTATATATAAACACACACACAAAAAGAGAGGAAGAGTATACATTAAAATATAAAAAGGATTCTCAGCAGGTGGCAGAGTTATGGGTAAACTGTATCTTCTTTATTTTAGCTTATTTATTTTCTTTCTCTACAATGAATAATGCACATGATGAGAAACTTTTTTGTGTAGAAGAAACGTGAAAAAATAACTCCTATATATGTCCAAGACAAAGATGTACAAATCCTTAAAGAAGTCTTAAAAATCACTATGAAAACATAATCTTCTAATTTAAAAAAAATGCAGAAAAAGGAAATGAAACCATTTCATAAACGGAGAAACACAAACAGCCAATAAACGTTTTTAAAAATTCATCCTCATTAGCAATTAAAATTGCATATTAAAATGATAATGAAATCCAAATTTTCATCCAGCAAATGCCATTTGTTGGTAAGGATGTTAGGAAATAAGTCTTCTTATACACTACTAGTAGGAATATATATTAGTATAATATTTCTGGATGTTAACACATACATGAATACTCTTTGACTCATGATCTCCATCTCTGAAAAAGTATACCAAGGAAATCATCATAAGAGATAATTTATCTGTAAGAATATTCATCACAGGGCAGAGAAAAACAGGAAAACAACCTGAAGAGCCAAACAATAGAGAACTGATTAAATAAATTACAGTATATGATAGAATAGTATGAAACCATTAAACAGAATAATTTAGAACAGCATTTCCCAATTGGATCACACAGAGTTTCTGAGGCTCACACTTTAAAGATGGTAATAGTGTGTATTTCAATTTCTAACGCTTTAATCAATAAATATAATAATTATTTCAATATTTTTACCTTTTAAGCTAATGCAGTTTGAAAGCATCAAAGTGTTGATAAAATAAACCATGTACGGTGGTTAGTAAGGATCAAATGAGATGCTGACTCAGACATTCAATTAGTTACAGCAAAACCCCATTAGTCATTATGGAGGTTTTTGATTGCCGTAGTTTTAAAATATGTTATTATTTATTTATATTAATAAAGTACCTTGATTTTTTTTTAAAAAGCAAAACCAAAGGAATAATGCACTGAAATTGATAAGAAGTTGCTAAGGGACATAAATGTTATAATCATCACATAAAATACCATTCTGAATAATTGCAGAGATCTCTGGTTTTGGAAAGAGATGGTCTTCGGGGTCAAACCCTAGCTCTGCTACTCAGTAGTGTCCCTAAACATGCTACTCAACCTCTCTGAGTTCAGGTTCCTTATCTGCAAGAAGTTTGAGAGCATTAAATAGTTTTTGTAGAAAGGTTAGAATAGTGTGTGGTATGGAGGTGGTATAAAATCCTAAGAGTCTGGCTTTTGGAAAACTGAAAGGAATCTAAATAGTTACAGGAATCTGAAGCACATTTGTAATAGTAAACTGGCTGTCAGGACCAGGTGGCTCACAATCACAATCTTCTCCTGTATCTTTTGCAATTTTAATCAACTATTACATAACAATTTTAGGTGAAGGCACGGTTGAAGGTTCCCATAAGCTTTCACCAGACGTGGTCATTACCATGTTGACTTTTTTTCCCTTTTAAATAGACTTCATAACCGCCTTCTTAGCGCAGTGGGCAGCGCGTCAGTCTCATAAATAGACTTCATATTTTAGAACAATTTTAGGTTCATGACGAAATTGAGTAGAAAGAAGAGCTCCCATATAATCTTCTGCCCCCAAACAACCACAGCCTCCCCTACTATGAACATCTTGCACAAGACAGTACATTTGTTGAAGTGATGAACCTACTACAGTGATACATTATTATCATTCAAACTCCACAGTTTACATTAGGGCTCAGTCATGGTGTTGTACATTCTATGGTTTTTAACAAATGTATGACATGTATCCTCCATTATAATATCAGACAAAATAGTTTCACTGCCCCCCAAATCCTGTCTCCACTATTCATCTCTCCCCTCCCAATTATAACCACTGATTTCTTTATAGTCCCATAATTTTGCCTTTCCCAGAATGTCATATAGTTAAAGTCATACAGTATGTAACCCTTTCTAATCATCTTTCACTTAGTAAAATGCATTTAAGGTTCCTCCATGTCTTTTCATGACTTGATAGCTCATTTTCTTATAATCCTGAATAACATTCCATCATCTAGATATAACCCAGTATCTCTATCCATTCACCTACAAAAGAACATCTTGGTTGCTTCCAAGTTTTGGCAATTACGAATAAAACTACTATAAACATCCATGTGCAAAGTCTGGCGTGGACATAAGCTCTGAACTCATTTAAGGCAAATGCCAAGAAGGGATTTGCTGGATCCTATGTTAGGTTAAGACTATGTTTAGTTTTGTAAAATACCACCGAACTGTAAAAAAAAAAAAAGGCAAAAGTTCTGAATAGATGTTTCTTCTTGTGTGAAGAAGAATTCTTCTTGTGTGAAAAAGAATTCTTTTGGCAGATTGTGTCTTTCAAGAAATTGGTCCATTTCACCTAGGTTATTAAATTTGTGGACGTAGAATTGTTCACAATATCCCCTTATTGCCTTTTTAATGTCTGTGTCTGTGGTGATGTCCTCTCTCTCATTTCTGATCTTAGAAATTTATGCCAGCTGTCCTTTTTTCTTACTTAGCCTGGCTAAGGGCTTATTGGTTTTATTTATCTTTTCAAAGAATCAGCTTTTGGTGTTGTTCATTTTCTCTACTGATTCCCTGTTTTCAATTCCATTAACTTCTGCTCTAATTTTTATTATTTCTTTCCTTCTGTTTATTTTAAATTTAATTTGCTCTTCTTTTTCTAGTTTCCTAAGGTCAAAACTTAGATGACTGATTTTAGATCTCTTCATTTTTAACATATCCATTCAATGCTATAAATTTCCCTCTAGTACTGCTTTTGCTGCACCTCACAAACTTTGGTAAGTTGTGTTTTCATTTTCAAAATATTTTAAAATTTCTCTTCAGATTTCTTCTTTGACCTATGTGTTACCTGTGTGTTACTTAATCCCTACATATTTGGGGATTTTCTAGTTTAATTCCACTGTGGTCTAAGAGCAGATATTCCATGATTTCCACCATTTTAAATTTGTCAAGTTGTGTTTTACGACCAAGAATGTGGTCTAATTTGGTGAATGTTCCATGAGAGCTTGAGAAGAATATATTTTCTGCTTTTGTTGGATAAAAAAGTCTACAGATGCCCAGCTATGCCCAAATATGTTGATGGTGCTGAGTTCAACTACGTCCTCAGTGATTTTCTGCCAGCTGGAACTGTCCATTTTAGATACAGAGGTGTTAAAAACTATAATAGCAGATTTACCTATTTCTTCTTCTCCCTGTAGTTTTATCAGTTTTTGCCTCATGCATTTTGATGCTCTGTTGTTAGGCATATACATTCTATAAATTGTTATATTTTCTTGGAGAATGACCCCTTTATCATTATGTAACGTCTCTTTTTATTCCTGATAATTTGCCTTGCTCTGAAGTCTGCTCTGTCTGAAATTATTATAGCTATTCCCACTTTCTTTTTTTTTTTTTTTAAGATTTATTTATTCATGAGACACACAGAGAGAGGCAGAGATACAGGCAGAGGGAGAAGCAGGCTCCATGCAGGGAGCCTGATGTGGGACTCGATCCCGGAGCCCAGGCTCACCCTGGGCCGAAGGCAGGTGCTAAAAACCGCTGAGCCACCCAGGGATCCCCTAAGTGAGTTTCTTATAGACAAATAGTTGGTTCTTGTTTTTGTTTTTATCAACTCTGACAACCTCTGTCTCTTGGTGCATTTGGAGCACTCATGTTTATGATTATTGATATAGTTGGATACTTATCACTTTTTACTGCTTTCTATTCACTGCCTGTTCTCTTTCCTATTTTTTCCTCTCATTCTTTTTCTGCCATTTGTGGCTTCGAGGATTTTATATGATGCCACTTTCTTTTCTTTTTTAGCATATTAATTATACTTTTTTTCACTTTTCTTAGTGGTTGCCCTAGAGTTTGCAGTATACATTTACAGCTAATCCAAATCCACCTTCAAATAACACTATACTGCTTCTCAGGGGGTAAGTACTTGATAATAGCAAAATATTCCTAATTCATCTCTCCTATCCCTTCTATCATTGTTCTTACTTTTTTAAAAAAGATTTTTTATTTATTCATGAGAGACAGGGAGAGAGGAAGAGAGGCAGAGACACAGGCAGAGAGAAAAGCAGACTCCATGCAGTAAGTCCGATGTGGGACTCGATTCCAGGACTCCAGGATCATGCCCTGGGCCGAAGGCAGGAGCCCAACCGCTGAGCCACCCAGGCATCCCTGTTCTTACTCACTTCACTTACACGTAAGTATGTATGAGTATATATACATATACACAACCATACACATACATAAGCATACAGAATTGAACACATTGTTACTATTATTTTAAACAGACTGTTCCTTTTTCTTTCTTCTCCTTCTTCTGGTATTCCCATTCCCAAAAGGTATGTTACACCTTTTGCAGTGATCCCACAGTTCTTGGATGTTCCATATTTTTTTAGTCTTTTTTTCTCTTTACTTTCTAGTTTTGGAAGTTTCTACTGACATATCCTCAAATTGCTAGATTCTTTCCTTAGCACTATCCAGTCTATCAATGAGCCAATCAAAAGCATTCTTCATTTGTTATAGTTTTTTTTCTCTAGCATTTTTTATTCTTTTTAGAAATTCCATCTCTATGCTTACATTACCCATCTGTTCTTACATGTTGTCTACTTTGTCTGTCATAGCACACAGCATATTAATCGTGGTTGTTTTAAATTTATGGTCTAATAATTCCAACATCCTTTCACAGCTGAGTCTGTTTCTGATTCTAGCTGTCCCTTCAAATTGTTGTTGTGGGGTTTTCTGGGGGTGGGGGAGGGTATTTGTTTTGCCATTTAGCATACCTTACAATTTTTTGCTGAAAGTTGTATGTGATGTACTAGGTAAAAGGAACTCCAATAAACAGGCCTTTAGTAATGTGGTAAGATAGATGTTGGAAGAAGGAAAAAATTCTATCGTCCTGTGATTATGTCTCAGTCTTTTAGTAAGCCTGTGGCCATTGGCTATGAACTTCACAAGTTCCTATCAGATTTTCCCCAGCTTTAGGTAGAATTAAATGGTTGAGGGGACTGGAGTTGGATATTTCTCCTTCCTCCCACTGGAAGGTCAGAGGGAGATTAGAACTGGGTATTATTTATTTAACCCAAGGTTAAAGCTGACTGGAACTGGCTATTTCCCTTCCCCAAAGCCAGTTAGGCTCTGATGAAACCTCAGTGGTTAGGCTGTGGTAAAATCATTTCTCTTCAAGACAAGTCTTGTTAAGAATAGAATGCTCTGGAAAAAAAAAAGAATAGAATGCTCTGGTATATTTCAAAATGGTATATTTCAAAATGGCTACTTCTCCCCTCTCTCTAATGAAAGCCTGATGTTTCTCCAATACTCATTAAAAGAACTACCTTGGTAGAGCTTCAAAAGGTAAAACTCAGAGAAGTATGGGGACAACCCCCAGAGTTTTTAACTCTCAGAAGTCCCATTGAGCCTCTGGCAATTTGTCAATTACAGTCTGGTTTTCTACCCAGGTACTAGTTCCCAGGTAGGTTTCTGCTCATGGCTTTCTGCTCTAGCAAGCAGTGATTCTCTGTATCTGTATGTCTGTCTCTCCAATTTTGCAGCAGCCACTTGCCCTATGACTTCACTTCTCTGACGGATCTAAGAAGAGTTGTTGATTTTTCCATTAGTTCAGTGCTTTGCTTCTTGTTAAGATAGAGTGGAAACTTCCAACTTCTTTCCATGTCAGACCAGAAACCAGAAGGTATTACACTGATTTTTAAATGTATTTTTTTTCTTACTACTTAAAAGTAGGCTCCACCATGGGAGCTTAAAGTCACAACTCTGAGATAAAGATGTGAGCTGAGATTAGGAGTGGGATGCTTAATAAACTGACCCACCCAGGTGCCCCAATTCTTAAATGTATTTTTAAGTATTTATAAACATGGGTTTTGGGCACCAAGATTATTAGTAACATGCTATGCACAAAACCACAGTAATAGATTACTTCATTTTAAATATATCTACATCTATCATACTGTTGAATATACTATATAATATATTGAAACTATGGTTATATTGTATTTGCAAGTTCTAATTTGAGAATTTTTACTGTAAACCACTATTTTTAGAATATATTTATATATTTAAGCTAAAAACTAACAATATAGTAGAAGGATATATTGTTTCCTTATTTTTATGACAAACTAATCACGGAAAGGATTTTTTTTTTAAGATTTTTTTATTTATTTATTCATGATAGACACACACACAGAGAGAGAAAGAGAGAGGCAGAGACACAGGCAAAGGGAGAAGCAGGCTCCATGCAGGGAGCCCAATGTGGGACTTGATCCCAGGACTCCAGGATCACACCCTGGGCCAAAGGCAGGCTCTAAACCGCTAAGCCACCCAGGCGTCCCAGGATTTCTTAAAGATTACAACAAAATAAAAATGTTTTTATAAAGATTTTATTTATTCGTGAGAGAGAGAAGGAGAGAGACAGACACATAGGCAGAGGGAGAAGCAGGCTCCCTGCAGGGAGCCCAAAGCAGTGCTCAATCCCAGGACCCCGGGATTACAACCTAAGTCGAAGGCAGACGCTCAACTGCTGAGCCACCCAGGCGCCCAAAATAAAATTTTTCCAAAACTATGGAACATGTTAAATCAGCTCACTCTCACTTTAAATATGTAATCAATAAATTACAGTAATAATTAATCCATATCTACTTTATTAGAATTTCTTTTATGGAGTGCCTGGGTGGCTCAGTCTGCCTTTGGCTTGGGTCATGATCCCAGGGTCCTGGAATCGAGCCCTGCCATCAGGCTCCCTGCTCTGTGGAGAGCCTGCTTCTCCCTCTCCCTCTGCTGCTCTCCCTGCTTGTGCTCTCTCTCATTCTCTGTCAAATAAATAAATAAAATATTTTTTAAAAAGATGTTTTTATATGTCTTCGTCCTATACTACCTCAATTCTTAAATAGAATGAACTATGGGAAATGAAGGAAGAGAAATATTAGTTTGGTCATTTTGAAAATGGTATATATAAATGAAATCATACAGTATATAATTATTAGAGAGTGCCTTTTTTTCCACTCAGAATAATGACCTTCATGCATTCATCCCAGCAGATGCATGCTTCAACAATTCATTCCTTTTTATTGATGAATAATATCACATAGTATATTAATGTACTACAGCTTAACTCTTCATTTATTGTAAGATATTTTGGTTGTTTCCATATTGGGGCTATTACAAAGAAAGTTTTCTAATAGGTGTATAGTGATATCTCTGTGATCTTATTTTGTATTTCTCTAATGACTAGTGATGTTGAACATCTTTTAATGTGCTACTTTGCCATAATTTCATTTGGTAAAATGGTTTTTTGTATCTTTTGGTAATTTTCTAGTTGGATTATTTGGGTTTTTAATGTCAAGTTTCATGAATTCTATATAAATTCTAAATGAGTTTTTTGTAATATACGCAATTTGCAAATAATTTCTCCCAGTCTGTGGCTTTTCAGCCTCTTAATGGGTTTCTTGCAGATCAAAACTTTTTAATCTTGATAGTCTAATATGTCAATTTTTCCTTTTATGGATCACACTATCAGCATCACGTCTAAAATCTCTAAACCCAAGGCTCTAGGTCCTGAAGATTTTCCTATGTTTACTTCTAAAAGTTTTATGTTTTGTATTTAAATGTGTGATCCATTTTGAGCTAATTTGTGTATATGTGTGAGATATAGACCAAAGGTTTAGGTTTTTTAAGGTTTTTATTTTGGGGGGGGGTGGTTCTTGGCAATGGATATCCAATTGCTCTAACACTATTTGTTAAAAAAGACTATCCTTCCTACATTGAACTGCTTTTGTACCTTTGTCAAAAGTCAGCTGGCCATACTTGTAAGCTATTTCTACATTCTATTCTGTCCCAACAGATTTATGTGTCTCTCTACACACCAATACCACTCATTTTTGACTGTTATAGCTATGCAACTCTTGAAATCAAGGAAAATGATTATACCTAGTTTATTTACTCTTTTTACAAAATTGTTTTAGCTATGTTCCTATGGTTTCCCCATATAAATTTATTAATAATCTTGCCTACATCAACACACACAAAAAAACCTTCCTGAGAATCTGATAGGAATTATGTTAAAACTGTGTATCGGTTATGACTATGAAGGGTACTGTATTTTTAATTTCAGTTTCTAGGGACACCTGGGTGGCTCAGTGGTTGAACGTCTGCCTTCAGCCCAGAGCATGATCCTGGAGTCCCAGGATCGAGTCCCACATTGGGCTCCCCGCATGGAGCCTGCTTCTCCCTCTGCCTGTATCTCTACTTCTTTCTCTATGTCTCTCAGGAATAAATAAATAAAATCTTAAAAAAAAAATTCCAGTCTCTATGTGTTCAAGATTAGTATGCAGAAATATAACATTTTGTATGCTGATTTTGTATCTTGCAACCTTGTTGAATTCACTATTTCTGATTTTTTTGTAGATTCCACGGTTTTATATGCGTAAACCATCATGTCCTCTTCAAATACAGACAACTACATTTCTTCCTTTCCAATCCATATGCCTTTTATTTCCTTTTCTTGTTGAATAGCACTTTCTAGAACTTCTATGTTTAATAGAAGTGCTAAGAATCTGCCTTATTCCCGATCTTAAGGGGTAAAGCATCATTCACCATGAAGTATGCTATTAGTTGTTTTTTGTAGCTATTCCTTATCAAGTTGACGAAGTTCCCCTCTATTCCTAGTTTGTTTTTTGTTTTCTGTGTTTTTTTTTTTAGATACAGATTTCTATTTGCTGTATTTTATGAGGATTTCTGTATCTATATTCATGAGAAACATTGTCCTGTAATTTTCTTTTTTATGCTGTTTTTGTTATTAAGGGCAACACTGACCTCATAAAATGAACTAGAAACGATCTCACCTTCTTCTATTTTCTAGAAAAGAATATAGAGAATTGGTGTTAATTCCTTAAAAATTTGGTAGAATTCTCCAGTAAAATCATTTAGGCCTCAAGATTTCATTTTAGGAGTATTTCAGTGATATCTGGGGGAGGAAAATGGGACTCCTAGTTACTGCTGGGTAGGGGTAGGAGCTCAGGCTTCTGCTTGATACCACCCTGCCTGGGAAGAACAGAGGTGCTTCATTAACTGCTCCTCATGTAGCCTTCACTTTACACCATGTGGGAGGTGGCCTCATTGCCACTCGGTAGTGGTCAAAAATCCTGAATATCTACCAGGCCTCTTCTAACACTACCTCAGTGAGGAAAAGTCGAGGAGCCTCTTTACCACCAGCTGGGGCTACAAGTCCAGGCTCCCAAGTAGTCACAACTAATATGTGTCATTTTTGCCCACTAGGGATACAAGTTCCAGATCCCCCCTCTTGGCCATTCCTGATACCACCATGATAGGAGGAATGAACCCCCTCATTGCAGTCTTGCAAGGATGAAAGTACAGGCAACTCACATGGCCTTGCTAGTGGTAGTGGGGTAGTACCAAAGTTCTTCTGTGGTGTTGGATGGAGTAGAGTGGTTATTGTCTAAAAGTTTTCTTACTAATAAGCTGCCCATTTCATAGTCCTTTGGCTAGAAAGAATAGGCTTTTGTTTCTTTGTTTTTGTCTGTTCCTATTAGAGCTTTGCTTCAAGTTGCTCATTTCTTCAACATCCAGTCTGGAATATGTGAGGGGAAAAAACTATAGGGAGTTTACCAGTACGTAGTCATTGGATCCCATGATCATTAGCCAGTCTTCCATCTACTCTCTATTTTCCAGTCTTCTCTTTTTTTTGTTTTCTGTATAATATTCAGAGTTTCAGTTATACTTAGCAGAAAAAATATGGAAAAAGGATCTCTTTTTACAAGAAATTCCATCTTTCTACAAGCCACAGTGCAACAGTTGTAATTTGATATCATTTAGGTAACAGTTTTGCCACACTGTTTAAATAAAGGACAAATTCCTATTAATCCAGTTTAACCCAAACTTCTTTCAATCAATACCCAAATATTGATGCTTCTGTTCCCAATAAGGACATTTTATCTGTATATCATCATAGAAAATATTTAGAAAACTTAGAGGGATGCCTGGGTGGCTCAGTAGTTGAGCATCTGCCTTCAGCTCAGGGTGTGATCCTGGGGTCCTGGGATTGAGTCCTGCATCAGGCCCCCTGTAGGAAGCCTGCTTCTCCCTCTGCCTGTGTCTCTGCCTCTCTCTGTGTGTCTCTCATGAATAAATAAGTAAAATCTTAAAAAGAAAACTTATAAAAAATAAGTACTTATTTTGTACTTTTTTTTTTTTTTTTTTTTTGAGAGAGATAAAGAGAATGGGGTTGGGGGGCAGGGAGGCAGAAGGAAAGAGAGAATCCTAAGCAGGCGCCATGCCCAGCAGAGCCCAAAGGGCAGCTGGATCTCACAACTCCGAGGTCATGACCGGAGCTGAAATTAAGAGTTGGACGCTTAACCAACTGAGCCATCGAGGCACCCCTATACTTATTTTTTAAGGTTCTCTCAATATCTACTCAATTTGAACAATCTATACAAATTTTCTCAAAAATATATTAGCTAAAATTGTATTTTTCCAATGGCAAACCAAACTAAGAATTCTGCCTGGCAAGCCTGAGGTAAAGTTGAGAAGCTACCTTAACTACAAAATGCCAAGGCATTTGATGTAACAAACAGTGATTAGTTTTACAAAGTATGTGGCATCTCATTATCAAGCACCCTACTGAAGTTGTTTTTTAAGGAGAGTGAATTTGAGCAATCCATTCATACTATCTTCAGTCGCTGACCTTGCGAATACTAGACACATACCTACATGCGGGACAACTCTGGCTACACACAACCCTGGACATAAAAGGATCATATCTTGGTATTATTACTCTGCTGTTCAAGTCAGTGTCCTCTAAATCTTTTTTTTTTTTTAACTCTTTTTTAAATGCACAGGAAGTTGCAAAACTAGTGGAGTCCCATGTACCCTTCACCCAGTTTCTCCCAATGGTGATATCTTATATAGCTATAGCACAATATCAAGACCAGGAAACTGCCATTAGTATATTACTATTTATTTTTTTAAGATTTTTATTTATTTATTCATGAGAGACACAGAAAGAGAGAGAGAGAGAGAGAGAATCATGCCAAAGGCAGGCGCTAAACCGCTCAGCCACCCAGGCGTCTCAGTATATTACTATTTATTAGACTATAGACTCCTTTATCCTTTTTGTGTAGGTAAGTTATACAGCAGTGAACTTTTAAAGAAACTCTTCCTACATTTGGGCATTCCACTACCAAATAACCAATCCCAACTTCTAACTCAATTGCAAATTACCTATATATAAACAATCCTTACACACACAATCATATACACACCCTATATATACATACTTCATGCACACAAACACAAAAGTTTGCATGCACATATGTACAAACTTATGTGAAAACAACAGCAATCCATCCTTCTCATTGAAGTATTGGTTTTCTGCTAATTTCTACTTTCCTTTCTTTGCTAATACTACATGAAGACTATGTGTAAGTGAATCTGAGGGCTAAAAGAAATCTTTAGAAGTTATCTAATGTAAAAATCCATCCAGCGCTTGAATTCTTTCAACAATATCTCCACCAATGACCCCTCAGCCTTGAATAACTGATTTGTCTTTGCCTGCCCTTGGTCAATCCTAATTTTTAAAAGGTATCTTTAATCATCAGCTAAAATTTGAAAATTTGTACTCACTTAGTTCTGGCTGTATCCTATGGGGATGTTAATAAGCAAGTCTTATCCTTCACTACCTTTTTTCCAGGAAAATCATACATCCTGGTTGGCCTAAGGTGATTGTAGTTTACACCTCTTGATCTGGGCATAATATTCCCTTCCATCCTCAGGATTTGAACAAAACATCATTTAATCACGTTATCCTGGGTAGCCCTCAAAAATATGTTTTTATCGGGTACATCATAACTCATTGTTTCAGCTATTCTTTGTATATGATTTTGAGGGCCTTCACTAGCCTTATCATTCTTGCTTCTAAATGTACACAAATTTATTTACATTCCAAGAGCCCCAATGCTTAAATTCCTTGCTGCATATATTCTAATGAAGGATTTTGTAACCACAGTTAAAGAAGAAAAAGTCATTTATTTCCCTTTGAAAACAAGACCAAGATATAGCTATGGAATTATTACCTCTCTGGGTACAGATATCTGAGTGTCTTGAACAATGGTACTAGGGAGCAGTCTCACATTATACCAGTAGGTGTCACTCTATATATGATACATTTAAAATTATTTAAGTTTCAATTTATTCCCTCAACAAATATTTATTAGGCACCCATTATGTGCCAAGCATGATTCTAGGCACTGAGATAAAAGAGAACAAGAAAGACAAGACTTGTTCTCATGGAGCTTACAGTCTAGATAATGATGAACAAATTTGTTTTTATTTACTTTCTATTTAAAAGTCTGTAAAAATCTTATTCCTAGGGACATTTTATTTTCCTAAGTTAACAGATAATAACACTCAAAATAACCCATAAAGAACAAATACTGCAATGACACAGAATTAGAGAAACTGTGCTCTGTACAGGCTAAATTAACACATCCTGTGTATTCTCTAGCCATTTTAATGTATTCAACACTGTTCCTCCAAACTTCAAGTTTCCAAAACCCGAATGGAAAAGAATTTCTCTTAAAATAATTCAATTTTTAAAAATCTATTCATGTTTTCACATAGAGCAACTGTTATAATAAATTTTAAAAGATTATTTGCCAAGTTTATTAATTCCCAAATGCATATATCCTTATCTCTACTTAGAAAGTTAAATGTCACCTTCTCAACACCAACACACTTGCCAGGTTAACAAAATAAAGACAGTGGCAAATTGTGCCTCAGCACAGAATTTAAGAATTCCTCCACTGCTGAAAATGGTTGTTTGGATAAACCTATGAGACTCACAGATATTACCAGGACTTCATGGTGACTCACTCATGATTAGAGCATATAGCAATGAAAGGTCATACTTTATCAAAATAAATACATCAAAGAGAAGGAACAGACACTGTACATCAACAAAGCATTTTTGCTTGCACAGAAATCCAAGAACCTAGGAACTATTCAGTTTGTATTTTGCTTCTCTGAACTCTCAAATAGAATGTTTTCAAACTGGAAAAGCTACAGAAAACATGGTTAAAGAAATATTTCAAGCTGAAAAGTACTACTGCTTAGAATTCTTTAAGTCAAAATTCAGTTATATGAATTTGAATTTGAGAAAAATGATGCTTAAAGATTTAATAAGACACTGAGAGCTTCATGTAATATCCAACCTAATGCTCCCTTTGGAATACCTCAAACTATTAGTTCCTATCTAAGTTACTTAAGATATACTGCTTCTTGTTCCGTTTTAGCAACAAATCATATGCATACTTTAGAACACCAGAAGTACTCAATGAACAGTAAGTTACAAATTAACATTAAGGTGCTTCATAAAAGTTAATATTTTAAAAAGCCTAATTTTATAACTTAATATTAAATAAAGCATTTTCTTTTACTCTGAAAGGTAAGGTGGTGGTTGATAAATATATTTAAAACACAGTTTACTCTGTATAGTTTTTAAATTATACTAAGCTCTTGGCCAGTACTGTGAATTTTTGGCATATCTGAGATGTCACCAAATGTGGGGAAACTCAATAGCAGGTATCTCTGTTATCTCTTTATTTTTATTCCAGATACAAAATGTGTCTGTATAAAAGTGCCCCAGGATGCGGGGTGTTGGTGTACTAGGGAAAAAAAATGTTTTGGAGTCACAAAATCTAGGTTTGAATTCCAGTACTACCCTAAATTAGCTATGTGACTTCTGGGCAAGTTACTTATTACCCTGTTCTATCACTTTCCCACCATGATGGAAAAAGCAGGATTGTGGAAAGGACTAAGCAGGTTGTTTTACATGAAATGCCTATTAGATGGCCTGACACATAGTAGGTACTCGGTAAATGGTAGTTCTTAGGAAAGTGCCATTTTTCTTTTGATCATTAGACTGACTCTACCAGTTAATGTTGAAAACTACCAACTAAAAGTCTTTGTAACTAACAAAAAGTGTATCTTTACCCTGCTCCAACAGGTTTATAAAACCAAACCCTGACTCAACTTGAATGCCAACAAATACGCACCTTCTCCTTTAGCGCAAATATATTTTGCATGACCTTACATGAATTGCTTAGATAAAAGCTTTTTCTTTTCTGCTTTTGTTATTTTAAAGTGCAGATGCATTTGAGTCATTTTCTCCTTTTGTTTCATATCCTTAAGATCCAAAGCTTCAAAGACATAATGTCAGCATGCAGTCGATTTATGACTGAACTCTTGAAGAGACGCTGAAGAATTACCTTGTCAATCACCCCAAGGACTCTAAAGGCCTTCAGCTCCTCGGCAGGACTCCTTAGGTTCCAAGGGGGCCTTGAACTTCGTGATCCTGGAGGCTAATGGAAGATATCAAAGATTATACATCAATCAGGGAGGTACTTGAAGGAAGGCTGCCTGCTGAAGCAAATGCCAGGCCAAAGGAAACTAAATTTATCATAAATCAGAGAATGGAAAGATGAAAGGAGGAAGTTTCTGTTTGTCTGTAATGTAAAATAAAAATAAAAAAAAAAGAAAATCAAAAAGAAAGAAAATCAAAAAGAAAAAGCAAGAAAAAAGTTGCAAGTAAATAAATCATGATAACATTGAAAACAAAATTTAAATAGAAAAAATAATGAGCTGGTATAGTTTCTAGAACAATAATTCAATTCAGAACTGTACAGCTATAATGAAACTTTGTAACAAATGGAAAACTGAGCCAACCATCAATCACAGCCTTATATTTACCCCCAGATGGCTCTTGAGTAATTTAGAAGAGGGAGTACTAAAAAACAACGTAATAATCGATAAACTTGGGGAGAGAGGCAACACAAGGCATTCTCTCTCATCATGAAACTACAGTCCTTTAAAGTTACTTTATAAATATATACTATGTATTTTAAGAGGACTGGTAGATTCAAGTTTAACTGAAAGAATTGTCAATAACAGTGAAAAATTAAGAAATTCCATCATATAACCAATAATTGTTACAAGTGAGGTTGTTTAAGCCTAGAAAAGAGATGATTTACAGGAGAAAACAATTTTTTAAAAAATATTTGAACATGGGTGATGTGGAAAACTAGGTCTGTTGACTACAAAAAAGATCAGTAAAAACGGGAGGGATATTTCAGGACCAAACACAATAAAAGAATAACCCTAACTCCCCATCCATCAGTCTTAGTTTTTCCCTATCAGTAAAGTATGACATTAAACTAAATAAACTCCAAAGACACCTCCACTTGGCATTTACAACCAGAAAGCAATGTTCTATTAATCCCCATAGTGAAATGGTAATGCTGCAAAGGATGACAGGAGACACAAAAGTCTTTAATGTATCCTCAAAGCAGACTTGTTGTCAGACATCTATCAGAATATACAGGAAACACTATTCTCCTTGTGGATGGAAGATAAATATTCTGATTAATAAAATGTCACGATTAATAGTTACTGAGATA
Organism: Canis lupus baileyi; assembly: GCF_048164855.1. Lineage (NCBI taxonomy): Eukaryota > Metazoa > Chordata > Mammalia > Carnivora > Canidae > Canis > Canis lupus. Next base: position 70,219,913 of record NC_132843.1, read on the forward strand.
CCACTTTTGATACTTCAAGTCCTTCTGCAGACCAGTATCACTAGACAGGGAGCTCCCTGAGAACAGGAAATACACCTATTCATCTTCATACTCACAATGCCTAGCATGTTAGTTGGAACTAGAGAGGAAAAGAGCGGAAGGAGGAAGAGAGGAGGAATACAAGAGAAAGAGGTAACATAGATAAATAAGCTGTCATTTACAACTAGGAAAACCATCGTTTATGAGATTTTCTAACATCAGCAATTCTAATCGCTTTCAAATTTTTGTTTGTTAGTTTTTAGGTTTAGCAAGCAAAGACTAACTTAAGTGTGCCCCAACTTCTTACTGGATTGCCTGCAGTCTTTCTACTCCATAACACATTGTGATAATTAAAAATTCATCTCCCCTTATGCTATTATGAAGGAAGAGTAAGAGCTGCTTGTGATTTTTGGTAAGAGAAATGTTGAGGAAAAGTTACAGGGGAAAAAAATACCGTAAATGATAATTTATCCATTATATTTCTCTTTTAAAATATGGCCAAATGGGTCTAACATCCCTATCTCCTATCTATCTATCTATCTATCTATCTATCATCTATCTATCTATAAGTAGGCTCCAAGCCCAGCACGGAGCCTGACACAGGGCTTGAATGCATGACCCAGAGGTCATAACCTAAGCTGAGATTAAGAATCAGACGCTTAACTGACAGCCACCCAGGTGCCCCCCATCTCCTACTTCTACCTTATACCTTCATATTCACTGATGTCATTGGATCTTTCAGTTTCCAAAGAAACATTTTGGTTCACTGTAGCAATCTCAACAACAAAGATAACAAACTATGAAATCTCTCTACTGTGAAAATCTCTCTACCTTTCAGTGAATAATGGCTGTGTGCCCATTATGTGCATTTTAACTGAAGAGAACAGAAACCACCAAAAGGCATGATCCCTAGCTTGATGAAGTTTATAATTTACTTGAGGAGGTAAGACAAATACATAAGAAACTAAGTAACAACAAAAGAGTTTTTAAAAGTACAAGACAATAGAGATAAGCCAGAAGTCCATATATGATAAATCATAGTCTCAGAAAGAAGTGGAACTACATATGATTTTAAATGCTTTGTTGAAATCAGGTTAGAAAACGGATATTAAATATAGGATTGGAAGGAAACTAGCCTGGTGGGAAAAAAACTGTTCACGTTGTAGAACAAAGGAAAATAAAATTACAAACTTAGGGTCAGTGAGTTTTCACAGGCCTTGAATGCCAGCTCTGGACCATATTCTCCAGAGTCTAGGAAACAAGTTTTTGTATGAGAAACAATCCAATGAAAACAGTGATTTAGTAAGGTTACTTCTGCAAAGATGGGAATGGTGAAATTGTAATGGGGAAAGACCAAAGGCAAAGTGATCATTAAAGTTCTCTTTCCACTTTAACCATCTATAAAAGTTTAAGATCAGAGAAATGAACAAAGAAAGATCATGAAATAAAATCATCAATAAAAAAATCCTGTATTCCTTATACGCAGCGTTTAAATTGGGTAGAATCCCTATAGATCTATTCCTTTTTTCAGATGGCAAAAGGAAACATAAATCCACAGAATTTTAAGAACAGAAAGAGACAGAGATCAAGTCCAACATTCTGTCTCTTTTTTTTTTTTTCAGATGAGAAAACTGAGAAGCGGCAAGGTTAAGCAATTTGTCTAAGATGACAAAACTAGATAATAGTTAGAGGGGATTAAATACTTAAAAAATAATATAACATTGTTTGGATATTCCAGCCAATGCTAAGGGAATGAGGGATGAGAGTATACAGTATATTTCTAGGAAACGTGACTGATTTCCTTAATAAAAATGTAAAATTTTTCACTTACATATATTAACTACTGTAACAGAAGATGCCTAGAGAAGCAAGGAACAGGTATATTCATCTATACCAAAACAAAACACAGGAGGTAAAGAGGAGGGAGAGGATACATGATGGATCATATAAGAAAGTATAATGATTCAACTATCTTCAAAACCAAAGATGGCAAATACTTATCACTCTACTGCTCAAGCCCTTGACAGGTATCTCTGTTAATCTCACACTCTGTCTCATAATACAGTGTTTCTGGCTGCTATTACAAGAGGATTAGAATAAACACACCAATAAAATCTGTTTACTATTTCTGTTCTATATTCTCTAAATGGCTGAGTGATGCTTACCTGTGTTTTTGTTGGTTTCTTTAAAGTTGCTGTTTATCCTGTCCAGTCTTCTTCACTTGATATTATTCCCTGTTCTCACTGAAATCTACCTCCATTCTTACCAATCTGTGAGTGTGGTACTTCTCAAACTTTAATGTGTTTGCACATCACCTGAGGATCTTATTCAAATGGAGATCATCAGTCTGAGAGAAGGTACGATTCTGCATTTCCAACAAACTAATAGGTGATGCTGATGCTGCTGGTCACCAACCACATTTGAAACAGGTTTAGCTACCTGTCCTTAAGTAACTTAAGAGAAAGTCACAGTTGAAGGGGGTGGGGGCGGTGGGGAGTAGGGTAAAAGGAAAGCACTACAAAAAATATATCAAGAACCCACACTCCAAAACCTGATGGCTAATTATACTAGTTTCTGAACTTGGCTTCATCTGTAAAATTTTGGCTTTGCCAAGAGTGTCACTAGCCACTTACCCTCAAACCTGGTTTCCTAAGCCTCTCTTAGATCACATTCAAGGATGTCTCTTCATTGCAGTCCTATTGCTGATGTGGATTGCCCCTGACTGCCATCACTATTTTTATCTCTGTCTCACTAAGGGAGACACAATTTTAAAATATTTTCTAAGGGAAAATTGAGAGATATCAATAGTACTAGTTAACAAAATGCACAACAGAAAAATATTTTCCATATTATAATAATTATACTCAAAATCTACAAATATTCAGGAAAGGCATGCATTCTACAATTAATTTTCCTTCACACCTTGTTTAACTGCAGGACAAGAAATTTATTCATACTTTAGAAACTATACAATATTTTACGTCCTAAACTTAGACCATTTACTGTCTTTTTCTAAATTTCAATGATCTTGGTTTAAAATTCCTAGAGTTAAAAAGAGCAAAAAAGTTATTCCAAGTCTTTTCCAGGAAAACCCTCTTTTAATGTTAATTCTTAAATCATCCAAAGTCATCTCCAATTTTTAAAAAATGAAAAGGAAGAGAGAAAGAACTCTGTCTCTGTCACATAAGACTTCACCTTTACTTCAAAGTTCACTTCCTTTTTTTCCTGAATCCTGCCCCTTAAGTTTTCTTTGAATCTATTAATAATGAAGTAATGAAGAAAACAAAGAGTGCTTTTGCTCCTTTCTGTCCTTTTTTAAAAAGAATATTACCATGAATGACTGGGAAGTTCACAACTTTTATATTTACCACAAAAGAGTCTCATAAATAAATTCAATAAAGCAAAAGCTTTAAATCATCACAGAAAATGCGGGTGGAATGAGTCATGACCTGGACTGCGCCAATGGGGGAAAACAATAATCAACACAAAATTTTAAAACCAGAAGGAATTCCTTTATTTTCCTAATCAGCCAGGCTAGAAAGAAATGTTTGCACATGGATTCTAGAGAGAAATAATATCTACTTTGCAGAGAATTTAAGAGCTAAAAAGGGCCTTAGAAATCATTTATATTGATCCTCTCATTGTGTTGGCTGAAATTGAGGACCAACAAGGGCTAAAGAAGGAAATAACGAAATCACCAAACTCATTAAGAACCTCTAGAAGATATTTAAGTTAAACAATAAATAAGAAAATAATTGGGCATGCCCCTGACCTAAGGGCCAGGTTTTACAGCATAAAATACAGAAGTGAAATAAAAAACAAATACTAACAACAAAAGAAAAACATCTTGTTCTAGCAAGAAGAACGGTCCTCTAGCCTCCTTGCCTAAGAGTTGAAAAAATCCTAGCATCTCAAATCTGATTCATGGGGTAATCCTTTTCATCCTTTCTAATACAAGTTCCCATTATTCTAAATGACTCTTACCATTCTAACTTTTGTTTCCTCAATGAGGTACATATACTACATAAGGTTTGCAAAAGCAGAGACTGTGTTATTAATCTTTTATATAACTTCAAAGTATATCTAGTCTGGTACTGTATATATATATAGTCTTAACCAATGTTTAGTGAATTAATATATAATCTAATACAACCAGTTCTCCTGTATTAAATCTCCTTTGTTTTATTTTCATTAGAAGTTATGCTTGAAGGGAATTTCTGACTAATGTACTTCATGGTTCCTTTCTCCAAGTCAAAAGCCATACAGCAGGCTTTATATATTTACTTGCTTAATAAATTAGTGTTCACAAAGTAGTAATGGGAAACTAAAATGGGGGCTGCGTAAGAGGGAGCTTGAAGGAGTAAGAAATAGGTAGCACATTCAAAGTTAACGTTAATGGAAAGAATAGAACACTAGTAATTTTCGAAAACTTTTAGAATATTTATATACAAGGAGAATTTTTTTTTAATATACAAGGAGAATTAGTAAAACAGGTAAGTTCATAGAGGCCCATCCTATTTAATACTTTTATAATTGTCCCTCAAAATGGAATTGAGAATGGACACATCAGGATTAGACACAAGGAAGGCTGTCAACCCCACAGAAAATAACCCCACCAGCGCCTTTGGCTCAGGGTATGATCCTGGATTCCCGGGTTCAAGTCCCATATCGGGCTCCTCTGCCTGTGTCTCTCACTCTCTGTGTCTCTCATGAATAAATAAATAAAATCTTAAAAAGTAAAACAAAATAAAAATAACAAAATAGTAAGGAGTTTAAAAAGTAAACTTAATACAATCAAAACAACGACAGAAAATAGGAAAAGATCAGCAAATAGAACACAGAATAATAATCTGAAAATCAAACAGCAGATATCTTATTTAAAACATATTCATTATACAAGAACAAGCAATAAAAGTCAGACTATAATTTTTTAATTCCTAAAAGTAATGGTCAGGGGTGCTGGGGTGGCTGATTTGGTTAAGTGCCTGACTCTTGATTTCAGCTCAAGTCATGTTCTCAGCCCACATTGGGCTCTGTGCTGGGCATGCATGCAGCCTTCTTAAGATTCAATCTCTCCCTCTGCCTCTCCACACACCCCCATCTCCACAAGCACTCTCTCTAAGAAAAAAAAAAAAAAGGAAATGGTCACTTAACATTGAAAATTCTCACTAATAAGTATTTGTTTGATAATTGCATGTTTTAAAAGGTCACACACAAAATGAAAAGGATTCAGAAAATCAGCAACAAAAAGTCTAATGGTCCAACAAATCAACGATTAAGTATTGGGCTATTTTTAAAACTAGAAAACTGAAACACATTATAATTGTCAAAAAGTATAAAAGCATTAAAAAATATGGAAAAAATTATACAAAGCAATCTGTGACAGAGGAAGAAAAATAGGGCTAAAACTTATTAAGCTACTCTTGTAAGCTTAGCTAATAGGTGGTCTTTTGATGAGGAAAGCACTTGATTTGCAGTATTGGTGTGGCTATGTGTGCACCTATATAAAAATGAGTAATTTAAAAAAAAATAAAAATAAAAATGAGTAATTTTTTTAAAAACTCATTTAATCCTTAACAATAACCCAGAAAGGAATTACTATTATCATTTTTCAGATGTAGAAACTGGAGCTAAGACTGCCCAATCTTCCATGGCTTCAAATGATACAGTTGGGATATGAGCAAGCCCACATGCATCTTAGATCAATTAAAAAAATAAGCATTTTCTCCCATCTCTAGAAGATATAATACTTAAATCATATCAGAAAAAAACTTAGTTTAGGGGATCCCTGGGTGGCGCAGCGGTTTAGCGCCTGCCTTTGGCCCAGGGCGCGATCCTGGAGACCCGGGATCGAATCCCACGTCGGGCTCCTGGTGCATGGAGCCTGCTTCTCCCTCTGCCTGTGTCTCTGCCTCTCTCTCTCTCTCTCTCTCTCTCTGTGACTATCATAAATAAATAAACTAATTAATTTAAAAAAAAGAAAAAAACTCAGTTTATATAAAGAAAAAAAAAGTTACTTCTTGATATGTGCCAAGTCCAGATAGATATGACATAAAAACAATAATAAACCACAGTGTTTCAAATGTTTTAAGCATTCACCTACTTTCAAGACCAGACTAAGGATAGTCCCAGATAATCTAAATAACCCTGTTAGAATTATGCCTTTATAATTTTAAGTGGTCAACAGAGCTACTTGAAGGACTTATGCTTAAATAATTAGTTTTAGCATGAGTCAACAAAACTGTACATGAATTATACAAAAACCATTAGTTAACCTTAACATTTTTTCAAATAAAATTTGGTACAAATTATTGTCATTTTACACATGGAGTTTTAGGGGTAAAAGACAAAGGGCCGAAAAAGAAGAGAAAGCAAGTCCCGTTTTATTCCACGTTTGGTGGTTTGCTTTAATGCTTTTCTTTTCACCAATAACTTGTTAGAAAAATATTGATAAAATTCAAAAGACCAAAATTCTTAAACATTCTAATTATAAAGAAAGCCAGGAGACAATTCAGTAAAAATGGCTAAAGAAAATATAAAATGTGGGATGCCTGGCTGGCTCAGCAGCTGAGTGTCTGCCTTCGGCTCAGGCTATGATCCTAGAGTCCCAGAATCGAGTCCCACATCAGGCTCCTTGCATGGAGCCTGCTTCTCTGTCTATGTCTCTGCCTCTGTCTCTCATGAATAAATAAATAGACTCTTTAAAAAAAAAAAACTAAAGAAAAGAAAAGAAAAAATGTAAAATGAAACATACCTGGGATACATCATCAAGTTGAGGTTTTCCATAAAGGCTGGATAGATTCTCTGCTCGCATGAGATACTCTGCTGTTTTTCTCTTCACAGCTTCTCGACGTGTAGGGCTTGACTCTCCTAAAAGGAGAAAACAAAGCCAGGACATGTGAAAAATAAATAAACTTTCTTTTATCCAGTCTGAAGATTAACTTCTTTTTTATCCAGTTCACCACTTGCTCACATTTGTAACTAAAAAGAAGAGAGATTCAAAATTAGAACAGACATCAAAGTTAGCAAGTTCTAAATATCACCACCAAAAATGTTTATACAAATTTGGAAATTTTCCTATTTAAATAGAGAGAATTTGATACCTTTTTAAGAAGCGTTGACAGACAAAAAATGTCATATAAAAAGTTCTGCAGGGCAGCCCCGGTGGCTCAGCGGTTTGGCTCAGTGGTTTAGCGCTGCCTTCAGTCCAGGGCGTGATCCTGGAGACCCGGGATCGAGTCCCATGTCAGGCTCCCCACATGGAGCCTCCTTCTCTCTCTGCCTGTGTCTCTGTCTGCCTCTCTCTCTCTCTCTGTCTCATAAATAAGTAAATAAAAACATCTTAAAAAAAAAAGAAAGAGGAAAAAAAAGTAAAAAAAAATAAAAAGCTCTGCAGACATAAGACTAGCCTAGTTCAGGTAGTATGCAATTGTCCAACTCAACAAATTGGGACTAAATGCAGTAGGTGTGTAGAAAGAGCCATGACATGGATTTGATATGCTCTATAAGTACCACCAAACTGGAGAATAAAATTATTTAGGGTAAATCTGAATTCACTATTGAGTTTTGTAAGCTTTTCCTGGTTTTTTCATTAACAACAAATTGTCACCCACCTTATAACAAAAATAAGAATGTAATTCAAATGTATGTTAACCAATGGGAATTAAAATAATAACTTTAAAGAAAAGAAGAAGAATATAACTCAGATCCCTGTAATATACAATTATATGAAAATGAACAAGTCATTACCCTGTCTGGCTCTGTTTCTCCAAATAAAGGATAACCAAAGAACTCAAGATCTCAAAAAAGAGGTGGTCCATGGGCAGCCCGGGTGGCTCAGCGGTTTAGTGCTGCCTTCAGCCCAGGGCCTGATCCTGAAGACCGCAGATCGAGTCCCATGTCAGACTCCCTGCATGGAGCCTGCTTCACCCTCTGCCTGTGTCTCTGCCTCTCTCTCTCTATCATGAATAAATAAATAAAATCTTAAAAAAAAAAAAAAAAAGAGGTGGTCCAGCCCATGAAGGAAATACTGGGCTCTCTCCTCTCAAGAGTGGAATGATCCTAAGCTTTTTATCCTTTTTATAGACCTGACGGTGATATAACATTTCATCTGAAGAAAAGATTCCATGACTGAAAATTTAAAAGTTTGAAAACCACTATACTATAGGATTACTAAGGCTCCTCTGATAAATAATATTCTACATATTCATGATTCATTTTTTTTCAGAGCACTTCATACATAGTACTTTTTAAAAATAATTCATCCTATGCATCTTCTGAATGAAATTAACCAAAAAACAAGTATCAAATAGTGGAAATTGCCCTTGAGTACGTTCTGGAAACCCTGGTTATCTAAATTCTGGCTCTGCCTCACTAGTCATGTGACCAATGATAAATCATCTCAACTCTCTGACCCTCCTTCTCATTCTCTAAGACAGAAACAGATACTTCAAATGACTGCAGAGATTAAAGGAGACAATATACATAAAAGACACTACAACAAAGACAGCTGTATACAGGAAGCACTAAATTGTAAAGGCTTTCAATCTTGGTTTCTCTCTAGACCAAGTCCTACAAAATAACATTCCTGTGTCACTGAAGTGAACTGATCTGAATTATAGGAAAGCAGGCATTTTCTCCCAAAAGCCTAGTAGTAGAAAAACCTTATTTCTGCTTAGAATAGCATCTTCTTTTTCTTCTGGGGAATGGCCCTTTCTCCTCTCCTTCATGGCCTCTACTTCTCTCCGACCAATAGCATCCTCCTAACAAGGGGTTTGAATGAAAGCTGCAGTCGTGTTTCAGATCTCTGCCCCTCTGCCCCTTACTAGTTAGTCAAGGGTGAGCCCTCTGTCACAAGCTGGGCCACTGACAGAGCCCCACCCTCTTGGCCACAGTGGGAGAAGGGAGGAATTGGCCCAACACAAACTGGGCCAATCAGTCCCTCTCGGCTATTGATGCTGGAAATCAGAGGACTTGGTACTGCCAGCAGCCTTAGTTTCTGCCAATGCAAAAAGAACCAATCAGAAAGAAGGAATTTAACAGAGAGAAGCAGTTATGAGAGACAAAAAAAAAAAAAAAAAAAGGAATCCTGGTGTGACTGGGGTCCCAGATTTCAGCTGAAGCTACATTCCTGCCATTCTTTGCCTACTGTAGTTCAAATGTGGATTTTTTCACATACAAACCAAAGATTCCTGACTGAATAGAGCATTCAAAGAAAAACAGCAACCAAATTGGGATTGCAATTTTGCTAAAAAAAAACCTTCCTTTCATATCTTTTACTTTACTGTTCTATCTCTTCTCTCCTTCATGAGTAGTTCAAAAATATAACTAGTCTTGGGGGTGGGGAGAATCTCTATCACTTCTTAACCACAGAACAGTCTACATTTATTAACTCACCAACTCCTCAAACTTCAATTCAAATATCAATGATTCCTGCCCTTAAAATTTACTGAGTTTCTAAACCCGTTTTTATTTTCATATATCTGTGAAAGGTACCTAATTGAAACATGTTGTGAAGCTAATGTGTGCCCATAAATAAGTAACATTCACTATTTCTACTCATTACTCGACCTTTAGTTTTGAATTTACTGTTCATAGAACTGCTACTTCCATCATTATGAGAGCTTCTCATTTCAGGTTCTACCTTTCATGCCCTAATTTAAATCCCTCATTTAAAATTTCTAATTCAGCATAGGCTAAGCTGTTTAAAAAAAAAAAAAAAAAAACTTAGTTTTTTAACTCAGTGTGATTACAAGCTTTCAGACAACTTCAAAATTTGCTTTATTCAAAAAAATCAGTTTGTCTTCCCAAATAATTTGAGATTCAAAACTGCCAAGCCTATAGAGCACCTAATTCAAGCTAGAGGTAATACCACAGTTTGTAATCAAATCATTGTTTTTTAAACTTTTGGTATCTCTGCTGCTTTCTAGGCAGTCTCCATAGTAACAGAGAAACAAGAACCGGAAGCCAGCAGTTGAAATGGACTCCTGCTGCTGACAGTGGTTCTGCTTCCATGGAAACAACAATGAAGTGATGGAATACTGGAAGGCTTTTTAAACATAACCTTAAATATACATACTATGACTCGTTCCCTACCAGCCCCTTAAAAGTAGGTCACAACCACTGCTGATCAATAGTAGCGGCCAAGGATGAAAATCACCTCTTGCAGGCAGGTTTCTACTGCTGGACACTTACTGAGGTTTGTGAAGTACTAAGAAGAAAAGATTAATTATGGATTTCCAGAATAATTTTAACTGATCAAATTACTGATAAATGACTTTAAACAGGTATTAACTGATTAAAATCAGCTGTAACCTTAATTTCTTAATCTTCATGTTAAGACACATACACAAAGCCCATAATAATTATTTTTCAAGGAAAACTAGGTTATCTGGAATTTAACTTTTAATCCCATATTGGGTCATGTAGCCATTATTTCTTCAGTATTATATCCAGGTAGACACTTAATAAATGCTTTTAAATATGGATACATATTTTACATTCCATCTAAAGATAAACCAGTATCTTCACTAAGTTTCTCTACATTTCTGTTAATAATTTGGATACAGTAAGAATTTCCACTGGGCATTCGAAAGAAAAAATCTACTCCCATTATTTACTAAACTTTATGTCAAAAAGTTCCACTGTACCAGAGAAAAATGTCTTATGTATGTCTTTACCTTATCAATTGCTGATCAAGAGAGAGGATGGATATAAGATTACAGAGTATAACCTGTGAAAGAATAGGGTGTAGATGAATAGAAATGAGGAGAAAGTCCAAAGTTGTCCCTGAAATTTTTAGAAACACTGCACTGCCTATCCTACATGTCTCAGAGCACCAACTCTGACTTAATTTACTAAGTTTATTGAAGGCACAGTCTATAGATGATGGAATCGCAGAATTCTAATTTATTCAAGAAGCCATCACCATTTGGGCATTCCTTCATTATATTAAATCCTATTCAAAAGATATCTCTTTTGATACTATATCCAGTATCTTCCTTATACAACTAAGGAACTTAAGGCTCAGAGATGTGGAATGTCTTCCGCAGTTGAAAAGTTAATATATGAGACTAAACTGAAACCAGGTCTTATGCTATCCCACGCTTCAGGTGACTGAATTTGAAGTGAATCATGCTGTTACTGAGTGGAACAAAAAAAAAAATACAGAGCATGGGACAAGTACGAGTGAGTATGGGAACAAAGACGAAGAGAAAATAAGCATAAGAGTTAAGCCAGGAGCCTATCAGACAACATAGTAGAATACAATTGGACAGAAATAGACTAAAGATGACAGACAAGGACACAGGACAATTAGAGTGACAAAGAGGTATAAATTTCACACTGTGTTAAAGAGAATGGGCCTTTTTGAGAAAAAGTGGTCTCTCAAAACATCCTGGTTATCCAAGGATTCTTTGGAAAACCTGGGCCTTTTCTCATTTACCCATAAAAAAACCAAAAGGGCATTTTTATTCACAGAACTAGTGAATATCAGTTTCACAAACTAGAATAAAAAGCAGTTTTTCCAATTCTGTTATTCTACCCTAACTTACCAAGAAGAATATAGCTAATGCCTCATCATTGGTTCAACAAAAGAAAAGCAATGCTGAAGGAAAAACTAGCCATGTTAAACTACTTGAAAGATAGTATATCTACATCTGTATTTTATGAAAAATTTTAAGGAGTTTTTAAGAGTATTTTGGCCATACCTGATTTTTGCCACAGGCATAGAATTCAATCCCCACATAAGACTCTACTTAGGCACATCTTATATTCTTATCTCTATTTCTCTACTCCAACAAACGCTGTCGAATAGCCCCTATGCCACTGTATTCTTGGCTAAATATGCTGGTTTTTAACTCAGACTTATCACATTAGAAAGAACATTCACATCAACCTGAGTTTGAAGGAATGAGTTTTTATTGGTGCTTTTTTTTTTTTTAACAATGTTAGTAACAAAAAAAAAAAATATGCCTGTTTGAGATGGCCTTGGTGGTTACAGTTGCTTTTTTTTTTCTTAGTGCTGATTTATTATAGTTAATGGGTTTTTTGTTCTTTTCAGGTATAGCCTACCATTTCTGACTTACGCTAAGTGTTCTGACAACAAAAGGCAACCTTGAGAAAAACAGTAATTTATGGTTCTACGTGTCTACCACAACTGGAGCCATCAGCCTCTCCGTATAGAACAAAACCTGGTCAGTCAGGGAATCTGCTTCCCATTTGCATTTAACCAACCCCATATTAATGTCTTTTCAAAACCAAGTGTTATGTGACCCCTAGAAGTTCAAAGAGTCATCAAAGAATAGTAAAAGCAAAAGTCATAATAATATTCATCTCCAGGCATTGCCTTGGTTATGACTGCCTTCAATGCTGTTTAGCAGTTTTTCTATCAGTTAATACTGAATGAAAACTAACACATCATTAAATCAGTCTTTAAATGCCTAAAGACAGTCTTATCTTAGATTCAACTATTTTTTTCCTGCTTTCTAACCCATTTTTCGTTTTGCAATTTTAAAAGGTAGTACCCAAAACATTAATTATTCAATCCATTCATATCAACATTGCCTGGCCAGTCTCTTTGTGACAATAAACTCTTGTCCAGATAGATGGACAGATACCTAGGTAATGAATCCCCAAAGTGTCCCTTATATTGTAATCAATGGCTTCTAAAAGACTAAGATAAAAAGTTTTAAAAGAACAAGAGATATATTAAAGGAAAAGGAATGAAGAATTAAAAATTAGGAGCTAAATTTTTGCCTTCTGAAATGGAATAAAAATAAGGGAAAATAGGGGATCCCTGAGTGGCGCAGGGGGATCCCTGAGTGGCGCAGCGGTTTGGCGCCTGCCTTTGGCCCAGAGCGCGATCCTGGAGACCCAGGATCGAATCCCACATCAGGCTCCCGGTGCATGGAGCCTGCTTCTCCCTCTGCCTGTGTCTCTGCCTCTCTTTCTCTCTGTAACTATCATAAATAAATAAAAAAAAAAATTAAAAAAAAAATAAATAAGGGAAAATAATGAAAATAAAAGTTCTAAGTTCTTAGGTTATGTCAACAAAGCTCTTGTTCATTTCTTTTACTGTTAGAGACATCTTAAGAAGTAGAAAATCCATAGAAGACTCTCAAGTCCAACAACTGTTTTTCTTGATGTCATGATATTCGATCACATATTTTCCTTTGAGATGATGTCAAGTGATCAACAGAATTACTGATTATAAGCAGTTAACTCTTCTGAATGCTAGAGGTTTCACAGCCTCCTCTAGTGCATTCTCACCTTAAAAAATTAAACTTAGTGTGTATCAGAATTAGAAGAGACTCCATTCCATCTCCAAATTTATTTAACATGATATTAAATATCTCCACATTTAAGCAATTCAAAGAATGTGTCAAGCAATACACCCACAATACATCACATTTGATGCCCATTTCAGGATAACAAGAAAATCCTCCCCAGGAAGTAATAAGTAAGCCACCATAGTGAAAAAGTTCTCCATAACCACATATTCCTGTTCCTCCTATCATTTTCAGAAGTAAAGATGCCTTATAGTTACTGAGCATCTAGTATGTTCCCAACACAGTTACCTCAATGTTTACAGTCATTTCGGTGTTGTCACAGAACATCACATACAGAAGACTCAATAAAATTTTGTTAAATAAATGAATGGAAAACCAAATGAATGATTTTGTACCAATACTACATGGTCTGATAACAATACCTTCATGCCTAGAGACACTCTAATTACCTCTTTCTATAACTTAGTACCTTTGTTGAACTTAAACAGTTAAAATAAATGCATTTCAGAAAATGTCTGCGATTACTGTCTTTATCTTGTGTGTAAGTGAAATCATAAGAAAGGAATATGGAGGAACACAGCATAGAAGTGGTATAGTTGGACTAAAAGGACAATCTACATTTTTATTTAGTTTTATGAAAAATTGCCATGACAGCATCAACGAGGAAACATAAGCACAGATATTCTACATAATTGTAAACCATTGTGTAAAACAGAATGAAGTCTATGAACTTTTTATTGCTTGACAATTAAAATTTTGGAAAATCTGTTTCTTTACAGCTTGTAAGAGTACAATATGCCTGTACAACAATCTGGTTTTTCCAATGAAACACACTTTGAGACCACTAATGGCAACACAGTAAGCTTCTGAGAAAAAGCAGACTTACGTTTTCAATACTTTCTAAAAGAGAAGAGATAAACTGAACTTCTGTGTAATATACACAAAACTCAATGTTTAATTACTAAGATTGACTTAAGCTGTAAGTTATATAAAACTATGCAACTCAAGTAATTATGAAATAATGATTGACTCCACAAGTGCCTAATACCGGCTAGTATTGAAACAGCAGTTTTCGATTTAGGGTTTTTAGTTTTGTTTGGTTCACTTGAAAATACTCATAGATATCCATATTTCTTTTGAGCAGAATTAAGGTTTTTTTTTTCAGTAATCAAAGGAACAAAATCAACCCTCTCATTTTAATGTTTTTAAACTGTGTTGCTAAAGATATAAAAATGCGGGGATACTGATGACCGAGACCATCTAGTAAAAAACCCTTCGAGAATCCTCATCTCTCTCTCTCTGCGTTTGCAATAGAGCAGCTGTGCCTCACACAGATTCACATGAATGAAAATATTTAGACGAGAAACCACCCACTTAGTTTATTTTCCATACGACTTTCCTGTAATTATTTTGTAAACTGTTCACACAACAATACATAAAAACATCTGCAAAAACAGGTAATTAATGTGTCAAGCCAAACTAATGCATTTTTTATGGTGTCCATGCTTCGTCAACTGTAATTATAACTCTTTTTTAAGCAAATGATGATGTGTTTGTTGCAATGTGCAAGTGGTTATTTTAGATGCTCTGTTTACTGTTCATACAATCTGAATATAAAACTCCACAGCTACTTTACCCTACATCAATGTTTTACCTAGCTTTTTTTTTTTTTTTGTAGAAGCAGGAAAGCAGTTCTCTTTTCCAAGCTATAATTTCCAGTAAACATGTTTGTCATTAAAACACAAAACTCTCAACATAAAAGTTGACACAAAGTAACCAACAATTCAAGAAAATCTGACAGAAAACAATTCACCCAGACTTTCTTCCTGCAGTTGTAAACCTATGAGAAATACAGCACTTTATGCCCATCAGCTGCAGGATTCCAAGTCTCTTGAACATCAAGTTTAGAAGACTCATTATGGTTTTTAATGTATAATATCTATTCCATTTTTTTTAAGATTTTATTTATTTATTCATGAGAGACAGAGAAAGAGAGAGGCAGAGACACAGGCAGAGGGAGAAGCAGGCTCCATGCAGGAAGCCCAACGTGGGACTCGATCCCGGGTCTCCAAGATCACGCCCTGGGCTGAAGGTGGCACTAAACCGTTGAGCAACCCAGGCTGCCCATATCTATTGCATTTAGACCCACCAGACACATATATCTTTGACATGAGACCAACAAATGAAGAAGCAAATCCTGATCAAAATATATGACTTCATATTAATACACTTTGGTTCTAACTATAAAAAAGATCATCATCATTACTATTACTATTATGCACTAACTAATACTGCACACCAATAATCATCCTCAAATGGACAGTCCTGAAGGCCCAAGGTTTCTGGTCTCCAGAGCTAATAAAATCTAAAATCAAGGAAGCAGCACAAGCCTTTAATTTTTTTTAAGGTTCTTTCTCTTTCTAAAAAAAGCCAATTTTTAAAACGTCTATGATGATTACCTATAGTACAGATAAACTCTGATAATAAGAACTCTTAGTAAACAGTGCTTTCTGTTTATTTTCACAACCACAGTTTTTAGAAATAGTGTAGAATTAACCCTTCTGCGTCCAAGCTTATAGAACTCTTTTTTTCATACAAATATTTCTAAACTGATCTACTTTGTTCTTCCCTTAAAAATTAGCTACTGTGACATGCTAAAAGTGCCTATCTATCCCCACCTTGTTCCCAATAAGAACATAAGGAAGTATTACAGCAAATCAAATAACAGTTTCCTAGCTGCCAAGCTTTAATTTTAGATCAAATGCTCATTTTGCAGAATTTGGGATTGGGTCTAATCAAAACAGAATAAAGCTCCTGTTCAAAGGATGCTGGAATAGGAAAGTCATGACTCAGACAAGGTAAAGGAATAGGACAGAAGCTTATTTATTAAAGCTAGAAACCAAACTCAGGGTCAAACAAGGAATAAGTCTCAATGCTGAGTTCCACTACTTATATTGATTACTACAAATAAAATAATTATAATAATAAATACAATTAATGCGGGGTGCCTGGGTGGTTCAGTCAGTGGAACGTCTGACTCTTGGGTTTCACAGCTAGGGTCATGATCTTGCACAGTCACAGAATCGAGCCCCAAGCTGGGTTCTGCCCTTAGCAGAGTCCGCTTTGGATTCTCTCCCCCTCCTACTCTCCCTTGCTTGCTTCTCCTCCCACACACGCTTTCTCTCTCTAAAACAAATAAATAAATGAAACCTTTTTAAAAAACACAATGCGGGCAGCCCCGGTGGCGCAGTGGTTTAGCGCCGCCTGCAGCCTGGGGTGTGATCCTGGAGGCCCCGGGATCGAGTCCCACATCCGGCTTCCTGCATGGGGCCTGCTTCTCCCTCTGCCTGTGTCTCTGCCTCTCTCTTCGCTCTCCCTGAATGAATAAATAAATAAATCTTTAAAAAAATAAAATAAAATAAAAAAATAAAAAAATAAAAAACACAATGCCATTTCAAATGGTTGAATTCTACACATCGTCAAACCTTTGGGACAAATATACTGATGTCTGTGCAGAGTATTGATATACTAGATAGAAGGCATTTTAAACCTATTTGGTATATTCAAAAGCTACTTTCTTGCATCTTGGCTGTTTACTACACATTCTTTGGAATTCAACTCATTACCTCCTACTAAAGCCTTCCCTGTAAGCCTCCTTTTCCCTGGTCAAATGTCCATTTATATGTATTTATAGAATCATTCTCATTCAAAATATTTATAGAGAATTTCCTATGTAACAGGCACTGTGCTAGAAAATACAATGAGAAAATGACTTGCCTTCAAGGATATTACAAATAAATAAAAATATATTCACTCAATAAGTAATTGCACAAATAATTATTTCATTGTAAATATGGTAAGTACTTGAAGCAAAACAGTGTGCAATGACAACGAAGTTCAGGAAGTCTACTCTGATGTGAATAGAGGTGAGGAAAACTTCCTTTGAGGAACTACCATTGATCCTGAGACTTGATGAGTGATGAGGAAATATCAATTGAAAAAGTACATTATAAAGCACTCACACAGACTCTAGCTTATGTGAAAGTTTGAACATGGGAAAGGCCATGCTGCCGTCAAGAGGTTAAAAAAAAAGGCCACTGTGACTAAAAAAGAATAAGTTAATAAGGCTGGTTCAGTATGAGCCTGGAGAGAAAGACAGAAGCCAAATCATTCATAGCCTGAGTGATCACACTATCTTTGGATTGTATCCTCAAAGTAATGAGTTTAATGCATGAAAGTGACATGATGAGAATCCATTTTCAAAAGATCAGTTAGGCTATTGATAAAGACAGAATGGTTTAGAATCAAGGAAGGAAGATAAGGGCAGCCTGGGTGGCTCAGTGGTTTAGCGCCGCCTTCAGCCCAGGGTGGGATCCTGGAGACCCAGGATCGAGTCCCACATCGGGCTCCCTTCATGGAGCCTGCTTCTCCCTTTGCCTATGTCTCTGCCTCTCTCTATTTGTCATGAATAAATAAATAAAATCTTTTTAAAAAAAATAAAAAAGGAAGGAAGATAATGAATCATCAAATACATTTTAACAATAAAAACACAGAATCGAAAAAAAACAAATAGAAATTCTGGAATTAAAAATTACTCAACTGCACACTGAGTTAACAGAAAAAAAGAATCCGCAAATTTAAAGATCGAGCAATATACATTATCCACTCTGAATAAAATTAAACAATAAAAAAGGGAGGGAGGACCAGACTAAGACACCTGTAAATACCATCAAGCACACCAACATATACATAATGCAGTCCACGAAATAGAAAAGAGGGAAAAAAGGGATAGAACATGGCAAAAAAAAAAAAAATTGATGAACATTGATCTACATATCCAAGAAGATCATCAAATGCAAAGAATACAACAAACACCAAGAAGGATAAACTCAAAGAGATCTACACCTAAACACACAATAGCCAATCAAAAGCCAAAACAGACAATCTTAAAACGAAAAGATAACATTTCTTCTCTAAACTGATTTAAAGGATAAGTCCAATTAAACAATAATTATACGTGTAGAGCTTACATAAATATGTAACACATACAATAATACTAGCAAAAAGATGGGTAGGAAGGGAAGAGAGCTATACTGAAGTAAAGTTTTCTATATATTACTAGAATTATGGTAATTTTACTCTAAAGTACAATATTTTAAGTTAAAGTGGTTATTACTATAATCTTCAGAAAAGCCACTATGGAAAATAAAAAACCCAAAGTGACATAGTCTACCAAAAGAGAGAAAGACAGAGAGACAGAGAGAGAATAAATGATACAGTAGAAAAAAAAAAGGTATTTATCAAAGAAGGCAGTAAAAAACAAAAAAGATAAGAGTCATAGAGAAAAACAGCAAAACGCCAAACATAAATCCAATCACACTATTAAATATATTAAATGTATATGGATTAAACATGCCAATCAAAATGCAGAGATTATAAAGCTAGATTTTTTTTTTAAAAAAAATGATCCAACTGTATATTGTGTCTACAGAAGACACGCTTTGATTCGGAGAAACAAACATATGGAAAGTAAACAGCCTTACTAATATCCAACAAAATAGATTTTAAGAAAAATGTTACTAGAGACAAAAAGACACTTGGTAATGTTAAAAGTTTAATTAATCAAAAAGATATAACTGTTATAAATATGCATGCATCTAATAAGAGTCCTAAAACAGATTAAGCAAAAACAGACAGAAATAAAAGAAGAATTTCAAGCTGAATAAAACTGTAAACAACATAATTACAATTTCTGAGATGTAGCAAAAGCAGTACTCAGAAGGACTTTATAGCTTTAAAGACCTATGTTGAAAAGACCTCAAATCAGTAACCTAGTCTTCCAGCCCTCAAGATGAAGCGAATCTAAACGAAGAGCAAATCACACGAAAAAAGAGCAGAGGAAGCAGAAACCGATTAAATAGAAAATTGAAAAACAGAGAAAACAAATAAAATCAAAAGTTAGTTCTTTGAAAAGATCAAATTAATATTTAATTAGGCCAACCAAAAAAAATTAAGATACCACAATCTAAATAATGAACATATCATATCCATCACTCTCAATTAACAATTCTTTTTTAAGTAGGCTCCATATCCAATGTGGGGCTTGAACTCACAACCCCAAGATCAAGAGTCACATGCTCTACCAACTCAGTCCACCAGGCACCCTACAGTTAATAATTCTTTATTTTCCCTTCATTTTTGAAATAGATTTCCACTAGGTACAGAATTCACTTGACTTTTTTTTCTATATATGTTAAAGGTGTTAATAAACAGTCTTCTTGTTTGCATTGTTTCTAACAAGAAATCTGACATCATTCCCATCTTTGTTCTTCTGTGTCTGCCTCCTTTTAATTTAAAGATTTTCTCTTTAACACTTTAAAGGAAATGTGATTTGAGCAATGTGATTAGAATGTGCCTGGGTATAGGTTTTCATGTTTCTTATGCCTTAGGTTTGTTGAGTTTCTTGGACTTGTGGAATATTTGCATCAAATTTGGAAAGCTTTCAGGCATTAATCATTCAAATAATAGTCCCTCTTCCCTTCATTGTTCAGGGGCTCTAATTACACAGAAACAAATTTTTTCATAGCTTACTGATGTTATATTAATTTTGCTTTATTTTTTCATCTCTGTTTCACTTGGATAGTATCTATTGCCATGTCCTCCACTCCATTACTCCTTTCTTCTGCAATATCTAATTTGCCACTATTTTTCATTTCCCATATTGTAGCTTTCATCTCTAGAAGTTCAATTTGGGTCTTTAGTAAATCTTCCATTGCTCTACTTAACTCTACGTATGAATATATTTCTATTAAGTTTGAAGTCCTTATCATTTTATTCTAACATCTGTGTCAATTCTGGGTAGTTCTGAATGACTGATTTTTTTCTTCACTACAGGTCATATGTTTCCTGTTTCTTTGAATAAATGGTAATTTTTTTATTAGATGCCAGCCATTGTGGGTTTTCCCTTATTAGGTGGTAGATATCTCCTTATTCTTACAAATATTATTGAGCTTTGTTCTGGAATACAGCTATGCTTCTTGAAAGCAGCTTGATCTTTTGGTTCTTTTTTCTGAGATTTGTTAGGGCAGGTCTGGAGCAAAATATTATGCCATACTAATGGGGTACGACTCTTGAATATTCTACCCAGTGCTCCATGAAAGAGGTTTGCAAGACTACTTGTTAGGAATAGACATTATTCCCAGTCCTGTGTGAGCACCAAGAATGTTGTTCCTAACCCTTTCAGTGGATCCTTCTCTTGCCTTGGATAGTTTCTCCACAGCCATCACTAATCAGTACTCTGCTAAGTATTCCAGGGGATATTTTGCAAATCTCTGTATAGCCATCTCCTCTCTAGATAAAATACTAGACATTAAGCGATGGTCCTGCAAACTCTGTGAACTCTGCTTTAGTCTTGCTGGACTCAGCCCCATCTCAACTCAAAGGTTTTGCCACAATTCGTCTGTCTTCCTTCTTCCTGAGCTACAACCTGAAGACTCAAGATGGTAAGCTGAGCAATCTTAAGACTCATCATATCTGTTTTGTCTCTCTCAAAAGCCACTGTCCTTCACTGTCTAATGTCCAGTGTCTTGAAAACCACAGATACCCATACTTTGTCTGGTTTTTTAGTTTCTTCGGGAAGTAGGGTGAATACAGTCCCCCTACCCACCCTCCCCTCTGTTAAGCATCTGTTTGTTAGCTATATAATAGAGTCTGGTTTGGGGATTGTCTTTTTTCCCTTTGTTCTTTTTTCTTAAATTCCACATATGAGTAAGTGAAAGTCCTAGTTTTAATGTGGCTACTGGAAATTTTTTAAATTATATATGTGTGTCACATTATATTTCTATGACACAGTGTTATTTTACATAGCCACTGAAATTATATAATGTTGAAATCCCCTAAGAAAGTAGGGTAAGGAGACTAAGAAGGTTGACAACCAAGTCTCAATAAACTTCAATATTTAAAGGTCAAATGGGCAAGAGGGAGCTGGCAAAGTAGACTTAAAAAGGTTAACCTAAGAATTAGAAAATGAAGAAAAGCATGGTGTCATTTGAAGTCAATTTAGGAAAGCAGAGGTTGTATAAAATAGACACTGATGATTATATATACATAAGTTAACAAAGAACATTAAGGATAAGAAGTATTATTGAGATTCCAGTTAAGATTAATAACAATGAATTCATTTTAGTTACCAATCTGTCCAGAAGGTGTGGTTTCTTCCAATAGCACTCAGCTGCCCAGTTTTCCATCTCTATAAACCAGAAATCATGGAAAATGGATACTACAAAACAAACGGATAAATTAATCCAGGACTAGGGTTTGGCCGGGTAAATGTGATAAAAGATCAGAAGTAAGGAGGGTTAAGGTGTGCCAAAAGACTTTTTTGAAATGACGTATCATTAAAACTAAGATAGAGAAATGGAAGAGTTGAGAGATGCTAAAGAGAAAAATGGAGGAAAGTACAAAATAATGGCACTTTTTAAATTGTTTACCACTCTCTCCCCTCGATAACTTGTAAGCTGCTCATTGATTTTAGTGAGCATAATAGTCATCCATTAAAGTTTAGTTAAATAGAACAAAATTGTGGATTCGTACTGTGAATCTTTCTAGATCCACAGTACGAATTCTACAGTCTATCTCATATGTCACTGATCACTTCATTTAAAGGGATTATTACATGTACTGATGTCACATCTACGCTTCTTATTATTTATTCCTTCTAATCCTGCTTCTAGTTGTTTGGGCAAAGACAGGCCTTTCATTAATAGTACAAGTCAGGGCATTACCCCTATTCTAGCAAATACCACACCGATCAACTACAACAAAAAATTCAATTTGGAGGGTATTTTTTCTAATCACTGCTTTTATCTGCCCTGGTTACTCAACGTCTTTGTTCTTTATTGACCTAGAGTATACTTTTCTTTTGTAGGAGAATGAGTGAGTTATCATTGATCTAGACTCAATCAAAATATGATTTGACTATATTTGTGAGGTTTTCATAGACAGCCAATAAAATAGGTATGTTTTCATTAATCAGGGAATAATTTAATAACATCTCATACAGATCAAAATAATTTAATAACATCTCATACAGATCAAAAATCAATTTAATCATAAGTAGTAATGACTATTCAGCAATATAGACTGACTGACTACTCTGTAATGATTGGTTAACTACGCAAAAGACAGAGACTATCAGAAAGTAAGATAATGACCTACAAACAAAAGATCACCACGTAATAAAAAGTATCGTGAAATCTTCAATTAATTTTTTGACTGTAGCAAGCATTCCCATTTCAAGGCACTATATTAAAATGATTAAACAGGAAGGGTGGCTTGGCCATAAATAAACCATCAACAAATTTCAAAACACTGAAATCATTCAAAGTTCTTTGAACACCATGGAATTGAACTATAAATCTGTAACAAAAAGATAACTAGAAAAATCTCAACTGCTGAGAGATTAATTAGTATACTTATGATACTTAGAAATATATTACATAGGAGTAATTCCCAGGTACAGCAGACAGACTAATGGACCCCTAAAAATGTTCATGTCCTAACCCAGGAACCTGTAAATAAATTATTTAACTTGGCTAAAGTGACTTTACAAATGATTAAGGTTAAGAACCTTCAGATAGGGCAATTACCCTGGATTGTAAGGGTAGGCCCAACCAAATCACAAAGGTCCTTAAAATCAGACAACCTTTCCTTGCTGAGAATCAGAGTGAGATATAACTAGGAAAGAAAGGTCAAAGGGATATAACTCTGCTGACTTAGAAGATGGAGGTAGGGATGCAGGCAGCCTCTAGAAGCTGGAAAAGGCAATGAAACAGATTCTCCCCTAAAGTCTCTGGAAAGGAATATAGTCCTGCCCATACCTTGATTTATAGCTGAGATTCATAGCATATTTCTAATCCACAAAATAATAATTTGTGTTGTAAATTTATGGTCATTTGTTAGAGCAGCCATAGAAAACTAATGAGACAAAATAAATATTTTGAACTGATAACAGTGAAGATCTGATGTATCTAAACGTGTGGAGTGTAGCTAAAGCAGTACTTAGTGGGAAATTTATAAACTTAAACATATATAGAAAAAATGGCCAAATTCAAAGATGTAAGCTCCTAACTCAAAAAGTAAACACCAGACCTAAAGTTAAGTAGGAGAAAAAGAAACAGAAATACATAAAATAGAAAACAATGTATAAATATTATAACATTAATAAAACTGGTAAATCCTTAATATGACTGATAATGAAAATATTATACCAACATCAGGAAAGATCCAACAGATACCAAAAAGATAAAAAGATACTATAATTCTACCATCAATAAATTTGAGGGTTTCATGCCAAAAGCCAAGGCAACAAAAGCAAAAATAAATGAGACATCAAAATGAAAAGCTTCTGCAGAGCAAAGGAAACCATCAACAAAATGAAAAGGCAACATACCAAATGGGAGAAAATACCTACAAACCATAAAAGGGATTAATATCCAAAATATCTAAGGTATTCATCCAACTCTCTAACAAAAAATTTAAAAATGGGCAGAATCAGGGATCCCTGGGTGGCTCCGCAGTTTAGCGCCTGCCTTCAGCCCAGGAAATGATCCTGGAGACCTGGGATCGAGTCCCACATCGGGCTCCCTGCATGGAGCCTGCTTCTGCCTCTGCCTGTGTCTCTGCCCCCCCGCCCCCCGTCTCTCATGAATAAATAAATAATCAAATAAATAAATAATAAAGATTAAAATGGGCAGAATCTATATAAAGGTTTTCCCAAAGGTATACCGATGGCCAATAGATACGTCAAAAGATGCTCCATACCACTAATCATCAGAAAAATGCAAATCAAAACCACAACGAGAAATCACCTCACACCTGTTAGAGTGACTGTTATCAAAGAGATAACAGGAGTTCGCAAGGATGTGAAGAACAAGAAACCCTTGTGCATTGTTGGTGGGAATATAAATCGGTGCTACCACTACAGAAAACAATATGGAGGCTCTTCAAAAAATTAAAAATAGAACTCCTACATGTTCCAGCAATTCCAGGTATTTACTCAAAGAAAACAAAAACACTTAAAAAGATATCTGCAACCCCAGTTCACTGTAGCATTATTTACAATAGCAAAAACAGAAACAACCAAAGTGTCCATCAATGGATGAATGAAGAAAATGTGGTATACACATATACACACAGGAATATTATTCAGCCATAATAAGAACGGAATCCTGCCATTTACAACAATATGGATGAACCTTAAAGGCATTATACTAAGTGAAATAGTTACACAGAAAAAGTAAATACCGTGTGATCTCACTTACATGTAGAATCTCCTTTTTAAAAAAAGCTCAGAGCCACAGAAAACAGACTCACGGTTGCCAGATGAGTGAAGGGGTTCAAAAAATACAAAGTTCTTCCAGTTATAAACTAAATAAATCCCAGAGGTATAATGTACAACATGGTGTCAATAGTTAATAATACTGTATTGTATATTTGAAAGTTGTGTAGAGAATATATCTTAAAAGTTCTCATCACAAAAAAAAGAAAATTGCAATGGTGTGGGGATGGATGTTAGCAAGACTTATTACTATGATCATTTTGCAATATATACATATATCAAATCATTGTGCTATACACCTAAAACTAACATAATGTTATACGTCAATTATATCTCAATAAGAATAATAAAATAAAGCAAAAGAGCAGAGAAAAAAAACTAACTTGACCATTTGTATGAAACATATTCTTTGAAAAATACAACTTACCAGTTAGTTGATAAAAGAAGAAATATATACAATTTTAACAGTTGGATATCTATTAAAGAAATTAAATCCAGTATTAAAATCCTTTCCCTAAAATTGCTCTTAAATTTGTTAAGTATGATATTTACACTGTGGATATGTAAAAGAATGACCTTATTTTCTGGAAATGTCTTTTACATACAGGTCAAAGCCATGATGTCTATAATTTACTTTTGATTCAGTAAATATATTTGTAATACATATATAGATTTATGAATATATTTGTATATATAGATAAGACAATAAACATGAAAAATAAAAACACACAAAAATCTTGAATAAATAATAGCAACGAACCTCAGTGATATATAAAAAAAGACACATTGCAACTGAGTAGGTTTATTTCAGGAATGCAAAAGTTACTGAAAATTTTATTTTTTTATTTTTTTATTTTTTTATTTTTTTGAAAATTTTAAATAATAGTAAGTGTAGCATCTCAAGTCTGGAAGATAATGAAAACCACCCATTTTCAAATCTCCCCACATAATCTCTCAAAACAAAAAACAAAACAAATTAAAAATTTGAGGGATAAATAAAACCACATATGACCCACACCTTCAGCATTCCTAAGAAAAGAATACCATGACTTTTAGATTATCTGTAAATAGAGAAATAAACCAAATTACAACAGAGCTCCAAAGGCCCCACTATTGCAGGCACATGAATGCAGAAACCAGGGGAGAGAGAGATTAACAGATCCCTTAAAAAAGTAGACAAGGGTACACAGGACTTAAAGAACAGTAGAAAAACAAAATGAAACATAAACACCCCCAGAAAAAAAAGTCCAATTAAATGCCAAAATATGAAACATAAACTGGGACTTGGCAGTTTGAAAACACAGCCTATAAATGTAAAGACAGACTTGAAAGTGAGTGGAACCCAAAGTGAGAGCCTTAGTAAAGCTTTTCTTCTGGGGAAGAAACAGACCCTAAAGAAAAGGGTATGATGGGGGCACCTGGGTAGCTCAGTCGGTTAAGCGTCTGCCTTAGGCTCAGGTCATGATCCCAGGATCCGTCTCTGCTCTGCAAGGAGCCTGCTTCTCCTTCTCCCTCTGTCTGCTGCTCCCCCGCTTGTGCTCTTTCTCTCTGTGTCAAATAAATAAATAAATAAAATCTTGAAAGAAAGAAAGAAAGAGAGGGAGGGATAATGTAACAGTAAAGGGGTGTAGAGAATAATGGAAAGGAGAAGACAAAGATAAGGGGCCTATAAAAACAAAAGAGAAACACCAATCACTCCCCCATCCTCATCGATAAAAGAAACTACACAGAAGAGGGGTGGACGTACAGAAGAGGACATAAACTGGAACAGTACCCTCACAAGAGGTAAGAATAGAAAAAGGCAGATCTCATGCAATCAGTGCTCTTTAGAGATCAAGATAGCAATCACTTCTGGGGAGGTAGTAATTGGAAAGGAACATACGGATGCCTCAAGAGTACTGGTCAAGTTCTACTTGTTAATCCAGGTACCAGTAGCATAAGTGTGCTCCACGGGTGAAAATATATCAAGCTATATACTTACAATATGTAGTTTTCTGTAAATTCAATTCAATTAAAAGTTAAAAAAATAGATATGATGCTTGTTCCCTAGAAAATCTAAGAAACATGTATGAGAAAACATATAAACAAACATTTTTTAACAGGGAAGGGGGAGAAAGCATATTAAGGGTCAGTGTGGGGTCAGGAAGGGTTAAGTAGAGGGTGACATTTTCATTTTATTTTGTTTCTGCCTAATAATCCTTTCTCATTTTGGTCCACTCCCCTCATATTCTACAGCTATGCTGTTTAGTTTGTATGGTTCATGAGGGATAGTTCTGCCCACCTTTGAAGGGAGGAGTAAATAACCTATACCTAATTAGGTTATTCCCTAGCTAGAAAAATGAGGTAAAGGCATGTGACCCATGCTTGTACAGGAGCTAGAGGGAAAACACCCTCTTCCTCTAGAACTCAGAGGAAAAAAACCTCTGTAAACTTACAGCTGCCCAGGGATGGGATGAGGAGGTTATCTTTCACACCACCCAGAGATCAAAGTAAGCGGGAGAAAGGGGACTAAAAGGACAGGCCATGTATAAAGATGAGCAAACAAGCATAGAAACCCTGTGACAGTTCTTCAACACCTGAATCTAGCCAGATGTGACCACTCATTTATGTGGGCTACACCACTTTCTACGTGAGCTTCTTTGAGCTAGTTTTGTTTACCAATAACTAAAAGAGTCCAGTATAACACAAAATTTGATAGGACTGATCTGAGTACAGGATAATTTAAAAAGCAACTGTCTCTCCATTTGTGAACATCACAACCAGAGAATCTAAAGTCTTCTCTTAGTTTCATTCTGGCTGTAAGAACAGAATACCATGGAACTTATAAACAAAAATGCACCTCTCACAGGACTAGAGGCTCAAAGGCCGAGAGCAAGATTCCAACAGATCTGCTATCTGGTGCTGGCTTCCTTGTCCATTGATGGCTACCGTCTCACTATGCCTTCTCACTATGCCTTCTCACGTGGTGAAAGGAGCAAAGCAGCTTTCTGAGGTCTCCAATGGGCACTAATCCCACTCATGAGGGCAGAACCCTCAAGGCCTAATCATCTCTCAAAGGCCGCACCTCCAAATACCATCACTCTGGGGATTAGGTTTCAATATGAATTTTGGGAAGACACATTCAGTCTACGGCATCTTTTCCCTGAACCTATGAAATAGTTCCTTCTAAGAACACTGCATTGGTACCTGGTTTTTCCTGTTACAGACACTTCCTAGATAATTAAAGGAAACACACACACACACACACACACATACACACACGGTAATGATGGGGACAGGAAAACAGAATAGGCAACATAAAAACGACTTTCAAATCTCTATTTTTAAAATCTGAGTTTTACCGTTTTAAAATGCTTTCATCTAGCCAGTTTCAAAACAGTTAAGATCTAAAAATTCCTCAGCTAAAGCAATTTATTGAATCATAATTTATTTATTCAATTTATTGAATTATAGAGAAGAGCACATGTTTTATTTTAAAACAGAAAAGAAAAAAAACAGAAAAGGTAGTGGAAAGCTTTAATTAAAAAGAATTCTATGTTTGTTTAGTACTGCTCTCTGAAAAGTAAAATTGCGATTTACAGATTAAAATGGACAAGCAGGTTCATACTTCAACGAGCAGCCCATATTTTCCAACTATATTACAATGATGAACCAAATATACAAGAGATATTAAGAGCACAATCAGGTTTAAATATAAGGTAAAAAATCTCTGTGGCATGTGGGATTTACTCCAGCAATGCAAAGGTAAAGAAAATCAATGTAATATACCATACATTAATAGAACGAAGGGCAGGGGTGTGGGGGGAGATACATGATCATCTCAACTGAAGTAGAAAAAGCATTTGACAGAATCTAGCACTCTTTCATAATAAAAGCATCCAGAAAGCTAGGAATAGAAGGGAATTTCTTCAACATGATACAGGGTACATATGAAAAATAACTAACATCATACTCAAAGGAGGGGTGCCTGGGTGGTTCAGTTGGTTAAGCATCGGACCCTTGGTTTCAGCCCAGGTCATGATCCCAGGGTCATGGTGGAGCTCCACGCTCAGAGGGGAATCAGATTCTCTCCCTCTCCCCCTCGGCCCCTCCCTCACTCTCTCTTTCTCAAATAAATAAATCTTTTTTTAAAAAATATATCATACTCAATAATAAAAGATGGAAAGGTTTCCCCCTGAAATCCAGAACAAGCCAAGGATGACTCGCTCCTTTGCAGGGATGAATAAATAACCTATACCTAATTAGGTTATTCCCTAGCTAGAAAAATGAGGTGAAGGCATGTGATTCATGCTTTTACTGGAGCTATTAAACATTTCACTGGAAGTCCTAACCAGAGCATTAGGCAAGAAGAAGAGGTTTTTTAAAAAGGCATCCAAATTGAAAAGGAACAAGCAAAACTGCATCTATTCACAGAGAACATAATCTTATAGAAATCCCAAAGAATCTACCAAAAAACTACTACAGCTAATAAATGAATTCAGCAAGCTGCCACATACAAGATAAAAATACAAAATCAGTTGTGTTTATAATGCCAGGAATGAACAATCCAAAAAGAAAATTAATGAAACAATTCTAATTACAATAACATCAAAAGAATAAATACCTAGGAATAGATTTAACCAAGAAAGTGAAGAACATACACTGAAAATTACAAAACATTACAAAACATTCCTGAAAGAAATTAAAGATCTAAATAAATGGGAAGACATCCAGTGTGTTCATGGATTAGAATATACTTTTAAGATGGTAATACTCTCCATATTTATTTACAAATCTAATGAAATCCCTATCAAAATTCAAACAGCCTTTTTTGCAGAAACAGAAAACCTGATTTTCTAAAAGAAAAAATTAAAAAGTAAATAAAATCAACTTTAGCTCATTTTTTTAAAATGGTGATTTTCAATTTATATAGAGTTGTAAGGGGACCCAATCAAAATAATATTGAAAAAGAACAAAGTTCCCACAGAAGATCATAAATCAAAACAGCTAAGAGCCAATGCATTAGAAGACAGTATGATTATACCACCACTGCCTATTAAAATTACAGCTTTCAGTGTTGTTAGCCTTATACTATACCATACTTTGTAGTTAAGTGGACAATCCCTAAAATTAAGTGGACTAGACAATACTTTCATAATATCTTCAGAGTTATCCCACTGGTCAAAAATATCCACAAGAACAATCATAGAAAACTTACATATCAACAGCATCCAGGAATACTTTTCAATGTGAGATTTATAATATATGCAGAAAATTTAAAAAGAAACAGAAAAGAGATCTTATTTTGAAGGGTCATCATTCAATTCTATATTTAAAAACCATTTTATAGTCACTATCACAACACCCAGTACATACCTATTGAAACTTCAATTGGATGAATAGATGGCTGAATAAGCAAATAATCAAAGGAAGGAAAAGAATGAATTTCAAAATAAAGTTTATAAATATTTGATACTCTCTGAAGACTTGTTTCTTCTCCATTTTAAAAAGCTACTATAATTAGAGAAGAAATGTTTAAGAAGTAACATGGCACAGTGGAAACAAGATAAGATTTGAACTCAGAAAGACCCAGATTTAAAACTGAAACTCTTAGTGGCTTGTATTAATGGAGCAAATTGCTTGCTTTATACAAGTCTTAGTTTTCTCCACCTATTAAATGGGGATTACAGTATCTACCTTACAAACAAATAAGCCAGCAATTTTGGCACCTAGAACAAACCAAACAAAACCAGTTCTCAAATCAACTCTGTAATTCATAATGTAGCCCACAGATGGGTGTTACTAACAATGCTCGCCATCTGGTAGCTTCCTGTTTTAAATAATTATTCTTGCTAACTAGGTGCCAAGCTTCTAGAATCATTACATTAAATGTTTGCACCCTCTAAATTTTGGTGTCCTTAGACAAAGCCCAGTATGACCAGTCATAGTTCAGCTTATAGGCTTGTTCCGAGGGTTAAAAATATGTTAAGAAAAACCCCTTGTACAATGACAGGCATCTAATAGACAATAAATTATTGCTGTTATTTAAATATTTTATTAATGCCTTTATGTCATCCATTTGCCATTCTACATTCCCATAATTATTCTAGAAAACCAACACTCAGAATATAGATTAATCATACCAGGCCATTGCAAAAACAAACAAGACAGAAGTGAAAGGAAATGTATTGGAAACATTCTCTTCAAAGATTCAAGTTGATTCCTTCAATCTTGATTTTTGGATTTTCTGTCTTAAGCACATAAAGACCTGATACTTAGAAGAGCAGAAGGCACCTTAATTTTAAGAGCCATTCCTAGATTGAGGAAATAAGTGTCAGATTCAAAAGGAGAATTCAAAGTTACCAGTATCGGGGTATGCTCCTTCTCTCCTGGATGGGCAAACAGAACTGGTGCTATTGCGTTCTGCCTCTAGTCTCAGCTGTGCAAACACCAGTTAAGTAAAAAAAACATTAAGCCATCTTTATCAGATCTACAAACAACGCAGATAACCTCCTTTAGGATGAATACTTTAATTAGGATGAATAGTTAGTATTTAGAATAACAAAATTTGCCAAATCATAAGAACCTTGTATAAAGCACTCCTACTTAGCTCTGAAAGATCATTCTCTCTAGATTATCAGATATCCAGAAATAATAAATTTATTATAAAGCATATCAAACCAAACCAAGGTCACAGATAACAATTCTATTTTTTTTTCCTAACAGGTAACCATTCTTATAGCAAGAATTAAATTAAAATGATGCATAGGCATTATGGTTATAGCGATGTTTCAGTAACAACTTTACCCTACTAAAACGAACTTTCCTGAAGAAAATATCTCTTCTACCCAAACATCAAGTCAGTTCACAAGCTAGAGCCCCCAATTTCCCCACAAATTAAAGAATAAATCCATCATACTCAACATTACACTCGATGGTAAATAGCTGAAAGCTTTTCCTCTAAGATCAGGAACAACACAACGATGCTCATTCCCACCACTTAATTCAACATGGTACTACAAAAGTCCTAGTCATAGCAATCAGACAAGAAAAAGAAATAAAAGGCATACAAATCAGAAAGGAAGAAGTAAAACTGTCTCTATTTGCAGGTAGTATGATATTATATACGAAAAACCCTACACCAAAAAAACTGTTAGAATTAATAACATGAAATCTGTTACAAATCATTGATAAAAGAAATTGAAGGCAAAAATAAATGGAAAGATATCCCATGCTCATGGATTGAAAGAACTAATATTGTTAAAATGTCCATACTACCCAATCCAATCTATAGCTTCCCTATCAATGCAATTCCTACCAAAATTCATCCCTAGCAAAATTCCACCCAAGTAGGAAATAACATTTTTCACCTAAGTAGGAAAAAAAAAATCCTAAAATTTGTACGGAACCACAAAAGACCCCAAATATTGAAAGCAATCTGTGAATAAAGAACAAAGCTGGAAGCATCACATTTCCTGATTTCAAACTACATTACAAAGCTACAGGAGTCAAAACAGTATGGTACTGGCCACCTAGATCAATGGGACAAAATACAGAGCACAGAAATAAAGCCACACATATACAGTCAATTAATTTCTGACAAAGGAACCAAAAATATACACTAGGGAGGATAATATTTTCAATAAATGGTATTGACAAAAATGAACAGCTACCTGCAAAAAAGTAACACTAAGCCCCTATTTTACACCACACACAAAAAATTAACTCAAAATTAAAGACCTGAACATCTGCATAAAATTCACAGACCTTAAAATTAAAGACCTGAACATAAGACCTGAAACCATTAAATTCCAGAAAAAAAAACAATATATGTGTGTGTGTCCATACACACACACAGAAACATTATTCAGCCATAAAAAAGAAGGAAATCCTGCCATTAGTGAAATGAATGGACCTTGAGGTCATTATGCTAAGTAAAATACCTCTGAGAAACAAATATTATACAATCTCACTTATGGTAGAATCTAAAAAGAACCAAACTTATAGAAAAGATTGGTAGGTTACCAGAGGCAGGAATAGGGGTGTGAGAAAAGTAGAAGAAGGTAGTCAAAAGGTGCGAACTTCCATTTACAAGATTAACGAGTCCCATGATGTAATATACAACATTGGGACTATAGTTTAAAAATACCTTATCACATATTTGAAAATTGCTAAAAGAGTAGATCTTAAAAATTCTTGTCATAAGAAGAAAAAAAATTGTTACTTTGTGAGGGGAAGGATGCTAATTAACTAAACTCATTATGGTAATCATTTCATAATATATATATAGGTATCAAATCATGTACACCTTTAGTGCAATGTTATATGTCAATTGTATCTCAATAAAACGGGGGGGGGAAGTTTAACCAATAATGTCTATATGTCTGTTAGGTGGTGACTTACATACCAACCAAAAGCACTGCCCTGACATTACATGTGACACATAGTTTAAAACATAAGCATAAGAACTAAAGCAAAGGGGGGATCCCTGGGTGGCTCGGCGGTTTGGCGCCCGCCTTAGGCCCAGGGCCCGATCCTGGAATCCCGGGATTGAGTCCCGAGTCGGGCTCCCAGCGTGGAGCCTGCTTCTCCCTCTGCCTGTGTCTCTGCCTCTCTCTCTCTCTCTCTCTCTCTCACTCTCATAAATAAATAAAAATAAAATCTTAAAAAAAAAAAAAGAACTAAAGCAAAGGTTATTTTACATATTGACTAAAAATTAGAATTCTGTGATTGTGGTTCCCACAGTTTGTATAAAGAAATTGATCACAGAATGAATAAATAACAAAAGGCTAAAAGCAATTAGTCAAGTATAATTTTTTGGATTTGATGGCACAAGAACAACTAAAACCAATCCATGGCTGGAACAGATACTGTGCTTTCAGAAAGACAGGGATATGTTAAATAGGAAAAACATATATAAATGGTAACATTCCTTGAGACAGAGGTCTAGTAGATTTGGTATCAAGTTCTAGTGAGAAATAATTCACCATATAATCACAAAGTAAATATCTTAAATGATATTTGTTATTTGCTGATATATATATCCATAATTCTCATTTTGAAGTAAAGATTTTTATTTTTCTGGTGCCATCAAGTGGTAACATTATGAAGTGCTCGAAGTTTAAATGCAAATAACTAAGACAGAAAAATATCACGCTGATATATCCGTGTCAGTTAAACACAAGTGAATTTTTAGCACAAAATGATCTAAAAAGAAAAGGGAAAATATTAAAGCTAAATGCAACTCAACCCGATTTTAAACTGTCAACCCGAAATGAGGTAAGACAAAGAAAAACGTGTAGATCTTTAAAGACCAGAATGCTCTACTAGCAAACAAAAAACCCTATGACATTACTTGAGAAACAAAAATTTGTATCAAAATGACGTATCAGTCAAACCATGAGAAGTGCTCTCTCTTGAAACTCCATTAACGTGGCAGTAAAAGACTTATTTTTAAGGCAAAAGCCCAAAAGGACAAAGAGATTAAGAGAGAAAACTGCAGCAACATTTTACAAGCTAGGTAACAGACAGATGAATGGTTATTGACTTGGGAAACTCAAAGAAAATTGCCTAATATTACACTGTAAATCTCCCAAAGTTTGGGAACTGGTAGCACTAGGTAGCTATGGAAATCAGAGTAAGGGCTAAAAACAAGAGAATTAGTCAAAATTCTGGCTAAAAAGCAATGATGCCACTACACCCACTTCCCTTTTCTAGTCCACGTAGCCAAGTACTCATTTTTTACCACATTAGAAGATCGAACGTCCATACTCTAATAAAACAGAAGGCTCTGTACTACAGGACACCAAGCACAGTGAGGGTGGAAAAGAGTTAGTGCTACAGGAGATTATAGTAATCTGAACAGCACTAACAAGTCAAAGCTCATAGAACCACAGGAAAAATGATGATTTTGTAGAAAGCAAACCATTGGAAGAAGGTCCTATCAACGTCTGATTATTGTGTCCAGAAAATCATGAAACTGCAGTATGCTTCACACTCTTTCTATAAGGAAAAGACAAATGACTATAAACAAAAATCTGATGCTTAAAAAAAAAAAGCTAAGTCCTAGTTACAGACATTCAGAAACATTCAGCTTTTAATGTCCCAATTCACCCTAGTAATTAGCTGAGAATTTATGGCAACTAACAAAGAACAGAACAGTAGGCAAATCAAGAACCTTTACATTTCATCCCCTCTCTTCAGGCGAGCAAGAGTAAATGCACTAAAGAATCTCTGTGAATACTCCTGAGAGAGGTGAAGGCTCGTGATCACTAGCCACATCATAAAAAATAGATTATTATTCATACAAGAGATGTGGAGATTTGATTTTTTTTTAAGACCTGTTTTTGTTGGTTAATTGATCAAAGTAGAGAGTTAAGCAGCTCTGATACTGTCTTCCATTCATGTAATTAAAAGTATACACCCAGGGGCACCTCGGTGGCTCAGTCGATTAAGTACCTGCCTTTGGCTCAGGTCATGAACTCAGGATCTTGAGATCCAGCCCTATGTCAGGCTCCCCGCTCAGCAGGAAACCTGCTTCTCCTTCTCCCTCTGCCATTCCCACTGCTTGTGCTCTTTGGCTCTCTGTCAAATAAATAAATAAATAAATAAATCTTAAAAAAAAAAAAAAAAGAAGAAGAAGGTATATACCCAAATATAGGTCTTTTTTTTTTTGAGAGAGAGAGAGAGAAAGAGAGAGAATGCACATGAATGGGCCTAGGAGGTGAGGGAGAGAGGGCAAGACAGGATCCTAAGTAGACTCCATGCCCAGCATGGATGGGGGCTCCATTTCACGACACCAAGGTCCTACATGACCTAAGCTGAAATCAAGAGTCAGAGGTTACTGACTGAGCCATCCAGGTGCCCCCCAAAGGTAGGCCATTTAATCTTCAGTATTTTCTCATTTTCAGTCTTAATTTTACATGGGACTTTACACAAGTTATAGTTATATGTATATACTTTTCTTTCCAGGCACCAACATAACATTCCAAAACATATTAATACAGATAAAATGGTACCTTGAACACCTTCTAGGAGTAAATCAACTCCTTTCCTATAAAAATTGGAAGCAGCTTCATAGTCATCTTCTTCTTCTTTTTTTAAAGCCAGCTTTATTAATTCTCCGGCTTTCTCCAAATAATCTCTCTTGCCAAGCTTAGATTTTAAACTGCCAGGGAAGAGGCTGCGACTTTCTCGTTCTTCTTCTGGTTTGTTCTGTTCACTGTCAGAAGCAACAGCCCCTAGTGCTGAAGGATCCGAAGAAAGATTGAGACCAAAAGTTCTAACGGGAGAATTTTGATTGGAAGCCATTCCATCATCTAACTCAGCAAGAGAATCCACGTCAACAGTAAGAGATATCAGATCACTGTCACTGGAGAAACCTAGAAATATGATCACAATAGTAAATAGATATTAAATTAAGGATTATCCAAAAAGAATGTAAATCACACTATTCATTTGTTCATACTATCCAAGTCGATTAGGAAGGCTGTCATTGCCTGATAGAGATCAGGGCCTGGCAATTTGTTTCTGCTTACTTCGTTCATTTCTGCATTCAATGTAGCTCTAGAAACCAATCTCCTTTGCCTTAATTATCACACTAAAACCAAAGGCAAGTCTTTATCTAGTCTTCTTGTAAAAAAGAAGTGGCTTTACCACATGTCTTGTAACAACATCATTATGATAAAGGGAAAAGTATAAGAGCTTCAGGGTAAGACAAAACCAAGTGCTTGGATCCCAGCTCTTAAAACTTACTATGTGACCAACAGTGAGTCACTTAATAATATTACTTATTATGTACGACTTTAGAAATAGAGTTAATGCATATAAAGCATAATAGACTATCATTCAATTACAACTATTATAGTAATTATATAATCATTATTTAACTATTATACGATGTACCCTCAGAGGTGTGCTTTTAGATAATCATCCATATCTGGAAAATGTATGCCATTTAGTTGTGTTTTTTTTTTAAAAGGACTAAATTTTTAGAAATCTTTGTTTCAATCTCTTCTACATGTTTTTGGAGAGAGGTTTGGTCTATATTTGCCTCTTAGTTTTCTGACAGAAAATTAATAAATAGGTGGTATTGAAATATTGAGCAATGAAAATTCTTTCTCCCATTTCATAGAACTGACTTCATGGTAAATGAGCATGAGGTCTTGGGACCTCCCTTTACCTTCTTTAAATAATTGAGAACCTCAAAAAACTTTTGTTTTTGTGGATTATACCTGTAAAATTTACCACTCTTAATAATTAGACTAAAATTTTTTAAACACTGAAGTCCATTACATATTAATATCATTTTTTTTAAAGATTTTATCCATTTGACACATGCAGACAGAGTGCATAAACAGGGGGAGTTGCAGGCAGAGAGCAAGGGAAAAGCAGACTCATCGCTGAGCACGGAGCCCGATGCAGGACTCAATCCCAGACCCCAGGACCATGATCAGAGACAAAGGTAGATGCTCAACCGACTGAGCCACTCAGGCACTCCATTAATATAATTTTTATTAAAAATAACTACTTTCTTGGGGTGCCTGCATGGCTCAGTCAGTTGAGCCTCTGCCTTTAGCTCAGGTCATGATCTCTGGGTCCTGGGATCAAGCCCCATGTTAGGCTCCCTGCTCAGCAGAGAGTTTGCTTCTCTCTCTCCCTGTGCCTCTCCTCAACCTCACCCCACCTCGTGCTCTTTCTCTCTCTCAAATGAAATAAAATCTTTTAAAAAAACAAAAAAACTATATTCTCAGAAACAAAGTATTTAGTGAGAGAAGTGACATTGTTTTACATTTTTACAAATCTTTTTAACAGAAGGTGCCTAGATTCCCACATCTGATCCTGCCCTCAATCTGTTGTCATGTTGTTCTGGTTGAAAGGTGTGAGGAGGGATGCCTGGGTGATTCAGCAGTTGACCGTTTGTCTTTGCATCATTCGTGCAAATGTCAACACAGTGAAAAAGGCAAATAATTTCCTAGACTATTATGAAGACAATTTCTGCCTTGGGGACCTCCTGAAAAGATCTCCCAGATACCCAGGGGTCGAAGACCATACTTTGAGAATTACTGATCTATATCATTCAATACGGTTGACAATAGAGTTATGTAAAAATTAAGTTTGGGAACAACTATGTGATCTGTATCACCACTGAATATTGACTTTCAAGTTTCTCAGAAAAGAAAATTATTTCTTCAGGATCATATACAAAGTCAAACTTAAAGGTAGATTAGACTACACATGCTAGATCAGGGATCAGCAAACTTTTTTTTCTGAGGGCCAGGGAATATTTCAGGCTTTGTGGGCCATATGATCTATGTCATAACTAATCAACTCTTCTATTGTAGTACAAAAGCAGCCACAGATAATATGTAAATGAATAAGTATGGCTGTGTTCCAGTAACACTTTATTTACGGATGCTGAAATTTGAATTCCATATAATTTTCACATGCCACAAAACAATATTCTCTTGAATTCTGCCAACCATTTTAAAACATAAAAACCATTCTTAGCTAGTAGGTCATATAAAAACAGGTGGTAGGTCGGATTTGGCCCACAGGCCATAGTTTGTCAACCCTTATTATAGACTCAAATTGCTTACTTCATATCAAATAAAATAAGTTAGGGTAAAAACATGTTACTGGCAGCTAAACTCAAATTTCAAATCAGCTTCAGACACTACTTTGGCACCCTGTCAACATATCCTGTTTTCAGGGTTTTTTTTTTTCAAATCCTTAGAATGTCCATAAAGAGCTCATTTCATTCCCTAAAAGCAAAAGACTTCATTAAATCCAAAATCTGAGATGAGATTCAGACCTAGTGGAAATCTTTTCAATCTCTGACATTTCAGCTATACAGACAGCTTTCAAAATCCAAATCTTTTACAGCAATCTACAAAATTATTTATCCGAGAAACATACAAACCTTATGAGATTTCTTTAAGTGATTCAAAAATATTTCATATATTTCAATGCACATTTATTTCCTTAAATGGGGGCATTATATAAGCTGGTCCATTGATATTAATAAACAAATATACAAAGTTTAAAAAAAATAAGTTCTGGTTTATACAGCTAATCAGAAAAGAAAGGAAATGTTGTTATAGATATTTTGTCTGCTCTCCAGTGTCTTGCCACTATAACCTTTACATCATCTATCACATTGTACTGTTTCATGTTTTGCCTGATTTTCCTTTCTAACAAGAACAATAATACCAAAGGGCAAAGGGGTAAAATTATGTGTACTCAGTTTCTTGGCTTTTGACCACAAAAATCTAGTGACATAGTTTTATTTCCTCTCTTACCTTTCCAATCGTATTTTGTTAGCAAGGGAAATCATGCTTAAATAAAATTAGATCAGAAGAGTAAGACTATCAAAATACCTAGAAAAAAAGTCAGATAATAAAACAAAATAATAATATTCAAATTGTTTCCTTTTCAAATTCTACCCAATTCTAAATGAAGAATCTTTCAAAGTAAGCAAAGTAAGAAAAACTAGCAGGTTAGGTGAGGAATTTTTCTGGTTCAACTAGAAGCAAAGGGAAGCAAAAAGACTTGTGATTTAATCTTTCTAGAGGACAATTTGACAATGCATATCAGATGTAAAAAACGCTAATATCTTTTACCCAGAAACTCATCAACTTATACCAAAAACAATCAGAGATATGATAAAAAAAATCTATACATAAGAATATCCATCACAAAATTTAGTGAAAATTTGGAAATAACAAATTCCTAACAATAGGAGATTATGGTCCATCCCTTTGAGAAAACATTATACAGCTATTAAAAATTATATTATAGAAGAATGTTTAATGCTAAGGTATTCATTATCTATTATGCAAAACCAACAAACTGTAAAGCAGTATATGCATATACTATAATTCTAATTTTAAAACAAAAACACAGGAAAAAAGGCTAGAGAAGTATATTAAACACTGACAGTAATTTTCCCTGTATGGTGGGATTACAGGTGACTCTTACCACATTTCTTATATGTGTATGGCAAGTTCTTAAGCCTCAGTACTTGAAGGATACCAAAGCAGCAGCAAGGGCTAAAACTGGGAATTTGCTTGTAAATAAATCTATATTATATAGACAAAATTTATGAAATATAGGCCCGTATGAATCACCCAGCAGCCGGTGCCTAGGAATTCCTAACTTGAGAGAAGACCAAAATGATTATAGACAGATCTGTTTGAAGCAGACTAACCCTTGACACTTCTTCCTTACCTGTCTTCTTCCTTTAATTCTCCTCCTAAGATGCACCCTACCAGATGTGAAAAGCCTAACTATCTTATCGCAACCATACACTGCAACTAATCATCTTCCAGCACTCTCCGAAATCTTTCCCTTCTGTATTTAAGCAATTTCAAAACCCCCTTCTTCTCCATGAAGTATTCCCCAACCAACTCAAGAACACTCCCCTTTCACCACCGCAGCAATGAACCATTATTTACACACGGACTCAGTACCAGCTCTTTCATCCTATATGCTTAATACATAATAAAGTGCTAGCCCAATGTCTTGAAATCATGGACCTGTCATTCAACCTGTTTTATATGAAGCTACATATAAACATCGCATGAAGTGGAGATAAGCTTCCTAAAACCCAGAAAGAAAGGGAATAGGATACAGAGAGCAGCAAACAAGCTAGAGGTTCTCAGTTGGGCCGAGTAGGAAGAACGTTGTGGATAAGGCAGGGCAACAATTGACAATTCAGAGACTCTTTGTCAAAAGTGAAACCAACCTGAAGTCAATCCATGTTTAAAGGGGCCCTCTGGAGCCATCATGAGAGTAAAAGGTACATGCTTCACCAACACCATCAAGACAAAAACCTAAGCCTTTTTGGGAAGAGATGGGAGGGGGAAGAGTCAAAGGTTCTATGAAAGCGTTCTGCCTCCAGGTTCATATCACAGAGATTCAAGTCTCAGGGCTATTAGAGGGCCCCAGGTGACCGGTTAAAAAGCAGCTACAGACATGAGGGGTTTATATAGCATCCCAGTTCACCTACCTACCCTCACCTTCTGTGCTTTGAACTGCTCAGAGTAGGGCAGTCTAGTGAAATCTGTCTAGGACACCACCTCTGAAAGACAGGCACCAGGGGAAAAGGTTGAGTTGCTATAGAATAAATCTTTATACTATAAACTATCAGAAATCTGTATTTGAAGACCATCTGCAAAAAGAGATCAGTTTCCTTTAGAACAACAGGTGGTCTGTCATGGTCAACTATATATAAAATACATGGCCTCATTATTATTAGCTGATAGCTTTCACTGAGCACTGAGGTTCAGTCAACGAAAGGGAATTTCTACTTTTCCTAGTAGCAATGACTCATGCTTCACACACAAAGCAAAATATCTAGCCAGCAGAACAAAGGTCACCCTGAGGTAGAAGACATACATATCAATCTCCATTAAGAAACAAGCCCTTATAAATATGATTTTAGATGACTATCTAAATCTAAAACTTGATGCTAATTAAGACTCCAGTATTTGATTACCAACTTATCATTTAGAAATAACTGCTATTATGAAAAAGTACCATTCCTTTGATGTTTCACATTTTTATAATGTCCTGAGGACAAGTCTTTGCTTCACCCTTAAAAATGTTATGAAAAGAGCATCAGAATATCTACTGCATGTTTGGTGAAAAACAGAATAACCTCAGAAAACAACACATCAATCAAAATTACAACCCTAATACTGTTATCAACAACAAAGATCCCTGAGTTGGCTTCCCTTTCTACCTAATGAACTTTTTATGTTGCTACTCTCCATAATCTCCTCTGCAAATCAAACCTGCTACCCAGCACTCAAGTAGCTCATACTGAGCTTTCTATAACAAATAGGTATTCTCATTGCTTCCCTCTCCATAAAATTAAATCTCCCCTTTCAAAATATACTTGCTGCTGAATAGTTGGAGTGCTTGGACCACCTTAGGCACACGGCTTTACTTCTCTGAAATTCCAATTTTTAATTGTAGAGTAAGGGATTTATCTATATCATTCTTTCTACTCTAAAACACTTTCCGGGATCCCTGGGTGGCGCAGCAGTTTAGCGCCTGCCTTTGGCCCAGGGCGCGATCCTGGAGACCCAGGATCGAATCCCACGTCGGGCTCCCGGTGCATGGAGCCTGCTTCTCCCTCTGCCTATGTCTCTGCCTCTCTCTCTCTCTCTATCTCTGTGTGACTATCATAAATAAATAAAAATAAAAAAAAACAAAAACAAAAACAAAAAAATAAAAATAAATAAAACACTTTCCATGACATATTATGATTTTTTTATTCCCCCCCAGCCCTAAAATCCTAATACACAACATTATCCTCAATAGCCCTAGGGTTTTTAAGAGTCAATATTTATAATTTGTATCATTTGTTTTACATGCACACTTAGAATGACACATTCTCATTTGTGTTTATCTTGAGAATAATGATCCGTTCCTTTTTCCCTATTTAAGCTCCCTCACCAAATAAAATTCAACTAATAAGGGACAATGAATAACAGTTAAGTAGATAAGCACTTAAGAGAAAAAAGAACTTCAAAGTGAATAAGCCTTCTCTCATAATATAGGAGGGCCTAAAATAATCAGAGTAACTAGATTTAGAGTTCTCATGGTGCCACCTAGTGGACATTCACATTAAATTCTACTTTAAATTTAAATGACTTTTAATTAGGCTTTCTAGATTTTGTCATTTTACACTACTCCATGTAGTGGGTAGACTTTAAGTTCGTCTGAAAAATAGATTTAGGCTATTAAGTAGCCAATCTACTGAAGAATATTCCTTTTTTAAATGATCCCAATTCAAAGCATCAACTTTAAATCAACTAAACAAAAATAATACAAATAACAAAAAAAATCATAATTATGAAATGGTACATTGATACAGATGATTTTCTTCAAACTTAAATAACTATACACCCTTCCAATTAGTCTCCCCTAAGAGTTTAAAACTCATCAACATTATTCAATTTAATACAGTTTAACTCTAATCTTCATGCTTTAACGAATTCCCCCATCAAATAAAAACACAAATCTTGAACTGAAGGCGATTTT
This sequence comes from Canis lupus baileyi, assembly GCF_048164855.1. NCBI lineage: Eukaryota > Metazoa > Chordata > Mammalia > Carnivora > Canidae > Canis > Canis lupus. Next base: position 70,262,588 of record NC_132843.1, read on the forward strand.
AGAGATCCTTTACACAGACCAGCAATAGATGCTATTATCAAAATGTACATTTCATTTACTCTAAAATGGCTACTTCAAGACAACTTAATAGATCCTTTCTTGTGTCTACAATTGCCACAAGTGAGCCCCATGGAGCTCTTAATCCACAATTTACTACCAAAAAAAAAAAAAAGTAGATCTGGCTATTCCAGGAGACATTTAAGAACATTCGCTCTTAAGATCTACATACAAGAAGCTGATCTCTCAATTTGTATTTGTGGTTATGATCACCTAATTATTTTCTCTTGTTTGCTGCATACACCTGGAAAATGTCCCTCCCATAACTGCAAAGGAAGTCAAGCAACGTATTAGGAAGAGGAAATGACACAGGTTACCAGATGAGAGTCTACCAACATCAAAGGCTCCAATATAAAGGCCAGCATGGCAGTAAAGCAACTACATCCTTCAAACAGGCCAACAGATGAGAGAAACATGTCAAGAAGCTCAATTCCCATGCACCATTTTGGCCAGATTTCCACAAATGTCATAGTAACTTCATAGCTAAGTTTAATCAAATGAAAAGATGCAAGTTTAAAAAGGAAATAAGATGTTAACAATCAAGTCAATCTTCTTTCATCTTTAAAAATATATGTAGTTTAATTTCTCCGGACAAAGGAGATAAAGAGTGACCACTTCATTTTAAAAACATAAAACAATATTAACTTTTTTATCTAAAAACCTACTGAATAATTTTATAATTTTCAATTTCATATTAGATAAAATATATTTACCAGTTAATTACCAAATTATTGGTTTTATGAAACCTTAAAGGAGTTTTCTCTATCCCACTATCAAATAATGATAATTAAAAAAAAAAAAAAAACATTAATCCAGCTCTTTATGTTTTCCTCAGAAAACTTTCCTTCAAGGTAAATTAAGACCTGTTGATTGCATTTTTATGGTACTAATAAAAATAATGATCATTTAGCCTCTACATCTGTTCTCTGAGAGGTGATATACTTGCCATGTCATTCTAACTACTGAAGGACCTTGAAACAGCAGACTATATATTAAGATTTGCCCCTCTGGCTCATTGCACTGGCAAACTAAATCACAAGTATGAAAAATGAATACACCTTTGAAACATCATTTAAAATACTGCACTCAGAGGAGTTGTTATAGAGTGAATCACTTCCTCACATTTTGGCTCTAAATCCAAACCACAAGCACTTGCCACCACAATCCCTCTACAACCCTCCATTTCACTGTGTACCTGTGGGGCTTGGCCGGCTGCCAGCTTTTCTGCTCTTTTGCTAGGAGAGGCCCTCTCCCTTTGCTATCTCAGGGGCTTGCAGACCTTTTGGTAGGAAAGTGTATCTTCCACTTCCCCAGTATGCCAGACAATCTCATGATATTTAAAAGTCATTTCCCCTCTCAAAAAACAATGAATTTGCAAGCTGACACTGTGATCTGTATTAGTCAACAAGGTGTCTTTCAGCAGGATTAATTAGTCAGGCAAAAAGGCTTTTAAAGGGAGGGAGTAAAAAACATAACCATTAACAGCTTTTCTAGTTCCACATTTTGCATTCTTCATGGATCACAGCATGTTCCAGAGATGGTAATGCAGTTAGAAAACTGAACTATGCGCTGAAAGGATAAAATGTCAGTATTACTTTTAGGTAGCATAAGTCTTTTCTAGGTTTTTTTTTTTTTTTAAGATTTTATTTATTAATTCATGAGACACAGAGAGAGAGAGGCAGAGACACAGGCAGAGGGTAAAGCAGGCAGAGGGAGAAGCAGGCTCCATGCACGGAGCCCGACATGGGACTCGATCCCAGGTCCCCAGGATCACACCCCAGGCTGAAGGCGGCGCTAAACCGCTGAGCCACCCAGGCTGTCCTTTTCTGGGGTTTTTAACAAAAAAAAAGTTGCCCCCAATTTCTCTCATAAAAGCATATTCCTAAAAGATAAATCCTTCCAAGGAAAATGCATCTTTTGGAAACTTCAAAGGTAAACCCTGGAACAACTGCTTTAGGTAGGGAGGCCCATACCATCCCACTGTGCCAGAGGCAGCCCCGGTCTTGCTATACTTATTAAAGCATCCTCTTTACTTCTCAGAAGTGTGAGATCCAGTTTGGACAATAAATTACAAACTCATCCTAGTTTTAGGTAATATCTTTTCTTTTTTTTACCACATTTTTACCCTGAACAGCTTTCCAGATTCTAGAACACTATCCGAAGAAAACACATTCCTAATAATAATGCTCCTCCCCTTCTTTTCCAGATGATAACAAAAGACCTCTGTATCATTCCATTCGTGATGACCTAACACTAAAATAGGTTCTCAGACATACATCTCCTACCATAGCTGATTCACACCTAGTTAAAAAGGCTTATTGGGCAGTCCGGGTGGCTCAGTGGTTTAGCGCTGCCTTCAGCTCAGGGTGTGATCCTGGAGACCCAGGATCGAATCCCACATCGGGCTCCCTGCATGGAGCCTGCTTCTCTCTCTGCCTGTGTCTCTGCCTCTCTCTCTCTGTCTTTCATGAATAAATAAATAAAATATTTTTAAAAAATAAAGAAAGAATAAAAAGGCTTATTGATATCAAAAGAATATAACCATTCCCAAGTCATGCAACCTTATATTCCTATAACAAAACACAAAAGAAGAGGAATTAAGAAGCATTCTACAATTTCCAAGAACTGTACTCTTCACTGAACACTCTCCTACAAATCTTTCTAACTCATTTGTCCATTATTGGATGTCACCAAATTAGCACATTTACAGGCAAAAGATACCCTTCCCCTCCTTTCTCAGGAAAAGAGTATCTCGGAGGTATTGGCCAGATCAGATTATCCCAAATAAAGTTACCTTCCAAGGAAACTGGCTCTAGAAACAATCACATTGGGATCCCAAGCAGGGACCAGATTTTCCAAAGCCTGGCAAGGATCTGCAGATCAAAACAGGTTATAGGGAACAGGTACTTTTCCCCCCAAGACAAAATGGATTGTAAACTAAAATTACTGTCAGCAATGTTTTTTATGACCTTGGCTGATTCAGTATGGAGCCAAAGGTATTGAGGACCTAATGGAAACCCCTGGGCCTGAGGTTCCCATACATTACGCAAAACACTAGGTATAAATGAATGGACTTTGTTTTTAAGTCAATGGGAGCCACCACAAAAAAAAAAAAAAAAAAAAAAACCATGAAGAGCCAATCATGTCTCAATGCAGTGGCAACAAAAGAGAAATAAATTTTATGAGACTGACATGCTACCTACTGTGCTAACAAGGCACCTGGAAACAAATTTTAAATGCTTCAGCCTACACAATGGATGGGAACTTGCTGCTCCTACCAAATTAAGATGGGAACTTACTGCAATAAACCTATATCAATGTGTCTGCTGATATATAATATCACTGAAATGAGATTATGGCCTCCATATTAAGCATCCTCCTCTACCATAACCTATAATCCTCGAAGAAGATCAAGAAATATCTAGTCTATGATTTTACTTTTATATAAGCCTCCTCAAATAAATCTAATTACCTATTTTTAAAAACTCTCCCTCCCTGTCTCCAAATCTCTTTTTCTTAATTCCAAAATCTTCCCTGCAAGAAAACTAGCTAAGGAAATTTAAAGAATAAAATGTATGGATTTTAACTCTTCATAAAAATTCAAGGATGGCTCAACTAGAGAATAAAACAAGAGATTAAGCACCTTTTAATTAAAATGATTAAAATTTCAAAAATTGCACTGGTTTAGATTCACATTATTATAAAACATACTAAAAACACTAAAACTGCTTAGGTTTATTCTTTCTCGGAACATGACTAAATTTTTAAAACCAGTTTTGAGGGGATCCCTGGGTGGCTCAGCGGTTTAGCGCCTGCCTTTGGCCCAAGGCGCAATCCTGGAGTCCCGAGATCGAGTCCCGCTTCGGGCTCCCAGCATGGAGCCTGCTTCTCCCTCCTCCTGTGTCTCTGCCTCTCTCTCTCTCTCTCTCTATGTCTATCATGAATAAATAAATAAATAAATCTTTTTAAAAATTAAAAATAAAAAAAAATAAAACCAGTTTTGAAATTGTCTAAAAGTCAGACGCTACTAAATAAATTTTAGCAAAATATTCTTAACACCAGACAATACAAATTGTGAACATTCATTGTACCACATTTCACTAAATCCAATATGCTGTTAATTGTAGGATAAATCATTACTTTATATTTCACTAAGAAAGAAAAAAGGCTGTCAATTAAATGTAAGATATCATCGACCCAATATCACTTGCTCAGTATCAGTGATATTGAAGGAAAAATAGTATCTTAGAATTGGTGAAATACTCTCAAATTCCTATAGCCATCTATTCTTTTGCAATTCAAATATGATTTATAGTTTTCTGCAATCAAAATCATGAAATGAAAAAAATATCAAAATATCATACCTTCTGTACTACACTCAGGAAAGCTATCAACGAGGGAATCAGAATAAGCTTCAGCAGGACCAATCAATTCAGAACCATCATTAATTATTCCACCCTAAAAAGAGGAGAGTAATTGTGTTTCATTGTTAATAAGAGTATTTTTAAAATGAGTAATAAATGAATAGTTATCTCAACTTTACGTAAGGATTACAGAAACTATTCATCTGTTAAACTAGATAATAACTGCTTTAAAAAATCAATAGGAATATCAGTATTGTTCATCAATTTTTACAAATGTACCACACCAATACAAAGTATTAACAATAGGGGAATCTCTGTGAAGGGGAAAGGGGTATATAGAAAAGGACTATACTTTCTTCTTCTTCTTTTTTTTTTTTTTTTTTTTGGAGTTTTAGTTATTTATTTGAGGGAGAGAGGGCACACACATACAGGGGAAGAGGCAGAGGGAGAAAAAAACTTAAACAGACTCTGAGCTGAGTGTGGGGCCCAATATGGAGCTTGAGCTCATCACCCTGAGATCAGGACCTAATAAGCCAAAATCAAGAGTCAGAAGCTTAGCCAACTGCATCACCCAGGCATGCCTGAAAGCACTCTACCTTTATTTTTTAGCACTATACTTTTTGCACAATTTTTCTGTAAACTAAATTGCTGTAAAAAAAATCTTTAATTAAAATCTATTTTAATATATTAAAATTCAAAGAAATATTATAATATCGTATGGCTTTTTATAAAAGTATATTTTTTAAAACTCTATAAAAAATACTCAAACACAAGAAAAATGAAACATCCACCAACTAAAAACCATTATTCAGCATCCTTAGTGACTGGTCATTCGAATTAGTAATAAATATTGGGACTCCATTAGAAGCCATTTAATTTTATCAAATTAAAAACTACAATATGGGACACCTGGGTGGCTCAGTGGTTTAGCGCCTGCCTTCAGTCCAGGGCATGATCCTGGAGTCCCGGGATCAAGTCCCACATTGGGCTCCCTGCATGGAGCCTGCTTCTCCCTCTACCTATGTCTCTGCCTCTCTCTTTCTGTGTCTCTCATGAATAAATAAATAAAAATCTTTTTTAAATAAATAAAAATTTAAAAATAAAATAAAAACTACAATATATCACACAGTACCTCAGTGATTCCAGAAGTACCTTAAATTTGAAAATCATTTAGACATAATAATGTATATAAAACTAAAATTAAACAAATTTAAGATATTTGTATTATTTAATAAATACAAAATGGATTTTTCCATATGACCATTATTTTAATTCTGTATTTAGGTTTGCAAATTAAACTATTAAAAAACTGTTTTCTTCCCCCCCCCCCAAAAAAAAAAACTGTTTTCTCTTATTCTATGTGCAACTAGAGAATCTTACTCCATGTGCAGCTAGAGAATGTACTTAGCAGGTAAGCAGTGGTGGTGTGATTTTGTGCTGTGGTTTTGTAGACAGTTCCAATCACAGGTATAAAGGCTTATAATCCTTAAATAATTATAACTAATTAAAAAATAGCTTTCCTGCTCCTTAACATCTTTCCTTCTACCTTCCACCAATAGTTCCATGCCCCCAAACACTCCTATCGGGATAGCAAAACCTAAGAGAAACATAAGACCTCTATTTCCTCTCTTCTTCAGCACAAAGAATTCAACAACTCTCTTTACATAACCAAAATTCTCCCTTCCCGCTTATCTTTAAGAGAAATTAGAAATGGTCCCTCTCAAATTACCAACTTTTACTTCCAAGAGTGTTAAGTGAACTAAAACTTTAAAACAATTATTCTCTTTAGAGGCAAGAATTTATATGACTTAGTTCTATTTGTTTATTAAAATATTCAAATCACAGTTTATATCTGAATTTTTCTCCAAAACATTAGTCTCTACTTCAGACTAAGCCATCCAAACCAAATCTTAAAAAAATCTGCAAATATCTCAAGAATTTTAATAGACAAAGCTGATTTTATTTACAATCTTACTTAACAGAAAGTGCCCTTCAACTACTATCTCTTCGACCACCAGGTGTGTAAGTTTAAGTTACTTATCTATGAAATGAAAACATTATCTATAACTCAAGTTGTTAGGACTACAAGATTTCATACACATAAAGTACTTAGAACAACATAAACACTCAATAAATTTTTGTTAATATTAGCTGATACAAGATCTGTTTATCAGATTAAAAAAATACTAAAGAATGCAAAAAACATTTAGCTCAGAATTCCAGAGAAATTATATTTACCTAATTTAACAAACAATATTATACAAAGTAAATAATAAAGAGTAAATCTTTAATTAAACAAAATAATAAAAACTGTTCCATAGGAACTCAAGGGAAGTAGTGGGAAAATAAGCCACAATTCTATTTTAATCTCTACATTAAATCTCTAGATTAGTTGCTATTTTGATCTCTGGACCAAAAACAGTAACCATTTGGTGTTCTTCATTACACAGTAGACAGAAACTCTTATTATACAGCATCTAAGTTTTTTTGTTAATGAAATGTCAATCTGGGGAGTGATGGAGTTCAGGTATGATGGAATAAATAGATTAGCAAATGCTCTCCCCAAAAGGCAATGATGTAACTAGAGAAAAACGTCAGGATGACCATTTGAGGGCTCTGGAAATTGACCAATAGCCTGGGGTTGCTCCCACCTTCGTCCCAGCTGGGTTGCCATGGTAATTATACAAGGGCAAGACAAGTCTTGAAATTCAGCGGGTTCACTTGCAGAGGAGGCTGGCATGATTTGTATTGAAGCAGAGAAAAAAGTCCTTACCAAACAGTAATATCAGTAATAGTAATAATCTCAGTGCCAAAGCACAGTGGCTCAGCAAAACATGAAGTTGCAGCAAGCGAAGAACCAGCATATTAGCCAGACATTTCGCAGGGAGATACAGGAAATACACAGCCATTTAGGTTCTTAATAAGCTCTCTACCCATCCATGCAGAAGATCAGAGAGAAATGGAGCTATCTGGGGGAACCCGGGTGGCTCAGTGGTTGAATGTCTGCTTTTGGCTCAGGGCGTGATCCCAGGGTCCTGGGATGGAGTCCCACATCAGGCTCCCCATAGGGAGCCTGCTTCTCTCTCTGCCTATGTCTCTGCCTCTTTCTGTGTCTCTCATGAATAAATAAATAAAATCTCCAAAAAAAAAAAAAGAAAAGAAAAGAAATGGAGCTATCTACAAGTCCCTGGCAAACCATGATGTGTACACACACACACAGAGGAAATCCAAGAGATCCCAAAAGAAAGCAAAAGCCAGTACAAACTTAAAAACTGCTCAAACTCTGAAAATACACCAGGAATCATCAGCATGTGGAAGCAGCATATAATGGAAAAAAATGTTTAAATACAAGCAAAGACGAATCACTGGCTGACCATTAAGCTATGCTGATACAGGACTAATCCCTGGTTAGCAATAGGGATTAGTTTAAAAATACAATAGAAATTAAAAATTGAGCAGAGATAGATATCAGCATACACTACCCACTAAACAGACTGCACAGATTCAGTGTAGACATGTTACTACACACACTAACAAAACAACACTAACAATCCTCAGGGCAAAAACTGGAACTCTGATCTGCTATGTTACCCAAAACTTCCAGTTTTCAACACAAAAAATCACAAGACATTCAAAGAAATTAGAAAGTGTGTGCACCATACATGGCAGATAAGGAGGAGAAGCAATCAATAGGCACTAACTCCAGGGGGCAAAGACATTGGACTTAAAAGGCCAAGACTTCAAAGCAGCTATTTATAGAAGTTAAATAATCGAAGAAAGTTGCAATTAAAGAATTTTTTTAAAGATTTTTATTTATTCATTTGAGACAGAGAGATGATACCAAGAGGAACATGAGCAGGGGGGAGGGGCAGAAGGAGAGAGAGAAGCAGGCTTCCAGCTCAGTGGGGACATGGGGCTCGATCCCAGGACACCAGGATCATGACCCAAGCCAAAGGCACACTCAACCATGTGAGCCACCCAGGTGCCCCTAAAGAATTTTTTAAAGTATGATATTTTAAAAATAAATAAATAAAGTATGATATTTATGACTCATGAAATAACAAATATAATTAAATATAAATTATAAAAATGAACCAAATGCAACATTATTCATAAGATCCAAAAGTAGAGATAATTCAAATGTCTGTCAACTGATTCATAGATAAAGTATGGCATATTCATATCCATCTAATGGAGTATTATTCAGCCATATAAAGCAATGAAGCACTGACACACACTACAACATGGATGAATCTTGAAAACATTAAGCTAGGTGGGTAAAAGAAGTCAGATGCAAAAGGTCACATATTATATAATTCCATTCACATGAAATGTCCAGAACAGATAAATCCTCAAGACGGAAAATATATTAGTGGTTGCTAGGAGTTAGGGCAAGTGGGGAAGGAAGAGTTAAGTGCTAATGGGCACAGGATTTCGATATGGGGTGATGAAAATATTCTGGAATTAAACAATGATAATGGTGGCACAACCCTGTGAATATACTAAATGCCACTAAACTTTATACTTTAAAATGGTGAATTTTATGTTACGTGAATCTCAATTCTAAAAAAAGAACCAGATAGAAATCATAGTAACAAAATGCAACTGATTTGAGAAAGATGAATAATAAATGAACTTAAAGATCAATAGAAACTCTCCAAAATGAAAATCATAGGAAAGAAACACCTAGTAAGAGAATCGGAGAGCTGTAAGGATAATAGTAAGCATACCAACTTACATGTACCAGACAAGGGAGAGAAAAAAGTTGGAAAAAATATTTGAAAAGATGAGGTAGAAAACTTTCAAGCTTTGATGAAAAATAATCATCTACCAATATAGGAAGACAAATTAAACCCCAAATGGATAAACAGAAAAAGATGAACACCTTGAGTCACACTACTAAAAGACAAAGACAAAATTCTGAAAGCAGCAAACAGAAAAATACTTCTATATCAGAGCTACAGTAAAAAAATAACAAACAACTTCTCATAAAGAACAGTGGAGGGGATCCCTGGGTGCCTCAGTGGTTTAGCACCTGCCTTCGGTCCAGGGCGTAATCCTAGGGTCACAGGATCGAGTCCCGCATCAGGCTCCCTGCATGGAGCCTGCTTCTCCCTCTACCTATGTCTCTGCCTCTCTCTCTCTGTCTCTCACGAATAAATAAATAAAACCTTTAAAAAAAAGAAAAAACAGTGGAAAACAAAAGGTACTGAAATTACAAATTCAAAATACTAAAAGAAACACTGTTCATCAATAATTCTATATATCCAGAAAAACTACTCCTTTAAAATGAAGGGTAAACAAAAACACTTCCAAAGACTAATAAGAAAATCTGTTTCTAGCAAGCCCACCTTACAAACACAAAAAAAGAAACTGACAACAAATGGTAATTTAAATCTACCTGGACAAATAAAGAACACCAAAAAAAGATAACTATGTGGGTAAATATAAATGACTACATAAATATAGGTTCTTCTCTTTTCATCTCCTTAATTTCTTTAAAAGACATCCAATCATAACACTATATTGTTGGGGGTATAATATATTTGAGATATACATGATAATAACACAAAAAAAGGAGGATTGACTACAGCTTTATGAGCAAACTTTTTCTATTTTACTGGAATTAAGTTAATATTAATCTCAAGAAAATTGGCATAAATTAAAATGCATTATTTTAATCCCTAGAACAACCATTAAGAATATAAATTAGGGAACACCTGGGTAGCTCAGTGGGTTAACCATCTAACTCTTTTGATTTAGGCTCAGGTCATCTCAGGGTAGTGAGATTCAGCCCTGTATCAGGTTTACTCTCAGCAGGGAGTCTGCTTGATATTTTTTCTCACCCTCTTAACTTAAAAAAGCATAAAAGGGGAATTTAAATGGTACAATAAAAAGTATCTAATGCAAAAAATGACATAAAGGAGAAACAAAAGAACAAAAAGCATATGAGATATATAACATTTGGCAAAATAGCATATTTAAATATAAAAGAATAAATATGCCAATTGACAACAGCAATTTTGAGACTGGATAAAAAAAATAAGATCAAACTACATAGTGCATGTAAGAAATATCCTTTGGATTCAATAACACAAATAGATTGAAAGCAAAAGAATAAAAACAGAGGTTCCATACAAAAAGGTACCTAGATGGTCTTTATTAAAGAGTGATTTATATTAAAATCACACAAAATAGATCTTAAGACAATAAATATTACTCAAGATAAAGAGGGACATTTCATAAGGCTAAGAAAATCAACTTAGCAGGAAGTTATAACCACTATAAATAAATACACATGCACATGCCAACAGAGCCCCAAAATAAATAAACATTAACAACTGAAAAGACAAACAGAAAATTCAACAATAATAACTGGAGGCTTCAATACCTCACTCAAAATAATTGATAGAACTAGACAGAAAATCAGCAAAGATACAGAAGGCTTAAACATCACTAGCAACTAATTTGAACTAACTACAATTTACATAAAATTCCACCTGATAACAGAACATGTATTCCTTTCAAGCACACATGGAACATTCTCTAGGACAGGTGGTATACTAAGAAATAAATCAAACCTCACTAAATTTAAAAGAACTGAAATCATACAACACATGTTTTCTGACCACAACCATTAGAAAACAAAACTAGATATCAACAGTAAAAGAAATTTTAGGGGGAACACCTCGCTGGCTCAGTGGGTGAGCATCTGCCTTCGGCTTAGGGCATGATCCCAATCCTTGGATCGAGGCCCACATCGGACTCCACTCAAGGAGCCTGCTTCTCCGTCTACCTGTGTCTCTGCCTCTCTCTGTGTGTCTCTCATAGATAAATAGGTAAAATCTTAAAAAAAAAAAAAAAATTAGGAAATCAACAAATATTTGGAAATTAAAAGAACAGTCTTCTAAATAACCAATGGGTTCACAGAACAATCACAGAAGAAATTTTTAAAAATGCATTGAACTGAATAAAAATGATAAACAGCAAAGTAAATCCAAGCAAGCAAAAGGAAGGAAATAAAGTTTAGAGTAGAAATCAATAAAAGGAAATATAGAAAAGAGAGGAAAATGAAATAGAGAAAAATCAACAAAACCAGGTTAGGTTTTTTTTTTTAAAAGATTTTATTTATTCAATTGAAAGAGAGAGAGCAGGGGAAGGGCAAAGGGAGAAGAAGTAGGCTTCGCTCTGAGCATGGAGCCCAATATGAAACTATTTCAGGACCCTGAGATCATGATCTGGGCCAATTCAGATGCTTAATCAATGGAGAGCCACCCAGGCACCCCAACCAGGTTAGTCTTTTGAAAAAAAATCAACAGTATCAAACTTTTAGCTAGACTGACCAAGAAAAAAATAAATAATATACAATTACCAAAATCATGAATGAAAGAAGGGACATCACTACCATCCCTACAGAAACCAAAGGCATTATACGGAAATACTATGAACAATTTACACTAATAAATTACACAGTTTAGATGAAAATTCCTGGGAAGGGACAAATTATCAAAACCAATTCAAGAAGAAAGAGAATATCATAATAAACCTATAACAAGCAAATAAATTGAATTAAAATTTGAGATCCTCCCAGATTAATTCTAATATCAGGTATGTACCTATGAGAAATGAAAAGATATGCCCACATGAAAAACTTATATGCCAATATTTACAACAGCATCATTAATAATAGCAAAAAGGGAGAGACAACCCAAATGTGCTCAACTGATGAATGGATAAACAAAATGAAGTAAATCCACAGATCCATACAAAGGAATACTATATAGCCACAAAGAGAGAGAAATATTGATATATGCTACAACATGTATTAAACCTTTAAAACATAATGCTAATAACTAAAAACACAATTCTGTTCACAAAGGTATCAAAAGAATAAAATGTTTATAGTAATTTTAACGAGGCGCAGACTTATCCACTGAAAATTGCAAAACACTGCTGAGACTAATTAAATACATGGAGAGTTATTTCATGTTCATGGATTGTAAGACAATATTGTTAAGAAACAATTTTCCCTAAAATGAACTATAGATTTAATAGAATTCCAATCAAACTCCCATCAGGATTTTTTGTTCATATGGACAAGTTGATGCTAAAATTTTTTATGGAAATTCAAAGGACTCAAAATTGCCATAATAATTCTGAAAAAATGATGAATAAAGTGGGACAACTTACACTATCTGATTTCAAAACTTATTATAAAGCTACAATAATGAAGTCAATACAGTACTGTTATAAGAACAAGCACATAAATCAATAGAACACATCAAAAGTCAAGAAATAAACCATCATGGGACGCCTGGGTGGCTTAGTAGTTGAGCATCTGCCTTTGGCTCAGGTCATGATCCCGGGGTCCGGGATCAAGTCCCATATCAGGCTCCCTGTGAGGAGCCTACTTCTCCCTCTGCCTGTGTCTGCCCCTCTCTCTGTATCTCTGATGAATAAATAAATAAAATCTTTAAAAAAAAAAAAAAAAAGAAGGAAACCATTATATTTACATTCAATTCATTTTCAGCAACAATGCCAAGGTAATTCAATGGGGAAAGGATGGCCTTTTCAACATACAGTGCTGAGACTATTAGATATTCATGTTCCAAAAGATGAATTTAGACTGTTACTTCACACTGTATACAAAAATTAATTGAAAATGGATCACAGACCTAAATCTAAGACCAAAACTTTTAGAAAAGATCACAGAAGACTTTGGGCTAATTAATCCAAGTTCTTGGATATGACCAAAAAAGCGTGATTCAAAAAAAAGAAATAAAATTGATAAACTAGACCATTAAAACTAAAAATTGGTCCAGTGACCTGACCTATAAGACGTAAGAAGGACTACTTCTAAGTAGAATTTCTAGGAAAGCTTTTAAAAACTGGCATGCATGCATGCATGCATGTATTCATTCATTCATCAGCCCTTTTCCTTTCACACCCCAAACCAGGAACCTAAGGCTTTGATGACATCATTAAGGTCTGTACCAATCTTGTCCCGTCTTCCTCATTCAACTTCTTGTTGTATGAAACAATAAACCCTTTTCTTATTTCAGCTAATATGGTAAGCTTTTTTGTTTTTTGCTTGCAGCTAAATAACCCTCAAGGATCGTATTTTCATATCTTTATTTAGAGACTAACTACCACTGTTGTAATTTTTTTTAAGATTATATTTATTTATTTATTCATGAGAGACAGAGAGAGAGAGAGAGAGGCAGAGACACAGGCAGAGGGAGAAGCAGACTCCATGCAGGGAGCCTGACATCGGACTCGATCCTGGGTCTCCAGGATCAGGCCCTGGGCTGAAAGTGGCGCTAAACTGCTGAGCCACCTGGGCTGCCCTACTGTTGTAATATTATTAAATCAGTATCTCTCTCCTGACCAACACACTACTTAAGGTATTTCTAATATATTTTCTAAGATTGGCTTGACTTCCCTTAAAGTGACCAATGTCTTCCTTCTTTTCTTCTTTCTCTCATTTCACAAAGCCTAAAAAGTGTTATTCAGCAGCAGTTACAATCAGGAATTCTCATATCCAAAAGAAACAGAATGAACAAGTAACATATTTAAATGGTTCAAAGTCAGGGGGTACCTGGGTGGTGCAGTTAAGCACAGGGCTCTTGGTTTCAGCTCAGGTCATGATCTCAGGGTCGTGAGATTGAGTTCCATGTCAGGCTCCATACTCAGTGCAGTCTGCTTAGGACTGTCTCTGCCTTTCCCTCTGCTCCTCCACCCACCCTACCCTACGCACACTCTCTCAAATAAATAAATAAATCTCTAAAAATAAATAAATAAATTGTTCGAAGTCTAAGATCTGACTTCCATAGTCCCAGATTGATTTTTTTAGCCCTTGGCATGTGTTAATTTGCATGACTGCCTTTCACAATTTCTACAAAACCATACCCTTCTTTTTTAGTAATGCTGCCTTTTTCTCTTTTTTTTTTTTTTTTAAGATTTATTAATTTGAGAGAGAGAGAGAGAGAGCACATGTGTGCATGAGAGTGAGTGGAGGGGGGGCAAGCGGGAGAATCTCAAGCAGATTCCCCACTGAGCACAGAGCCCAATGAAGATCTGGCTCTTATGATTCAGAGATTATGATCTGATCTAAAATCAAAATCAGATGCTTAACTAACTGAGCCACCCAGGCGCCCCTAATGCTTCCTTTTTCTTTAAGCATAGACTGTTTGCCATATAGATAGGGTTGTAACTAAGAGTAGCAAAGAACTGTATCAATTTGGTTTGGCATTTTATCCTAAAGATCTGCGGTATGTCATAAGCAGAGCCACATTCATCATTTCAGCCTTGTTTACACAATGATGGAAAATTAAGCAATGAAGTCCATCTCTAGAAATCTTATTGGTACTATAAACTTTTCTATTACTATTTGTATTTCTATTAGTGTAAAGTCATAAGTTTAGACTATCTTTCAAAGGATCAACTGTCTTCAGTAAGTTAAAATAGGTCATAAAAAATAATTTCCTGGGATCCCCGGGTGGCTCAGCAGTTTGGCGCCTGCCTTTGGCCCAAGGTGTGATCCTGGAGTCCCAGGATCAAGTCCCACGTGGGGCTCCTGGCATGGAGCCTGCTTCTCCCTCTGCCTCTCTCTCTCTCTCTCTCTCTCTCTCTCTGTCTATCGTGAATAAATAAATAAAATCTTAAAAAAAAAACTTTTAAAAACTAATTTCCTTTTGTAGATCCACTGGCATCAAGAAAATTAAAAATCGCACTACTCATATAGTATTCATATACTTCATATATTCTAACAATTACATTTATACAAATGAGTATATATTTAAAGAAGAGGAAAAACAAGTATGGAACAATCACCTAGCTTTTTGTAGAAGTCTAAAGGCAACAGGAAAACTGTGGTCATTTTTTTTTTTAACTGTGGTCATTAAAGACATTGATATCAAATAACAACTGTACAGGTTCAATGCAAAATAAATTAGAAAATTATTATTTAAAATGACAAAGAACTTTGGGGCACCTGAGTGGCTCAGCTGGTTGTGTCTGACTCTTAATTTTGGCTCAAGTCATGAGATGAAGCCCTGCATCAGGCTCTGCACTCAGTGCAGAGTCCACTTGGGATTCTCTCCCTCTATCTCCCTCTGCTTCCCTACCCCCCTACTGGCACTCTCTTTCTTTAAATAAATAAAAAAATCTTTAAAAAAAATTAAAACAAAATTCTAAAGAACTCAGAACTGAAAACCTTATATATCAAGAAACTGAAAACACTAATATCTAATGATTCTGATCACATAATTTGTATTAGCCTATCTCTCTAAAATTGTATAGTGACTACTTTTGTTCTATCTCCTACACAAATTAGTACAATAATAACAAAGTGAAAACAAACTTATAGTGGTTTCTATCCTAAAAAGTCTACCACTGAAAGACACCTCAAAAAGTGAAGGCAACAACTAGAATTTCATGATACTTATATTTTTTAAAAATGTGCTTCAATTATAATGTGGAGTGAATGAGATCATCTCTAAGCCCTTTGCATCAATATTTTTAAATCTATGAATCAAAAATCTTACACATTTCTACACTAAAAACAAGATATGTCAAAGACATTGTTTAGCAACTAACTTCTTATTTTAGTGAATGAAATTCAATAGTAAATTATATTTTCTGTTAAATAACAACTTGAATCCTGCATTACTACAAATTAGAAAACAAAAATATTTAATACAGTACAAAATATTTCAGAAAGACTATCAAACCTTGAAAAAATCTTCAAGTTGTTTACTGTTATAAAGAGCAGGGATATTGGCAGAGAACTGTAGCAAATCTTCAGCACACTGTCTTCTCTCTTCAATGACAGTTTCATCAAATCGTCCTAGAATCAAATAAGAATCAAGACTTAAGGAAGGAAGGAAGGTTAATAAAGGAGCAAGACCTAAAAAAAAAAAAAAAAGAAGGAAGGAAGAAGGTAGGTTGGTTTTTTGAGAGTTTACATTCACAGATCAGAAAGAAGCAGCAGGCCTATCTGCCTTACTACACAATCCTCTAAAGTCAAGTCTGCACTGTTGGAATCAGCGGTACTCTCCCCCCAAAAGACAATAATGTTTCTGATACAAGACACAGAGGTATGAACTGATAAATTAGTGGTGCAGCCATACTCAAAGAAATTCAACATTTAAGAAGCTGGTATGATTTGAAACTCAAGTTGAAAAGCGAATTATAAAGAATTCAAATGGTTTTCCCTAGTAATTTAATACTGTAATTACCCATATAATTTTCTCTTTCCCACTCTTTTTGATTTATAAAGAGGCTGAAGAGAGGAAATTGTGAGAACATCTGTATATCAGTGGGGTCAAAAACCTCAGCTTGAAGCAAAAAAGCTTTTAAGCCAAACTCCATGTGTGCCGCTGTCAACGTGCGTGACAGCATGCTTGTGAGAAAAAAGACAGTACACACAGTACCAGTGAGCTGTGATTTACAAGGTGATCGAAAGGTGGTTTCCATAGAATTTTTTTTAATGCTATATACAATTTGAATGCTGGTAAGACATTTTAAAATATTACCATTTTGTACTACTTAGATCAGACTACTGGTTGGCATTTGTCACATGCCATGTAGAACACTGATGGCAATACAGGCTTAAAAAATACAAAATCAAAAGAGGAACATCATCACATAAACATTTTAAACCACTATGCAAAATGTTAACAGAAAACTGAGGCACAAAGAGATCCCTAGCTATATAACCCAAGACAAGATTTTGAAACTGAATCACTAAAAACTCTCAGCTCAAGGTCTCATGCTTATGGTGAAGCACCTACTTCAAACTAAAAGAAATGGTTTTAGAGTTAGACCCGGTGTAACTAGCTCTACCATCCACTAGCTATAAAATCTTAGATAATTTCTTCATTTATAAAATGGAGAAAATGAACAATGTACTCAGGACTCCAGTTTCATGACAGGCACATAGTTAGCACTTAATAAATTAATGATGATGCCTTTGAATGTTCAAGTATCATCACAGTGTCTAGCACGCAGAGCATGTTAATTAACTCATGCTTGACTGTATGCGTGAATCGTGGAAATTCAGAAAATTTTTCAAAAAAGAACAGTCTTAACAGTGGAACAGTCCATCATCTTAGAAAACAGCCATCTTTCATTAATAAAAGATCTTAACACGGTCCACTCAGCATAATGGATGGGTTCCAGAGACAACGGTCCTACAAAATTCTATGCATGTGTCCACAGGTAGGTTTTTCTAGGGAACGAGTCTATAACTTTTATCAACCCAGGGCCCAATAAAGGTTAACAGCCCAAAGGGAATCCATTAGAGGATCCCAGACATTCAAAACACTGCTTTATTTATACTACACAACAGGGTGCCAGTTGCTAACCCAGTGTCTGTTTTCACCTTCTTCCTTAGTAAAATAATTTCTAATTAACATTATTTCTAAAATAATTAGGAAAATAATTTCCCGATTTCTAACCAAGGACATAGTAATCCAGAAAAAAAGAAAAAGAAAAAAAAAAAAAAACCACTACATTTGTAGTTTGCTTTGCAGTTACATGTGGGCCACGGACTAAATTCTGATCAATAACATATAAACAAAAATTATACTGTGGCTTCCTAAAAAACCTCTTTGAGAGATAGCCTTTTCTTCTTTCTCCTTGCCCCTTCTCAGAAAGGACTGTGACATGGCAGGTTAAGAGTGACAGAGCCGGGATCCCTGGGTGGCGCAGCGGTTTGGCGCCTGCCTTTGGCCCAGGGCACGATCCTGGAGACCCAGGATCGAATCCCACATCGGGCTCCCGGTACATGGAGTCTGCTTCTCCCTCTGCCTATGTCTCTGCCTCTCTCTCTCTCTCTCTCTCTCTGTGACTATCATAAATAAATAAAAAAAAAAAAAAAAAAAGAGTGACAGAGCCAACAAGTCAGGAGCTTGGATTTCTGATCACTGTGGAGCCATCCTGCCTAAAGCTACCTTCAGGTCTCATACCATGAGAAGGAAATTGACTTCTACCAGGTTTTAAGGTTTATCACAAGAAACCAAACCTAATACCATTATGGTAAATCTATGTTTCTATTATTTCCCAGGTCGTATGCAACAATTCAATTAAACTCAATTCTCCTGATAAGAATCTAAAATGATGTGCTAGCTTACACCTATCAGTAATATTATCTGGAAACAAACTTCCAAGAGCCCCTCCCTACCTGTAAAGCAAATTTTCTGACCTGACAACAATGTAAGTTATTCAGTCTTGGGGAAAACTCACTGGCCAAATAGGTTAAAATTACAGCTAATTGTCCATTATTCCTTCTCTTATCTAAATAAGAAATTAAGTATACACTGGTACTTATGATTATTAGTCCAATATGCTTATCCTTTAAATAAAACTTAATTCCAGGGCCTGTGAATTAATATTAATAATTTTACGAACATTTATAATCTCAGAACAAAAAAATCTAGAAAATGCACAAAATACTACACTATGTTTCAACCCACAAAACCAACTGAAGTTATCTTTAAATGCATTAACTACTTGTCAAGAAATTTTAATGGAAAACTCAATAATATTTAATGACACACTAAGAAATCTCGTTTTGTAGCTAAAACAAATACATATTAATATGGGAGCTTCAACCCTAACTGTAACCAGGGATTCATCCCACCTCCCTATAAAGCTAGTTAAGCAATGAGTACATCAACTTCTAAAGAGAACAAAACACATCTTTATGAATTTCCATTCCACTAAACTTGGACAAACGGAGAGGAATTAAAATATTTTTCAGAATGGAGCAAGCACAACCAAAAATAAAGGCTTATATAGTAAAGGGTTCAATTACACTGAATCCTATCATCAGAACAAATAGATGACAGAACATGCTCACTTTTTTGTTCCCAAGATATTTCAGAATAACAATAACAACAAAAATAGTATTTGTAGCATAAACAAAAGAGAAGCAGATGAATTTTAATCCAATAACTACTGGCCTTAGTATATTCAACAAAGCTACATAATTTTAAATTAAAAAAAGAAAGTAGCAAGATTCAACATTCATCCTAACAGTAGCCAACAACCTTAGTGGGGGCTGTTCTCTAGTAGACAGTCCTTTAGAAGCACCTAAACCTCACTTGACAACAGAAACAACGACAGATCATAAACAGGAGCTTATCACTGCATTAAATTTCCATTCACAGGGTCATTGTTTTCCTGTGAACAGAATAGAAGAATTATAGGTCATTTCCAAAAGAAAATGCAAAACATATTTTTCATAAGAAAATTTATTATGTGGGATTATATGCTATATATGATATTATTTGTGTGTGTGTATATATATATATTATATATATAATTATATATATATTATATATAAGCCAGCCTCCCACCTCCAATTACCCAATGATGCTTTCTTTATTAAAAGCTATGGGAGGAAGGATGCCTGGGTGGCTTAGCAGTTGAGCGTCTGCCTTTGGCCCAAGGCATGATCCCAGAGTCCCAGGATCAAGTCCCACATTGGGCTCCCTGCATGGAGCCTGCTTCTCTCTCTGCCTGTGTCTGCCTCTCTCTCTTTGTGTGTCTCTCATGAATAAATAAAATCCTTAAAAAAAAAAAAAAGCTGTGGGACGAAAAACTAAATACAAATATTCTAATAAGCTGATAAATCAATGGAAATAAAGTCTCTCTCTCTCTCTTTCCCTCTGTTTATAAGCTGTCTTTGAGATAGTCTTTTTTTTTTTTTTTAACGTGGAACAACATCTAGATATCAGAGCAGTGACAACTTTTTAAAAATGCAAATGTCAATGATCAAAAGCTGGCTATACGAAACTAAAAGCTGCCCTTGACCAGTAAAAAACTAGCTAGAAAAGCCTGATGCTGATTCTTAACTGAAACAAAAATTCATTCAAAATAAAAACAAAGACAGGCCAAGGTTTTTGGGTGTGAATTCTTTCCAGTCAACAGTAACAAGAACATACCTCTAAATGAACAAGTTGGATTTATTACTCCTTGCAACAAGAGAAAATGTATAGTATTAGGAATCTTGGGACATTTCAAAGGTGTTAGAATGGACTTATCGGATTTGGACTTGCATGTTAGGTACTTCTGGGAAAGGTTTAAAAAAGTGAGGGCTTTGCCCTGGTTTTGATGCTGTCGGGAAGTGGGGATAATTCTATGGTTCTATGAGCTCTATCTAATTCTATGATTCTACGATTTTAATAAATCTTACTATGAGGCAAAAAGAATGAAGACAGGCTAAGGCCATGATTTATATAAAGAAGCTGCAGTCCCTTATGGTGGCCAGGATGAAGATGTGCTTGATCATTTTTATGACTTTAACAATGTTCATGTTTTTGTCTGTACTCAGACACAATTCAAAGTGGTCTTGTTTTTGTCTTGATCCAAGGATACAGAGTGGCCTTACCTAATGTCCCTGTTGTGTGAAACTGCTTATGTTCAACAGGAGAACACAGCCTAGATGTGAATACCAGCCCAACTCTAGGAAATAAAAAGGTCGAAGGAATAGGCCGTGCAAAGCCAGTTCTTTCTTAACTGCCAGCAGCTGCTTTTCTCTTTCTCCTAGGAAATCAAAGTGTGACAGCAGATCCAATAAAACAAGTAAAACAATGATCTAATCCTGAGAAAGCAATCAGACAGGAAAAAGATTTTGAAACCTACAAAACTTTACACATTTTAAAAATGTCAGTGTCATGAAAGACAAAAAAAAAGAAAAAATGCATGAGGAATACTCTAGATTAACCTACAGGCATGATCCTAAATCCAAAAACAAACAAACCTAAAAGGGACATTTTTAGAACTGAGGAAATAAGAATATGGATGGCATTTTTGATCATACTATTGTCATCAGTTAAATTTCTTAGGTGTGATATGGGATTGTGGTTATGGGGGAAATATGAAGCACAGGCGTGAAATGTCACAATATCTGCAACTTATTGTCAAGTGGTTCCAAGAAAATGAGATAGATAGTAATAAAAAATGCAGCAAACTGTTAATGATCAATGAACTTGGGCGAAAGGTATAAAAGCATTTATCACTCTTTTGTGGTTTTTTCCTGTACACTTAAAAGTTTTGCAATTTAAAAAAAATGGAAAAAATAAGTTAGATACTATACTGGTAAGATGTAAAACAGAGGGAAAGCAACAAACTTAGCCTAAAGAAAACAGAAAACTTCCTAGAAAAGGAGACATCTGAAAGTCTGAAAGGCTAACAAAGTTCACAGTGGAGCAGTGCAACGTTGAAGTCACAGACACAAGAGAATATGGTACATCAGTGGTAACTGAGCAACAAAGGATAGCTAACGGTAGCAGATATGTGTCAAGCACTGAGCTAGACACACTGCAGATGTAATCCACAGAACAGGAAGGTATTATCCCTATCTTACCAATAATAAAACAGACTCAGATGTTAATTTGTTCAAGATCACATGGCTAGTAAATCATGGATGGAAGATTTGGGCCTAAGGCCATCTGATTTCAAAAGGCATGTTATTTTCACTCTATTGCCAGACTAGTAACTACATTTTTGATGGTTGTGTAAATTACAATAGGATTCACTATTGCTGCTGAGATTTACATACTAAAAATGTGAGAGTAGTTAAAAAGATGGATGATTAAAAAAGAAGTCCCTCCACACAAGCACAGCTGCAGCCTGCAGGGTTCACTGCAGTTATCAAGTATTACAAATGGACTGTACCATTTACTGAGAGAGATAAATTGCTTACTTACCAAGATTAATAAGAAACTTTCATTCTATAATATGCAAGGATGTGGAGAAAAGGTGAAGATAACTTTTTAGCAATATCAATAATAGCTACAAATCTCAACTAATTTAGAAACCATTCCCTTTCACCCAGTGACAAGCTTATTGTTTAAAAAGCTGGGCTGTGGGGATCCCTGGGTGGCGCAGCGGTTTGGCGCCTGCCTTTGGCCCAGGGCGCGATCCTGGAGACCCGGGATCGAATCCCACATTGGGCTCCTGGTGCATGGAGCCTGCTTCTCCCTCTGCCTGTGTCTCTGCCTCTCTCTCTCTGTGTGTGACTATCATAAATAAATAAAAATTTAAAAAAAAAATTTTTTTTTAAAAATAAAAAGCTGGGCTGTGTATCCCCCAATATTAAAGATATATGGATAGAGTTAAATTCCATAGTACAAAAGGTATAAAATAAAGAGTAGGGGATCCCTGGGTGGCTCAGTGGTCTAGCGCCTGCCTTCAGCCCAGGGTGTGATCCTGGAGTCCTGGGATCAAGTCCCACCTCGGGCTCCCTGCATGGAGCCTGCTTCTCTCTCTGCCTGTGTCTCTGCCTCTCTCTGTCTCTCATGAATAAACAAATAAAATCTTTAAAAAATAAAAATAATAAAAATAAAGAGGAAAAACATCCCTCTCCCCACATCCTGAGAAGGTACACACACTATATAAATGTGTGTCGTCATATCCTCACACAATTACGTATATCTATTCAAACACAGATATAATCTTACTAATAAACATTTTGCTGTGCAACATTTGTTCTCTGTGTCTTAAAAAAAATATGGCTTGGAACTGGCACAAAAAACAGACACATAGATCAATGGAACAAAATAGAGAACCCAGAAAGGGATCTTCAACTATATGGTCAACTAATCTTCAACAAAGCAGGAAAGAACATCCAATGGGGGAAAAAAGTCTCTTCAACAAATGGTGTTGGGCAAATTGGACAGCCACATGCAGCAGAATGAAACTGGACCATTTCCTTTTACCATATACAAAACAAAGGCTCAAAATGAATCAAAGACCTAAATAAATGTGAGACAGAAATCCATCAAAATTCTAGAGAACACAGGCAGCAACCTCTGTGACCTCAGCCATAGCAACGTCTTACTAGACACAACTCCAAAGGCAAGGGAAACAAGGCAAAAATGAACTATTGGGACTTCATAAGATAAAAAGCTTTTGCATAGTCAACAAAACCAAAAGACAATCTATAGGATGGGAGAAGATATTTGCAAATGTCTTTTATCAAATAAAGGGCTAGTATCCAAAATCTATAAAGAACTTATCAGGAACGCCTGGGTGGCTCAGCAGTTGAGCATCTGCCTTCGACCCAGGGCGTGATCCTGGAGACCCAGGATCGAGTCCCACATCGGGCTCCCTGCATGGACCCTGCTTCTCCATCTGCCTGTGTCTTTGCCTGCCTCTCTCTCTGTGTCTCTCATAAATAAATAAATAAAATCTTTAAAAAAAAAAAAAAAAAGCTTATCAAACTCGGGGCACCTGGGTGGTTCAGTAGGTTGGGCATCTGCCTTTGGCCCAGGGCATGATCCTGGGGTCCTGGGATGGAGTCCCACATCAGATTCCCCAGAGGGAACCTGCTTCTCCCTCTGCCTATATCTCTGACTCACTCTCTCTGTCTCTCATGAATAAATAAATAAGATCTTTAAAAAAAATAAACTTATTGAACTCAACAACACCCAAAGAACAGATAATCCAATCAAGAAATGGGCAGAAGACATGAACAGACATTTCTTCAAAGAAGCCATACAAATGGCCAACAGGCACATGAAAAAATGTTCAACATCACTCAGCATCAGGAAAATACAAATCAAAACCATGACGAGATGCCACCTCACACTGGTCAGAATGGCTAAAATTGGCTAAGAATGGCTAAGTTCAGAAATGACAGATGTTGGAGAGGATGTGGAGAAAGGGGAACCCTCTTACGTTGGTAGAAATGCTTACTGGTATAGCCACTCTGGAAAACAGTATGGAGGTTCCTCCACAAAAGTTGAAAATAGAGCTATCCTACAACCCGACTCCTGTGCTACTAGGTATTTACCCCAAAAATACAAATGTAGTGATCCGAAGGGGCACCTGACCCCAACATTTATAGCAGCAATGTCCACAATAGCCAAACTATGGAAAGAGCCCAGATATTCACTGACCAATGAATGGATAAAGATGATACAAACGGAATATCACTCAGCCATCAAAAAATGCAATGATGTGGATGGAACTAGAGGGTGTTATGCTAACAAAATAAGTCAAGGAAAGACAACCATCATATAATTTCACTCATAGGTAGAATTTAAGAAAGAAAAAAAAAAAACAGAGCATCATAGAGGAAGGGAGGGAAAATAAATCAAGATGAAATCAAAGAGGGAAATAAACCATAAGAGACTCTTAATCTTGGGAAACAAACTGAGGGTCGATAGAGGGTGGGGGGGTGAAACAATGGGGTGATTGGGTGATGGACATTAAGGAGTACTGTGTATTACATAAGACTGATGAATCATGAACTCTATCTCTGAAATTAATAATACACTATAAATTAATTAACAATTTAAATTTAAAAAAAAATTTTAAATATAGCCTGGGTATCTTACCACAGCAGTATATTTCAAATAGCTAAAGAATTCTATTAATTGGCTAAATTATGGCATATCTGTACAATCATATAATGAAAAAAATCCAGTTTTTGTTCAGTTTTCTTCTACTGCAAAGAACACTCATATTTATCACTCATATTTATGTTTGTGTGTGTGTGTGTATGTATGCATTCTCAAAATGTGACCTGCCAACTTGCTGGGGGTTCCCAAGGGCCTCACAAGGGATCAACAAGGTCAAAACCATTTTCATAATAATACTAAGACAGTAGTTGCATTTTTCACTGCATTGACATCTACATTGATCACCTAAAAGCAATGACAGTAAAACTGCAAACCTCAAAAAAAAAAAAACTGCAAACCTCTTAGTATGAATCAAGACAATGGCACCAAACTATTCTTACTTGTAATCACCATATTCCTGACTGCCACTTACTCATATTAAAAAAATGTTTAAATGTCAGTTTCATTTAAGAATGTCTTTGATGGGGAATTCCTGGATGGCTCAGTGGTTTGAGAGTCTGCCTTTGGTTCAGGGTGTGATTCCTGGGGTCCTGGGATGAGGCTCCCTGCAGGGATTTTTTAATTTTTAAGATTTAAATAAAATCTTAAAAAAAAAAAAAAAAAAAGAATATCTTTGATGAAGCAATAAAAATTACTAACTTTATTGAATTTCAATCCTTGAGACCACTTCTTTTTTTTTTTTTTTTAAATTTTATGTATTTATGAGAGACAGAGAGAGAGAGAGAGAGAGAGAGGCAGAGACACAGGCAGAAGGAGAAGCAGGTTCTCTGTGGGGAGGAGCCTGACATAAGACTCAATTCCAGGACCCCAGGACCATGACCGAAGCCAAAGGCAGATGTTCAACCACTGAGCCACGCAAGTGCCCCAAGACCACTTATTTCAAAAGTCTGTGGGGGAAAAAAACTATAACCATTCATATTTAGGTATCTGGTAGAAACTCCCCACAAAACACAAAACAAACATAAAGTGAGCCCAACAACTCAAAGAAAACTACGATAGCATTGGGGTTTTTTGGTTTCTTTGGGGGGGGGAGGGTTATTTATTTATTTGACAGAGAGAAAGAGAGAGAGAGAGAAAAGCAGGGGGAGTAGCAGGCAGAGGAAAAGGGAGAAGCAGGCTCCCTGATAAGCAAGGAGCCCTATCAGCGGCACAATCCTGGGATCATGACCCAAGCTGAAGGCAGTCGCTTAACCAACTGAGCCACCCAGGTGCCCCCCACAGCATTGCTATCAGTGGTGAAATTCAAGTCATCAAGTCACTGTGAGCCTGACAGCTTCTTAACATTTAAAATATTTTCATTAGAGATATGTGATGATATTAACTATTTTTTATATTGATATAATGAAATAGGTCAACATATCAAAGATCTGCATAACTCTGGGAACCAATATTTTTCACATGACCAACATGATGTTATAAGTTCATGCATAGATTAAAAAATCCATTCAAATTTAAGACAGACTAATGAATTTTAATAAAACAAAGTACCAAAGGTTTGTTGATAGGATTTCATATTCCATAATGCAATTAAACTTTTAAGAAACTACCCCTTACTAAATTTTGGTGTATAAGATGATTATCTTCAATTGTCTGAAAAGCTATTAAAATGCTCCTCCCTTTTTCAACTAAATCATCTGTGTGATTCTGAATTTTCTTCATATACTTGAATCAAAACAATCTATCATCACAGATTAGATCTAGAAGCAGATATGAAAATCTAGCTGTTTTCTCTTAATGCCAGCATTGGAGATTCACAAATGTAAATCAATACCACACTTCTGACAATTATTTTCCATAGCAATATAATATTTAATATACCTTTTATTTTTATTTAATACATATTTCTAAACTTTTAGAATGGTAAATATTAATAGGTATAAGTACATCAATAGTTCTTTGAGATGTCAAGAAAGGAGACTTCTGAGACTAAAACATCTAATAATCATTGCTAAATATCTCCTATGCAAGGAAAATAGGTGTGTAGTAAAACTTACTAAAAAAAAGAATTTTTAGGAAAAGGCATATTTTTTTTCCCTAGGAAAAAGCATATTTTATTTTTTAAAGATTTTACTTATTTATTCATGAGACACAGAGAGAGAGAGGCAGAGACAGGCAGAGGGAGAAGCAGACTGGCTCCTCACAGGGACCCCGATTCAGGACTAGATCTCCAGACCAGGATCGCACCATAAGCCAAAGGCCGACCATCAACTGCTGAGCCACCCAGGTGTCCCAGAAAGGTATATTTTAAATTGATCTCCAAAAACTGTGAATTTATACTCTTCCTGCTGCACATCTATATCCCTATAGTAAGTATAATCAAACTTTATTTTTGCCTTGATATTGACTTTGATGACATCATTGCCTATAACTACTCTGTCTCTTAAATTTTAACTCATTCTTTCTTTCTTTTCAACTAATTTCTTAGGCATTTTATATGTCAGGCATGGTTCTACATACTAAAGATATAGCCACAAGTAAGAATAAAGCAGTCTCTAATCACACAATCATGTTAAAAAATCAGAGAAAAATTAGGAGGAAAAGACAGTTAAGTGTGAGGGAGGTTTCTTTTTATTTTTTTAAGATTTAATTTATTTATTTGACAGAGAAAGCACACGAGCAGGGGGAGCAGGGGAAGTAAGAGAGGGAGAAGCTGGTTCCCTGCTGAGCTGGGAGCCTGATGCAGGGCTCAATCCAGGACTCTGGGATCATGACCTGAGCAGAAGGCAGACCCTTAACCAACTGAGCCACCCAGGCACCATGGTTTCTTATTTTTAGAATATAAAAGAATACTTTCTGCGTTTAGAAGCATGATTCTTAAAATTCCTCAGAGTGGGGGTACCTGGGTCGTTCGGTCAGTTAAGATTCTGACTTCATTCAGCTCAGGTCACAATTTCAGGATTCTGGGAAGGAGCCCCCGTGTCAGGCTCCCTGCTTAGCAGGGAGGCTGCTCCTCCCTCTCCCTCTGTCCCTCCTCCCTTCATGAACAAGGTTTTCTTTCTCTCAAATAAATAAATAAAATATTAAAAAAAAAAAACACTCCTAGACTGGTTAGTTTTAATTATTTGCATCTTCACAGTTAAAATAGAGTGTCACTGGGGTTAGTATCCCAAATAGATAAAGAACTCACACAACTCAACACCAAAAAATCAAATGATCCGGTTAAAAAAGTGAGTAGAGGATCTAAATAAGCATATTTCTAAGAAGGACAAACAGATGGCCAACAGACACATGAAAAGATGCTCTACATCACTAGCTATCAGGGAAACACAAATCAAAACCACACTGAGATATCACCTCACATCGGTCAGAATGGGTAGGCTCAAAAAGACAAGAAATAACAAGTGTTGGCAAGGACGGAGAGAAAAGGGAATCCTCTTGCAACTTTTGGTGGAAATGTAAACTGGTGCAGTCACTGGAAAACACTAAGGTGGCTCTCCAAAACATTAAAATAGAACTACCATAAGATCCAGCAATTCCACTTCTAGGTATTTATCTGAAGAAAATGAAGCCACTAATTCAAAAAGATATATGCATCCCTATGTTTATTTCAATTTCAATATGGAAGCCACCTAAGTGTCTTTCAACAGATGAATTGATAAAGAAGATATGGTATATACACACATACATATACACACAATGGTATATTATTCAGCCACAAAAAGGAATGAAATATTGTCATTGTGACAAGGATAGACCTAGAGATATTATATAAGTGAAATAAGTCAAACAGAGAAAGACAAATACAGTACAATCTCACTTACATATGGAATCTAAAATGCAAAAGAGATGAACAAACAAAAGAGAAACAAAATGGTGGTTGGGGTGAAGGGGATAAAGAGGTACCAACTTCCAGTTATAAAATAAATAAGTCACAGGGAAGTAAAATATAACATAGGGAATATAGTCAATAATATTGCGATAACTTTGTATGGTGATAGACGGTAACTAGCCTCATTATATTGATTTTATAATGTACGTAAATGTTTAATCACTATGTTGTACACCTGAAACATCGTATTATATGTCAACTATACTTCAATAAAAAAATCTTTAAAAAAAAGTAGAGTGTCACAAAACTTAAAAACTTGACAGTAAGGATGTCATATCAAAGCACTTCCCTTTACAGAACTTCTAGATCATGATGCTTATTTCAGCTATACAAGACTCTAAGATTCTCAGAAGACAGAGGCTGAATCACCATACCCACAGTGCCTATTTTTAAAATATTTCTTGAATTAAATGTGTTATAAAATTTCTGGATAATTATGGTTGGACTCTATTAATAGCAGCAGAACCACGATCAAATGAGGCAGTAGATTCAATGACATAAAGTAACTACAACTTTAATAAGAAAAAGTGTCAAGGAAAAAAAGTAAGGATAACAATGAACAGAAGGCACCAGAAATGTGAATACCATGGAATGTCTGAGCTCAAAGGCCAAAGCATGCAAAGATTAACAAGAGTTTACGGATCCCCCAATGCTTCATAGGGGAACAAAATGAATTGATGGTACCATCAAAACTAATGGGTTCTACTGCTACTAACCTGTTGTCCACATCCCTCACTTGTTTTTCACCTAAGAAAATACAAATGCTTTCCTCTGTAATTATGAACCCAAGATACCTCTCAACATTACTTAAATTTCAAGATATCATTATATATCATAAATTGTTAATATTAAGTATTTGTTAAAATTAAAGAATTATAGCAACAAGCTTTTGAGGGCCACTTCATTCTGGCATAAATGCCATTGATATTACTATACTATCATGCATCTGTTTTTTTTTTTTTAAGATTTTTTTTTTTTTTATGAGAGAGAGAGAGAGAGAGAGAGAGAGAGAGAGAGAGGCAGAGACACAGGCAGAGGGAGAAGCAGGCTCCATGCAGCCTGATGTGGGACTCGACCCCAGGTCTCCAGGATCACGCCCTGGGCTAAAGGCAGCGCTAAACCGCTGAGCCACGGGGGCTGTTTCTTGTCCCCAGATCTCAAGATGTTGTGAAACATGCGAAATATCCTAAGGAAACAAGTGTAAAGCTCAGGGAATACCGTGATGCTGCAATCAGACTGAAGAAATCACTATTCCAGGTAAACTACAAGCTGGTGGAGATTGGATAATTTCAAATCACCCATAATTCTTCCTCAATTAAAGAGAGCATCAATAGGGTTCAGTCCAGAGATCAAATCCACATGGTAATTTGAGCAAGGAAAGCTTAATACAAAGACTATTCAACAACAGTTAACTTATAAATTCTAAGGAATACCCCCAGGGTAAAAGAAAGTGCCAAAGGAACAACCTGGAAGAGGGAACCCCTCCCCAAAGTTGGGATTGGGATCTTCCTGGAGAAGATGTGGTTGTAACCACTGGATGGGAGAGAAGTTAGATGGGTTCCCTAGGCCAGAGGCGGCCTATGGTTGCCAGGAAAGAGAGAAAAACCCCCACAGAGTTCAAAAGGACAAGACTATCAGGCAAGCAACAAGAGGGAATCACAGTGCTGGGAGCCCACTCATAAGCAAGGCAACACCAGGCCTTGGGTACACAATGTGTTACGAAAGCTGTTTAGGGGTAAAGGCAGGCCAGGGCTGGCAGACAGGCATGCAGAGAAGACAGGGCATCAGGAGCCTTTTCACCTGCAGGGCAATGAGGTCTGGGGTCTACAGTGTCCCCAGGGCACAGGAAACAACCTTCAGGCAGTTAGAGGGTCAGAAGCCCAGTCCACTAGGGCTGTGGTGCCTTGGTGTACTCAGCCAAGTGGCTACCAAACTGGCTAGGGATGCAAGCTTGTCAGTAGACTGTATTTAGATGTGTGGCTGAGGCACATGCCTCTAGCAACAGTGTAGTAGGAACAAAAAGAAAACTAAAACCATAGCACACTGGAAGGAAGAAGAGAAGCCCCTTACCCTCCTGCAATGCCCCTCCTCCAGCAAGCTCTACTGTGAACAGCATACTCACTGTAAAGGAAAAATACTTAGAATACAATCCGTTAATGAGTAAAAGAAAATGAAAGGGACTTGAAGCAAAGTGGCAATAGATGGGTAACTGGAGTGGCTTCTCAGAATTACCAATGTAAAAGCTCCAGGAATTACAGGCCTATCTTAAAAGGCAGCAATTTCTCCAGTGTCAATGAGAAATACAACTGATATCAGAACATACTCTCTAAAGCCATTGCACAAAAACCAACATGACATAGAAATAGGTATTACTATAAGAATAAATAAATGCCATAAAAGAACTTTAAATTAGTGGCAATGTATAAAAAGTTAATACATAATGAAGATGGTATTGGGAACCTGGGTGGCTCACCGGTTGAGCATCTGCCTTTGGCTCAGGGCGTGATTCTGGAGTCCCAGGATTGAGTCCTGCATCAGGCTTCCTGCATGGAGCCTGCTTCTCCCTCTGCCTGCCTCTCTCTCTCTCCCTCTCTCTCTCATCCTCTCTCTCTCTGTCTCTCATGAATAAATAAATAAAATCTTTTTTAAAAAAAGATGGTATCAATTTCATTGGGAAAACATGACTTAATAAATATCCTGGAATAGATGTCTATCCATCCGAAAGAAACATAAAATGAAGTATCATCCTGCATCCCATTCAAATATAAATTCCACATGGGTATTAAGAAGAATTTTTTTAAGCTCTAAAAATCATCTTAGAACTTCCTCAAAAATGAGGAACTAGAAGACATTTCTTTTTTTTTTTTTTTTAAGATTTTATTTATTTATTCATAGAGACCCAGAGAGAGAGAGAGGCAGAGACACAGGCAGAGGGAGAAGCAAGCTCCATGCAGGGAGCCCGACGTGGGACTCGATCCCGGGTCTCCAGGATCACACCCCGGGCTGCTGGCAACGCCAAACCGCTGCGCCACCGGGGCAGCCCTAGAAGACATTTCTAATCAAGAACAGAAACCCAAAATCTTAGGGGGAAGAGGGGGCAGGAATAGAACTGAATATAAAAAATTTGTTTGGCGGGGATCCCTGGGTGGCTCAGCAGTTTAGCGCCTGCCTTTGGCCCAGGGCGTGATCCTGGAGTCCTGGGATCGAGTCCCACGTCGGGCTCCCGGCATGGAGCCTACTTCTCCCTCCTCCTATGTCTCTGCCTCTCTCTCTCTCTCTATGTCTATCATAAATAAATAAATAAATAACTCTTTTAAAAAAAATATTTGTTTGGCAAAAGCTATTATAAGCAATTCTAAAATATAGTAGATGTACTATATATAAAGGTATAAATCACAAAAATATGTATGTATGCAAATGTATATATGGGTGGAAGTATAATGTACCCAATGTGCAGAAATGTATCATGTTTCCTAACACTAGCTGCTGAAACTATGTTAGAAGCAACTTGCAATGAGCCTATCTACTGCCCAGATAGTGGTCTTTGTGGCAGCCTGGGTCCAGCCAGAAAATGGAGTCCACAGAGCAGTTTGTACAGGGAAAGTCTTATAAAGACTTATTAGAGCACCTAGGTGGCTCAGTGGTTGAGCACCTGCCTTTGGCTCAGGTCGTGATCCCGGGGTCCTGAGATCAAGTCCCCATCAGGCTCCCCAAAAGGAGCCTGCTTCTCCCTCTGCCTCTGTGTGTCTCTCATGAATAAATAAAATCTTAAAAAAAAAAAAAGAATTATTAACTATTTGCACAGGATTAACTACTAAGAGGCAAGAGCAGAGAACTCTATGAAATATCCCATGTTGAGGGAGAGAAACAAAGGCAATTGTTGGAAGGGGCACCTCCTTCCCAAGGCTAGAGTTTACATCTCACTGGAGATAGTGTGGGTCTGGTACACTAAATGAGAGAAGTTAGCTGGGTTACTCCAGCCAAAGCTGTTCTATAACAGAAAGGCCAAAGTTGATGGACAAGAACCTGCAGGCCAGGAACGATAAGCAGGAAACTCTCTACTATGGTGCCAGCATGCCAAGAGTAGAAGGCAGAAAGCTGCAGATAGGAACTGGCAACAAAATCTGCTAGAGGGTGAGGTACACACACATACACACACACACACACACACACACACACTGCTGGCAGCACAGAGCAAGCAGAGCAGAGTACCAGGAATCTCTGTGACTCAGTTTTCTGTTAAAATTTTGTGAAGCCATGAATCGAACAGTTGTGACTCAATCAATAACATATCCAGAACACCACTCTAAAATGTCTGCATCTGGCCTGGCTGTGTGCCTCAAACTATAACCATTCATATTATAAGGAAGGTGTCAGAAAAAAATGTAACTTTTAAAAATCCCCAAATTTCAGAACTATAAGAATAATTCAATATCATCTCATCATCATGTCCTACATTTTGGGGGTTTTTTAATTTGCTTGACTGGCTGGAGTTGAAGTTGTGCTGTTTCACAGAAGGGAAGAGTAAATGCATTCAGAATTAACAAACCTACACCAGGAACATGAAAAAACAACTTCAAGTGCTTGCTGCATGATGTGAATGATCTTAATAAGTGCACCTGACTTCATTGTACAGTACTTCAGGGTTCAGCATATACACACAATTAGCCAAACAGCACTTTTTAAAATCACAATTTCAAAATAATCACTTACCAAACACTATTCCTTTAGCAAATGGAGGAAACAATTCTGAATGTCGGAATAAGTTTTTGTGAATTTGCCATAGTTCTTTGTGTAGTTTCTTAAAGTCACTGTATCTCTTCCATACGATTATCTAAAGAAAAAGAAAAATCAAATGTGTATCTCGTAGTGAAACTACGTAGGTTCAGATATCTGAATAACAAAAAATATTTTCATAAAAGTGCCCAAAATTGTCATGCAAAGGCAAATAAATATATGTTCTAACCAATATGGCTAACTGTCTGAGATTAAATAATAATATTTATTTTAAAAATAAAAAGCAGCAACTCTTTCTCTAAGTTTTCTGTTTTGCTTATTAAATTTCATTTCACACAAATACTGTTTTCTTGGAAAAATATTCAACCTGGTACAAAGAAGGTCTATACCACCTAAACCGCCACTTAACCTCTTCAAAAATCAATTATGATTGGCCTGGAAATGAGCTAGATGTCAAAATACATATTCTACTTCAGAAATAGCATATTTATAAATGCAAATTAATTTAGACAATTTTTTTTTTTAGAGAAAAAGAGGACATGCACAAGTCCAGGGTGGGGCGGGGGGGTGCGGGACACATAGAAGGAGAGGGAGAGAGAGAATCCAAGCTGACTCCACCCAGAGCACACAGCCCAATGCAGAGCCTGATCTTACCACCCTGAGATCATGACCTGAGCTGAAATCAAGAATCAGATGCTTAACTGACTGAGCCATGTAGGCACTCCTAAACAACTTTTAAACATAAAGTACCTACACAGCTTTTGCCTAAAAGGATAAACTAAATAATACTGAAGAAGAAATGTCTATGTAGCAATTAACCTTAACATTTCATAAATCTTATTTCACAAATCTTAGTTTAAAGTAATAATAAGTATTTAAGACAAGATGAATCCTAAATACCGGTAAAACTAGTGTATTTCAAACAGAAAATAAGTCATCTAGATTATATAATACATAAAAGTTTACATCCATTAATTTGAATTACTTTTTTCTTTTCAAGATTTTATTTATTTATTCATGAGAGACACAGACACAGGCAGAGGGAGAAGCAGGCTCCATGCAGGGAGCCAGAACTTGAGATTCGATCCCGGGTCTCCAGGATCACGCCCTGGGCCAAAGGTGGTGCTAAACCACTGAGCCACCCAGGCTGCCCAATTTGAATTACTTTTTAACCTTAATCAGATTAAATTAGAAAAAAAAACTTTTATAAAGAAAACAGACTTGACACATGACTGTGATATCATTGATTCAGCCCCTTAGTCTCCACAAAATAGGGTAAAACTGAGTTTTAAATTCATTACCTGGTATACTAGGGCCTCTGCTTCTAAAAAAAACCTAATTGCCTCACTTAACAAACTCAATAGAATGTCTGCTAACAATAATAAGCAAATCTTAGGCCAAGCAGGTAATCTAGTGGGATTTAAGGGACTCTTGTCAAAAAATTTACTCTCTGGATATAAGAAATCGTTCACTAAACTTTATCATACTACCAAAAATTCTACCATGATGAGCTTTTTGTTTTTACTACAGTTACAATTCTAGGAGACTAAAAAGATTATAACATGAATTAATTTAAACTGCTTCCTTCTGATGCTTCCTTTTATTCATTTACTCAACAACAAAAATAATCACCAAAACAAGTATTTTCATGTCTCTATTCTGTGCCAGGCTCTGTGTTAGCACAAAGGATGAAGAAATGAGAAACACAGCCCCTGCCTTCCATGACTTCCAGTCTGGTTGGGCAGGACAAGCCAACACAATAACAACTGCATCACAAGATGGTATGATTAATACAGACAAGGGAAGCCCAAGGGTGTTATGAAAGGAGCACCTATACTGAAGGCAAGTAATGATTAGACCAACAAAAAGAGAGAGAGACAAGACTGGGGATGAAGTTTTTAAAAGGAGAGTGAGATGCCAAATATAATCACTAGAAGTTGGGCTTTTGCAATTGGACAAATGGCGGTGCCCATTCTCTAAGGTAAAGAAAGAGGGAAAGGAAACTTTTAAGAACAAAATTCAATTTTAGACCTATCTGACACAGATTTGGAGTTAAAGAGTGAGAACTAAGCAAGATGTATTATTCATTTGGGAATCATCACAGAGAGGTGGCAATCACTCAAGAAAGCTCTCTTAGCATTTGTAGCAAGGCAAGGAGTCTAAGGACAAAATGATGGGGAACCTTAATGCTGAGAGGTCAGCCAGAAGTAAGAAGAGGAAACCAAGTGCAAAGTAAGTGTTTAAGAAGCTCGGTTGTGCCATGAGACAGACCACCTGGATGGAAGAAAAGACTTTATTTTAAAATGGAAGTGAATGAAACAAAAGCTGGTAACAAAGAACCAACAGTCCCAGCAAAAGAGCAAAAAGAATGAATAACTAAGAAAGCCAAACCAACACCTGAAAAGTAAACATTCTCAAGACAAGTGAGATTACAAATGACCTGAATTTTCATATTTTTTGTTTCTTTATAATATTTAATTTTGATACATGACAATAATTCTGTCATGGGAGAAAAAAAGTGCTATTTTTATATTTCTAAAATAGATCAAATAGTGGTGGTACCTCGCTGCCAAAGGCTTAAGGAAGAAATGGGTGATGGGCTTGTGAAAGTAACCTTACATAAGATAAACGCCACTCTTAAAACCATTATAAACTAGACATGAGAGCTATTCAAAAGACTGTAGCTCATGGAAACAAATCTGCAGATAAAATTTCTAGTTAAGGTCATTTTTAAATAAAGGCAGAGTAACTTAAGGGAAAAAAGTCAGTAACTTAATCACAATAATAACAACATGGTCTATAAACTAGTATATAGTATGTCAGAGTAAGAATTAGAGCCTCCAAGGTAAAACTTTTTCATCATGCCTAATTTATTCACTCACATTCTCTTTATTCTCAACACAAGAACTACAGAATCAAATATCTAAGAATAAACATAAACCCTTAAGAAATGCAGGAAACCAAAGCATCACCAAGTGTCACCATCTATTGCCTCCTTTTCTTTGTACTCCTTTAACCTTGGACATTTCTAGAAATCTTCAAAATGGAAAAGTAAACAAAAGCACACTTCCATTACATTAGCAGTACCAATGTTTATAACTGGACTATATACAAAGTCCCAAAAGACGCATGCAGAAATTCTCGGGTAATTCTTTCCTATTAGAAAAAAAAGTTGTATAACTACTGTTCCGTTGAACCAATCCCTGCAGAAATTTCATATTCATTAAAGTTACTCTGTATAGAATTCCTCAATTAAAAATTAATTCAGGGATCCCTGGGTGGCGCAGCGGTTTAGCGCCTGCCTTTGGCCCAGGGCGTGATCCTGGAGACCTGGGATCGAATCCCACGTCGGGCTCCTGGTGCATGGAGCCTGCTTCTCCCTCTGCCTATGTCTCTGCCTCTCTCTCTCTCTGTGTGTGACTATCATAAATAAAAAATAAAAAATAAATTAAAAAAAATTCAGTGACAATCATATATGTATTTAGTAAAAGCTTAACTTTCATTAAAAACATCCTTAAATAATTTTTGCAAAAAATGTTCTTTTCAGATAATTTCACTTAATGATAGCAAAAACCTTCAGATCCCATAAGCAAAACCAATTAATTCAATTAAATTTGTCCTCTCATACAGTATTTTAAAATTGCTGGATCATCTTTTCTTATACCAAGCATCACTACCATATTTGCTTACATATTTTCTTTCTCCCTTTTCCAAGAGCCTTTTCTTTATCTTGACACATTTTAAGTGTTCTCAAATGGTTTTTATCAAACTATTTTATTTATGAAATGACTTAACAGATTTCTGACATGATACATAGAAAAGTTCTATTTCAGTTCTTCTCCTTTTCCCAAATTCCATCAGTGAAATCTACTACCTATAGAGAAACAGAGTTATAGGTTATTTTTCTAAAAAGGTACAGGACGGAGGGCACAACATCTCTAGTTCTTTCTTTGCCCTTCTTCAGGTGTTCATGCTTTAGAAAATCTACTGAACGAAAGACCACATTAACTGCTGCTGTTCCCCTCAGAGTTTCCTATGTATGCTGCTCTTTTTTTTTTTTTTTTTAAGATTTTATTAATTTATTTGACAGAGAGAGCACAAGCAGTGGGAGCAGCAGAGGAAGAGGGAGAAGTAGGCTCTCTACTAAACAGGGAGCCTGATGCTGGGCTTGATGCCAAGACCCTGAGATTATGACCTGAGCCAAAGGCAGATGCTTAACCAACTGAGCCACACAGGCACCCCACCCCATGCTGCTCTTAATAAATAAAAATTTAAAGGGAATTTCTAAGGATAAAATTTTGTAAAAGAAATTCTGGATAATTTTAAATTATTTACTCCATGTGAGTATTTCAGCATTCTTAGGAAGAAAACACTGCTACTTGGTAGCATGCGTCAAGGTGTTCAAACATATCTATAAAAGAAAACCAGCAAAACATCTCTGGTTTTATAAGGATAGCATATTATTAGCCCTATATTTGGTTAAACTAACATGACATCTTTAATCCTCAATAGCTCTTGGGAAGCCTGACTAAATTCTAAAGCAGTACCTAAATGAATCTGTTAACAGGAGAAAGAAAGGAAAAGGAAAAGGAAACAGAAACAAATCCTAGGTAGCAAATTTCTCTCCTAAATGAGAATTCCCATGTTTGAATGAAATACATGAGAAGCTAGAGTATTACAATTTCAAGGTTATTCTATATTTCAAGAAGCTGGTGAGACAGAAGACATTTTTTAAAATCTTTATACCATTTCTAACAAAGGACCATGCAATCATCTAGCTAAAGGACACTTACAAGAGTTTTCTGATGAATGGTTCACCAACAGTTGTTATTATAAAAGAGTTTTCCCCAAAAAAGGATTAAGGAAATGGCAGAGAGTATGTTCATGGATAGGTTGGTTCAGGATTCTCCCTGGAAAACGGGAACATCAAGCTACAAACTGCAGCAGAGCAATCAGACAATGTATTCAAAGGAAACACAACCCATCTTTAATTTAACAGCACAACAGCCTGTACTGACTGTACAACATACTTAGAAGAATTCTAAAGAAAGTTCATACTAACCAATAGACACTTAAGTAGAAAGAGTACTTTATACATTGGTGCAAATTATTTTCACTTCCATTTGGGAAAGATACAGATACAAAAATAGATATATCCTTTTCTTTCCAAATAACTATATTACAATATTCTCTTCCTGGTTATTGAGAAGGAAAAATGAAATATCTTAAAGCCCCTGAGAAAAACAGTACGAAATCTTTTAAAATTGTGTTTCACTGAATTCAAATATTGGATCAAATATAGCAGAAATGCTAATGTATAAAAGTTCAAATATGGTCTAAACTTGATGTCACACACTCAAACCAACCAGTACCAAACAATCAATTTAAATGTATGGATCAAGCCAGGTTTATTAAATAAAGAGTAGTGGGGCTTGTTAGAAAATACATACTCCACCTAAAGACGTTAAAATTCAAATGGGGGAAAAAACTGTTGCAGAATCAAGACTGTCAATTTACGTCTTTTAAAACACTTTTAGTAAGAAAAAAAAATCCCCAACACATATCCTTCTAATCTTGATGTAAATGAGCAGGTACCAACATGAAAGTAAATCAAAAAACGTTAAAACAAGCAAGCTCCTCAGTTAGGATTCCCAAAGGTATATAACAAGCACAAAGTAATTACAAATAAAGAATTCCATAGTTTCAAGCAAAAACACGATAAGCTGGTATCATTTTAGAGAGAAAGAGTCTGAAAAGAACTACAAATTTAGAAAAGAAACAGACATTTATAGCCAAAACAGTTTTCCAAAGTGTCAACATGTCAACTCAATATAAAAGTGAGAGTAGACAGGAATCCAAAATTTATTATTATGGCCTTTAAAATTAATACTAGTTACCAAATACTTTTCATTTTTTATTAAAGTTATCATGATTTTGAAATAGATAAGAACTCTTAATACTAAAATCTTACAAATGTTAGTTATCAAAAACATTATCACATTATTAAACAGCACTATAATTCCTTAAATTCTTCTTTGTATAACTTAACACATACTAAAACTTAACATGTACTTAGTAAGTCTGAAATAAGAAACTTACACTACTGTCTTGTGAGCTAAGGATAACCTCCAAACACATAAACACAAAGACAGACATACTAACAATTTAGTTTTCTCAACAAAGCATTTATTAAATTTTTGTCAAATATATAAAATAAAATTTTCATATGTGTAAACATGTTACCTCCTGGACATCCTCTGGATTTCTTCGTGAAACAACCTAAAACAAAACATACACAGAAATATTTCATCATTACCAAAATTTAAGATTCCACCTTTGTATAATTACTTTCAATTTTCAAAGAAACACTGAATCATATCACCTACAAAGAACTCAGCTATATAATAACTTCACCACCATCTGAAACACATGCTAAAAATTTAAGAAAAAAGCAGCTTAAAAAAAAAAAAGCCCACATACTAAAGTTCATGGATTACATTCACAAGAGAATGCCCTGGCTTCACTCTTTTCTTTTTTTTTTTATTTTTTTATTTTTTATTTATTTGTTCATGAGAGACAGAGAGAGAGAGAGAGAGGCAGAGACACAGGCAGAGGGAGAAGCAGGCTCCATGCAGGGAGCCGATGTGGGACTCGATCCCAGGTCTCCAGGATCAGGCCCTGGGCTGAAGGTGGTACTAAACCGCTGAGCCACCCGGGCTGCCCTTACTTGACATTTCTAACAAGCTTGTCTATCGCCCTTCCCAGCCTATATATAAAAGTAGAAGCAAAAAAAAGGAGCTGTACCCAAACAAAGTATACAAAGGATGACTCTGTATTATGTCTTACAACTGTATGTGAGTCTACAATTGGCTCAATAAAAAATTTCAATTCAAAAAAAAA
Organism: Canis lupus baileyi; assembly: GCF_048164855.1. Lineage (NCBI taxonomy): Eukaryota > Metazoa > Chordata > Mammalia > Carnivora > Canidae > Canis > Canis lupus. The sequence goes on from NC_132843.1 coordinate 70,302,850, forward strand.
GCAGCCACAATGCTCAGACACACCAATATCTGTGAGAAGTAATCACTGACCACCAAATGGTAAAGAAAAAAACAAATGTAACTTAGAATCACATACAGCATTCAGGGACAAATAATCCTATCAATATTTCCTGAGCAAAAAGAAAGATGGGGAATTGTTTCAGACCTCTCTAATTACAAAGCCAAAAAGTATTAACACCATAAGGAAGATTTCTTCACAAAACTTATGAAAAGAAGAAGGCTAGGTGTTTAAATCATCAAACAGCTTTGAAAAGTGGGAAAATCTCACATTAGACACATAATACCATCTATGTAAATGTAAAATTCATGAACTGGATGATACAATATGCATTTTGTAAAGACAAAAGATATATCAAACACATTAAAATATTTGCCTATGGGTGAGAGGAAGAAAAATGTCTTTACTGACTGGTAACAGATTGATGAACTGAAGATTATGATCCAATCAACACTACTCCTGAGGTCCAAGACAAAAACAAAAAATATACGATTTAGAGTCAGACAAATCTGGGATCAAATTCCAGTTCCTCCACTTACAGGCTTGATCTCCTCTACAATATGGGGAATAAAATGCCCTGCCTGACTGGCTCTGATGGACATCAAATCAGAACACGGCAAGAACTTCATAATAAAAAGTTCATTCCTTTTCTCCCTTATCAGAGAATTTAACTATCTTGAGAGGTCCCACCTAAGAATTCCAGACAGGTAAGGTTTCCAATTTCTTACCACTTTATTCTCCAGTTTTCAAGATATATAAATTTGGTGAAATCTCTTGGTACTTTTCATTAATTTAGAATAGTGTTGCTGTCCAACAGAACTTTCTTTGATCATGGAAAGAAAGAAATGTTCCTTATCTGCAGTGTTCAACACAGTACCCTTGGCCACATGCATGTGCATTGCTACTGAACCTGAAACATGACTAATGCAACTGAAGAACTGAATTTTTTATTCTATTTCACTTAAATTAATTTAAATAAAAATAGCCACATGATTGATCCTTACTGTATTAGACAACACAGATTTAGAATAAAAGGCTAGAACTAATGACCATAAAATTATTCAAATACTGAATTTTATTTTTTTTAATATTTTATTTATCTATTTGACAGAGAGAGAGCACAGCAGAAGGAGGGGAAGAGGGAGAAGCAGGCTCCCCAAGGAGCAGGGAGCCCAATACGGGATTTGATCCCAGGACCCCCGGATCATGACCTGAGCTGAAGGCAGATGCTTAACAGACTGAGCCACCCAGGCACCCTCAAATACTGAATTTTAGCTATTACTTTCAAATACTAACACCCCCAATATCACACATACCTTTCTAAAACTATGATAGTGTTTCACATAATTAATGATTTAATTTTGGTTACTATGAGTTTTTCTTAAATTTTTGTAAAATATGCTAATGAGAAGTCAGAAATAATCAATCCACTAATAATCCACCCACCAATAACAGTCAACATATGATCACTGGCAACAAAGTTTATTCAGGTGCACTTGGCATTCTACAAGTTTTCTTTTGTGGAAAATTGGTAAGATTTACTAATTTACAACTCAATCACTTTGTAAACATATGAAGATATCTTACTATTTTAAATATTCTTCCTCTACACATGCAAATGATCTTTTTGTGGCCAAAGAATTATTTCCTGATTTGGAGTGCAATTAGAAGTATCACATTTTGGATTTTCTTCAGGTAAGCCATTCCTGGAAATCAAATATAAGTATATTGCATAAGCAAAAATACATTAGCCATCCCTAACAATATCCAAAAATTTTCTTAAGTTTATTTATTTTTAGTAATCTCTTCACCCAACGTGGGGCTCAAACCCATAACTGCAAGATCAAGAGTTGCACACTCTTCTGACTGAGCCAGCCAGGTGGCCATACCCACAATTTTAAAATCATCTTATCGGAAATAACCAATTTGATTATGATTTGTCATCTGTAGTCTCAGTGGCTCATGAAGTTCTCTGTGCGGCTGCTACAATGGTGAGCAAAGCCCCTGCCTTCACATCTTCCCGGAGTGCACAGTCTTACAAAATGTGTAACTGGGGGTTACCTGGGAGGGGCAAGGAGGAAATGCAGAGTGGAGAAGAGAAGGAGGGTTGTATTTCCCAAATTTCTAGTATATCAAACAACAGCAGTATGCTAAGCAGTGGGTTGGGAAGCACTTTATCCTAGACCCTTTCCTGACACTGGAGGCTTGCTATCCACACCACAGTGGCATCCCTGAAGCCGTCAAGAACAGCTGAGGGACTTTTAATGTTTTCATGAAAATCAATTATTCACAGTATAGAAAATTCAGAAAACCAAAGCTTAAGTATTCTTAAACTACCTAAGTGAAGGTCTTTAATTTAAGCTTATAAGAACTTCTCTTCACCCTCAAATACTTCTCATGTGAAGGGGGTGGGGGATCTACTCAGGCGGAGTTCAGAAAATTAAATCAAAAACTATTTGCTGAGTATTAACTATCCCTTTCCCAAAGAGTATAAGCAAAACTTAGTGAAAATTATGTCTGGAAAGTATAAAACTATACCTTCCTGATTCTCCTCTTTCCTCCTTGGTCTTTGCTTCTCTTTTGCAGGTTCCTCTTCCTCCTCCTATCCCCCAACAATCTGTGAGCACTCCAAGAATCAGTCCTGGACTGTGCTGTTTACTCTCCTTTTCAGTATGAAAAGAGAAAATCTATACCAGTACTGTGCTAGGCATAGAGAGGGGGAAAAAATCTGATTTTGTAGATTTATAATTGCAAAGCATTTTCTTAATGATTCATTTTATTCCCTCAACAACTTATGAACTAGGCAGGAGTGGTTATTATGAGTCCCCCTTTTACCAATGAGAAAACAAGATCTAGAGACTTGTATAAGGTCCCATGACTATCCGCCTTTAGATCTGGAATTAGAACTTGGATTTCTGACTCCTGGTCCAGTGTTCTTTCCACTGTACTATACTGTATCCTTCAAATTATCTGTAATATTTTCAGTAATAATTAAGTTTACTTACCTCCACAAGCCCTATCACCATTAGGTTTTATTTATTCTTCCACTTATTCATTCAACAAATATTAGTGCCTATTCCACTTCTGCATATTGAACTATAAATAGAAAATACAACTGGGTCTGATTTCTACACCACTATATTATAAAAATATAATCACCTGGCAAATACATTATAGCAAGTTCAACCACGTGGCGCCCCACTATAAGAGATTCAGTATTTCCACATGTGTAACCTTCTTTAAATAGTTAGGAATGTGTCCTCTGAGATGGAAACCAAAAAACACAAAAGGGTTTTAGTTAGAATAACATGAGCCCAAATATCCAACTCTTTCTATGTAATTCTGTTCATGAGGAACATAGAATTAGTGAGAAACAAGAATATCAATCAGAAATCTAAAGAAAGAACATGATTATAATGAAAATGAACAAACTGAGTGCTCAGACCCAGATTTTTATAACTTATAAAGCTCTATTAATAATCATCTCAACAATTAAAAAAATAAAACCACTATAAATTCCCTCTGATATAGGTTGCTAACTATCATTTAGTCACTTTTCTGGGGGTGAATTTTAATATTTTGTCATAAGATGTAGCCAATAAATGCCACAAAGGATGGAATTTAAAGCAGTATTCCTGGGCAGCCCCAGGAATACTGGGCAGTGTGGCTCTGTGGTTTAGTGCCGCCTTCGGCCCAGGGCGTGATCTTGGAGACCCGGGATCAAGTCCCACGTCAGGCTCCCTGCATGGAGCCTGCTTCTCTCCCTCTGCCTATGTCTCTGTCTGTCTGTCTGTCTCTCTCTCTCTCTCGTGGATAAATAAATAAAATCTTTTTAAAAATTTAAAAAAATAAAGCAGTATTCCTTTTGTTTAAATTTCATAAATTTCCACTGTAAGCATTACCTATCACTAGTATGATACTATACATGTATCTCTCAGAGCCTCTTGGTATAGAGAATTCTATTACCAAGTGATCTTCAAAATTATTACCCTAAAGCAGTGCTTCACAAATCGTGCTGTATGGAATATCAATATTCTCTAAAATCAGTGCTTTCAAAGGAAAGGCTTAAGGACCAATTCAGTTTATCTTTGTTTACAAAAGAAACATTTTTTACAGAATTTCTCAAGCCCTTTAATATATTATCATGCATAGTAAATCTCGAAAAGGAAGATGCAGTATCTATCCACTTGACTTTTTATGTCCATCATAGGTTATCTATTATTTTATTTATTTAGTGCAACACCCACTAAATGTGGAATACAGTTGGGAAACACTGCTGCAATGCTTGTAGTCTATCTGCCCCTGTTAATGCCAACAGTAAGTTCTGAGTTTAGGAAAACAAATAAAGGCTTACAGTGAAGGTCACTATCTCTTACTGTGCTAAGAAATTAAGTCCTCTACTTCATTTAATCACCACAACAATCCTGCCTGGTAGGATGAGATAACCAAGCCCAAGAGCACACAGTAACATACTAATACTAATCATATTAATCAGTTACAGGCAAGACTGGATCTCAAAACTCCATGATTCCAAACAAAGTACTCCTAGGACACAAATAAATCAGCCCTCCTAAAGATTAAAATTCCAAGTATGCAAGTAATATTCCTGATGCCTGTTAGATGAACCCATTCTGTCTTTTACAGAGAAATGTAAGTTGACCAAAAATAGCAGCTAAAGAAGTGCTTTGACAGAAGAGAAGGAGCTACAAAGAAAGGAGTTTGATTACAGTCCTTGAAAAAGCCATGAACTGCTTTTTGCCAGTTTAGTGATAAACCAAAGAGAAAGCAACCATAAAACAAGCCCTCTTTCCTATCTATAAAACAAAGACCTGAGATTAGGGCTTGCCCTATCTCAGACCCATAATAATCAACAGATCATATAGTCATTAGGTCCTCTAGATCCTTTTCAGAGTGCTAACTTATTTTATCCACCTCTTTAAAAAAAAGATTTTATTTATTTATTCATGAGAGACAGAGAAGCAGAGACATGGGCAGAGGTAGAAGCAGGCTCCATGCAGGGAGCCCGATGCGGGACTCAATCCTGGACCCCAGGATCACGCCCTGAGCTGAAGGCAGATGCTCAACCGCTGAGCCACTGAGGCGTTCCTTTATCTACCTCTTAATAAGTATTTCCAACTTCCCTTAAAAGTCAAGTCTAAAATACTCATTTATCTAATTACCATCATAATTATGACTTGAAATAACCCTCTTAACTCAATCCCACACAAAAGAATTGTCTTCTTCATAAGATTGAAAGATAGCTTCTGGAAAACAGAACTACAAAAATCAGTCAAATCTATTATATCGCCTACAAAAATGGACCACAAAATAAGTCCCTTTAGAACCAAGTAGAAATGAGTTAAATATAGATCTTAAGAAGCTACTTTTATGAAAAACTTATTATAGTCAAATCTTCTGATGGCTGTTCAGCTACCAGCTTGGTAAATGAGCTAAGAGGATAAAGGGTTAGCAAAAGTAACATTAAAAAAAACTAAGTGTCAAGATACAAATAATCAAACATGAAAAAAGGGCGGGGAGGGGCGAGCCACATGCCCACTCTTCATCTCTCAAAGATACGACTCTCCAAATGTGGGATGGGAATAATTGGATATACAAAAATGTAAGGCTACACTACACTGAACATTTCCCATTGTGGTGATTAGGTAAACCAAATGGCACATTCATCAATGCAATGTACACAATCCTGACTTTCAGGCATTTGACTTTCATAAAATCCATAGTTTCATATAAACATACTGACACCTTTAAGCTGCATTTCATACATACACACACACCCCTCTGGCAAGAATAGTAGGTACCTCATAGCACCCAGCTCACATAGGCAAGTGTCCTCTTACCAAATTCAACCTCCCTCCCACCCCATCACCTGCATCTAGTTCCTCTCTCCCTCTTTTCCCTGCAGAGCTGCAGGTGTCACTGGTTGGCAGGAATGTTTGGATTGGTTAATCACCCACCAACCAGGCAGTCTGGACCCAAGAGACAGCACCTGCACAATCCATAATTAGACATTTTATAACACTGTTTATTTAGTTCTCTGGAATGAAAGAACTTCCGCACAAGATAGATAAGTCAATGGGAAAAAAAATTAGACATTCCACTTTCTAACAAGTTTTAACAACAGTTGGGACACCTGGGTGGCTCAGCGGCTGAGCATCTGCCTTAGGCTCAGGGCATAATCCCAGGTTCTAGGATCAAGTCCCACATTAGGCTCCCTGTGAGGAGCCTGCTTCTCCCTCTGTCTATGCCTCTGCCTCTCTCTGTGTGTCTTTCATGAATAAATAAAATCTTTTTTTAAAAAAGTTTTAACAAAAGTAATACATTGAAAGGAATAATTGCTTTCTATACCATTCAAATCCCAAAATCTAATGAGAGAATTAAGAAACAGTAACAGCAAGTTACCTTTGGATACTCAATAAATGTTGCTTTTCTCACTTCAAATTTACCAACTATAATGGCACCACTCTAAGGTAAACTATTTTCTAATCTAATTTTGAGGAAAATAAAAAATCATTAAAATCTTAATATCTGAGCATATAAGTTGTCAATAAACAGAATGAAAACAGGATTGGGGGATCCCTGGGTGGCGCAGCGGTTTGGCGCCTGCCTTTGGCCCAGGGCGAGATCCTGGAGACCCGGGATCAAATCCCACATCGGGCTCCCGCTGCATGGAGCCTGCTTCTCCCTCTGCCTATGTCTCTGCCTCTCTCTCTTTCTCTCTCTGAATATCATAAATAAATAAAAATAAAAAAATAAAAAAAATAAAAAAAAAAAAAAACAGGATTGGTTTACATTTTTTAAGACCTGCTTACTAGGGGGCACCTGGGTGGCTCAGTTATTAAGCGTCGGACCTGATTTGGGCTCAGGTCAGGATCTCAGGGTCATGCTCAGTCTAGAGTTCACTTGAGATTCTCTTTGTCTCTGTTCCTCTGCCTCTCCCCCTGTTCACATTCTCTCTAAATAAATAAATAAAATCTTTCTTTTTAAAATTCTGCTTACTAAAGTTTTCTGAATATGAGATAGTTTTCTACTAAACAGAATTAAGTAAAAAACAAAGGAAAAGTAGAATAAAACAAGGTGCTTAAAAAACTGAACAATTTGAGAGCCATGAGTTTTTAAAAATTTTAATCATAAATACATTTTTTCAACAAATTAATCTCCCTCCCTACCCTTGTAACTACTCCATTTGCTGAAAATATTTCCAAAGTAAGCCAACACCAACTATTTTTTCAAGAAACCTTCATGGTGCTACTGACTTAACTAAAAACTATTAATTCGCACTGCTTTGACATTAGACATTTGTAATAATGTAAGCAGTTAAGGGTTTAAAATTTAGTAGGCTTTTATTCCCTTATAGTGACTTAAAGTTTTACTTGAAATGTTTATGAATATACAATACTTTCAAAATAAAAAGCTATTAAAACCAAAAATTAAAACTCCACAGTGAATATCATACTTAAAAGACTGAATGCTTTCCTCCTAAGATCAAGAACAAGGCAAAGATGTCCACTTTCATCACTCCTATTCAACACTGGACTAGAAGTCCTAGCTAGAACAATAAGGCAAGAAAAAGAAAAGACATACTGGTTGGAAGGAAGAAATAAAACTATTCCTTTTGGCAAACGTGTATTGTCTATGTAGAAAAAAATGAAAACTGCCAAAAACTCCTAAAACAAATAACTTTGGAAAAGTCATAGGATATAACACAAAAATAAACCCAAATGTCTTAATACTAGCAATGAAAAATTGAAAATAAAATTTTTTTAAAGTTTTTTTTTAATCTACTGATTCCAGAAAGATAAGGAGCTCAAGAGAGAGCACAAGCAAGGGGAAGGGCAGAGGGAGAGGGAGAAGCAAGCTCCTTGCAGAGCAGGGAGCCTGACTCAGGGCTGGATCCCAGGACCCAACTAGCACAACCTGAGCTGAAGATAGACGTTTAGCAACTGAGCCACCCAGACACCTCCAAATCAAATTTTTAATGCCATTCACAGTAGCTACAAAAAGATGAAATACTAAGGAATATATCTAACAATAATGCCCAGAATCTGTATACTGAAAATTATAAAACACTGATGAAAGAAATCAAAGAACACCTAAAGTGATGCCAAGACATACTGTGTTCATTCACAGATGTGCAAATTCAACAGAGTAAAGATGTCAATTCTCCCCCAAAATTGACTCACAGATTTAGTAGAATTCTAATCAAAATGCCAACAGGATTTCTTATAGATATAGAGACCTGATCCTAAAATTGACATAGAAACACAAAGGAACTAGAATAGCCAAAACAATTTTGAAAAGAATAAAGTTGGAGGAATTGTATGGAATTGTATCCAATTTTAAGACTTTGTATAAACATAAACCTACAATAATGAAGACAGGGTGGTATGAAACAAAATAGAGAAACCAGAAACAAATCCACACATATATTGCTGATTGATTTTTGACAGAGATGCAAAAGCAATTAAATTTTTAAAAAGGTTTAGTCTCTTAAAGTGTTTTGTTGCAAGTGAACATCCATATGCAAAAACGAACCTCAGCCTAATCCTCACACCATATACAAAAATAAACTCAAAATGGAAATGTTAAATGCAAAACACTAAAACTTCTAGAATAAATCACTGGGGGGTGTGGGGGGGGGATTGGTGACCTGGAATTATAAAGAGTTTTTAGATATAATACTAAAAAGCACACTTCATACAAGAAAAAAAAATGAGACTTCACCAGAAGTAAAACTTTTTGGTTTATGAAAGACATGGTTAAGATCATGAAAAGATATGCCACACACTGGGAGAAAATATTTGCAATCACATATCTGACAAAAAAAACCCTTACATCCAAAACAAATACAGAATCTCAAAATTCAACAGTTAGAATACAAACCCAGTGAAAAAATGGGAAAAGACCATCTCAAAAGGTTAAAAACTGGATGATTCTATTTATACGACATTCTGAGAAAGGCAGAAGTAGAGTAGTAGGGAGCATATGGTCACCAAGGGGCTAAGAGGTGGGGAGAAGAGTCTGTAAAGGGGATAGCATGAGGGAGTATTAGGGGATAATGGAACTGTTCTGTTTCCAATGAAAATGGTGGGTATTTGACTCTATTGTGTAAAAATTCATAGAATTATATAAGTAAATTATATATAAATATATATATAAATTATATAAGTAAATTATATATCAATTTAAAAAGGAACACTTAAAAAAGAAAAATATTGCCTCTTTTCAGCCTTCTCTCAAATTCCTGCTATCATCCAGCTCTGTGCTAGGCACCATGAATACAAAAAGGCAGTCTGCCCTCAGAGAAGGAAGCAAACATTATGATAAAGGCTTTAATGGAGGAATACACAATACACATGGAGTTCTAGAACTAAGAAAGGCTTCCTGGAAAACATAGGGTAGAAGCTGACACTTTAGATGAGCAGGGATGGCAAAACAAAAGGGAAGAGCATTCTAGACATAGTAAACAGCATCTAACATAAAAAATATGTGAGAAAAGTGCTAACATACTTGGGAAGCTACAAATAATTCCTGTCTCTAGCACAAGCAGGCCTTACAAGAATACGGTCAGGAGTTGAAAGCAGGTTCCCTCCAACCAATACAAATAGTGTTTCCATTTAAAGCCTCGGGAATGGCAATTTTCAGATTCAAATCAAGCAAGCTAAGTATTTCTTCCATTCATTCTCTACTCCTCTTTGTTCACATTATCACAGTCACTGTATTCTCCATGTATCCGTCACTTTTGCCAAAGGCCCTGTGGGGACACACAGGCATCCCCAAACATGCACCCACAATATCTAATGAAATGTGTTTTATATAGGTATTCAACAGCACAGGTCTGGGATAAAAGCACTGTGACTGGGGCCAGTATACCTGTGTTCAAATCTAGATTCCACTATAGCCTAGCCATGTGACCCCAGGTAAGTTGCTTAACATCTCTGTGCTTTAATTTCCTCATTGAAAATGTGAGAATAATAATAGCACCTACTCATTGGCCTGCTGTGGAAAATGTGCTAATTTATATAAAGTGCTTAGAACAATGCTTGAGTCATAATTAGCACCATATAAGTGTTTGTTCTATAAAATGTGGACTAAATTGTGTGCTATCAAGAAAAATGAAAGGACCACCTGGGTGACTCAGTGGTTGAGCATCTGCCTTTGGCTCAGGTTGTGATCCTGGAGTCCCAGGATCGAATCCAACATCAGGCTCCCCACAGGAAGCCTGCTTCTCCATCTGCCTGTGTCTCTACCTCTCTCTCTGTGTGTCTCTTGTGAATAAGTAAAATGTTTTTTAAAAAAAGAAAAGAAAGAAAGGAAAAAGAAAAAAATGAAAGCAAATGTCCATACAAATACTTCTCAATAAATGTTCATGATAACTATATTCATAATAGCCAAATAACTCTAGTATAACCATACAATGAAATAAATACTGGGCAGCACACAACATAGATGAGCCTCAAGTAGTCATGTTGAGTTAAGAAGCCAAACCAAGAAACAATGTGCATAGGGTATAATTCCATTTATATCAAATTCTAGAAAATACAACCTACAGTGACAGAAAACTGACCAGTGGTTGCCTAGGGATAGGGGGTGGGGAGGAGGAACTGAATGCAAAGGAGCATGAGGGAACTTCTCCAGCGAGGACTGTGGCAGCGATTACACAACTATACACATTTGTCACAACTCATCAAACCATACGCTTAAAATTGATGAGCTCGATTGTACATAAAGTATGCCTCGGTTTAAACAAAATATAGTCATAAGACAACACTGCCGTTTAAAAATAAAAGCATACCGCTTGCTTTCCATACTCATGGAAAAAATACGGGCAAAAATTACCATTCACTTAATGTTGTTGGGAAATCTATATTACAATAAGAGTTTTGTAAACATAGCATGATGAAACAACCAAAAACGTTGCTAATGGCTCTTTTATATCTGTCTTCTTTAACTAAAGAAACAAAGGAAATCTATAAAAGAATTTTCCAATTCTTAATTGAAATATTTTAGATAGAAATTCATAAACAACACAGAATTTAACTAGGAAATCTGTTAGCAAGCCTGTAACTGGCCAAAGGTTATCCAACCCTGCTAGGTTCCAGAGAATTGCAAAACAAAATGTCAAGGAGTTTTTAAAAGATGAGAGAGTTCTTATGCTACCTAAAATTTAATAATGGTACTTCCCTCATTCTAATTCTACTTTCACATAAAGTACCCTGTAAGGATCAAGAACATAGGGACTGTTCCCTAAAGCTACAAGTAAAGTAGTAGTAGAAAACACTGAGCAGACATCCCTAATATTTATCTCATGAAGTTCTCTCAGGGGAGCACTACTTACTTGGTTAATTCTCCTGAGGAAAGATGTTTTTCTCCCTAAGTCTCAAAAAATAATAAGTATTTTACTTGTTTTATAATATTAAGCAGTTATTTTTTAAAAGTCTATCTCCTTGTTGACCCTCAAGCCTTAAAATTAAAAAAACAGGAGCAGTTCAGTCAGTTAAGCAACTAACTTTTGATTTTAAATCAGGTCATGATCTCTGAATCATAACATAAGATCCAGTGCTTCAGTGGGTTAAGCGGCTGCCTTAGGCTCAGATCATGATCCCAGGATCCTGGGATAGAGCCCCACATTGGGCTCCCTGCTCAGCAGGGAGTCTGCTTCTCCCTTTCCCCCCTGCTTATGCACTCCCTCGTGCTCTCTCTCTCTCAAATAATTAAAAATTTTTAAATCTTTTTAAAAAATTAAAAAAACAAACTTTGTAACATAAGCAAAAAATGAGGAAATAGCCATTTACAAGGAGAAAAAAGACAGCGTAAGCAATTTCCAAGTTCGAAAAACCACAGTGAAAAAAAAAAAAAAAAACCACAGTAATATGCAGCATGCATATTATACAGAGTTGGTTACTTTTTTTCTTTTCTTTAAAGATTTTTTATTTATTTATTCATGAGACACACAGAGAGAGGCAGAGTCATAGGCAGAAGGAGAAGCAGGACCCCACAAGGAACCTGATGTGGGACTCGATCCCAGCATGCTGGGATCCCAGCACGCAGAGCCAAAGGCAGATACTTAACTACTGAGCCACCCAGGCATCCCCAGACTTGGTTACTTCTAAGGCATTGTGCTACTTCAGGTTCTAACTTATGTTGTCATAAGTTAACTGTTATCATAAAAATTAGCGCACAGCTTAAGAAAAGATATTTGAGATGTAAATTAGGCTAACCTTTCCTTCTATGAAGACTACAAGTAGTAATCATACTCAGTATTTCCTGTTCAAGTTCCACACACACGCACACCTCCAGGCCTTCATGTGCTCTATTCCTCCTATTCACCCATCTACTTACGATGCCCTCTCCTTTTATCCCACCTGTCTGGATTCTTTCCGTATTTCACCTTCTTAACTGGTACATATTCCCTGATCCCTTGAGACAAAGCAATCTCTGTCGTCTGAAATCCCAGAGCTCTTCTCTAAAGTCACTTACATCATTTAACATTTTACATCTTATACTACACTCCTTTAAGCCCAGTTAACTTTTTCTACTATAAGCATCCTTGAAAGAAATGCACGTGCTTTATTCAGCCTTGTATCCCTCATAGCATTTAGTGCCTGGAACTAAACATTGATTGGATGTGCTGCCTAGAATGGGGAAGAAAACATTCAACAATATTTTTTTCAACATTGTGTGCCATACATTGCCTTGGGTGATATAAAAGGAAACAAATACAATGCTATAGACCTACCATAAATCTACTAAGAAACACAGACATGTAAACAGATAGATATAAGTGTGGTGTTATCATAAGGGATGAATAGGGTGCTGTGAAAGGAACATTATGTACGTTGAAAATTGTTCTAATTCCATAAAGAATGTTAGAAAACTATAGACTTTGAAGGGCCCGATAACTAGAAAGGTTTCAAGAATGGGATAATAAAGATCCCTTCATTTTAACCTGAAAAAATTTCTTAACCTGGAACACTCCCACCTATGCAACAACCTTACTTGCATAGCCGGAAGAGTAACAAATTTCACTCTATTCCCAGTATACTCCTCTGAGATAACCAGGCCTGGTCTTATCTTTAAACAAATTTGCAGGCGCACCTGGGTGGTTCAGTTAAATGTCTGCCTTCAGCTTAGGTCATGATCCTGGAGTCTTATGATCCAGCACCCCCCCCCCCTCCAGCTCCCTGCTCAGTGGGGAGTCTGTTTCTCCCTCTCCCCCGCTCCTCCCCCCACTGTGTGCTCTCGCTCTCTCTCTCAAATAAATAAAATCTTTTAAAAAAATTTTGCTCCTCTCATCTTCTCACATTTGTCTGAATTGTGGACCCCTTCCATAAACCATGTACCACTTACATGCCCCGAACTTTGTTTATATACCTATCCTTTAAGGTTCTTCTCAAATTCTATTTCCTGAGCTCTCCAACACACAGGATTATGCTATCTTCCAAATGTATATTGTGCTATTACTATTATCTTGTACCTTTTAAAGATTTTATTTATTTATTCACTAGAGACACACAGAGAGAGAGAAGCAGAGACACAGGCAGAGGGAGAAGCAGGCTCCATGCAGGAAACCTGATGCAGGACTCGATCCCAGGACTCCAGGATCATGCCCTGGGCCAAAGGCAGTGCTAAACCACTGAGCCACTGGGGCTGCCCTGTGCCTCTCTTTTTTTAACAACTAATAATAATGATAAAATCAATTCTTAACTTTTTATATAACTTGGAATTAAGCAGAACTGGTCTCAAATCCCAACGCGCACCTGCTTTATGATGTGAAGTTGGTCAAGTTATGAAACTTCCTTGAACCTCAGTTTCTTCATCATTAACATTAGGATTCAATTGGGTAATGTGTACAACATGCCTGATATACACAGATACCCATACATACGTACATCACATACATTCAGACTTATTTTTGTTGTCATTCTTTTCCAACAAGGGAGATGCAAACTCTCTTTAAAACCCAAGGCAGGGGCAGCCCGGGTGGCTCAGTGGTTTAGTGCTGCCTTCAGCCCAGGGCCTGATCCTGGAGACCCGGGATCGAGTCCCACATCAGGGTCCCTGCATGGAGCCTGCTTCTCCCTCTGCCTGTGCCTCTGCCTCTGTGTGTGTGTGTGTGTCTCATGAATGAATAAATAAAATAAAATAAAATAAAATAAAATAAAATAAAATAAAATAAAACCAAGGCAAAGGCAATAAAACACAAAGTGGAAATAAATAAATAAATAAATAAATAAATAAAACACAAAGTGTGTACTAAAAATTGTTTAGCTAAAAAATAAATAAAATAAAATTGTTTAGCTGATGTAAATAAAGGAGCTTCACAACTTTTACACAGGCCCTCGAAACAACTCACACAGACACTCCCAGTGGAATTTTTATGTCTCCTTCTACTGCAAATCATGGAAAAACTCACGAAAAAAAAAAAAAAAAAAGCCAGACATAGAGGGCCTAGACTGCTGACCCTCACAGTGACATCCTTCTCAAGAGTCTGTCTGCCTACAAAGCTGACACTGTCTAAAACGTCAACGTGAAGAAATAATATTTTATTACATAAATCAGATTAAATTAGTTTTTCAATCTACACGATCTCGGGGAAGCCAGCAAAACCACTTCTGCAGATTTCAGCCTTAGGAAAAGAAAAGTACCAATGGGATAGGGTCTGAGTCATCCACTGAAAGCATCAGCGCCTGCCCCACCCTGGAAGGAAGGCACCGCGGCGACCTTCCAGGGCACAGCCTGGAGCATCCGCCGCCCAGCCTCCACCCCAGTCTTCCAGGGGTCCCCACCTCCCACGCAGGGCCGGGCACCCGGCGCACCCAGTCCCGCGCCAGGCTCTGACCCAGGGTCAAGCACCCCCCCCCCCCAGGGTCCATACCCTGGGTCCCTCGCGCCCCCAATTCGGGGTTCTCCGCCCTCCCGACACCCGCACTCACCCGGGCGGTGACCTTATACACCGTGTAGCCCCTGGGATGTCGCTGGGGCTCGGTGACAGTGTAGAAACGGGCCAGGTCGCCACCCCGCTCCCGGGGAGAGGTCATCCTCCCGCCGTCGAGGCCGCCGAGGCCGCCGGCCGGGGACCATGAGGGCAACCCGGCGCCGCCGCGGACCCGGATCCCCCCGCAAACAGCGGGCGACGCGGCGAGGGGGCGGTGGCTGCTCGGCGGCACTCCGCCGCGCGCCTCTGCTTCCGGGTCGCCAGAGAAGCTTCCGGGTCAGGCCCGTTCCAGCGTCCTGGGGGAGGGGAGACTCCACGCGAGGCGCTGGCCGGCGCGTCCCAGCGTGGGTCCCGCAGGTGGCCGCGGATGATGAGGTCGTCGCACCGCCGCTCGGGTCGCTGCGGAACCCGCGACTTCTCCACTAAATCTCGATGCGCTAGCTCCGGAAACCTCCTAGATTTTACGAGCGCTGTTAGAGCCAGGACACACAGGTGAGACCTGGGTGCTCCGCGCCCCCGCCCCGCCCGTGGGCACCTTACCTGGAGTCGTGAAGGGGCGGAGGGATCGCCCAGCCTAGCATCGTCTTTCCTTACTTACTCACGGCCTGTCGTTGGAAATACCCACAGCAACACCTGAACTCTAGCAGGCACAGCGCTTCTACCTAAGACAAACCCCGTCCACGTGTGCACCTGTCCCCCCATCTCCACAGCAGCCCTCAACCCTCTATCAATCTTAGAATTCAGCCCTTCGGGTTCTAAAAGCTGGAACCTGCGTCTAACTGGAAAAAACAAAAACAAAAAATCACACGACCTCTGAAAACTCCTATGAAGATAGTTTTTCCATGCATTTGGTTGCTATCCAGTGTTTGGCAATTCCTTTACCTTTGCTTGGTCAGGGTTTTCTCATTTCCCTATTAACATTCTTTCCAAGTCTTTGCCATTGTCCTCAATTCTCTGTTCCTCTTAGTCTTGCTCCTTCCTCCATCGTTTGTCCCTGCCCTTCTTGAAGGGGAAGGAAAGAGGAGTCCTTCCTACCTTCATCTTCTCACATTTCTATTCTGATAGAAGATGCAGGCATATCCTTTCCATTTTTTTTTTTTTTGAAAGATTTTATTTATTCATGAGAGACACACACAGAATGAGGCAGAGACACAGGCAGAAGGAGAAGCAGACTCCCCACAGGGAGCCGGATGTGGGACTCAATCCTGGAACTTGAGAATCATGCCCTGAACGGAAGGCCGACACCCAACCGCTGAGCCACCCAGGCGACCCTCCTTTCCATTTTTTAAGACTCATCACTCTACCTCTGTACTGAAACCCACCCCCTTTGGCAGACCTAAAGACATTGATCCATCAGCGACATCTCAACTCTGCTTTCTGTACCTTTAATCTCTTCCTCACCACTGACTCCTTCTTCCCAACCTCGATATGTCTAAATCTATCTTTCATTTATTAAACCTGAATTCACATACTTTGTGCCAGACAACATGCTAATTAGACACTGGAGTTACAAAAAGAGTCCCTGCTGTCAAGTACCATCTAGTAGGAGAAAACAGAGAACAATTAAAACATATTGTTATAAGTACCGTGACAAATGTATTTATGCTGTGCTGTAGAGGACATCAAATTCAGAATGGAGGGTCTTCTGATAGAGGGGAAACTATGGTTGAATCTTGAAAGAGAGAGAGGAATTATGAGGCTGAGTTGAGGGTAAAGGACGACATCACTTTCTCCTTCCCTTTATTGTCAAGACTGCATAAATTGTTTTTAAAGTAATCTGCCTCAGGGGCACCTGGGTGGCTCAATCAGTTAAGCATCTGACTTCACCCCGGGTCATGACTTCAGGGTCCTGGGATTGAGCCCCATGTCTGGCTCTGCACTCAGCAAGGAGTTGGCTTGCCCCTCTCCCTCTGTCCCCCACCTCCACCCCATACTGATGATCTCTCTCTCAAGTAAATACATTAAAAATCTTTTTAAAAAATTAAGTAATCTGCATCATTATTCACACATCACACATTTATACATTCATGAATATCACACATTCATTACCATACTCCTTTCAATCTGCCTTCACTACTACAATTCTACTATTACTATTTTGAAAAAAAAAAAATCTAATGAGCAGTATTTTCAGAATTTGAACATTTCTGGCAATTTCTACCTTTTTTTTTTTTAATTTCTACCTTTTTAAAAATCCTCCATGTCCTTATATATGAGTCAGCATTCTCTTTGCTTTTTCTTTTACACTGCATCATTCACTCCTTTTCAGCCTCCTTTGCTGATTTCTCCTTTTAGGAAGATCTAGTGTTCCTGCTGTTCAGGATTTTGCCTTTGATCCTTTGTTCTTTATTCCCATTGATTTACAAATCTATATTCCCAAGCATATCTTTCTTCTAGGACTTGAGTCATGTTACCTACATCTTTACCTGTGTATCCTACTACCACTGAAAACAAAACAGATTAAAATCTGAAGTTTTATTTTCTTCATAAACCTGTCCAATCTCAATGACTGATTTTATTCTCCACTTAGTTACATTAGCCAAGTCTGGGAATCATGCTTAGCAACTCCCTCTCCCACTTTCTCCAAATTTGTTTGATTCAGTAAATGTCATTGGTTGAAACTAAAAGAATGGAACAAGATATACCATGAAAACACTGCTCATAATACTCAACAAGATATATTATCAAAGATAATATATCAAGATTTACAAAACTTAGTAATAAAGAGTTCAATTAATCAAGAAGGTATAAGGATACCTGGGTGGATCAGGGATTGAGCGTCTACCTTTGGCCCAGGTTGTGATCCCGGGGTCCTGGGACTGAGTCCTGCATCAGGTTCACCACAGGGAGCCTGCTTCTCCCTCTGACTATGTCTGCCTCTCTCTGTATCTCTCATGAATAAATAATTTTTTAAAAATCCAGAAAATATAACAATTGTAAATGTGCATGTACCTAATAACAACTTAAAAATGTACAAAACAAAAACTATTCTTGTCTTTTCTATAGTAATTAATAAAACAAGTAAATAAATTAGTAAGGATGTAGAAGGCCTGAAATGCTCTATCAACCAACCCCACCTGATTGACATTTACAGAACACTCTACTCAATAGTAGCAGAACATATTTCTTTCAAGTGCACACAAGATATTCATCAAGTCAGAATAAATCCTGGGCTATAAAATAAACATCACAAATTTTAAAAGATCACTATAAATTACATATGCTCTGTGGCCTCAAGGAATTAAATAAAAGTTAATAACAAAATTACCTGTAAAATTCCTGAATATTTGGAAAGTAAATAAAATAATCTAAAAACCCAAGGGTTAAAACCCATGACAACAAACCGTTAAAAATATTTGGAATTTGGGCAGCCCTGGTGGTGCAGCGGTTTAGCGCCTCCTACAGCCTGGGGTATGATCCTGGAGACCCAGGATCGAGTCCCACGTCAGGCTTCCTGCATGGAGCCTGCTTCTCCCTCTGCCTGTGTCTCTGCCTCTCTCTGAATAAATAAATCTTGAAAAATAAAAATATTTGGAATTCAGGCAGCCCTGGTGGCCCAGCGGTTTAGTACCGCCTTCAGCCTGGGGTGTGATCCTGGAGACCCAGGATCAAGTCCCATGTTGGGCTCCCTGCATGGAGCCTGCTTCTCCTTCTGCCTGTGTCTTTGCCTCTCTCTTTTTCTCTCTCTCTCTCTGTCTGTCATGAATAAATCAATAAAATATTTAAATATATATATATTTGGAGTTGAATGAAAATTGGAACATATCAGAAATTTGAGGGACACAACTAAAACAGTGCACAGAGGTAAATGTATAGCCTTTAAGGACCTATAATAGAAAAGTCAGAAGAACTCTGAAATAGAAAAGAGAAAAACAAACCAAAAAAAAAAAAAAAAAAAGAAGAAGAAGAAGAAAAAAACAATGGAAAACAATCAATAAAACCAAAAACTGATTCTTCAGGGGAAAAGTCTAGAAAATGTATAAACTTCTAGCCAAAAGACTCAAGAAAAAAGAAAAAACAAATTACAGGTGTCGAGAATGAGAGAAAATACACTTCATATCCTATAGTCATTAAAAGGAAAATGATTTATGTGAACAGCTGTATGCTAATAAATTTGATGACTTATGTGAAATGAATAAATTTAGTAAGAGACACAAACTACCGAAGTTCATTAATAAAAAGAAAACTTGAATAGCTCTATCTCTATCAAAGAACATCTATTCTTCATTTAAAACAAAACTCCAAGCCAATGTAACTTCAGTGATTTCTACCAAGCATTTCAGGAGAAAAGAATATCAATTCTGCCAAAAAGTCATCCAAAAATAGAACAGGGAACATTTACCACTTATTTTGTGAAACCAGCTTTACCCTGAAACAAAGACATTTCAAGAAAAGAATACTATAGACCAATACCCTACATGAGCTTAAGTGGAAAATCCTTTAAAAGTATTAAATCAAATCCAGCAATATATAAAAAGGATTATACATCATGACCAAATGAGGTTTATCCTAGGAATTCAAGGTTGGATCTACATTCAGGGGTAGTGGGTGGGGAATATTCAGGAGACACAAAAGCATCTCATCTCAATAGACAGAAAGGATCTGAGGGGAGTGAGGTTAAATAGGTGATAGGGATTCAGGAGTACACTTGTGATGAGCACAGGATGATGTATGGAAGTGTTGAATTACTATACTGTACACCTGAAATTGATATAATACTATATGTTAACTAACTGAAATTAAGATAAAAACCTTTTTTAAAAAGCATTTTAAAAATGAGATTTAGGGATCCCTGGGTGGCGCAGCGGTTTGGCGCCTGCCTTTGGCCCAGGGCGCGATCCTGGAGACCCGGGATCGAATCCCACATCGGGCTCCCTGCATGGAGCCTGCTTCTCCCTCTGCCTATGTCTCTGCCTCTCTCTCTCTCTGTGTGACTATCATGAATAAATAAATAAAATCTTTTAAAAAAATAAAATAAAAATGAGATTTAAAAAAGGCATAAAGAAAAATCCATCCATTCATGATTTAACTAGGAATAGAGGAAACTTCATAAGCCTTATGAAAGGCATCTACAAAGAAGGTAACACTACTGTCATACTTCATGTTAAGAGATGAATGCTTTCCTACTAAGATTGGGAAGGAGGCAGGCTTATGCACTTTCATCACTTCTATTCAGCATTGTATGGGAGGGTCCATAAAGTACAAACATAAATTTTTTTAAATTAAGGTTATAGTTTGAAAAGGAAGAAATAAATTTGCCTTTATTTGCAAAGGGCATGATCACTTACATAGAAAATCCAGAGGAATCCACAAAAAAACTAATAGAATTAATAAGTAAATTTAGCAAAACCACAAGATTCAAAGTAAATATAGAAAAAGTCATTTATTTCTCTATTCTAGCAACAAAAATGGAAAACTAGAATTAAACCAAAAATTTATGCTAAATTTAACAAATTATGTGCAAGACCACATAGAAAATGGAAAACATTGCTAACTGAAATTAAAGTAGAGCAAAATAAATGGAGAATATACTGTGTTCATGGATTGGGAGATTCAGTATTGTTAATATGTCAAACCCAAACCTCCTAAAATTGGTCTAAAGCTTCAGTGCAATCCCAGTTAAAATCTCAGCAGTTTTTCTTATAGAAATTTTAAAATCTCACTCTAAAATTTATATAGAGAAACAAAAGACCTAGAATATCCAGAACAAATTTGAAAAAGAAAACAGAGAACTCCTACTGCCTGATTTCAAAATTTAGTGTAAAGCTACAGTTATCAAAATAGTGTGGTATTGGCATAAGGATAAACATATAAATCAATGAAAGAATAGAGTCTTCAGAAATAAATCCACACATATATGACCATTTGATTTTTGACAACACACCAATGTTATTCAATGGGAGAAAGGATAATTTTTTCAACAAAAGATGATGGGACATTTGGACATCCATATGTAAAATGAAAGAGAAAAGAAAAGAAAAAAGGAAGAATAACAGGCTCCAACCATTACCTTGCATCATTTACAAATAGCGACTTAATGTGGATCATTGCCATAAATGCAAAACCTAAAACTATAAATGTTCTAGAAGGAAATAGAAATTAATCTTTGTAACTTTGGGTTAAACAAATGATTCTTAGGAAACAAAAAAGTTAAATTATAAAAGAAAAAAATTGGTGAATTGGACTTCATCAAAATTAAAAATTTCTTCACTGTGAAAGATATCATTAAGGAATGAAAACAAGCCACAGATTGGGAAAAAATATATACAAAACATATATCTGATAAAGGATTTGTACCCAAAATATATAAAGGGCTGCAATTCAATAGTAAAAAAGAGCCAGTTCAATTGTTTTAATATGCAAAAGAATTAAATGTACATTTCACCAAAAATGATACACAGAGGGCAAGTAAGCACATGTTATACCTCATTCATCTTTAAAGAAATAGCTATTAAAACCACAATGAGGGAAATGGTGAAGTAAGGAAGTCCAAAAGCCCACTTCTCCATCTGAGCAATGAAAAAAGCTGGCAGGGCAGCCCGGGGGGCTCAGCAGTTTAGCGCCACCTTTGGTCCAGGGTGTGATCCTGGAGACCCGGGATCAAGTCCCATGTTGGTCTCCCTGCATGGAGCCTGCTTCTCCCTCTGCCTGTATCTCTGCCTCTCTCTCTCTCTCTCTCTCTATCATAAATAAATCAATAAATCTTAAAAAAAAAAAAAAAGAAACAGAAAACCTGAATAGAACATAATAAGTAATGATACTGAATCAGTAATCAAAAAACTTCAACAAAATAAAATTCCAGGATCAGATAGCTTAACTGGTGATTTCTACCAAATGTTTAAAAAAAAGAATTAACACAAATCTTTCTTAAGCTCATTCAAAAAATAGAAGATGAGTAAATTCTTACTAACTCATTTTATGAGGCCAGTATTATCTCAATACCAAGGCCAAAGGTATCTCAATACCTTTCCACAAGAAAGGAAAACTGCAGGCCAATATCCCTTATGAATAAATACAAACCTCTTCAACTAAATGCTAGCAAAGCAAATCCTATTAAAAATATTAAATACTAATATATATATATATATATTAATATATATATATAAAATACTATGACCAAATGGAATAAATACCAAAAATGCAAGGTAGGTTTAACATATGAAAATAAGTCAATGTGATGGGCCATAATAATGGAATAAAGGGGATTATTTCAGTAAATGCAGAAAAGTATTTGACAAAATCCAACACTCTTTCGTGATAAAAGCACAAAACAAAAACAAACAAAACACAAAACAAACTAGAAATAGAAAGTAAATTCTTCAACCTGACAAATGACATTGATGGAAAAATTATAGCTAATATATTCAATAGTGAAAGACTGAAAGCTTTCTCCCTAAGATCAGTAACAAGATAAGGATGTATACTCTTTTCACATCTGGAATTTCTACTAGGGCAATTAGACAAGATAGAGAAACTAAAATTATTCAGATTATAAAGACAGAAATAAAGCTCTTTATTTGCAGGTGACATGATCTCATACTTAGAAAATTCCAAAGAATACGTATCAAGCAAACAAAAAAGTGTGAAAGCTAATAAACAAGTTCAGCAGAATTGCAGGATATAAGATCATTATACAAAAATCAATTTTATTTCTAGACAATAGCAGTGAATAATCTGAAAATGAAATTAAGAAAATAATTCTAGGGAAACCTAAGTGGCTTAGTGGTTGAGCATCTGCCTTTGGCTTGGCATGGCTCCAGAGTTCTGGGATTGAGTACCACATCAGGTTCCCTGTGAAGAGCCTACTTCTCCCTCTGCCTATGTCTCTGTCTCTCTCTGTGTCTTTCATGAATAAATAAATAAAATCGTTTAAAAATAATAATAATAATTCTAGGGGCACCTGGGTGGCTCAGTTGATTAAGCATCTGCCTTCAGCTTGGGTCATGATCCCAGGGTTCTGGGATTGAACCCCTGCTGAGCAGAGAACCTGCTTCTGCTTTTCCCTCTCCCTCTGCCCCTCCCCCCAGCTCATGCTCTCACTCCCTGTTTCTGTCTCAAATAAAAAAATAAAATCTTTTTAAGAAAATTCTATGTACAATATCATCAAAAATAAAACACTTGGGAATAAATTTAACCAAAGAAATGCAAGGCTTGTACACTGAAAATTCTAAAACATTGCTGAGAGAAATTTAAGAAAACCAAAGTAAATAGAAAGTCATCCCATGTTCATGGATTGGAATATTGTTAATATGGCAGTACTCTCCAAATTGATCTATAGATCTAATGTAATCCCTATTAAAATTGTAACTACCTTTTTTTCCAGAAATGGACAAGCTGATCCTAAAACTCATGTGAAATGCAAAAGCCTTTGAATAGCCAAAACAATTTTAAAAAAACAAAATTGAAGGACTCAGACTTCCTGATTTCAAAACTTACTACAAACTTAGAGTTACCCAGGCAGTGTGGTCGTGGCATAAAGGTAAACATATAAATAAATGGCATAAAGAGTTGAGAATTCATAAATACAGCAATACATTACAGACAAATGATTTTCAACAAGAATTCCAATGGCTACTCAATGGCTTGGGAGGTGGAGGGGTACGGGGTGATGGCGGATAGTCTTTTCAACAAGTGGTGTTGGAAAAATGATATCCACATGAAAAAGAATAAATCTGGACTCCTACCTAGCACCATATACCAAAATTAACCCAAAGTGTATCAAAGACTTAAATGTAAGAACTAAAGCTATAAAACTCCTAGAAGGAAACATAGGTATATCACCTTTGTGGATTAGGAAATGGTTTCTTAGCTATGACACTAAAAACACAAGCAACCAAACAAAAAATAAATAAATTTCATCAAAATTAAATGTGTTGGGATCCCTGGGTGGTGCAGCGGTTTGGCACCTGCCTTTGGCCCAGGGCACGATCCTGGAGACCCGGGATCGAATCCCACATCGGGCTCCCGGTGCATGAAGCCTGCTTCTCCTTCTGCCTATGTCTCTGCCTCTCTCTCTCTCTCTCTCTCTCTCTCTGTGACTATCATAAATAAATAATTAATTAATTAATTAAAAAATTTAAGTGTGTTGTGCATCAAAGGACACTATGAAGAAAGTGAAAAGACAGCCCACAGAATGGGAAAAAATATATGCAAATCGTGTATCTGAAAGGGTCTAGTATACAAAATAATCCAACTCAACAATAAAGAACAAATTACCCCATTTAAAAATAAGCAAAGGATTTGAATACACATTGCTCCAAATTAGATATACGAATGACAAATAAGCACATGAAAATATGTCATCAGGAATGCATATCAAAACCACAATCAGATAAAACTTCACCACCATTAGGATGGTGACATGGGCCGATTTATGTCCCCCCAAATTCCATATGTTGAAGTTCTAACCTATCTTACCTCAAAATATAACTGTATTTGGAGGAAGGGCCTTAAAAAGTGGCAATCACGGTAAAGTGAGATCATGAGTGGGTTCTAATTTAATATGATTCATGTTTTCATATGAGGAGATTAAGACACATGCAGAGGAGGGACACCTGGGTATTACAGTTAGTTAACTGAGTATCCCATTCTTAGTTTCAGCTGAGGTCATGATCTCACGGTCATGGGATTGAGCCCCAAATTGGGCCCTGTGCTCAGCACGGAGTCTGCTTGGGACTTTCCCTCTCCCTCTGCCTCTCCTCTCCCCCATGCTCACATGTGCTCTCTCTTTCTTGTTCTCTTTCTCTCTCTCTCAAATAAATGGATAATCTTTGGTGGGGGAAAGAAAAAGACATAGAGAGATGGCTATTTACAAGCCAAGGAGAAAAGCCCTCAGAAAAAACTAATTCTGCCAACACCTTGATGTACTTCTAGACTCCAGAATTGTACAAAAAAATATATAAAGTTCTATGTTCAAGCCCCCCAGTCTGTGATACTTTGTTATGTTAGCCTTAACAAACTAATGCAGAGTGCTATTTTTTAAAATAGACAATAAGTGTTACTGAAGATGTAGAATAATTTGACCCTCATACATTGCTGGTGAGAATTTAAAATTATGCAGTTCCTATGGAAAAAATTTTTGCAGTTTCTCCAAAACATAGACCCAGAAATGACCCAGAAATTCCACTCCCAACCATATGCCACCCAAGGGAATTGAAAATATGTCTACACAAAACTTGTACACAAATGTTAATGGCAATATTATACATAGTAGTCAAAAAGTGGGAATAACCCAAGTGTCCACTAACTAATGAAAAGACAGACAAAATACAGTATATCCGATACAATTGAGAATTATTCAGCCATGAAAAAGAATGAAGTACTGATACTACAACATGGATGAACTGTGAAAACATTATGCTATGTAAAAGAAGCCAGACAGAAAAGTCAAAATATTGCATAATTTACTTATATATATCCCAGAAATCTCACTCCTAGGTATTTTACCCAAGAGAAATAAATATCTATGTCCACAAGAAGACCTACACATGAATATAGCAGCTTTACTTATAATAGAAATGGAAATGAAAACAACCCAAATATCCACCTAACAGATTGTCATCTCAGAATGACTAAAGGTAAAAATACTGATAATAGGTGTTTTATTCTTGGATATATACCCAAGAAAAGTGAGTGGATTTATCCATTTAAAAAGACATACATAAAGACATTTGTAAACTCTTCAGAAGGTCCCAAAATTTGGCAGAACCCAAGTGTCAATTATCAGTAAAATGGGTAAGTTAAACGTGATTTTGTATGAAATTTACACAATTAGAAAGAATGAACTCCTGCTACATGTGTTAACAAGGATGAACGTACACACATAATGTTGAACAAAAGAAACTAGACATAAGAGTACATATTCTACAATTCCATTCATATAAAACCCAAGTACCACTAAAACTATTCTATGGTGATAGAAGTCAGAATAGTGGCTATCCACAGAGGGTGGAGGTGGGAGGTGAAAGATCAATTGAGTATTGCCTGAGGAGCACATAAAAGACTCTTCTGGAACACTGGACAGTTCATGATCTGGTTAGCAGTTACATAAGTATGTACACATGAAAACGTTTATCAAGCTGAACATTTAAGTTTTATGTACTTTGTATGTATGTTGTACCCAATTATAAGTTTCTTAAATCTTTTTAAAAAATTTTTTAAGATTTTATTATTTTATATATTTACTTGCAAGAGACAGCATGAGTGGGTGCAGGGGCAGAGGGAAAGGGAGCAGCAGGCAATAGAAAGCCTGATGCAGGGCTCAATCCCAGGACCGTGGGATCATGACCTGAGCTGAAGGCAGACGCTTAACCAACTGAGCCACCAGTTGCTCCATTTCTTAAATCTTTAAAGAAATAAAAACTACCCTGGTCTTCCTATCTCCCTCCAATTCATCCTTGATAGTCCCATTAAAATTATCCATTTAAAAGAATGTCATTATGTCACTCCTCTGTAAAATGTCAGTGGGTCCTGTCACCATGATTTTTCTGTCATGATTTTTGGATCCATCATGTCTGGTCCCTGCTCACCTGTTATCTGATTTCTCTGGGTTTCATCCAAACCCTCCAGATCATCCCACCAGCTGTTTCTTTTGAAATTCTCACCTCCCACCATCTCCAACCAGTCTTCAGGTATCAGCTCAGACAAGGTCTAGTATCTCCCTGAAGTGAAGCCCTCTTTCACAGCCTCTTTCAAGGAGAATTAGGTGCTTTTTTCTCTCTGCTACAGCATCTCTATTCCACATCTCTACTACAACACCTATTACAGAGTAGTTATATGTCATTTAGCTAATTTAGAGCAGACATGTTTTTATTCCACTACACTGTGAGCTCCTTAAAGGTAAAGGGCTCTTCTTTCTTTCTATTTGTAACTCTAGTATCTATTGCAGTGGCTAAAAGATAAGAGGTATTTGCTAAATGCATGAGCTCTAAAGCTCTACAGATTTTTTTTTCCTGCCAAGCTAATTAAAATATGTTGAGTTACAATTATTTGGTTTCCTTCTTTGCCAAAGTCACAAATAACTACTGATCTGAGCTTTTGACTGGATGAAAGAACAAATAAATATCCCCATATTAAGCTCAGTCAAAAGCAAAGCAACTTGAGGGTTTGGTAAACTTTTGCTTCCTTGTTGCAGAATTCTCTTCAATTTCTAGGAGATTTTCCAAAATGTTATAATAACTCAAAGATTCCCTTAAATATTTTTTTTGACATCCATGATCCCAGATTTCCCAAGCATAAGCTAACTATTTATGAACTAAAAATGCATTAAAGAGAGTTAATACTTAGGGCGCCTGGGTGTCTCAGTTGCCTTCGGCTTGGGTCATGATCTTGGGGTTCTGGGATCAAGCCCCGCATCAGGCTCCCTGCTTAGCTGGGAGCCAGCTTCTCCCACTCCCTCAACCCTGCTCATGCTGTCTCTTCTCTCTCTCTCTCTCTCTCTCTCTCTCTCTCTCGCTATCTCTGCCTCTCTCATAAATAAACAAATGAATGAATGAATAAATAAATAAATAAAATCTTTATGAAAAAAGAAAGTTAATACCTACCTTACACTTTGATGTTAGCCTTCACGAAGCACTCCTCCCAGCTGAATGTCTAGTTTGGGCATGGGGCGGAGTCAAAATACTTGATTAAGTCACCACCAGATAGCCATTGATTTATTCATTATTTAGACAAACAAAAGACATACATGGTTTATCTCCTCAAATAGGTATCAAACAGCCAGAGTGTGTTTTTTTGCTCTTTCTTACGTGCAGCTTTCTCATGCTCTCCTCTGACGCTCCATTGAATCAGTCTTTTCATTTTCTGAGTCCAAGGAACCTGAGCTGAGGTCTGCTCTCACTCCTTAATACCTTCCGAGAAAGATAACTCTAGGAGCCCTAAAACAAACCAAGCCAGGCAGCAAGATCATTTGTCAGAGGTGAGCTCAATTCCATAACATCCACAAATCTCTGCACTCACAACTCTGCAAAGTCCCCATTCAGGACAGAGAGATGGAAATAAGAAAGGGTTTGGGGTAGAGAAGAGAAAAAAGCTAACCTGAATTTCGTGTCCTGACTACAAATTTCTATAATCATACCTCTGTTTTAAAAAGCCTAGACATCAAGAGTTCTTAATTTCATCAGCCCGTATGTTAGGAAAGAAATTCTAGCAAGAGCTGAGTGCTGTAATGTTTTCATCAAAGACTACTGTAGAATATATATTGATGGAGGATTCTGTCAGCTTTCTAGACTAATTTACCAATTATTATAAGACCATTATTTAAATTTTCCCTATTTCAAATTAAATCTTTAGTTTGCCACCATTCTAGCAGGCTAAGATGTAATGAGTTTGGAAAAATGAGAAACAGTATGAAAGAAAATATTCCACAACCATAAAGAACTAGGAAACCACTGCACCAGACTACAAGGTTCTGCAGGGAAAGAACTATGTCACCATGACAACCCGGGATATTTTTATTGAGAGAGTTGATAAGCTATACAGAAACATTTTTCAGAATTTGGAGGTTGAAAGTGATGTATAAGAACATGTGTGGGAGTTGAGAGACATTTCAAATTTGGGTTTTCATCTTTTCTTTTCTTTTTTTTTATCTTTTCCTTGCAAATCCACATGTTGCCAAATCTTGTTTTTTAAGGGCAAAGGGGTAAAAGTCATTTTTACATCCCATATTTATATGTGAATGTTATGTACATGTATGGATATGTAATTCACTAGTGAGGAAGTTTTCATTAACAAACTTTCTTAAAAAAAAAAAACTTTCTTGACAAGCATGAGAAATTTTATCAGCTATATATTATAATTTTTATATTATATCTACTTTATAAATTGCCTAAAAAGAGGTTGTTAAATACATTAGCATACCCATCTTTGGGTTAAAAATCTGAAAGTATCAGATGGATATTTCTTTTTTTTTTTTTAAGATTTTATTTATTTATTCATAGACACACACAGAGAGAGAGAGAGAGAGAGAAAGGCAGAGATACAGGCAGAGGGAGAAGCAGGCTCCATGCAGGGAGCCCGACGTGGGACTCGATCCCGGGTCTCCAGGATCACACCCCAGGCTGCAGGCGGTGCCAAACCGCTACGCCACCGGGGCTGCCCCCAGATGGATATTTCTTTTTCTATAAGATTTATTTGTTTGAGAGAGAGAGTACATGCACGCATGTGCACCGGCTGGGGGAGGGGGAGAGAAAGAGAATCCTCAAGCGGACTCCCACTGAGCGTGGAGTCTGATACGGGGCTCAATCCCAGAACCTGAGATCATGACCTGAGCTGAAATTAAGAGCTGGATGAGCCATCCCTCAGATGGATATTTCTATTATCTATTAAATACATACAATGTTACTTTTCTTTTTTTTTTTTTAAATTTTTATTTATTTATGATAGTCACAGAGAGAGAAAGAGAGAGAGGCAGAGACATAGGCAGAGGGAGAAGCAGGCTCCATGCACCGGAAGCCCGATGTGGGATTCGATCCCGTGTCTCCAGGATCGCGCCCTGGGCCAAAGGCAGGCGCCAAACCGCTGCGCCACCCAGGGATCCCACAATGTTACTTTTCATTTGACTTTATAACATTTTTATCTTCTATTTGTAATTTCCTTGGTACTATTTCCCAAAGAATTTGCATAAAGTTCTGTTATATGTGTATTATCTACTCAGTATACGCTAGTTTACTTAATCAAGTTTATGTGTTCAAGTTTATTTTGCCTACAAAGTTGAAGCAAATGAAACAAAACATTTCTACCCCTCTGTGTCTTATAACAGATACTTCACAGTTATCATTTTATTTAAGTTTCACGATATTTCATAGGCATTATCATTTCCATTTTAGGGGTGAGATAACTGTTTTAAGGAGATAATATATTTACTAATTCCACAGCTGGAAAGTATCAGAGTCTGTGTTTAAATCCAGGTCTATCTTTTTAAGGTTTTATTTATTTATTAATGAGAGACACAGAGAGGCAGAGACACAGGCAGAGGGAGAACCAGGCTTTCTGCAGAAAGCCTAATGTGAGACTCGATCCCAGGACCCCGGGATCAAGACCTGAGCCAAAGGCAGACACTCAAACACTGGGCCACCCAGGTGCCCCAATTTGACTCTTAACAGTCTTCCCACTTCTGTTACACTGAATCTCAACGTCCTCATAATTCTTGAGGCACAGATTTTGCACTTATAAATTGTTTCAGGACCATAATACAATATATAATGCAATATATTTGTACTTCCAACTAAGATACCTTGTAAGTTCTTGCATTGAAAACATCCTCTGCTCCAAACACATAGCAATGAGACATACAATATAAAAAGAGAAATTAAAAACAAACAAACAAACAGAAAGCCATGATCATGCTGGGAACCAATATAAACTTCTCTAAGGCCCAGAACACCAAAGCTGAGGCCTGCTAGGCTCCCCATCTAGGAATTTTGTTCTGCTGGGAACAGGGACCAAAAGTCCTTCCAAGGAAAGGAAGGATGGATTCAGGCTCACTGCTGAAACTAGGGACTTCTTCACCCCCCCCAAAAAGTCAAAAAAGGCCACAGTAACTGCTTCCAGAGCCATAGCTTCAGGAGACAAGTGAAATCAAGTGGAAATCCCACACATCCAGGCCCTGGGCCAAGCTGTCTACTAGTTCAGAGAGGGATCTGCAATATCTCTTAATAGCATAGCCAGACAAGAATAAACCAGCAAACTAGCCTGGGAGTCCCTTGGGGAAAATGGAGGCAACTAAGAGAGAAAAAGGGGGGGTGGGGATTCCTAACCAGGATGTCTGCATATCAAAATCCCAAAACATTGAGGAAATTCATATTCAGAAGAGTGACCAACAAAATCAAAAGAAAGGAGATAAAGGGATCCCTGGGTGGCGCAGCGGTTTGGCGCCTGCCTTTGGCCCAGGGCGCGATCCCGGAGACCCGGGATGGAATCCCACGTCGGGCTCCCGGGGCATGGAGCCTGCTTCTCCCTCTGCCTGTGTCTCTGCCTCTCTCTCTCTCTGTGACTATCATAAATAAATAAATAATTAAAAAGAAAAGAAAAGAAAAGAAAGCTATAAAAAAAAAAAAAAAGAAAGGAGATAAATTCTTTCCAGATGAAATGGACATAAGAGAATGATCTAAAGATCAGTTTAAATAAGCGTGCTTTGTATTCTTTGGGAGAGTTAAAAGAAAAAAATACAAGGAATTATAAAAGCAAGGAGAAATAAAAAGGGTTGAGGTGGAAAAGCATCTACTAGAAATCCTGGAAATAACAAAATATAGTCATTGAAATAAACACAAACACTGAACAGACAAAATACACTCTAGAGTGGTCTCGGTTGAAGAAAAAATTAGAAAATTAATAGAATTGAGAATTCACCCAGATATCAGCATAGAGAGATAAGATGAAAGGAAGGAGAAGAGAGAGAAGGAGGAGGACAGGAGTTGTTAAGAGTAGTCAGAAGACAAAAGAATTAAAAAGGTTTTAATAATGATCTAATAGGAATTCCAGAAAAAGATAATAGAGGGACTGGTGGAAAAACAATATTCACAGAGATAATGGGGTCAGCATTTCTAAACTGAAGAAATTAATCTTTACATGAGATTACGCTCTGATGCCCATCAGAATAAATACAATTCTATATCTACAAAGTAGATTTTAAAAATTTTTTTATTTAAATTCAATTTAATTAATTTAATTAATATATACTGTGTTATTAATTTCAGAGGTAGAATTTAGTGGTTCATTAGTTGCATACAACAGTGCTCATAACTTCAAGTGCCCTCTAGTTCCATCCGCGTCATTGGAAATGGCAAGATTTCATTCTTTATATATACAAAGTAGATTTTAAAAACTAACAGGGCAAAGGACAGTTTAGCTGCAATAGAATGACATTTAGACTTTAGCAGACTTTTAATCAGCAACAATAGGTGTTAGAACACAATGAGTAATTAAGAGTACTATGGTAAAATAATAACTGGATTTAAAAGTATATCAAAGCCTTGGCAGTTTCAGTGGAAGAGAGAGGCAGTCTTACCTACTTTAGTTTTGGGTAGGAAGAACAATGTTCATAGATCAAGAGTAAACACAGACACACAAAAACTCACCAGTGTAGATATTAAAGAGTTGTGCCCTTTCCCAGTGGGCACAGAATACTTGAGAGTCCCCACATCATAGAAATGTGGGATTTGGGGATGCCTTGGTGGCTCAGTGGTTGAGCGTCTGCCTTTGGCTCAGGATGTGATCCCCGGGTCCTAGGATCAACTCTCACCTGGGGCTCCTTGTGTGGAGCCTGCTTCTCCTTCTGCCTATGTCTCTGCCTCTTTTTCTCTGTGCCTCTCATGAATAAATAAATAAAATCTTAAAAAAAAAAAAAAAAAGAAATGTGGGATTTCAAGCACTCCCACTATCTTTTAAATATCAGTCCCTCTGGGTGAGGTTTATTAAATCGCACTTACTGCCATATTTGCTACTCACACCCCAACCCACTCAATTCAATATCCTGAGTTCTTAAGCAGTCCCTTTAGTAGCAGATAAATATCTGTATGCTTGTCCAAAGAAACTTAATTTCCCTTTTGTGTAGAGACCTCAGACCCTGAGTTTTTCTTGACTACCTTTCTTCACGGTCTCAATCCCTGGCTATCTGTGCAATTATGATGGGATAGTATTTTGTAACATCAATCAGTGTCTCTACCCATTTCTTGTTAGCATTAAACTATTTCAAGAAAGAAATCACCTGCTCACTAGAGATTGACCTGAATTATATAAACTTTGATTCTTAAAACATTTCTGATTAGTTTCTATAAGAATAATATATTTTTATTTAAATACATCACAGTTAAAGTTTTTCTATTTCTTTTTTTCAGGTAATTTTAGGAATTAAATTTATAGAAGTGCTGGGGCACCTGGCTGGCTCAGTTGGGGGAGCATGGAATGCTTGATCTCGAGGTTGTGGGTTCGAGCTCCACATTGAATCTAGAGATTACTTAAAAATAAAATCTTTTAAAAAATTTATAGAAGTGCTAGGGACGCCTGGGTGGCTCAGTGATTGAGCGCCTCCCTTCCGTCCAGAGCATGATCCTGGAGTCACAGGATGGAGTCCCACATGGGGCTCCCTGCATGGAGCCTACTTTTCTCTCTGCCTGTGTCTCTGCCTCTCTCTCTCTGTCTCTCATGAATAAATAAAAATCTTTAAAAAAAATTTATAGAAGTGCTAATTTACCCCTATAAGCCAATCAGCTCCTTTAATAAAATAAACTTTATAATTTAACTTATTAATATCTTCCAGATGTAGGACATCTCATATTTATATAATGAGAAATAAAGACCTCCATGAATAACAGACATATGGAGAGTTTATGGCTTTGATTCTACAGTTTCAGCTATGGGTCAAGAGTCAACACAGAATCACATAAACTCGCTAGTCCTGATACCAAAGAGCTGTTTTTCCCAGTGGGCACAGAATTCTTGAGCTCAAGATAGACAGAGAAATAAGACTAACAAACCAGACTTTCTGCTCTCACTCAATAGAAAATAGATCTCTAGAAGCTATTAATCCTTTTACAGAGATCACCAAATGGTCAGACCATACTACCAAATTGCTAATTACTACTGCCACTGGAGGGACATAATCTATTGTCCATATACTAACCCAAACACAAAACTGGTGGAGAAGAAAATTTAAATTAGGAAAACAAATTTTTAAAAAATTCTGTTGAGGGGCACCTGGGTGGCTCAGTTGATTGAGCCTCAAATTCTTGATTGGGTCTTGATCACAGGGTTGTGAGTTAGAGCCCTGCATTGGGCTCTGCACTAGGCGTGGAGCCTACTTAAAAAAAATTCATTAAAAAATTCTGTTGTGCTTCAGATTTACCTCTGGGAGCAAGAAAAGAAACACCTAGACTTGACAATCCATGAGGTGTACCTCTTTGGTCATAAGTTCATCTGTTTCTGTCAGATGAATATGTTGGGCATCTTGGTGGGAACTGCAAAACTGCTAAAGGAGACTCTCAAAAAAAAGTTATGCAGGGATCCCTGGGTGGCACAGCGGTTTACCGCCTGCCTTTGGCCTGGGGTGTGATCTTGGAGACCCGGGATCGATTCCCACGTCGGGCTCCTGGTGCATGGAGCCTGCTTCTCCCTCTGCCTATGTCTCTGCCTCTCTCTCTCTCTCTCTCTGTGACTATCATAAATAAATAAAAATTTAAAAAAAAGTTATGCAAAATTATTTTTATTTAACTTACTGAATAAGGAAACCAGAGAGATGTTACAGTCTGTTCCAGGAGAATCCAAAAAAGCAGACACTTTATAGGTTAGTAATATTGACCTTGCAAATGGATGCAAAACTGGCTTTTCTACAGAGGAGGAGAGTTCTCCCCTCCCATTGGGTAGAATTCATTCACATGTTCATAGATAATAATCATTTGTATTGCCATCAGTTCTCGACAAGTTAACATTAATCACTACAGAATTCTAAAATAGTCTCATTCAAGATAAAGGTGAATATCTTTTAGGATCAGACAATCCTCCAAATTCCAGCATTCCAACATCCATTAATCTCTTTTACTTATTTCAAGGTGCTACATTTCTCCTTACATATCACAAACCAGAGGTTATAGGATGTACTAGAGGGAGAAATTTCTGCTCATTCACAGATTTGCTCTAATTCTGGTCCTGTGTTAACCATTCACTCAGAAATATCTACATTCTATTGTGTACTTAGTGCAGCACTAGGTGGGGTAAATTTTGAAAATAATGATCTTGTTACAGAGATAAAACATACAAGATACCAGTCAATAGATTTAAAAAACAGCAAAATTTTGAGTACAACCAGAAAATAGGGCTGTATAAAATAGAAATACATCTGACCATCACTATTCATGCATTATGTATTTGCAGATTTTGCCTAACTACTAAAATTTATCTGTAACTCCAAAATCAATACTTGCAAGTGCCTTTTTTTTTGAGAGAGAGAGAGAATCTTAAGCAGGCTACACCCTCAGCATAGAGGTCCAGGATGGAGGATGGGGGCTTGATCTCACAACTCTGAGATCATGGCCTGAGCCCAAATCAAGAGTCTGATGCTTAACCCACAGAGCCACCCAGGTGCCCCACAGGTGCTTTTCAATCATTCACGGACATATGCAGAGTGGGGGAAAGTTGACTTATCCAACCTGCATGTACCCAGGAGAGGCTAAAGGAAACAAACCTTGCATTCTTGTTTCAGCGCTCACACTATACATGAGTGTCCTCTGCAACAGTTTATTTCGTACCACGTTTTTCCCATTTTTGTGCTTTTTGTGGGTGATTTTGCTGTTTAAAATCAAGTGCACTGCTTAAGTGCTGTCTCGCGTACCTAAGCACATGAAAAGACATGGGTGATAAGCTTCACTGGTGCCTGAGTTATAGTGCTACCGGCCTCGATTTCAATGTTGGTGAGTCAAAAGTGTATACTCTAAATGAGGTGACTTGAAGCAGAAACACACATAAAACAATGTTTGTTTGTTTTTTTTAAAGATTTTATTTATTTATTCATGATAGTCACACAGAGAGAGAGAGAGGCAGAGACACAGGCAGAGGGAGAAGCAGGCTCCATGCAGGGAGCCCGACGTGGGATTCGATCCCGGGTCTCCAGGATCGCGCCCCGGGCCAAAGGCAGGCGCCAAACCGCTGCGCCACCCAGGGATCCCTGTTTGTTTTTCTTTAATCAATGTGACCAGAGGCTCACGGGAACCCCTCCCTGTATTTCCACTAGAGGCAACACAGAATCACAAAAACTCACTCACTAGTCCTGACACCAAAGAGCTGTTTTTCCCAGTGGGCACAGAATTCTTGAGCTCAAGATAGAGAAATAAGACTAACAAACCAGACTTCCTGCTCTCTCTCACTCAATAGAAAATAGATCTAAAGTTCAGTATTCCTTAATTCAGCGTGGGCAGTCACTTTAGAGAACACAACTACAACAAATGATGGCAACCAACTGTATTTATAGAGGGAAACTGTCTTTCAAATGTACCTGATTCCTCATTAACAAACCAGATAACATACATGCCTTCCCGATAAATTACTCCACTGCTCTCCCTACAAAAGCAGTGAATCTGCCTTCCAGGATCCTGCCCCCCCCCCCCGCCCCACTTTATTCTTCTTCCTCAGTTTCTCTCTCTGTGTCTCTCTGAAGAGTCTCCACTTAAATAATGCTTTCCAGGGCAACGCTGTCGGGACCCCTCACCCCCCTCTCTTTTTTTAAAGATTTATTTATTTATTCATGAAAAACAGAGAGAGACAGGCAGAGACATAGGCAGAGGGAGAAGCAGGCTCCTCGCAGAGAGCCTGATGTGGGACGCGATCCTGGATCCTGGTATCACCCCCTGAGCTGAAGGCAGATGCTAAACCACTGAGCCACCCAGGCACCCCGGGACCCCTCTCTTTTGAGAGCTTTCTCTTAATAAACTTCTATTGCTTTGCTAAAAAAAAAAAAAAAAAAAAAGCTTTCCAATAATCTAGAATCTACTAAATTTGGGAAAGACACACACACCTAAAAGTGACCCCTGCAGATGTGCTCCCACAAAATTAACTGCAAAAATCCCCGGTGCCACTGTTCCACGGGAACACAGAGAAGGGTATTCGGGCATCCGCCTTATGAATCTCCCAAGGACATCATAAAAATACGCTAACACATGTTTTTTGGGTTTTTTTGTTTTTTCTTCTTAGCTCTCACGCTGTCACCTCCCCGGGACCCTCCCGTAGGCCTTCACAGAGCTGTTCGGCCCGCGGCTCAGCTCCTGTTTCTTTAAGACAAAGGTCGGGTGTGTGCCCTGTTCCAAAATGGCTGCGCAGGCTTCCGCACGCTCTGCGCACGCTAACCTGAACGCAAGTCGGGGTTGAAGCAATTCGGGGACTTTCGCGGCGCAAGATGGGGACTTGGCGGCAGGCGAGCCGGAGGCTCCCAGCATGCCTTGCAGCCGGGCCCGGAGTCCCGACGTCTAGGGATGGGGAAGCCCTGGCGCTCTCGGCCGCCGAGTCGCGTGTAGAGGTTGAGGTTGAGCCCCGGGCCTGGGAACCGGACGCCCGCAGAGGGGAAGATGGAAGCGTGGCGCTGTGTGAGGAGGGGCTACGGCCGCTGTGTGGTGGGGAGAGGCCGGTCAGTAGGGCTGGGTGGCGGGAGGGAGGAGGGAGGGGCGGGCGCGGGCGGCCCGGGTCAGCCCGGGGCGGGGCGGGAGGAAGGCGGAGGAAGAGGGTCCGGGCGGCGCTGCCGCCGGGACGAGCGTCCGGAGACCCCGAGGGATAGGTAAACCCGGCGCGCAGCCGGCGGGGCGCTCGGAGGCCGGGGGCCGGCCGGGCCGGGCCGGACCGGGCCGGGGCGAGCGGCCGCCGGCGGGCTCGTGCCTTCCCCACCTGGCTGCGCCCCAGCCCCGCCCCCGGGTCGCCGGCCTCCTCGCGGGCCTCCGCACCCGCGGGGGCTGAGCTCCGGGCGACGCGGCGGGGCGCGGTGGGTCCCGGGCGGCCTGGCCCCGGCGGAGGCGCGCGAGCCGCACGCCCGCCCAGATGTTTGTCGTAGAATTCTCGTTCCGCACTTGGGTGTGCTACATTTTTTTTTTTTTTTTGAAATTGATTCTTTTTTTGGGAGGAAAAAAAAAAAAAAAAAAAAGCACTTCTGCTGCCCCTATTATGGTGCCCCCTCAGCAGTATGCACGAAATCTTGCATTCGATGTACTCGTGATGGGTTTTGTTTGTTTTGTTTTGTTTGTGATAAAGACTTAGATGCGGAAAGTCAAAAAAATGTAATTGTGTGCTGCATGGAACGGACGGGTGTGCCGCACCTGGAAAACACAACACTGTATTAATTATCGTATAAGTTCTGGGGATCTGGTTTTAATCACCTGCCGTCCGGGGCTTGGTGACCATTCAGCCCAACTCTGTTTTCCTGAGTACCAGCTGTGTGCCAGGCACTGTGCTAGGCACTGGGGGCACGGACCGGGATTCAAACGAGTAAGAGAAGCTCTGGCCTTGAAGGAGCTCATCATCTGGAGAAAAAGACGTCTATATAAGTAACTACACATATAGAGAATAAGTGTTGCAGCCTAGGAATTGTATTTCAGTACGGTAGCTTTTTAGGGTAGAAAAGGAATGGAGCAAGCACCTAAATCTCTGGCTTTCAGAGTTGTCACAAAGCAGAATAGTCCGCCCATGTCTTGCCCTTAAAGATGTACAATTAAGTCGAATTTAGAGAACAATTTGAGAATGCATAAACAACAAAAGTATATAATAAAAAACCTAAATGCCTTTAAAATGAAATATATATATATATATAAATATATATATATATATAAACATCAAATACAGTTTAAGTAAAATTTCTTTGGTGGTAGAAGTGGACATTAATAACCATATCTTGGAAGTGTACCTTTAATGAATTCTGGGAAAGGATAGAAGTCCTCTGAATTTGAAAATTTTGCCACAATAGTGGCAAATGGTAAGAAGATGGTGCTTAGGTGGCATTGTTTCTTTCTTAAGGGAGCTGGAGGGCAACGTTATCTATTCAAGTTAATGATAACACTACTTTGGAGAGATTTTGGATCATCAGTAAATTGGTGCTGTTGGGTTTGAGGTATTGGTGAATTATTAATAAGTAATCGCTGTCCCATTTCATTTCCCTCAAAGAGAAGCATGCCTTAAAAAAAAAAAAAAGATGGAAAACTCCATTTTCTACCTACTGATTAGCAAGAGAGGTAGTTTTGTGAAATTGTGATAGGTTTTTGTTTTCTTAGCTATACATATGTTTGGAAAATGTAATCTTGGTTTAAAAAAAAAAAAAAAAAAACTGTTCAAAAACATGGTTTTACTCCAAACCCAAGTTGGAGGAGTGGTTCGCTTTAATTGTACTCAGCTAAAGTGTTCCCTATTGAATCAAGTATTATGTTTGCTGTGGATTTTATTTATCCATAGAGTTTATTAGATACTAGAAAGCTACTGTGAAAACTGGTTTGATGGTTGATTAATCTCTCAGGTGGTTGATTAATCTCTCAAGTGAACTAAGGGCATTTTGAAGTGTGTGGTATTTTGGGAGCCTGCTAGATTCTATATTATTTCAAATACATTCGTAGGTGTTTAGGGAGAGTTTTGAGATGTTGCTACTAATAATTAAATCATGGCTCTTCCCCTCTCCCCCTCCTTCATAGATTCAGAAGTCAGATTTTAAATGTTAGACATTATCTTCCCTTGAGGAAACGGATTTGGATTTTGGGTGTCAGAGCTGAACAAACAGTGGTACCTCAAGGAGTGTATTTATTTCTTTTAGATACCCCATGTTACCCCATCACCAGAAGAGTCTGGGCAGAGATTGGACGACACCGTGGGAGAATCTGCAAAGGTGTTGCTGGAACAGACATATTTCTAGTTGTATGAGGTGGCCTGGACATTATTCTCGTGCTCCTTACCCATACTTCAGTAGTAGGCATTTTTCACTAAATTGGAGACCACCTTGTTTGTTTGAGTCTAGAACTCCGTTTCAGTACTGGAACTGGAGACCTGACAACCTGAGCCAGACCTCTTTGATTCATCTCTCTAGTTACATCATGAACTCTGAGGGAGATGAACCTTCATCAAAACGAAGAAAACACCAAGGTAAAGGTGACGTTTATCTTGGTGCAGAAAGACAGAAGCCATAGAATTACTGAAACTTTCCTATCTGATAATCCGTAAGACCTCCTCCAGGTTTTGGAGGGGTGTAGCATTTATTTTCAGCCAGTAGTTTTCCGTTAGGAAAAAGGAAATTGTTTTTTAAAAATTAAGTCTTTATTTATATCTATTTTTATCTTTTATTGTGTATTTCTGGTAATAAATATAGAAGAAAGTATATATAGAGAGAGAATAGGTTGCAAAAGAATGTAGGACTAGATTAAAACATTAATAATAATTATGAAATCCATTGTTTTTAAAACAGAGGTCCTTAGACTTCCTAATTGGTATATGTTCTTGGGAGTCCACATATCTATTAAAAAATTAAATTTCATTTTTTAAGTTTTTTTGAAGATTTTATTTATTTATTTATGAGAGACAGCCAGAGAGGCAGAGACACACAGGCAGAGGGAGGAGAAACAGGCTCCATGCCAGGAGCCCGATGTGAAACTCAATCTCGGGACTCTGGGATCATGCCCTGAGCCAAAGGCAGACGCTCAACCACTGAACCACCCAGGTGTCCCATGAAGATTTTATTTTTAAGTAATGTCCACACCCAACATGGGACTCAAACAACCCTGAGATCAAGAGTTGCATGAACCAACTGAACCAACTGAACCAACCACTTTAATGCTAACTTTTTTATGTAAGACAAAAAGATATTCTTAAGTAGACACAATCATAAATGAAAGATATTTTCTTACAAAATAAGATTTTAGCTTATTCAATGTATTTCTCATAGTAAATTTTTTTTTTCTCATAGTAAATTCTATTGATAAAATCTTGAGAGTCTGTGAGGAGTTTTATCTTTTACTAAGGGGACCATGTCTTATTCAATTTTGAGAAATATTTTTCTAAGTATGTTGATAATTTCTAGTTTTGTCATATTCTTTTTACTCCAAATAATTCGCGAGACTCCCTTTGTGCTGCCAGCCCCGCCTCCTCCCCCAAAGTATATATGAATTATCTAAGTAGAATTTCGAGTTGTCTTTCTTACTAAGCTGTGGTTTTCGGTGAAGATAATTCCTCTGAAGGTATTCGGAAATAGACTTGTAGGTGTTAAGGTATAGGGAGCTAACATAAGTTTGTCAAAGGAAAACATTCAGAGTGAGTCTCACTTGGAAGTCAGAGTTAGAAGATTAGTGTTCTTTTAAGTAGAAATTCTACTATACATTTGAGTAGAAATTTTAAGCACTGAAAGTGAAAATCTGTTTGTATAGTACTTGACCACAGCATGTGTTCATCAACAAATACTCATTTGAATGAATGAAAGGTGTACTTAGAGGGATTAAAATTAGGTTCCTGAGAACAATCAATCTATAACCTATAAATCTAGGGCTGTATGATGACATAAGATTGCTTTTCATTCCTGTATTCATTGTTCATCAGGTCAGCACACTGCTCTCTTGTTTAGCCTTTTGTAAATCTGGTGTGCTCTCAGGTGGAATTGCGGCATACTGACCTAAGTGTGCGGTCAGGAACCCCCCCTGTTCTCATTCTGCTCCACCACTTATTGTGTGAACCTGGACAGGTTATGGAACCTCTCTGCTCTTTGATTTCCTAGTGTGAAGTAATGCCTACTTTGAAAGCCTGTTGAGGATGAAATGAGATATATCAAAGTGCCTAATACACTGTTGGCTTCATAGGAGGTACTCAGAAAATCGTGGTGTTGTTGTTTTCCCTTTAATGAATGGGGGATTACATTTACGTACTGATAAACTTTGATTGCGACCTGACTCTTTATATGTCCATTCTTCCTAGGTATTGTGAATAAGGAAAATGCTCTTCGTTAAGCCATATTTGTGACTTCTGATAATTCACTAATACTTTTCCATCAAGAGAACAGCCTTCTAACTTGCCTATCACTTTAAAGTGGCATTTGAAGGATTTGTGTGACACAATTATGACTTTTTAATTAGGCACCCTAAAAACCTGATCAGGCCTATTGCTTACTTTCTTTGATTCATCTGTCTTCTCTGCTGTGATCACCTTGTTCCTCCTGACATGGAAGGTATATAAGCTTTTGTAGTGTGACTTTATGTTGTGAAGTATATGAAGGCCAAAGACTGTCATCTCTATCAGTCCTCTTCAAATTGTCTTCCATGGAACCCTAGCGTTCAAACACATTTCTGTATGTTTATTTAAAGCAAATGTGCTCAGGAGAAAGTATGTATTTACCCCATCATCCCAGCCCCAGTATACCAGGAGTTGATGGTCATGACATGAAAAGTAATGCCAAAGAGTTGTACAAGATCTAGAAGTTTGAAAGTCACTCCATTAATTACATAAGCTTATGGTTTCAGTTACTTCAGAAATGGAATTGCAAAAAGAGCTGGCTTACCAATGCTTGTCAGGACAATACAGTCTCAATGCATTTATATGCCCTTACATATACATATTTTATAAGAAAATATGAACAACTTTTTTTGGACCTTCATCGTTCCTATTTTAATGTGGTGGTGACACTAGGGTAGTGCTGCAAATTTGTGATGGTAG
Source organism: Canis lupus baileyi (assembly GCF_048164855.1). Taxonomy (NCBI): domain Eukaryota; kingdom Metazoa; phylum Chordata; class Mammalia; order Carnivora; family Canidae; genus Canis; species Canis lupus. The sequence continues at coordinate 70,344,965 of NC_132843.1, forward strand.
CTTGCATTTTGTTTGCATGACTAGAGCCCTTTGCATCTCTCATACGTATGAAGACTGATTTATGGCTAAAACCATTATAGACAGTCCCCAATTTATGAATAAATTGTGTTTTAGGTAATTTGTTCTTGAGAATCAGTTGTCGACCATCCACTTCTGTTTTCCCCATAGAAACTGTTAAAATCTCAGAGGAGTCCTGCAGAGTCAGTGCAATTAGCTCTAGTTCTGGGCCTTTGCAGATAGGATTCTCCATATTCAGTGAAGGATACATACAGAAGGGGATAGTTTCCGTACCTTTCCTGGGTATGGGACAAGCTCCAGGCTAAGTTCTGTAATCCTGGAAGGCTTTTGATTTTCTTTCCATCCACCTTTTTTCCCTTTATCCTTCTCCTCATGCTCTTAGTACCTTCATGATATCCTGTCTCCAACACCCCTGTTCCATCCAGACCTCACTATTCATAAAAAGGATCTTCCTCTTGTAGCCTCTGGTCAAAATGTCTATTCCCTCAAGTACAACCGCAGTCAACATTTAGATTTTGAGGAAAGCAGTCTTACTAAACTCACTCACTAGAGGGCATTTTAAATTCCACTTTATTGACATTTTCATAGAGTATATTGATATTCTGATTGTGAGTATATCATCATTGTGGAAGATTTAGAAAAATTAGCCACAGTCCTTCCACTCAGAGATAACTGCTCTTAAAAATACTGGTGCATTTCCTTTTGATCTTTTTCCCTCCTATGTATAGAATATTTTTCCTCAATTTAATTTTTAATTGGTAGAATCTTAGGCATTGTAATCCAGTAGAGTAAGAACCTTCATGCAGTGAAAGGGAGATACTCTAAGACTGAGATTTTTCCTATAAACTTAATCATGCTTGAAAAACTTATCTCCAAATCTGTTTTCCCAAGTGCTTCCCATTTCTTGTTTTCCCCTTCTGTTGAGTTCATAGAATCTCTAAAAGTTCTACATTTTTCTTCATGAATTCCATGGCAATAAGAGTATCCTCCATGGTGGGGTGAGGGAGACAAGATCAGAGGGGGCGTATGTATGTATATTTGTGTGTGTGTGTATGTTGCTAGGTCATTTATTTCTAAGTCAAGGACCTATAATTGTAAAATCTCATGCTTTTTGATTCTCCATCACTGTGTCAGGGTCATTGTGTCTTTGTAGAATGTGAACCATCACACATTACTGGTTGCTGCATGCTAGGTTCTTCAACCAGTCCTTGTCGCTTACTTGCATTCTGTAACTATGTTACCTTTAACTTCTGCTTTAGTGTGCATTAAAAAGATTTCTTTTGTTCATTTTGTCTGTGTTGTTCCACTAAATACCGCTTCCATATATTGCCATCATACACCCTCATTCGTGTCTAAACCAGAATTCTGAGATGAGTTATTTCTAGAACTTAATCATTTGATGATCTTATCTTACTAATAGGAAATAAACCACAGTGTGAAATCATCTTACTGAAAACTCAACTGTGACATACAAATGCAGTTGACCCTTGAACAACACTCGACCTTTTTGATAAGTACAGTACTATAAATGTATTTTCTTGATGATTTTCTTAATAGTTTTTCTTCAACTTACTTTATTGTAAGAACACATTATAAAACACATATAACATATACAAAGTACATGTTAATCTACCGTCAATGGTATTGGTAAGGTTTCTAGTCAGCAGTAGGCTATTAGTAGTTAAGTTTTGAGGTAGTCAAAAGTTTTATGCAAATTTTCAACTGCTTGGTGCCTTAACCCACCCCTCAACCCCTGCATTGTTCAAAGGTCAACTGTGTATTATCATGGTTATGAAGTTGCTGGCCATATCTGACAGAGGCACTTCCTAACCATAAGCGAGAAGCTCTACACAGTCTTAGCCTTATTAATAACACTCTGTCTCCAAAATGACTTGCTAGATCCTTTTAAATTTTATACCTGTTGGTCAGTCATTATATCATTTTACTGCCTTTGTACTCAATTTGATGACAACTTCTAGTTACCTAAAGCTGTATTGCCATTTCCTAGGGAAAAACATTCTGTTCATTGCCTGTAAGAATTTTTAAAAGGCAAGAAAAAACTTACATACAGGAAAATATATAGTCTGTTTTTCATTAATTCTTTATATTTTGTTCAATATATTTCAACAGGCACAATACAACGACATTGGGAATATATATGTAACCATAATAAAGACAAGACGAAGATCCTAGGAGACCAAAATGTTGACCCCACATGTGAAGACAGTGATAACAAGTTTGACTTTTCAGTGATGTCCTATAATATACTTTCACAAGATTTATTGGAAGACAATTCACACCTCTATAGACACTGCCGGCGGCCAGTTTTACACTGGAGCTTTAGGTTTCCCAATATTCTGAAAGAAATTAAACACTTTGATGCAGATGTAAGTGCAGAATATCATCAAAATTCCTCACATAAGAAAAGTTCATTTGTGAACTAAATGGTTTTATCCTTTTTTGTTTGTGGGGTAAGAAGGGAAGATAGTTTTAAATACAGTGATAGAACAGTTTTTAACAGCGTATCATGACTTCCAAAGAGTCATTTGCTAATGGTTATTGGTATGAATAATCATTAAATTTTCAAAAAAGATCCAAAAAGTTCTGCTTATCAGTTAGTTTTGAGACAGGGACTGGCAGTGTGTTAAATATTCTGTAATTATTTCCTTTGATTTGAAATGTAAGTCATTCTTGTAAAAATCTAGATGCATTCAAAGAAATCATCTTGATAAAGGACTAGAAGAATTTAGTGCTAATAAACATTTTAATTCAGTAAAAATATCCCAGCATGTAAATTAAAAATATTTCTTTTGGGAAATACCAGTTTGGGATAGTAAGAGACAGAGCTTCATGTAAGTAAAGGCCAGATGTTTGGGGACTAATCAGATTTGGAAATGTTAATTTAATAGTTTCAAGAAAAAAGGATTATGTCTTTTTATTTAAACTTTTATTAGGCTTTTAGAATTTTAGAAGTCTGTTTTTTTAAAGATGAAAGCATCAGAAAATTCATGTTTGCTCTCTGTTTTAATTCAAGCCATTTTTTTCTTCCAAGGTACTTTGTTTGCAAGAAGTTCAAGAAGATCATTATGGAGCAGAGATCAGGCCAAGTTTGGAATCTTTGGGTACATTGTAACTTCTATTTTAGCCAGATTTGTTTTAAAAGACTCCCATGTTGTTAAAGTATAAGTTGCTAACAAAGATGTGTGATATTTTGGGCAAAAAAAATGTTAATTTTGAAAAAACTTAATACCCATTTCAAAAGGTAGGTATTTGGTATTTCAAGTGGGAGCTTTCAGGTTGATATATAATTTTATTTTTTATAATTTTTTAAAGATTTATTTCTTTTTGGTGGGAGAAGGGCAGAGGGAGAGAGAATCTTAAGCAGGCTGATGTGAGCTCAATCCCACAATCCTAAGATCACGACATGAGCCAAAACCAAGAGTTAGACTCTCAACTGACTGTACCACCCAGATTCCCCTTGAATTGTAATTTTAATTCACACAGAAAATACTAAGAATCTCTTAATAGATTCCTTGCCAGGGGTTGCTCTACCCACCACTAGACCTCTAGGTTTCTGAGTTCCATATCAGGGACCATTGTGTCTGGTTCATCATTGTAACACCAGTGTCTACCAGTAACTAGTGGGTACAAGCTAAAAACTTGTTTGATGAATGAACACTTCTCAAAACAGTTCATCTATTTAAGAAATGCCTACTTTGCATTCATTCCTCAGTAAATACTTTTTTTACTGTCTCCTATATCCTATGCAGTATTCTGGGCCGTGGTGACATGGCAGTGAGCCAAATAGATAAAAAGTCTCTGTCCTTGGAGCCCACATTTCTGGTGGAGAAAGGCCAACAGTATACCAAATAAATACTTAAATAGCACATTAGGTAATGATAATTTTGGAGAAAAGCAAGAAAGTAGAATGGGGTCAGGTTTCAATTTTAAACAGTCAGAGAAGGTAACACATTTGAGCAAAGACTTGAAGAAGATGAAGGAATAAGCCATGCCTAGAGCCTTTCAGACAATAGGAATACCAAAGCAAAGGCCCTGAGATAGAGGTGCCTGAAGGCAGGTGGTGAGGTGTGTGAGGGGTGGAGCAAACAGGGAAGAGTTGGAGGCAGAAAGGTCATAGATGGGTTGCTGGGTCAAGGGGGTGTAAACTATCATAAGGCCCTACTGTCTTTGTCACAACATTTACTAGGACAGAAATGAGAGTATGATAATGCACATTAACATATTTAATACTGAAGTCTACCTGTAAGGAGACCCATTCCTAGTACCTAGACCCAGTCCCAAACTTAACATCCTACATTATTAATGCTTTGCAGATTACTCTTCAGTGAATGTTGTTCAGATATATTAGGTGAGCTGTGTTTTGCCATATATATGTAATATTTGGGAGTCCTTGTGTTAAACTTCTTTCTTCCTCATAGGTTATCACTGTGAATACAAGATGCGGACAGGAAGGAAACCTGATGGCTGTGCCATCTGCTTCAAACATTCCAAATTTGCACTCTTATCAGTGAACCCTGTGGAATTCTATCGCCGTGACGTTCCTCTGTTGGACAGAGACAATGTTGGATTAGTGTTACTCTTGCAGCCCAAAATTCCAAGTGCTGCCTCTCCTGTGATCTGTGTAGCTAACACACATCTGTTGTATAATCCAAGGCGAGGTGATATTAAGCTGACCCAGTTGGCAATGCTTCTGGCAGAGATTTCCAGTGTTGCCCATCAGAAAGATGGCAGCTTCTGCCCTATTGTTATGTGTGGTGACTTTAATTCTGTTCCTGGTTCTCCGCTCTATAGTTTTATAAAGGAAGGAAAATTGAATTATGAAGGACTTGCCATCGGCAAGGTAAGTGCCTGGTTCCTCATTATTAGGAGGTGGACTTAGTCTCTTTGTTCACTGTAATGTGAGGAGAGCCATCACGTGGCTGTTTGAAAACCTGATGACCTTGTACCCTCACTCTACCAGGCTATGATGATGTTCCCCAGCTACTAATAAGTAATGATCCTCACTCGGTGGAATTTCATCTTTCCCATCTTAACGCAGGGAACATTCTATTTGGAGGAATTGGCAGGCAGAAAAAAATCCAAAATGGGAGAGAAGAAGAAAAATAAAAGCATTGATAGACATTAATACTTCGTAAATAGGGAACTACTCATAAAGAGGCCTGATAGAAGTTTGAATGCTGGATGTGGGCAATATAGTTGGCCAAACAGTAATCTAATATTTCTTTATTATGTACGTTTTTTAATTTCTTAGCTGACTATATCCCATGTTTCTTGCATGTTTAATCTTCATTGTACTTTCTGTTGCTTACTTCAGATCATTTGGTCTTCCAGATTTGAACCAAAGTAAACTCTTCACCACTAAGTTTTGAGTGATAGTTTTAAATTTTTGTAAGAATTGATCCCTTAGTATTTCATATAATAATTATATAAAATATGTAATATTTTATATTAATATAATTGCACAAAGCAAAAAAGGAGAGGCATCCTAAAAAAAAAAAAAAGGAGAGGCAGTATTAGTCCTAAGTTAGAGATCATATAGATGTCCCAATTAGAGTAACATGTACGGGAAACAGAAATATTGCCATTTTTATGTAAATCGTAACTGCTTTCTGGATTGTATTTGAATAAGATTTCATAAGCACAAATAATCACTTACTATGATGAATAAGGGTAATATTTATCATTCTTGGGCTTCCTCTTATTTAAGACATAAACTTTTCAATACATAAATTATTTAAAATCTTTTCACTTAAGATACCTGTTGAAATTTTGTTTAGGTATCTGGCCAGGAACAGTCTTCACGGGGACAAAGAATTTTATCTATTCCAATTTGGCCCCCAAACCTAGGTATCTCACAGAACTGTGTGTATGAGGTACAGCAGTTACCAAAAGTAGAAAAGACAGGTAAGTGTTTGCAGTACATTTTGGCAGTCTCCCTTGATAATAGTGTTCCCTTTGAAGACCTCAAACTAAATTTTTTAAGGGATGACATCTAGGGATGAATATTCATATATAAAAACATAGTACTTACTTGCTTTTTCCTTTTTTTAATGAACTCTAAAGTTACCATTTTAAGTTGACCTTCCAAAATTATCAGCATGAATTACTTGCATGTTGCTTTGGAAATGTTTGCATTTCAGTTTTGCTAATTATGGAGACCATCAAGACCTAGATTCCCAGTTAGAACATCTAACTAGGCATCTGTCTAAACTAGACACGTCTTGAATATCATCCTAGAGTAAGAGGACTATTCTATGGCAAACTAGAACCGAACAGTATACTGATAGTTTAACGTATTTCTTTTTGTTCTTACAGACAGTGATCTGACACAGACAGAGCTGGACAAAACAGAGGTCCTAGTGACAGCTGAAAAGTGAGTTCTGCAAAGTAACAGTAGACATTTACTATTTCATTTCTCGGGGTGCCCGGGGTGCCTGGGTGGCTCAGTCAGTGAAGCGTCTGCCTTCAGCTCAGGTCCTGATCCCAGGGTCCTGAGATCGAGCCCCACATTGGGCTCCCTGCTCAGTGGGGAGCCTGCTTCTCCCTCTCCCTCTGCCTACTGCTGGCCCTGCTTTTGTGCTCCCTCTTATCAAATAAATAAATAAAATCTTTAAAAAAATTATTTCTTAAAAATCACTTGGATAAAAATGAAAAGGATGTTTTTCCATGCTGGTGAAGAATGCTGGCTCCTTTTTTTTTTTTAAGATTTTATTTATTTATTTATTCATGAGAGACACACAGAGAGGCAGAGACACAGGCAGAAGGAGAAGCAGGCTCCCCATGAGGAGCCCGATGTGGGACTCGATCCCAGGACTCCAGGATCATGCCCTGGACCAAAGGCAGGTGCCCAACCACTAAGCCACTCAGGCCTCCCCAGAATGCTAGCTCCTAAGTCAAGGAGACCTGAGTATTACCTATGCTTCATTTTAGCTGTGTGATTGTGAGCAAGAAACTCACCATCTCTGAGATTCAGTTTCCATATTTATACTTTGGGTAGTTGGGAGGATTACATGAGACAAAGCATGGAAAGCTAATGTTTAATTCATAGTAAGTAAAGGCTTAAGCAGTGTTAGTTAAAGCAAATAGAGTACTATTTGGTACGTCAGCTGAAGTATAGAGTACTTCAGCTAGTACTCTGAAATTTTTTGCTATTACATATTTAAACAAAGGTCAAGGTCACAGGAAAATACCTTTCAGATTTCAAGAGGTTGCTTAACTTCCTTTGACTTACTAGATCTCTATAGGAAAATTGATTGAAAGAAGATATGCCAGTATAAATAGTTTACATAGATACTTATATCTCTTGAACTACAGAGGAAAGTTATCGAAGGTGGAGGGATGAAGATAACTGGATTCCTTATTATTAAAGAAGCATGAATATTTAGGGCTGTTGAGAAATAGATGGAGACTTAAATCTCATCTCTTTGGGAGATTCTTGAAATGTCTTGATTTGGGATCCCTGGGTGGCGCAGCGGTTTGGCGCCTGCCTTTGGCCCAGGGCGTGATCCTGGAGACCTGGGATCGAATCCCACGTCGGGCTCCCGGTGCATGGAGCCCGCTTCTCCCTCTGCCTATGTCTCTGCCTCTCTCTCTCTCTCTGTGTGACTATCATAAATAAATAAAGAAAAAAATATTTAAAAAAAAAAAAAAAGAAAAAAAAAGAAATGTCTTGATTTTATATTGTGGCTCTTTTATTAGTTATAATTTTTGTTTTAACATTTGCATTTAGGGACTGAATTAGAATCTCCTCTTACTCATTTTATCTACTTTCTTCTTGGTCTTATTTTACTTTGTATGCTTTGTATTGAGAAAATACTATCTCATATAAGAACCTAGTAAGATACGAAGCAACATTTTTTGAATTTTTAAAAAAGCATATTTAAAAAGTCATGACTTAACCCTTCAAATATAGTAAAAACTTCTGTAAGATTAACAAAAGGACAACTCTAACAAGTACTTGGTTTTGAGTAATTCTAAAATCTTTTTATAACAAAATGAGGTATAAGAAAAGATACTTTTAAGTATATATAAATATAGTGTGCTTATATGCAGAGCTTATATCTATAAATCAAAAAATTGATAGAGAAGTTTACAGGGAACCTATTTTATATTTGATGATACTGTAAATATAAGTCTTAGAGATAAAATGTTGCTAAAACTTGAAAGTAAGGGCATCTTGGAAGAATAACCTTTGTTCCTTGACACTGAGCTCTTCAAAAAGCAGGGCAGCATCTTTTTATGTGTATCTTAAGCACCTAAGATAGTGCCTAGAACTTAGATGTTTGTTAAATGTTAAATTTTTAAAAGTTTTATAACTTTTTTCACAGTATAAAAGGTCTTTAAACTTCAAGATGTATTTATTGGAAATGATTTTTAAACCCTTTGTTACATCACATGTATTTGTAACATGGGATAAATATTAACCATTATTAGAAGCTGTTTTAAGATGCAGTACAAAATTACCTAATATATACATAGTAAGAATAATCATAGAAAAATATAGTTCTTCTGACATCAAAAGTCTGGTGGGTTATACATAACATTCATAAAGGCCACATTTTCTTTCTTAAAGACACAACAACTTACAGTTTTAGAATGCATATTTATTAGGAAGTGCAGGCTCTCAGATATGTTATAATTAATAAGTGACATTAATATGTTAATTATTGAGCTTTTACCCACTTGTTACTGGCTTTTGGATATCACCACATGAGTAAATGAATGCCAAATTGTGGTGTGGTCTGTTTTTTTTATTTATTTTTATTTTTTGGTGTCTGTTTAAATAAAGCTTGTCTGAATGTCTAACATTGTCTGGAAATTAAACCAGAGAGTACTTTAAATAGGAGGGATACTAAAAAGAAAAACTTGATGGATGCTAAGCAATTTTTCTTCTCAATTTAGATTATCTTCAAATTTACAGCACCATTTCAGCTTGTCATCTGTTTATTCACATTATTTTCCTGACACTGGAATTCCAGAAGTGACCACTTGTCATTCCCGAAGTGCCATAACTGTGGATTATATTTTCTATTCTGCTGAAAAGGAAGATGTTGCTGAGCAGCCAGGTAAAGAATGCATGTATCTTACGTTGTACTTGAGAATACAGTTAACTCCAACCTCAGCGTTGAGGTGCTAAACATCTAGGTGAAGTTTTAAATTAAAAAGTTAAAAATTGGGACTCCTGGGTGGCTCAGCGGTTGAGCACAAGGTGTGATCCCGGAGTGCTGGGATCGAGTCCCACATCGGCTCCCCCACAGGGAGCCTGCTTCTCCCTTTGCCTATGTCTCTGCCTCTCTCTGTGTGTGTCTCATGAATAAATAAATAAAATCTTTAAATTTTTTTTTAATTAAATAAAAAGTTTAAAAGATTTTCAAATTGGTAATGTAATTGTGTAAATCTGTCAATCACTTGTAAAACATGGAGGCAGTGAAGCACCTCAAAGCAAATTACTGCCTAAGAATTATATCCTTAGCACCCTCTTCTAGTTCCAATCAACTTCTGAGTTATGGGTCTCTCATATTGCCCTTTGGTTTTACTTGCGATAAATTTACTGGGGTTTTTTTTGTGTGTGTATATGATAGCAACATCAGATAATTTTGTACTTAAATTTTACCAAGGCATACTGCCTTCATCGCAGGACCTTGCTTATGTTGCCAACTATTGAGTTTTGTCATGTTGACTCTGGAATGTTGGATCTTTCTGGAAAGAGTTCATTATATGAATATGGGGTTTCAAAAAGTGAAGATAAAACATTTTCCTTCTATGATTCAGTGAAAGTAGGGTTTTAAATATTAACCAAAGGATTTAATGTGGCTAAGAAAATGCATTTTAAAATGACTGGAAGTCAGAAAATGACATCCCAAAAACTTCCCAACTCCAAAATCTGGGCAGCTGTTTGGTCTTTTCTGATTTTCTCTTTTGTGTGTATGTGCTACTTTTCTATTCTCTTTTTTTTTTCTATTTCTCCTCTTCTGTGTTTTCCTCCCTATTGATGATAAAACCTTATTAGTAATACTCAGGAGATGGCTTATCCCTCCTCCCTAGATCAGGTCTGGCAGTTGTCATTCTGTAAGTGTTCAGTAGGTGGCGGGAGTGTGCCATGGACCAGCATCTCAAAGGATAGTTAGCAGGTCCTCTTAACTCTACTGTGGGCCCTGACTGTGGGACCAAAGTATACTAATTTATTCTCCAATCACCTGATAAACTTCCTACTCAGCTGTAGCTGGGTCTATTTTATATATAGTTGATGAATTTCTCATGTAGTTGTCAATCTCAAATTACATTTTTAAAAAAATATTTATTTTATTTTATTTTTTTTTTTTTAATTTTTTTTTAATTTATTTATGATAGTCACACAGAGAGAGAGAGATTGAGAGAGAGAGAGAGAGGCAGAGACATAGGCAGAGGGAGAAGCAGGCTCCATGCACCGGGAGCCTGACGTGGGATTCGATCCCGGGTCTCCAGGATCACGCCCTGGGCCAGAGGCAGGCGCTAAACCGCTGCGCCACCCAGGGATCCCAAAAATATTTATTTTAGAGGGAGGGAGTGTATGTGAGCATACTCTGCACTGAGCTCAGAGCCCATCATGGGGCTGATCCCACAATCCGCAATCCCAAGAGATCATGACCTGAGCCTACACCAACAATTAGACGCTCAACAAACTGGGCCTCCCAGGCACTCCTCAAATTACTTTTAACATACTTATGTATTACACACTGGTATTTTCTTCTAAAGATTATTTGCAGAACTCAAAACAAAAAATCTGAACCAGAAAAAGAAACAAACATCAAAAACTGCTTTGTGCCTGAGAACTATAATTAGGTTATAACTCAGTATGAAATTTAATCATATTCTAAAAGCTGTTTCCCATTAGACTCCAGAGAATTCTGAAGTTCTATATATCATCGTTTAAAAAAGGACTTGGGGATGCCTGGGTGGCTCAGTGGTTGAATGTCTGCCTTTGGCTCAGGATGCGATCCGTGGGTCTGGAATCAAGTTCCGCATTGGGCTCCCTGTGGGGAGCCTGCTTCTCCCTCTGCTTATGTCTCTGCCCCTCTCCGTGTTTCTAATGAATAAATAAAATAAATAAAATCTTTAAAAAATAATAAAAATGAAAAAGGACTTGTGTGATTAATTTATGATTATGATTTAATTTTTTTAATGACCTGTTGATACAGTTCCACTGAATATGTGTTTTCCTTGATATAGGATCTGAAGTTGCTCTGGTTGGTGGCTTGAAACTTCTGGCCAGACTATCACTCCTTACGGAACAAGACTTATGGACTGTTAATGGACTTCCAAATGAAAATAACTCTTCAGATCATCTGCCTTTATTGGCTAAGTTCAGACTTGAACTCTGACTCTTTGATTACATATATACTTTTCTTTCCAATTTATATTCTTTTCAAAGAATGTAAAATATTTCTTGAGAGTCTGCATGTTTATTTTTGCGCCATGGAGTTTCTGAAGAGGTTATGTGAAATGCTTGAAACAGATGTCAGAAGAAACAAGTTTACAACAATTTTCTTTGTAATACGAAAAAATATTTTCCTGACAAGTGAGGTCTAAACACTCCTTATTGTAAAAGAGTTGTAAATATTTTTTATTCTAAATCCCAGTAAAATTGACGGTGATTTTTAAATATAGTGCATCCTCTTTAGTTAGTAAAGAATCTCAGTTGATGTTTTTTGCAAGCTTTATGGTGGATCCAAAGTACCTTTGAGTTCTTGCAAACCACAACTCATTTCCCTTCCAGAAGGCCTGATTTCATTGTGAGGACTGTTTGTTGAGTCCTAATTAGTTCATCTCAGAAATCATTAGATTGCTCACAAGTGTCCAACCAACCATTTTAGTTTGGTTTTGAGGGGTCTTGATAATGTTTTCTAAAATTGTACAAATTACTTAATCTACCTTATTATTCTCCTAGGCCATGTAATATTGTCTGCATTTTGTTGGGAGATGTAGGTCACCATAACTAGTGGGTGAGATGCTTTACACGTGCCCTCTTTCCATCTTGTGACAGAGCATTCCAGCATGCCTGAGAGAGGCAGAGACTAGGTTAGAACACCTTTGTTTCCCTGGCAGTTTTTTTTTTTCTCTTCAGTTTCAAGAAGAGATCCCTAGGCTGGGGGAGAGACTTTATTCTGTGGAAATTTATTAGGAAACTTGTCTTTACAACAAAGTGGCAGCTATAAGATTATTTTGGTTTTGCCTCAGAGGTTTAGGAAGCCCACAGAACTAGCAGGGAGATACCAGCTTGGAGACTTAATACTCTTAAGTAGTAATTTTAACTGTCTTAGTGGTTTTGTTTCTAAGATGTCACTTTTATCATGAGGCAGCAAGTGTGAGGTGGTGCTGACATTTTTTTTTGTAAAGTGGTTAAGAGCAGGCCTAGAAAGTCCCACTGTTGGCACTATGTGAATGTTTGGATAAAAAATTTTAAAACAAAAAAAGTGAACATGTCCTCTTTTTAGACATTAAGATCAAAAAAGTATGTGCATTTTTACTAAGTAGTAATTTTGTATTATACTAAATTATAAAAGTTTTTACAGTGGATATTCCTCATAGAATGCCTCAAATTAGAAAGCAGTAGTTACTCCATGTCCTGGACTTTAAAGGTTTTTCTACTAAAATATATTTACTACAGTTATTTTTTAAGAAAATAAATGACTACCTGAACAAGGCATGTGTGTTAAAAGGATTTACTAAAAATCATAATAAGTATTTTTAAATGTTTAATTTCTCACTTTTTTGGATTTTTACTTACAGTATTAACTCTAGTTCAAAAATTTTCCACATTTTCTAGTAAGTTTGCAGAATATTGTATGTTCTAATTAGTAGATGTTGTCGTCATCAAATAATAATTGTATAATCACCCCTTTTAATATTGGGGAAAAATGAAAATTCATTAATTACTGCTTTGTGTTATGTGAGTTTACTAACAGATAACTTTGTGTATAGGTTATTGTTGCTAAACTAACATCTCTGAAAATCTCTGTGAAAGTGTAATTTTTTATGTCCTGATTAATGCATTGATTTTAGGCCCTTTACATGTGCTTCACTTTGTAGAGTTAATCCATAAAAATGCTTTCTACTTAAGCGTATAGGACATAGTATTTTGCAGACCAGAGGCCAAAGGGTCAATATAGCCTCACAAGTCTTTAAAGCTCCACTAAAATGAACTATCCACTTGTCTTTACTTTTTTTGGTCAGAAAATTGGTAACTCTGTTGGAGCCCTGTATTTACCTGCCCAAACATTTAAATCTGGTTAATTGCTGAAGCCAAATTTCCCCCAATCTCAAGTGTTCTACTGGCCAAGTGTTAAAATGGAAAGAGATGCCGTGGGGTAAGAAGTGTTGGTTTTACTTTACCTTTTGATATCAAGAAAACATGCATGTTTGAAATCTTGTCCTTTTTTTGGAATTTAACACCTGTTTGCTTTTAACCCTCTGGTTTCCTAAAAAGCCAAGTTAGAAATCCAGAGAGTTCAAGGGATTGGGGAAACAGAGAAGTCAAGTTATTGGCACTTTGTCTTAGTGAATCACCTAATAAATTATTACTCTAGTGTGTCTGTGCCTGGAGATTTTGTGGTAGATGTGCTAAGTGTGTATGCTGGGCTGTTGCCCCTTCTACACTATTTCATTACCGTCTTAGGGTGATACTAAGGAAGTGAATGAAGATGCGCAAAACGATAGTGTTGAGTGTAAAGTCTGAAAACTGGAAGAAGACAGGGATGAGGGAGTGATAAATGAGTTTACTAGGACAAGTATGTAGTAAAAGGACAAGAAAAAATAAATCACACCATCTTACATTTTTGGAAGAAAAACAATCCTTAAGTTTCCAGGGTGGTTTTATTAAAGTTCCATGCTGTGTATAAACATACAAGTGATGAGAAAAACATTAACTTGAAACATGCACTTATCTGGCATTCTCTAAAATACCATTATACAAGTTTTCCTTTACTTAGAAAAATACCCACTAAAACAATCACAGTTTTCCTTAAAGATTTAAAAAAAAATGTATTGGCCAGAACAAAGTCCAAGAGAATAAACAAGATTCTGAATTGTGTGTCAAAAAAACTGTACAAGGTTGTACATAAAACTATAGCTTACAAAAGCCTCAGGTATAGTAAGAATACGGAATTAAGATTTCCAAAGTTCTATTTACCAATATCTATTAATAAAATCCTTATGAAATAATTGACTTAGAAAAAGTGAAATGCTCATGATTTCAAAGTGTATAGAAAATACTAAAAATACTAAATATCACTTTCTGAAATAAAGTGTACTCAAAACAGCACAACATGGAGTCTAAAATCAAGATTTCTGTCATCTGATTTAAACTTTGCATATAACCCCATAATGGCTTAAGCATAAAATTTCTCTTGCATTAAGAATTTTAAAAACTAGATTCAAATCATAGTTTAATTTTTTCTTTTGAATAACAGCCAGTTTTAAAATCATTTGGGGGGTTATGTCATGGCTTTTTGTTTTATTTTTTATTTTTTGCCTTAATATCATTTTAATTGAATTCCTGCACTAGAATTTAAGAGTTTGGTGCCTTTCTCAAATCTTTTAGAAATTAGCATAATTCCATAGCTAATAAAAACAGAATGAAAACTAAGAGGATTTTAAATTAATTTTCATGTTTCTGTGACTAACCCTTGCTTTGGGGGAATAAATCTTAAAATTAAGAAGTGAGTGGAAAAAAATCAGATTACTAATTGAATCACCAAACCAGCTGGTAGTTTTAAGGCTTATACATCAGAATATTAGAATAGTTCGTGTTCCTATTCTTTAACGCTTTTTTTGTGGGAAACGAGGCTATGCAACTACTGACATTCTGTATTTTGGATGGGACAGTACTTAACTAATACTTGGAAAATCCTATTCCAAGCTCTTAGAATTGATTGCAGTGTAGAAGTTGTATACTTATTGGAGATAATAAAGTTTCAGATTGATACACATAAGATACATATAGCTTGGGGATCCCTGGGTGGCGCAGCGGTTTGGCTCCTGCCGTTGGCCCAGGGCGCGATCCTGGAGACCCGGGATCGAATCCCACGTCGGGCTCCCGGTGCATGGAGCCTGCTTCTCCCTCTGCCTATGTCTCTGCCTCTCTCTCTCTCTGTGTGTGACTATCATAAATAAAAATTAAAAAAAAAGATACATATAGCTTGTTTTTCATAGAGCTAAGTCAGTATTATTTTGAGAATGAGTTGATTAATTCAAATATTTAAATGAGTTTGCCTTATGAAGATACACAAAGATGCTTCATCTTAAACTCTGATAATATTGTTAAAAACAGTGATTAAGTTCAGAATTTTTAACTTCTGTATTTTAACCTAATTGACATGTACACTTATTTGGTCCTTTTCATGTAAAGAACACTAAACTTCCTTCTTTTTCAAGAAAATGATAATATTAATGGAAACACTAATACCGTTGAGTTGCAGCGTAAAGTGAGCTCATGTGCATGTGGCCAAAGGACAAAGTCCCCTCCAGTGGTTTTACTGGTAGAGAATCTCAATAAGCAGATTCTTATTTTTCTATTCCCCTTTCTAAAATCACCTTCAGTCATTTCTTTGACTGAGAGGGAGCACTGACAACTGAAATAACACTTCCGTTGACCAGCAGACCCCACTTAAGTATGCATGGTAGTCTCACGAGCGGGCATGGTCGCCGAGCTGAAACAGATGAAACAGAAGCATACTCTTGATGTTGATAACGTACAGACTTGGCGGCTGGAGTCACTCTGTGTGGTCTGCAGTCAGAAGTTACACAGATTCTCACGCTGTACTTCACGGACTAAATCCCGCTCTCCAGCCTAACACTGTACTTGAAGACTTCCATTTAAGAAAAGGTTCTGCATCTCATTGCATTTTCCTATACCAGTTCCTAAATGTCATGAAGTGGTACCTAAAAGCAAGGGACTGGAAAGTGACCACATCCTGCCACATTTGGTCTTAATATAAGACATCAGAGCACCTCTCTGACAACAGCGAGGCCTTCAGAACAAGGCCTGACTCAGAGGTTAGGAATCAGATGGAACGAGAACAGAAAGGTTACCCAGCTCTCAAGACTCCCACTGATTCACTCCTGGCCTCTGCCTCTCTGAGTGCGTGATTGTTGGAGGTAATTGCAATACTGCTAAATTTGTATAACACTGCCATGACCCCTTGTGCTTTTTTTTTCCCCTTTTTTTTTTTTTTTTTGCTGGAGTTTGCAAAGTTTAAATATTAATGACAGAACATAGACTGCCTTCTGCACGTGCTTTCTGTTGTGTTTTGAAAGAACAGAAACCCTTGTCAGTGAATGCTTTAAGAAACATTAAGAAAGAAGTAACTCCAAGGTCCTGAAAATAGTTTCCCGTATTGCCAGAAGAATTGCAGTGCTTTTTTAGTAAAACACTTGATATAATACCTTAAATCCTATTCGGTGTGCACCAAGGAAAAATTCCAAACTTTGTGGAGGTCCCCATTTGGAAATACTGGGGAAACAATACAAATAGAATATAAAACAAAAACCCAAAACTCCATTAAGTTTGCATATCTGATGTCAAGATGCTGAGGTAATATTTGACTGCTTAGAAAAAAAAGAAATCCCACCGATCTCTGCCTCTGTTATTGCTGAAAAAGACATGACTACTGGCTGAGTTACCTTACTGTACCTGGAGTGGGAGGGAGGGTTTCGGCCACATTTACTACTGGTGAGGCATCGTGTTCAAAAGCAAGTAAACAAAAGTAGGTAAATGGGAAGATAGAAAAAACACAGTTACGAATTACCCTTTCTATCTGCAGTCCAACCCCTGTGGGGTTTCTTAACTTCAGCCTTTCTGGGTTGCCCCTTCGTGAATTTCTTCAGAGTTCATTGTCACCACCCACTCAGATTCCACGTCCAAGGGAATCCTTAAAAATAAAATTCACAGGTTCTCAATAAATAGTTGCAGTTCCTCCTGAAGATGCTGCGGTAAAGTGCAGAGAGAAGCACCACGGAAGCCCTCTTGCTGGCTGATATGGCTTGCCTAGATCCGGATTTGGTAGCCCACCTCGTTCAGCGTGCCGAGGTCAGTCACCTTCTTCTCAGGCAGTGCAGGCCTAAGGGTCAAAGGAAGGTGGGGAGAGACAGAAAGATGACTCAGTATTTGATTCAGGAGGCTCGACTTGGTTCTCCTAACCCTTCCGAGGCTTGCCCGGCTCCCACCCCACCCCGCCAGCCCCGGTCCCCAGCTCCCCCTCCGTGTCCTCAAGGCCACTTTGATGAGATTTTGGGAACATTTTCATGGGCTTCCAACGTAGGGTTCAAAAGGCCTGACAGGTTGCCAAATGAGTTTGTCCAACTCGAAGCTGAATTTGGTCACACTAACTTCTGGAAAACCTTGCAAGGGTCTAAAAAAATTACACGCAGTACAACAGAACAAACACCTCAGCCACAGTCTCCTTGAAACCTTGGCCTCCTGGTGCTCGTGCCCTGGGGGGAAGCCCAGCAACTACAGGACCTCTCAGGCAGCAGTTTCCCACGGAGAGATGCTCGCCTATCTTCGATAGAGGGTTACTCTTCCAGGGGCCCGTGGGTGGCTCAGTGGGTGAAGCATCTGCCTTCGCTCAGGTCCTGATCCCAGGGTCCTGGGATGGAGCCCCATGTAGGGCTCCCTGCCCAGCCAGGTGTCTGTCCCTCTCTCGGCTCCTCTCTCCACTCAAACTCCCTCAAATTTGTCTCTCACTCTTTCTCCCTCAAATTAAATAAATAAAAATCTTAAAAAAAAAAAAAAGTCACTTCTTTCAGGCCTCAATGCGTAAAATTGGGGTAAATCCTTTACAATCCATCTGAAAAAGCCTGTCAGTGGGGTAAGTCATCCCATGGCAAATCACTTCTCCTTCCTGAATACATTTTCTAAAGTACTAATAAGCATTTAAGTGAAGTCATGTCAGACAGCACTTCAAGCTGGAAAAAGAAAATCTGTAAGCACATCCCCTGTCTTCATTGAAGACATTTTCCTCAATGACTTCCCGCTACAAAATTCCGCCCAAGCATGCTCCCGGCTTCTCTCAGTTTTTCCATCACTTAGTGAACCTCCTACCTTCTCTGATGAGAGGGAACCGAGCTTATGAACCAGCTTAGCGTGTTCAGTATCACTAGAGAGTTCTAATTCAAAAGTTTCACAGGTAGCCATTGTTACCGGAAGACTGAAGATATTCTTTTTAAACTTTATTTATTTATTTATTTATTTATTTATTTATTTATTTATTTATTTATTTATTTATTTATTTATTTATGACTGAAGATATTCTTAGGCCACACGTGATCCTCGTTTTCAGCGTTTGAAGAAAAGAGACCAAGATGAAAATAGAACTGTTTAAAAGTTTCTTGGTTTCTCCTTTGAAGGGTTTCCTAACAGTCTTCCCCTGGTACGAACATGCTCCAACTCCTTTGGGGTTAACAAATCAACGGCTTGCAAACGTCAAGAGGGGGCTGCATAAGGACATGAGGCTCAAATTTTGGCAACAAGTTCTAGCGCCCTACAAATGCTCATTCTCTCTCTCTCTCTCTCTCTCTACCCACCTCCGTCTCCTCCCCCTTCCTCTTTACCCCTCCCTCCCTTTCTCTCAACAGCCTGTGAACATCCCCTCTGGACCTGATTATTCAAAGTGGTCAAGAAACCCTCCCCGACTTGCTAGCTGGCATTACCAAGGAGCCTGTGGACGGCCTTGCCTCTGTGCTGCCCGAGCCTGGTTTCTCAGCGTGACCACATGCCCTGCTTTACTGGTCAGGAGTCCTGTGCCCGGTGCCCATGGTGCCCCAGGTACACAGACGGTGCCGACAAATACGGGTGACAGTGGACAGAAGTCCCAGCGCTTCCTTGCATGTAGACCCCTGCTCACTGTACCAAAGAGCTCAAGGCCTCTGCCCTTCAGGGTGATGGTGTCCTCCAGCCATATATACCCTAGAGATCGGCCATTCCCTATAAATCGATCCTACGGGGGCCCCTGTGAGGACCATTCCTGAGTTGACAGCTGAAGGGAGCACACTTTCACCTGAGGGTTCAAACTTAAATGTGCCTCTCTGCCCTCAGCCCTCAGCCCTCAGGCCACTGACACCCAGAGAACCAGGGCTCTTGCAGACCAGTCTGGTTCACAGTCCACTTGTACCTGGTTCACTTTCTCAAAGAGCCTGCAACAGAGTCTCTGTTTTGTTTGCTTGCCTGAGGCGGGTCATCCTTTCAAACAGCTAATATGGGATTTTCTCCTTCAGGCAGACCCCCTAAAGTGAGCATCACCCTGAGGCCAGTGTGGTTTGAAAGGCAAATCTACTTCTGCCCTCCTCAACATGCCCCAATTTCAGAAAATCCAGCAATCAAAAAAAAAAAAAAAATCATTCGCCACAGGATGAGCTTGAAGTATCCCTGTGCATTCGTCGCTTTACAAAAGGATTACGTGGGGGTCATTTCCTAGAGCAATTAAAATATAATCTCCACGCTCCCTTTCCTGGTTGTAGAACTACACGAGCATACTTTCCCTATCCAGATATAAGTCCCATTTGGGGACGCCCGGGTGGCTCAGCAGGTGAGCATCTACCTTCGGCTCAGGGAGTGATCCTGGGGTCCTGGGATCGAGTCCCGCATCGGGCTCCCTGCATGTCTTGTCATCCCTTCAAGGTCCAACCCAAACACTTCTCCCATGAAGCATTTTCTGACTTCTTCCCTCGCAATGCATTACTCCTTGCCCCCTATATGCTAGGGCATTTTCTCGGGCACATCTGCTAAAGAATCCTGCAGGTTCATAATCCTTAGGCCTGCCTCAGGGACTGGACAAATTGAGCACAGAGATCAAGTCAAATTCAGCTACGAAGCCCTACTGTTTAATAGCCTGTACTTCTCAATAAACTTGGGTCAAGTTCTCACTAGCATGTAAATGGCTGATAGGGGGCTCATTATGTTACCCTTATCATGGGCTATTTTAAACAAAGCACTAAGGCAGGAATTCAAGTCACCCCCATGACATTCCAAGCACTAACAAGTAGGAAGAAAAAAAATTTTTTTTTTTGGTCTGTACAGGAGAGGCTTTACCTAACCTCTGAAAGCCACTCGGGGAAGCTGCCTCTTTGAAAAGCTAAATGTGGCCCCGGAACAACAGAAAGCTTGAGGGCTTCCGAAGGAGAGGGACTAGATTGTCCCCTTCCTTGGTAGCCCCCTCTCTCCACTCCTCCTAGGTATCCAGAACCAAGGGAAGAACGAAAGGTTAATACTGGCAGAAAAGGAGTTCAACTGAGAGCCCCAGTGAACTGCCTGAAAGAGGAAACCCTTTTCTCTCACCGCGATACTGCCTACAATTTCCTGGCCTGGTGAAGGGCAGAAGGGGATTATCACATCCTGCCACCTGCCGGTGGACCCCAGCCAGAAATCCTGTTCCCTCCCGGCCAGCTTGTCTCAGGGCCAGAGCTGGGTGAGCCTGCGTGTGGAGAGACCTCTTCCAAGTGCTCCCCTGGCTATAATTAGAATTCTGCAAAAGGATTTATTTTTAAGAGACACAAGCACCGGGATGATGATTCAGCTGGATCTGCACTTGCCCAGAACCTCTCATCGGATCACGGTTATTACTTTAGACTGAACAATATATTTCTCTGAACCCCTCCCCAGTCCAGAACAAAGGGAAGATCACAGAGGATCTTCCTATTGAAGGATGTTCCTATCCTCAGCCCACCTTCTGTTTTAGGGGCAGCAGGGTCGGGGACTTGAAGGGGACTCTGTGGATGGAAGGAGGGGGCACTTCTCTCCACACACAAATGAATAATCCCAGCCTCGTCTGTTGTCGTGTAAACATATCCAGGGTGACTTAGGGTGACGGCTTGATGGCCTGGTCCCAGGTGTCCCCTTAACCCCAACCTCAGGCCTACATTCCTAGAGCCAACTACAGCAGAGGGGAGGTAGGTTGAGGAAGACAGGATGGTGGCTCCATAGAGAAGATATTCTGTAGCAGGGAAACCTTGTTTTCCATCCTTATGCCACATGGTGGAAATTCACCCTCTGGATTTGTGGCTTTTTTTTTTTTTAAGTAATCTCGACTCCCCACGTGGGACTTGAACTCACGACCCTAGATCAAGAGTCCCATGCTGTACCAAGTGAGCCAGCCAGAGGCCTCACACTCTAGATTTTCAATGTGATCTTTGGTTCTAGGCAGCTGGGGGGAGACAGGGGTCTCTGAGTGTTGCAGTTTGTCTCCATTTTATAAGGCTTGTGATTCATCGACTTGACCCAAATGTACATATATAAAAAACTAGTAGTATTCGCCACTGCTTCCTAAACCTTGACGGTCTGGGGAGAGCAAACTCTCCTAGGTGTGCCACGTGGCACCTCGAGTCTCGCAGACACCCCGAGGCAGCCTCCGTGCCCAGGAGGAGCGTGGCTAGGTTCTAGGTTGGTGTCAGTGAAGCCATAAGGAGCCTCAGAACCCGAGGGCTCACGGCAGCATGTGGAGGACCAAAGTGGGGACAGCACGTGCTAGGGCTGAACATACCAGCTGCTGTGTCTGTGTGAGACTGGGTTTAAGAGAGGAAGCAGTAAAGTGGAGGGAAAGCCTACAGGGCTCCCCATCAGCCCCCCATCCCTTTTCTGCACCTCTGACTATGGCCCGCGTCTGGCACACCTCCTGCCCCCACCCCAAGCAGTTGCTGGGGAGCAGAGATCAGGGGCCTGAGCAGCAGCCGGGAGAACAAAACGCCTGCAACTTGCTTTCTACTTACTCACCCAAAACAATTTGTTAAATAACACTTTGTGCCAAGTACCTTGTAGGTCTTGGGGTTATACCAGGACAAACAGCAGCTCCTGCTCTAACTGGACCCAAAGTCCATTCCCTTTCTTCTGATGGATGTTTAACTCTTGCTTCTCCCGAATGAGTAGGAGATACTTTGGGGGACGCAGCCCATCTGTGTCCAGTTCAGGGCTGCCTGATTGGGAGGCATGGGCCACCGGCCTATTCACGCTTCTTACTCCTGTCCCCCTGAGGTCACGGCCCCTTGGGGTGGGCAGTGCATTGCCCATGGGTTCACCCACTCACCAGCACACACAAGCACACCCACAGGGACCAGTTTAGCTATATTCCTTGTGGACTTGGGGTTCTAGAAAGGGATATGCAGTAAGGGTGCAACTCTAACACTGACTGCTCGGTCCTCAGTACTAAGGGTGTGGAACAGATTAAATCAGGCATGGGGCCGGCCCAGCATTTACAAGTTCAGGCAAAGACCCTGGACCCTTCTCTCCTGTCTAGTCTGGCAGGAAGTGGGTCAGGCTGGGCACTGATTTAGGACTTAGGACCTGTCTCGGTAGGCCTCAGCTGGAGGGCCACAGGAGGAGGGACGATTTCTTCCCACTTGTCACCCTCATTCCAAGCCAGTCCTGCTCCCTGTGCATATTCCCTACTTCCTAGGACAGCAGGAACCCTGCTGGCAGTTGCCAGATGGTGGGGGGGAGGGGGTTGGGGGGGGGTGGGAAGACAGCTGAAGTTGCTGTGTAAGCAGACAGGCCTCAGCCCAAGAGAATGGGCTCAGAGGAGATTCTCCAGGCCCTGCCCCTTCTGGCAAGACCTCCCTAGATAGGAGGCTCTGGCCAGAGCCGGAGAGCCACAGGCCACTGTTGGAGATTCCAGGGCACAGCTTCCTGTCCTTGCTGAGAACCTCTCTAGGACCTCCAAGAGGCTCTTGCTCCCTCGGGTCATGTTGTCTTTGCTGATAAGGCTCATCATCCGTCCTGGTTTTTACAAGCATCCCCAGGGATCCCAGACCCTATAAAAATCCCAGGGAAGCTAAACTGAGTTGGAAACTACTTTGTGGGATGCCTGGGTGGCTCAGTGGTTGAGCAACTGCCTTGGGCCCGGGGCATGATCCTGGAATCCCAGGATCAAGTCCCACATCGGGCTCCCCGCATGGGACCTGCTTTTCTCTCTGCCTGGGTCTCTGCTTCTCTCTGTGTGTGTCTCTCATGAATAAATAAAATATTTTAAAAAAGAAAAAGAAAAAAAAAAAAAGAAACTACTTTGTCTGAGCTTCTAGAAGGAAATTCCCCATCATCCAGGAGGGCTTACTTCTCTCTCTCTCCTTCCACAGTCATCCTTTTATTTCCTTTTATTTTTTTATTTTTATCTCTATCTCTATCTCTCTATCTATCTATCATCTATCTATCTATCTTTTGCTTCCCCTCTACTTCCTTGCTAAGGAAATTACCTCCTTTTCACCTTTGGGGACATTTTGTCATCTAGGATCAAAGGAGAATGGAATGCCTTCTTGATCCTCATTCAAAATATCTTCCACGGGATTAGGCCACGGAATCAAATGGATTCTCTATGACTTCATCATGACTTCCTGGCCTCACTCCGGAGCAATTGCCCGGAGGCATCATTGCAATCCTTCAAGACAGAATGGAGCAGGAACTCCTTTGTCTAGCTTGGGGCCAGCAGTGAAAGGAGACCTTATCTTAAGATGGGGCTTAGTAACCTCTGTGACCCTGAGGGTCTCCAGCAGGGTGAGGAAAGGCCCCTAAAGCCACAAACCACCACAGGGACAGATGACCAAGACGGGGAATCAGAGAGGAAGAAAAAGGAAGGAAGAGAATCATAAATAGCCAAGAAGAGCAGAGGAGGGTCAAGAAGGGGGAAAGAGGAGTCCAAAAGCGGAGGGAGAACAAAGACTTCCCAGGGGTCCTTAGGGACTCTTGCCCCACTTGCGAAGAATGTTCCACGTAGTCACTCCAAGTGGCATGAGCGGCTTTCATGCTGACACAGGCAGCCCAGCCAGAAAACCACTGTCCGCTCAAGCCTACGCTCCCAGATCGAGGCCAACACTGTAAGCCAAGAGGTGTGGACTGTCAGAGACAAAAAGGACCCCAAGGAGCATCGGTGGTTCTCAGCAGGGGAACTGTTGGCATTTTAGGTGGAAAGGTTCTTAATGGGGGAGCACGAGCTTTGCAGGGGGTTTACCATCCCTGGCACCCCCTCTGGGACCGGTCATGGTTATTAGCAAAAACTTGCCCCCCTACTTCATTTCTAACCCTTGTGCCCCGAGGATGTCCTTCCTGGCTGCCGTGGAGAAGCACTGCGACCGCCCTCAGCCAAGAGCTGCAAGGGGACCCAGGCCCGGCATCGGGAAGCAACCGGTAGAGGTTCACAGCAGGTCTTTTCAATGTAGACCTCAACCTCGGTCTCCCTGTCTCTTTTAGAACCACACGGAACAATGTGACTGCTCTGTGTGGAGGGGGCTTCAGGGAGGGGAGCAGAGTATGACATAGGACTGTGGGCGGAGGGTGGGAGAGTCCCTGCTTCCCTCTTGAAACCTTGCCTTGGCTGACACTAGGGCAGGCTCTGCTGCTTGCCCTCCCTCCCAGCTGACTCTTCTGTCAACCCAGTGACACCGATCCTCCTTTCCAGAAGGATTATTCAGACAAGTGCAAAAATGGAGAGGAATGCAGGGCTACAAGTAGCTCCGGCTGTAGGCATGAGGTTGACAGGGATAAAAAGCCACTAAAATTATCCCGGCACAGAAAGGGGCTGGGACCCCACAGCTGCTGGGCCTCTTGCCTGTTATGGTAATATTCCACCCTCTGGGCCACTCCCAAGCTTCATTATGGCACCCAACACATTTAGAAATGATTTGATGGTCTTGTGTAATGCTGGAAAAATAACACGGTGACAGGGCCACCAAACCCTCCCTAGTCCCTGGCCATTCTACCGTACGATGCCCAGAATTTTAGTGGAGTTATTGGGTCACAACCAGATGTGTCCCTTTCTTGTTTCCTCATCAAGTCAAGAGTACCTAGAGAACAGCCTGCTTGGTGAAGGCCATGGGTAGCTGAGAAGCTGCTCCTCTCCAGACATACCTCTAGGAACCAGGGTGTCTTGGTTTCTAGTCTATGGCAATGGTGGGACCTGGGATCTGGAGGGGGAGGGAGGGCTCGGAGCTTCCGTCCTTTCTGTACCCCTTCCTCACGCAGCCCTCCATTTAACTTTCCACCCTTGCCTCTCTGGCCCCTCTGGTCCCTGTAATCCCTTACCCAGACCTGCAACCCAGAAGGTGGGGTTTAGGAGGAATCAGGGACACCTTGTAACACCTCAGTTCACTTGAAACTTCAGCCAAGATGCCCGCCCTCTAGATTCCCCTCCTGACCTCGAAACTGGGAAAAGAAGTGGTAGGGGCTTCGACTACCAAGGATGGTTATGGTCTTCCTGGATTGGCTCATGTCAAGTGGTCCGCAGAAACCTGAAAGCCACCTGGGCTCCCTTGATGGTTAAACTCTTCCAAAGCCACCCTCCCCCCGTTGTGAAAAAGAAAATCCCTGACCCACTAGGGGGAGCTGATAGAGGAAGACTCCTGGGAACCAGTGCTGTGCCCAGGAGAAAGGGCTGTGGGGACAGGATAAGGGTCTGGGGGGTTCCGGAACTGGTTGCAACTACTCTTCGCCATTTTGGAGAAGTTTATGTTTTCACTGAACCACAAGCTGTCATCACCTCTGTGCTCCTGGGGCCTGCCTGCTGGGGCTGGGATCAACTTCGGGGCGTGGAGGGAAGTGGGGGGTGGCACTGAACCCCCATCTTCCTGCAGGTCTTTCTTCCTGACCCCTCCGGTGATGACTGCCCTCTCCCTACTGACTTTCTCCCCATCCCCAGGCCTACTTCATGCCTCTGGGCCGACAGGAGGGGCAAGGGCCCATGGGGACCTGGCACTAGAAGGTGGCTTTGGACTCACAACTGCGGCAGTTTAAGAGCTGTCCTCTGCAGGCGCAGGCGTGGTCGCTTGCCTTGGCTGTGACAAAGTAGCCAGAGATTAGGGTATGGACATGGCCTGGCGGGAACTGAAAACCAGTTTCTCTGCTTGGCCCCTAGAAGGACCAGACAGGCCCTTCCCAGAGTGTCTTCGGTGGAGCCCAACCATGGCAGTGAGGCCAGGGTCACAGCCTTCACCTCAGCACCTCGGTCTCCAGAGGCCCAGGCAGGCTGGGCAGAGCTGAGGCCCGGAATCACACTCAGCCTCATCTGCCCCCCTCAGCAGACTGGGGTGCCTGCACCCTGACATTCTGCTGCTGTTTTTAGAGCCAACCCCCAAATCAGTTCTCGTATCCTGACTGAGCAAACTGTGGCTCTCCAAGAGTGGTCCCTGGACCAGCAGCATCTGCATCACCTGGGAACTTGCCAGAAGAGCAGGTTCTGGAGCCCCATCCAGATCTGCTGAATCACAAACACTGGGGGAAGGGGCCCCGCAGTCTGTTTTAACAAGCCCTCTGAGGGTTCTGTGCTTGCTCAACTTTGAGAACAGGGCGTAGGATCCTTCCATCTGTCCTCAGATGGGCCTTCAGACTGCATGCAGCCCCTTCTCCACCCTGCGCGGAAAACCCACCCGCTCTTCCTCACTCCTACCTCACGGCGCACCTCCTTCCCCCGCAGGATAAATGCCACGTAATGCCTTTTCTACCCTCTTCTACATGACCTTAAACTCTCCCTTATTTTCCTCCTTCCTTTGCTCCTTTGATCTTAACAGCTGGCTCCTGCAGGTGCAGACGCCCCTTCACACTCCTGGTCCATCGTCTCCGCCTATTCCTTCCCCGTCTCCTGTTCTGGTCCTTCTTCCTCTGGGCTACTCAGGGCCTGCCAGCGCTTCCTTCCTTCCTCACCGACTTAGCCAGCTATGGCTCCAACTGTCACTTCTAAGTAGATGGCTCTAATGTCATTATCTCTATTCCTCAAACTCAGCTCTGCATTCTCAGCTGCTTGTAGGACGCTCGCCTGGGATGCCGGACAAGTGGCTCAAATCCCACAGACCAGGCTCAAATGCACTTTCTTCCTCTACTGTTCTCAGACCACCACCACCTAGTGTGGCATCTGATTTCTGTCTCCATGACCCGTGTCTGAGATCCTGCTGGCTTTGCCATCTCTGGACACTCACGGTTAACTTTTTCTGGTTAAAAACTTAACATGCGGGATCCCTGGGTGGCGCAGCGGTTTGGCGCCTGCTTTTGGCCCAGGGCGCGATCCTGGAGACCCGGGATCGAATCCCACATCAGGCTCCCAGTGCATGGAGCCTGCTTCTCCCTCTGCCTGTGTCTTTGCCTCTCTCTCTCTCTCTGTGACTATCATAAATAAATAAAAATTAAAAAAAAAAAAAAACCTAACATGCCTTGGACTGCAAAGTTCCTGGGGATGCAAGTAAAATGCATGTAACAAGCATGGTCCGAATAACCCACACTGCCATTCCGTGCATAAATCCATCGGGTGGCATGCTCAGGACTTTAGGGTTTAGAGGGAAAAGCAAGGCTTTATGGACCGCTCAATGTCTGCGGCAGACTGGGAGCTCCTAAGGAAGACTTAACCTCCTGGGACAGGAAAGCTAACAAACCAGAGAAAAGGGCCCCTCCTCTGCTTTTTGAGTAACCAGATTCCTACTTCTGGGTCACTGGCTCTATGCTCCGTGACCCTCTGGGAAGGGTTCACATGTGCGCAGCCCTCTGAGACAACTGCTACTTTGTTCAGGGATGCCAATGAATGGATGACTGCATCAGAGTGGGGGAGAGATAGGGTTGGGGAAGGGCAGTAGTCAGCAGCAGAGGCAGGATTAGGGTCAGGGGCATGTACAAAAGATCCAAAGCCATCTCGCTCCCTGAAAGGACAAAGCCATGCTGAAGCCCCCATGTTTTCCAGCTTCTCTTGTTGCAGGAGCTCCCAACACCCCCCCTCTACCCTTTTCTCCCCTCCCCTTTCAAAGCCTGGACCCCAGTTATCTCAGCCAATACCTTCTGGCTGTAAGTTCTGCACCCTGGGTTTGGGAGTGGGAAAGAGGGTGGAGACAACAGGGAATCTTCCTCAGAACGCACAACACTTGGTCCTGTCCTATTCTTCCAAAACCAGAATCCACACTTCCCTCCCCCGCCACCTTCCCAGAGCCAGGAGACCTGCGTTCCAGCCCCTGTCCCATCACTGACCAGATACAAGACAACACAAGATAACAAGACTTGTGTTCTGGTTTCTTCCTTTGAAAGTGAAGACTCGGGATCCCTGGGTGGCACAGCGGTTTAGCGCCTGCCTTTGGCCCAGGGCGCAATCCTGGAGACCCGGGATCGAATCTCACGTCGGGCTCCCGGTGCATGGAGCCTGCTTCTCCCTCTGCCTGTGTCTCTGCCTCTCTCTCTCTCTCTCTCTCTCTCTCTCTGTGTGTGACTATCATAAATAAATAAATAAATAAATAAATAAATAAATAAATAAATAGATAGATAGATAGATAGATAAATAAATAAATAAATAAAATCAATCTTGAAAGTGAAGACTCAAACTCTCCTTCCTTAGTCTACAGGATTGATGTGACAACAATAACATGCGTGTGAAAAGCAGTTCACCAAGAGCTAATCGCCCTCACTACATCTTCTAAGTTGATCTTACGGCTCCTTGAGAGACAGGCAGGGAAAGCATTCTTGTCCTCTTTGACGGAGGAGCAAACTAAGGTTCCTAAAAGCTTTGCCCAGGCCACAAAGCTAACATGGGCGGCAGAGCCGGGCTCACCCTAGGCCTCCGTCCACTGAACCCCACGGTCCTTGGCAGGGCGAGAGCCTACTGTGACCCAGCATGTTGCTGGTATGAAGAAAAGTGGTGTTTTTTCCCCTGTATAATTATGGCCCAAATATTTGCCAGGGGATTATCACTGGTTACTCTGGGCTTCCTCAGTTTCTCCAATCTGTCATTTCCCAAGCGGTTCATTTTGACCTTCAAAAGTAGGTGTGGAATCACCAGCCTCAGAGCTAAGACAGAGATAGGAGAGTCAACAAGGAAGAGGATGAGCCTGTGGGTATTTCTGATGCCATGACCCAAAGAATGGTCATGATTTCTGCTGATTTCTGCACAGAGGGCTACAGGGTTTTAGGGAAGTTTCATCAGTTCTAACCATCCCATCTTCTGGCTAAGGGAACGTAAGCCTAACATCATGTAGCTCACAAGGACCCGACCCAGTTCCAGACCCAGGCTTCCTAATTCTAAATCCACTGTTCCTCCCACACTGCCAGGATTTGGGGATATCCTTCAATCTCTTGCAGTCCGGAGCTTGTCCCTTGATCTGAGTCCATAACTGGCAGCGGTGGTGTCAGAGCAAGGGGGGTCACGTGCATAGTGGATCCTTCTCCACAGGGATGCCCCCTGAATGCAGGCCGGTCCTCTTAGAGAGCTCCGTCTGCTTCAGATGCCATGCCCAGGACAGAGGTTTGTCCCCTCGGGCCAGGACAACCCCCCCGGATATGTGCGTTGGGCCTTTAGCTGGGGAAGAGGTAACACTACTCACGATTTGTCTCTCCTGCCGAGCCGTCTCGGGGGGCTCGCCTGTCTCCTTCGGGGGGACAGGGATTTCCCCCGGCTTCTCACTTGGGTTGGAGAATGGGCACTTGCAGGTTTCAGGATCTGAAAGAGATGTGGGGAGTTACCACACCGGCTCCGCAAGGGAACCACTCCCACATCCTCCTACAGCATCTCAGCCCCCCACCTGCCATGACTGCAGGGCTTAGATGGTACCGAGTTGGAAGACTTCAAGGGGGATCGCTCGGTCTGCACCTGCAAGGAGCAAAGTACCCCCTCCCAGAGGCTGCAATGATGACTTTGTGCCCCCCTTCCACAGCAGAGGAGCAGAGCCCGATGCCTCAGCCACCTGGGGCTGCATCTGGGGCCCGGTGCTATCCCATGAAGGCAAAGCCCCATCTATATTGCCCCCAGTAACCAGCTCGTCTCCCTCTGACCCTCCCACCCCACCCACAGGCACAGAGTGCTTTCAATGGTCAAGAATTTCCTCTCCAGGTCCCTCACGGTGAAGAGGACAAGTCTCCAGGAGCTAAACAGAACCAAGGCTGAGGTCAGCAAAATCTCTTTCCCTGGTGGTCCTCAGGGTACACATAGGTTTTCTCTCAGTGACTCCATAAGGCCTAGAGGGACGAGGACAAGCAGCCATCATATCACCATGGCAGTGACATGATAGAAGGAAGAAGGGCTTATGAGTACAGTTTATATGAAGCCAACACAGTGAATGCTTCTTTGTTATTTTGACACCAGGTCAGAATTTCATGCCAAAATGCATTGCAATTCAGAGATATAAGGTGACTCAGTGAAAGATTAGAAAGCAGGGTGACCCGCTCCCCCTCGTGTGCCCAGGGCCTTCTTGTTTTTTTGTTTTTGTTTTTGTTTTTTTTTCTTCTTGGTTTTAAGTGCCAAAAATTGCATGGCCTAGGAAACCCCCCCGATTCAGGCAAACTGGGAGGACCGGTCACCCTATTATAAACACTAAAACAAAACAAGACTAGAGCCTTAATCTAAAATGAGTAAGTAACATTTTAGATTTGATTTCATAGGAGGAAGTAGAGGCCAAGACATTGCTTTAACGATAACATCTAAATTGACTTTAGTTCGTTTTTGAAGCAGTACATACAAAGAGAAGCTTTAATTGTCCATGTCAAATAGCAGATGATTTACATTTTTTTGTTTTAATAGGGTGGCTACGAAGCAAGATAACCTCAAGAGGCTTTTTTGACCATCCCAGAAACGTGGGGCACGAGGCAAGAGGGAGACAGAGAGGGTGGGAATGGAACACTCTTGTGTCACTCATTCGCCCTCCTAGCACCTACCTTCAT
The DNA here is from genome assembly GCF_048164855.1 of Canis lupus baileyi. NCBI lineage: Eukaryota > Metazoa > Chordata > Mammalia > Carnivora > Canidae > Canis > Canis lupus. Next base: position 70,375,635 of record NC_132843.1, read on the forward strand.
TCTCATGTCCCTGGCATATTTCTCCAGCTCCTTCCTTATGTCGGCCCTCAACATCTTTGAGACATTGAGGACTAGCTGCTTCCACTCTATGGGCTGGAAGCTATGAGGCTCGTGGGGGACATACAGCCCAATCTTGACCTTCTTGACTGTGTGCAGGTACTTCTTGTAGGAGTCTTCAAAGTCAAAGATGAGGTCACTGAGAGTCCGAAAGGTCAACGGCTTGTCCATCAGCTCAGCCCTTCGGCTCATGCCCAGTGAGCCATAGCGGCCATTGCAATAAATCCCCAGCACAACATGGTGAAAGTAGTTTCCTGAGAAGTAGGTTTTAAAGCTGATGGGGAATCGCTCGATGGAAGGCTGTCCATTGGTTAGGTATCTTAGACCATCTGAGTCAAGGAAGAGAAAGGAGGCCTTGAAAATTCAGAGCTTGGACCCCTCCCAGGAAGGGAAGTGGCCCATATGGGCAAAGTAAGTGTCCCTCTATCTCTGAGCAGGCCCATATCTTACCTTTCCAGACTAATCCTTTTAAAAATGATTCACTCTGGGGCAGCCCAGGTGGCTTAGTGGTTTAGTGCCGCCTTCAGCCCGGGGCCTGATCCTGGAGACCGGGATCGAGTCCCATGTCAGGCTCCCTGCATGGAGCCTGCTTCTCCCTCTGCCTGTGTCTCTGCCTCTCTATGTGTGTCTCTCATGAATAAATAAATAAAAATCTTTTTTAAATAAATAGATAGATAGATAAATAAGTAAATAAATAAATAAAAATTATTCACTCAGTATCTTTGAGTACCTTATTATACGGTGCATGCTGAAGCCAAATTAAAACAGGGCAATGAGAAAAACTTGCCTTCCACTTTAGTAATTAGATAAATGCAAAACAAAACAATGACCTTTACCCCTCCCTTGGTTTTCTACAGGGCATGTGAGTATTAAAGGCTTTTTTTCTGTAATCAGAATGATGTTCTCAGACATTTAATTCTGGCGGGCATTTGTGGGACAGAGCAGAAATTGAAGGTTTCTGCGATGTTCCAGGAGAGAAATGAAAACCAGAATCAAGGCAAGGCAGTGAGCCATAAAAGAAATAGACTGGCTGATTATCTGGATGGGAAGGCATCAGAACAAGTCACGTCTGTCCCTCATCTGCTCCTCTCATGGGTCCCAGCACACCCATGCCAACAGCCATGGGTACCACACAGAAAGCTGCCTCCAACACCCAAACCTCATTCCCCAATGCACCTGGTATTAAGATTGGCTTTCTCTACCTATCAGCCCATTTGGATTGGGCAACCTCGTCTCTCACTGTCATATTGGTTAGGGACCAGCAATCCCACAGGGGGCAGTATCAAGTAACTACCCCCACAGACTCCACATGCTGGAGGGATGGACAAGAAGTACCACAAGCTCAAGCCCATCTCAAAATCCCAGGATACTCCAGCAAGGAGCCAGTATTTCTGGAGAGAGATGCTGAAAACTCATGGTGTCACTTTTCTGCTACAAACCATTGGTGACTCCAGGGTGTTTCTAAGGTAAATCATAATCCAGGCGCTCCACGAGGTGGTTTGTACATGGTAAGTACTTGGTCAGTAGGTACGGTTCTCTACTCTCTGAGAGTGTCTTCGCTATTTCTTGCCCCACTCCAATGTACTTTCCACACAAACGCCTGAATGTTTTATTCAAGCCCGAATTTGGCATGTGTCAACTCTTCTGCTTCAGTTTTCACTGTCTCTCATCTTCTCCAGACTTGGTCCAAATCCCTTACCAAAGTCCTGCCACCATTCAGCCCCTGCTCATTATTCCTTTGTCCAGTTTCATTAAACCCATACCCGGGACTAGCCCATGGACCTACAGTCAACCCAAGACATTTTTGAAGGCTATTCCAAGACCATAAAGAATCCACACTTGTACCCTTGGCACATATATTCCCTCATAGTGTGAAGTCACATATAAGTGAAAGTCTCAAATGACTTTTAAGTAACCTTTACATTACAAAACTGAGAGACCAAGTGACCTACGAAACTTTCAACAAAATGCCACTAAATGCCCTCTGTGCACTACACGATGCCCCCTATTGTAGTATGACTTCTTTTATGGCTTCACTCACACAGAAGCCTTCTGATGCAGGGGAGTCAAACCTGGCAAAGATCTTTGGGGTCTCGTAAAAATCATGAGTGAGAAGGATGTTGTGGGCTTATCTTCTAATGGGCGGCACCCTGGCTGGAACAGCCTCAGTGCCATCCCCTCCCCCCTTACCCCCTTCCCTGACCTTTCTCAGTATGAGTTAAGGACCTCCCTCCACCACCCAAGAATCCCTGTAGTACTTGGTGTTTAATCATCCAGTATTGTAATTATTTGTTTGCATCTCGTAAGGGTGGGAGTGGCATCCTGCCAGCTGGCGTCCGTGGGCGTTGCACAGGCCTGGCACACAGAAGTGCTTTGCCAATGCTTGCTGCAGGGATGAACTCCAGGTGAACATACCTTCCTTACACTTAACAAGACTGCCTCGGTGGGGGCCAATCCAGTACCCTTAAAAAAACGCTAAAGAAGCCAGCCTGCCGCCTCGAGGTCAGCCTTGTCCTCTGCCCTTAATTTAAGCACAGATAGCTCTTCTCTATAAAAAGTTACCTGTTTTCTCTTCACTTCTTCATGTGAGATTAACCAGCAGTAAGGGAATGAAATCACAACCTTCTGAGTCCTCTTACATCAATTCTTGCTTGTTTTGGGGGGCTGAGTTCTCTGGGGCTGGAACAATGGGAATCTTTAATTATAACAAACACTTAAACAGGGTGCATATCTCCTGTGCCAGACCGCCTACCAGTAGGGCCGTGGAGCCAAAGATGAAGAACGCAACCCTTCTCTGGAAGCCTGTTGGGGAGACAGACCTCAACATGGACACAGTATGAACAGAATGGTAGTTCCTCAAAAAATAAAAAAAATTAAAAAAAAGGAAAAGAAAGAAAGAAAAGAAACAAACACAGAGTTGCCATATGATCCAGCAACTGCACTTCTAGGTATGTACCCCCAAAAATTAAAAGCAGGGACTCGAACAGATATTTCTTGTTCACAAGAGCCAAATGGGGAAAGCAACACACGTGCTGTGGATGGATGAATGGATAAACAGAATGTGGTGTATACATACAATGGAATGTTATTAGCCTTAAAAAGTAAGGAAATTATGACATGTGCTACCACATGAATGAACCTTGAGGATATTAGGCTTAGCGGAATAAGCCAGTCACAAGAGGGCAAATACTATATGATTTCACTCTATGAGGTATCTGGAGTAGTCAAATTCATGGAGACCAAAGTAGAATGGTGGTTGCCAGGGGTGGAGGTGGGGGGAATGGGGAAATAGTGCTCACTGGGCACGGCATTTCAGCTGGGGAAGACAAAGCATGGTGCCCATGCTTACAGAACGTGAATGTTCTCACTCAACTGTACTCAACTGTACACTGAGAAATCATGAAAATGGTAAATTTATGGTATGAATACTTCACTGAAAAACACCACACTCACACACAATATGTGTAGGTCAAGCCATTATGCCGCTCACCTTCAACTTACACAGCGTGTACATCGGTGGTGTTTGATGAAACTGAAAAGAACCACCTCAGTGTGGTGTGTGCTGTACAAGAGGCAAGCCAGCATCCTGAAGGAAAGCAGAGAAGAGGCCACGGGGTGCCCATACCGACATTTGTCTTGTGGGACAAGTAGTGTCAGCCACATGGTGAAGATGGGTGGGGGGAGAGACCACTGGTCCATCCTGACACAAGTCACCATCACTAAGATTGGCTCCATCTTTATGGCTATCAGGAAAGCCTTGGGACCTGGAGCAAATGGGCACGGAGAGGGAGGGGACAAGGAAGTGCAGAGAAGGGCAGGGAAGTGGCCTGAACTTTTCTAGGGAGGAGGGGGTAGCTGGCCAAGCTCCTCGAAGATCCACCCAGCATCTACTTCTAACAACAAATCCATCACTTGAATGCGCCATGACACTTTAGTACCCTGATTAACTCCCTTCAGGGTCAGTGAGGCCCCCAGAATTGCGGTCAGGATTCTGAAGGTGACTTGGAACCAAAGGTCTCTGTTGTCGGCAGCACATGAAAGTATGCAAAGCAAGAGCAAAAGAAGGGGCTCTTCGTGAGCGAATCCTGAACCCTGGACTAGCATCAAACGGGAGAAAAAAAGGGAGGGGACAAGACAGGGGACATGGGCTTCCAAGCAGCAGCTGAGCTGACCTGCTTCAAAGTTGCTGAGGTGCCATTTGTTTCCCAGGACCTGCAGAGGGGCCTGTGGGAGACACGGACCAATGGGCCAAGTCATGCCCTTCACTGGGCTCGGGGGGAAAAGCAGGCCACAGGGATGCTGACAAAGAGCAAAGAGAAAAGACAAAGATGCTGTAACTTTCAGAATCTGGGTTGGTGTTTCTGGTCTGTGCCCAAGCGTCAAATTTCCCTGCGTTCAGCAGTGTGAGCCACATTCCTCCACCCTTCCCCACCTCCCCTGCACTTCCCTAAAGGGTCATACGACTAAGAACGTCCTCTGATTTGGACCAGCCCAGAGGCCAGTCACAGGTGTAGCCCTCAGATCCCACGTAAAGCAAGATGGCCCAGGTGCACCCAGACATCCGTCAGCAGTCTGCAGGTCGCTGGTCCACCCAGGGAAGGACCTGTGCTGGGGCTCTCCCTCACTGACTGCCTCCCCCCCAGCAACTGTTCACCCCCATTAACCTTGCAGGAGGCTCTGCCCAACGGCTGTGGCTGACTCCTGCCACAGAAGCCCCCGCTCCCCGCAGCTACCTGCTGCCTTCACCCGGTCCTGCCCTCTGGCTGGGCTCCCCAGGCACACATCTCCTCTCCTTTGGGAGGAGCAGGGAAGAGGGGAGGAGGGAGGACAGAACTTTGGGGAAGGACCACGATAAGGCTCAAGTTCCCATCTCTCAAGCCTGGGCACCTGTGGACGATCTCATTTCAGAGGAGGCCCGCCAGCACCAGCAGATGGCCAGAAACGCCTTCCCGTGAACGTGTGCAGGAGGCCAAGCCAACAGACGGCACCGTCCCACTGTCCCCAGTCTGATTCTGAGCCCCCGGTCCTTCCGCTGACTTCATGCTGCCCTCTTTCTCTGGGGTTTCCTTCCGCCTCTCTTGACTTTCCTTCTTTGTCTCTGTCATGGGCTCACCGTGTCCAATGAAACCAAAAAAGGTTGATTTCATCCTTATCTTTATCCCTTCTTGCTCCCTGAACACTCGCAGCTCCCCAATTTCTATTTCCAGTGAGGAGCCCCCTCCTGAGTATCACGCCCTGAACACCCCACCCTGACCTCCTCCAGGCCTCTCAAATTGAACACACTCGAATCTGAACTCGGCTCCCCATAAATCTGACTCTCCCCGCTGAGTCCTTCAGCAGGCTGCAGGGCAGTTAGCCGACCAGCCAGTTTCCCAAGGCGGACACGTGGGCTCCTTGCCGGTCTCCTCTCTGACAGCTCACCAGCCCACAGCGGGCATCAATGACCCCCCAGCTCCTTCCTCCACCTTCATGGCTTTGAGGCCGAAATATGTCACCTCTCAGTCACCCTCATCGCTCCAGCCTGTCCTCCGCAGGCTGTCACCCAATCCAGAACGCTGTCTTGGTTGACTCCTTCCTCATCAACTTGTCACTCAGCTGGCCTCCGCGTCCTGGAGATTCTATGTCCTAGATGTCCCCTCACATCCACTCCTCACATCCACCAGGACCATGGTTCGAGCATCACCATTCCCTCACGGAGCAGCTCCTAACCAGCTTTGCAGACCCGGCTCCTTCTCCAGTCTGCCCTTCAATCTGCCTGCAGAACCACCTCTCTAACATGCACGCCTGACGGTGTCGTGCCTCTGCTCCAGAGAGCTCATGGGGCTGCCCGTTGCCTCCTGAAGGAAGGTCACACTTCTCAGCACAGCACTCAAGGACCCAACTGGTCTTTCCTGGGACCACCACCCACCACGTTCATGTCTTGCTGTGTTGCCTTGGGCACTGCCCCTTCTGGCCATCCACCCCAAAGGACTGCAAGTTTCTTTGCTCTCCTAACACATTGTATTCTATTGCCATCAGCACCAAGTCAGTGCCATCACAGCTGTTCTGGACCATATTCCCCTCAGGTTGAGGAGCCAAGAGTCAGGCAGAAAATGGAACAGAAAGTATGGGAGAGACCAGACCCTTGTTTCAGCTCTAGGTTCTGCAGAGTCAAGCCTCTACACCACTGCTTGGTCTCCTTCACCATCTACTCTTAGAATTTTCCCCAGAGGTGCGTTTGGCTAATGCCATTTCCCCTTGAGTGTCTATCCTGTTGCAATGCCAGATAAATGCACAAAATAATGAATCACGCTCTCTCTGTAGGGTCTCTAAGTTGGAATTCTCCTTGTGACTAGTGGATCTGGCCTGAGAGCTGGCCCTAATGCAGGACTCAGCTAACAGGTTACACTGACGATGATCTAAGGAGCCCAACTCTGTTGGTTCAATTCCAGAAGATGAAAGTTAAAGAGAAGACACTCTCTCACAAGGAGACAACGGGCATCTTCTCTGTGAGTCTAGGACAAATGAAGGCATAGTCAACCCCAAAGTGAGGCCACCAACTATGGAGTGAACTAGAGCAAACATAACTTCAAGGATACATGCCCAGGATGACAGCTTCAAGGCATTTGATAGGCAAGGATTCCCGGGTCATTTCTTTCGCTGTTTCCATTAACCTGTGGGGTAGAGCACAGCAAAGCATCTCAGGAGTTTTTTAATTATGAAGTCTGTCCGTCAGTCCAACAGCATGCCTGTCTCCACACTAGGTGCCATGCAGGATTATGGGGGGAAAGGGGAGAGCTCGCTGTGCAGGATGGAACCAAAGCACATCTAGACCCAGCAGAACTCAATTCTTCACTCCCCTCTCCAAGAGTTAGTTCCTGGAGGTTAGTGCCTATACTCCACAGCACCCTCCCATTGCCCGAGGACAAAGGGCATTATAAGGAGCAAGTAAAGGAGGCCACATAAAACAAACTTCAGGGGTGCCTGGGTGGCTCAATCATTTAAGCGTTCGACTCCTGATCCCAGCTCAGGTCTTGATCTCAGGGTCATGAGTTCAAGCCCTGCACTGGGCTCTGCGCTGGGCATGGAAGCTATTTTTAAACCAATATACTCTGAAATTGCATTGCCAAAAAGAAGCCTGAAACTGTGTGATGCTGGGAGTGGAGCCTACTCAAAAAACAAAACAAAAAACAACTTCACAGGCTTCCTGCATTCCTGTTGAGAGCTAGTCTCCCCCATGGAGCTTAGCTGTCAGAGTGGCCCAGCCCCTAAGCCCAAGCCAACCTGGCCCTGGGGCACCCCTCACCCCCAACCCTTATAGACCAGGATGTTTGAGCAGGGGATACAGGGAGAAAGGGTGGGAGAGGGAGTTGGCAGCTTTCAAGTAGGAGAGACGACCCTTGGCCCACAGATCATGCACCACTTACCCACTCAGCGGTCTCATTTTCCTAATTTCAAAGAACTGGGTCCCTGTATGATTATATCTGTGTGAAGTATGTAAAGGGAAAGTGACAGAAAATTCCAAAGGTCCCAGTGATTCAGCAGAGGAAGCTAGGCATTGATTTCTCAAAGGGATGAGGAGTGAGGAGGGGCTTTCCAGAAAGTTCAGTGGCCAGAAGATAGCCGAGAGCCTCTTACTCCTCACTGACCTGCCTTGAAAATCTAATTTCTAACTTAAGCTCCCAAACGCCTTGGACCTTTATAATAGCTACTTTCAATCTGCTCTGTATTCTGTTTAGTTGAATACATGTCTTAATTCATTTTATTAGACTATAAGCTCTTTGGGAATTAGGACCATTTATTTATTATCTTTCTATCACTCACAAGCCTGGCAAAAGTCCAACATATTCGTTAGCAAATATTATTAAATGAATGAGAAATAAATGAATAGATGAATGGATAAATGGGTGATTGGTGGAAGGGTGGATAGATGAATGGAAGGAAGGAAGAATGAATGGATACATGGAATGGAAAGGTGGGTGGATAGATGGATAGATGGATGGCTGATGGATGGAAAGAATGAATAGAATGGAAGGGCAATGGATTGGAAGGGTGCATGGATGGATAGAAGAGGTGGATGAGTGGACGGAAGGAGTAGATGGAATGGAAGGGTGGATGGATATGTGGGTAAGTAGGCAGGTGGGTGGCTGTTGGACAGATGTATGGATAGATGGAATGGAAAGATGGAAGAATTGTGGGTAGAAGGGTAGGTGGATGGCAGTAGGGCTTCTCACTAGTGCACAGTCTCTGCAGCTAAGCTTACTATGGAGACATCATCTTCATTTCACTGGACTGACGCTAGACAAGGATTACTAAGCCTGAGAAGATGACACTATTGCCCACAGCTTGGAATTTAGCTGGTTGCCCAGAAAGTGTCAGGGACTGGCAAGCCTGCACCAGGTCATGCTGAGAGAGAACAAAGATTCCCTGATGGCATGCTGAGACTAGAGCTTAATTTTTTCAGAGCCTAAAGAAAAGTTGCTTTACACGTTTCTCTTTCCTGCCTCAAACAAAATCCTATAGAAAAAAGTGCATGTTGGGAAGGTGCCAATGAATCAAGGACTTGTAACCCCGACAGGGTGTATGAGATTAGATGTGTGGCCCTACAGTGGTACAGGCAGTGGCAGAAGGTGGGGCTGAGCACCTAAAGGCACTGCACACCCTCCTGAGGAGGGTCAGGATTCCCCTCCTCCGACACAAGCACATATAACAACTAGTAGGGAGGCAAGGGCTCATTATAAGCAGATTCTGGGCTCCACCCCTGGAGATTCCGATCTCAGGTCATGGTCTTAACCCTAGATGTCATTCAGAGACACCCTGCCTTGGACTGTTGTGTTGAGATTCCAGGGTGAGAGCCAGAAGATGATTTTAACAATCTCACCAAGCTGGAAATTATCAGCACAAGCCATAAGAATAGCCCATAACAGTATATAGGCTTGCCCAGCCTTTGAAAAATGCAATATAAAAAACCTTAGAGGGAAAAGAAAAAGATTGAGGGGCTACATGACTTCATTATAAAGTGACTCTTTCACTTTACCAAAGATCTCATTCAAACAGTGAGATGCCTGGTATATTTAAAGTAGAATTCAACAGGCAAAAATTCTCTCTGTATGCCTAACTTTCTCCCTGTTCATTGATCTAGTCTATATACTTTGTGTGTAAAGTGAGACAAACCCATAATAAATAAAATATCAAAAAATTGCCTGGCATTCCTTTCTCAGGTCCTTAAAGTTATGAGCCCCAGAAAGTGAGTTGGGGGCAGGGGGGAAGCCTCTTGTAAGCATTGCCTTCAGAGTAAGACTGACTGAGCCCAAGCTGACCCTCAGAAGGCCTCTCCCCATGCAGCAGAGCTCAGGGTGCACCTGTCTTTCCAGAAGCCCATGCACCATCAGCTGACACTCTGAAGCTGTCAGAAGGGAAGGAAGGATTCATTTTTCATATCCCCACATGAGCATGTCTGTAGTCAGGGCTGGCCTGGTAGGATGTGCTACTGTGTCCAGGACAAAGCAGGGGGACGTCCCAACAACCTAAACACAGGCGTTACTCATTTCATTGCCCTTTGGTTTACTGCCCTTAGCAGGTACTGTGCAGGTTTTAGTTTAGTTTTTTTTTTTTTTTTTTTTTTTTTAACAAACCAAACGTTTGTGGCAACCCTGCATCAAGCAAGTCTGTTGGCACCATTTTTCCAATAGCATTTGCTCTCTCTGTGTCTCTGTGTCACATTTTGGTAATTCTCATATTTCAAATTGTTTCATTATTATAATTTCTTATCATAACCTGTGATCAATGATTATGATTCACTGAGAGCTCAGATGATGGTCAGCATTACTTGACAATAAAACCTTTTAAGTTAAGGTATGTAGGGGCACCCGGGTGCCTGTAGTGGTTCAGCGTCAGCCTTCAGCTCGGGGCGTGATCTCGGGGTCCTGGGATCGAGTTCCACTTCAGGCTCCCCACAGGGAGCCTGCTTCTCCCTCTGTCTATGTCTCTGCCTCTCTCCCTGTGTCTCTCATGAATAAATAAAATCTTTAAAGATAAATAAATAAAATTAATTAAGATATGTAGCTTGTTATCTTTGATATGTTATTGCATGCTTTCGACACGTTATTTTAGATACGTTATAGGGTCGTGTAAACATAACTTTATATGCACTGGGAATACATTTGATCTGCTTTATTGCCACATTTGCTCTATTGCAGTGGTCTGGAACCAAACCTGCAATGTCTCTGAGGTATGCCTGTAAAAGTCTGGTCAGAAGAGAAAACAAAGAGATCACACTCTGCCTTCTTTGTGTGGTGGCTCCAATGGTTAGGTGACCAGGAGCACGATCCCAGCAGCCTGCAGTGCTTTCCCTCTTCCGGCCTTCTCTGCAGTCAGTGATCTAGGTCAGTGACCATCATAATGGGTCAGAGAAGAGAATAAAAAAGCAGATCCTTCAGGCAAACTATGAAAACTTGGCTGAGAATGTGCTGCAAGGTTTATGGGAGAATGAGCAAATGAGATGTAAAGCACATGCAAATTCGCCCGTCAGGGCATCCTGAGCCAGGCTTATTCTCTTTAATCTCTGGCTGCATGATCCTTGTGAAGATCATATCCTACACAGAAGTGGGGAGCCAGGGATGCCTGGGTGGCTCAGTGGTTGAGCGTCTGCCTTTGGCTCAGGGCGTGGTCCTGGGGTCCTGCGATCGAGTTCCGCATCAGGCTCCCCACTGGAGCCTGCTTCTCCCTCTGCCTGTGTCTCTGCCTCTCTCTGTGTGTCTCTCATGAATAAATAAGTACAATCTTAAAAAAAAAAAAAAAGAAGAAGTGGGGAGCCTTTCTAATTCCTGTCACCTTCTGGAATGTTCTACGAGAAGTCCGTCACACCCAGGAAGGCTTGGCTCTTGGGGTCCAAGGCTACCCTGGCAGAAGCTGATGCTCTGGACCACATGAACTCCCTAGGGATCCCACTTTGGGGATTGGCACCAATAGCAGATAGTGTGCTCAGGGTTAGGGCTGTCCTGTCCGCCTCATCCCTGGAGGCTGGTGCCACTTGCCCCTCTACTATTGCTTCAGGATTCCACTGGGAAGATGCCATGCAGGGGAGTTCATCCTCTGTGAAGTGGGAACTGAGAGGCTAACGAAGTAGTCTCCCTGCCCAAATGAGCAGAAATTGGTGTTATTCCCCTCTGGTATGCCCTTCCCTTCAGAAAAGACACAAAAATCCACAGGAAAGATTCTTGCATATAGCACAGAGAGGAAGGGCCTCTTCTGGGGCACGTGGGACATGTGTGCAGTGCCCCATGAAATCCTTTCTGCTGAATTCTTCTTTCGGGACAAAGGACAGAGGTCAGCAGAGAACTGACCTCCTGGACAACGTGCTGGGGACGAGGGTGCTGACAGCTGCCTCGGGGGGTTGGGTGGGGTCTGATACTGGCTTAGCTCTGCGATGCTTGCTGTTGGCGGGCAAACGGTCTGTCCCTCTCATAGATGCCTCTGTCAGCCCAGCTCCCATCTGATTCCCATCCCTGAAAAAAATACCAGCAGCAGCCAGTGAACCACCCGCCTCTGCCCCTTTGTTCTCACAGTGTTGCTGCTGCTGCTACGGCCCGCAGAACAGATCTAATCCTGGCTACAAACAACCCGAGGACATTGGCGGACAGAAAGACTGAAGTCTGGCTGGTCTGGATCCAGCCTGCACCCACAGGGCTCCTCCACGCTTCTCCAAACTCACATGAGGGGAGAGGACCATTTATTCTTGTGGAAGGGAGCAAGGCCGCCGGTCTGGGGCATCTGAGGAGCCAAAGGCAGCACGAGGTGGGCCTCTTACAGACTGTGAGTGGTCAAAATGAAGGCAGAAAGGTGAGAAAGGAGAGGAAAAGAGCAGAAAGAGGCCCAGGAGGGAAGGGGAGAAAGACAGTAGAGGAAGAGGGGAGGGAGACAAAGATGACCCAGAAGGGGAGAGAGAGGAGGGTGGAAGGAAGAGGGCTCCAGGTGGCCACTGCTGCCTCACTGCACCTTGCTGTCCCGGCCCGCACCTCCCTGAAGGGGGAAGGCTCTGATCACAGCAAGTACATCCTCTAGCATCATGCCTTCTGGACTCACACTGGGGCATCCCTCTAGGCCCGGCCTCACCAACCTTAGAGAGCATTTGCGGAGCAGCCGGGGCCAGACCTGCCAGCAGGCTCGAGATCACCATGCCTGTCCCCTGGCTGCGTCCGCCCAGACCCTGGTTGGAAGGATACTGTAGTGTCTTCATATAGTTCTGGATTGCCTGGAGCCAGTCTGGGATGGTCATCGACAGCCTGTAGTTTGGAACCTGGGGTACTGAAGGCTGCAAAGAAGTAGAGAGAGAGCTCATTATCAAGGAGGTGCCCCAGGGCCCAAGGTCTGAAGGCAGGCACTGGGCTGAGAGCACCAGAGAGCTGCTCCTGACAGCAGACGGCCACCTGCACAAGGTCTCCCCAGACCAGGTGGTCCCCTTGTTGAAATTTTGCTTCTCTGTGTTCCCTCCATACACACTCTGCCCTGGGGCAGCACAGCTCTCTATGGCCCTCTGTGTGTTGTGAATGTGAACGCAGCCAGCCTCCCCCTGGGAGCCTCAGCGTCTCCCTGAAACCAAGGACCATGTCTTATAGCGTCCCCCACTGAGCCTGGCCCAGGATGTTCACAGAGGTGCCCCACTGACCCTCACATTTTTTCTGCATGACTAACCTCTCATTACATGGCTGGTGTGACCCATTATACTCCAAGGCACCACTGAACACAAGATGAATGGTGCCCTGAAGAAATGCAACGTGGTGCCACACGTGCCATCTCTCCTCAACCACACACCCATGGTACCCATGAGCCACCTCCCTGAGTTTGGCCCCAGTGGATTAGGAAAGATTCCCCCCTTGGCATGACTCCAGGTAAGTGCAGCCCCTCTGACTCATGAGCCATCTTACCCTTTCACCCCTCCCAGCTGCCCAGGAGCCCCTTCCTTTCCTCTCCTGCCCCTGAGTCAACACTCACCAAGTGTCTATAACTGAGGGCATGAAGTTCTAAGCACAGCTGGGAAGAGAAAGGAGCAACAGCAGGTGAGGACTGGAAATAGGGAGGTAAGGGGCGCCTGGGTGGCTCAGTCGGTGAAGCGTCATGATCTCAGGGTCCTGGGATCGAGCCCCACGTCAGGCCCCCTGCTCAGCAGGGAGTCTGCTTTTCCCTCTGCCTCTGCACTTGCCATAGTTCTATCTCTCACTGTCTCTCTAATAAATAAAGTCTTAACAAGAGGAAGGAAAGGGGGAGATAAGTGCCTCTTCTCAGGAATTTTGAGCTAAGATACCAGCTCTGAGACACGGGGCAGCTCTGAGCGCCCCTGCCAACGAGGCCAGGAATAAAAACAAGCAGGGGCGGCCAATCCAGCCACTCCTGGGAGGCAAGGGACGGTGTGCACCTTCTTCCCCCATACGCTTCTCACTCTGTTCAGCTTGGCCTCTGGTGAGGCGGGGCTGTTGGTGACAGAGACTGGTGGCCCACGTGAGCCTGTGGCTCCGGCAGGGCTGCCGCCAGGAAGGAAAGAAAAGGCTCCTCCAGGCTTAAGCCACTTAGGGAGGAGCAGAAGGGGCTGCAGGACGGATTAGTTCATCCTGGAGAAAAGAGGGAATGGGAGGCCCTGGGGATTTAGCGCTCAGCTGCTGGAAGGTGAAGCGGCTGGTGGAGAGATCCAGGCACCCACGGGGGAGGCTGGCTGGGCCCCAGGGACGGACACCGTCGAAGGACCCAGCTCTCTCCCTGCTGTGCACGCTCAGGCACGGCAGGGACGCTGGAGGGGTGCGCTGCCCTGTGGCCTGCAGCAGGGCCTGTTCCAGACTCCCGCACCTTCCACACCTTCTACACCTTTAGTGGCATTTGCGGCATTTACTTAAAACGCCACCTGACATTCTTTTCCTCTCGGAGCTTCTCTTTCCTCTTGGCTTTGCAACTTTTGTACTTCGCAGCAATTGCCCCTTCAGCAGAAAGGAAACTTGTCACGCGTCCTATTTCACAGCCAAGGTGCTGAGTGTGTGTGAATGTGAGGGTGTGTGTGTGTGTACACGCACGCACAGCGGTTCTGCAAACCGCTGTTTACAACACATCAAAAATCTTATTTCTGTCTTGGAGAATAATTTTAGGGAGTAAAATGTGCCCACTTGGCCACTGGCTTCCATGACCCTCCCACGTGGGCAGCTGTGCGCATGCACACACAGGCACACAGAGATTAAATGTATATATTATGTATTATGTACATGTATATATTACGTATCCTTGTATTTCTGCCCTTACAAAGGCTAAGCGAAGCCTCAATCTTGTTTATTCGCAGTAACATCCACTGATCTACCCGTACCTGGAAGTCTGCGTAAGAACGTGCCAGAGATTTCACAGAGAAGTGAGGAGAGAAGGGGAGATGTGAACAGACATCTCTTTAGCACCTGCCACGTTCCAAGCTCAAGGGGGAGGGAATGCAGAGACGGAGGAAGGATGGAGGGAAATTATGCAGCATTAAGGCACGAGTGTATTTCTACTCAGAAAAGTGTTAACACAAAAGATGGTAGGCATGGATAAATGTCCCCAAAGAATCACTGGCCACCTAAGGGATACTTAGATGGGTGTCCCTTGGCCAGAGCCCTGCCATAGCCAGAGAGACTTGTTTCAGAGGTGTCTCTAGAGGCCAACCACCAAATCATTTCAACTTCCCCAAGCTCAACAGAGCCCACAAAAGCCAGATGATGGTAGGGGGGGTGGGGGGAGCCAGGCAGCAGCTGGTCCTCAGAATAGCAGCCCCCTGGCGCCCAAGGGCTTTTGAAAACAGCTGCCTGGTTACCTCAGTCCAGGCTGAGAGAATGCAGGAGCTGTGGCCACATTCCACAAGCCCCAGCTGGGGATCAGGGCTGCAGTGGGGAGAGGAACTGAGACAGCTGAGGGGCTGATGTCATCAGGCTACAACTCACCCCGCTGTCTGGGAGAGCTGGCTGGGGCTCAGGCTGGGGGCAGGCTCCCAACCAGCTCCTCAGGCCAGCATTGCCCCCACCGGAGGATGGACTATATAATAAACCAGACGGGCTCCTTGGCCGGTAATTATGAGACAAAGATCTGAGTTCCTGCTCCGTCACCTACTCACAGTGGACCCTGGTCAAGCTCCATGACCTCTCTAAGCTTCTGTTTCTCTCCTGATAAAATAGGAGACTATCACCTACTTCAAACCTCCTGGGCCAGTTGTAAGGGTTGGAGGACCTTATGTATAAAGCAGGCAACTTGGGATCAGCCCTCGGAAGTCTGGAAGGGTTGGCTATGTTATTATTCATCAACGACGTGACGTGTTTTTAGGATCTAGACCAGGGAAGCATGAATGGTCTTCACTTTTCTACAACTAGAAGACAGATTCTGTGTAGAACATCACAAGGATGCCTTCTCAGCCTAATGGAAGAGAACATATCCACTTCCCCATGGGGACACGTCTTGACCATGAGCTAATAACCTTTATTCATGAAGACCTCCAACAAAATTATAAGAAAACTCTTCAGGGGCACCTGGCTGTCTCAGAGGGCACAGCATGCGACTCTTGATCTAGGGATCATGAGTTCCAGCCTCACACGGGGTGTAGAGATTACTTAAAATAATACAAAATACAAGAAAATTCTTCAGGCCTCAATGAAAAAAAAAAAAAAGGCCTAAAAGGTCGAAGCAACCCAATGTCCACTGACAGGTGAATGGACAAACAGACAAACAGAATGTGGTATCAGCGCCCCTGGCTGGCCCAGTCAGTAAAGCATGTGACTACTGACCTCAAGGATGGGGAGTTTGAGCCCCACGCTGGGTGTACCTTATTCTTTAAAATGTACTAAGTACATACAGTGGCCTTAAAAAAGGACATTTTGACACAAGCTGCGACATGGATGAACCTCGAGAACATTATAAGTGAAATAAGCCACACACAAAAGGACAAATATTATATGATACCTCTCATCAGCAGTCGCCCTTTATCCATAGGGCATCCATTCTGAGATCCCCCCCCAACAGATGCCTAAAACTGCAGATAGTACCAAAACCCTATATATACCATGTTTTTTTCCCCATGCATACATACCTATGATAAGGTTTAATTTATAAATTAGGCACGTTAAGGAGATTAAAATGATAATCAACAATAAAAAAGAACAAGGATAACCATATACTCTAGTGAAAATTAGGAGTATGATCTTTCTCAAAATCTCTTTATTGTACTCACCCTTCTTGAGATATGAGGTGATAAAATGCCTACATAATGAAATGAAATGAGGAGAATGAGGTACATTGTGACGTAGCATTAGGCTACTATTGGCCTTTTGATCACAGATTCAGAAAGAGGATCATCTGCTTCCAGATGGCAGGGGACACTGGGTGACAGAACCCATGGAAAGCGAAGCAGTGGACAAGGGGGGACAACTGTATGAGGCTCCTACAGTCATCAAGTTCATATCGACAGCAGAAAGGTGGTTGTCAGGGACCGATGGGAGGGAGGGAAGTTTCAGCGAGGGAAGTTTCAGCAAGGGAAGAAGGAAAAGTTCTGGAGATGGAACAGTGTTGGTGTACAACCGTGTGATTATTTCATGCACAGAACCGTACACTTAGAGGTGGTTAAGATGGCAAACTATATGTTATGTACATTTTACCACAATTTTTTAATTGAAAAGACAATTCCCAAAGGAAGTGAATAAAGATTTGAAAAAAAATATTCAAGCTCACTGATCATTTAAGAAATATCAAATGCCACTTTCACCTCCAATTAGCAGAGATATTCTGAAATGTGGACGCTAATGCTGTCAGGGATGCTCTTTATAAAGCATGACAGAAACATAAATTAGTAACAACCTTTTTATGCCCATAGCACACTCCTTTTTTTTTTTTTTCTTCCTGACAGGTCCTAAGAGTCCCTCCTGGTGTTATTTCCCTGCCCTGTTTCACCCGAAACCCCAGCCTAGACCTTCCATGGTCCTTCCTCTCAAGGTTCCTGCTGCCTGCCCCCAGCCCCTCACGTCACAGCCCAGGTGATCAAGATGGAATCCAGAAGGAAGATCTACACAGGCACTGCGCTTATGGTCTGGAGTTGGGGGACCCCGGGAGGTGGGGGGCAGGAGGTAGGAGCGAGCAGGGTAGACGGAAAGACAGTTGTTCAAGAAACACGAAACAAACTACAGGCAAAGGCTTTTGTGGCCAGGCTCTCTCTCATCCCGTTCGTGGCAAACGTAATTACCTGTCCAAAGAATGCAGGGAGGGATGTGAACGGACACAGGTGTGGAACTGGCATCCCCACAAGCAAGAGAAGGGGGAAGCCAGAAAAGGAACCGGTGAGGCAAGCCAGAATGGGCACCAGGAATCTTCAACATGAAAGAACACAGAGAAAGCAAAGCCTTTTGCTGTCCCTGTTCTGGAAAATACAGGTGCCTGTGCAGACACCAGGCTGAAGAGTCTTCTCTGGCAACTTGGAAAAGCAGCATGGAACATCCACTCATGAGCCCAGGATGGACGCCCCAGGCCTCCGCATCGGAGGCAGCCAGGAACCTGCTGGTGGTGGCCTGGTACAGAGCTCTGGGGGAGGGGGGTGCTCAACCTTGGGCCAAGCAGGAAGGACAGACCATGGTTCTGAATCCAGGACAGAGGCCGGAGTGGGCTCAACCTGTGTGAGCTTGTGGGGAGTGGGGGGCAGCAGCAGGGTCCTGACTTACACATCTCCACTCAGGCTCACACTTCTTTACTCAGGCAAAGCTGAGCGCCCCCTAAAAGTGAATTATTTCCCTATTTATTTATTTACTTACTTACTTACTTAATTTAATTTCCCAATTTAGAATCAACATGAGGATTAGGCACAACAACATGGGATCTCTAAGAAACCACTGCTGTTTCCTACTGAGTCCATTCTGGTCACCCCTTGGAGAGTCCAGCTCAGCCGATACAGGAGCAGGAGGAGCTATTTCCTAGCACACCTCGCTGTTTTTTCTGGGCCATCCACTGTCTCTGCCTCTCCCCTCTCTTCCTCTATCATCTTCCAACTGACTCTGCTGCTTTTTCATACTTTCCCTGAAAAGCCCTGGCCTCCACCTAGTCAGCTGCTACCTTGGACCCAGTAACCACCTGGGGACAGGCCTGAAGCCACACATTTAAAAGGAGGTTTGCAGAAACAGTAGCTGCCTCCCCTTCCCCAGCCCAGGTAGGGGTACCTGGACCCCAGGCAGAGGTACCTGGACCTGTGGGCAGAACTTCCCATGGCTGCTAACAAAATGTCCTGCAAAGAAGTGTCATTCAGTTCTCCTCTTAAACTCTGGTATCTTCCCTCGTCACCTTTTGCTTCTTAGTCTATATTTAATTGCCAAAAAAGGTTAGTCTCCCTGAAACTCTCCAATCCTTTACTACCTCCGCCCCAGCCCGCTTCTGTACAAAGTCCTCAGCAAGACACCGGTTAAAGGAGAAAAGGACATGGGCCCAAAGGGAGAAGTGTGCCAAGCTGAGTGCATGAACAGCCCTTGGACCAGAGAGGAGTGACCCCCTGGAACCAGGAGCTGTTTTGAAGCTGTTCCCATCTCAGGACCTAGGTAGGGGTCTGGGAATGTCAGGACCTGGGGGACGGGGACGCCTAGGGAAGAGCTGGAGGTGCAGGACCAGCTATTATGATGCAATGTAAAAGAAATGTTAAAGGTCTTTTCTTTATTTAGGGTCAAAGTGCCAAGGCCTATGCTTGGCCAGGGTTTTTCCTGGCTTGGCAGGAATTCTCATGTGACTTCAGGTCACTGTGAAAATATAATACGGTGTGACTGCTATACAGAAAAGGGAACTGGTTTGTTTTGTTTTTTTTCTTTAGGAACACAGTATTCAGCCACAATAATGGAAGCATCAGGTACAGGCCTCAGGGAGTAGTAATCTGTGTTCGAAACTGCTCAGGCAACATTTTGAATATAGTGTTTCACATGTGCTTGTTTTGGAGGTGACAAACTAGCCAGGGTCCTAGAATGAGGAGGGGTGCCTGGGTGGCTCAGTTGGCTAAGCATCTGCCTTCGGCTCAGGTCATGATTCCAGGGTCCTGGGATCAAACCCCACATGAGGCTCCCTGCTCAGTGGGGATGCTGCATCTCCCTCTCCCTCTCCCTCTGTTCACTCATGCTCAGTCATGTTCTCTTTCACTCTCTCGCTCTCTATCTCAAATAAAGAAATAAAATCTTAAAAAAAATATTAAAAAAAAGAGGATGAGGAGAGTGCTTTGATCTGGGGACTGTGACACTACGACACAGTGAAAGGAGTTACAAGTGTGAACAAAGAACTAAAGGAATATTCAGAATGAGGGAAGGTGACAGTTCTGAGGACTTGTCCCAAGTCAACTCTGTTGTCACACAGATCAGCACAGGAAACCTGGAGACGCATGGGTCATATCTCCCCAAGGGACTGGAGAGCTGGAAAGAACTTGACATGAAATCTGGTCTACTCCCATTGTATGGATGAGAAAACTAAGGCCAGAGATTTTAAATGAGTGGCTGAGGCCACAAAGCTAGAGGGAGCACAACCAGGACTAGAATTCAGGCCCTTGATTTTTACTCCACATCCCTTCCTTACTCCCAGGGCGTCGGGTCCTAACATTCTAGGGAGCTGAGAGCTGTGTGCTCAAAGGAGGTCGACGACATGTGCTGCCCCGATTCAAAGGGCAGCATGAGAATCAGTGGGGACATGGGGCTAAAGGTGAAGAAGGGGAGTTTCCGTTCCAACTAAGAGTTTCCCAACCACCAAGACCTAAATCTGGCCAGGCCCCAGGGCCAGCTGCCCGGGAGGTGGCAAGCCCCCTAGCCCTAACAAGGTCTTTGGAAAGAAGGGATTGTGCTGAGAGGTGGGAGATGGCTCTCCACCAAAACAAACATCCCCTGATTCCTGTGGGGAAAAGGGGTTCCCCCCCACACACACACACACACAAGGCCAGGAGGAAGATGACATCACAGTTAGAAGCAGGGTCAAGTGCTCAGGAGGCTCAATGAGAATGGCAGCATGGGACAGCAGGAACAGGCCTGTGGCCCCTGTGGCCACCTCTTTTCCAGGTTTAAAGGGTCCCCGGGTCCTCCCTAAGCAAAGCAAGGCTCACTCACGTTAGCATGAGATCTGAAGTCAGAACAACCAGCCAGGACCAGTGTCATTCTCATGCTCAAGGAAAACCCAGTAAGAGTGATCGCAGCTTGACACTGAGGCAGGACAGAGCCTCATGGGGCATAACGGAGAGCTCCTCGACCTGCTGGTAATAAAACACTAACAGGCTGCAGCAGGAAGCTCACTGGGCTCCGTCACTTCCCCAAGGGCACACACCGCTTTCCAGCCTGCAGGGCTCAGATGCTCAGGTCACCGGATGCTCTAGGTTGGGCATTCAGCCAGATGGCCTTTCAGGTCTCAGGTCTGGAATTCCTAGACCAGCTCAGGAATCTTCTCAGCCACACCAGTGTTCCCGGGAGGGAAACGGAAACCATCTGCAGCATTTCTCCGCAGCCTGCATTTTGATGTCTCATATAGTGACCACCGCACATCTCCTTCCCTCCCTTCGTCTTACTAACTATATCCTTGGCCACCAAACTCAGTCGGCTGGCTGGCTTCTCTCCAAGGTAGAAAGAGTTTCACTCCTGAGCCTCTTTCTCTATCCAGTGAGACTAATGCATCATGTGTCCTGGAAAGTCCCTTTTAAGCCATAGCCAAAACTCTTCCTTTTTTTTTTTTTTTCCTTACGAGGAGCCCAGATAAGCTGGGAAAAGAAATCGTTCACTGCTTTGCAAGTTTCAGAGGTGAAAGTCACCCCCATGAAAAAAAAAATTGGCAAAAAGTCTAGAAATGATTCACGCTGAGAAGTCTGACTGGTTGATTGCAAAATTCATTCACAGCCTGATAAATCATTTGCAAGGGAGAGACAGGGGGGGCTTAGAGTCTCCAAAGAGGAAAAGCAGGGTGGGATCCTTGGGGGGGGGGCGTTCTTAGCACCCCTGGTGTTACCTGGCGGCTACAGCTTTCGCTGGAGGAGGATATACTCGGGGTGGTGAGTACACGGAGTTCGGCTGGAGATTCAAAGGGACCTTGGCACAACCAGCCCACACAGTCCCAGGACAGCAAGCCCGCTACCTCTCCCTCCCCCATTTCTAAGGCTTCCAAGACAAACGTCTCAATTAAGCGAAGGGGGTGGGGGCTGGTCGGAAGAATGGGGAGTATAAAGGAGTTCATGGCGGGACCAGGAAAATGGACATCACCTGTACCTGCTACGTACGGACTCAGGTGTTCCCATCACTGCCCGCCCCGCCCCGTCCATCGAAGCCTCAAGCCTCTGACCTTTGCCAAGAAGGCGGCGTTCCGGATGGCGCCCACCATCTCTCCCCCCTTGGGGTGCACCTTGGCCACGTGCATCCACATGCGCTCCCAGGTGTGGCTGTCGATGGGGAAGCCGCTCTTGTTCACGTGAAACAGCACCCCGCCGTCTTTGTCCTCCTCCTCCGAGCCCCCGCTGGTGGCGAGGCTCACGGGCCGCGCGTGGCTGCTCCGGGACCGGGTGCCTTTGGCGCCTTTGGGGTGGGGGCAGCGGTGAGTGTCGGCCGCGGAGCCGGTCATGGTGGGGCCGGGGCGGGGCCGCGGGGGCGCGGGGGCGCGGGGATCAGCGCCCCGCGGGGACGGCCTTCTCCATGCCTCAGGCTGCCGCAGGGCGCGCGAACCGGGAGCGCGGCTGGAGCTCGCTTACGGGCCGGGTCTGCAGTGGTGGAGACACAGCACACGCCACCGTGAGCGGACCCCGGGGGCACCGAGGCGGGGCCGGGGCCGGGGCCGGGGGCGGGGGCGGGGCCCCGGGGTGGTCCGGGCGCGTCACTCCCGGCTCCCGGCTCCCGGCTCCCCGCTCCCCGCGCGCGCCGGGAATCGCACCCGAGCTTGCAGCCCTGCAATTCCGCGGAGGGCGCCCCGCACCTGGCCCCAGAGCTTCAGGCCCCGGGGACCCAAGGGGCGTGGAGGGTGCGGGGCGCGCGGCGGGAAGGCAGCGGGGGCCCCGCGGTGCAGGGCGCCCCCCTCCGCCCGGAGGCCCTCCCGCCCCTGACCGAGTCGCGGCGCCCCGGGGACCGGCCGCGGGCGGGGCGCGAGGCGGGCGGCCGCAGCCCCCGACCCTACCTCATGGCCGCGGAGCCTCTGCGGGCGGCGGCGGCGGCGGCGGCGGCCGGGCCTGGGGCGGCGCGGGCTGCGCGGGCTGCAGCGGCCGTCGCCTCATTCCATGTCCCATCCTCGAATGTTATCCTGTGACATGGACCCGAGTCACCCGGGCGGCCGCCGACGTTCCGAACGCGTCCATTGGCCACCGCAACAAAGAGGGGCGGGCCCCGCGCTCGGGACTCCGCGGCCGCGAGCTCCGCGCGCTCTGATTGGCTCCGCGGGTTCCCGGGCCGGAGGGGCGGGGCGCGGGGGGAGCCCGGCGGCCGCGCGGAGTCCGGGGGTGGCGTGTCCTGGCGGCCCCCGCGGGGCGGAGCGCTGGTCCCGGGGCCTGAGGCCGGGAGCGGGGCGCTGCGAGGGTCTGCAGGTGTGCAGCGCAGGGCGGAAACGAAGCCGCCCCCAGGTAGTGGAGGGCTTGTCCTTAGAACTTGGTTCCCTCGGGAGGGCTGGACACAGTCACCTGCCCCCGGCAGGGAGTGAGGGGCGGTTTAGGCCGGGGCTGTCACACGAAGGCACCCAATTCACAGATTTTCCGAAACCAACAAAGGGGGCACAGCGTGTACCCTCTGACATTAGTCGTGATTAATAAATTCCTTTTAAACCCAAGCTCATATGCGACACTAAGATCCAGGAGGTCAGCCAGGCCCCAACTCTTCTATCACAGCTAGAGTTAGAGAAGGGGCTGGAGAGATGCTTGAAAGCCATGGGGAAGTGGGAGCCTTTCCGCACTGTCCACGACACACTTTGGCCTTAAAGGCACCTTCTCTCTCTCCCTCTCTCTCTCTCTCTCTCTCTCTCTAAGGATTTTATTTTTGAGGGCAGAAGGAGCAGAGGGAGAGGGACAAGCAGACTCCACGCTGAGCACAGAGCCAGATGTGGAGCTTGATCCCACAACGCTGAGATCATGACCTGAGAGGAAATCAAGAGTCCATCACTCAACTGACTGAGCCACCCAGGCATCCCCTTCCCCTTTTTTCCCTTAAGAAAAAGAAAACTGAGATGGGAAGAGCACCCGATTACTGACCTAGGGGCTGGCTTTAAGTCCAGGGTTATCACTCGGCTAAGCTGTGTGACCCAGGACAAGCCACTTGCCTGTTCTAGGCTTTAATTTCTCGGTCTGAAAAGAACAGATCCCACCCCCCACCCCACCCCCACCCAGTTCTGTTCTGGCTCTAAGGTTCTGTGATTCTCTGACTTCCTCTCTCAGGGACACTCAGGAGCCTGGCCATAATGTCCTTTCTCTTTAAACTCCATGCCAGCTTTGAGAGGGTAAGCAGTTGTGAGAGCAATGCCAAGTTAACCTGGAGTTTAGAACATGATCATCAAACAGCCGCTGATGATGGAGGGCATGGTAAGCAGCCAGGGCCAGCAGAGGCCCTGGAGCACAGCTGAGAGCCGGGGCCTGGGCAGGGAGACCTGCGTTCTGGACAATGAGAACAATAACTTAAGTCCATTCAGACAACAAAAAATGGGCTGACTCAGGAAATTCTGTGAATGATGCAAATGAAACAGCACCCCTGAAAAAAATCAAGAAACTGAAAGAAAATGATCCTCTCACCATATAATTGCCTCAGGTTTTATTTCTCAATTGAAAGAAAACATGCCTCAGTGAGTGATCTGTTTTCTCACCGTGAACATCCTTCCTCTCTGCTCATTCGTCTCTCCAATCTGCCCCCCTCTCCTTAGTTTCAAGGAGAAACTTCCTCCTAGTTTCAAGCCCAAGAGGCGAGGATACCAGGATGAAGACCTGTAGGCATGGGATGAGAATTTGGCCTCACAATCCCACAGGAGAAAATTGAGCTCTCAAAGCTCAAGTGATCAGTTGGCGAACGTCAAAGAATGTCTGGCAAGTTTCACCTTCCTTGGCATCAATTCCCAGTGTCCCACTCAGGCCAAGTCCAAACAAGTATAATTACCCTGTTATACCAGGGCCTGGATCCTGCTACCTGAATCAAATCCTATGGTCCAGAGAAGGTTATCAGCTCACGTTCCTGCTCTAGGCCCCCCAGAACTCCCTGAAAAGATTTTGTTGTTCATCTCCAAAATCCCAACTGTCTGTTCTCTTCTCTGGGGGCGGGGTACGGTAGGGACCCAGGTAACATAGCATAGGAAGAGAGCTAGGAGATTTACCTACTTTTCCTGAAAGGTGGTAAGAAGGCTTCTGAAGTGAACTGTGCTGTCCCAATGAAGGGCGGAGAGACAAGGGGCCCTTTTGTTGAGAATTCTTTTGCATTAGAGAACTGTGCTCATTGCATAGACCAGCCAACTCTATTCTTCATTTTCTTGTGTATTTAGTGTTACGTAACATTGAACCCAGGCCAGACAGATTATGGGTTTTGAAAGTTCAAATAGTAAGAGTGATGTAGCCACATATATATCCACACAGTGGGACAGAGCCAACTTTTGATTTGAACAGGGACACGTGGTGACTAGATGCTCGACCTCTGAGAGCACGGTCAATTTCATTTGTTGACATAATGACTAGAATAGCAGAGATGTGTAGTGGAAGGTGTGGAACAAGAAAAATGGGTCGAAATAGTATCTTATTTTTCAAGTGTCAGCTGCTGGGTCTCAAAGAGACTTCAGACAAAATCTGACCTGGATGGATTTCTAGCTCCACCACTTGTTGATGTTAATAACCTACCAAAGTGTGTATCAAACAAGCTTGGCTAAACCTCACCTTTCTCCTGGCTCTACAGCTACCTCCACAGCCAACTAGATCTGTGCAGGTCAGCCACCGGAGCTGACTAAGCACTTGCCCCAGGCAAGTCCCTCTTGGCTGCTGCTCCACAGCCAGGCTGGCCAACCACATGTGCGGAGTCTCTGACTCCCCCACTACTTCTAGACTCAGAGGAAATGCCACACTGCAGGATGTGGCTTCTGAGCAGCCATGTGAGGGGCTGGATGATGCATCTTAAGGAATCAATTCCCTGTGGGGAGCCTCTTGATCAATGAGAAACAGGAGGTGAGAGGGAGCTGGACAGATAAGGTCACTTTCCTTCCTTCCTTCTGTGGACAATTCGGGGTCATGATTTTTCAACATAGCCTGTCTGGAGACGTCCTGTGTGGCTGAGCAGAGACATGCCTGTTGACTGGCCATGGCTCTCTGCAGCTGGTCGGGAAGCAGTTACTGGCATGATAACATACCACCTTGCATTGCTTCTCATCCTATCCTATCCCCTTTCCCTTTTTTCTCACCCTTGCTGCCTTCTTAGTCAGATTTCATCTTTGCTTCAGATTCTGCTTTCTAGAGAAACAGCTAAAACAATTGGTTCCACAAATGGTTTCTATAGAGCAAATGCTCAGGATGGACTTCCAGTTGCCTACCTGTCTGAAGTCAGTGGAACCCTTTGCTGGTGATAAGAGGAAAGGTAGTAACTCTGATACACAAGAGCACCGCAGCTTTCACTTGTGTTTAATTGGGGTGAATTGGGTGGAGAGCAAGACATTAGGAGATCAAGTGGCTGTGGCACTCAATCAGTTTGGAAACAATGATAATTATAAGGTATGAAAGACCTTGGAAACAGAAAATGACAGGCTCAGAGCAGTTAATTACCAGCTCATGGAATGCTCTGAAAGCCAGAGAGCCTCCACGGCAAGTTTAAGAGTTTTATTTCCTATAACCATAGGATAGACTCTTAAAATCAAGCCCAGGACCTGATCACACAGTAGCAGAACTGCAAAGGATACTAAATACGAGGACTTCGCTGGCTTCCGTGTCATAGTCAGAGCCCCGATAGGGGAAGAGTGGGACCCGGGGTCCTGGTATAGGGCTGTCTCAGTGGATGAGGGTTCTTGACTCTTCAAATCCCTTGTGAATGCTCCTGCCCACCTTCTCCATGATTTGTTCTCCTCAAGACCACTTCTTGCCTCCACCAATACCCAGAGTCAAGTGCTAGCATGGCCCACACTGGAAAGAAGAAGCCCCACTCGGGCAGCCCGGGTGGCTCAGCGGTTTAGCGCCACGTTCAGCCTAGGGCGTGACCCTGGAGACCCGGGATCGAGTCCCACATCGGGCTCCTTGCATGGAGCTTGCTTCTCCCTCTGCCTGTGTCTCTGCCTCTCTCTGTGTGTGTCTCTCATGAATAAAATAAAATCTTTAAAAAAAAAAAAGAAGAAGAAGAAGCCCCACTCCAGGGAGAAAAAGCTACCAGCCAAAGATATTGTAGGGCTTGGCTAATGTGTCCTGGCAGGAACTGTGGAAAAGTGTGTAGATCCTGAAGATGTTCTATTTGGGGGTAGTGTGTGGGGGTGGGAAGCAGAGCTCAATGGAAACAATTCACTGCTTTGGGGTTACTCATACAGAACTCAGCATTCAATGTTTTAGCAAGGATGCCTGGAGCTTGTTCTCATCCCCTTGTTGGCTTGGATGGGTCTTTGAAGCCTGGTCTCCATAATAAGCAAAGTGGGAAAAGCAGACTTCCTTGTGTAATATAGAGGAAGCTATCAGAAGAGTCAGGAAGGAGGGAATATTAGAAGGTTTTATTTTTTTTTTTAATTTTTATTTATTTATGATAGTCACAGAGAGAGAGAGAGAGAGAGGCAGAGACACAGGCAGAGGGAGAAGCAGGCTCCATGCACCGGGAGCCTGACGTGGGATTCGATCCCGGGTCTCCAGGATCGCGCCCTGGGCCAAAGGCAGGCGCTAAACCACTGCGCCACCCAGGGATCCCTAGAAGGTTTTATTAAGCAAGGCTCAAGAACCGGTCACAGGACTAGTTCCCTGGGCTAGCCCCTAGGACGCTCACTTCACTAAAGGCCATAAAGGATGCACTGCTAAGGAGGCACTTGGGAGCGGCTGTCCTTGTAGTCCAGGGATGATGGTAGGGGGAAGGGTGCTGTGTAAGTGGGTGGTCTACTATTAGCAAAGATGACAAAAATCCCCAAATTGCAGAGGTGAGCAGAGAGCACTTAATCATAAAAGACAAGGTGAACATATCACAACAGACAACAGAGGAGAAGAGTGATCCATGAGACTCTGCGTGGACTCATGCTGGCTAATAGATCATGGTGTCCCTAAGGGACGGGTATTCATAGAACTTACTTTCCACATTGAGCTTCTTTCGAGAGTGAAAAGGTGTGCTAGTAATGATTACATGGGGACCATCCCAGTCAAACTGACGCCTGTGGTCACCCTACTGAGGCTGAGACAGAGAAGCAGCCATTCAGGCTATTGCTTGATTTGTAGAACCAGAAAAAATAGCTGGTGAGCAGAAGGCTGACTGTGGTCACCATAGGGAAAGATCATAGATCCTCACCTCATTTCCAAATCTAAGTCACATCTGGCCCAAAGCTATTGCCATTGTTGAGTGAGCCCAAATGGCCGATCAGAGAGACTGATGCCAAGCACTCAGTCTCACAACATTGCTCAGATGGCCACCTGGGAGCAGATAAATTTATATGGACTTTCTACCTTGGAGGGGACAGTGAGTGGACTTTACCACAATCAATATAAACATCCACTGCCTTCCCTGCCCACAGGGCTTCAGGCAGTACCACCATCTGAAAGCTTCCAGAATACCTTATCTATTGACATGTTACCTTATACAACAACATTTCTTTCTTTCTTTCTTTCTTTCTTTCTTTCTTTCTTTCTTTCTTTCTTTCTTTCTTTCTTTCTTTCTTTCTTTTCTTTTCTTTTTTTTTTTTTACAACAACATTTCCTCAGAGCAAGAGACCCATTTTATGGTGAAAAATGGGGCAATGATGAGCTCATGACCATAATCTACTGGTCTTACCACAAATCCCACACCCAGAAACAGCTGACCCCATAATATAGCGAAAAAGCCTATTGAAAATCAGTTCAGGCAAAGCTAGCGTATAACACTTTGCAGAGTTGTGGTACGTCCTCCAGGTTGTGATGTGCTTTCAGCTAACGACCATCGACCATCGAATGGCACTTAATCCTCAATAGCTAGAAAGAATGCATCCCAGAACCAAGGGATGGAAGTACAAGTGGCACGTTTCACCATTACAGCCCATGACCCACTTGAGGAATTTGGGCTCTTTGTCCCTGAAACTTCGGAGTCTGTTAGGTAAGAGGTTCTGGTTTCCAGGGAGATAGCTCTGCCAGGGTACACAGTAAGATTCCACTGCCCTGGAAGCAGTGACTGCTACCTGGCTGCTTTGGCCACTTCAGGCCACAGGGCAAAGAAAGGAGTTACAGTATTGTGATTCTGATCACCTCAAGGGGCCTGGATTGCTTCTCCTGGATTACAGGGAACTCTAGGGACTCACTAGAGTACCTCCAGGGAAAGCAATAATTTTGCAGGAATAGCAATTAAACTCATTAAAGGCAGTCCCATTAAAAGCATTAGACCTGGGACACCTGGGTGGCTCAGCGGTTGAGCATCTGCCTTCGGCTCAGGTCGTGATCCCAGAGTTCCATATCAAGTCCATATCAAGCTCCCTGCAGGGAGCCTGCTTCTTCCTCCACTTATGTCTCTGCCTCTCTCTGAGTGTCTCTCATGAATAAATAAATAAAATAATTCTTAAAAAAGAAAAAAAGAGTGTTAGACCTTCTCCCACGTATGAAGATGACTCAATCAGGTAACCAATCCAGATAAAGCAGCTGAAGCATTAGACAAAAGTGAAGGAAGTCTAGAGTGGGTGGGTCATGGGGAAGGGAGATGATAAATATTAATCCCAGCCTTAGAATGAGCTATAGTAGCTTGAATCCAACTAACTGTAGCTCTACTCATGACTCTCTTCCCTTAGATGATCTTGGAGATGGTAATTTGCCACAACCTTGAAGGAAACTTCATGACTGAAGAGATTTGTATCTTTCTTGGAAAAAGGGTAAATCCCCAAATCTGGACTATTCACCCACCCTCACCAGCAAAACAGATATTTAGTGCAGAGCTTCTGTCTTCCTCTGTCTTGTTGGAAATCAAGATTTCATGTTGGTTGAATGTAGTAAGTGTCACTGGTGGAACCCAAGTCACCACTTTATGCCCTACCTGCAAGGAAAATAGGAGAGGGGGCTTTCCAGATTTCACCTTGAGAAAGAAGATTCACATGGTAGAAAATCCCCCAGACATAACCAGCATGTTCAAAAGAGGCTGCAAAATTCTGAAACTATTTGAGATGTCTGATAGGATTAAGCAGACGAGTCTCTGCCCTGAAAGTGTTGGGAGACAGTGTCCTCATATGGAAGAGGGAACAGCATGGGATGGGGAGAAGCAAAGAAGGACCATGTGGGATGAACTAGAGTTAGAGGTATTGATGGGAACTCAGTCTTTCTAAATCCATAGCACAAATCTAATCAAGAACAAGCATCAGGGGATCCCTGGGAGGCTCAGTGGTTTAGCGCCTGCCTTCGGCCCAGGACATGATCCTGGGATCCCAGGATCAAGTCCCACATCAGGCTCCCTGCATGGAACCTGCTTCTACCTCTGTCTGTGTCTCTGCCTCTCTCTGTCTCTCTCATGAATAAATAAAACCTTTAGGGCAGCCCCGGTGGCGTAGCGGTTTAGCGCCGCCTGCAGCCCAGGGCGTGATCCTGGAGACCCTGGATCGAGTCCCACGTCAGGCTCTCTGTATGGAGCCTGCTTCTCCCTCTGCCTGTGTCTCTGCCTCTCTCTCTCTCTCTCTGTCTCTATGAATAAATAAATAAAATCTTTAAAAAAAATTAAAAAAAAAATAAAACCTTTAAAAAAATAAAAAATAAAATAAATAAAAAAGAACAAGCATTAGGGCAGCCCGGGTGGCTCAGCAGTTTAGCGCCTGCCTTCAGACCAGGACGTGATCCTAGGGTCCTGGGATCGAGTCCCACATCAGGCTCCCTGCATGGAGCCTGCTCCTCCCTCTGCCTGTGTCTCTGCCTCTCTGTGTCTCTCATGAACAAATAAATAAAATCTTAAAAAAAAAAAAAAAAAGAACAAGCATCAGACCGACCCAAAATAAGGAGCATTCTGTTTTTAAAACTGTCAGTGTAGTAAATGACAACATCTGTGGAAATGTTCCATATTTAAGAAGACCAAAGAGACATGGCAACTAAGTGTGACATCTGACCAAAAACTAGCTCTTGACCTGCAGGGAAATAAATGATGTGAATGAAATTATTGGACAAAGTGATAAAATAGTAATATAGATGTATGATTAGATAAAAGTATTGTGTCTATGTTGAGGGACACCTGGGTGAGCCATCTGCCTGTCTTTGGCTCAGATCATGATCTCAGGATCCTGGGATCGAGTCCCGAGTCTGGCTCCTTGCTCAGTGAGGAGTCTGCTTCTCCCTCTCCCTCTGCCCCTTCCTTTGCATGTGTTCTCTCTCTCTCAAATAAGTAAAATCTTTTTTTAAAAAAAGTATGCATTTAACTTTACTGAAGTTGATAAACTCTACCCTAGTGATGTCCAGGGACTATCCCGATTCTCATTCTTGGGAAACACACATCGAGGCATAGAGAAGGAAAGGGCCACTGACTCTCAAGTGGTTCAGAAACAAAAGCACCGTTGTCTGTGTGTGCACATGTGTGCACACTTGTGTGTGTGCATATTGCCATGCATATGTACAGAGAAAAAGTGAGAGAGGAAATAAGGCAAAATGTTAACAGTAGATGAATCTGGGTAAAAGGTATATGGACATTCTTTGCACTGTTCCTATACTCACCATTTTCCCGTAAGTTCAAAGTTATTTCCAAGTAAAACATTTTAAAAAGCAGGGGAACTGAATAACCCCTGAGAACAGAGTAAATGTCTACTATAATAAGCCTGTGGGAAAAAAAAAAATAAGCCTGTGAGATAGGTGGTATTATTTCCATTTTACAAAGGAAGCAGCCGAGGCTTTAGAAGGTTAGGTAACTTGCACAAGATGATAAAATTAGTAAGTGTCAGAACTGGGAATTACACTTAGATCCTCCTGATCCAGTGCTTTTCTTTTTCCTTCTTTTCACTTTTTTTTTTTTTTAACAGCAGGAAGAACATGGACTTAAGTGGTAATCACAGATAATTCCCAGATGTCCTTATGACCGAAAAGTTTACCTGTCCTGATGCTTCAAACTTTTACCTCATGGGGAGTCCCTTGAATTTCAAGCTTATTTATTTTTTCTAATATCCCCTGAAGAGAGGGTACCAGAGGGTGGGGAGCCTGAGGAGAATGAGAAACAGGATGAGCAAGACCAGGGGAGCCACCAGGGAAAGGATGGTGCTGGGGCCTGACTAGGCCACTGGCAGCACGGGGATCCTGGACAATGGTCCTTCCAACCAGGTTGAGGGTTGTGAGGTCCTTTGAGGACATTTGGCCCAAGGGAGCAGAAATTTAAGACTTCCTTGGATTACAGCTACTTTTCACCCAGAGAATAAGAGAATCATCTGCTGTAAAATTACTGCCTTCTGTCACAATGGCCGCTTTCAGAGGAGAAACCTGTTGTCCCATTCCAGACAGTGCAGCTGAAGGCTCTGTGCCTACCCCTTAACAAAAATACCATAGGTTGCATTGCTTTTCAACAACAAACATTCGTTTCTCATAGTTCCAGAGTCTGGGAAGTCCAACATCAAGGCGCTGGCAGATTCAAGGAGCTGCTGGTTGAGGACCTGCTTCCTGGCCCTCATAGGTACCATCTTCTCCCTGTGTCCTCATGTGGTGGAAGTGACAAAGGAACTCCTTGGGACCTCTTTTATAAGGGTGCTGATCCCTTCCACGAGGGCACCACTCTTATGACCTCCTCCCCTCCCTGAGGTCCCAGCTCCTGATACCATCACATTGGGGGTTAGGATTTCACGAATGAATTTCAGAGGGACACAAACATTCACTCTGCAGCAGCAGTCCTCTTACCAATACTTGGATTTGGCTCCTGTGGGGTTTTCCTGAGATTCACACAGAGAGGACCAGTTGCTCACATGCTATGGGATGGTTAGGCTATGTGAGAAAGCTCTTTTTTTAAAAAAGGCTATTTATTTATTTATTTATTTATTTATTTATTTATTTGAGAGAGCACATGAGCAGGGGGGAGGAAGAGAGGGAGAGGGAGAAGCAGGCTTCCCGCTGAGCAGGGAACCCCATGCAGGGCTGGATCCCAGGACTTTGTGATCATGACCTGAGCCAAAGGCAGAAGCTTAACCCATTGAGCCACCCAGCCGCCCCAAGAAAGCTCTCCTTTTGATTCTTGGGTACTTTAGGAAGGTGAAAATGAAGTAAGCTGAACAATATAGCCTCTGTGTCCCAAAGGAAAATGGGAACGCACTGACCCAGGCTTGCCCCGCTGATGAATGAGACCTAAAGCAGTTACTACAGAGGCACAGGATTGATGTCATACAGGAGCTACCCGGGGGGGGGGGGCGGGTTCTGACGGTCCAGGAACCCTCTGGGATGTGAGAGGCACACCACCTGCTAATCTTAGTTCTGCTTGGAACATCCTGGGTGAGGCAGGAAGCCACTTCTTGGTGTGTAGGGAACGCCTCAAGATGAATATTATGAATATCCTGGGAAATTGGAGTCGGACAACCTTCCCTGAAGACATTGCATGCAAACCCTATCACGCCTGGCCACTGAGAAGTTTCTCTGGATTCAGATCTCTGTTCTGTCCCCTGAAAAACTATGTGCAGATCTGGTTCCTCCTGTATCAGTCAGAGACGAGTGAGAAACAAGTGGAAGTCTCAAGAAGGCTTAAGTGAGGGGCACCTGGGTGGCTCAGCGGTTGAGCATCTGCCTTTGGCCCAGGTTGTGATCCCGGGCTCCTGGGATCGAGTCCCACATCAGCCTCCCCGCAGGGAGTCTGCTTCTCCCTTTGCCTGTGTCTCTGCCTCTCTCTCTGTGTGTCTAGTGAATAAATAAATCAAAAAAATTTTTGAAAGGTTTATGTGTAATAAAGCTTTTGAAGGGCCTGTTGACAGAGTCACCGACAAGATGGGGGGAATCATTGAGGATCTGAGGAGCCCGGAGCTGGTCCCTGCCCTGGGCCTGAAGGAGCCTGGGGGAGCAGGAGACAGGAGCGCGGTGCGCCCAGGGCAGCCTCCAGGGCAGAGGGCAGAGCGGAAAGCAGATTGGGGGTGAACGGAGGTGACCCCTGGCCTCGGTCTTCAGGACCCAGGCAGAGGCCCAGCGCCTCCCGGGGACCCTCACACCCGTGGAGACGCAGGACAAGGGCAGGTAAGATGGAACGAGGATTTAACTAAACACGCGTAGCCAGACCATGGATAAGCACGTTCCGAGGCCGAAGGCCTTCCTGGATGTGCTGAAGAAAGAACATGGGCTCAGCACTGTGAGGAGGTGGCTGGGCTTGCCCTGAGGAGAGCACCCTGGCATCTCGCGTTGAGCAGCCCCCTTGGTGCTCCCTGAGTATCCCATTCGAGGAAGGGGGTCTGCCTGAGAAACGTGCCAGCACGTCTTCCTTTCTTAATTCTAACACTCTCCTTGGCTTTTATGGAAGATAACTGGGAAGCAGAGAGGGTGCCCATGATGACGTAGCTTTTGGCAGAAGGAGCCCTACAGAATGCCGGAGGAAGCCCTCACCCTCAATATTTTTATCATATATTATTGCTAATATTTACCCAAAACGTACTATGTGCCAGATGCTGTTTTGAGTGCTCTTCAAGCCTGGACTCATCCCACCCTCACACAACAACCCTAGGAAGTGGGCGTCGTTGTCATGGAGTGAATGTTGGTGTTGCCCTAAAGTCGTATGTTGAAGGCCTAACCCCCCAGGGTGGCTTTCTTCAGACATGGGGCCTCTAAGGGAGTAATTATGGTTAAGTGAGCGCCTAAAGGTGGGGTCCTGATCCGAAAGGGTCAGTGTCCTCATAAGGATAGACACCAGAGAGCTTGCCCCCGCCCCTTCAAGTGCTCAGTCTGAGGAAAAGCCAGGTGAGGACACAGCAAGAAGGCCATGGTCTACAAGACCAGGAAGGGAACTCTCACCAGAATCCAAATTTGCTGGCACCTTGATGATTTCAGCCTCCAGAACCATGAGAAAATGAACACACACACACACACACACACCAGTCTGGGGTATTTTTGTTATGGTGGCCTGAGCTGACTGAGACAGAACTATCAATATTATTCCCATTTTATAGATGAGGAAATTGCAGCACAGGGAAGCTAAGTGGTCTTCTTAAGGTCACCCCATTTACCTATGACTCTAGTCTCTTCACCTCTCGAGGTCCTGCTTCTCCTGTAGGAAGGGGGCAGGTGGAAACCGATCAGGAGCCATAAACTCATATGTCAACAGGGGTCAGATGAGAGAAACAAGGGCAGTTGGCTGAGGGGTCCCGTTGTGAACTGAAGAGGGCAGGCCCCTTTAGGGAGGGCAGCTGCCCGTCAACTTCAACAACTTGTTGGCCAAATGGCTGGTGTGCTCAGATCTATAATTTTCAAGATACACCTGGAAGTCTGAATCTTTTTTAGGAAATACAATTTCTGGGCAGCCCAGGTGGCTCAGCGGTTTAGTGCCATCTTCGGTCCAGGGCCTGATCCTGGGGACCTGGGATCGAGTCCCACATCGGGCTCCCTGCATGGAGCCTGCTTCTCCCTCTGCCTGTCTCTGCCTCTCTCTGTGTGTCTCTCATGAATAAATAAATAAAATCTTTAAAATAAATAATAAAAAAAATTTTTTAAAGGAAATCCGATTTCTCCCACATTCCACCATGAACCAGTGTGCAGGCTTATTAAGACCTATCTATGAGCCATGCAGTAGTACCATGTCCAGGCTGCCCCCCTCGGAACTAGATGATTTTTCTACACACTTTTCTCCTCCTGCCTCTTCACTTGGCCATGACTCTTTGCCTCTGGCAGTATTCCACCCCGTGGGCAGACTCTAAGCCCCCTGCCTTTAGGAAAATGAGTCCCACCATGATCCAGAAAACATTTGAAGGTACAGTCAGTGCACAGAGCACTATGGAGACTTGGTTGAGCCATGTGACTCCCAGCCCATTTCCTCTTCTGAAAATTGATCCAATAATACCTACTTCACGGGGGTTCTGGAAGGATTACATAAGACGAGGTGTGACGAAGCAGGTAGTGTGTTGGAGCTCCTTACGTATAGGAGACTTGGGCTCCGGTGGCTGTAACATGCTTGAAGTAGAAACGATTGGCCAAGTTCTAAAAGAGCAGAGGGTGTTCTGGAGAGGCCAGGGGCATGGCTGGGAGGTGGAGGAGGAATTGTCAAGGATGAGAGCCGCAGAGATTCCAGCCCTGGAAGACAGGAACAGAACAGCCTCCTCTGCTCTTGAGCGGGTTTGGAGGCATAATTAGTAAGAGTGTTTGTAATAATGCTCTGGAAGTTTGGCTCAGGCTTAATAGCTGCCTGTAAAAATTCCAGTAGGTCCATTTTTAGTTGGGGCTAATGAGGGTTAAAAACTCACCAGACAGCCCAAAATACTCTCAGCGAGGCCCCCCAGGAGGGGGTTTATTTACTGCACCACTGATTAAGGAACAGTTTATCTACTCTGGATCATCTTTCACCAAAGCCTTTATCAGTGTTTTTTTGACTACTGGTGTTTGGGGGGTTTTTTGTTTTGTTTTGTTTTGTTTGTTTTTTAAACAAATGAGAGCAGATTATGTGAGTTCCAAGGCTATGACTCAAGTTAGCTGTTTGCCAGCTGTGTGCAGGGTCTTCTGGGGCCAACCCTCCTTTTGCAGGGCTGGGAGGGAGGGGGTAGTCGCCAATGAAAAGGATGGGGAAAAAAGGAGAACTCCCTTTCTTCTTCTAGGTCTTGCCAGGGAGCAGCTCAGTGAGGGTGGGATGCTCTGGGGAGGAGTTTAACCAGCAAAAGAATGAGTGGGTTCAAGGCAGCTGAGGTGGAGGAAGAAAGAGCAGAGAGGAACTGGCCAGGGAAGGTGAGTGGAACAAGAGATGCTCCAGGGGAGGGGTGCTGGAGACTGCCCAAGAAGCTGAGGAGCTGGGACGCCTGGGGGGCTCAGCGGTTGAGCACCTGCCTTCAACCCAGGGCATGATCCCTGGGTCCCAGGATCGAATCCCACATCGGGCTCCCTGCATGGAGCCTGCTTCTCCCTCTGCCTGTGTCTCTGTCTCTGTCTCTCTGTGTCTTTCATGAATAAATAAATAAAATCTTAAAAAAAAAAAAAAAAGAAGCCAAGGAACTGACACACGTTGGTTGTAAAGGGAGGGCAGCACAGAGCAGGAAGGAGGATAGAGTAGAGGTGTATTTTGGGGCTGCATTGAAACTCTGGGTCAAATCTAAATCCACTCTGATGAAGAAAGGCTTAAAATGTGTGACCTTGGGGGGTGTCTGGGTGGCTCAGTTGGTTCAGCATCTGACTCTTGGTTTCGGCTCAGTCATGATCTCATGGGTCATGAGATCCAACCCCTGCCACACACATCCCCCCCGTAGGGGCTCAGGCTCAGGCTCCGGACTCAGTGTGGAGTCGGCTTGAGATCCTCTCCCTCTTCTGCTCCTTCTCCTCCCCACTCACACACACTCCCTGTTTTCTCTCTAAAATAAATAAATATATCTTGAAAAAAAGAAAAGAAAAATAAGTAACAGGCGTGACCTTGGGAAGGGCATCCTGCTACAAGAGCCAGGAGGTCCTAAATGAATTTTTAAGAGCACTCATTGGATTTGGGGCTCAAGCCTACCAGGAACTGGCTGAATAATCCTAGGCACTCCTTCTACCCCCCTCTTCTCAGACTTAGTAAAATGAGGGGGCTGGACTGGTTTCCTAGTTCTAAACCTTTGCTGCACATTAGAACCACCTGGGGGCTGCAGCCCAGACCAATGAAATTGGAATCTTTGGCAGCGGGTCCAGGCATCAGTATCCCCCACAATCGGGAATACTGTACACAGCCAAGTTTGAGACCCTCGGGGCCAGGTGGTCCCTAAAGGTCTCTTTCAGCCCTGCCATTCATTAAGACTTTAAGGAGGGAGAAGATGATTGGCAGGCAGTCCTCAGTAGAAGCAAGGTGTGGACCAAATGGCCTCTCAAGAGTTCCACTGCCCATAAGATTCCAGGATTTGAGACTCCAAGGGGAGGGATAGACTCTCGGTGCCAAGTGCCAGCCAGCTGTGTTTCTGGCTTCCTTAGTTCGTTCCAGAAGTATTTATTGAGCACCTGCGATGTGCCTGGCACTGTTCTAGGTACTGGGGATACAACAGTGGAACAGACTATTTCCTGTGTTCAACTCTTGGGACAGATCTGGAACCACAAGCTGGGGAGGGTGCAGGATGGTGCAAAGAGCCGGAAAGGAAGGGAAGTTTGGGAATGTGATGAGTCATGCAGAGTTCCCCACTCTTACACATCATTTCATCCAGCTGAGTAATGAAGTTACTGGGATCTTTCCTGTCGCCTTAATCCCACCTCCCTTTCCTCCTTCCCCTTCCACTGTGGAGTCAGTGGTCTCTGCATCTAGCAAGTCAGTTCTGGCACCCAATTCCAACATGTGGGGTGGGGGATGATGACCAACACCACCAGGCAGCTCTCTGACACCAGCAGGCTGTGCTATAATATAACTCGACTCTGACAGTATCTACCTGGAGATAGGGTCAATTCCTCTAGGTTAAGGGCTCAGTCCCAGAAGACTGTGCCTCCATCCCCACTTCAGATACAAGTTCCAAGTCCAAGTGGTTCCATGTACTTCTGACCAACTGGCTAGAAATCTCAGAGCTTCCCATGATCCCTGTTTGGGTTTGATTAGTTTGCCCCAGTGAGGGATGCTTGGGTGGCTCCGTCGGTTAAGTGTCTGCCTTTGGCTCAGGTCATGATCCCAGAGTCCCAGATCCAGCCCCTGTGTCTGGCTCCCTGCTCAGCAGGGAGTCTGCTTCTCCCTCTCCCTCTGCCTCCTCCCTGTCCATGCTCGTTCTCAATCACTTACTCTATTTTTCAAATAAATAAATCTTTTTTTAAAAAATTGCTACAGTGGCTCACAAAACCTAGAGAAACATTTCAGTTACTAGATTACCAGTTTATTATAAAAGGATATAACTCAGGAACAATCATATGGAAGAGACTGTGGGGTAGGGTGTGAGGAAAGGGCTTGGAGCTTCCATGCCCCCTCCAAGTACAATACTCTCCCTGAATCTCTGTGTGCTCACCAACCCAAAGCTCTCAGAACCCAGTCCTATTGGGGTTTGATGGAGGCTGCATTACATAGGCATGATTGATTAAATCACTGGCCATTGGCATTTGATTCAACCTCCACCCCCTCTTCCCTTCCTAGAGGTAGGGGTGTGTGTGTGTGTGGTGGGGGGTGAGCCCAAAAGTTCTATCCTTCTAATCACATGGCTTGTCCCTGTGGCAATCAGTTCCCATCTTTAGGTAATTTCCAAAAGTCTCTAATTACCATAACCAGAGACACTTTATCGCGCTTATCACAGGAAATTCCAAGGGCTTGGGGATTGGGTGCCAGAAACAGTGACTGAAGACCAAATATTTATTTCTTATTATAGATCACGATATCCCAGCAAGCAACCCAAAGGTCAGAAAAATTCTGACTCCCAAATTCATGTTCCCCGGTCTACATCATGTTTTCCCAATCCAGCTTAAGCTCCTCACAGCTGAGGACTGGGCCCTGAGTCCTTGGGGGAGCAGATGGTGCAGTTTAGAATGTGTGTGGGCTATAGACAGATATCCTGGATTTGGATCTTAGCTCTGCCTCTTGCCTGAAGCTATCAGGATGTGATCTGGGCACCATACCTAACAACACCCCAACCGCCCCCCTCAGATTTACACCTTCAAAATGGGGACTATAATAGCATCACCTGTCACACTGCTGTGAGAAGTAATGAATTCATGAAGGCAAAGCAGTGTCTGGCACCTGACAACACTCAGCAGGTGGTGACTGTTACTGTCCTAGAGCCATTCTGATCAGGCTCATGGAGAGACCAGCAAGGTTGTATGTTGTAGTGACATCTTCTCTCTTTCTCATTTCTCAGCAGGGCAGGCATCGGATACATTGGTCAAGAGGATGCTAGCTGTTGTAACAGGGAGATCCTGAAATCACAGCCGCTTAATTCAGTAAGACTTCACGCTTCTGTCACGTAGTCTAACAGCATGGGGACGGAGGTGGAGTGCTGTGCTCTACGCAATGACGTAGGATGCCAAAGGCTCTGTCACCCTCGAGGAAGGCCAGGACTTTGACATCCAACTGGCACACATGCTGGGAGAGTGGAGGATCACAGGGGAGTCTTTCATGGGCCAGGTCAGGAATGGCATCACTTAGCACCCATTCCACTGGCCAGAACTTAGCACCCATGACACGAGGGGGCCTCTAGTGCCTGGCCTCCAGGGGTCTTCTTAGCTGGCAAGGTCTGTCTCCTGGTCTCAGGCCCCCAGAACCTATGGGGGTTATCCCGTTTGGGATGGGCCCTGGGACTACTACACATGTGTAGGGCTCCCCCCTCTTGTCTCCTTCCTCTCTGACCTTCTCCAGTTACTTTCCTCCAATTCCTGTTCTCTCTCCAGTGGCTCCTAGACTCTGTTGAATTCCTGCGGTTGGAGAAAGGTTAATTGTTTGGCCATTGAGGGCTTTGGTGGAGAGGTGCTCTAGGGATTCAGTGACAAAGGATGTTGGGGGCGGGGGGTGTCAGCAGAGGAGCCTTCCAGCGAGAGCTGTGGCCACCTCCACCTGCTTCCTGAAATCGGAGAGTTTTATCCCAGGCCACTGGGTTCCCAGGGACCTGAGAGAGCTCTGAGTCCCGGACTGTCCCCTGAAACAGCAGCAACCATATCACCTAGGAACCTGTTAGAAATGCTCCTCAGCCCCTACCTTAGACCTGCTAAACCAGAAAACAGCTCAGAAAGATTGGTAACCTACCCAAAGTCACACAGCTAGTAAGAAGCAGGACCAAAATGTTTGAACAAGCCTTCGGGTGATTCTGGTGCACACAAGTCTGAGAATCCCGGCTGCGGGATGCAGCAGCAGGACGCTGCAGGTAGGAGAGTGTCACACTGTCACCCAGTGGCTGCAGAACAAACAGCAGCCCAGCCTCCATCTCTGGACCAACTCTGGCTGAGGACACAGCAGTGCTAATATGTCGATCAAGAAGCAAGTTCTGGAAAGCACAGGGGAATCCACAGGTGTAGCAAGGGCCTCACCGAAGTCTAGCCTCACGGATGGTTGTTAAGACTTAGCCTAGAGTCCAGGCCAGAGCCAAACCCAAATTCTGTTGCTAGAAGGCCAAACCCACCTGCATTTATATTTCATGGGGACCAGGCATAGCTGGCTGGAGAGGCCTCTATGGCCAAACTGATGACCCCATCAGGGGCAGGCTCCATCATCCTCACAGGGAACCAGAAGCAGCAGAGATCCGTCATCTCGGAGAGGGCACAGGACTCCACCCGGGACCCTGCCAACTAGGCCCCTGAGGCCCCAGGGCTCCCCTGCTCTGGCACTCCACTCTGCCA
This sequence comes from Canis lupus baileyi, assembly GCF_048164855.1. Taxonomy (NCBI): domain Eukaryota; kingdom Metazoa; phylum Chordata; class Mammalia; order Carnivora; family Canidae; genus Canis; species Canis lupus. Next base: position 70,416,142 of record NC_132843.1, read on the forward strand.
GGGGATCTGGGGGTTGAGGGGGAGGCTGGAGGGAGAAGAGAAAAATGTGAGGATCCCTCGGCGTGCCACCCTCTCCATCCTGCCTGTGTGACGGGGAACTGCAGGGAGGGGGGCGACATCTGAGCTGAATGAGAAGGATATGTCCAGAGGCAAAGACCACGTGCTGTCTCCCTTGTCTCTTGGCCTCAGACACAGCGGGGGCAGGAGGCTCAGCACTCTGGGGACTGACTGATTTTGTATTTTTTATGGAAGGACCTGGTAGCTGTGGGGTTCCCGGGGGATGTGCCCAGCTCGCTGGGTAGGTGGATTCTGGGGGAGGAGGAAGGGCCCAGGAACCAGTGTCTGTGGGGCATCCTGCACTGTGTGGGGAACTCAGAGTCATGGTCGCATTTGATCTGCACACACAGTAAAACTCAGCTCAGAGAGTTTAGTTACTGGCCCAGAGTCACACAGCTAGTAAGAGGCAGGCGACCATTTCCTCCGCGATCTAACACAAGAGCCTGTGTACGCTCCGTCCACCGCTCTCTACTGCCCACCCCCACTGCAGAGGCCTCCAGGCCGGCTATCGTGCCAGGCATCCGGAGACCCACGGGAGCCAAGAGCCACCGAGCATCTCCCTGCTTAACTGCCCTGCCCTCCGCTCCCAGGCCCCTCGTTGGCTCAGTAGCATCTCTGACAAGGGAGGAAGCTCCAGCCACCCCAGGACCTGAGACATTGGCCCGGTCCCTCGGTGGGAGGGAGAGCCTCTCCATTCTGGAGCAAGCCTAAGGTCCAGAGGGTGCCCATCTCTGCCTTCTGGGCTCCCAACCAGGGATGCAGAGCAGAGCCTGAGACGGGAAGGGGAGAGGAGGGAGCAAAGTCACTGCTCCACTTATCCAGAGGAGGGACAGATGGGGTCCCTGGAGCAGCCTGGCCACCACAAGTCACAGGTGTAGGTGAGTCCTGAGCCGAGTCTGGATGGTGGTTCCCAGATGCCCTGCTCTTCCCCTGAGTTCACCAGGTGAGCCACAGCCACCTCACGGTACAGGTTATCCAAAACCAAGGGAGCTTTGGTTTTGGAGAATATTTAAGATAAATATTCTGCTGCAGACTTGAAAGCACGGAACTGTCACTAAAATAAGCACGAGAAAAGCATGATAGGATTTTTGCTTTATTTTTTTAAAGATTTATTTATTTATTCATGAGAGATATCCACAGAGAGAGAGGCAGAGACACAGGCAGAGGGAGAAGCAGGCTCCATGCAGGGAGCCCGATGCGGAACTCGATCCCAGGACCCTGGGATCACACCCAAAGCCGAAGACAGAGGCTCAAGCTCTGAGCCACCCAGACGTCCCAGGATTCATACTTTAAACTTTATTCGATACATAATTATTATCGAAGAGCCTAATATAGATGACCCTCAAACTTCCTTTGTTTGTCTGGCTCAGGAGTATGTGAGTGTGGTTCGTTGGCCTTTTTGCCTTGCCAGAAGATTCCAGTTACACCCCTAAATTCAGCGATCACGAGTGTGGCTCGCTCTCATCATCATCACCCGAGGCCCAGAGTGTCCATCTGTGTAAGCCAGGAACGTCTTCCCCAGCTTCTGTCACTGACCCACATCCTCACTGTGAGGCCCAGGCTGTGGAGTGGACTTAGAAGGGGAGCTTCCCTGAGGAACCAGGGTGCAGCTACCCCATGCAGGTTGGGTATGGGAGGCTTTCTGTCCTGAGGTTCTCTCTGGACCAATCCAGGCACCTGTATTATGGACGCTGGGCTGCAGAAGTTCCTTGCCTGGGGCCAGAGCTGCTGCCAGCCACCCCTGACTTGGGCCTTCTGACCTTCCATTTCTAAAGGAGGCAGCAGAGGCCCTCCCTGGGCAATCTGAAGAGGGAGACCCAAGTGAGTGAGGAGTGAGGCCCTGACTCCATTCTTTCCTAGCTATGCAACTTTTGGCAGGGCTGAGCCTGAGTTTACTCTTCTGCAAAATGGTTGTAATTAGTGAGGCTCCAGAATTTTTTATAGGAGGCCCTTTGGGGGCCCAAAGGAAGGAGGCAAGGGGTGCTGGGAAATTATCTACAAGCACATATACATTATTTTACACAGATTACAGGCTTGTTGCGGGGGGGCTTCCGTCACTGGGTCAGATGAGATCATGCAGATGAACCCCTTGGGGATTGTTCTCAAAAGATGGAACATATTATTATCCCCTCCTAAAGCAGGACCCTAACCCTTTAGTTGGGGGCCTGGCCAGCATTGCTTGCCAATGGATCAGCGATGTTGCCCATGGACATCCCATGGACATGCTCATGCCCTCCTGCGGAGGAGCCACCAATAAGCACTCTCCTCAGCCCTGGACGGTGCTTCAGTTTGGTTATCTGGGGGTTCCTTCCTGACCCTGAGATGTGCTTAGATCTTCTGAGCTCCCAAAGCACTGCTTCAGGAGGAATCTCCCCACTCAGGATGCCTGGGTGGCCCAGTGGTTAGGCGTCTGCCTTTGGCTAGGGGCGTGATCCCGGGATCAAGTCCCATATGGGGCTCCCCATGGGGATCCTGCTTCTCCCTCTGCCTGTGTCTCTGCCTCTCTGTGTCTCTCATGAATAAATATGTAAATAATCTTAAAAAAAAAAGGAATCTCCCCACTCAGCCACAACCCAGGGCTCCCCACAAAGGCGGTAAGAGCCTTCACGGGCAAAGGGTGGCCACTGCCCAATTGCTTCAGGAACACGTCAGACGTTTGTGAAAACTTTCACGGCACCATTCTGGGTCTAAGGAATCAGTTTCTGGGAGGGGGCTCGAACAATCTGTGGGGTTTTTTTGTAATCAAAGGCATTCCTGGTTGTTGTGAAACGACGAGTGAGCCCCGGACAGGGATCATCACGGGATCTGGTCTCCTGCGAACCCCTCTATTTCAGGAGGATCTCTCCCATTTCTAAAGAGCTCGCCTGTCCGGGGAGGGCGCTGAAGTGACAGGAACGTGCAAAACATACTGGCCACATGTCCTTCTGGAAGGAAAGTCAGCCCAGACTGCGCAGGAAACTGGAGATTAAACAGAGGCCTGGGGAAGGCGGGGTTTGTTTTTGCTAAGAAACTCCTGGCTTGGGACGCCCGGGTGGCTCAGGGGTTGACTGCCTGCCTTTGGCCCAGGGTGTGATCCTGGAGACCCCAGATCGAGTCCCACGTCGGGCTCCCTGCGTGGAGCCTGCTTCTCCCTCTGCCTGTGTCTCTGCCTCTCTCTGTCTCTCATGAATAAATAAATAAACAAATAAATAAATAATCTTAAAAAAAGAAAAGAAACTGTGGGAAAGGAGGTAGAGGCAGTCTGGCCAGGGGCACAGGTGCTGCCCGCCCGCCCAAGCACCAACTCTGCGGGCACCTGCCCTCAGCTGCTCCCTGCCCCCTCACCCCTGCCCCCAGAGGCCCCCTCGCTAATGTTCAGCTCCCCCCCACACACACATTTTCTCACTGTTCAGATTCCTCAGGTGTGTCCCCTCGCAGAAGAAGGAGGCCAGGTGTTTCCCTGTCGGAACTCTGAGCCTCCTCTCCGAACCAGGGGAGCAGGTGAGGGCGTCGCTGCCTTTCCTGGCTGAGGGAGTTGGGGTGGGGGCCGTGGGGTGGGGCGTCCGTGCTGTCATCACCGGGAGGGAACTGCTTTCCTAGGAGCCAGTTCTTTTTTTTTTTTTTTTTTTTTTTTTGAGAGACAGTGAAAGATGTTATTTTTTTCTTTTGCTTTCATCCAGTTCTGCCCCCTTTCCCTCTGCTCCCACCCGTAACCCACCCTGAAGCAGCCCGAAGGACGGGGAGGGGAGGAAGACGCAGGGCTGCGGGGAGGAGCGACACCTGCCGCTCTCCAGGGGTCAGCCTGGCCCTCCCTGGGCTCCGTGGGGGCAGAAGTTCGTCTTGGCTCAGAAGCAGATGCGGGGTGGCCGCGGTCCCCGCAGGCTGGAGACGGGCCAGCAGCGCCACCTGCCTTCCCTCGCGGCCACAGACACAGGTGCACCTGCTAGGCTCGCAACTGCCCCGGTGTCTGAGGAGCCAGGTCCCCACCTTGTTCCTCTTCACTGGAGACACACAAAAGCCTCCCATCTGCACAGTGAAAAGAACAGCCAGGTCCTGTTTCCAGTCAAGCCAGAGGAAGCATCTCTGGGGCAACCCAGGGGAGCATGGGCGAGGGCGCTGAACCCAGGCAGACCCACCTGCAGAGGCCAGGTGTGCGTTCAGCCTGCCTGGGGAAGCAAGGCCAGCTGGCAGCTGCTGTGAAGCTGTCCTCAAAGTGTGGTCCTCGGATCAGCAGTGCCACCTTGGCCGGGGACTCACCAGGAATATGTACTCTTGGGCCTCACACCTCAGACCTGCAGAATCCGAACCTCTGGGCTTGGGGCTCAGCACTGTGCTTTAACAAGCCGTCCAGGTGATTCTGGGGACACTCGAGTTAGATAACCTTTGGTTACAGTAGGCTATGATAGTGAGCCTGGAGCCCTGGGGTGGGAGGTAGGGCCAAGGGTACTGTGGGTGACGCCAGGGGGACCCCAGTCAGAGCAGCCTCATGCACCTGTCCCAGTGGCTTGTACAAATACTATTCCTTTCTAGGTGTGCCAGCAGGTGACAAAGGTTTGGGAGCCTGCCGAGAAGCATGTGACAGGGAGCAGTGCCGAGGAGTGATGCCGCTGCAGGTGCTTTCGCTCTTCCAGGCACGGGTAAGTGTTTGTTCCAACGTGCAGAGAGAGCATGTGTCCCCAGGTCCCCAAGTAACCTGACTGGGAGGCTAACACTGTGCAGATCCGGGGATCCCTGGGTGGCTCAGCGGTTTAGCACCTGCCTTCGGCCCAGGGCATGACTCTGGAGACCCAGAATCGAGTCCCGCATCAGGCTCCCTACATGGAGCCTGCTTCTCCCTCTACCTGTTTCTCTGCTTCTCTCTCTCTCTCTGTGTGTGTCTCTCATGAATAAATAAATACAATCTTTGAAAAAACAAAAACACCATGCAGATCCTTTCGCCCAACATGAACTTGTCTTGTCTCAGCGCAGGCCCTCTGCTGCTTGATTTGGGGTCAGCAGGGACCAGCAAGCATGAGGCTGAGCTGCGGGACCCCTGTGGAAGGAAAGAAGCACCCCCCCCCCGTTGTGCCACTGGGACAGGCCCCAGGCAGCACGGCAGGGAGGGCCTATCCAGGCCCCAGGACTGGTTCCTGGATTCCACTGCGGAGCAGTCTCCAGCCAAAACACCATGACTTTTCCCATCCTGCAGAAGTTGTGCAAGACAGTTAAGCTGAGTCGGCTCATCTACCAACTGTGCTTGGAGGTACCTCGGAGGTGCCACAGGTTCTGTCCCAGGCCACCATAAGAACTCGAGTGTCACAATAAAGCGAGTCCAGTGAGTGTCTTGGTTTTCCAGTGCCTATGAAAGTTATGTTTAGCGCGCCTGGGCGGCTCTGTTGGTGAAATGTCTGCTTCGGCTCAGGTCATGATCTCAGGTCCTAGGATCGAGCCCAGAATCAGGCTCCCTACTCAGCGGAGAGTCCGCTTCTCCCTCTCCCTCTGCCCCTCCTCCACCTCGTGCTCTCTCACTCTCTCTCAATAAATAAATAAAATCTTAAAAAAAGAATGTTTACACTATACTGTAGTCTAGTAAGTGTGCAGCAGCATTATGCCTTAAAAAAAAAAGTCATACCTTATTTAAAAAATACTTTATTGGGCAGCCTGGGTGGCTCAGCAGTTTAGCACCGCCTGAAGCCCAGGGCTGATCCTGGAGACCCAGGATCGAGTCCCAAGTCGGGCTCCCTGCATGGAGCCTGCTTCTGTCTCTGCCTCTGCCTCTCTCTCTCTCTCTCTTTCTCTGTGTCTCTCATGAATAAATAAATAAAATCTTAAAAAAATACTTTTTAGTATTTTTTATTAGCATTAGCCAAAAAATGCTAGCCATGATTTGAGCTTTCAGGTGTCCTAATCTTTTTGCTGAGGGAGGGTCTGGCCTTGATGTTGATAGCTGCTGACAGAGCAGGGTGATGGAGGTTGGGGTGAAGGCTGGGGTGTCTGTGGCAATTTCTTAAAATAAGACATCAGCAAAGTTTGCCACATTGGTTGACTCTTCCTTTTGTGAACGATTTCTCTGTTAGCATTGAGAACATTTTACCAACAGTCGAACTTCTTTCAAAATTGGAGTCAATCCTCTCAAACCTTTCCACTGATTTATCAATGCTCATGTAATGCTCTAAACGCTTTGCGGTCACTTCAGCAATCTTCGCAGCACCTTCATCCGTGGATTCCATCTCGAGACACCACTGTGTCTTCATCCTTTTTTTTAAATAATTTTTTTTAAATTTATTTATGATAGGCACACAGTGAGAGAGAGAGGCAGAGACACAGGCAGAGGGAGAAGCAGGCTCCATGCACCGGGAGCCCGACGTGGGATTCGATCCCGGGTCTCCAGGATCACGCCCTGGGCCAAAGGCAGGCGCCAAACCGCTGCGCCACCCAGAGATCCCTGTGTCTTCATCCTTAAGAAGCAACTCCTCATCCCCTCAAGTCTGATCATGAGATTGCAGCAAGTCCCATGTAATACTAATGAGAACATTTGAAATGTTGTGAGGATAACCAAAATGTTGTGAGGACACAGACACATGACATGAAGTGAGCAAATGCTATTGGGAAAATGCTACCAATAGACCTGTTTGATGCCTTCAATCTGTAAAAACTGCAACACCTGTGAGGTGCAATGAACTACAATATGCCTGCATTTACCTGGACAGCATCACAAACATGTGAGAAGTTGTCAATGGCTAGTGTTCACCACTGCCTGGTGTCAGGACGCTCACTTGTTTAACATGTGGGGTGTGTGTTGTGTGTGTTGGGGGCCAGTGACTCGTCCTGGTTTGGAGATATGGCTAAAAGGAACTGGCACTCCCCCTCCTCCAAACATGCACACATCCCGTCCCCTCATCCCAAGCTAGGAAATTTCAGCCATGAGTCTCCAGAGCAGTTCATGAAATGACCATCAGAGGGGGTGCTCTTCCCATTTTGGGAGTGGAAATGGGTCTCCCTGCCCAGGGCCAGCCAAAGGTCCAGCAGCTAGGTGTTCAGGGCTAATCAGGAAAAGCCAGATTTACTGGTAGGTTACAGAGGCACAAGCCTAAAGCAGCCTGATTTCAGGCACACAAGAAAGTGCAAAGCTTACATGATCCTACTGGACGATTGAAGCTGTCTGAACGGTATCCATTTAGCCTAGACTGATTTAAAATACAAATACAGGGCACCTCAATGAAAAATATACAAAAAAGTCACAGAAATCTTAAAGCTAAAAAAAAAAAATATATGGGGCACCTGGGTGGCTCAGTAGTTGAGCACCTGCCTTTGGCCCAGGGCACGATCCTGGAGACCGGGGATTGAGTCCCACGTTGGGCTCCCGGTGCATGGAGCCTGCTTCTCCCTCTGCCTGTGTCTCTGCCTCTCTCTCTTTCTCTCTTTCTCTCTCTCTCTCTCTCTCTCTCTGTCTCTGTGTCTCTCATGAATAAGTAAATAAAATCTTTAAAATATATATATTTTTAAAAAAATAAATAAAATACAAATATAGGGTGTCTGGGTGGTTCAAGCATCTGCCTTTGGCTCAGGTCATGATCTCAGGGTCCTGGGATCGAGCCCCCCCCCCTGGGATCGGGCTCCCTGCTGCCTGAGGATTCTTTCTGTCTCTCCCTCAGCCCCTCTGCCTGCTTGTGCTCTCTCTCTCAAATAATAAGTAACATCTTTTAAAAATAAAATACAAATACATTCCAGGAGTACACCTCAGGCCTTTGTATCTCAGTGAGATGAAGGGAGCTGAGAGAAGGTTTTTTAATTTTTTTAAATCTTTTTAAAGATTTTATTTATTTATTCATGAGAGAGAGAGGCAGAGACAGAGGCAGAGGGAGAAGCAGGCTCCATGCAGGGAGCCTGATGTGGGACTCGATCCCTGGTCTCCAGGATCATGCCCTGGACTGAAGGCAGCGCTAAACTGCTGAGCCACCCGGGCTGCCCCTGAGAGAAGGTTTTGACAAACCAAAAGGGGAAGGTGGGCAGAGAGGGCTTAAGGGGCATAAAACAATGAAATTGGGGCTTCCCAAGTATCACCGTCCTCCTCTGCTCAAAACAGGAGAGAAGCCTCGCCTGATTCCATGGGGTGAGAGCCCACTTGTTGATGCTCCCAAGAGGGGGTGCTGCTTCTCCCAAGCTCCCATTTCATGGGCTCCTGTTTAGTCTGTGAGCAAGTGCTGTGGACTCAGATGGTTTGTTTTCTTGTCTTAGAGCATTTTGAGAGGGACACTGTTTTGTATTTGCAGCTCCTACTACAAACCCCGACCCAAGTGTTTAAGTGCTTGATACATGTCAAATAGGTAAGTGAATGAATGTCCACGAGTAGAAAACCATGAAGTAAATAACGGTCTATTGGCCTGACGGGGATATTATGCTGTTCTTTTAAATGATGATTATTTGAAAGGTACCTAAGAGAGTGGATCTTAGAAGTTTTCATCACAAGAAAAAAAAATGTGTAACTGTATGAGGTGTTGGAAGTTAACTAACCTTATTGTGGCAATCATTTTGCAATATACACATGTGTCAAAGCGTTGTTGCTGTACGCCTCAAACTACTACAATGTTCTATGTCAGTTACATTTCAGTAAAAGTGGAAAAAAGAAAAGTTAGAAATAAAATACTGGTTAGGAAGTCCATGTAGCAACGTGGAAAATGCCTGGGAAATTATGTTAAATATGCAAGTTGCTTTATACCTGTGAAAGATTATGCATAGGTGTGCACGAAAAAGGAACAAGGAGAAATAGTTGTGGACTCACGGGTAGCTTCCTCCTTGGCTTGTTGTTTAGCCTCCTTTGCTGTGGATTGTGCAATAAACACAGGAACCACCGTTTCCTGCCCACAAGAGCATCTCAGTTTTGTTCTTTGGTGCCCAAGTACCTCGACTCTCACCCCCGTCTGTCTAGATCTCACCCTCTCTTTAGAATTCAATGTTGTTTCATTTCCTTTGCACCCTGCCCAGGGCTGCACCCACATGCACGCACAAGCGGCTGAATACCTTGGATATCAGTGATTTCAAAGACAGCTGCTGTAAATAATGTTAAGTTCAAACCCTTAAACACCTGTTCTCCCAAATCAGTCTGCCTCTCAAGTTATCAGCAAGTTATCAGCCATCAGTTCCTATCTTTACTGTTTCTCAAAGTGGGAACAACAATGGATCTGTTTTGTTAGGGGTCTACTGTGTGCCTTCTGCTTCAATTTCCTCCTCACCACAAACCTGCAAGGTAGGAGAATATTATTCTAGTTAGTAAGAGAAGAAACAGAAACTCAGAGTTTAAATTACTCTCCCAAGATCATAGTCCTGGTTCACACCTAAGACTTTAGGTTCCCAAAAGACACGTTTTTTACGCTACACACAGTGGCAGATGCTTCCTGAGGGCCTACGATGCAATAAGATAAGGCACATAAATAACAGAATCTATCCGTACAAGGAAACTCAACTGTCCTGTGAATAATAGTACCAGCGCCTGCATAGGTTTGCAGGTGATGAAGCTATGCCCCCGTGTCACCCTTCTAGGGACATCTTTTCTAATACTAATCTCCTGATTGTGCGTTGGGCACCTCTGTCCAGGCATAAATCCTGCTGGAGCCACAATGATCCAGAGCTTATCTATCTTCGTTTTGGGTCAGGATATGCTTTGCAGGATTCAGGCTTTTCACTGAAAAAGAAATCACTGCCACTGTCATTTCGCTTCACTTCTATGCATGATGAGGCTTTATGAAAATTAATCTTATCAGTTAATCTCGGGGCTTAGGGGGTCACTTCAGTCCTTGGAGGAATCAGATATTTCTCTAAGTGTCGTTCAGGCAGCCTTTATTAATCAAGACCTGGGGGCTCAGACCTGAAATCAACTTTCTACTGGCTTCTAACAGTTCGCTCTCATGACAATGACCATTTCACCATGTAACACATGAAAGGGGAAGAGGAAATGAATACATAAAACAAGGTTAGGCAGGGGCCTAATACATCGTTTCTCTAAGTGGAAAATGAAGCTCACATACCTTGTCTTAATGAATCTCCCCCTCCCTCCATATGATTCTCCTCCTTTGTCAAGGTTTTAGGGCCTCCGGACCACATCTCCTCCTCCCTTCCATTCAGACCTGCTCAGGGACATCTCTAGACCCTAGTAGAGATCGAAGATAAGGTGTTCCCTCTAGGTGGTCAGTGTGCTTTGAAACCCTACCTCTCTGTAGGGACTCAAAGACCCAAAGATATATTATCTCCTGTGAGGGGTCATAAAAGCATTTTCCAGGCACAGGATCCCATCAAGAACCCTGAAGTCACTTCAGGGCAGGTTGTCACCTGCACAGATGACAGAGAGGGAGGGACAGTGTGCCATAGGCAGTTTGTCTGGGCTCCTCGGTCCGAAGACTGAGACCCGACAGATGGGTTACAGGAAAGATCAACAGACTTCGGAAATGTGTCACTAACCTCAATAGCTTTGCCTGCTTTGGAAAATAAGAGTTGTTTTTTTTCCCCCCCTGTATGGAAATCATTTTTTTCCATGGAAAATCTAAATGTCATTCTAGTGAAAGGTCTTAGATTTTAAAGCCCCTGTTTATTATAGGGTGATGGTAACAGATACAATGCTATGGACTCATTTATCTTTCAGTTTCATGACTTTGTCCTCTCATTTAGCTACTTTAAATAAACTGGAAAGTTCATCTTGAAATAGAACACTAATTATAATTAAAATTGTATGAAAAGAGGTACTGGTAACATTTTTATGGCTTCCAGTTTGTATATGGGGTAGAGTCTTTGCAGCTGCCAATTCTCTTCTCTCAGGCTTCATTCACACAACTACCCAGTTTTTGCCTTTCTTTCCCACAGGCTCTTTCTGTCTCCAATGACTCTTCTTCCATTCCATTCAGGCTCCTCTTGAGAGGCCTTTGAACTTTGATCCTATTCAACTGTCTACTCTCCCTAGTTTCTCATGCTGCCAGTCACTGATCTGTGTTGATGACAGCCAATCTCTTTTCTAGAAGAGTGGTTCTCCCCTTTCATGAAGATGGCCCCAAAGGCAAAGAAGGAAGCCCCTGCCCCTCCCAAAGCCGAAGCCAAAGCAAAGGCTTTGAAAGCTAAGAAAGCGGTGCTGAAAGGCATGCACAGTCACAAAAAAAGAAGATCCGTACATCACCTACATTTCGACGACCCAAGACCCTGTGTCTCCGAAGGCAGCCCAAATATCCTTGAAAGAGCGCCTCAGGAGAAACAAGCTTGATCACTATGCCATCATCAAGTTCCCCCTGACTGAGTCAGCCATGAAGAAAATAGACAACAACACACTTGTGTTCATTGTGGATGTCAAGACCAATAAGCACCAGATCAAACAGGCTGTGAAGAAGCTCTAATAACATTGATGTGGCCAAGGTCAACAACTTGATCAGGCCTGAAGGAGAGAAGAAAGCATATGTTCGACTGGCTCCTGACTATGATGCTTTGGACGTTGCCAACAAAATTGGGATCATCTAAACTGAGTCCAGTCGGCTATAAATCTAAATATAAATTTTCTCACCATAATAAAAAAAAAAAAAAGAAGAGTGGTTCTCAAAGTGTGGTCAGCAGAACATTGAGAGTCCTCAAGACCTTTTGGGGGGAATTCATGTCAAATTCTTTAAAAGTAATATAAAGAAGGGATTTCCCGGGGCATTTGGGTGGCTGTCAGTGAAGCATGTGCCTTCCGCCCAGGTCATGCTCTTGGGGCCTGCTCAGTGGGGATCCTGTTTCTCCATCTGCCCCTCCCCCTGCTCGTGTTCTCTCTCTCTCTCTCATAAATAAATAAATAAATACCTTTTTTTAAAAAAGTGATTTGCCTTTTTCCTAGCATTGACATTTGCTCTGATGGTGCAAAAGCAGGGCTGGATGCAACTGCCGATACCTTCGCACTCAGGCAAGGTCGAGGCATGAACCTGCACTGGTGCCCATGGGATTCTTCACCATAATGCATTGACAGTTAAAAAAAAGAGAGTCAGCTCCACCAAAGAATATCCTTGCTGAAAAAAGTGAAAGCTATTGAATTCGGATCCTTGAGCACATGGCTTTTAATATTGTGTGACGAAATGGAAAGCACACCTGACATACTCCTGCACACACCCAAATATGAGGGGTGTTTCAAGGAGAAGCACTTACCTGTACATTTATTTGAGATGCAAGCTGAAGCAGAGGTTTATTTTCACAGAACATGATTTTTACTCAAAAGGATGGTTGACAGAAAAATTATGGTTATTCAGATGGGTGTTTGGCAGGTATTTTTTTCAAAAAGCAATGGAGCGAGTCCATCACTTTGAGAAACAACTGACAGGTTGTTTTTCTTTTCCTCCGATGGTAGGAATCAAGTTTTCAAATTAAAATTAGCATTCTGGAAAACCTGCATCTGCCAAAACAAGTTTTAGGAGACTTGTATGAGCTTGACTGCTTCCCAATACTTAAAAGACTGTCTGATGAGACCAGATGTATAAACGAATGTGATTTATCTGACATATAATGATATATACCAATATTTGGAAGAGCTGCATAACTCAAGTGAAATACGTTCCAAATGCCAATGCATGTTACAAAATCACACACAGTTAAAGATCTATTGAAAGTATAAGACAGACCATTAGATTTAATGTTAACAAAGTAGTAAGAGTTTATTGATATGGCTCCAGAGTCACATAGCAACTAATCTTTAAGATACTATCAGTTCCAACTTGCTATAGTATTAAAGAATATCCACAATCATCTGAAAAGGCTATTAAAATACTTCTCCTTTTCCAATTGCACATGTGTGCAAGGCTTTTCTTCAAACATGTCAAAATAGCCTATCTCTGGGCTGCCTGGGTGGCTCAGTCAGTTGAGCATCTGCCTTCAGCATAGGCCATGATCCTGGGGTCCTGGTATGGAGACTCACATCGAGCTTTTTGTTCAGCAAGGAGTCTGCTTCTCCCTCTGCTCCTCACCCCTGCTCTTGTGCTCTCTCTGTCTCATCTTCCTCTTTCAAATGAATAAATAAAATCTTAAAAAAAAATAACCTATCCCTACAGATTGAATGTAGGATCTGGTATGAGAATCCAGTGGTCTTCTATGAAGCCAGACATGAAGTTTTTGCACATTTTTTTGCACATTTTTAAAAAATCTTTATTTTTTTAAAGATTTTATTTATTTATTCATGAGAGACCCAAAGAAAGAAGCAGAGACACAGGCAGAAGGAGAAACAGGCTCCATGCAGGGAGCTCGATGTAGTATCCAATCCCAGGACTCCAGGAACACACCCTGGCCCGGAGGCAGGCACTAAACCTCTGAGCTACCCAAGTGTCCCTGCACTTTTTTTTTTTTTTAAGGTGTTATTTATTTATTCAGGAGAGAAACAGAGAGGCACAGACACAGGCAGAGGGAGAAGCAGGGTCCCTGCAGGGACCCAGATGCGAGACTTGATCCTAGGACTCAAGGATCATGACCTGAGCCAAAGGCAGACACTCACAAACACTGAGCCACCCAGGCATCCCTATTTTTGCACTCTTCAAACATTGAAAAGTGTTACTCTTCTCACTGTTTTTTTTTGGAAAAGTTATTTTTCATAAATATGTAATTTATTAGGATGTAATGAAGTGAGTGCCTGGGTGGATCTGTCCGTTAAGTGTCTGCCTTCAGCTCTGGTCCTAATCCCGGGGTCCTGGGATGGAGCTCCATGTCAGGCTCTCTGCTCTGTGGGGGAGCCCACTTCTCTCTGCCTGCCATTCCCCTTGCTTGTGCGCTCTCTGTCAAATAGGTAAGTAAAATATATATATTTTTTAATGTAATGAAGTTATTTTTAAATGAATGAAATAGTTCTGGGGATGCCTGGGTGGCTCTTGGTGTCTCTCATGAATAAATATATAAAATATTTTAAAAAATGAAATAGTTCTGTTTTAGTTTCTAGTATGATATTGACAGCTGTAACTCAGAAAAGCAAGTTGATTCTTTTTTAAAAAAAATATTCAGTATCTTTTTCTTTTTAAAGATTTTATTTATTTATTCATGACAGACACAGAGAGAGAGAGAGGCACAGACACAGGCAGAGGGAGAAGCAGGCTCCATGCAGGGAGCCTGACGTGGGACTCAATCCCGGGTCTCCAGGATCACCCCGGGCCGAAGGCAGCGCTAAACCGCTGAACCACCTGGGCTGCCCAAATTCTTTGATTCTTAAGCTAAAAGAATCCTGAGACCAGAACCTTTGGGAGTCACTGTCCTAGACTAATCTCTCCTCCAGGCTCCAGTCTCAATGACAATTTCCTTAAAGTTGCCAACCAGTTTATTTGCATGCAGGACTAGCTTCAGGGGGAGGTCCAGTGGGCAACCCCCTGCCTGGCCCCATGTGAACAATGTGGCTACCACTCTCTTCCTCCCTAAATATCTTCTCTATTGCTCCTTCTCCAGGACCTCAAATTTTCCTCATTGGTATTCTTTTGATGTAAGTCACTTGGAACTTCTCTTCAAATCCAAATACTTTTAAGTGGTAATACGTTGCTAGTTTCCAATCATCAATGCATAAAAATAGTAGCCAGAACTTTTGAGTGTTGGCTACATCAAGCTTTCTGCTAAACATTTTTTATATATTGGGACGCCTGGATGGCTCAGCAGTTGAGCATCTGCCTTTGGCTCAGGGTGTGATCCCGGGGTCCTGGGATTGAGTCCCACATCAGGCTCCTGCAGGGAGCCTGCTTCTCCCTCTGCCTATGTCTCTGCGAATCTCTCTGTGTCTTTCATGAATAAATAAATAAAATCCTAAAAAAAAAAAAAGCCCTTATTATGTTGCTGTGTTGGCCCTGACCCGGGTGGTCTTTGTCTCCTTGTGCTCCACAAAACACCTCACTCTCTCCTTGGCTCATTTTGAAATCTTCTAGTCCCCATATGTACCTATGTACCTAAGCATCAGACCTTAAAAAAAAAAAAAAGCCATACAAAATTAACATTAAAAAAATAAGTTTATTTCAGGTCTGAAACACTGAAGAATGAGCATACAGACAAATAGTACAAAAAGCAAAACTTAGAACATGAAAGATGACTTAATACAGACATACATTCTTCTGGCAATTCTCTTGAGTTTACACATAAACATATTTTTAAATTTTCTCCCAACCTTCACAAAAGGCAAAAGCTAGTGTTTTTGTTTTTGCAATATTTATAAATGAAACTGCTTTTGAAAGCATCCAATTTCTTTCTAAAATCATTTCATTAAAATTCACTCAAGTGCTGGTTACCCAACTCCATTTTCCAAGACAGAATTATGACATTCTTGTCTGACATGTTATAGACAACTTTAACTCAAAATATAGAAAAAATTATTAATCTATTTTGTGTTTTATGATATCATATTTCATCCTTTTTCTAATCAACAGAGATACACATGACAGATATGTATGCTTTTCAGAAACAATGTCTCCTAACTTTTATTTGTAATTTTTGTCAAAAGCTCAGAAACTCAAAAAGTACATGATTATTTTAAACAATTGATGGTTTAAAAATAAAAATAATTATTTAAGAGGGATCTTAGAATATATTTTTGGCCATAAAACCTGCGATGTAATTGTCTAAGGAAGTTAATGATTCAGCATATTATGCTTGAGCTATCATCAACTGAATAAAAAAGCAAAAAAAACAATTGTAAATTCCCCATACCCACAAAGTATCAATCACAGCTGTTCATTCAATTCTCCAGGGGATACTTCTCTAGCTAGATTTAAGTTCCTGTGGCTCAGTGATTTGGTCTACCGCATGGTGAACGGTATTTAAGACTCAAAAAAGATCTTTTTTTTTTTTTTCAAAAAAGATCTTTGAGATCAAAGTGAATACATTCATTTTATGGATGAGAAAAATGCTGGCCGGAGAGTGACAGGGACACCTAGAAACAGATCCAGGTCACAGACCCAGAGCTCCTGATTCCCAGCTGGGTTCTCCCAGTGACGATTCTCCAGGGTAAAATTCTACATAATTTGCTGTCGCTTGATTAAAAAGAACATTATAATTTTAATGTAAGGTGATGCATATAAAATGCCCAAATCGGAATTGCTAATTTGCTTCCAAGAATATTCAAGGGTATCCCCTGACCAGCTTTTTTTAGGGTTGATGTGGACATAATGTACATATTATGGTTGTGTATATGTCATTATTGTAAAGATATTCCCTAGCAGCTTAGAAAGTCAGGACAGGAACAACATTTAAATTCTTATTGTAAACAAAACGCAGTGGTAGGCACTGTAGAAAGACATTTGGTCCTCTGTTCCTTACCCTGAGCATGTAAAACAGCAGACTTTTTTCCCAACAGTATGGAGACTGGGTACACTCTGGTGAAGAAAAGAATACATTCCCCCAACACACTGAGGGAGCATGCACCTGGACACAGTGTATTCCTCAAAGGAGAACGGTCATACAAACGATAGTGCAGAACAAAGACACCCTTTCAAGAGGTCTCCACCAAATGAAAACACGAGGGCTATGTTACCATCAATTTCTTTATCTTCACAACCTTCAAGCCAAAGTATTACGCTATGAGGTGCGATACAAGAAATCACGAGAAAGCCAACAACACAGAGGATGGAATTTTCTTGCTTGAAAGTCATACACAGGCATACCTCATTTTATTATGCTTTGATGTATTGCCCTTCACAGATGCTGCATTTTTTGTTTTTTGTTTTTTTAAACAAGTTGGAGATTTGTGGCAACCCTGTATCAAGAAAGTTTTTGGTGCCATTTTTCCAAAAGCTCTTGCTCGCTTGTGTCTGTGTCACATTTTGGTAATTCTTGCAATTTTCCAAACTTTTTCATTATTATTATATTGATTATAGTGATCTGTAATCAGCGGTTATGACTTGCTAAAAGCTCAGGTGATGGTTAGCATTTTTTAGCAATAAGTCTTTTTTCATATAAGGTATGTACATTGTTCTTCCAGGCTACCGCACACTTAATCGACTACAGAAGAGTGTAAATCTGACTTTTATATGTACTGGGAAACCAAGGAACTCATTTGAATCACTTTATTGTGATATTTGCTTTATTCTGAATGGTCTGGAGCTGACCCTGCGATATCCCCAAGGTATGCCTGCACTGAAAAAAAGATAGTGGACAAGGCAGTGGGTACAAAATCCCTCTATTTCAAGCTGGAGTGAAAAAATAGTATTAGCATATCCTACCGTGATAGGAAGGTAGTGCAGAGAGCTCAAGACAATGAGCCTATGTCTGCACTCCTTAGCTTAATTAGAACACAAGTCTAAGACCAAAGTCATGGGTTCAATGTGTACACAGAACAGTTTTGACAGCCACTAACAGTACATGTAACAAAGCCTTGTTTAACAAGAATATAAGAAAATGGAAAAATCTTAGAGGTTCCGTGGAAGTCTCATCCCAGTGCTATCCTTTAGGGGGTCAGAAGTGCCGTGTTGGTATCTCCCACTGAGGCAGATTGGACAGTTGGTCAGAATAATGGAAAGGGAGCTAATTAGGAATATAATGCACATTTGGTTCTAAATTCTATGTACTCCTATGTGACTTAAAGGGATTAGACCTCCACATTATCATTTTAGAAAGCCTTTTGACCTTCCACTTTCTATAAAAAAGAAAAAATTTTTGGAAAGTACACATTAAGAAGCTTACATTCTGATCGACAATAGATTAACAATGGGATGCTTGGTAGATAAATGGTAGTGTTATTACAATGTGAGCCAAAATATTTTAAGCTTAAAATATTTTAAGCAAAATCTTGCTCACGTTAATATGAAGGTGAAAACAGTAACTGTATTCAGAGGTCACATAATAATTTTCAAGTTAAGTATCTATCTCTCGTACATATAAACCAAGCCTTACTACTCATCTACCACATGAGGTTAACTTCTTTTTTCACTTCAAATTGCCGATTCTGACTGCTTGGACATCATCATGGTTTTTGATTCTTGGTCTGTGGGACTATCTTCAACTGGTACCTAGAAAGAATCAGGAGATAAAAGAAACTTACAGCATCTGGTATATGCCATTATGACAGATCAACAGTTGGCTCGGAAACCCAAAATAGCTGTCTAGACAGATTGATTTCACACATTTCTCAATAGCATAATCATAAAAAATTATTACTTACAGCTTTAATATCACCGTTTGCAATTCCTATATTTATATTGTGTCTTTTGAGATCAGACTTGATTAATGCTGAAACAGAGAAACATCAATGGAGTTACCAAAGAGTTTTTGGAAGAGTCTTTGTACTGTAAACAGAACAAAGTCTTTTTTGATACTGTCACATTTAGCACACTGTAGTACCATAATATTCAATAGCATCCTTGTAGCATGAAAAAATGCCAGTGCTTCTCTAAGCCACTAACTGAATTAGCAAGTCATTCATTAGTGAACAAATACACGATGCTAGGAACCAAAGATACAAAGATGAAAAACACAATTCTTTCCCTAGAGCACCCTCCAATCTAAGGGAATATTGACATGCAAACAATTATACACTGGAGGATAAAATGCAACAACACAGGTATGTAGAAGGTATAGTGGGAGCATGCGAGAAAAAAAAAAATGCCTATGTCAGTCCAGAGAAAATCCAGGAGGGCTTGCCAGAGGAGGGAGACACATGCAAATTGACACTTGAAAAATGAGGGACGCCTGAGTAGCTCAGTGGTTGAACATCTGCCTTTGGCGTAGGGCATGATCCTGCAGTCCCAGGATCAAGTCCCGCATGGGGTTCCCCGCAGGGAGCCTGCTTCTCCCTCTGCCTCCGTCTCTGCCTCTTTCTTTTTCTCATGAATAAATAAACAAAATCTTAAAAAAAAAAAGAAAGAAAAGAAAGAAAGAAACTTGAAAGATGAGAAGGAACTTGTCAAGCAGATAAGAGAGAGGAAGGCATTCTAGGCCGGCAGGAAACAGTATATGCAAAGAATGCAAGACAGGAATAGAATAGCCAGGAAGCTGGACCCAGAGGTAGTTTGGAATCACTGGAGCAGCAAGTACAAAGGGGAGGCAGGATATGTGGCTTGGCTGGTAAGTACCGTGTAGCCTGCACAAGAGAGTTTACACTGCCGTCTGAATAGGGAAGAGGAATCCAGAAAGAAATTAGCAAAGTGAGATGACAGGAGAAGCCTACGTGAGTGTCTAAATCCATTTTTACGCTAATGTGCCTGGACAAACCACGGATAAAAGTCCTTTTATGTGCTCTTCCTCCAGCAGTTGGGCAGTATCTTGTTCCTGCCCATGTCTATTCTGATAATACCTAAGAAATAAGAATTGGCTGAACATTCCCCGTGCCATTTCCACCACCACACATTATAATAATTGCTAACATGATTAGGCACATTCTAGGTGCCAGACACTATGCTAGGAGTTTCATGAACCACCTTTTTAATACCCTATTATATGAATGAGAAAAGGAGGATCTGAGAGGTTAAGTAACTTGTGTAAAGTCACACAGCTAGTGCGAAGCAAGTCTGCCCACTCCAGATCTTTATTGACTCTTGATACAATGGTTTTGTTTTTTATGCATGGTGACAGTACTAAAGTTAAAATATGAAAAATGAATTAATAGATTCATATCCTTGGAAAAAAACAAGTAATATCCTATTTTTTAATCTTTTTTCCCCCTTGAGTTCTGCTAAGCCACTGAGAATCAATATACATGAAAATTAAATATAAAGACAATATGACATAAGTACTTTTGCCAGGAAAATGCCCTAATTTACCTGTTAAAATGATGCCTAGAAACATCCAAATACAGAGGAAAATGTTCCCTGCCCTAGGACCATAGTCTGACGTGAGCTTCCCTTGAGCCAATGTGAACAAAATTCCAAATATCTAAAATAAAGTAGGAGAAATTATTGTTAAATTTGCTTCTTTGAAATAAGTGCAAATGTTTTCCCCAGAACTTTTCCTATTTTATTCATATGATCTAGCTTCTAGAAGCATTCATCGAAAGGTGAAATTTTTCATCCACTATATTACTTAGCAAATAAATCACCTCAGATTTAAGAGAACTCAGAGATTTACCTGTGCAGAAGCATTAAGAAGACCAGATGAGGTACCTTCAGATTCAGGGTAAGTGATTTCAACAGCAAACTCAAAACCCAATGGGAGGTAACCAGTCATGAAGAAACTGGGAAAATAAATCCAAAATTATAGAGAAAATTCACTGAGGGACAGTATCACATGTTGAGGCAATCATTCTCCTTCTCAGGCCTATTCTAGTGATCAAATAACGGAATATTCTGAACTTAATGTGTCTAAGTAAAGCCCTATTATTATTCGCCAATCAGCCCAAAGACAAAAGAACTGAGAAATAAAGCAGTTCCTGAATTTTTCTTTTTTTAAGAAAAATATACCTCTGATTTGCTAAGTCAATTGTTTTTCTAACTAAATAGAGTTACCCAGACTAAGTAAGGCTAATCCATTTTTCACTTATCATATATACGAAAAAAACATAAACAACTTTTTTTACTCCTAAAAATTACTCATATATATGCATAGGATAGATTCTTAAAACTTAAAATATTTATATGCATGGATAGATTTATACGCACAGGATAGATTCTTTAAAGTTTAAAATATTAAAGGGCATTTGAATGAACTAAAAATTTAAAACCACAGTAGTAATACTTCAGAATTGTAACAGCATGCTATCACCCTCCTAAACACATATGATGCTTACCCGAGTACCCCTCCAGTAATAAACACAATGATAATGTATCCAAGGTCCAACGTGAAAGTAAATACAACCATTCCCAGAAAAGACAAAATGTAAACTACCAGAGTAGTCTGTCTAAAACAAAAACAAAATTGTTAGTATTTTGTCCGATTTTCCTAGGTATATAAAAATCATGTCGCTAACCATTGCTCTGTTCATACAGTAACAAATTCCTTTGTTTTCAAGATTGGGTTTCCCTAGGGATGCCTGGGTGGCTCAGCGGTTGAGTGTTTGCCTTGACTCAGGGCATGATCCCGGAGTTCTGGGATCGAGTCCCATATCAGGCTTCCTGCATGGAGCCTGTTTCTCCCTCTGCCTGTGTCTCTGCCTCTCTCTATGTGTGTTTCTCATGAATAAATAAATAAAATCTTACCAAAAAAAATTGGGTTTCCTTTGTATGGAAAATGTTTCCACCAAAGCATGGACTTTAAAGCTTACATTTAAGATTCAACAGCAGCAACCAACAAAACATATCCAATGTTCAGATAGGAAGGAATATTCATATGGATAAAATCATTTTTGTGTCACTGAGTGGGATAGTTCCCTATCTATATCTCACCATCACGGTCAAATTCCATCTCTTCCAAGATGCCTTTCCTAATCACTGCAACTTAGAAAATTGTCTCTTCTTCTAAACTCCCTTGCCATCTTAGTATCTACATAATTGTCCAATGACAGACATCTATTGGGCATATGACATCTATTTTAGGCTGTTATGTTATTATTTTTCATATATGAATGCTTTATTTTCCCCATTTACACCACAAATGTCTCAAGGACAGAGACCCTATACTGTTTGTCACAATCCCTAGCTGAACTATGCCCACAAAATAAGTTTGGTGAATGAATGGCAGTTACTCTGAGAACAAAATCTGGGCAAGAGAAAACACATTGCTATGCCTATCAAATTTTCTAATTGTAAAGTGGACCAAAGACTAGTAATAACTTTAAACCTTTATATATGTTCCCTTCATCTACAGATTGAATGGGTTTAGGCTACCATTTCATAATAATAAAGCCACAGCAAGTGCTGTCTTAAATTATGGGAGAGCTATCTTGGAGAATTCCAACATGAGAGGGCTTTGGAAGAGCTTCCATGATGATATCAACTATATCTTGGGCCTTGAAAGCATATAGGATACATAGGTGACAGCTCCTTATTTCATTCGTTCATTCATTTTATTTCATTCCATTCATTTATTCACAGTTCCATTGATTCATTTTGCTCAAGCAGATGAGAACATTCTGCCTGCTAAAAAAATGTAGCTATTCTTGGCTAAAAAGCCCAAGATGGCAGCCTAGGAAGACCCTGAATTCATGTCCTCCCACAGACACACAGACTGCAGAGAAAGCAATTCCTCCTGAAGAAGAACTGAGGACTGATTGAACAGCTTCTGCAGAATAAAGGGTAGAGGGACCACATACAGAACACCAGGAAAGATAGAGCCGGGTGACAATGGCAACCCCACTGCAGACCCTATGACCTACAGGAGGGAGAGATATCACTGAGCTGTCCTTGCAGATTCACCTGCCCTGGGGCACAGCAAAAACCAAAACCAAAACAGCAGTTTAGAGGGCAACAAGACTATGAGTGAAGGAAATCCATTTAGTAATCCTAGAGTATCCACCAAACAGTAGGAGAACTTGTAGAATTCACTCTGGGGTTGGAGATGCTGGTGACAGCCACTGTTTACATTTCTCCTCCCCCTTGAGAGCATAGAAGGGAACAGAGTAGAGGCACCTAGCCATCTGTCCTACAAGGGGAGACTTCCCAGACTGCATCTTTTCCAGGTCTAATTGTCACACCTGGGCAGCCCCAGTACAGAGAACCCCAGCCAGCACTCACTCTAGCTCCAGCCACCCTGCCAGGGCAGCTAGGACACAGAGTACCCTACAAATGCCCCAGGACCCCTGGCTCATGCCTACTCCAGGTCCAGCTATCCTGCCGACATGGACTTGGCATGAAGGCCCTGGCACCACCCAGCCAAAATGTGCTTCAGCTCCAGCCATCTCACCAGGATGGCCTCCAGCATGGAGTACCCCAGGACCTCTGGCCTAGACCAAATCCAGCTCCTGCTGACCATCCAAAGCAGCCAGCACACACAGTCTGCACAGGGGACGTTCCTACGTGAGGCCACTCCTTCAAGGCCGGAAGAGATAGCTGTTCCACCTCATACAGAGAAACAAACACAGGAGGACAGATGGGAGAGAAGAATATATTCCAAAAAAAAGAACAAGACAAAAATCTCAGAAAAAGAGCTAAATAAACCAAGTAATCTACCTGATAAAAAGTTCAAAGTAATGCTCATAAAGTTACTCATTAGACTTGAGAGAAAAAGTGGACGAACTCACTAAGAACTTCAACAGAGATAGAAAAAATATATATATAAAAAATCAGAGGTGAAGAATGTAATAACTGAAATGAAAAACAAACCAGACGAAATCAACAGCAGATTAGAGGATGCAGAAGAATGAATCAGCAATCTGGAAGACAGGGTAGTGGGAAGCACCCAAGCTGAAAGACAAAAAACAATTTTTAAAAATAAGGAGGTTAAGGGACCTTTGGGACAACATCAAGCATACTAACGTTTGCACTATAAGGGTTGAGAAGGAGAAGAGAGAAAGGAGACAAAAACGTACTTGAAGAAATAAGCGCTGAAAACTTCCCCAACCTGGAGAAAAAAAAAAAAAAAACAGACATCCACTTCCAGGAAGCAAAGAGAACCCCAAAGAATATGAACCCAAGGAGGACAACACCAAGACACATAATAATTAATGTCAAATAATTCATGTCAAATGTGAAAACTAAAAGATAAAGAATCTTAAAAGTAGCAACAGAAAAGTATATACTGAGGTACATGGGGAACTCCATAAAGCTATCAGCTGATTTTTCAGCAAACATTTTGCAGGGCGGAAGGAAGTAGCCTGATATATTCAAAGTGCTGAAAGGAAAACACCCACAATGAAGAATATTCTAGCTGGCGAGGCTGTCATTCAGAAATAAAGGAGAGATAAAGAGTTTCCAAGACAAACACAAGTTAAAGGGGTTCATCACCACTAAATGAGCCTAACAAGAAGTTTCTCTAAACAGAATAGAAAACGCCATAACTAGAAGAAAACTATGAAAGGAAAAAATTTCATTAGTAAAAGCAAACATATAGTAAAGGTAGTAGATCAATCACTTATAAAGCTACTATAAAGGCTAAAAGACAAAAGTAGCAAAATCAATTATATCTACAAAAATTAGTTAAGGGATACAAGAATAAAAAGATATAAAACATGACTTCATATAAACAAAACATGGAGGGTAGAGTAAAAATGTAGTGGTTTTAAAATGTATTTCAACTAAGCTACCACCAACTTAAAATAGCAACCACCAACTGGATATATATATATATATATATATATATATATATATATATATATACACACACACACACACACACATATATGTACATATATATATATATGTGTGTGTGTATATATGACGTTATACACAAATCTCATGGTAACCACAAACCCAAAACCTATAGTAGATACACAAAAAATTAAAGGAAAGAAATCCAAGCATAACACTAAAAGAAAGTCATCAGATTACAAGGGAAGAGAGCAAAAGAAGAAAGGAACAGAGAACTACAAAAATAATCATAAAACAATTAACAAAATGGAAGTAAGTACATAAAGTACAATCACTTTAAATGTAAACGGACTGGGCAGGGGACACCTAGGTGGCTCAGTGGTTGAGCGTCTACCTTTGGCTCGGGTCATGATCTTGGAGACCCAGGATCAAGTCCCACATCGGGACTCCCTGCAGGGGGCCTGCTTCTCCCTCTGCCTGTGTCTCTGCCTCTCTCTCTCTGTGTCTCTCATGAACAAATAAATTAAAAATCTTAAAAAAAAAATAAATGTAAATGGACTAACTGCTCCAACCAAAAGACAAAAGTTGAATGGATAAAAAAACAAGACCTACTTATCTGCTGTGACCAAGAGATTCATTCCAGACCTATGAAACATACAGATTGAGGGTGAAGGTATGGAAAAAGATATTCCAAGCAAATGGAAGCAAAATAAAATGTTGGAATAGCAATACTTAGGTCAGAAAAAATACTTTAAAGCAAATGTGATAACAGGAGACAAACAAGGGTACTACATAATGATAGAGGGATCAATCCAACAAAAGGATATAATAATTGCAAGTAACTATGCACCCAAGATAGGAGCACCTAATTATATAAAGCAAATATTAACAGAAAAAAGGGAGAAATTGACAGTAATACACTAATAGTAGGGCACTTTTTAATGCTCCTTCTAACATTAAACATTAAACAGAAACTTAACAAGGAAACAGTGGCTTTGGGATCCCTGGGTGGCGCAGTGGTTTAGCGCCTGCCTTTGGCCCAGGGCACGATCCTGGAGACCCAGGATCAAATCCCACGTCGGGCTCCCGGTGCATGGAGCCTGCTTCTCCCTCTGCCTGTGTCTCTGCCTCTCTCTCTCTCTCTCTCTCTATCATAAATAAATAAAAAAAAAATTTAAAAAAAAAAAAAAAAAGAAAGAAACAGTGGCTTTGAGCAACATATTTAAACCAGATGAACTTCATATATAGAGAGAGCATGACATTCAAAACCAGAAAAATAGACATTATTTTCAAGTATACATGGAAAAACCTCAAGATGTATCACATGTTAGGCCACAAAACAAGTCTCAAAAAACTCAGGAAGACTGAAATCATAGCAAGCATATCTCTTCTGACTGCCATGGTATGAAACTAGAAATCAGTTACAAGAAAAAACTGGAAAAAACACAAAGACGTGGAAGCAAGGCAATATGCTACTAAACAACAAATAGGACAATGAGGAAACCAAAAATAAATTTTTTAAATATCTAGAACAAATGAAACACAATGGTTCAAAATTTTGGGGACATAGAAAAAGCAGTTCTAAAAGGGAAGCTTATAGTGATAAAGGCCTACCTCAAGAAGCAAGAAAAATTCCAAACAATCTAACCTGACACCTAAAGGAACTAGAAAAAGAAAGAAATCCACAGTGAGTAGAAGGTAAAGAATAATAAAGAACAGAAAAAAAAATAATAATAAAGAACAGAACATAAATAAAAGACATAAAGACTATGAAAAGATCAATGAAACTAAGAGCTGGTTCTTTGAAAAGATATACAAAATTGACATACCTTTAGCCATACTCATCAAGAAAAGAGAACACTCCAGTAAATAAAGTCAGAAATGAAAGAAGTTACAACTGACCCCAGAGGAATATGAAGGATTTTGAGAATACTATGAATAAGTGAAAAATTATATGCCAACAAACTGGAAAACCTAGAAAAATGGAGAAATTCCTAGAAACACAGAATCTTCCAAGATAGAATCAGGAGGAAATAGAAAAATCTAAAGACTAACTACTAGTGACAAAATTGAAACAGTAATAAAAAAACTCCCAGCAGGCAATGGACTAGAACCAGAGGGCTTCACAGGTGAATTCTACCAAACATTTAAAGAAGAGTTAATATCTATACTCCTCAAACTATTCCAAAAAATATAAGAGGAAGGAATGGTTTCCAAATTCATCTTTTAAGGCCAGCACTACAATGCTACCAAAACCAGACAAAGGCTTTCCAAAAAACAAATTTACAGGCTAAGATCCCTGATGAACATAGTTGCAAATCTTCAACCAAAATATTAGCAAATGGAATTCAACAGTATGTGGTCAATATGTGATCAAGTAGGATTTACTCCATCGATGCAAGTATGATTCAGTATCTTCAAATCAATGTGAGGTACCACATTAACAAAATGAACAATAAAAATGTATGATCATAGTTGCAGTAAAAGCATTTGATGAAATTCAACATTCGTTCATGATAAAAACTCTCAATAAAGTGGGTTTAAAGGGAATATACTTCAACATAATAAAGGCCAAATATGACCAAAACACAGCTAACATCATACGCAGTGATAAAAAGCTAAAAAGTTTTTCTAAGATGAGAAACAAGAGAAAAATATCCATTCTCACCACTTTCATTCAACACAGTATTGGAAGTCTTAGCCACAACAGACGAGAAAAAGAAATAAAAGGAATCCAGGAGGCCTGGATGGCTCATGAGGTGGTCGAGCGTCTGCCTTTGGCTCAGGGCGTGATCCTGGAGTCCGAGATCAAGTTCCTCATCAGGCTCCTTGCAAGGGAGCCTGATTCTCCCTCTACCTATGTCTCTGCCTCTCTCTCTCTCTGTGTCTCTCATGAATAAATAAATAAAATCTTAAAAAAAAAAGAACTAATACAACTCAACATCAAAAAAACCCAAATAATTCTATTAAAAATGGGCAGAGTACCTGAATAGACATTTTTCCAAAGCAGACATACAGATGGCCAACAGACACATGAAAAGATACTCAACATCACTCACCATCAGGGAAATGCAAATCAAAACCATAATGAAAAATCACCTCACACCAGTCAGAATGACTAGTATCAAAAATTCAAGAAAGGGATGGCTGGATGGCTCAGCGGTTGAGCATCTGCCTTCGGCTCAGGTCCTGATCCTGGCATCCAGAATCAAGTCCTGCATCAGGCTCCTTGCAGGGAGTCTGCTTCTCCTTTTGCCTAGGTCTCTGCCTCTCTCTGTGTGTCTCTCATAAATAAATAAATAAAATCTTAAAGGGGATCCCTGGGTGGCTCAGCGGTTTGGCGCCTGTCTTTAGCCCAGGGCGCAATCCTGGAGTCCAAGATTGAGTCCCGGGTCAGGCTCCCGGCATGGAGCCTGCTTTTCCCTTTGCCTGTGTCTCTGCATCTCTCTCTCTCTGTGTGTCTAAAATAAATAAATAAATAAATAAATAAATAAATAAATAAATAAATAAATCTATCTTAAAAAGAAAAAAGCATAAGCTTATTTAAAAAAAAAATAAAAAATAAAATCTTTAAAAAAATGCAAGAGGGCAGCCTCGGTGGCGCAGCGGTTTGGGGCCGCCTGCAGCCCAGGGCGTGATCCTGAGACCCTGAATTGAGTCCCACGTCAGGCTCTCTGCTTGGAGCCTGCTTCTCCCTCTGCCTGTGTCTCTGCCTCTGTGTCTCTATGAATAAATAAATAAAATCTTTAAAAAAAAATGTTGTAAAAAAATGCAAGAAATATCAAGTGTTGGTAAGAATATGGAGAAAAGGGAACCCTCATACACTGCTGTTAAATGTAACTTGGTGCAGCCACTATAGAAAACACTGTGGAGGTCCCTAAAAAAATTAAAAATAGAAAAAAAATTAAAAATAGAATTACTAATGATCCAGTAATTCCACTTCTGGGTTTTACCCACAGAAAAGAAAAATACTCCTGTTTACTGTAGCATTATTTACAACAGCCAAGACACGGTAGCAACCTAATTGTCCATTGATAGATGAATGAATAAAGAATATATATACATTTTATGTATATAAATGAATAAAGAATACACACACATGATAGAACATTAGCTGTAAAAAAAGAATGAAATCTTGTCACTTAAAATAACATCAATAGGCCTTGAAAGCATTATGCTAAGTGAAATGAGACAGACAGAAATATAGAAATAACATATGATTTAACTTCTATGTGGCATCTAAAAAGCAAAACAATTGAACAAACAGAAACAGACTCATAAATACAGAGAACAAACTAGTGGTTGGTTGTGGGAGTCAGGGGCTATAGGCAAAACAGGTGAAGGAATTAAGAAATACAAACCTTCAGTTATAAAATAAATAATTCATGGGAATGAACTATAGCATAGGAAATATAGTCAATAATATTATAATCATTTGTATGGTGACCGATGGTAGCTACATTTATCATGGGGAGCATTTAGTAAAGAAAATAATTATTCTCCTATGTTTACTGTAGCATTATTTACAATAGGCAAATTATGGAAGCAGGCCAAGTGTCCATCAATAGATGAATGGATAGGGGATCTCTGGGTGGCTCAGCGGTTTAGCGCCTGCCTTTGGCCCAGGGCGTGATCCTGGAGTCCCAGGATCGAGTCCCACATTGGGCTCCCTGCATGGAGCCTGCTTCTCCCTCTGCCTGTGTCTCTGCTTCTCTCTCTCTCTATGTCCCTCATGAATAAATAAACAAAATCTTTAAAATAAATAAATAAAATTTAAAAAAACAAAAAACAAAACCAAAGAAAAAACCATTACCAACACTCAGAAGATCCCTCCAGTCTTACAGCTTCCCTGCCTCCAAGAGTAGTCACTCTCTTGACTTCTAACAATATAAATATGCTTTATATAAATGGAATAATACATCATAAATAAACATATATGGCTATTCTTTTAAGGCCCAATGCAAAACATGCTGCCCCTGAAGCCCCTTTCTCAGTCTCCTCATTTGTATTACTAAGTTCTTCTTTTGTATTAGCATTTTGATCATATAAATGTATAATTAATACAGCATTTTCATATTATGTATTATATTATAGTTAAGTGGTACTATAGTGTGGGGCACTTTAGGTGAATACTTTTTTAAAAGATTTTATTTAAAAAAAATAAAATAAAGATTTTATTTATTTGAGAGAGAAAGAGAGAGAGAGAGAGAGACAGCACACAAGCAGGGGGAACAGCAGAGGGAGACAGAGAAGCAGACCTCCAACCCCAGCAGAGAGCCAGATGTGGGGCTCGATCCCAGGACTCTGCGATCATGATCTGAGCCCAAGGCAGATGCGTAACCAACTGAGCCACCCAGGTGCCTTGAGGCAAAGACATTTAAAGACTTTTTTTTCCTCAGATTGACTTTATGTATGTATACGTGTATGTATGTATGTATGTAAACTCTACACCCGACATGGGGCTCGAACTCATAACTCTGAGATCAAAAGTCACATGCTCCACACGGAGCCAGCCAGGCACTCCTAGGCAAAAACTTCTTACCAAAAATGTCTTATGCTCAATAACAATTTTTTGGTAGGAAACACAACTTTCTGTTTGCTTTTAAGCTTATAACATGAGAAAAGAACAAGATAAAGTCTCTATCAGAAGTCAAATGTTTCTTAGAAAGGGCTTCTGTAGAACAGCAATGATCCCTTCTGAAGACATATGTGTTATTATTAGAGGGGAAGAATCTTCATAAGGTATCTAAATTCTCAAAATCGAAGTATGACTGATAAAATATATAGACTTTATTCAGAAGTGAAGAGAATCTAAGAATGTCTAGGATCCAGGTCTTATAGCAATAACACTATTTAAATGTGTGAAAATAAAAAGCAAAGTTTCCGTTAAACCCAAAATACCCTAGGTTGTACATCATACATTTACCTACTATCACTTACTTGTATGTTTTGGTATGATCTAGCCATAAGCCACAAAGAATAGAACCCACCATTCCAGCTACTACCAGTGTTAGCCCAATCCTTCCAGCATTGACTTCTTCTCCCTTAAAAATTTTTTTCATAAGAAGTTAGTCAGATACTTCTTTCAAATAGATCTTTCACAGTCCCATACATTTCATAGTCAAAAGAAATAATCAGATAAAATTAAGCATACGATATAATAGAAAATTTAGAACATTTGTTAGGGTAAGGGGGTGGAGGGCAAGTAAAGCACATATAAAGGACATTCTATTTTCAAACCAGAAAAAAAAAGAAAACCTAAAATATAGGAGAAATAAAAGAAATTTTTCTTGATCCTCCATGGCTGTTAGAAAGTACAATGATTTTTGTTAGAATTCTCCTGTAATTCACAGAAGTCTAAGGAGATTAATCTGATAGTCTTTATATATTACAATTGCTCTCTCCTTTCAAAAGCGAAGAGATGTCACAGCTTGATATTTACTTCTTATATTTGGGTTGGTTTCTTTTAAAATTGTTTCTTTAGCTTTTCCCATATAACCAGACATATTTCTTTTAAAAAGTATTTTTAAAAGACTTAGGTATTGGGGCAGCCCTGGTGGCTCAGTGGTTTAGCGCCACCTTCAGCCCAGGGCCTGATACTGGAGTCCCACGTCAGGCTCCCAGCATGGAGCCTGCTTCTCCCTCTGCCTGTGTCTCTGCCTCTCTCTCGCTCTCTATGTCTCTCAAGAATAAATAAATAAAATCTTCAACAACAACAACAACAAAAAAGACTTCGGTATTGTCACAGCAATAATAACTTCTCTCCATTCTGTGTGTTTTATAAATTGGATGAAATGTATTCTCAATTAGGGGCGCCTGGATGGCTTAGCCAGTTAGGCATCTGCCTTTGGCTCAGGTCATGATCTCATGATACCAGGGGTCCTAGGATGAGTCTTGAGTCTCATTGTCAGGCTCCCTGCTCAGTGAGGAGCCTGCCTCTCCATCTCCCTTTGCCTACTTTTCCCTCTCCGTCTGCCTGCCACTCCCCCTTGCTCATGCTCTCTCTCTGTCAAATAAATAAATAAAATCTTTTAAAAAATGTATTCAGTTAAAACAAATACAAATATTTTAAAGCAACAAAGTCATTAACCTTTTTAAAAAAGATTTTAAGTAATCTCACAACTGATGTGGGGGGCTTGAACCAACCCTGAGATCAAGAGTCCTTATGCTCCACCAACTGAGCAAGCCAGGTGCCCAATAAATCTTTAATTGTATGAACATGCTAACAGGAAGTACACTGCTTAAGAAACATTCTTAACCATTCTGTATAAACAGAAACTTACCTCATAATGTATCAGTATCATTTGATTTAATAATGTTGAGACTGAATAAAATGCTCCAGTCATGATACCTATAATAATAAACAGAAAATTATAAAAGTACCATTTACTAGTTTGGTTTTTTAAAGACTTATTTATTTATTCATGAGAGACACACAGAGAGAGAAGCAGAGACATAAGCAGAGGGAGAAGCAGGCTCCTTGCAGGGAGCCGGATGTGGGACTCGATCCGGATTCCAGGATCACACCCTGAGCCAAAGGCAGACACTCAACTGCTGAGCCACTCAGGCGTCCCTCAGAGATAGCCTCTTATCCTGTTAGTGCTTATCATTTTCTTTTATTTATTTTATTTTAAGGTTTATTTATCTTAGAGACAGAGCGTGCATGAGTGGAAGGAGGGTCAGAGGGAGAGAGAGGGAAAGCAGACTCCCCACTGAGCTGGGAGCCTGAAACTGGGCCTGATCTTAAGACCCTGAGATCATGCATGACCTGAGCCAAAACCAAGAGTAAGACGCCCAACTGAACCAGCCAGGTGCCCCAGTGCTTATCATTTTAGATATTACAATATGTGTATCCATAAATAACAATTAGAATTATTCTGCATGTAATTGAACTTTATATAAATAATGTATTTTTGTATCTATCTGTAGCTTGCTCTTATCACTCAATAATACAATTTTGAGATTTATGTGAGTCAGTACTTTAAATTCTAGTTTATTAATTTTCTCTACTATAGGATAGCCCATTATGTGAATATACTTCAGTTTAATTACCTCTTGCCCAGTCAGTAGACACTTGTCTTTTTCCAGTTTTGTACTCTTTAAAACAATACTGCAATGAATATTATGTTTTCGTTATCACATATAAGGATTTCTCTAAATATATATCTAGAAGGAGAATGTCTATTTTCTGGATATAGTCAAACTGCTCTTCAAAGTAGTTATATTGGTTTATAGTACCAGCAGAGTTCCTTTACTTCACATTCTTGCCATGTATGTTTTCACTAGTTAAAAAAATTTTGGTGGGGGGCCGCCTGCTGTGAGTGTCTCTGCCAGTGCCAGCTGTGTGCTGCCCCCCACGCCCATGTAGGCATGCCTCACAAAATCAAGGAAATCAAGGACTTCTTGCTGACGGCTAGGCGAAAGGACGCCAAATCCGTCAAGATCAAGAAGAATAAGGATAATGTGAAGTTTAAAGTTCGATGCAGCCGGTATCTTTATACTTTGATCATCACAGACAAAGAAAGAGAAGGCAGAGAAACTCAAGCAGTCTCTGCCCCCAGGTTTGGCAGTGAAGGAGCTAAAATGAACCTGACCCACTGATTTGAACTGTATTAAAATTTTTTAAATTCAAAAAAAAAAAATTGGGGGGCGGGGAATGCCTGAGTGGCTCAGTGGTTGAGCATCTGCCTTTGGCTCAGGGCATAATCCTGGGATCTGGGATCGAGTTCCGCATTGGACTCCCTGCGAGGAGCCTGCTTCTCCCTCTGCCTATGTCTCTGCCTCTCTCTCTCTGTCTCTCGTGAATACAGAAAATCTTATAAAAAAAAAATTTGCCAATTTGAATGCATGTGATATTGTATCTTACTCTGGTTTTCATTTGCATTTCTTTCATTTAGGAATCTTGAGTAAGGTTCAGCATCAAAAATGAGCAATACACAAACACAAAAATGCTTTGGTTTCCTTAATTTCTTTGCTATTTTCTTAGTATGTGGTAGGAGTTATTTTTACATTGTAGGTACTAAGCCTTTGTTGGTTATATGCATCGCAGACATTTTCTCATAGTCTATGTCTTGCTTTCTCTGTTTATAATGTTGTTTTAGAAAAGAACATTATCGGGTTTTTTTTTGTTTTTTGGGTCTTTTTTTTTTGAGAGAGAGAGAGAGAGCAGAGCACGAGCAAGCAGGGTGGGGAGAGAGAGGGAGACAGAGAATCTTTTTTTTTTTTAAGATTTATTTTATTTATTTATTCATGAGAAACCCAGAGAGAGAGGCAGAGACACAGGCAAAGGGAGAAGCAGGCTCCTTGAAGGAAGCTCAATGCGGGACTCAATCCCAGATCCAGACGCTGAGCTGAAGGAAGATGCTCAACCGCTGAGCCACCCAGGTGTCCCAAGACAGAGAATTTTAAGTGGGCTCTATGGCCAGTGTGAGCCCCACACAGGGCTCAATCTCATGACCTTAAGATCATGACCTGAGTCAAAATCAAGAATCAGACGCTTACATGGCTAAGCCACCCAGGCACCCCTACATTGTCTTAATGTAATCATGTTTATCAATCTTTTTCTTCAAGGATTGTGTTTATTTGCTTATTTATTTATTAATATTTTATTTTGGGGACACCTGGGTGGCTCAGTGGTTTAGCACCTGGCTTTGGCCCAGGGCGTGATGCTGGAGTCCCGGGATTGAGTCCCACATCGGGCTCCCTGCATGGAGCCTGCTTCTCCCTCTGCCTGTGTCTCTGCCTCTCTCTCTCTGTGTCTCTCATGAATAAACATATAGAATCTTTTTTAAAAATTGTATTTTGGGAGACACCTGGATGGCTCAGCGGCTGAGCATCTGTCTTTGGCTCAGGACATGATCCCGTGGTCCCGGGGTCGAGTCCCATATTGGGCTCCCTGCATGGAATCTGCTTTTTCCTCTGCCTGTGTCTCTGCCTCTGTGTGTGTGTGTGTCTCTCATGAATAAATAAATAAAATCTTAAAAAAAAAAAAAAAGATTTTATTTTTAAGTAATCTCTACATCTAACTTGGGACTCGAATTCACAAGCCCGAGATTAAGTCACAGGCTCTACTGACTGAGCCTGTCAGGCATCCCTTCTGTTCTTTACACTAAGAAATTCTTTTCTTTTTTTTTTTAGATTTTATTTATTTATTTGAGACAGAGAGTGATAGAGACAGCACAACCAGAGGGGCAGAGGGAGAGGGAGAAGTGATTCTCCTGCTGAGCAGGGAGTCCAACTTGAGGTTCTATCCCAGGACTGGAGAATCATGACCTAAGCTTAAGGCAGATGCATAACTGATTGAGCCACCTAGGTGCCCCAAGAAATTATTTTAAGAAAACTAAAGCCAAAAAGTAATTAAAAAAAAAAAAAGAGAATACTAAAGCCAGTCTCCTACATATACTTCTAAAACTTTAAAGTTCTCATTTTCACCCTTCAGTCTTTAATCTACTGTAATTCATTTTTTTCACGGTATGATATAGAGAGCTAATTTTACTTTATTCTTCCCATAAGGATAATCGATTATCCCAGGACAATTTACTATACAGTTTCTCTTATAAGACATCTAGTTTTTATATACACACGTTCTAATCATTAGAGCTATTTGCAAACACAGTAGTCCCCTCTCATCTGCACGGGGTATGTTATAAGTCCCCCAGGGGATGCCTGAAACTGCAGATAGTACCAAACCCTACATATACTATGGGTTTTTTTTTTCCTGTACATACATACGTACCTATCGTAAATTTTAGTTTATAAATTAGGCACAGTAAGATATTAACAAAAATAACTAATAATAGAATAATTATAATAATAGAATACAAAACTACAGTAATAAAGGTTACGTAAATGTAGTCTTCCTCAAGATCTTATTGTACTGTATTTTTTCTTATTATTATTGTGATGATGTGAGATGAAGTGCCCACAGGATGAAGTGAGGTGAATGACATAAACCGTGTGACATAGTGTGAGGCTACTGCTGACCATCTGTGATAGGTCAGAAGGAGGAGCATCTGCTTCCTAAGTGTGGTTGACTATGGGTAACTGAAACCAGAGAAAGTGAAACTAGAAATAAGAGAAGATCACTGTATTCTAGTACTTCTCTTTCCAGACACTTAACGGCACGGACATATGACTTTAAATGTAAATAAAAGTGACACTTCCCATTTGCTGCCCTGGTAATCATCATAGCATGTGCCAAGACCTCATTCTGGATCCTGAGCTAACTCTGATGAACAGAACCTTGCTGGCAGTTCACACTGAACATGTAGCACTGGTAATAAATGAGTTTGTGACATGTTAGGCCACTGAGAATTTTTTAAAGCAGAATTTCATTGCTATAATACAACCTAGCTTGCAAACGGATACGGAGAAGGAGGTCACTAGGATCTCTACTGTTCAGTAATCTAATAGTCTACCCCTTGATAATACACGGCATCTTAATGATTATTGTTTTATAAATTCTGATATCTGCGAATGTGTGCCTCACCTTGTTCTTCAGCGATGCTATCTTTGTCCTTGGCCCTTACTTCTTTCACAGGAATTTAAGAATTAGTCAAGTTCCATTACAAACCCGGTTTAGGGACACCTGGGTGGCTTGGCGGTTGGGTGTCTGTCTTCAGCTCATGGCGTGATCCTGGTCTGGGGATGGAGTCCCACATCAAACTCCCTGCAGGGAGTTTTGCTTCTCCCTCTGCTATGTCTCTGCTCTCTCTCTCTCTGTGTCTCTCATGAATAAATAAATAAAATCTTAAAAAAAAAAAAAAAAACGTTTAAAGGGAAGATTGCAGGATGAGACCTATGGCTATCTAAAGATCATATCAGAAAATCATGAGTAACTGGCCTTTAGTTTCTGATAGTAATAATGGCATAGGGAAGGATCTCATTTTCTCTAAATAGCTCTACCTCCAAAAAATGTTAACTTAGCTTTGGACACTGTATATGATCCTGAAAACCCATACTAGGAGTACAGTCCCTATCTAGACTATCCCATGTGCAACTGCTCCATCTTTATATATAATACTAGTCATAGAGGGAGACAGGTGCATGGTCAAAAGGTGTGATGTGGCTCACTCATTCAAATCATGATCCCTAAGTAGGCACCCCTTTGGTGAAGAATATGAGGTCAAGAAAGTTTTCCAACTGTTCCGAGGAATATTATCAAACTGTCCACAGTGTTTCCCAATGCCTTCTTTCTGATTTTTTTTTAAGATTTATTTATTTATTTTAGAAAGAGAGAGAGAGTGTTGGTGGAGGGGGAAGGGAGAGAGAGAATCTTAAGTAGACCTCCTGCTGAGCACAGAGCCTGATTGCAGAGCTCAAGCCCAACACCCTGAGATCATGACCTGAGCCAAAATCAAGAATTGGGCATTTAACCCACTAAGCCACCCAGGTACACAGAAATTCCTTTTTAACTCCTTCAACAAGTAAACTCTTTTTAATTTCCTAATTACTGCCTATATCCGGCTCTTCTGTCAATCCAAATCTGCAACTGTCACTTATTAATGCAATGTTCTGTAACGTTAACTGGTTTATCACTATAATCTCAAATCTTGCAGAAGTGTGGTATAGCTCTCCACTTAATTTAGGTCTTCTCTTGCCTTTCAATGTTTTATAATTTTATAATTTATAAAGTTATTTTCTTTTAGATTTATACCTATTTATACCTATTTTATACACATACTAAGGTATTTATACATATCTTACAGTATTGATTGGTATTAAAAAATCTTTTATAGGCATACAATTCCTATAAATACACAGGAATGTAGTTGGTATTTTCACATTGTCAGATTAGTAATCTTGCTGAACTCATTAGTTTTAATAGTTATCTGTAGGTTCTTCTGCATTATTTTTGCAGATCAGGGGTCAGAAAAATTTCCTGTAAGGGCCAAAGAGTATATGTTTTTAGCTTTGCAGGCCATGTGGTCTCTGATGCAACTACTCAGTGCTGCCCTTGCAGCTCAAAAACAGCCATAGACAATACGTAAGCAAACAAAACTTTACTTATAACAACAGGCAACACACAGAGTTGACTCATAGGCCACAGTTTGACTACCTTTGGTGCACGTAACCATATTACCTGTGAATAATAGCATCTTTTACCTTTCCAACTCACATACTTTTTAAAGTAGATTCCACATCCAGCGTGGAGCTGAATGTGGGGCTTGAACTCACAACCTTGAGATCAAGACCTGAGTGGAGATCAAAGAGTCAGAGGCCTAACCAACTGGGCCACTCAGGCGCCCCCAACTTATAGACTTTTAATTTTCCTTGTTACTGAGCCAGCCAGGACTTCCAGTTGTGTACTAAATAGAAGTGATAACGACAGACATCCTATTGTAAAGGATACTTCTTACCGTTTCTTTAGAAAAACATTTCTAAGATTCTGACTTTAGAATGATGTTTGCTACAGAGTTTTCAGAGATAAACTTTATCAGGTTCATAAAGTTCATTTTACTTCACAGTGTGCAAAGTCTTTAATCAATGGGTATTGAATTCTACCAAATACATTTCCCTCAGATATTGATTGGGTAAAATTTCCTCTTTGATCTATTATTGTGATAAGTTATAATCATAAATTTTTAGTGCTCGGGTTAGCACAAAAATCATTCCTTAAACTAATCTTGGCCAGGATGTATTATCAGTTTTCCAATTTGCTGTATTAGGTTTACTAATATTTTCTTTTGCATTTTACATCTAGTTCATAAGTAAAATTGACCTGAAATTTTTCTCTTGCACTGTTCTTGTCTGATTTTGACATCAAGGCTATATCAGCCTCACAAGTAAGCAGGTGATACCAGTGATTACCTCCATGTTGGGGAACTGGGTGACCTGGGGACAGAGATAGAGGAAGACTGGTTTTACATCATATATCCTTTGTACCTTCTGAATTTTATACTATATGCACTCTGCATCCTTTGTACCTTCTGAATGTTTTTTTAAGATTTTATCTATTTATTCATGAGAGACACAGAGAGAGAGGCAGAGACACAGGCAGAGGGAGAAGCAGGCTCCTCACAGGTAGCCTGATGCGGGACTCAATCCCAAGGATCATGACCTGAGACAAAAGCAGATGCTCACCACTAAGCCACCCAGGCGTCTCTGTACCTTTGAAATTAAAAAAATAAATAAATAAAATTTAGAATTCAGAAAAGAGAACTCTAATTCTTCACTTATAAAATAGGTATAATAATATTTCTATCCCAGGATGCCTGGGTGGCTCAGCGGTTAAGCGTCTGCCTTTGGCTCAGGGCGTGATCCTGGAATCCTGGGATCGAGTCCCAATTCGGGCTCCTTCCATGGAGCCTGCTCTCCCTCTGCCTGTGTCTCTGCCAGTCTCTCTCTGTGTCTCTCATGAATAAATAAGTAAAATCTTTAAAAAATACTACTACTAATATTTCTATCTCAAAAATTTATATGAATAATACATATGGAAGTTCTTTATAATTTAAAAAAACTCAAACACTTTCACCTTATTTAAATATAATCAAGGAAGTAGTATATGATGTGATATAAAAGAAGTAAACATTCCACAGAGAGGGGAGTATCAGAGAGAGCACCATCTACACACCTTTCTCATGCTA
The DNA here is from genome assembly GCF_048164855.1 of Canis lupus baileyi. Classification (NCBI taxonomy): domain Eukaryota; kingdom Metazoa; phylum Chordata; class Mammalia; order Carnivora; family Canidae; genus Canis; species Canis lupus. Next base: position 70,454,807 of record NC_132843.1, read on the forward strand.
TTCTCTATCCAAATCTAACCCAACTTTCAAGGCCAGGCTTAACCACATCTTTGCCATGATGATCTCCCTTGCCAGCCCTTCCCTTCATTTATCCTGTGCCAGTTATTTATTCTGAAGCCTTCAGCACACACTTGCCATACAACTCAACAACAAGGTGTTGTTACCTTTTTGATAACTCCTAAGCTGTCATTCACTTTTTTGGTGTTTATATTATGTCCCCAGTTGGATTCTAATTACTTCATGGAGAAAATCACCTATCATGCTTATTTTTAGCCCACATGGTATATATGGCACTACTGTATATTTAATTGATTTTAATAATTATTGATGGAATAAATGAAGAAACAAATAACAAAATGAACAGTAAGTTAGGAAAACATTAAGCCAGCTCTCGTAGGATTGCTTAAGGGGAAAAAAAGGAACACGTTTCAGGTAAAAGGGTAACAGCACAAAACTAGGGGCAGCCCCAGTGGCTCAGTGGTTTAGCGCCACCTTCAGTCCAGGGCCTGATCCTGGAGACCCGGGATCAAGTCCCACATCAGGGTCCCTACATGGAGCCTGCTTCTCCCTCTGCCTGTGTCTCTGTCTCTCTGTGTGTGTGTCTCTCATGAATAAATTTTAAAAATCTTAAAAAAAAAAAAACCCACAAAACTACAGAGACTAAAATTCACAGTGTAAATGCATGTGCAGGCATGTTTGTGAGTGTGATAAGGGGTTGGTTATAAGTTGGCTCAAAGAAACTTTTATTTTGGGAGACAGAGATAAAGAAGGTAGGAATCTTTCTTCCTTAAATGACAGGTTACAGAGATGAATTTGCTCTTATAGATAATAATCACTCACTATATTTTCTCTACTTCCTAGTTATGTATTTTAGGTTTAAGCTAACCAATGGAGGTAACCTGCAAAATTAAGAAAAGGAACTATGGGGAGCACCTGGGTGGCTCAGTGGTTAAGCATCTGACTTCGGGTCAGATCTTGATCTCAGAGTCCTGGGATTGAGTCCCGCATCAGGCTCCCCATTGGAGAGCCTCTGTGTGTGTGTCTCTCATGAATAAGTAAATAAAATCTTAAAAAAAAAAAAAAAAAAAACTAGTGAAAGTCATCCATTAATGTCTAGTTTTGACTGAGTAGTCAAAAATAGATGCCAGTTTGCACAGGGTCAGAGAAAGGAATTGTAGATAACATTCCCCATATGCTTATGGCCGCTAATAAAGGACTTAAAACACTGTGAAAACTCAAAAAAGAAAGTGCTTGTCCATTTGAGATCTATTATATTATATTTTACAGATAGGTAAAAAATTCATCTTTAAGTTTTGCTTTTAGTTCAAAATTTAAGTTTATGACTATGTCATCATTATTTTTATAGTTAACAAACCTATCTCATTAAAGCTCAAACCAAAAAAAATAAAATAAAATAAAAGATAAAGTTCAAACCACTAGACTAAATGAAAAGAATCTACAATGCTCAAAGTTTTATACAGAAATCAAAGAAAGTAAAAGAAAACCACTTACCATATGTGATCAACAGAAGGACAAAAGGAATGTTTTTAAATAAGTTCCTTATTGATTTCTTATAGGAGTACTCAGCAGGAGGGCTGTTTTGAAGAACTGCTTGAGCCTGACTTGGTGGATATGGAGGTTTTTCTTTGAATGCTGGAAATACACATGGAAAGGTAATTAAATACATGTATCTTGCTTAGTGAGCAGACTAAATCAGTTTAAGCTTAAAGATGTAGTGAAAGTCTTACAGGGAGGCTGTTTCATTAATTTCTGGAGAATCTCCTCTCAGTTCTCTGAAACTGACTATTAACTCAGAGGCCAATTCACATAACTTAACTGCAAAACCATCAATATATCACACCCTTGCCCACTGATTATTCCCTTTTTAGTTAAGCAAGATGAATTTTTGTTCTAGTAAGTATTCAGCAAATTCATTTCTAAACTTAGTTCCATTTATAATTATAGTTAACATCAGCTATAAGCAAACCAATATGTTACTGAACTTTTAGAGGATTGTCCTGAGTTGGCAACTATTTTCTTCGAAGATCTGATAAAAAATTTTATCATCTGATCTATCTACACCTCTAGAATGGAAAAGGTCCAGGAGGATTCACGGGAGCAGAGCTCACCAAAAACACTGGTTAATTATGATATACTGAAAACTTAGCAAACTAAAACAGACTTCTATTTTTACAGGTGTCACAACTAATTCAAGAGGAGACAAACTCATGAATATTTACTTTTTAATATCCTTATAGCGGAGGACTGGTAGACATAAAATGTTTAAGTTGTTGCAACTCCTCCTCTTCAGTTCACCCTATCTGCTCCTTGCACTGTTGAGGATGTCTGTTGTCCTTTCCTGAAAGTCTCTTTGTGTCCTAGTTGAGATAGGAGATATCTCTTTTGTTAATATTGGTAAGGTACAACTCACGCAATTGTAAAACAAAGTTTCAGAATGTAAAAACCATGCTTACAAGGTAGTCATGGGGATTGAGAAGGAGTCTTAGTCTTACGTCTCTTATTTAGGTTTTTATTTCCTCTGGTAAAGTAAGTATAAATGGCACAGAGTTGAACTCAAATGCAAAATGAAAACAATTCTTATTAATCTTCAACTCCACTAAACCTATTTTTTTTTTAAGATTTTGTGTATTTATGCATGAGAGACACACGGAGAGAAGCAGAGACACAGGCAGAGGGAGAAGCAGGCTCTGCAGGGAGCCCGATGCAGGACTCCATCCCAGGACCCCAGGATCATGACCTGAGCCGAAGGCAGACGTTGAACCACTGAGCCATCCAGGTGTCCCTAAACCTATTTTCTGAAGAAAACCTATTTTCTGATTATCTTTTAGTTTCAGGTAGTCATCTGCCCTATCGGACAAAATCAGGCCCGTATCTGTCAGCTATACAACACACTAAACCTGGTTTCAGTCTGTACAAAGAAAAGGAAACAGGAACAGAAAACCACTGGTCTCTGACCCTGTTTATTCTGCATTACTTCCTTCAAAGTATGAAATACGGCTTCTTCTTTCTCCTCTGAAATTGAGAAGCAACAGCCTTCTTTCTTCTCCCCACAAAAAATGTGTGTTGATAAAATAATTAACTCTTGGGGCCCTGGCTGGCTAAGTTGGTAGACTATGTGTCTCTTGATTTGGAGTCATGAGTTCAAGCTCCATACTAGGGTACTTTTTTTTTTTTTTTTTCTTACAGGTAGGGAGAAAGATAAATATTTTAATTTGTTTACAAAACAGCATTTTCATAAAATTTCTGTAAGTTATAGATATATCTAGAGACCAGTTTCCTTCAATCTGGAGGAGCAAACATGAGGGGATCAACAATGTTTTGAACAAGAGTCATTAAAAACAGTCATCATTGTCCTTAACTCATTCAGTTCCATGTTGTTTCTTTTTGTTCTGTTTAAATGCAGCTTTTAGTTCTGACAATTCATACTTTAGTTTTATGATCTCAGGGTGACCAGAGACTGGTATTTGTCAAAAGCCCTTTTTGTGAATCTTCTTGAAGCTGGACCATATTTTTGCAAGAGCATCAGAACAACACCTTGATAGAAGTGTGAACTCTTCTCACTGTAGCATTCCAGCTGTTCTCTCTTTATATCTCAAGCCGAATTTGTAGGTTTTCAGGATGATTTGAAGGTTATCTAGGTAATTTGGTGGGGACAGGTGACTTGGGGATCCTACCCTTCCGCCATCTTGCCCCGCCTCCATACTAGGGTACTTAAACACATGAGTGCATACATTAATAATAATAATAATGTATGAAATGTATGAAAGCACATGTTAGTAGTAGTAATAATAATAATAATAAATAACTATCAAAGCAGTTATTCTCCAAAGTAGCCACATTCAAACTTTATCTTCCACGATAAATAAGAAGGAAATTTATTGTGTTTAGGACTATTTCTACTTTTTGAAATTAGATAACAATAGAGGGGATCCCCGGGTGGCTCAGCGGTTTAGTGCCTGCCTTCCGCCCAGGGCGTAATCCTGGAGTCCTGAGATCGAGTCCCACGTCAGGCTCCCTGCATGGAGCCTGCTTCTCCCTCTGCCTGTGTCTCTGCTTCTTTCTCTCCCTCTCTCTCTCTCTCTGTCTCTCATGAATAAATAAATAAAATCTTTAAAAAACAAAACAAAACAACAATAGAGTTGCCTGGGTGGCTCAGTGGTTAAGCGCCTCCCTTCCGCCCAGGGTGTGATCCTGGGGTTCCAGGATTGAGTCCCACATCAGGCTCCCACATGGAGCCTGCTTCTCCCTCTGCCTGTGTCTCTGCCTCTCTCTCTCTGTGTCTCTCATGAATAAATAAGTATAATCTTTTAAAAATAAATAAATAAATAAATAAATAAATAAATAAATAAATAAATAACATTATCTTTTGATTTCATTATTTGTCCCTGTATGATTCAAGCAGATATTCCACATATTAACTTATTACAAGACATGTATAAGTTTGAATACTGGCTCTGCCTCATATCTTTGTATAACTCTGAAGAAGTCAATTTCCATCTCTCAACTGTAGCTTTCTCATACATAAAATGGAAAAACAAGTTGTTATGAGGATTATATGATATAATATATGCAAAATAATTTTGTAATTATTGAATACTACAGAATTCAGCGTCATTTTCTGGAATACTTTTTTTTTTAAAGATTTAATTTATTTATTCATGAGAAACACAGAGAGAGAGGCAGAGACATAGGCAGAGAGAGAAGCAGGCTCCTCGCAGGGAGCCCAATGTGGTACTCAATCTCAGGACTCCAGTATCACACCCTGGGCTGAAGGCAGGCGCTCAATCACTGAGCCACCCAGGCGTCCCAGGAATACTGATTTTTTTTTAAAAGATCTTACTCATTTATTTTGAGAGAAAGAAAGCACAAGCAGAGGAGAGACTCAGACTCCCCACTGAGCATAGAGCCTGATACGAGGCTCGAGATCATGACCTGAGCTCAAGTCAGACACTTAATGGATTGAGCCACCCAAGTGCCCTCAGGAATACCTACTTTTAAAAGTCAGAGACTTTATCTCAGGGGCTTGAAATTCTTATAGACTAAGTAAAACATACTTCTATTAAAAGTTTACAATAGTAGCCAATATATAAATATCCTGAATATAAGAATCAAAAGTAGAATTATACATACATGTTATACACTCATGTGTTTAAGTATTTTAACATTAAATATTTTGATTGCCATTGCTTCTGGTTTCTCTTATGTACCCATGTTAGTGAATCAGGAAGGTAAAGATTTTAATTTGCACACTTGAGTTAAGTGATAGAGTTTGCTGCCATCCTGCACAAGAAGAGCTTTCAAATACAACAGCATTACCACTTATACCAAAGAAATTTGAACTGGAACAAAAACAAGACTAATTAAAAAATAAAATGGCATATTTTTATACGTAACATTTTAAATATAGAGTTGGGGTACCTAGGCTCAAATTTCATCTTCAGTTATTTACTGTGACCATGGCTAGATTAAAACACTTCAATTCTGTGTCCTTCTTTTGTCATCTATCAAATGGGAATACTAATAGTACTGCCTTCACATGGCTATGAGGATTAGATGATATAGCATATATTGTGCCTTTAAACATGTTTGGTACTTACCAAACAACCAAATGGTAGAGGCCATAATTGTGTGGGGTATGAAGAATGAGGGATTAGTGTAAAATTCAGTGGAAGGCTTGGGTTAATTCCTGTAAGTGCTAGATGGATTACATTCATCAGTAAGCTCCATGAGATCGGGTAAGAGGGTTACATGGCATGAAGTTTCAAAACAGTATTTTGGAAAGACTGCTGAATACCAATTTAGTATGTATCACGTTGCTGAAAAACAACAGCAGAACCAATTTACTTTATAAAATTTGGTTGGGCTTCCAAATTATTTGTGGGTAGAATTTAGAGGGAAGTAGGATTATCTCTTAGTAATTAAGGACATTTAAAAAGTAGGAATTTTTAAAATAATCCATATCTTCCTCAATAGCAAATATTTGTGTATAAGGAAAATAGATAACTTTTGTTTAAATGTCACAATTTTCAACCTAAGACATTCATGTCACAAATGAATATTACCATGCTTATATGTTTGTTATCATAAGGTTAAGATTAGAGGCCACCAAGCAAAACTTAATAGTGAGACCTTTCTTCCCTGCTCCATCTCCACAGTCTAATCAGAAGCTAATGAGTACATAAATAAGTAATAATGGACATGAATAGGTTTCTTTTAATTTCTCAAATAACACAGGGTGCTAGGTCAACAGTCACATCTATTATTACTGCCTTTTTGTCCCCTTCCTTTAAAAAATAAAAATCTTATATTTGTAGGCTATCATACAGATCTGCTTAACCTCATATGTGTCATATATATAATTTCACATATATAGGTATCTTACATAGAACCTGTTCTTTCATTTCTTCCAAAGAGACAAGTAATGAAAGACAATTAAAAAAAAAAAAAAAAAACCAAAGGAATTGATGTGAAGATAAATAAGCAATCCTAGGAAAGAGGATTTTACATTTTAATAATCCCTATTACTACTAGAGGATCAATTTTTGCAAAATATATATGAACTATATTTCACTTAGCAAATCAAATATGGCTACCAGGGAAGTAGTCTTAAGTTTATTTTTAAAAAATATACAGTTGACCCTTGAACAACATGGGGGTTAGGGACATCAATCCCACACACAGCAGAAAATTCATGTATACTTTTGACTCCCCCAAAACTTAACAACTACTGTTGACCAGAAGCCTTACTAACAACATAGTCAACTGACGCCTACTTTGTATGTTATCTGTGTTACACACCATATTCTTAAAATAAAGTAAGCTAGACGAAAGAAAATGAAATCATAAGGAAGAGAAAATACATTTATAGTACTGTAAAAAAATCCATGTAGAATTGGACACATGCAGTTCAAACCCATGTTATTCAAGGGCCAACTGTAGATTTCTTTTAAAACTTTGTTAAGCTGCTGAAATAGTACAGGAATAATTTGTCCTTTTTCCGTAGTCTGTACACAGCAAAAATGTCACTCCCTAACTGGAACAAAAAAAATAGCCAAGAGTGGATTTGGCATGTAAGAATATTTTGTATGCTACCAAAAGAATATTTTTTCATTATCTGAAAGGAAATTAAACGTATGGGCAGTTCATCTATGAAGGCAGTCTCTATCAAAATAGTCTTTAAACTACATGTCTTTGAAAACTAAGGATTTCATATCTGGAGATCACAAAATTTGAATTTTTTATTACTATTATAGCCATGGTAAAAATCAATCTATAAATTTTAAAACTCCAGCTATAAAAAAACAAAACTCCAGCTATAATGCAATGTAATGTAAATATCAAGGATTAAGAGACGGCCTTTCAACTTTAAAGTTGCTTTCTTCCACGAATCAATTTAAGAGTGCCTAAAGAGCAATATTACAGTTATGTCAGCAACCATATTACTTAAAAAAAGCCCTATATCCTTCTCCCTGAAATCAAAATTGTTTCCCATTAAGAATAAACTTGAAAAAGCAGACCTTCCCAAACCTTCTTCCAAACTGATGATGGCTGCTTGCAGTGGATTTTGACTGACTGCTTCAAGACACAGGCCCAGGCGAGAGAACTCAGTGACGGGTGGTGACAGCAGTGCTTTGCTGGAGTGGCCTAACAAGCAGACAGTTGCCAGTCTGAAATTCTGCTGAACAGCTTGCCACTGCCCTGAATCATTCACTGGTCAACATTTTCAGATCCAGTTAATTGTTAAAATGGGCATCCTTGGAAGGATTTACCATTTAAAAAAAAAAAAAAAAAAAGGTTGTAGCCTCTTTGCATCATTTCAAAAGCATGATAATCTGTTCCTGGCTATAGGAGCATAAGATGCAGAACATGTAGTGGAATATGCAAACAGGAGACAGGTTATAAGTTTGAAAGAACAGTTATCAGGGAAGAAAAGTTAGTAGTGATATAAATTAGATGAATTAGTCTTCAGACCCTTTATGATATTAAAATAGTAGCAGACCAAAACATACCTCTAGGGGCATAGCATTTGTTATCTGAACAAAAGTGCAATAGCAAGAATGAAACAAGCAAATGGTACTGGAGATATTATCATAAAAATGTTCAGGATTAGTTATTTTTATTTGCATATGTTTGCCATGCATTGATCTATTTAAGCAATAGGGAAAATAATTTGCTTACCAATGACTGTTAAAAGACATAAAAATGTGGCGATGGATGATGTTCCATAAAACATAGTACTGATATTACACTCCAGAAGATCCGTGTTATTCTGTGTGTTGGGCACTAAAACTGGTGGTAGCAAAAAGCCAACTGCAGTTCCAAGCTGTAAAACAAATGATCCTGTTCATAGCTATTATTAATAAGAGAAAAAAAGCACATACTGGCAATTAATACAACATGGAGAAAACAGTTTCTTTATTAAGGTATAAGGTGTAAAATCTTAAAAAAACAAAAAAAAGGTGTAAGGTGTACATCCTAAAGCTCCATGTTCTGGGGTGCCTGGGTGGCTCAGCAGTTGAGTGTCTGCCTTCGGCCCAGGGCATGATCCTGGAGTGCCAGGACTGAGGCCCACATCGGGCTCCCTGCATGGAGCCTGCTACTCCCTCTGCCTATCTCTATGCCTCTCTCTCTCTGTCTCTCATGAATAAATAAATAAAATCTTAAAAAAAAAAAAAAAGGTGTAAGGTGTACAACCTAAAGCTCCACGTTCTGGGGTACCTCGCTGGCTCAGCTGGATGAGCATGCAACTCTTGATCTAGGAGTTTTGAGTTTGAGCCCCACACTGCATGTAGAAATTACTCAAATAAATGAATATTAAAAAAAATCCACTAGGTTCTAATTTTTTTTTTTACTGTACCATTAAAGGGTAGTTGCTGACAACCACCTTTCCTGTTCTACTAATTCCTTGTAGCTGAATAATTCTGCTGTAAGGATTAAGGATGTGTAAGATACAATCCTTACCCTTCAGATGCTTACAATCAAAAACAGGAATAAGAATATGCAGATGAAGGCTGAGAAAAGAGGACATATAGAATGGGAGAAAATATTTGCAAATTATATATCTAAGAAGGGTCTACTATCTAGAATATATAGAGAACTCTCACAACTCAACAGCAAAAAGGCAAATATCCAATTCAAGAATGGGCAAAGGACTTGAATACACATTTTTCCAAAAAAGATGCCCAATAAGCATGTGAAAAAAAATACTCAACATCATTAATCAGTAGGAAAATGCAAATCAAAACCATAATGAGATACCACTTCATACCCACAAGGATGGCTGTAATTACAAAACAAACAATTGGAAAATAACAAACACTGGCAAGGTGTGAAAACACTGCAACCTTTGTACACTGTTAGTAGGATTATAAAATAGTGTGGCCCCTGTGGAAAACAATTTGGTAGTTCCTTAAAATATTAAACACAGAATTTCCATATGACCTAGCAATTCCACTCTTAAATAAATATTCAAGTGACAGCCTGGGTGGCTCAGCGGTTTAGCGCCGCCTTCAGCCAAGGGCCTGATTCCTGGAGACCCAGGATCGAGTCCCTGCATGGAGCCTGCTTCTCCCTCTGCCTATGTCTCTGCCTCTCTCTCTGTGTCTCTCATGAATAAATAATAAAATTAAATCTTTTAAAAAATAAATGATAAATACTCAAAAAACTAAAAATAAGTACAAATATCAAATATTATACATGAATATTCATAACAGCCCTATCTGCAATAGCCAAAAGGTAGAAACAAACCCAAATGTCCATTAGTGGATGAATGGATAAACAAAATGTGGTATATCTATACAATGAAATATTATTCAGCCCTAAAAAGAATGAAATACATATATGGGTGAACTTTGAAAACACGTGAAGTGAAAGACATCAGACATAAAAGGTCATATTGTATGATCCCATTTTTTAAAGAAATATTTAATTTATTTATTCATGAGAGACACAGAAAGAGAAGACACACAGGGAGAGGGAGACTCCATGCAGGAAGTCCGATGTGGGACTCGATCCTGGTACTCCAGGATCACGCCCTGAGCCAAAGGCAGACGCCGCCCAACCACTGAGCAATCCAGGCGTCCCCATATGATCCCATTTACATGATATATCTAGAACAGGTAAATCCATAGAGAGAAAAAGCAAATTAGTGGTTGTCTGGGGACGAAAGAAGGGTTGAATAAGGAGTGACTGCTTAGTGGGTATTGGGTCTTCTTTGAGGGTAGATGAAAATGTTTTGGATCTAGATAGAGGTGATGGTTGTACGTTGTGAATATACTAAATGCCACTGAGCTATAGTTTAAAATGGTTAATTTTATGTGAATTTCACCTCAGTAAGAAAAAACATAAGGTTGAATATGATAATCACAATGAAAGAAATAAAACTAAAGATAGAGAACATTAAACAGGTAATAATGAGAGTGTGGTAAGTACAGTGATGAAGAGGTAGAGGGTGCTTAAGATCCGGATGATCATGTGATCTATCATCCAAATAAGAACACTATTCAGAGTGAAAGGGACTAAATGAGTAATTAACCTTTTTTTTTTTTTTAGATTTTATTTATTTATTCATGGGAGACACAGAGAGAGAGGCAGAGACACAGGCAGAGGGAGAAGCAGGCTCCCCTAGGGAGCCCAATGTGGAACTCATCCCCAGACCGGGGATCGGGATAATGAGTAATTATCCTAATGAACAGCTTTACACCTGGATTATCCCAGGCAAACTGGAACATACAGTCACCTTAGCTAAGAAACTGCTTTGAAGGAGCACCTTGCATAGACGTGGGGTTCAAGAAGTTTCTGGAGGAGGAAAGATCTGAAGAGATCGGAGTTAGCCAAGTGAAATCAGGGTGTTCTCAGCTAAGGGGACATCATGTACAAAGGAAGAAGAGACCATGACCTTGTGAGAAGCTGTAAGTAGTGGACAATTCCCCTCAGAGCAGAGGAAGAATGCAGATGTGAGGAATGAGGGGTGTGGATAGGAAAGGAGTATAACAATATATAAAGATAAATATATCAGAGAATATATAAAGAACTCTCACAACTCTCTCTCTCTCTCTCTCTCTCTCTCTCTATATATATATATATATATATATATTTATTTATTTATTCATGAGAGACACACAGAGAGAGGCAGAGACACAGGCAGAGAGAGAAGCAGGCTCCATGCAGGGAGCCTGATGCAGGACTCGATCCCAGGACTCCAGAATCACGCCCTGGGTGGAAGGCAGCCGCCCAAACACTGCACCACTCAGGCATCCCAAGGGAAGAGTTTAGATTTTATTTTAGCACTATGGGAAATCATTGGCAAGTCCAAAGCAGAGCAATGACAGGATCTGATCCATGTTTTAAAAGGGTTTCCCAGGTTAGAGACCGGGCAGTAGAGGTGGATGGTGAAAAGCAGGAATTAGACAGACTTGGGTATGAATGTTGCCACCATTTAGCTGAGTGATTTCTGAAAAATAATTTAATCTCTTCAAATCTCAGTTTCAGTGTCTGTAAAATGGAGAGACTAATGGTTCTTACCTTATATTGTTAAATTCAAGGGCACAATGCATGCAAAATACTTGGCATGGTGCCAGGTTCTTAGTGAGCACTTAATAACGTTGACTATTACTATAAATGATCACTCCATAATCTAGGCTGAAAATGGAGGCCATGAACAAGTGCACAGCTACTGCAGCCAAGGAAGGATGAGAACACCAAGGGAGAATGTAGGAAGAAGGCAGAGGTGTGCTGAACATCAGAGGGATCCGCCTATGAGAAAGCATCTCCATTTATTATCCACAAATAGATAATCCATAGATACGGAGTTAATAATATTTCAGTCATGCTCAATGAAGTATGAAAGGGAATATCATTTTATAAATGAAAAACACTTTAAGAAAACAGTTCCTATCTAAACATATGGAAGCAACCAACAAAAATATCATAAATTATTTTGAATACATAACAATTAGATTCAAGCTACCCTCTCTTCTGTACTTTTAGAGAAAGATAAATGTAAAGTAATAAACACGTAGAGCTAGTCTTTTTATGGATCTTAGCTAAATCTTATTGTGATCTTGAAACAAGTATTAGATTGGAAGTAAGAGAGTAACATTCTTTTGTTACATAGCATGTAGGAATATAGGTATAGAGAGAAGTGAAGTTCTTGGTATATAGATTTTTAACTACATTCTCCTCAAGTTGAATGAACACTCAATACAATATACATGAAGCATCACAGAACTCCAGAAGCAAATTTTAAATGACAAAAAAAGGATCAATCTGGGGACGCCTGGGTGGCTCAGTGGTTTAGTGCCTGCCTTTGGCCCAGGGCATGATCCTGGGGTCCCAGGATGGAGTCCTGCATTGGGCTCCCTGCGTGGAGCCTGCTCCTCCTCCCTCTGCCTATGTCTCTGTCTCTGCCTCTCTCTCTCTCTCTGTGTCTCTCATGAATAAATAAATAAAATCTTTTTTTAAAAAAAGGATCAATCTGCAATTACAATACACACACACACACAATATTCTACTTAGTAATGTTACTGAATGCTACTGGAATTTGAACCTATGGTGTTAGAAGGATGAGGAAGCACTTTATGGGAGAAATGGCAAAATAAGCCACCCTTTTACCATGGGTTCCATGATCTGTGATCTGTCTTGCACTTTCTTACTGTTAAAAATTGGTAAGTGAATATATAATGTTGTGAAGCCTCTACCACCAGAACATTTATTTAGCTGTCATTTATAAGTGTCATGTGCTAGGCCCTCTGCTAACTGCTAATATGTAAAATTAAACAGGAGAGGGGCCTGACTGGCTCAGTTGGAAGAGTGTACAACTCTTGATCTCAGGGTCCTGAGTTCTATCTAGCCCCACCTTGGGTGTAGAGATTACTACAAAAAATAAACTTTAGAAAAATAAATAAACAAAAACAAAATAAAACAGGAGCAGTTCACACGGATCGCTCAAAACGAGCACTTCCCAGAATCCAACAACCTTCCTTTTACAATGAATACTCTGGGGGCAACAAAAACACCTACCCGAGTCTCATTGGTTATTACACTAATAAGTTTTCTATCATGTTAGGGATATAGGGGCCAGCTCGATTAATATTTTATAGGTAATTCTCAAAGCAAGATGATAAGTTGATCATTTCAAACTGGTTTGGAAGTTCTGTGCTTACAAATAAATCAAATACCATCTTTAACCCAAAACTGTTTCCTATCTTGACTACACATCTCCCTTCCTTCACTTATACACAACTGCCTCCTTCCTCTTCCCTCAGGAGGCAGAGGTCCTTTACCTGGTCCTTTAAGGAGCCGATTTTCATCTATCACTCTAGTTCTTACCTGATTGCCTAGCACGGCGGTGGCACAAGCTGTGGACACCTCCTTGGGCCCAAACCACACCGAGGCGATGCGGGAGGGCAAGCCGAGGATGAACACCTGGGCCACGGAGCACAGGCACTGGCCCAGCATGGTGACCCAGAAGAGATGCTGCTGGACACTGCCGCACTTGACCCAGGCGCCCAGGCAGTTGAGGCCGGAGCCCAGCAGGGCCGTGAGCCTCAGGCCTCTGGTGTCCAGCAGCCACGTGGCCGGGAAGATGAGGGGCACGTAGGCCAGCATGTACACCATGGACAGCCAGTCGATGTGCAGGAAGGAGACGCGGTAGAAGTCCCTGAAGACATTGCTGATGATGCTGTACTGGATCCACTGGAAGGCATTCACCAGCGAGTACAGGCTGAAGATGAGGAGCACCACAAAGCGCCGCGCGGAGAGCGCCGTCTGCGGCACTCGGGCGCCCTCGGCCCCGGGGGTCTCCTCCCCGGGGCCCCCCGGCAGCAGCCGGGTCTGGGTCTCCTCCTCCGGGGCCAGCGGGGTCCGAGGCCTGTCCAGGGCTTGCACGGCGGCCGCGAGGCTGTCCCGAGACACTCCATTCAGGGTCAGGCAGCCGGCCTTGGGCCCGTTCTGCGGCTCGGCGCTCAGCTTTCCGGGGGGCTCGCCCCCCGGGACCAACAGGTACCCATTGGCGGGCGGGTGCCCGGGTGCCCCCGCTGCCCCCTCCTCAACGTCCAGCTTCGCCATGTCCCCGCGCGCCCCCGCGCCTCCCCGCTCCCCGGCCCCCCCTCCTCCCCCTCCCTGCACCCCCGGCCCCGGCCCCGAGGCCCTCCCTGCACCCCCGACCCCAACCGCTCGGCCCACGGCTCATGCAACCCTCTCCCTGGCCGAGGGAGCGCGGGTGCGAGCCGCGGAAGCCAGCCCGCGCTGCAGGGAGCCCGCGGGCGAAGGAGGCTCTCCCGCTCCGAGCCTACCTCCGGGCGGTCACCCCGCGCCGGGCCCCGCCCCGAGAGCGTGTCACCGCGGGTGACGGCGCGGCGGCCAATCAGCGGGCGTCCTCGCCCGGCGCGCGGGCCAATCGGGGAGCTCCTCTCAGGGTGGAGGCGGGAGCAATGTTTTCGGAGAGAAGGGAGGACGGCGGGCCTGCAGGTCGGGGCGGACGGTCCTCCCCCCACCCCCGGAGGCTGCGGGGCGGCGGGGCTGCGGGCTGCGGGCTGCGGTCGCGAGCAACCGGCCCGGGAGGAGGGCGGGTGGGGTGCGCAGAGGGTGGGCGCCGTGAGCGAGCGAGCAGGCGGGCGGGGGCCGCTCGGGGCTGGGAGCCATCGTCCTCTCCCCGCAGAGGGGCTCCCCTGGGGCCCGGTGGGCGCTCCGGCGGGGGGCACACCTGGCCTCGCCCCGACTCGGCTGCCCGGCCGGAGGGAGCGGACCGGACCGCCTTCCCGAAGCTCGTGCCCCCTCCGCAGAGGAAAAACACCAGGAGCCGTTTCAGCCCGGATACAGAGGTTTCTATTTTATTTTATTTTATTTTATTTTATTTTATTTTATTTTATTTTATTTTATTTATTTTTTATTTTATTTTATTATTTTATTTTATTTATTTTATTATATTTTATATTTTATTTTATTTTTATTTTATTTTTATTTTTATTTTTATTTTTATTTTTATTTTTTTATTATTTATTTTTTGGATACAGAGGTTTCATCAGAAACCTCCTTGTGGGACTCCTGGGGGGCTCAGCGGCGGAGCATCCCCCTTCGGCTCAGGTCCTGATCCCCGGTCCCGGGATAGAGCCCCGCATCGCCCCCCTCCCCCGCCCCCGCAGGGAGCCTGCTTCTCCCTCTGCCTGTGTCTCTGCCTCTCTCTCTCTCTCTCTCTCCCTGTGTGTGTGTCTCATGAATAAATGAATAAAATCTTTAGGAAAAAAAAGAAAAGACCTCTTTCTTCCCTTGTGAAGTTGGAATCCTGCAACCCTGAGCGGACCCGAGGCTCCCCGCTCTCCCTCGGACCAGCCCCTGCAGTCAGCCTCGCTGGACGTGCGCAGCCGGTGGCTTCGGTGGGTTCCGGGTCCCAGTCTTGTTTGCTGTGTCCAGACACTGTCGTGCCCTCCGGCATTAAAAAATGAAACCTGCTCTCAAGGGCACGTACACGTAGCCTTGAGAATCTTCTAGAGAAATGTTGCCCCTGCTCTTGCTACTGCTTAGGCAACGAATTTTGAAACAAGGCAAACCCGATGAGACTCCAAATAGTTAAATCGAAACCCGAGATGTCTAACTATGGGTGTTTTGTTTTTTTTTAAAAAGATTTTATTTACTTATTCATGAGAGAAAGAGAGAGAGGAGAGAGAGGCAGAGACACAGGCAGAGGGAGAAGCAGGCTCCATGCAGGGAGCCCGACGTGGGACTCGATCCCAGGACTCCAGGATCACACCCTGGGCCAAAGGCAGGCGCTAAACCGCTGAGCCACCCAGACGCCCCTAACTAGGGGTTTAATCTAAAAAAGTGATGCAATCTAGAAGCCTTAAAACCCTGTATATCTTATTTTTAATGACTCTTAATATTATTATTTTGGTGATGTATATCTGATGTATGCCTCAGATATAGATATAGATATGGATCATATATATCAGACATCTCTCATACAGGTGAAATATTACAAAATCCTAAACTTTAAGGAATATGTACATTTCAATGTCTTCCTTGGCCACCCTATATAAACTGTCACATGCCACCACCAACCACCACCACCCAGTCCCCTCCCCTGCTTAATTTTTCTTCTTAGTGCTTACCACTATCTAAATTATCCTATATTTTACTTATTTTTTTTCTGGTTATTTTCTCCCTTCCCTCCCCACTGGAAGGTAAGCTCCATGAGAGTTAGTCTGAAAATTTATTGCTATTTCTTGAATGACTGCAGCTAACAAGCATTGAATTACCATAATATTTTAAATAATTACTTGCTACGTAAATGAATCCATTTCTTTTTAAAAAACATGCAAGTTTCCTCTGCAACTATGATTTTCTAAACATTTATTTAGATAATATTTCGGATTATTAAGCTGTGTTCTCTGAATGAACACATAACCAAATGTGGAATCCAAAGGACTTCAGTCTCAGTTAAGGAAGTTTATCATTGGGCACCTGGGTGACTCAGTGGTTGAGCATCTGCCTTTGGCTCAGGTCATGTTCCCAGGGTCCTGGGATGAGTCCTGCATCAGGCTCCCCATAGGGAGCCTGATTCTCCCTCTACCTATGTCTCTGCCTCTCTCTCTCTGTGTCTCTCATGAATAAATAAATAAAATCTTTAAAAAAAAAAAAAAGTTTATCACATGAGTTTCTGAAAAAGATACTAATCACATTGCTTATTATTCAGCACAACTTATTATTCAATATTCAGAGGCATTTTTTAAATACCTTTATGTACCGTGAAACTTTCTCTTTTTTTTTTTTTTTTTTAAGATTTTATTTATTTATTCATGAGAGACACAAAGAGCCAGAGAGGCAGAGACACAGGCAGAGGGAGAAGCAGGCGCCATGCAAGGAGCCTGATGTGGGACTCAATCCCAGGACTCCAGGATCACGCCCTGGGCCAAAGGCAGGCGTTAAACCGCTGAGCCACCCAGGGATCCCCCTGTGAAACTTTCTACATAACTCACAGAAAACCGTCTAGAAAGAGCATCCAATGGGTACAATTTTAAATGGATTCTGCTTGCCCCTGTCATACCTCCATTCCAGATCCAGGTATTTATAGTAAGCATTTAGATATCTGCAAACTTCCCACCCCCTTTTCTGAAACCAGAAACTGGCAGATTATATTAGGCCTCACTTCCCCATTAGAGATTGTCTTCTGCCAAATCTGAAGGATAATTTCCCTCTTTGCACAAAGGCAGCTTCCTGAATGTATTTCTGCAAGGAGGCCATTCTTACCAATTGTGTAGGCTTCAGTTTAGAAATAATTTGCCTTCTCTATGTCCTTAGCAAGAAGGATTAGGTTAAGAGTCCTCTGGGTATCCTGGATCTAAGCATCTAATTTCCCTCCACATTTTTGCCAGCTGGCACCTATACTACTCTCATCCACTTTGTTATTTGCCTTCCATGCCCATGGCAAAACTCTGTATCTGATACTATCACCATCTGTGTGGAGCAGAGCGTCAAGGGAGTTTAGAGTACTGGAGCAAAGCATATCTAGAGGCAGGCTACCTGGATTTGAATCCCAACTTTAGTACTCACTAGCTGCCCAAGTTGGGCAAGTTACTTAGGTGTTTTATAATAGTACATGCTTCATGTGATTGCTATTATGAGGAATAAATGAGTGAATGATGCCTGGCACATGACATTCTTAGTTATAGTTATTAGGTAATTTATATAGTGGTTAGAGGCCAGGCTCCAGATCCAATTGGCCTGGATTCAAATCCTAGCTCTTTTACTTACCAGCTGCATGACTTTGGACCAATTACTCTGTGCCTCAGTTTCTCCAACTAGAAAATGAAGACAGTCTTCTTCATGAAATTGTGAGAAATAAATAGCTAATAAGTACAAAGTGCTTAAATAGTACCTAATCTCTGATCTATAGTAATCAGTAATATACTCAATAAATGTTACCCAAAGCCATTGTTATCAACACAAGTCTGCCCTCAATGTTATCTTATTCTTATGTTGTCTTAGATTTGACCCCATTTTGCCTATTGAAGCTTGCTTGCATTGTCCTGGGGTTACTCCAAGCTCTCTCAGACTGAATTTATGATTGTAGAGCCCTTCTCCAGAGGGTGCTTTGAGAATGTCCTGAAAGGACAGCACATGGTGGTGTATATTAACTACCGCTGGCCTAACAAGAGGTAAATTTCTTTCTTTATTTTTTAAGATTTTATTTATTTATTCATGAGAGACACACAGAGAGGCAGAGACATAGGCAGAGGGCAGGCTTCTTGATGTGGGACTCATTCCCAGGACCCCAGGATCATGCCCTGAGCCAAAGGCAGACGTTCAACCGCTGAGCCACCCAAGCATCCCAAAAGGTAAATTTCTTTTTTTTTTTTTCCAAAAGGTAAATTTCTTATCAGAGGTGTTCAACAGTTGAGTAGACCACAATATCCAGACAACTGATGCTATCTATATTGGATCAGGTGTGTTGAGGACAGGATGCCAGAATTTCATAGGAAATTGAACTATATGGGCCTCCTGGCATGGTGCATTTGTTTGAGCATCTGACTCTTGATTTTGGCTCAGGTCATGATCTTGGGGTCATGGGATGGAGACCTGCTTTGGGCTCCAAACTCAGTGCAGGGGGTGTGGGGGGGTTCTGCTTAAGGATTCTCTCTCCCACTTCCTATGCCCCTCCCCCCTCAAATGAATAAATCTTAAAAAAGAAAAAAAGAAAGAAAGTTGAACTATGTGAGATTCAAGATTTCTTTTGACTTGAGGGCACTTGATGGGATGAGCACTGGGTATTATACTACATGTTGGCAAATCGAATTTAAATAAAACAATTTTTTAAAGATTTCTTTTGACTCTAACTTTCTATGATTTATGAAAAGTAAAATATAATATTTCCAAAGAAAAGATTAGACAAAATTCATATGCTTTGTTTGAAAAACTTCCATAAGTAAAAAACGGAGGACAGAAAGAGGAAAACTCAGCAGTATCACCTTGTAGTATCATTCTAGTCTCTTAACCTTGCCTCCTCTGTCTTGAAGCTCCAATAATAGATACTTATTAACCAGTTTAGGTATAAATCATACTTTATATCATATGTTTGGATGTATAAAACATAAACCTTATTCTCTTCCAGAGAGGATAGCCCTGGGAACATCACTTGGCTGGGAGTCAAGAGGAGATTGAGCTACATTATGGGTGTGGAATGCCAAATCTGAGAGAAATTTGAATAAGTAACAGTTCAGCAATATGAGATCTGAATGGCATCCAGGAACCAAGGTCCAGGATGCTATCAAGACTGATGTGGCTTCTCCTGAGCATAAAGTTTCCTGCTGTCTAAGTGGATATGATGCAAACCATGCTACTAGATATAAATGATACTAGATGTAAAAATCCACCATTTTCCCCTTCTTGGGGAAGGGGGGTATATTTTAGCAGGCTTGACTTCAGCTTACACCACTATTACCATGCTCTGTCCACCAGCGTGGTCAAATCTCTATTGTTGTGCTCTGTGGAAAGATTAAGTGGAATGGAGGAATAGAGGAGGCTGGAAATCAGAATCCTCTCATATGTACTTTATTTTCCTCAAGACATTGTGTTTGTGTGTGTGTGTGTGTGTGTGTGTGTGTGTCTGTAACATTTGTAGAAAAGAATCTCAAGGTTTTCCCTTCTGTGTATTTTCGTCTTGCTTCCTTTTGGTCCATCATGCCAGTTGATTTCCTAAAAGAAACCAGGGACGCTACTCAGCGGTTGAGCATCTGCCTTCATTCAATTCAGGGCATGATCCTCGAGTCCTGGGATTGAGTCCCACATTGGGCTCCCAGCATGGAGCCTGCTTCTCCCTCTGCCTGTGTCTCTGCCTCTGTGTGTGTGTGTGTGTGTGTGTCTCATGAATCAATAAATAAAATCTTAAATATAAATAAATAAATAAATAAATAAATAAATAAATAAATAAAATATTAAAACAAATTTAAAAAGAGACCGAATGGAAGGGGAGGAGTGGGGCACTGAAATTTCCAAAACTTCACTCAATTGATTCATTTCCCTGGCAACCAGCCCTCATCCCTAAGTACTTTCCAAAAGTCATTGTATTAATATTACAAGGAAATCATCACAGGAAAGTCCCAAGGTTTGAGAAGGTCTGTGCCAGAAACTTTGTTTTGAAGACCAAAACTATTGTTCTTACTATAAATTACAAAACACACTAGCACGGTAGTTGGTATGTATTAGCAAGTCTAATTCCTTTATTTATTTATGTATTTATTTATTTATTTACTCTTGAGAGACAGAGAGGCAGAGACACAGGCAGAGGGAGAAGCAGGCTCCATGCAGGGAGCCCGACGTGGGACTCGATCCGGGGTCTCCAGGATCACGCCCTGGACTGAAGGTGGCACTAAACCGCTGAGCCACCCAGTCTGCCCCCCTCCTTTTTTTTAAGATTTTATTTATTTATTCATGAAAGACACAGAGAGAGGGAGAGAGAGGAAGAGACACAGGCAGAGGGAGAAGCAGCCTTCATGCAGGAAGCCTGATGTGGGACTTGATCCTGGGACTCCAGGATCACAACCTGAGCCAAAGGCAGATGCTCAACCGCTCAGCTACCCATGTGTCCCAGCAAGACTAATTCCTGATCCCCAGGATCGGGACTGGGAGGTTGCTAAAATACCACACCTTTGGTGAAGATTGCTGAAGAAACTGGGTGTGGCTGAGTATGCAGATTGAAGCCCTACCAACAGCATAGAAGAGCAGAGAAGAAATCACACCACATCAGTCCACCCAGTGCCTCTAGTGTGCCACATTCATGTCTGCCATGCAATCTGATTCATGATCTGCTAAGAAATGCTCTCCATCTTCCCTTCATTTGGCCAAATCCCACCCATCCTTTATGGTCCAGGTCACCTCAGTTCCCACTCCCTTCCTTAGTCTATCTCCATAATTAGAGCCCCTAGAGATACCATCCTTTTCTGACTGTTAACACCCTTGGAGCTACTCACTGAAGTAGCTAAGCACTTCCTGGTATTTACCTAGCTTTTCTTTTTATTTTTTTTTACCTAGCTTTTCTTTGCACAGTTTATCTCTTATCTAGATTTGAGCATCTTGTGTGCTCACTTGGCAGCACATATACTACATTTGAGCATCTTGAAGCCAGAGACTGGATTTTATGTCTTACTTTATTTTTTTTTTAAGATTTTATTTATTTATTCATGAAAGACAGAGAAAGAGAGAGGCAGAGACACAGGCAGAGGGAGAAGCAGGCTCCATGCAGGGAGCCTGGTGGGACTCGATCTCGGGTCTCTAGGCTCACAGCCTGGGCTGCAGGCGGCGCTAAACCACTAAGCCACCCAGGCTGCCCCTATATCTTACTTTATAACACCCTTGATACCTAGAGAAAGCTTTTCACTTGGCATTGTAAGGGCCAAGGGCAGGTTGCCCCCAAATGTGCCACAACGGCATGTTGATTACTTTGAATTAAAGCTACTGAAGAAAAAAAAAAAAAAAAAAAAAAATAAAGCTACTGAAGGAAGAGCCAGTAAGAGACCTTCTGACCTTCCTCTGTCCTGCTGAAAATGGGAAATAAATCTCCCATGTGGAAGGTACCCTCCCTGTACCAGGAGCTGGAGAGATAGGGAATCTTTATCATCACAAATAGGGAACTTAGGGCAACCCCTGTGGTTTGGCGCTGCCTTCAGCCCGGGGTGTGATCCTGTAGTCCCGGGATCGAGTCCCATGTCGGGCTCCCTGCATGGAGACTGCTTCTCCCTCTGCCTGTGTCTCTGCCTCTCTCTCTCTCTCTCTCTCTCTCTCTCTCATGAAATAAATAAAAATCTTAAAAAAAAAAAAAAAAGGGAACTTAGAGCCAAGAAGGCCATATAAACAAACCCTATTACTTTTTACTAATTTATTACCTCAGCCCACATTCTGTTTAGAATTTCTTATTAATTGAAGCTCTTGAACATAAGTTTTCTTTAACCTGTCTACTCCTCACAAATTTATTGTCTCTTTGACTGAAAAGTATAAAGACTGCTTGCTGTGGTCATTTCCTTAGGTCTCAATTTCCTTAGGTATCAATTTCATTACCCTCTGTGTACACATAATTAAACTTTGGGTTTTTTTTTTCTTCTTCTTCTCCTGTTAATCTGCTTCATGTCCATTTAATTATTTTTTCTATTTTTTAATTTTTTTCCATTTAATTTTTAGATCAGATAAAAGAAACTTGAAGGGTACAGGAAAATTTCTACTCCCAGACAACAGTGCATTTAAGACAGAGTCACTGGCATCTAACTCAACTAATGTTTTTAGGTAGCAGTGACTAATAGGAAAACGGCCAGCTCTATTATTGCAAAATTGTATGATTGAATTCATGTCGGAAGTTAAATCAGTCCATTTCTCCCTCTGAAATGTAACTAAACACACTTTGAATTCAATTTTACATATTTGGTCATGATTGTGCAGGCCTGGTGTTGTATCTTAGAGTAGAAATGAAGTAAGACCTTCATGAAGGTTTGAAGTGAGTAGGGACACCTCGGTGGCTCAGCAGTTGAGCATCTGCCTTTGGATCAGGGTATAATCCTGGGGTTTTAGGATTGAGTCCCACAATGTGGCTCCCTGTATGGAGCCTGCCTCTCCCTCTGCCCATGTCTCTGCCTCTCTGTGTCTCTCATGAATAAATACATAAAATCTTAAAAAAAAAAAAAAAAAGGCTTGAAGTGAGTAGCTATCAGGGAGGGGAAATTTCCCTGTTAGCCTCTTAGCCAAAATATTAAAATATTAAAACAGGGATCCCTGGGTGGCGCAGCGGTTTGGCGCCTGCCTTTGGCCCAGAGCGCGATCCTGGAGACCCGGGATCGAATCCCACATCGGGCTCCTGGTGCATGGAGCCTGCTTCTCCCTCTGCCTATGTCTCCGCCTCTCTCTCTCTCTCTCTGTGTGACTATCATAAATAAATAAAAAAAAAAATTTAAAAAAAATAAAATATTAAAACAACATAAGATAGATTAACAGGAGAAAACAAATTAACTAACGGACACATGGGGAATCCACATAAACATCAGAGATTCCAAAGGCAGCCGAAATGAGGCCTGTATGTCATCCTGAACTAAGGAAAAGGGTGTAGGTGTCTAGTAATTAAAAAGAAAGGAAGTGATTCATAGGAAGATGAAACACAGCAAATGTCTGGTGAACAGATGTTTTCTGGGCCATACAGAAACAACGGGATATAGGAATTTTAACAAACCAACTTGGCTAGGTTCCTCCCTGTCTACCGCACCTAGTCCATGTTACAGTGTGGTTGTCTACGGTGATTGCATCTAAATTCTTTTCTTTTTTTTTTAATTCAAAAATTTTGTTTATTCATTCATTCATGACAAACACACACACACAGAGAGAGAGAGAGAGAGGCAGAGACACAGGGAGAGGGAGAAGCAGGCTCCATGCAGGGAGCCCTATGTGGGACTCGATCCTGGGTCTCCAGGATCACGCCCGTGCCAAAGGCAGCGCTAAATCGCTGAGCTACCCAGGCTGCCCAGTAAGAGGCTTTCTGTGAGAACAAAAGAAAAACAGTGGTTAATGATTGGAGTAAGTTGTGAACCAGTTTCTGAGTTCTGAGGGTCGCCAGTTGAGAAGATTTCTAGATGTCAAGCTTGAAGCATTTCTAGATGGGGTGAGATCCAACAGTGGTAGTCTGATAGTTTGCAATTTATAACGTCTCTGGTGATTTTTCTGAGTTGCCCCCGCAGCAACAGGCAACAAGGATTGTCCATACATGAGCTGCTGTGGTGATTCCCCTGAAGTTTGTTTGCTTGTTCGTTTATTTATTTAAAAATTAGATTAAATTAATTTGTCAGAGAGAGAGCACACAAGCAGGGGGAGCAGCAAGCAGAGGGAGAGGGAAAAGTAGGCTCCCCATTGAGTAAGGAGATGGTTATGGGACTCATCACAAGAGGATCCTGTGTAGTTAACACCAGTATTACATTAGTTTCGGTATACAATATAGTGAGAGAATCAACAGTTCCGTACACCACTCAGTGCTCACCATGGTAAGTATCCTCTTAATCCTCTTCACCTATTTCACCCATCCCCCCATCCACCTCCCCTCTGGTACCAACCTTTCTCTGCATTTAAGAGTCTGTGGCTTTGTTTGTCTTTTTTTCTGTTTGTTCATTTGGTTTGTTTCTTAAATTCCACATATGAGTGAAATCATGATATTTGTCTTTGTCTGACTGACTTATTTCATTTAGTGTATTATCCTCTAGGCCCATCCATGTCATTGCAATTGGCAAGATTTCATTCTTTTTATGGCTGAGTAATATTCCATTGCATATATTATATGTTATATAATATTTATTATATTCTTTATAATATCTTCTTATAAAGAATATAGTACCACATCTTCTTTATCCATTCATCTGTGGATGGACACTTGGGTTGCTTCCATATCTCAGCTATTGTAAATAATATTGCAATAAATATAAGGGTGCATATATCTTTTTGAATTAGTGTTTTCATTTTCTTTGAGTAAATACCCAGTAGTGTGATTCCTGGGTCATATGGTATTTCTTTTTTTAATTTCTTTTTTTACAAACTTCCAAATTGTTTTCCACAGTAGCTGCATCAGTTTGCGTTCCCACCAACAGTGCATGAAGGGCCCTTTTCTCTACATCTCACCAACACTTATTGTTTCTTGTGTTTTTGACTTTAGTCATTGTGACAGTTGGGAGGTGATACCTCATTGTAGTTTTGATTTGCATTTCCCTGATGATGAGTGATGTTGAACATCTTTTCCTGTGTCTGTTGGCCATCTGTATTTTTTTTTTAAATTATTTTCTGGGCTGCTTTAGGAAACCATTTTTTTTTTTTTTACATTTTTATTTATTTATGATAGTCACACAGAGAGAGAGAGAGAGGCAGAGACACAGGCAGAGGGAGAAGCAGGCTCCATGCACCGGGAGCCCGATGTGGGATTCGATCCTGGGTCTCCAGGATCGCGCCCTGGGCCAAAGGCAGGCGCCAAACCGCTGCGCCACCCAGGGATCCCTGCATTTCTTATATTAATTAAACCAACAAATTTAAACTTAGCTTTTATTTACTGAAAATTTTCCTGGATCACATGAACTTGAAAAACAGGTTAGTTTCTATTATATCTTTGAGATTAAAAATGCTTAATTTGGGGGCAGCCGGGCTGGCTCAGGAGTTTAGCGCTGCCTTCAGCCCAGGGCTTAATCCAGGAGACCCGGGATCGAGTCCCACATCGGGCTTTCCTGCATGGAGCCTGCTTCTCCCTCTGCCTGTGTCTCTGCCTCTGTGTCTCTCTCTGTGTCTCTCATGAATAAATAAATAAAATCTTTAAAAAAGAAAATAAAATAAAAAATGCTTAATTTATAAGTGCTTAATTCTAGGCCAATTAAATAGAGCTCTCTTACAAATTAATTTTGGGAATACTATCTGTGGGTAGGCAAATACCATATGTATAATGTATAAAACAGAATTTTTATAGCTTTCCATTTAAAAATTATAACTATGAATCAGGTATAACAATATAAAACTCACTAGTGTGTAAGTTAAGTTTATCTGCTTGCATAGCTAAAGCTTTTTTACTAGTAATACTTGTGGAGAAGGCACATGATTTATATTTGTCCTTGACAAGTAATCTTATAGAAGCAGTGGAGCACTTTGTATTTTTTAAAAGGTCCCTACTCCCCTCTCCCCTTTAGTCTTAGGGTTGGCATTGTTTTAGATATCTCCTGGGGTGTTTATATTTCAAATACAAGGTAAGATTTATATCTTGAAAGGACAGAGAAAGAATGTAAGTTCCTCCAAGGACTTTGGTTTTTTAAGGCCAGTAATTTTATAAGCCTTATGAGAAAAATAAGTGAAGTTTTAGGATCAGTAAAAAGGAATAGATGGACTTTGTATTGCCTCTAGAGCAGCATTTTTTTTTAAAGATTTTATTTATTTATTCATGAGAGACAGAGAGAGAGACAGAGAGAGAGAGAGAGAGAGAGGCAGAGACATAAGCAGAGGGAGAAGCAGGCTCCCTGCAGGGAGCTCCATGTGGGACTCCATCCCAGGTCTCTAGGATCACGCCCTGAGCCAAAGGCAGACGCTCAACTGCTGAGCCACCCAGGCATCCCTAGAGCTGCATTTTTTTTTAATTTAGTAAAGGTGTGTAATATAAGGATAGTTGCTGTCTATTCTTTTCCCCAAGGAATTCAGTTGGAGCATAAATGATAACAAGGGGTTGATCTGCCCATCCAGTTACATTAGTTCCAATTTCCTTTATTTCTCTGGATCGTTAAAAAGAAAATCACAGGCTCGACATGGTGTTGCTGAGGTTAAGTCAGTAAACCAAGGCTTAATACCTAACCTGAACCTTTAGCCAGTCAACACGGGAATTTCCTGGTTAGCAGTAGGATGTTTACTTAAGAGGATGACCTTGCCCAAAACAATGAATTCTTTGCTAATAATTTCCTTTTTTCCTACTCCCTCCCTACTTTAGAAAACCTTTCCTTTTCTGTAGCCTGTTGGACCTCCCCTCTACTTGCTAGATCGGATGCTGCCCGATTCATGAATCAATTAATAAAGCCAATTACACTTTTAAATTTTGAATTTTTTCCTGTTAGATTCGGTGGCAGTAGTGGAATCCAAAGTGAACTTCTGGCAGCATTTGGGGAAACAGGTGTGGTATCCACGGACACTTTGAGTTCACTCTCTTTCTCATGTTTCCAAGGGCTATCGTTGAGTTCCCCTTGGTTCTGAGCTCTGCTCTTTGTGTTTGAGCTCCCTATCTAATTGGCTTTCCTTTACAGGGAAGGTCAGCTTGAGCTGCCTGGAGCCAGCTGAGCTGGCATAGTTTCCTGGAGCCCAGTTGAGCTGGCAGTTCTGTCTGGAGCCCAGCAGAGTTGGCAGTTCTGCCCAGAGCTCAGTAGAGCTGACAATTTTGCTGGTGACCTGACTGAGCTAGGAAGGGTCTGCCTGGAGCCAAGGTTCTAGCCTTTCAGACCAGAGATCCCCAGGGGAAAACCTCAGCAAGATTCCATGGGAATTGGTGGTATGCACACAGGGCCTTCTTGCGGTCAGGATGAAGTAACATCTCTTGGTTACTGCCCATACTTTAAGGTGCACATGTTTGTTTGTCTTGTTTTATGGAGATAAAGGCTACTGCTAGAGAGGACCTCAGAGGCCCTAAAAGCCACAAAAATGGGTGGGCATGGGTCAAGCATTTAAAGGCTGCTAGAGGTCTAGCCACCTCAACAAGACTCCTGTGGTAGGATAAGCTGATCACAGAATGGTTTAGATTGACACTAGGTTAGCTGGCAACCTCAAGAAAACTTCAACGCAATGAGGTACACTATAAAACACAACCTCCAATCCAGTGGCATGTTCCTTTTAAGTATTACTTTGTCTCTGAGAAACCCAAAGGCTTAGTGAATGGTATTCTTAAATCCTAGAGTCCAGTGTGCCACTTTTCAGCATACCTGCTTACTTTATATCTAAGAACTATAGTCCCAGAAATTGCAAAACCAGCAAATCTTACTAAGCTTCTTTTGTGTCCTGAGGAACTTCTGTCAGTAACCATCAGGTTGAGGATCCCAAAATAAGCATGGACAGAAATGTCTGTTGGTTAACTCCATTTGGAGCCAAGGTCCTACCAAACTGCTGCCAGCCCTTTTATGTCTATTAAAACATAAAATCACAGGGATCCCTGGGTGGCTCAGCGGTTTAGCGCCTGCCTTCCGCCCAGTGGGTGTGATCCTGGAGTCCCGGGATCAAGTCCCACATCAGGCTCCCTGCATGGAGCCTGCTTCTCTCCTCTGCCTGTGTCTCTGCCTCTCTCTGTGTCTCATAAAAAAAAAAAAAAAAGCGCAATGGCCATTACAGGAAAGGTTCCAATTAGATACAATCATTTAAGAAATGCACTTGAAAGCAAGGGTTCTGGGCAGCCTGGGTGGCTCAGTGGTTTAGCGCCGCCGTCAGCCCAGGGTGTAATCCCAGAGTCCTGGGATCAAGTCCCACATCCGGCTCCCCATGAGGAGCCTGCTTCTCCCTCTGCCTGTGTCTCTGCCTCTCTCTGTGTGTGTCTCACATGAATAGATAAAATCTTTAAAAAAATGAATTAAAAAAAATTAAAGCTGTAAGAGGTACTTAAAAGACCATAGATTGACTTAACTCCTGTTGGTTCCCTCTTTCCTCCTTGGAGTGCTCATTCTAATCCTGTCTAAATTGTTTTTCCACTCTAAATAGACTACACAACCTTGAAAAGAACTTCAGCAAGTTATTGGCCTTACAGATACTCCTCTTCAAAGGAGAGCCCCCACTTGGTCCCTCCCAGAGGTATCAAAACTGAGGGATTTTCTGGAAAACTACTATGTTATTTCCTTAAACAGCCAAAGAGAAACTGGTAGAGAAACTGGTAGCCTGCAGAGGGGATCCCAGAATATCTGGGAGAAGCCAGCAAAAGGTGATATTTCTTAGCAGAATTAGCTCTTCCGAATCTCTCTGTGGTGCCCAGTCAAGAGAAGACAATAAAATTTCACATTGTCCCTTTGCTTCAAATCCAGACCTACTGATTATTGCTCCTTTCTCTCCCAGGGAAAGCTATTGTCTTCTTGCTTGATTCATTTTCATAACTGGGCCTGGCTTTCTTTCTGCCTGGGACATGCAGGTTGTTGATCTTTCTTTTGGCTCTCATTAGGAGCGACTCTGGGTTTTGGGAAAGTAATAAATATCCTTTGCACCTTCTTTGATCCTCTTACACCAAAGGGGGGTTATTCAATACTGTCAAAAATATTTAAAATTAAATCTATGTACCCAGAGGGAAAAAGTAAATTGAAGATAATGTAGTTGAATAGGTTACAAAACTGGAAATGCACCTCTAAAGGCAATTCAAAGCTTACCTGTTCCTTTACCAACCCAAAAACTTCCCCTACTACATGACTTGTAAATTACTTGCTTTAAGAAATCAAAGTCCAGGGCAGCCGGGTGGCTCAGCGGTTTAGTGCATCCTTCAGGCCAGGTTGTGATCCTGGAGTCCTGGGATCAAGTCCCACATTGGGCTCCCTGCATGGAGCCAGCTTCTCCCTCTGCCTGTGTCTCTGCCTCTCTCTCTGTGCCTCTCATGAATAAGTAAATAAAATCTTAAAAAAAAAAAAGAAAGAAAGAAATCAAAGTCCTTCTTTAAAACAACAACAACAGAAACCACGGGCGCCTGGCTGGCTCAATCAATTAAGCATCTGCCTTCAGCTCAGGTCAGGGTCCAGGGCTCCCTGCTCCACAGGAAGCCTTCTTCTCCCTCTGCTGCTCCCCCTGCTTGTGCTTTCTCTCTCTCTGTCAAAAAAAAAAAAAAAAAAAATTCTTAAAAGCAAAACAAAACTGGCATTCTTTCTCTGTCCCTGAGAGTTATACATCTTATGATGTATTTAAAATATAAATACAGGGGCAGCCCAGGTGGCTCAGGGGTTTAGCACCACCTTCAGCCCAGGGCGTGATCCTGGGGACCCGGGATCGAGTTCCACATCGGGCTCCCTGTGTGGAGCCTGCTTCTCCCTCTGCCTGTGTCTCTGCCTCTCTCTCTGTCTCTCATGAATAAATAAATACAATGTTTAAAAAAAATAAAATATAATATAAGTACAGCTCACAATTACCTGGGACTGAAGGAAGAAAAAGGGAAAGAGGCCTTTTTCACATACAAACTGCTGAAAGGTCTCTTGTGTCCGAACTCTGGCAGTCTCCTTAAGATTAATTCCAGAGACACATAGAAATCTGAAAAAATCTTCTCCACAAAGACCCTCCACTGCAGGGTCTTTGCATCTGTCTGTGTGTACGTCTCTCTGCATACATATAATAAATGTGACATATTGTTCTACTTCCGGGTAGTACTCTAAAGTTAATTTGCCCCCCAAAACTCTATTTTGTTGGTTTAAAGGCCAGCACTTGTAAGGACTGGACATCCTAAAACTCTCAGATAAAAACTAACCCAAATGAATTTTTTCCAAGTTCTCGTAATCTGGGAAAA
This sequence comes from Canis lupus baileyi, assembly GCF_048164855.1. NCBI lineage: Eukaryota > Metazoa > Chordata > Mammalia > Carnivora > Canidae > Canis > Canis lupus. Next base: position 70,484,808 of record NC_132843.1, read on the forward strand.
TACTGGTTTGGGTTGTTGATTTAATTAAAATAGATGTGTCGTTAGAGGTATCAGCATTAAAATTAAAACTTTAATTCTGGGGATGCCTGGGTGGCTCAGTGGTTGAGCATCTGCCTTCGGAGATCCCAGAGTCCTTGAAGGGAGCCTGCTTCTCTCTATGTCTGTGTCTCTCATTAATAAGTGAATAAAATCTTTAAAAACAAAAACAAAAACAAAACTTTAATTCTGTCTGGGTTTACTAAAAGTCAAATAAGTTGATGTAATCTCTGTTATGAAATGTAAAAAAGAGGGCAGCCCGGGTGGCTCAGCAGTTTAGCGCTGCCTTCCGCCCAGGGCCTGATCCTGGAGACCTGGGATCAAGTCCCCACATCAGGCTCCCTGCGTGGAGCCTGCTTCTCCCTCTGCCTGTGTCTCTGCCCCTCTCTCTCTCTGTCTCTCATGAATAAATAAAATCTTTAAAAGGTAAAAAAATAAATAAATAAAAATGGAAACCTCAGAGGCACCTGGGTGGCTCAGTGGTTGAGCATCTGCCTTCAGCCCAGGTCCTGATCCCGGGGTCATGGGATCCAGTCCTGAATCAAGCTCCCCTGGGAGCCTGCTTCTCCCTCTGCCTGTGTCTCTCTCTCTCTGTGTCTCTCATGAATAAATAAAATCCTTTTTTTTAAAAAACAGATTTTTATTTATTTATTCATGAGAGACACAGAGAGAGGCAGAGACAGGCAGAGGGAGAAGCAGGCTCCATGCAGGGAGCCCGATGTGGGATTCGATCCTGGGTCTCCAGGATCAGGCCCCGGACCAAAGGCGGCGCTAAACCACTGAGCCACGGGGCTGCCCCAATAAATAAAATCCTTAAAAAAAAGAAAAAAAGGAAACCTCAGGACAAAATCCAAATGTAAAAAAGAAAATTGCAAAATATTTGTGAAAAAAGGATTTTTTGTTTTTTAAAGCCTGATGTGGGACTCAATCCCGGGACTTCAGGATCACTCCCTGCACCAAAGGCAGGTGCTAAACCTCTGAGCCACACAGGGAGCCCCTTGGAAAGGAATTTTATGGGTGGTCGAGACTAAGATTTTACTTTTACTATCAAAAGTAAGTTGGTATAAAATTAAAATCTGTGGCTTTTTTAAAAGATTTTATTTATTTATTCATGAAAGACACACACATACACACAGAGGCAAAGACATAGGCAGAGATAGAAGCAGGCTCCATGCAGGAAACCTGATGTGGGACTCGATCCTGGAACTCCAGGATCACACCCTGAGCCAAAAGCAGATGCTCAACCGCTGAGCCACCCAGGTGTCCCTAAAATTAAAATTTGGCTTTCTGTCTGTTACAAGAACAAAAGTTTGCTTGCTTTTTTTTTTTAAGACTTTTAATCTGTTTAAGTTTTGTTTTGTTTAATTTATTTATTCATGAGAGATATATATAGAGAGGCAGAGACAGGTAGAGGGAGATGCAGGATCCCCACGTGGAGATCCCAGGACCCAGAGATCATGACCTGAGACAAAGGCAGATGCTCAACCATTTGAGCCACCAGGTGTACCTGCTTAAGTTTTTTTGACCTGGAACATTCCAAAAGATTTGCTAAACTAAGTAGGCTCATTTGATATGTTAAATTATTTGCCAAATAAGAAGTAATACTTGGGATCCCTGGGTGGTGTAGCGGTTTGGCGCCTGCCTTTGGCCCAGGGCACGATTCTAGAGACCCAGGATCGAATCCCACGTCAGGTTCCCGGTGCATGGAGCCTGCTTCTCCCTCTGCCTGTGTCTCTGCCTCTCTCTCTCTCTCTGTGACTATCATAAAAAAAAAAAAAAAAAAAAAAGAAGAAGAAGAAGTAATACTAAGTTTTCTTTATGTTGTATTTGTAAGATTTGGGCACATGTGACAAGTCCATTCTGCCTCTACAAACAGTGGCCCCTCATTACCAGACTTTTGCCATCCTGATATCCTTGTAACATAGCAACAGTCTGCTCCTAAATCTGAGAAATTGAACAATGGATATAAATTAAACAAACAATCATTAGGGCTATGGGAAAACCAGGACAACTGCTTGGTTTTTCCCAGCTCCCTGGCAAATCTCATTTTTTTTATTTTTGCATTCTTTTACCCACATTAAGGCATTTAAGATGACTCAAATTATAAATAGACATTGGTGGGAGGACTTTTATAATATTGCAAGGACAGATCATAAGCAATGTCTGACTTGTCAGGTCCATAATGCTAAAAAAATTGTTTTTGTTTCCAGAGACCGTAGACCTCTTCCCTTTGGACCCTATGAACACCTACAGCTGGACTTCATCAACTGCCACTTGATATGGGCTGTCAATATGTCCCTGTTCTGTTTGTATGTTTTTCTAGATGGGTTGAAGCTGTTCCCCACAGCAAGTCTGCTGCCTTTACAATGGAAAAAAAATATGTTTAAAATGTACTTCCCATTTGGGGTACACCTTCTATAATCTCTAATGATTGGGGCACCCACTTCACTGGGCAAATCACATGAGCCTTAATAAAAGCCTTAAAACTTCTTAAAATTCTAGCAATATACTACTTTCTCTTGACCATTGTAGTCTTGTGCTACAATATCCAGCTACTGTTAAGTCGCTAATGCCTGTCATCCACAGATTAAAGAAGCCTCCCTGGATTCCAATTCAAAGGATTCTGTTGGTCATGGTTTAGAACCTGACACTTAGGTAATCTGAAAATGTTATCAAGGAAAGATAGCTCTTGAACCCCATCGAAAGGGACTTTACCAAGCATTCCTTGATGAGGAACAGGGCTAGCTGAGGACAAAGCACAAGCCCAGGCAGCACACTGACAAGTCCTTGAAACAGGCAGAGGGACATTCCTCTACAGACTCAACTGCCTCAATGTTCATACTTTGCTAAGAGTGAAAGGTGATCTTAGCCCAACCCCTAGGAGCCTGTAAGTCTACTTTATTTTTTATTTTATTTTTTTTAAAGATTTTATTTATTTATTCATGAGAGACACAGAGACACAGGCAGAGGGAGAAGCAGGCTCCATGCAGGGAGCCCGATCCTAGGATCTGGGATCACGCCCCGAGCCAAAGGCAGACACTCAACTGCTGAGCCACCCAGGAGTCCCAAGACTATTTTAATATATAAAAATTCTTTTAGAAATTTCCTTTATCTTTAACCCCCCCAAGATTCGTGTTGGCAATCATCCCCCAAGCACATGGCCCACCGATACACATCTGAAGAGTCTCGTGACCAAGGTTTTATTAGACGGTAATAAGTGATGTTTTCCCAACAATAGCTAGGCTCCTCAAGGTCCTGGAAACCTTGCTTCCAATTCCTTAGAGTACTCTATCCCCAGACACCCCCGCCCCCAACTCTCAGGTGTAAAATCAGCCACCCCTCACAAGCCTGGGGCAGCAGCTCTTCCTGCCCATGGGCCCTGTCCCCGGGCTTTGATAAAACCACCTTTAGCACCAAGAATTCTTTCTTGATTGTGGGCTCCAGACCTCACCCCACCAAACCTCACCTATATTCCAAAACTTCATCATTTGGCGCCTGAACATGGGCTTTGAGTCTTCACATCTGGACTCTGAGCTTTGGTACAAAGTTGGAGAGTACTTTCTCTCCCTTTTACTCTCTTTCCAAGGGCCCTTCAAGGAGTATGCTCTTACTGGAACACTTTAATGCTGATAGTTCAGGCTGCAATCCTCTAACCCAGGGGTACTCTACAGGGAGGAGAAACCCTGCCTTTTGACTGTAAGTCAGTACCCTGGTTGAGATGGTATTAAGATCCAGAAACTTGATACCTTCTCTTAATTCCAGTCCTTATATAAAGTTGTCTGTCTTGGCCATGGGACAGCCACCTAAGTCACCAGGATAGCTGCCAGTTTTAAGACTCCCGTGTGAAGCTTCCTCCTTATTGGCCTAACGTGATCCCCTCCACATCCCTGGTCTAGCCACATCTGGTCGCGAGACCTCCACTGGGAGGGGGTGGTAATCAGTAGAGGATTGAAGTAACCCCCCCCCCAAAAAAATAAGTAAACACAAATGGGGGCTGTTTCCTAGGGAACTTGGCTGTAAAGACTACATGTGCTAGAATGTTGCTTAGACCCTGATGAACTTCTATCTTTCCTGTTTTCTGTCAATGTCCTCTACTAATTAATTAAGCTACAGAATTGGGTAATTTCCCCTTGTAAATTTTTTCTAGTGTTCTTTATGGTTAAAAATGGCGGGTTTTGGGCAGCCCAGGTAGCTCAGTGGTTTAGCATCGCCTTCAGCCCAGGGTGTGATCCTGGAGACCAGGGATTGAATCCCACATCAGGCTCCCTGAAGGGAGCCTGCTTCTCCCTCTGCCTGTGTCTCTGCCTCTTTCTCTGTGTGTCTCTCATGAATAAATAAATAAAATCTCTAAAAAATAAAAAAAAAATAAAAAATGGTGGATTTGCCATCAAGCAAGGTAAAATAAGGCATGACCTTTAAGGCACAGTAGTTTGGTCCATATGCTGGCACCCATCCTAGCCTAGTATGCGATGGGGAAGTGGGGGTGGGGAGGGCAGGTCTCCCTCCTACAGGGGCCTTTAACGACTGTGATGGTCATAGTAGTTTTGTTCAGGGGATGCCTTGGGTCGCTTTGCCACCAAGACCTTCTCTTTTCAGTCCCCACAGACTCTCCTTTAGGGTGCCTTTTAACCCACTGGAGACAATTCAGATTGCAGAATTTAGGAAAGAACTGAACTCCTCTAACACTTCATGGCCTCAGTGGGATCCATCTGTTAGATCTGCTCTGCAGGAAATAGGGCAAATGGCCCAAATGTGTTGGCTAGTAAAATCCCTCCTGACATTGGATAATAATGATCTACATAGGCCTCCTCCGAGCAAATCCAGGGTGCTGGAGGAAACACAGGCCATCCCAGTCGAAGAGGACTCTGACTCTTACTCTCTCACTCTTCCTCCTAATAGTGGTGGGGGCTCCTCCCTCACTCATTTCCTGGTTAATGGCTATAATTGGAGTCAACTGTGGTTAGTCTACTTTAGGACAGGGACTTCAAGGAATATTCCCAAGCAGTTGCGGAAACTCTCTGTTTCAGGGAAATTCCTTGTTTTCCCTAGCCCAACTTGGAATGCATGTTCCCCCTTGTTGGCAGGAAAACATGCCATCTGCTCCTTTGTTGAGGCTGATGAGCTCTACAACCCGGAAACCTTTCTCTGCCTTCTGGCAGCACTTCACCTCTTCTGCTTCTCCCTCCTCCTGTTTCTGCACCACCTTGGGTGCAGACTGCATAACTGGCTTTTATACCATCCTTGGTGTCATTGGCTACTACTCTAGCTCTCAAACAGCAAAGAAGAGCACCCCATAGACTTAACACTGTCCACTCCGGATTTCCCCACTAGCGTCTCAGGTAAAAATTAGCAATGGGGAACAAAGTGATTTTTAAGAGTGGACCCAGGTTGCGATGCCTGGGTGGCTCAGCGGTTGGGCCTCTGCCTTTGGCTCAGGGCCTGATCCCAGATTCCCAGGATCAAGTCCCGCATCAGGCTCCTTGCATGGAGCCTGCTTCTCCTCCCTCTACCTATGTCTCTGCCTCTCTTTCTGTGTCTCTCATGAATAAATAAATAAAATCTTAAAAAAAAAAAAAAAGTGGACCCAGGTCAAACGTATTCAGTATTTGAACTAAAGTTTATTGATTTAAGATAGATATGAAATTTTATTCTATCAAGGTTTGCTAAAGTCAAATAAGCTCATGTTATCTCTGTTGCAATTTGTTAGCAAAAAGATAACTTGAATGATGGTTAATTGTCTCAAAAGTTTTCATAGGTAATTGTTAAGATAGCTTTCAAAGTTTTTGATGACCTACGACTTTATTTGCTTGGATAGTAATTGAGATTCAATTCATTGGATATCTAGGTCTTTTCCAAATAGGATAAAGTGCTAAAGCATTGATTACTGGATGTAGGTTTGTGCTTTTGACTTCTTATTGTAGAGAGACTAAGGATATTTGAGTCTGTTGGTAAACATGCTTTGCACTTCATAGATCCATAAATTTGCCATCTAAAGAGTTTTGGTATAACAGTTCACTATTGGTTACTACTTAGTTTTTACTGGAGACTAAGGTTTCTAAGACTAAAAAATTCTGCTAAATGTAAATAAGACTGATGGAGGATAAGGGAAACAGCTCTGTAGAAAGGTTGGAGATATGTAAGAAAGATATAAGAATTGGAATGTATTTTTGTTAAAGGTAAAGGAAGGACGTCTTGTCCTAAATAAGACTTGTTTGAGAAGAAATGGCTTGGGGCAAAATCTGCATACAAAGGAAAGTTGTAGAAGGTTTGTGAAGGGAAATCTTTGGAAAGGAATTTTAGCTGTGGTCAGGATGGACTGACTGAAATTAATTAATTTTAAAGGTATACAGGTGTAAGATTAAAAGTCTGCTTTCTCTTGGTTTCAAAAGTCAAGTTTTCTTGAATTGTTGGTCTGCTCTTAATAAGAAAATGTATTCCCTATTGGGATCTCTGGGTGGTTCAGCAGTTTAGTGCCTGCCTTCCGCCCAGGGCGTGATCCTGGAGACCCAGGATCAAGTCCCATGTCGGGCTCCCTGCATGGGGCCTGCTTCTCCCTCTGCCTGTGTCTCTGCCTCTCTCTCTCTCTCTCTCTCTGTGTCTGTCATGAATAAATAAATAAAATCTTAAAAAAAAAAAAGTCCCAGCAAAGCAGATTCTAAAAGATATATATGATCAATCATCATTCTTGCTGAACTTATGTAAATAATTAGGCCAAGTTTGTTAAAATTGGACTTGTTTAGCAAACAAATCAACTTGACTATCTCTGGATATGAGGATTATTTTAGAGAGAAAACTTGTTTTCAATAGCACAGCTTTGCAAATGTAAAGCTCTAGTTCTGATTGTCTTAAGTGTTTAACCAAACCTAGACAACTTAAGGTAAACCTCAGAGAAATTGTCTCAATAGCTGATGTATAGGCAATCTTCTTGTTATTCTGTGGGGATAACAGGACTCCGTGGACATATGATTATTTAAACAGCTTTAAAAAATGGGATTGATTTTCCAACAGTTGTATAACCCAGCTAGCACTCTAACCAATTCTCTGTGGCTGGGATGACAATCAGTTCCCTAAAAACTAGAACATACCCCACTCTAGGGTTAACTATGGACTTCATGGAGATAATGGATGACCTTACTTACTTTCTTTTTTTTTTTTCAGATTTTTAATTTTTCTTTATTCATGAGAGACACAGAGAGAGAGAGAGAGAGGCAGAGACACAGGCAGAGGGAGAAGCAGGCTCCATGTAGGGAGCCACATGTGGGACTCGATCCTGGGACTCCAGGATCATGCCCCCGGCCGAAGGCAGGCGCTAAACCATTGAGCCACCCAGGCATTCCCCCCTACTTTCTTTATGATTGGATTGGATGATACAATTAAGGGATGCCCAAAATTGTATGACTGTCTTTTTTTTTTTTTGGTATGACTGTCTTCTAATGTGACCTAATGGCTATGCTACTCTAATTCATGGCCTTGGCTTCAATAGACCATGTCTGGACAGGCCACTGTACTCTGGGGCTTTGCCTGGATACACACATGCATCATTACCATTACCAACCCAGCCAACCATCCAAATTTAAAACAACAGTGGACACGTTTTGTTTCATTGTTATGACTACCTAGAATCCATCTTTGTTCCCTCTTTGAGACCAGAGGATGTCCTTTGGAACATGGAAACTCTTACTAAACACATGGTCAAAGCCCTAAATGACACTCAATGTAGAATTTCTCTATTAAATACTAAAGTCATACAAATGCATGAAGCAGGTTTACAAAATAGAATGGCATTAGATGTTTTAACTGTGGCACAAGGTAGATTTTACACTATCATAAAAAACGGAATGCTGTGTATACATTCCAGATTACCACAAAAATATTTCTGGGTTTCTATCTAACATAAATACTCAAAATGGTGCTTTAAATAATCTCTTTCCTTTAGTGATTGCTTTAAACTCCTGGACTAGAGGAGAATTATCAAAGGTCAACTGTCAAAGAGCTTCACTTTCCCATTGTAACATTAACCTTACTTTGTTAATCCTGGTGCCTCTCTGCCTACTGTGAAGACTCCTTCACTGCCATGACTTCCAGCTGACAGATGATCCTATCTTCTCAAGGAGGTTCATGTGTTGTTCTCACTGGATTCAGCTGCCTTCTCTTTTTTTATAAGTCCTCCATACCTTCCTCAACTGACCAATATTAACCATAGGTAGGGACATCTCTATGCCCCAACTCAGCACGAAGAAGTTACAGAAGATGAGATCTTCCACCATCAACAATTTTAAAGATTTAAAGGTCAAAATTGTTCAGGGGGGGAAATGATGGGTAACAGGGCTAGCTGAGGACAAAGCACAAGCCGAGGGCAGCACATTGACCAATCCTAACCACCAAGCAAATGATCTTCCTAAGACTGGAACATCAAAAACAAGAAATAAAGAGAACAAATGACTGTAAAATTGTGAACCTAGAGTTGTAACCCATAAGTATTACAGAAGTTAAGCAAAATCATCACGACTTGTGGATACCATACAAAGGGAAACATAAACTGCAAGAACTACAGAGCAGTGGCTGAGAGTAGTGCTAATGCTTTAAATTTTGATCACATTTCTCAGGTAAGCCAGAGTCTGATCAAAAGAAGGGAACTGTTAAAAAGAAAACCATAGTGGGGGGTGCTTGGATGGCTCAGTTGGTTGAGCGTCTGCCTTTGGCTCAGGTCATGATCTCACAGTCCTGGGGTCTGTTTCTCCCTCTCCCGCTCCCCTTGCTTGTACTCTTTCTCTGTGTCAAATAAATGAAGGAAAGAAAAGAATGAAAGAAAGAAAACCATCTCCCCCAAATAGCATCACTTATGTTAAGACCCCAAGTCAGTAAACCAAGGCTTACTACCTAACTGGCTGCAGTTACAACCTCCACCCCCATTAGACCCTTAAAATTTCTTCAGTTGAATTTTTTAAAATTTATTCATGAGAGAGAGAGAGAGGCAGAGACACAGGCAGAGGGAGAAGCAGGCTCCATGCAGGGAGCCCGATGTGGGACTCGATTCTGGGTCTCCAGGATCAGACCCTGGGCCAAAGGCAGCGCTAAACCGCTGAGCTACCGGGGCTGCCCAAGCTTGTTTTTCCTTCCAGCAAGTCATTAACATTAATTAATGACAAGCTCCCTGGAGGAACATTATAATTCTGCCCACTTCAGTATCTGTCAATGGGCTGCAGGTTATAAGGACATTTAATTATTTCTACATTTCCTTCTGGAAGCTAGGTTATTGACAAAACTGCTTAGGGAAGCCCAGAGTGCCTGAGGAATGTCAGACACATCCCACCTGGGGGACGGGGGTTACAGGGCGTGAGCTTGTCTTTTGTCCTTAGCTGGTCTTCTGTTCCTCATCAGTGAGAGTCTCTGTTTTGTTTCTCTTTCTATATTTAGATCAGCAGTAGAGAGTATTTGTGTAACTAGTTCCTTAGGCTTAGTGATTTTCGTAAATTTGGTAGAGTCCTTTTGGTTTTACTGATCCATTTCCTCCCAGGAATGGGCAGTTTTTCCTTGTTTTTGTCTTTTGTGTTGTTTATCATAAAGAGGAAACCCGTAGGGCAGAATGCAGGCCTACCGGTGGGCTGACCTCACAGACCGGGGAGTTCATGTTTCTCACCAGACCGAATAACTGGACAAACGTTGCTTTGGGTTAATATGCACAAGAGGTAAAGGCTCTTGCCAAGGGACATCTTGGAAGCTAAAGCCACAAAACTGGTGGGCACAGGTTGAGCACTTAAGAGCTGTTAGAAGGCTTACCTAATCCAAAGACACTGTGTTAGGATAAATTGGTCGTGGAATGGGTTAGATTGAGAGTAGGTCATAATCCCACAAGGGATCCCCAGCCAGGGTGGGATGTGTGTGACTCCTCAGGAAGCTTCCAGTTGTTGGAAGTCAATGCCTTGCTAGAGGAAAAGCAATCTTTATCTTGACAATGGCAAGGCCTCCAGTATCCTGTAAGCCCTCCTTAGCATATGAAAATCCTTTTCGAATCTCCCTTTTGCTCACCTTCTCCAACTCTTGGGTATGTAATCAGCTACTCCTCACAGGCCCAGAGCAGCTGCTATTTCTGCCCATGGGTCCTGTCCCCATGCTTTAATGAAGCCACTATTTTCCACCAAAGATTTATCAAGAATTCTTTCTTGGTCGTAAGTTCCGGACCTCACCTATATTCCAAAACTTGATCATCATGGAAACTTCTGTGAAATAAGGTATACTGTAAAACAACACATACTTCCCAACCCTGCCCCATATCTCTCCTAGATATTAATTTGCCTCTGAGAGACCCACAGCTTAGCTAGAGCTGTTAATATGTACACAAGAAAAAACCAAATACGGTTTTCCTTTTGTCTTGTTCTACACTCTGAAAGCTTATTTTTATGACTGGTGAAAACACACTCTCTGGTCTTCACCATCTGTAGGGTGCACTTACTGGGGTGCACCTAGTGGCCAGTTGAATAGAGTGGGGTTCTAAGACATGCTCTTTGGCTGTGTCAGCAATCAGAGGAGTTTGTCATAAGGGGTCCCAGAACACAGGGGCCTTTGTTATCTCCAACTTCGTTGCTTGTTAGTTCTGGCAAAGTCCCATTTCAGTAGTACCTGCCTGGTGTCACAGATTAGCATCTGCCTAGAGGTACTTCATGTTCCCATGGGAGACTAGAGACACTGTTTTCACTACACTATCCTTGCTGCCTGTGCAACAACAAAAAAAAAGCGTTTGCTATCTTAGTCTATTTTTTGGAGTAAAGTTTTTGGATCATGTGTGCAATCACTGTAGGGACACCTCTTGTGTCCATGGTAAAGATTTATTCTAAACTTGGGAAATTAGCTCCAGGACCTCCCATGAAAAGACTTGTGTCACTATTGGAATAAATATACTTATGGAGATCCTATTCTTTAATGGCCAAAAGATGTATCTTTTGAATTGAAAATCTTCTATTTTTGGAAAATTTTTTAGAGAGCTCTCATTCCAAGCAGCTGCCCTTCTGGTATTTATGGGAGGGTCACATTTAAAGGAAAACACAATAAAATTTTAACAGCTAACCTCAGGAAATCAATAAAACGAAAGAACAAAAGTCAGACTTAGAACAGAAAAATTAAAAACCAAATCTGACGTAAACCCTCCTTTTCTCTCCTTTATCCCCCACTTCTTGTCTCTGACCCTTTAGATATTTTGGATCTGGGTCCCTGGTCTAAACAAACAAACAAACAAACAAACAAACTCCCTGTCTCAAAATCCAGCTCCATCTCCTCAGCCAATTTCCTTAAATTCTAATGTATTTAATTTAATGTATTTCCTTAAATTCTAATGTATTCCTTATGTAAATACTGAATGTCAGGAAGTGATTTAGCAAAAGTGCCCCAGAAGAGCAACGGGGCTTGCTTTCCTATGCCTTGTAATTCAACTTCTACTTTCCAAAGCTCTGGCAGTTTCAGGCATTCCTGTGCTGAGTCCTTTGTGGAGGTATCCTGGGCTCCTAGGGCAAAGAATTCATGTCTCCAGGACAGCAGCAGATCTTTTAAATTATAAACCCTCTTTACCTCTGCTCTCAGAGTGATGTGAAAATGTTAGGGTTCAAGAGTGAACAGTCAAGAAGGAATGCTTGAGGCATCTTTGGTGCAAAAAGGGTGGTTTTATTAAAACACAGGGACAGGACCGGTGGGCAGGAAGAGAGGCTGCCCGGGGCCTGTGAGACTGGCTGATTGTAGACCTGGGAGTTGGTGGTGGTCTGGGGATAGCGTACTCTCTAAGGAGTTTTTCAAGCAAGGTTTCCAGGACCTCTAGGGGGCTAGCTAGCTATTGTTGGGAAAAGGTCACTTATTACTGTCTGAGGTAATGAGACCCTTCAGATGTATATCGGTGGGCCACGTGCTGGGGGGATGATTGCCAACACGCATCTTTTGGGGGGGGGGGTAGAGATAAATGAAATTTTTTTTTTTTTTTAGGATTTTATATATTCATTCATGAGAGACACAGAGAGAGGCAGAGACATAGGCAGAGAAGCAGGCCCCTTGCAGGGAGCCCAATGCAGGACTCGATCCCAGGATCCTGGGATCTTGACCTGAGACAAAGGCAGCCACTCATCTGCTGGACCACCCAGGTGCCCCGAAGACAAAGGAAATTTCTTAAGGAATTTTAATATGTTAAAGCAGACTTACAGGCTCCTAGGGGTTGGCTAAGATCGCCTTCTGCCCTTAGCAAAGTATGAACATTGAGGCAGTTGAGTCTGTAGAGGAATGTCCCTCTACCTGTTTCAAGGACTTGTCAATGTGCTGCCCGGCCTGTGCTTTGTCCTCACCTAGCCCTGTTCCCCATCAGTCAGGAGACAGGCTAGATGGTCCCTGGAGAAAACCCCCTCACAGAGGAAACAGATGGCCTGAGCCTTTCCCAGGCTCTCCTGTGCATGACCAGGAAACAGCTCAACTAGAGGCTGGTATCAAGGCCTCAGTACAGGAGCAATGTTAGAGGTGTTCCCCCTCAAAGTAAATTGGTCTGAGGCAGAACCATGTACTTAGAAGGAAGAGCACATAAAAGCCTTTGTTGAATGTTTTATATAAACTTTTCAAAGGCAAACTTTGTTAAATCCAGAAGCGGTGGAACACAGCAATCTTTTAATCTCTGCTTTAGTGGGATATTTTCTCCCTGATAGTAAAAAACAAATCCACACAGTTGGTTGGTCAGAGCAACCACTAAGCATAATAATGGAGGCAGCTACTTAATTATTGGAAAATAGCTTGCAGGAAAGCAGGAAAAACAAAGAACTCATAGCAGCAATTCTTGCATTGCAACTTGAATTTTTGGAAAGGCCAAAGCCTGACCCTGAGAGCAATGCTAGGCCCATTCCGAGCTCTCCCCTATTCACCTCCAGGCAATCACTGACACTGCAAGAATCCAGGTCACTGAAAGAGAAATTGTCCTGTGCTTAAGAAAAAAGAAATTTAGGGCAGCCTGGGTGGCTCAGCGGTTTAGCTCTGCATTCAGCCCAGGGCCTAACCCTGAGACCAGGGATCGAGTCCCACGTCGGGCTCCCTGGATGGGGCCTGATTCTCCCTCTGCCTGTGTCTCTGCCTCTCTCTGTTTCTCATGAATAAATAAAATCCTTAAAAAAAAAAAAGGAAATTTGAAGAAGCAATTTCCCTAAACCCCATCACTCTCAGAAAATTTGTTTTTCAAAAAAAAATTTTTTTTCTCTTGAGAGACAATTCCCCTTTAAATGACAGTGTGAGCCAGTCCTCAGTCACTCCCCAGAGCCAACCATTATCCTTAAGGTAGAGGATCAGGAATTAGATTTCTTAATTGACACTCATGTGACTTTCTCTACCATCTGCTTGGAGGATTTATCTCTGCCTGTCACCTCTGATTCTAATCAGAGGGTAATCAAACTGAGCAGGGAACTCTTATAGACTCCCTCATGCTCCTGAAGGCACAGGCTGAATGAGGCCATAAAGCCTCCAGATCTAAACTTCAATGGTACAAACAACTGTTATCTACTTAGGCACATGAGAGATCTCAGGGCATTCTAAGGCTGACTCTAAAACACCTTGAGTCAATTTTGTTCATCCCTGTCCCTAAAACAAATAAGTGGTTATGTAAATTTTGAAGGACAGCCTGATTCCTGATTTTGTAGACTTTGCTAAATCTCTGTGCTCTTCTCCAGAGACCACGCCAGAGCCCATTTCCTGGTCTTCAGAGACATTACCCTCCTTTAAAGCCTGGAAATTAATATTGTCAACACACCCAACTTTCAGCTTACCTAATTTTAGCAAATCTTTACATCTATACTGCCCTGAAAATAATGGCATTGTTACAAGCATTCTAGGACAATACTTTGCCTCTTAGATACAACCTATAGCATATTTCTCATATCAGTTACATCCTATGGCGTTGGGTATGCCCTCATGCTTATGTGCATTGATTGTTTTGGGCTCAAAATAATGCTCATGCTAAAGCATCACATGCTATGGTGGCCTACCCTAAACTCACCTTAGCGAACCAGAGAAAATCCAAGAAAAAGGGGATAGGTATCATACCTTAGGATTTAGCCTAAAATCATTACTGGGAGAATAACCTTTGAGTGAGGGAAAATTGTTGGCTTAAGGATTATTCAAGTTGGCTTTTTTATGTGATAAAAAATGCACTGTTAAATAATGATGGAGAGTTACTCTTGGATACACACAGAACTTTCTGAAATGATAACCTAATCAATGCACATTTTAGAGAAACCCGTAATGCTTGTGTTGGGGCTCAGGACAGGCTGCCCCAAAATATGCCACATTAGCATTTTGATTATTTTGAATTAAAGTTACTTAAGAAACAGCCAGTGCAAAACAGACACATTGACACTCCTTTGTCTTCAGAAAGGAAGAAATTAATCTCCCATGTGAATGGTACCTTTCCTGCATCAGGAGATAGAGAGACATCCTTATTATCAGAGAGAATTCAGGGTGAAGAGGCCTATATAAACAAACCTTGTTACTTTTATTAACTTACTACCCTCTGTCCAAATTCTGTTAGAATTCCTTATTAGGGGCAGCTCGGGTGGCTCAGCAGCTTAGTGCCCCCTTCAGCCCAGGGCCTAATCCTGAAGACCTGGGATCGAGTCCCACATTGGGCTCCCTGCATGGAGCCTGCTTCTCCCTCTGCTTGTGTCTCTGCCTCTCTCTCTGTCTGTGTCTCTCTTGAATAAATAAATAAAATCTTTAAAAAAAAAAAAAAAAAGAAAGAAAAAGAATTCCTTATTAGTTGATGTTCCCAAACATAGGTTTTCTTTTTTCTTTTTCTTTTTTTTTTTTTGTAGGTTTTCTTTATCCTGTCAGTTCCTCACTAATTTATTGTTTCTTTATTTAAAGCTGCCTGTCTTGTCCTACAAAGTCTGTAGGACTTCGTATGCATAAATTAAATTTGGTTCGTTCCTGTTATCTGTCTCATGTCAATTTAATTCTTAGACCAGCTAAAAGAACCTTGAGGGCAGAGAAAAATCTTTCCTCTTCAACCTTGCTTTATATACTTTATAAGTCCCTTCATCTGTTATCTCATAAAATCCTCACAATGGCTCTTTGCTGATAAAAGTCCATTTCACAGCTAAGGATACTGAAGCCCACAGATGTAGAAATCTTCCTCCAGGCTGCACTCTGAGAAGAGAGGATTTGAATATACCACCTAGCCCTCAGATGCTAGGGTTGCGCCCAACTAATTAGGTCTTTTGATAAGCCTTTTGGATTATCTAGGATCTTTGCTAAAAAACAAAACAAAAACAACAATGGCAAAATACAGCAGTTGCCCTACATTAGTCTCAATGGTTTTCTTTACCCCAGTATTATCAGAACTGGGTGGTTTTCTTTTGTTGATCCTTCATATAGTTTATTAAAGAATTCATTTCTCTGTCATTGTGATCTACCATTTCTATTTCTACCAATACCATTTCTATTTCTTCTCTCACAAATTCCTGTAAAGAGATAAAGAAATTATGACTTTTGTATTTTTGAAGTGTATTTCTGAAGATTTGTGTGTGTGTGTGTGTGTGTGTGTGCATGTGTGTGTGTGTGTGTAGGCTTCCTCTTCTGAGAAAAAAGATATAATAAAATAATTCCTAAGTAAAAGATGAGGTTTTAATAAAATCAAAAATAGCTATGTATCTACCTTAAAATTTTAGACTATAAGCTTCATGGGGTTAGGTGCCCATTTATCCCCAGTACCCAGAACAATACCAGGCACAGAGTACCTGTTCAAGAAATTATCAGTACAAAAAAACAAAAAACAAAAACAAAAACAAAAAATAAATAAATAAAAAAATAAAGAAACATCAGTACATGTAATAAATTGATACCGGACACAATGTAAAGAGCTTTACATGTGTATCTCATTTAATTCCAACTTTCTCCCTACCTTTTACCGTATACACACAAACATACAACTTAATGAAATATAGCTCTTTATCTCAGATGAAGAAATTAATATTGAGATTTAGCAATTTATTCAAGGATACATGGCTGATAAATAAATGGTCTAACTCCAAAATTTCTCTTAATTAGGGTTCTATGAAGAGAACAAAGTTGGAATGTCTTAGGTCATGATGTTCTATCACCAGGGTAACATTACAGTAGGCTGATCCAAACCAGTGGACTTCAAACAGGCTTTGGGTTGCTGTGCATTAAAGGTAATTTATAATAACATACCTGTAGAAGCAATAGTGTATTTTCTATATATACAGTTGATTCTTGTTATTGTAGTAGTTATATTCTGTAAAGAGGCCTCAAACATTGAATTAGCAAATACCCCCGGCGCCTAGGGGAAATACAGGGTTAGGTTCTTATGAGCCTCTGGTCATAACATTTTTGTCACAATCGATATGTAACTTTATTTTATGTATCTATTTGTGTAGAGGCACGTTATTATTTTTTAAAATTTATTTATTCATAAGAGACACATAGAGAGAGGCAGAGACATAGGCAGAGGGAGAAGTAGACTCTGCAAGGAGCTTGATGTTGGACTGGATCCTGGTCCCCCGGATCAGGCCCTGTGCCAAAGGCAGATGCTCAACCACTGATCCACCCAGGTGTCCCTAGAGGCACATTATTTAATATTTACTGTTGATTCATTAACATTGAATTCCCAGGGATGCCTAGGTGCCTCAGGGGTTGAGCGGCTACCTTTGCCCTGGGCGTGATCCTGGGGTCCCAGGATAGAGTCCCACATGGGGCTCCCTGCAGGAAACCTGCTTCTCCCTCTGCCTGTGTCTCTGCCTCTCTGTCTCTGTCTCTGTCTCTCTCTGTGTCTCTCATGAATAAAAAGATTTTATTTATTTATTCCTGAGAGACACAGAGAGAGGCAGAGACACAGGCAGAGGGAGAAGCAGGCTCCACTCAGGGAGCCCGACAAGGGACTCGATCCTGGGTCTCCAGGATCATGCCCGGGCTGAAGGCAGGCACTAACCACTGAACAACCCGGGTTACCCTAAATAAAATCTTTAAAAAAAAATTGAACTCACAACTTAAAGCAGTATGACATAACTCAAGCCTGAAGAAAGCTTATCTAAGGCATGTAAGGCACAATACAGCAGCCTTGCTGCTTAGGAGCACTAGAAAGCCCTTTAGCGCTGTACTTGGGGGGCATCCTAAGAAAAAGACACTAAATAGATCAGGAAAAAGACACTTGTTTATAGTATGAGGGCTAGAGCAAGAAGGCAAAGTGTCCCTTTGTTTGACCTTAGCTGGGAATATGCACATCAAGGAGACTCAGATTTTTGCAGTTCTGTACATTTCTGGGAATGATGATGAAAATGCCACGTGTATGGATTTTGAGATAACAAATTTTTATGAGTAGGCAAATTTGCAAATATGAAATCCATTAATAATAAGGATGTTCTCTACATATATGCTTAATATTTTCAAAGCCATTTATTTACTTGTTTATAAGATTTTATTTATTTACTCATGAGAGATACAGAGACACAGGCAGAGGGAGAAGCAGGCTCCATGCAGGGAGCCCGACGTGGGACTCGATCCCGGGTCTCCAGGATCATGGCCCTGGGCTGAAGGCGGTGCTAAACCGCTGAGCCACTGGAGCTACCTTCAAAGCCCTTTATTTTGTTGTTGTTGTTGTCGTTTTTAAGATTTTATTTTATTTTTAGGTAGTCTCTACACCCAACATGGGACTTGAATTCATAACCCTGAGATCAAGAGTCGTGTGTTCCATCAACTGAGACAGCCAGGGACCACTCAAATCCCTTTAAAAAGCCATAGGTTAGGGCCGCCTGGGTGGCTCAGCAGTTGGGCGTCTGCCTTTGGCTCAGGGCGTGATCCCGGATTCGCATGGCCTAGTGCCACACTGGGCAGGTTTCCTGCATGGAGCCTGCTTCTCGCTCTGCCTGTGTCTCTGCCTCTCCCTCTGTCTCTCATGAATAAATAAATAAAATCCTTTTTTTAAAAAAAAGCCATAGATTATGCGTATTACTTATCTTCATTTAAAAAACTGTAAAACTGGGTGAATTAATCAGAAATCATCCTGTTGTTATGTCATACACAGAGTCATAGACATGCGACTTCTGCACTAACACAGGGACCCCATGCTCAAAAGGGACCCTGCACTTGGCTTAATGCTCTGCTATTGCCATCTTGAAATTTTATTATTTTTTTAAAGATTTTATTTCTATTTATTTGAGAGAGTAGAAGAGAGAGAGAGAGAGATAGCAAGAGAGAACATAAGCAGTGGGAGAGGTAGCTCAGACTCCTCCTGAGCAGAGATCCTAATGTGGGGCTCCATCCCAGGACCTGGGGATCCTGAGCCAAAGGCAGACGTGTCACAGACTGTCACCCAGGTGCCCCTAAGTGTGGATTAAAAAAAATCTTGGGCACCTGGGTGGCTCAGTGGTTGAGTGCCTGCTCTTGGCCTAGGTCATGGTTCCTGGGGTCCTGGGATCGAGTCCCGTGTTGGGCTCCCCGCAGGGAACCTGCTTCTCCCTCTACCTATGTCTGCCTCTTCACTTTGTTTCCCTCATGAATAAATAAATAAAATCTTAAAATAAAAAATCTTGACTGCTATTCTTTGAGCTTCTTGAGTTTATGGAATAGTATCATTTATCAATTCTGGATATTTCTCAAACATCTTTTTAAATCTTGTCTCTGCTTCATTTTTGTCCTCTGGATTTCCCATTTCATGTAGGTTTGACCTCACTGTGTCCTCCACAAATTTAACTTTTTCATACTTTTTGTCTTTTTTGTCCTTCTGTGCTGCATTCAGGATAATTACCTCTGATTTATCCCACAGTCCTCTATCTCTTCATCTGAATCCACATCTGCTGCTAAACCTACATTTAAATATTATTGAATAACATTTTTTCATTTCTAGAAGTTCTCTTTGGCTTCTTGTTTCTTGAAGATAGCTGCAAACTGATTTCTCGTTTCTTTAAGTGTAGTATGTAAAAAAATAAGTGTAGTATGTGTCTTTGTTCTGTAATTCATACCAGGCTTCTCACATAGTAGATTTCATGGTTTTGTTGCTGCTGTTCTCACTTTACGATGCTTCATCTACCTTAGTGCTTGATTGATTATCGTTGGCTATGTGCTATTTGTTATCTTTGAAAAAGTACTACTGGGAATTCCCAGAAGCCTACGATGGAGTTCTTCCAAAAAAGAGTTGAGTTTCCTTCTGTCAATCACTTGGGTGTCATCCTAGCCTGGAACCCCTTCAGCTAAATTCTTGCCACCACCCTTGCTTCTCAGCTTGGTGTTTCTTGCACCATTCTTGTTTTTCAGCTTGACATTTCTTGAAACTGCTCTAGTTGTGAATTTGGGCTGGAAATACATGTGAGTCAGGAAGCACTTAAAACTTTTCATGGAGGGATTTTCCCCCAGAGCTGTGCTTAGTGCTAAAGCAACATTCTTCCGGCAAGTTGGTGATGGAATGTGAATTTATTTCTTATCCACTCTCACCCTGAGGGCGTAACCTTTTGGAGGCCAACTTAATATGGAAAAGGTTGCTTTAGGCTCTTCACTGGTGCATAGCTTTGGGCTTTGATTTTTCTGTCCCTTGTAGGGTAGGCTAGCAGAATGACTTCTCTAACCTCCAGGATCAGAAAATGTCCTCAGGCAAGCACAGATTGTGTCTACCTCTCTATGTCCTCGTTCTTGCTTTCTTTCATTTTGGACTTGATATTTTCTAACTCTCTTATCATTTCATGAACAAATTTAAAAATTTCCCCAGAATTTTTAGTAGTTTTCACTGGGAGCTATGTCTGAATGAATAATCTAGTCCACCATAGTCACTTAAAAGAAAGCTCTGTTCGTCTATATAAAATGTTAATGTGAGATTGTTTTTTGTTTTTAAAGATTCTATTCATTTATTCATGAGAGACACACAGAGAGAGGCAGAGACACAGGTAGAGGGAGAAGCAGGCTCCATGCAGGGAGCCCGATGTGGGACTTGATCCCGGGTCTCCAGGATCAGGCCCTGGGCTGAAGGTGACACTAAACCACTGAGCCACCCAGGCGTCTCCTACCTGATGCTTTCCTGCATTTTCTACAATGAATATATATTATTTTAGAATGAAAAGAAGCAATAAGAGTCCCTAAAAATCAAGAATGAATACACTGTATTAGTTTCAAAGACAAAATATATTCTTTTTTTTTGACAACATATATTCTTACTCAGGTCTTCTTTTTCTGATCTTTATTTCCCGAGGAAACATCAAAATACAAAAAGAGCTTTGAAAACAAGGATAAAAATGGAATGAGATGTGGGGTGAGGGGCACAGTGGTGGTGGTGGCATTTTACAGGAGGGGAAAGAGGAGTGGACTGTAATACTGACTTCAAGGTTAAGCAGCCACTGATGGTACTTTGTCATTTGTTTGCAGGACAGCAGGAATCATTTGATGATTCCTTTGCCAGCACAATGACTTCTACAAACAGGACCAGTGAAAGAATTGAAAAGCTTAAAGCAAGCAGACAACGTCTCCTGGAGGAAATAAATGAAAAGCGTGAATCCAACTGCTTTGTGGAAAGAAGCAATCAAGTTAGCTCACTGAGAGTTCAAAAGAGGCATTTCAGCACCGCCTATCAGTCCTCTACTCACACTCAAATTAAAGAATCTGTTCCTGACAGTGGCAGGAGCTCCTGGATTAAACGGAGTCTCCTTGCTCACCCAGAGAAAAAGCACTTTCCTGCAAAAAGTAAGTTGTTATGGTAGGATTCCCACCCAATTGACAGGAGGTATTTATAAATAAACTTGAGGAGAATTTCTGGGGTTGAGAGAGTTTCGGTAAGTATCACTCTGGGATAGTTTAAAGGAAATCTGTCTGAAGTAAAAAGCATCAATCAATGAGGTTAGGTGATGTAACAATAGACCAGATTCTCAGTTTCTTATGCTTAGAGAATCCCAAGCTTCACTTCCAGGCTGACTCATTCAGCAGGCTCTCCTTTAGGTCCCAGAATCTGCATTTTCAGCAGACTAAGGAGAGCCTGAGAACCATCATTTGAGAAAAGTTGATATAGATACTTATAATAGAAAAAAAACAAAAAAACAAAAAAAAAACCCTCCAGAGACTTCCTATTTCACCAATTTCTGTTGCCTCTGCAAAAATTTCACGTACAAAATTGAGATTCAATAGAAATGATTTTGATGACAAATATCAAACAAGAAGCCCTGAGTAACAATTATAAAATGTGGAAGGAGGTTGGCATAGGGGTTTGTGGTGGTGGTGACATTATTTTGCAGGAGGGAGAAGAGAAAGGGTAACTACTCTTGATTGTGAATACTTGTTTCTTTTTTTTTTTTTTTAAGATTTTATTTATTTATTCATGAAAGACACAGAGAGAGGCAGAGACATAGGCAGAGGGAGAAGCAGGCTCTACACAGGGAACCTGATGTGGGACTTGATCCCTGGACTCCAGGATCAGGCCCTGAGCCAAAGACAGATGCTTTAGCTGCTGAGCTACCCAGGCATCCTTGAATACTTGTTTCTAAGTCAAGACAAGCAACTGATGGTATTTTGTTATATATTTGGAAAAAAAAAGTGTAATTATATTAAATAAAAACAGCATGATTAAGTTAGATCAGAAAGAAAAGAATCACTGTTTTGGAGACTTAACTTCTTTGATGAGGTGGTTGCGACTTTCCATTTGACCCATGATCTTAGTAAGTGATACAGAGAGGTGATACAGTGTGGCATGGGAAACAGATTCTCCACTGTGTTTGAAAGTTAATCTGTAATAGCCATGTGTTTATTTTACTCAAAACATAACTCATTACAAGGAAGAATCGCTTTAGTGCTCTAAGTGATTTGGATAATCTTTTATTCTGCTTGAATTACTTGGAACCAGATGAGTTAAGCCACACTAGTTAACCACTAGTAGGTTAGTCCTCACAAGTTTAATGGTGGAGACTAATATCCACCTTATATGACAAACATAGTTTACCATTTTGTGAATACACATGGTTTTCTACAAAACAGAGTCTAACAAATGTAATTTCAATAGCCAACATTAAGGACGTCAAGGTTATAAACCAACAATCCTGGAACATTCAAACAAACCTTTATTTTTTAAATTTTTTTAAAGTTTATCTGTTCAAACAGATGCTCTTTTGATAGTTAATTTTTTAAGTGTTTTTTTTTAAAGATTTTTAAAATTTATTTTTCATAGAGACACACACACACAGAGAAAAAGAGAGAGAGAGAGAGGTAGAGACACAGGCAGAGGGAGAAGCAGGCTCCATGCAGGGAGCCCGATGTGGGACTTGATCTTGGGTCTCCAGGATCAGGCCCTGGGCTGAAGGCAGGCGCTAAGCCACTGAGCCACCCAGGGATCCCCAAACCTTTATTTATTAAACAATTTTTAAAAAGATTTTATTTATTTATGTGAGACAGGGAGAGAGAGGCACACATAGGCAGAGGGAGAAGGAGGTTCCCTGTGGGAATTCCGAGTGGGGGTGGGAGACTTGATCCCCAGGATGCTGGGATCATGCCCTGAGCTGAAGGCAGACGCTCAACCACTGAGCCACCCAGGTGTCCCAAAACAAACCTTTGAATATTGCAGAAAAGCTCTTTGTTTCTCTTAAGTAAATAGACTCAAACAGACATTCAACTTTATGATGACAAGATACAGAATAAGCATAAACCTGATTTAAATGTTACAGTAGTTAGCATGTAAATACATGCTTTTTCTATTTTAGTCTAAAAAATTAGTAGTTCTCAAAGGGTGGTCTGGAGACCCCTGCGCATTCAGGTCTTTTTCAGGGACCCATAGGGTCAAAGCTATTTTCATAATGATGCTCAGATATTACTTACCTTTTTTACTCTCATGGGAGTACAATGGAGCTTTCCAAAAGCAATATGACATGCAATTGCATCATTCTTCTGACCATTAGATGGAATGTGGACTTGTATTCTTGAGCTTTAAATTTTTTCTCCATTTAATTTTTTTAAATTTTATTTATTTATTCATGAGAGACAGAGAGAGAGAGAGGCAGAGACATAGGCAGAGGGGGAAGCAGCCTCCCCCATGGGGAGCCCGATGCGAGACTTGATCCTAGGACCTTGGGATCACAACCTGAGCCAAAGGCAGATGTTCAACCACTGAGCCACCCAGGTGCCCCTCCATTTAAATTTCTAATGTGATAAATATTGAAAGATATAACAATGAACAAAACCGTGATAGGGTCTTTAATAATTCTCAAGAATATAATGGATCTTGAGACCAAAAACCTTGAGAACCATTTGTTTGAACAAGTGGTAGGTAATTATTGACACAGTGCTGTGTATTCCCAAAAGATTATTAGAATCTTTTCCCATGGTTTTCTCATTAATCTCTAAGGTCTTTGATTTCAACTTTAATTTTAATCAAGGATAAATAAGAGATATTGGGGGCTTATTATTATTATTATTTTCACAAGTAGAAAGCATGTGGGTATAGAGAAGGGTGCTGACATTTTTTTGAGTTTTTTTTTCTAAATACTTTTAGAAAGTATTTTGTTCCTGAGTTTATATCAATTGAGAGATAGATAGAGGTAAAAATTGGTTTTGTTCCTGGAAAACTATCTTTTTGGGAGAAATTGACTTAAAAGCAGTGAAAGTTGGGGTGCCTGGGTGGCTCAGTGGTTGAGCATCTGCCTTTGACCCAGGGTGTGATCCTGGGATCCAGGATCGAGTCCCACATCAGTCTCCTTGCAGGGAGCCTGCTTCTCCCTCGGCCTGTGTCTCTGCCTCTCTCTCTCATAAATAAATAAATAAATAAATAAATAAATAAATAAATAAATAAATAAAATCTTTAAAAAAATAAAATTTGATGAACACATTACTCCTGTAAACCATTGACAAATATGTATTGATTTGAATGATAAACATCATTAACTGTAAAATAATATCCTCTTTCTATAAGATGGCCTATTTCTCTTCATCTATGCTTAGTTTTTAGGTGATCCCAACGAGACAGATTGCTGGTCTTCAATCTTACAGGGCTTGAAGAATCTCATCTCTATTTTGATAACTTCCACATTGCTATTTCTGGCCCTGACCTTTCTTCTGAGAAGTTTTATATATCCCTCAGACTGCAGGTATCAGACTACCACCTCTACTTGATGTTAACCCATTGCCTAAAAAGAATTCCTACCCTTTAATCCTAAACATAAATACTCACCCCTGCCTTTTCATTTTGGAAAATGGTCAAAAATCTAGGAGTAACTCTGGTTCTCTTATTTGTCTCCCGTCCTACATCTGATTGGTCGGCAAGTCCTGTCAACTGCTCCCTCAAAATCTGTCTCTGAATCTGACCACAGCTGCCACCCTGTTTCAATCCATACTCATCTCTTTCCTAAAGGATAGCATGGGCCTGCTGTTTGCCCTCCAGCCTCCATTCTTGATGCCTCTCAAATTTATTTCTTTATATGACCTCCTGAGTGAACTTTATAAAACCTACATTAGATGCGTCATTCATTAGTCAAAACTGGCCTATGGTCTCATACCACACTTAGGTAAAATCCACATGCCTTATCCTGTGCTTAAAGGCTCTCCATGAACAAGTCCCTGCTTACCTTTTCACCCTTATCTCTCCATTCTCCCTGGACTCATTTCATTTAACCACCTTGGCTTTCTTCCTGTTCCTGGGACACAGCACTCCTGTTCCCACATTAGGGACTTGGCACATGCTGTTCCCCTGTCTGGAACTCTACTTCCCTCACTTTATTCAGCTCTTGTTCAAAAACCAATTAATCAGAAATCACCCTATATAGGGACGGCTGGGTGGCTCAGTGGTTGAGTGTCTGCCTTTGGCTCAGGGAGTGATCCCAGGGTCCTGGGACTGAGTCCCTCATCAGGCTCCCCACAGGGAGCCTGCTTCTCCCTCTGCCTGTGTCTCTGTCTCTCTCCCTCTGTGTCTCTCATGAATAAATAAATAAAATCTTTTTAAAAAATCACCCTATATAAATAGAACTTCCCAATATCTTGCAACACCACACCTGGTGTCCTTTTCTTCAATGATATTCGTTACTCCCTAATTTAGCTCCTTGATGGTATTGGTTTCTTTTCTTTTTTCTTTTCAAAAAACATTTTTAAAAAAGATTTTATTTATTCATGAGAGACACAGAGAGAGAAGCAGAGACATAGAGGGAGAAGCAGGCCCCTTGCAGGGAGCCCGATGAGGGATTCCATCCCCAGACTGGGAATCATGCCCTGAGCCAAAGGCAGATGGCCAACCACTGCGCCATGCAGGGATCCCAATATTGGTTTCTTCATCGCTGTTTCCATTCCATTCCTAGAATGGTGTTTGGGATTGATAAAGCACTCAGAAAATACCCATCTGATTGAATAGATATTGAGACATAGAATGTATTTTTCCTGAAGTCATGGTAAATCTTACCTTATTCTTCTTGAAACCAGTAGGTGTGCCCTTGGGCGATGGCTCCCAAACTTAGAGTTTCTCATGGCATGTTTGTTGCTGTCCAGGTTCTTCAGGAATGGAGGAGGATAATAAGAAGGTACATTTGGCTGGGTATATACAGTAAGGATTAGAAAGTACTTTACTCTTTTCCTTTGTATATACCTATGTTAGAGGAAGAAACACAATTCTTTCAGCAAATTTTAATGAGTATCTGCTTTCTGCCAGGCACTGTTTGGGCTTGGCAATACAGTGATAGAGTGGATCCACTTGATAGATAGAGATAGGTAGTTATAAGGTAAGAGCTTTGGAGAAACATAAAGCAGCAGGATGGGAGTGAATAGAAGTTCTGGGTAGAGAATGCCCTCTTGCTCATAGAGCTATGTGGTTAACATTAGGGCATGTGGGCCAATCCAGAACTCCTGGCTTTTTTTTTTCCCCATTATTTTTATTTGTTTTATTATTATTATTTTGATCATGATAAGTATACTCTTTAATCTCCATCACCTATTTGACGCATCCCCCCCACCACCTCCCCTCTGGTAACCATATACTAGGACTCTAGAGTCTGTTTCTCGGTTTGTGTCTCTCTCAGAACTCCTGGCTTCTTGAGATAGTCAACTAACAGGAATAAGGAAGAGAATGAGAGTAGTCTTAATGGTCCCAAATGGTGGTGAGACGACTAGTGTTAAAGATGAAAAAGGTTGGGGACTTTGCTAAGAGCACTTGGAGTTCTGGGAACTCGTCTTTGCTTCAATCAATAGTAATATGAAGACCAGGGAATGAGTTTTCTTAGCCAGAGGTCTTTAAGCTCTTTTTTCAATCTTTCACCTGGAGATGTCGAGGCCAAAAGAGGAGCAGTCTTACTTGAACATATTAGCCTTAAAAGCTGAAGATGCAGGTGTCATTGTTCAGCATGTTATAACAAATCACAACAGATGGGGTGCATAAACAAACTTTCTCATAGTTCTGGATGCTGGAAGTCTGAGATTGGGGTGCTGACATGTTTGGGTTCTTGATGAATGCCCTCTGCCTGGTTTAGAGAGGACTGTTTTCTTGCTGTGTCATCACATGGTAGAAAGAGCTAGCTAGCTCTCTGGCCTCTTCTTTTCCTCTTTTCTTTCTTTCTTTCTTTCTTTCTTTCTTTCTTTCTTTCTTTCTTTCTTTCTTTCTTCTTTCTTTCTTTCTTCTTCTTTTTTTTTTTTTTTAGATTTTATTTATCCATGAGAGACACAGAGAGAGAGGCAGAGACCTAGGCAGAGGGAGAAGCGGGACTTGTTCCCAGGACCCCAGGATCACGACCCAAGCTGAAGGCAGATGCTCAACCATTGAGCCACCCAGGCATCCCTCTCTGGCCTCTTCTTCTAAGGGTACTAATCCCACTTATGAGGACTCCACCCTCATGACTTACCACCCAAAGGCCCCCAGCTCTTGACACTGACACACTGTGATTAGGGTTTTAACATAGGAATTTGGGGAGGTGGGGGAACACAAACATTCACTCCATTGCACCTGGGTTCACGTTCTGCTTCTGCCATTGACAAGGGTCATACGCTTAGTCATTTAGTGTTTTTTTTTTCTTTTTAAAAATATTTTATTTATTTATTCATTCATGAGAGACACAGAGAGAGGCAGAGACACAGGCAGAGGGAGAAGCAGGCTCCATGCAGGGAGCCTGATGTGGGACTTGATCCCGGGACTCCAGGATCATGCCCTGGGGCAAAGGCAGGCGCTAAACCGCTGAGCCACCCAGGGATCCCCTCATTTAGTGTTTCTAAGCCTTATGTTCTGTATCTGTGAAGCAGTACTCATCCTCCTTGCCCTCGGGGTTATTCCAGAACTATGAAATGTATTACACATTATATAACAACTATTTACTTTTTATTTTTCAGATAATGCCATATTTGGATAAAGTGCATCTCCAGAGACACACAGAAATATAATTTCTTTGATCCTTCTTCAATGTCTGTCTTATTGACAAATATTATGAAAGAAGTAAAATAATTATTCACTAGATCACCAAGAAAACATTTTATTGTCATATAAAATAGACCTTTATTCATTCCATCCCATTATTTAGACTTAGATGTCTTGGAAAGGTTTTGAGTGATTAAAGATAGTTTCAAGGATGAATGACCAAAAAGTTCACTTTTACAGTGATGATCTTTTTTTTTTTTTTTAAAGATTTTATTTATTAGAGAGAGAGACAGAGCATGAGCAGGGGGAGGTACAAAAGGAGAAGCAAACTCCCTGCTGAACAGGAAGCCCGATGATGTGGGACTGGATCCCAGAATCATGACCTGAGCCAAAAGCAAACCCTTAACTGACTGAGATACCCAGGCACCCTCGTCTTCTCTTTTATAATCTAAAATATTTTTTTGCGGGGGCAGCCCTGGTGGCTCAGCAGTTTGGCGCTGCCTTCAGCCCATGGCCTGATCCTAGAGACGCCGGATTGAGTCCCACGTCAGGCTCCCTGCATGGAGCCTGCTTCTCCCTCTGCCTGTGTCTCTGCCTCCCTCTCTCTCTCTGTCTCTCATGAATAAATAAATAAAATATTTAAAAAAATAAAATAAAATATTTTTTTGAAGTTTATTTATTTAAGTAATCTCTACATCCAACATGAGGCTCACACCCACAAATCTGAGACCAAGAATCACATGCTCTTCCAACTGAGCCACCCAGGCACCACTAACCTAGAATGTTTATTTTTTAATTTATTATAATTATTTCTTAACCTAGAATGTTTAAATAGTTTAAACATTTGTAGCATGTGTCGACCAATCCTACTAAACAAGTCAGAGGCTAAAGTTTCTCATAGTTAACACTTGATTCTATTGCCTAATTGTATTAACTTACTTTGTTAAAGCTACGATCCTGATAATTTGAAGTACATACTTGAGAAAGTAATACAAGGCGCCTATACTTTTGATCTATTTCACTGCCCATCCCCAAAGAGGGCATTGCTAGAATCCTCTAGTGGCCAAACCCTATTTGGCTACCATCACCTCTGTGTCATTGTTTCCTGGATAGCTATTTTGCAATTTAACTAATGTAGGTAGTCTGAGGTCATAACCGATTTCATTTGGTAAGCCAAGCACTGCCTGGTTTTTTGGCATTTGTTTTTTTTTTTTTTTTTTTTTTTAGATTTTTAAAGATTTTATTTATTTTTTCATGAGACACATACAGAGAGAGGCAGAGACACAGACAGAGGGAGAAGCAGGCTCCATGCAGGGAGCCCAATGTGGGACGACTCTGGGACCAGGATCATGCCCTGAGCCCAAGGTAGATAGATGCTCAACTGCTGAGCCACCCAGGCTCCAAGCATTTGTCTTTATATCAGTAAAATATTCACCTTGTCTTTAGTTGCCCATTGTCTCCGCAGAAAGCTCAGATTCATGAACCAATGCATTTTCGTATCAGAAAGGATTATGGATCATTCAACTGGCCTAAAACCCTACCTTAGCTAGGGCTATACAAGTGCAGTAAGATTCATTAACTCTGAAGGTATGTTAAAAAAAAGCCAGATCCCAAACTAATTTTTTGCTTCTCAAAAAGGCAAGCTTCATGAGCATTGACAGAAGGCAAAAGACTCTTGGTTCTAAGGCCAAGGACTTTATTATTCGGAGCACAGCAAGTAGCACAAGCCTTGTGTTTAGGGGGGTCCCCCTTGCCCTCTCCCACCACCCCCCATGGCAATATGGAACAGTCCAGATAAATGCCACACCCACAGAGGTTTTGCTTGACACCAGAGGACCCCTGAGCTTAAGAAACCCAACGTTTATTATACTGGGTGATAAATAAACCTGCTCTCTGTTCCAGTAAGAGTATTATTTCTGTCATCCAAGGTCCTTGGCTACAATGACCCTTGAAGAGATAGTCTGGAACAAAACCTGTCTGTGCCTCTGCTCCCAAGACATGCAGAAACAGGAGTTCTGTGGAGAATTCTCTCCCAACATGGAGCAGCCCAAATGAAGACGTATTAGATACATCATTCCTTGGGTTCAATCTAGGATGAGTCCTGGGGAATCAACACATAGTGAATGAGTGTCAGGTGATATACTATATAATTAACCACCCTTCTAGCCTCATTTCTCTGTAATCCCCTCCTACCTTCCAGGTTTTAAGGAACTATTGGTGGTTCTTCGCCTTGTTCTGCTATCCTCCCTTCACTTGGCTTGCTTTATTTTATTTTATTTTATTTTATTTTATTTTATTTATTTTATTTTAATTTAATTTTATTTATTTTATTTTATGATAGTAACACAGAGAGAGAGAGAGAGAGAGAGAGAGGCAGAGACATAGGCAGAGGGAGAAGCAGGCTCCATGCAGGGAGTCCGACGTGGGATTCGATCCCAGGTCTCCAGGATCGCACCCTGGGCCAAAGGCAGGCACTAAACCGCTGTGCCACCCAGGGATCCCTATTTATTTTATTTTATTTTATTTTATTTTATTTATTTTATTTTATTTTATTTATTTTATTTTATTTTATTTTATTTTATTTTATTATTTTATTTTATTTGTTTGTTTGTTTGTTTTGGCTTGCTTTAGTTTAAATGCCACCTTCTCCTGGAAGCCTTCCCTTCCCCAGCCCCTTTCCCTAGTTGGTGTTTCCACATCCTCCTTCACTATACACCCTACAACAGGCGGGGATAAAACCAGAAACTCAAATGTCACACAACCATATATATTTTGGACTCTGACTCTACCTGGAATCATAAGTCTAGCCACCTCCTCTACCCCCTCCCAGGAATGTTTCATATCTGTTGACGCACCTGTTCCCTCATAAACATGTAGGGACCAGCATTTTCCTCCTTCTCTGCTCTGACTCCCTGTACGGCTGTCTGCAGGTGAGTTTCCAAGTCAAGGCCACTAATGCTTATGCAGGAAGGCCTCCCATGGCACTCCTGGTACTCCAGAATGACGACTTCAGTGTGGTCCCCATTGCTACTGAAGCTGCCGTAGGGGTTCAGAATGTAGGGGTCCTAAGATGTGCCACTTTGGCCTGTAGAATAAGGTTACTCTGAGTTGAAAACCATCAAGGCCTAAAACACTCAGGAAGAAACCCTGACCTTCCCCCTAACTGCCTGAAAGAATTTAGATAGAGGATCTGCTCCAGGAAGAGAACTATCACCATCGATAACTACAGTGTAATATGAACTAGGTGTGAGATAGGGAGGAACCAGAGCTAAGCTTGTCACTATTCCTCCCTGTGTCCCACTATTCCTCTCAGTGTCCCATCTTCCTGTGAATGGCTTTCCTTCTCAGGTGACTCAATTCCTCTGATTTTCTATTTCAAGAACTGATTTCAAGGTGATATATATCCAATAAGGATGAATGGAGGCATCGCCTTTTTATTTTATTTTTATTAAGAATTTTAAAAATATTTTATTTATTCATGAGAGACACACAGAGAGAGGCAGAGAAGAGGCAGAGGGAGAAGCAAGCTCCATGCAGGGAGCCCGATGCGGGGACTCGATCCTGGGATTGTTGGATCACTCCCTGAGCTGAAGGCAGATGCTCAACGGCTGAGCCACCCAGGCGTCCCTATTTCCAAAAAATTTTTTAAAAGATTTTATTTATTCATGGGAGACACACAGAGAGAGGCAGAGACATAGGCAGAAGGAGAAGCAGGCTCCCCAAAGGGAGCCCAACATAGGACTGGATCCCAGGACCCCGGGGATCACGCTCTGAACCAAAGGCAGGCGCTAAACCACTGAGCCACCCAGGCATCCCAAGCCATCTCCTTTTTATTTTTTTTATTTTTTTTAAGATTTTACTTATTCACTCATGAGAGACAGAGAGAGAGAGAGAGAGGCAGAGACACAGGCAGAGGGAGAAGCAGGCTCCATGCAGGGAGCCCCACGTGGAACCCGATCCCAGGTCTCCAGGATCACGCCCTGGACTGAAGGCAGGCACTAAACCACTGAGCCACACAGGGATCCCCGGCATCTCCTTTTTAAATGTGATCTTTCCCATTAAGGAAACAGAGCATCACCTCTGTCACCCTGTGATCACACAGGTCATTCAAAGTGAATCCCTCTTGCCTGTGGGCCATCACATCAGCTCCTCTCTGCCTGGGAAGGAAGTTCTTTCCCCATTCTTCTCACATCTGGCCCCTTCTCACCCTCTAGCAACTCACCTAGCAGGTCACATCCTCAGAGGCCTTCACTGACTACCATATCTAAAATAGAAAACTCTTGTGCAACTACTCATTACTAAGCAGGCAAAAGTTAAAAGTCACAGGATATGCCCTATACGTTCAGTGAAGTCCTTGCCCTTGCCTTGCTACTCACGGACCAGCAGCATAGCAATATCTGGGAGTTTTTTTTGAAATATGTGATCTTAGGTATAGGGGAGGAATACGTTTCTTCCTTTGTAGGTTCTTTAGCTGGTTAATAACTAAATTGATGTAAGAGATTAACAGGAGAGAGAA
Organism: Canis lupus baileyi; assembly: GCF_048164855.1. Lineage (NCBI taxonomy): Eukaryota > Metazoa > Chordata > Mammalia > Carnivora > Canidae > Canis > Canis lupus. Next base: position 70,516,664 of record NC_132843.1, read on the forward strand.
AAATTTAATTTCAGGTGGGAACTCACAAAACATGAGGCCAAAAAGGAAATGACCAAAGCAAAACTTTTGTACTTTTCAGACAAAGAAACAAATTTGTGAGGAATTAATAAGTCCAGGCTTGGGGTACTGAAGTGGTGAAGAAGAAACAAGTGTTTGTATGCCCTCTTGGAGCTGAAGTCCCTGTCTCTGGTGATAAAGATGTATCTGTACCTCCTGATTCAGGAGGGTACCTTTTTTTTTTTTAAATAGAAAAGCGACCATTTCTTTATTAAATTATACAAAAAGGGGAGGGGAGGGAGGCAGCTGTGGAGCTGTGGGGCTCGGAGCAGGGTACGTTTCACAGGGGAGATTTATTTCCTGCTTGCAGGGGGACAGAGGAGGCTGAGTGTCCTTCTTGCACCACTTTTTTTTTTTTTTCCCACTGCTTCTTTTTAAAAGATTTTATTTATTCATGAGAGGCACAGATTGATAGAGAGGCAGAGACAGAAGCAGGCTCTGTGCAGGGAGCCTGACACGGGACTCGATCCAGGGACTCCGGGATCATGCCCTGGGCTGAAGGTGGCGCTAAACTGCTGAGCCACCCGAGCTGCTCGCACCACTGCTTCTTAAGTAACTTTGATTCAAGATAACCCAAATAAGGGGCATTTGTGTGGCTCAGTTGGTAAAGCATCTGCCTTTAGCTTAGGTCATGATCCCGGGGTCCTGGGATCAAGCCCCACATCAGGCTCTCTGCTCCAAGGGGAGCCTGCTTCTCCCTCTGTCTACTGTCGCCCTGCTTGTGCTCTCTGTCAAGTTAAAAAAAAACAAAAAACAAATAATACTGCAGAGTGGTATGTTTGGGGGGCACCCTGCTGTGGACCTCATCATTGGTTTCACCCCAGCTCTACTGAAATGGAAATTTTTTTTTTTTTTAAGATTTATTTATTCATGAGAGACAGAGAGAGAGAGGCAGAGACACAGGCAGAGGGAGAAGCAGGCTCCTTGCAGGGAACCTCGATCCCAGGACTCCAGGATCATGCCCCAGGCCGAAGGCAGGCACTTAACCACTGAGCCACCAGGCGTTCCTGGAATATGTCTTTTTTTGTTTAAGATTCATTCATTCATTCATTCATTCATTCATTCATGATAGACGTGGAGATTGAGAGAGAGAGAGGCAGAGACACAGGAGGAGGGAGAAGCAGGCTCCATTCAAGGAGCCCCACATGGGACTCAATCGATCCCAGGACTCCAGGATCCTGCCCTGGGCCAAAGGCAGGCGCTAAACTGCTGAGCCACCCAGGGATCCCCTGGAATTTGTTTTTTAACAAGACCCTCAGCTGACTTATATACACGGACGTTTGAAAAGCATTGCAGTTTAAGGCACACCCACAAACACCTTTCTTGGAGTCATTCCATTTTCCTGCACATGGTTCTCACCTTTGGCTGCACCTCAGAAACATCTAGTGAGCTTTCCAAAAATTCATTTCCCTAGATCCTGGTTCTAGCAATTCTCATTTAAATTACCTGGGTTGGGCCAAATGTGAGGGGAATTTATGAAAAGCTCCCCTGGCAATACTGATGTGCAGCCAGGAATGAGAACCGCTGCTCTGGCTGGGACTGAGGGAACCTTCCAGTTAAATTCAGGTTGAAAGGATCCTCTTTAGGGGGTTGAATTCCAGACCAGAAGAAACCCTGGGTCTCAAGCATCATTCTGAAATGTATAGGCCGGGGGTCAGCAAACCATTTTCCATATAAGGCTAACAGGTATTTCTGTCTTTACATCCATGTGATCTCTGATGCAACTAGGCAATTCTGTCCCTGTAGAATGAACACAGACACAGGAAATGAAGGAGCATAACTGTCTTCCAAGAAACCTTTGTGGACATTGAAATCTGAATTTCATATAATTTTCACATGCTGTAAAATATTCTTTTGATGTTTTTCCAATCATTTAAAAATATATCTAATTCATGCAAGAGTTACACATCTAGCTAATCCAAATATCTTACCCAGTGAAAAGTTTTCTATTTTTAAAAATTTTGGGGCAGTCCCGATGGCTCAGCGGTTTAGTGCTGCCTTTGGCCCAGGGTATGATCCTGAAGACCGGGGATCGAGTCCCATGTCAGGCTCCCTACATGGATCCTGCTTCTCCCTCTGCCTGTGTCTCTGCCTCTCTCTCTGTGTCTCTCATGAATAAATACAAATCTTAAAAAATATATATAAGCAACAGAAACGAAATCTGGCAAATTTAAGGAAATGAACTTACTGAAGGTTATCAGATAGTTCCTAAAGTCTCCATGAGGACAGAAAAATCAAATTCATGCCACTGAACTAGAAGCATAATGACTATTGCCACAGCCACTGGGCATAGACCCTGCAGTGAATACTGCCAGTCTTGCCAAGTTGGACTCCAAATTCGCTGCTATACTGGCCACTCTTGCCAGAATGGAATCGAGTCAGTCCAGGCCTCTTCGTTGTCCCTAGAATAATTCAAAATTGAGGGTGGGCCATAATATAATGCCTTGGTTGCAAAGAAGGCTGGAAAGTGACTGCCTGGCATTTTCAACTTCTACAAGGTGAGAGATTCTCTAAAGAAAGCAGTTCACATGTGTGGTGGCCAAAAAAGATAGTCAAGATGTCCATCCATATGAACCTCAAGACCCTTTCTCTCCCCTACTGCTTCCCTCAGCTACTGCCTATCCACTCAAATTCAGAGTTCTTGATTTGAAGTATCCGAAGGATGGCTTTTGAAGAATGTTAAACTAATGTAGAGATCAACTTGGGAGGCACTATGATATTTGGAAAAAAGTGCTCAAATGGAAATCAGGGGATTATAATTCTATTTTTTTTAAAGATTTTATTTATTCATGAGTGAGAGACACACACACACACAGAGAGGCAAAGAGATAAGCAGGCTCCATGCAGGGAGCCTGATGTGGACTCGATCCCGGGACTCCAGGATCAGGCCCCGGACTGAAAGTGGCGCTAAACCACTGAGCCACCTGGGTTGTGCAGGGGATTATAATTCTAAATGTATCACACATAAGCTGTGAGCATTTATATAATTCATTTAAATTACTTGGGTTTCAGAAGCAATCCACAGAAAGGTCTTGTACAGAGGACATCAGACTTTTAACACTTTTCTTTTTTCTTTTAGACTTTTAACACTTTCTGCTTTTTTTTTTTTTTAAGATTTTATTTATTTATTAATGAGAGACACACAGAGAGAGAGAGAGAGAGAGAGAGGCAGAGACACAGGCAGAGGGAGAAGCAGGCTCCATGCAAGGAGCCCGATGCGGGACTTAATCCCTGGACTCCAGGATCACACCCTGGGCCAAAGGCAGGCGCTAAACCGCTGAGCCACCCAGGGATCCCCCACTTTCTGCTTTTATATGCAACGCATGTTTCTCTATATTTATTAAACTATTAACTTGGGAAATGTTATTTGCACCAGTTTTAACATGCAAGGTATAAATACTACTCAGGTTGTTCATGTATTATAAGGATGCTCACCAAAGAAGTCATTGTTTTTGGACATGAGCTCGCTATGGAATTAGCCAAAAATAAGGAGGGCCTACGGGGAGGTTTTTGCCTGGAGCCTCATGTTTAAGCTTGTAACACTGATAATCCCTAAATTATCTAATTTTGGGATCCCTGGGTGGCTCAGCAGTTTGGCACCTGCCTTTAGCCCAGGTTGTGATCCTGGAGTCCTGGGATGGGGTCCTGCATCAGGCTCCCTGCATGGAGCCTGCTTCTCTCTCTGCCTCTGTCTCTGCCTCTCTCTGTGTGTCTCTCATGAAAAAAAAAAAAAATCTAATTTATTTCCACTCTATCTTTTTGAGTGACTTTGTAATTATTAGCACAGACTGTTATAATTTAATTTTTATTCTTTTTTTTTTTTAAAGACTTATTTATTCATGAGAGACACAGAGAGAAAGGGGCAGAGATACAGACAGAGGGAGAAGCAGGCTCCATGCAGGGAGCCCGATGTGGGACTCGATCCCAGGTCTCCAGGATCAGGCCCCGGACTGAAGGCGGCACTAAACCGCTGAGCCACCAGGGCTGCCCCAGACTGTCATAATTTTAAAGGGACAGTGAAGAAAAAATAAAATAAAAAGGACAGTGAGATTTGCTTGTGATTGGAAAGTTAAAGTCTAAAAAGCACAGAACAGTTTCTGGAAACCCTTTGTAAGTTAGTCAGATCCTGTAAATGAAATGTCAATTCATGCATGTCACTCCAAAATATTCAATCAAAAGCTCCAAAGAAAGAAAGGGCAAATAAAAAAATTCAACTCTGAAGTATGAACATAGCTCAAGCACCCAAAAACAAAACTCTTCTTTATGTTCAGTTTAGAAGAAGTATCTGGGAGAGAGGAAGGAAACGTGACAGCAAGAGATCAGTGGAGGATTATGAACTAGTAGGCAGAAGACAGAACTAGGAGCAAGGTGATCAAATGAGCCCTTGGTCACGTAACAACAAAAGAAAAGAGTTGATATTCATTTTTATTTTTCAATTTATATTTATTTATTTTTACTTTTTTTCAAGATCTTATTTATTTATTCATGAGAGACAGAGAGAAAGAGAGGCAGAGACACAGGCAGAAGGAGAAGCAGGCTCCATGCAAGGAGCCCGACATGGGACTCGATCCCAGGACTCCAGGGTCAGGCCCTGGGCTGAAGCAGGCGCTAAACCGCTGAGCCATCCGGGCTGCCCTCAATTTATTTATTTATTTAAAAAAGATTTTATTTATTCATGAGAGACACAGAGAGGGAGAGGCAGAGACACAGGCAGAGGAAGAAGCAGGCTCTTCATAAGGAGCCTGATGTGGGACTGGATCCCGGACCCCAAGATCATGCCCTGAGCCAAAGGCAGATGCTCAACTGCTGAGCCACCCAGGTGTCCCTGCAGCCAAGGTTTTTAAAACTTAAAAATATAAAATATCACTGCATGCAAAAATAGATACATTTTAATAAAGCTATGTAGATTTTAAACATGCGACAAAATTCAGACTAGAACTTAAACTCAGTTTATTATTACCTAAACCTTGGGGCTTGGCATTTAACAATGATTGCACAAACCACTGGCCTCAAAAGTCAAAATCTAGGATTGATACAAAAACCTATACATTTTCCTCTTAAGAAGCACTTCAAAGTACTAACAACTCAGTTTTACAAATCCAGAAAATAGACCTCTGACAGTGTAAGAAACGAGATGATTATTTTCTACATAAATCCTATGGTGGTAAAGGATCAAATGTTAGCTGTCCCAGTAGCGATCATGTCTTACCTCGGGGAGCCTCCTTTGCCAGAAGAAATGGTTTCAGTTCATATGGTGGTTCTACTAAGTGGGGTGAGGTAAGAAGCAGTGGTGTTTCTCAATCTCCTGTTAGGACCCCATTAATTGAAGCACAAGGTAGAATCAGAACCCAGGGTTTCAGGATCCTAGCCTGGTTTTAGGAGATATATTTCTCTAAAATCATAATCTTCATTATCCCTATATAATGGTTTCTTCGGTTCAGACTCTAACTCAGAACATTTCTTTCTCTCAAATGCTGTTCCCTGCAGCAGATTTGATTTTGCAGCTACTTCTGGAGCAGTTGCCGAAGCTTGGGAAACAGTCTCAATGCATTCTGTGTTGTCACTTCTATAACCTCTTCTACTGAGATCCCCTTCACCTGGGCAATATATTCTGCTGAAATGGAAATGTTTTGGGGTTCATTTCGTACCTGAAACAGAACAAAGCAGAAAGTGAATGAGATATGACACTCAAGGGAAGCCATCCTGGAGACCACAGATAAAACAGAGCAACGTGAGTTGGTAAAAAAACAATGAGTTGGTTTTTGTTGTTTTAATGTAATGTTAGGGGAGGCAAGCAGGAAAGGCAGAGAAAGCCCTGAACTTCAGCTTATGAGCTACAGCCACAATGCTGTAAGTCAGTATTTCTCTTGAGAAGAGCCCTGGCATATTACCATCGAAGTTCTGGCACCTAGCATATGAAGCAGCCTGCAGGTGGTGACACTTGGTGATCTGCCTGCCTGACCTGATGGATTTTTTTTTTTTTTTTTTTTTAGATTTTATTTATTTATTTGAGAGAAAGAGAGAGAGAGAACACAAGCAGAGGGAAAGGGAGAGGGAGAAGCAGATTCCCCATTCAGTAAGGAGTCCAACAAGGAACTCAATCTCACAATCCCGAGATCTTGACCCGAGCTGAAGGCAAACACTTAACCGACTAAGCCAGCCAGGTGCCTCCAGAGACAGGATTTGAACCCAGGTTTTTCTGACTTAGACACAGAGCTTTTTTACTATACTGCCCTGGCTCTCATTATTATGTAAATTAAGGCCTGGCCAATATCTGGTAATATTTGCTGGAGCACAACAGCTATATGATGAATAAAACCTCTTAACCAAGCTTTAAAATAGGACTCCATTGTATTTACACTGCAATGAGAGACACACAGCTAAACTGAAAATAGCTCAAAAGAAAGATACAATCTAAATAATGCAGGAATTAGATAATCACTTACCTGTTTTTCTGGTCCTAGTGCAGGTGAATCTGTTTCTAAGCAAATTGAAGTTAAAGGCAACTGTTTCACAAGTTTCTGCTTCTTAGAGAAAAGAGAAAGCCAGTCAGTTTAAAACATGAGACATAAAGATAAAAAAAGTTGCGTTAAACCCATGTACCAACGCAAACTACTCTGTAGGAACCTAAAATTCATGCTTTCATATTCAATTGACTACATACATTACTAAATGCTCACCGCAATAAATGTAGTTACCATCTGTCACCATACAAGATTATTACAGTATACTGAATATATTCCCTATGTTGTACTTTTCAACACCATAACTTATTTTGTAACTGAAAAGTTTGTACCTCTTAATAACCCCCTTCACCTATTTTGCCCATTTCCTCACCCTCTTTCCTCTGGCAACCACCACTTTGTTCTCTTATGAGTCTGTTTGATTTTGTTTGTTCATTTGTTTCGTTTTTTAGATTCCACATATAAGTAAAATCATATGATACTTGATTCACTTAGCATAATACTCTTTTGGTCCACCCATTTTGTTGCAAATAGCAATATTTCATTCTTTTTTATGTCTGAATACTAAAGCATTGTTTGTAACAGTGAAAAACTAGAAATGACTTAACCTTTGCTTCAGATAATGATTAAATAAATTATGTTACATCCACATTGTGGAGTATTATGCAATCACTTTATTATTTTTTTTTAAATATTTTTATTTATTTATTCACAAGACACACACACACACACACAGAGAGAGAGAGAGAGAGAGAGAGAGGCAGAGACACAGGCAGAGGGAGAACCAGGCTCCATGCAGGGAGCCTGACATGGGACTCGATCCTGGGTGTCCAGGATCATGCCCTGGGCCGAAGCAGGCTCTAAACCGCTGAGCCACCCAGGGGTCCCTATGCAATCACTTCAAAGATGAGGTCGATCCATACTTAGAGACACAAGCAGATATCCACAAGTTCTCGTAAGTATTTGGAAATTCAGCAAAACACTTTGAAATAATCACTATGGTCAGAGAGGAAGTCATAAGTTAAATTAGAAAATATTTCAAACTGGGCAGCCCCGGTGGTGCAGCGGTTTGGCGCCGCCTGCAGCCTGGGGTATGATGCTGGAGACCTGGGATCGAGTCCCATGTCGGGCTCCCTGCATGGAGCCTGCTTCTCCCTCTCCCTCTGCCTGTGTCTCTGCCTCTCTCTCTCTCTGTGTCTATGAATAAATAAATAAAATCTTAAAAAAAAGAAAATATTTCAAACTGAAAGAAAGTGAAAATACACCATCAATCAAAAATCTGTGGATTCTAACTACTAGAATTGGCTAGAGCTAACGCAACTATAGCATTAAAGGTTTATATTAGAAAATAAAGATTTTATTTATTTTTAAAGATTTTATGTATTTATTTGAGAGAGAGCGTGAGAGAGGGCATGCGTGGAGGGAGGTGCAGAGGGAGAGGGAAAAGCTGACTCTCCAGTGAGCAGGAACCTGGTTGGGCCCAATCTCAGGGCTCGATCCCAGGACCTGAGCTGAAGGCAGATGCTTAACTGACAGAGCCATCCAGGTGCCCCTCAAAATAGGAAAGACTTTTTTTTTTTTAAAGATTGTATTTATTTATTTTGAGAGAGAGTGAGCTTGCCAGGGGAGTAGGGGTGTGTGGCACGGTGAGGGAGAAGCAAGCTTCCAGCTGAGCAGGGAATCCCCACATAGGACTTGATCCTAGGATGCTGGGATCATGATCTGAGCTGAAGGCAGATGCTCAACTGAGCCATCCAAGCACCCCAAAAAAGATTTTAAATAAATAATCTAAAGTTCTACCTTAAACTATAAAATGAAACTATGAAAAGGATAATATACAGGCACACCTTGTTTCACTGCGTTTCAAAGATACTGATGTGTTTCTCTGTTTTGTTTTGTTTTACAAATTGAAGGTTTGTGGCAACCCTGAATTGAGCAAGTCTGTGGGCACCATTTTTCCAACAGCATTTGCTCATTTCCTGTCTCTTTATCACATTTTAGTAATTCTTGCAATATTTCAAATGTTTTCATTGTTACTCTATTTGTTATGCTGATCCATAATCAGTGATCTTTGATGTTGCTACTGTGATTGTTTTGCATGAACTGCACCCATAAAAGATGGTAAACTTTTTTTTTTTAAACATTTTATTTATTTATTCAGAGACAGAGAGAGAGAGAGAGAGAGAGAGAGAGAGAGAGAGACAAAGACACAGGCAGAGGGAGAAGCAGGCTCCTTGCAGGGAGCCTGATGTGGGACTTGATCCCGGGTCTCCAGGATCACACCCTGGGCTGGAGGCAGCGCTAAACCCGCTGAGCCACCAGGGCTGCCCCAAGATGGTAAATTTAATGGATAAAAGTTGAGTGTGTTCTGACTGTTCCATCCACCAGCCATTTCCTTGTCTCTCTCCCTTTCCTACTGAGACACACAATACTGAAATTAAGCCAACTAATAACACTATGGTGGCCTCTAAGTGTTCAAGGGAAAGGAAGAATCATATATATCTCATTTTGAATAAAAAGCTAGAAATGATTAAGCCTGGTGAAAAAAAAAAAACAAAAAAACAAGATAAGCTGTAAGTGAGACCTCTTAGGCCAGTTTGCTGCGTTGTGAATACAAAGAAGTTCTTGAAGGAAATGAAAAGAGCTGCTTCAGTGAACACACAGACAATAAAGCAAAACAGCTTTATTACTGATATGAAGAAAGTCTGAGTGGTCTGGAATGAAGATCAAACCAGCCACAACCTTCCCTTAAGCCAAAGCCCAATCCAGAACAAAGTCCTTCAACTCTATGCAGGCTGAGAGAGACGAGGAAGCTACAGAAGAAGAGCTTGAAGCTAGCAGAGGTTGGTTCATGAGATTTACAGAAAGAAGCCATCTCCATAACATCAAAGTGCAACGTGGAACAGCAAGTGCTGATGTAGTAGCTGCACCAAATTACCCAGAAGATCTAGCTAAGAGAATTCATGAAGGTGGCTATGCTAAACAACACATTTTCAATGTAGACAGAACCACTTTATTGGATGAAAATGCCATCTAGGACTTTCATACCTAAAGAGAAAAAGTCTATGTCTGCCTTCAAAACTTCAAAGGGCAGGCTGACTCTCTTGTTAGGTGCTAATGCAGCTGGTTGACTTTAAGCTGAAGCCAATGTTTACTCACCACTCCAAAACTCCTAGGGCCCTTACAAATAATGCTAAACTTATTCTGCTTGTGCTCTATAAATGGAACAATAAAGCTCGGATGCAGCCACATCTGTTTACAATATGATTTGATAAATATTAAGTCCCCTGTTCAGACAAAAAAAATTCCTTCGAAATTATTACTGCTCATTGACAACACACCTGGTCATCCAAGGGCGCTGACGGAGATGTATAGAGTAACGTTGTTTTTTTTTTTTTTTTTTTTTTAATAATAGTAAAACTTGCCATTTATTGCACACTATCAGACAGTATTTTGGGTGATTCAAACATATCAACTCGTTAAATTCTCCAAAGAGCTTTTTTTTTAAAGATTATATTTATTTATTCATGGGAGACAGAGAGAGAGAGAGGCAGAGACATAGTCAGAGGGAGAAGCAGGCTCCACACAGGGAAGTAACGTTTTTGTGCTTGCTAACACAACATCCATTCTGCAGTCTGTAGATCAAGGAATAACCTCGACTTTCAAGTCTTATTGTGAGAAATACATTTTGTGAGGCTACAGTTAGTATCACATAGATAGTGTTTCCTCGGATGGATCCGGGCAAAGTAAACTGAAAACCTACTGGAAAGGATTTACCATTCTAGATGCCATTAGGAACATTTGTAAGTCACAGGAAGAGGTCCAAATATCAACAGTAACAGGAGTTTGGAAGAGGTGATTCCAACCCTCCTAGACGTTGAAGGGTTCAAGACTTCAGTTAGGAAAGTAACTACAGATGTGGTAGAAATAGTAAGAGAACTGGATTAAGAAGTGGAGCCTGGGGCAGCCCAGGTGGCTCAGTCGTCTAGCGCCGCCTTCAGCCCAGGGTGTGATCCTGGAGACCCAGGATTGAGTCCCACATCAGACTTCCTGCATGAAGCCTGTTTCTCCCTCTGCCTGTGTCTCTACCTCTCTCTCTCTCTCTCAGTGTCTCTCATGAATAAACAAATAAAATCTTAAAAAAAAAAAGTGGAACCTGAAGATGTGAATAAACTGTTGCAATTTCACAATAAAACTTGAATGAATGAGATGTCATTTCCTATGTGTGTGCAAAGAAAGTAGTTTCTTGAGATATAATCTACTCCTGGTGAAGATGCAGTGAAGATTGTTGAAATAACAACAAAATATTTAGAATATTATATAAACTTAGTTGATAAAGCAGTGATAGGGTTTAAAAGGACTGACTCCAATTTTGAATGTTCTGTGGCCAAAATGCTATCAAGGAGCATCACATGCTACAGAGAAATCATTCATGAAAGGAAGAGTCAATGGATGCTGCAAACTTCATCATTGTCTTATTTTAAGAAATTGCCACCAAAAAAAAAAAAGAAAGAAAGAAAAGAAATTGCCACAGCCACCCTAGCTTTTTTCAACCACCACCCTGAACAGTCAGCAACCATCAGCATTGAGGCATGACATCCACCAGCAAAAAGATTATGATTCACTGAAAACTCAGATGATGGTTAGCATTTTTTAATAATAAAATACATGTATTTATTTAAAATTATCTATTTATTTGAGAGAGAGTGAGCACTTACCAGCTGAGAGGGCAGACGGAGAGAAAGAATGTGAAGCAGACTCAGTACTGAGTATGGAGCCCCAAAAAGGGCCAGATCCCATGACCATGAGACCATGACCTGACTGAAATCAAGAATTGGGGGCAGCCCTGGTGGCGCCGTGGTTTGGTGCCACCTGCAGTCTGGGGTGTGATCCTGGAGACCTGGGATCGAGTCCCACATCGGGCTCCTTGCATGGAGCCTGCTTCTCCCTCTGCCTGTGTCTCTGCCTCTCTCTCTCTCTCTGTGTCTCTCATGAATAAATAAAATCTTAAAAAAAAAAAAAGAGAAATCAAGAGTTGGGACACTTAACTGACTGAGCTACCTAGCGCCCCACAATAAAAACTTTTTTTTTTAAATTTTTTTAATTTTTATTTATTTATGATAGTCACAGAGAGAGAGAGAGAGAGAGAGAGGCAGAGACATAGGCAGAGGGAGAAGCAGGCTCCATGCACCGGGAGCCCGACGTGGGATTCGATCCCGGGTCTCCAGGATCACGCCCTGGGCCAAAGGCAGGCGCCAAACCGCTGTGCCACCCAGGGATCCCTAAAAACTTTTAAATTAAGGTATGTACATTGTTTTTTTAGACACATTGCTATTGCACACTTAATAGACTACAGTATAGGTATGCACTGGGAAACCAAAAAACTCATCTGATTTGCTTTACGGTGATATTTGCTTTGTTGCAGCACTGTGGAACTGAACTCGTATCATCACTGAGGTATGTCTGGATCATGACCAAGCAGAATTTACCCAAGGAATGCAAGGTTGGTTCAACATTAGAAAATCAATCAATACAGTTTTCAGGCCAAGAAAATAAAACAAATATGATCATCTCAGTAGAGGCAGAACAAACATTTGACAAACAAAAAATGGAAATTAGGTTGATAGAAATAAAGTTTCTTTAAAAAGAGCCTGGGTGGCTCAGTGGTTGAGCATCTGCCTTTGGTTCAGGGCATGATCCTAGTCTAGGGATAGAGTCCCACATTGGGCTCCCAGGAGGAAGCCTGCTTCTCCTGCCTCTCCCTATGTCTCTGTCTCTCTCTCTGTGTCTCTCATGAATAAATAAAATCTTAAAACAATAAATAAATAAAAAGAAAAAAAACTTGACAACATCCAATATATATTTTTTTAAGATTTACTTAATTTGAAAGAGAGAGGGACAGTGTGAGTGGGAGGGGAAGAGAAAGAAGGAGAGAGAGAAGCTTTTTATTTTTTTATTTTTTATTTTTTTTGAGAGAGAGAATCTTGAGCAGACTCCCTGCTAAGCACAGAACCTGATGCAGGGCTCAATCCCACCACCCGGAGACCATGACCTAAGCTGAAACCAAAAGTTGGATGCTTAACCAACTGAGCCACCTAGGCCCCCCATATATTTGTCTTTTTAGTTGGTGAGCTGTAATAGTGTTTTAAAATTCTGGATACTAGACTCTTATCAGATACAATTTGTAAATGCCTTTTCTCATTCTGTGGGTTATCGTTTCGTTTTCTTGATAGTGTCTTTGAAGCATAAAAGTTCAAAAGATGGGGATGCTTGGGTGGCTCAGCAGTTGAGCGTCTGCCTTTGGCTTAGGGTGTGATCCCAGAATTCAGGGATCGATTCCCACATTGGGCTCTCTGTGGGGAGCCTACTTCTACCTCTGCCTGTGTCTCTGCCTTCTGTGTCTCAAATAAATAAATAAATAAATAAATAAATAAATAAATAAAATCTTTAAAAAAAATTAAAGTTGAAAAGTTGTTTTATTGTGGAAGTTTTAAATTTTGATGATGTCCAATTTATCTATTTTTTTCTTTGGTTGTGCTTTTGGTATCATATCTAAAAAGCCACTGCCTATTTCAAGGTTATAATATTTCGATCTGTTTTCTTCTAATAGTTTTATAAATTTTAGCTCTTATGTTTAGGTCTTTGATCCATTTTTGAGTTAATTTTCATGTAAGTGTGAGGTAGGGACCTATGATTAATTTTTGTAATGTAACTGGAATAGTATTACAAGTGTGTAACATAAGCTCATATTTGTATTTCACAAAGCATACAATGAGGCTTAGTTAAGCAATAACTTACCTGTCCACTTCTTATAACAGAAGGAGGAATTGAGAAGAAGTACCCAGCTTTTACTCCTTCCATGGCTACAGATGGCCGACCATCAAATGCATGCAGAAGCACTTTGTCAGCACCTATTTAAAGAAAAAAATCTTTAAAAAAGAAAAAAACTTCTTATACCATCAAACCTTTTCTAGAAGTTTATAAACTGTCAAATTATTGTTCCTACTAGGTTTTTAAGCAGTTAATTATCCTTAATAATAATGCTAGTGGGGCAGCCCCGGTGGCTCAGTGGTTTAGTGCCACCTTCAGCCTAGGGCGTGATCCTGGAGACCCGGGATTGAGTCCCACCTCAGGCTCCCTGCGTGGAGCTTGTTTCTCCCTCTGCCTATGTCTCTGCCTCTCTCTCTCTGTGTCTCTCATGAATAAATAAATAAAATCTTAAAAAAATAATAATGCTAGTGAAAGAAGAAACAGGATGCTCAAAGACTCAGAGACTCAATAATCAGGGCTGGCTTCACAGTCACCTCCAGTTCTTACTGGATAGCTGCTCAGTAATCATAAAAATCATATTCTCAGTAATTCCAGTGATTCTCATCACTGAGAAACACACTGCTTTCTAGTTGCAATTACATTTACTTTACTATTCGATACTGTTTTTTTCAAATGGTAGGTGTGATCATTAATGGGTTACAGTCATAAATGAATTATGAAATCAATTTAGTGGGTCATGACCTACCAGCATATGCTTATATGTATGTGTGTCTGCATATATGTATGTGCACACATTTATATATGCCTATCTGAACATACACATAGATAATACGGCTTCTCAAACTTGGTCAGATTTCTGTATGTATATATACTAAGTCTCAAAATAACCTTTTAGTACCAAAAACAATACATATGTGTATATATTGCAACTCAAAGTATATTTCTTACTGTGGATGACACTTTAAAAAGTCTGAAAAGTAGTAAGATATGTTTTTACTTTAGAGCAACTAATCAAGATGACTATATTTTAGGTATGATGGCCACAACCTGCATAATAACATTTTCTGAAGCAGCAGCCAGAAAACATGCAAGACAGTAAGTAACCCATCTCTGGTTTGTTTTTTCCTCCCATTAATCAGGTGGTTAAGCTGATTAAAAACTGGAGCTGTTGGGACACCTGGGTGACTCAGAGGTTTAGCACCTGCCTTCAGCCCACAGCGTGATCCTGCAGTCCCGAAATCGAGTCCCACATCTGGTTCTCTGCATGAAGCCTGCTTGTCTCTCTGCCTGTGTCTCTGCCTCTCTCACTGTGTCCCTCATGAATAAATAAAATCTTAAAAAAATAAAAAATAAAAATAAATCGACAGCTCCGATTTTTTTTTTAAAGATTTTATTTATTTATTCATGAGAGAGACATACAGAGAGGCAGAGACACAGGCAGAGGGAGGTGAAGCAGGCTCCATGCAGGAGCCCAACACAGGACTCGATCCTGTAACTCTGGGATCACACCCCGAGCCACCAGGTGTCCCTATTTTTTTTATTTTTTTATTTTTATTTAATTTTTTAAAAATGGGTTTTGTTTTGTTTTTAGATTTTATTTATTTATTCATGAAAGACACACTGAGAGAAAGGCAGAGACATAGGCAGAGGGAGAAGCAGGCTCCATGCAGGGAGCCAATGTGGGACTCGATCCCTGAACTCCAGGATCACACCCTGAGTGGAAGGTAGAAGTGCTTAACTGCTGAGCCACCCAGGCGTCCCGGAGCTGTTGATTTTTAAATTAAGGAATATAAATTATTTGATCCAGTTTTTCATTTGCTTTACGCTGGCCTTCTAAATATCATCAAAACACTTGAAAGTAGGCTGACTTACAAAATCACCCTAGTTGATTTACACCTCCACCCTTGCCCCATTCCCTTCCCTTTTAGAAATCAAATTGAAACATGGTTTATTCTATGAGAAAATGGAGTGGAACCATCAAACTTAAATATTAGGCCCATTCTTTTCAGAACCTAAATACCTTGCTCATTTAAGAGGCTGATGGTGGGTCTTCCAGCAGAGCGTGAGTGAACATTTCTGTTTAACAACAAAAAAATTCCTTTTAGGTTCTTAATCTGAAATCATTATTTCTGTTCTATTAAAGTAATTCAGAGAAAAAGAAATGCAGAGCTCCATATTAGGAGAACCATTAATTTGTTCTATAGCTATTAATATAAAAAGAAGATTAATTAACCTACAAAGGCAAATTTAATCTCTTGGCTAACTGGACCTGTCGGATTAGGACTTGTCGTTGCTCTTCCTTCTGCTCATCAGTGCCAGCAAATCTGGGGGAGAAATCTAGTCCCACCTGTAGTAGAAAAATATAACAGATTTACATGTTTATGGCTCAATAAATTCAAAAGACATACTATGGAGCAGTGCTGTCCTAGAGAAATATGATAGGAGCCATACATGCACGCCACATACATAACTTTATATTTTCTAGTAGCCACATTAAAAACACTAACAAGAATCAGGTGAAATTAATTTTAATGATGTATTTTATTTAATCCATACATCCAAATCATCATTACTATTATATAGTAATATTATTTCAACACAAAATCAATATAAAAATGATTGCATTATTTATTTTCTCTTTTTTTTGGGTACTAAGACTTTGAAATCCTGTGTGTTTTATATTTATAGCATATCTCATTTTGGACCAGTCACATTTCAAGTGCTGAACAGCTGTATGTGGTTACTACATTGGACAGTGAAGATTATCAATGACTGTTTTCTTTGATACTATTTTGGCAGATATTGGTATAGTCTATATTCTAAATTTAAGTGTTATCTTTTGTATTTGATTAAAAGTGGAGTTTATTATAAGTGATAAAAATGTTTCACGACTGTATATTAAATAAAAAATGTTTATTACAAATTCTAGCCTATTTTAAAAAAATATTTAATTTATTTATTAGGTAAGCACTATGTCCAGTGTGGGGTTGCAACTTAGAACCCTGAGATCAAGAGTCACATGCTCCACCAACTAAGCCAGCCAGGCGCCCCAACAAACTCTAGCCTATTTTTTTTTTTTTTTTAAGATTTTATTTACTTATCATGAGAAACAGAGGGAGAGAGAGGCAGAGACACAGGCAGAGGGAGAAGCAGGCTCCATGCATGGAGCCTGACGTGGGATTCGATTCTGGGTCCCCAGGATCACACCCTGGGCTGAAGGCGGTGCTAAACTGCTGAGCCACCCAGGCTGCCCATTGCCTACTTAGTGTATGTTTGTACATACTACGTTAACTAACTACAGAGATGACTCTGTTTAAGAAAAGGAAAAAAAAAAGAACAAAGTACACAGAAATGCTAATAAAGTAGTTTTCTTCCATTAACCTAAGTCTATGGTGGGACTTTCTATTTTTTGTCTCCAAGTGCTTTTGCTTATTGAGGAAAAAAAAATTATTTTTTGACAAATTATTATCCAGCTAAATGAGGTGAATATAATTATCTAAGTCAGTTATAATCACCAATAGTGAACTGAAGATTATATTTATATATCATATGAAAGTCTAGATTAGAAGTCATTTGATCAGCTATTTGATGTTACCTCTCCAATTGCCAACAATTGATCCTTATAATTCTCCATAATGGGCAAAGCTACATCCAAATCCTGGGAGAAAAAAAAGTAAATTTGTTTAAACAGAAGGGTAAGGGAACTGATACTTTAGATAACACTTTTATATGCCAGGCATTATACTATACTGGATCCTTTACATACATTCAATACCTTTAACCAGTTGAAGAAGTAGTGATAGTCATCCTTCTGTAACAGTGAGTCCTGTTTGGAAATTTGAGTAGAAACATCTCATATGGACCCCTGGGGGGCTCAGCGGTTGAGTGTCTGCCTTCGGCTCAGGGTGTGATTCCAGGTCTGGGGATCAAGTCCTGCACTGGGCTCCCTGTGAGGAGCCTGCTTCTCCCTCTTGCCTATGTTTCTGTCTCTCTCTGTATGTGTCTCTCATGAATAAATAAAATCTTCAAAAAAAAAAAAAAAAAAAGAGAGAGAGAAGTCCCACTTAAACACTACCTAATATTTAGGAGGAATTTCCTAACATGTAGGACTGATTTGGATTTCCTCCTGGAATAGGTGACCAAGAGAAAAGAAAGCCAACAGGTAGTCACCTTTGTAACTCAGCTTTCTGGGAGTGCACTGTGTTATGTCCTCCTCTTAGGATGCTAATGGTTTTTAAGTTTTTTAATAGCAATAATCTCATACATCCTCTTCACTATTTTCACTGATTTCTTTTGTCTTTATAATCCTGCTTAGCCTATTTTTGTCCTAACAATTCAAGAGTATAAACATTAATTATCACAAATATGCTTGTTTGTCAACTAGTGAAGTAACTACCATTAGTTTCCATGATATTACTATTTCCATTTAAAGAGAATGCACTCTGTGAGGGTTCCCTTGTAAGACAAGGCAAAGACAAATATATGGAAAGTTTGCTTCTAGCTATCTTTTAAACTACTTTGAGGGTTTTAGTCTTAGGATATGTAAATTGCTAAGAATGTCTATTGCGGATAATCAGAACAAAGAAGAATTAAGAAAAAGGAGGTAAAACAGAAGCAGCAGGAGATTTTATAATTATGCTTCTGGACACAGAAAAACCAACATCCACAATCCCTATCACATTATCTTTCATCTTTAAAGCACTGAGTACTATCTAAAGTTTACCTGTTCTTGTAACTAATTGTTGATTGTCTTTCTGCCCCCAACTAGAATCTAGCTTCCATGGGAGGGATTTCCCTCTATAGTGCTTAGAGCAGTGCTTAGAATTCAGTAGGCGCTCACTAAACACTTGCTGACTATTCATTCATGAGAGACACAGAGAGGCAGAGACACAGGCAGAGGGAGAAGCAGGCTCCATGCAGGGAGCCCAACGTGGGACTCGATTCCGGGTCTCCAGGATCACACCCTGAGCCAAAGGCAGATGCTAAACCTCTGAGCCGCCCAGGGATCCCCTTGCTGACTAACTAAATGAATGCCTATTCATATAAATCTCTATATAAATGAAAGAAATGCTGTCTTGCTATGATCCCCAACATTTTGAGAACCGTATCTCTCCGGCAATTTAGCTAATTTTATCATATTAGGAGAATAATTCAGGAAAACTACCAGGACAAATATTTATTTTTACCTGAAGTGAATTAAAAGCACTTTTGTTTCAAAATAGAGCTACCTGGGGTATCCTAATGTATGAATACAGATTCATTTTTATAAAATATGAAAGACCTTGTATTTTAATTTATTCATAGGCAACAAAAAGTCTTCACTTCTTCCAAATGGGGGTTGGCTATCAATCCCATTATGTAATAAAACTCTTAAGAAACTGTATCTTCCTGATTCTGAGTCAGGAGGCAAGTCTGAAATATGAGACATATTGGCTATTATGACTCAGTGAGATCTTATAGGTAGGATTTTTTTTTTTAGAGCCGGTATTAAAGCAGTGCAGTTTAATAGATCAAGAGCATTCCTTTAGAGAGGGTTTAACATTCAAGAAGATACTGTGTACTTGAACTCATCTGTCCCCTTAGGGTACTACATCTATGAATTTGTATCTTCCTTTTTCTGGATATTTTATCACTTTTTTTGCCAAAGCAGTATGACAACATGGTAAAAAAAATGTGAAAACAAGTGACTCATAATTCTACTTGATCATCACAGCTAATGTTCTTTTTTTTTTTAAGGTTTTATTTATTTATTTGAGAGAGAGAGAGAGAGAGAGCACAAGAGAGCATGAGCTGAGGGAGAGGTAGAGGGAGAAGCAGACTACTCGTTGAGCAGGGAGCCCAATGCAGGGGTTGATCCCAGGACCCTGGGATCATGACCTGAGCCACAAGCAGATGCTTAACTGACTGAGCCAACCAGGCAACCCAGCTAATGTAATTTCTGTCTTTTTCTCTCTAGTCCTTTCCTCATTGAATATATTTTTACACGGATGTTACAACTAGGGAGTAAACAATTTGGCATCCTGCTTTTCTCTCTGTATTACACTATAAACATTTTCCTCATTGCTACATAAAATAAACCTTATAGTTCTCATTTTCCATACATGCATTCAGTGCATACATATATTTAATACTCTACAAGTTAATTTTTTCCTTTATTTCCGAGCCTTGAGGCTATTTCTGTTTTTTCTCTACTACAAATAATGCTGCAACAAACACCTTTGTGAAAGGTAGTATTTCCTTCTTCTGGATTATTGCCTTAAAATATAATCAGAAAGAGGAGCATTACGGAGTCAAAAGGCATCACTTTTTTAATGATTTTTGTTTTATACAACTTTTACCTTTAATGTGACACTTCTTTGGTCTCCTGGTGAAACTCCTTGAACAGGATGAACACCCAAGCATGGCAGGACAAAGCCCTTATACCTAAAAATGTACAACACATTAAGAAAGCAGGAATATTAAAGTACTAGACAATGTTACACTAAAGAACAAACATGAAAGAATTTTTTAGGGCTATGTTGATGTGATTTTCTTTAAAAATGGATGATCTTTGATAGTATATATATGACCTACTAACTGCAACCTTATTAGCCACTCTTTAAATTCTTGATGAGAAGTAGCACCTTTCTGAAAGCTGCATAATCTTTTCAAATTCTCCTGAATGTTCAGCAACCATCACAAGAGCCATAACATTGGCCTGAAACAAAAATGAACAGAACAGTTAGAATCTCAAACAATCTATATCTAACATAACTGAAGAGAAATTTAAAGTCTTCTGTACTTTAAGTTATTCTTGCTCACTTATACTCCATCAATATAATCACGATGGCTATCACTGAGTACTTATTATGTTTCAGGCACTATGTTCAGTGAATATAAATATTACCTCAT
Organism: Canis lupus baileyi; assembly: GCF_048164855.1. Lineage (NCBI taxonomy): Eukaryota > Metazoa > Chordata > Mammalia > Carnivora > Canidae > Canis > Canis lupus. Next base: position 70,536,847 of record NC_132843.1, read on the forward strand.
TACCTCAATCTACACAAACCCTATGAGGTAGGCATTGCTGTACTTCATCATATAGGTCGGGAAAGAGTTTTGGATGGAGTCAGATAACTTGCTCAAGATCATTATGCAATTCCAGAGCCCATGCCCCTAATTAAGGTGCCATATTGAATGATGGCTGTGTGTGTAATAATGTATTGGCAACCATTTCTATCACTTTAAGGGAAGGCTACAAAGTAATAGTTAAATAAAAATTAGTAATTTTTTTCTGAAACAAATCCAAACGTCTCAGAAAACTTGTAATTTCTCTAAGATCTCTGGAATAACGCTCCTTTAGGAACTGACAGATCAATCTATTCCATGTTAACTGGTAAGCACACTAGATGTGAGGACATGTTTTGGATTCAGACTATCTTGTCCTTATCATTTTACTAGCAGTGTATCTTCAGGTAAGTAAATCTCTAGGCCTGAATTTCCTTCTCTATCAAATGGGTAATGGTTGGCTATAAAATAGTAGCTTCTTCATACAGATGCTGCCAAACATTAGATGAGATAACGAACAGATAGGGCTTAGCTCAGCCTGGCACATACTACACAGTTAATTAATGCTACTTATTATTAACAAAGCAAGATAAGCATAGTGTATCTAAATTTCAAGCTGTTCTACCTTGAAACAGAGGGCAACTGTAGATATTGACTTACTTTCTTGGCTTTCTCCAACACATCATCCAGATCCTAAAATGAGCATAGGTAATCACAATTATTTTAGATGAATAAGTAACTGCTTTTTGGAAGTGTCTATCAACGTAGTCAAGGAGCCATAAAGAATGACAACAATGGCAAGGAACAGTGTGATAGAATGTGAAGAGCTACACTGACTCGCTTTGCTTACTCTTCCTTTCTCTCACTAAAATCTGGCTTCTCTTCCTACTCCACTAAAACAGAAACTGTTATTGTAAATTATATAAAGGACATTTCTCTGTCCTCCTCTTACTCTATACATCAGGAGCATTAAGAAGTCCTCACCCGTTCACTCCTTTCCTGAAATACTTCCCACTCTTGGCGTCTGCAATACCCCTCTCCTGCAAACACCACCCTCCACTAGCTGCTAATTCCAGTCTCCTTAGCTGGCTCTCTCCTCCATCAGATTTCAGGACCCTATGCTCCTCTCTCCCTACACACCCCAGGTGATCTCATCCACAGGTTTTAATACCATCATTATGCTAATGAGTCCCCAGTTTTGATCTCCAGCCTAGAATTCTCTCCTAAGCCCAAGACTGACGTTTAAAAATGAATACAGGGCATTTCCACTTGGATGGATATTAGACTTAAACATGTACTAAACACAGCTGTCTCTACAGACCTTTTATCTGCCCTCCCCAGTCTCAATCTTCCCTCCTCTCAGTAAACAGCACCACCATCCTCCCTACAGCATGATGTCCTTTTTTTCCTTCCCTCTCCACATCCAATTTCTTACCCCATACCATTGAGTCTATCTCTAAAACACACACTGAGGGCAGCCGGGGTGGCTCAGCGGTTTAGCGCTGCCTTTGGCCTAGGGCGTGATCCTGGAGACCTGGGATGGAGTCCCATGTCAGGCTCCCTGCATGGAGCCTGCTTCTCCCTCTGCTTGTGTCTCTTCCCGCCCCCCTCTCATGAATAAATAAAATATTAAACACACACACACACACACACTGAATCCATCGGCTTTTCTCAAACTCCCCTGCAACCACCATCACCTCCTGTCTACATACAGCAAAAGCCTCCAAATTGGTTTTCTAAGGTCTACATTTGCTCTCCAACAGCAAAATGGCTTTTTTTTTTTTTTAAAGATTTTATTTATTCATAAGAGAGAACACACAGAGAGAGAGAGGCAGAGACACAGGCAGAGGGAGAAGCAGGCTCCCTGCAGGGAACCTGATGCAAGACTGGATTCCAGGACCCTGGGATCATGCCCTGAGCAGAAGGCAGACACTCAACCACTGGGCCACCTAAGGGTCTCAGCAAAATGTTTTGTGTGTGTGTGTGTGTTTTTAAGATTTTATTTATTTATTCACGAGAGACACAGAGAGAGAGGCAGAGACACAGGCAGAGGGAGAAGCAGGCTCCATGCAGGGAGCTGGATGCCGGACTTGATCCCGGGTCTCCAGGATCACGCCCTGGACCCAAGGCAGATGCTCAATCACTGAGCCACCCAGGTGTCCCGCAAAATGGTTTTTAAGCAGAAATCATATCTTGTCGCTCTCCCTTAAACAAGCAAACAGAAAAAAAAAAAAACCCTTTACTGGATTCACACTGTCCTTACCTACCTCACCTATCCCCTGCAAACCTCCAGTCAATGGCTCCCTCTCCAGCTCCTCAGGCTCCAGCTAGCCAAATCCCACGCTGCCTGGAGTCTGCAAGACGCCCACCATCTCGCCCGGCTGGCCCTTTGCCCTTCCAGTTCCAGCTTCGGCGTCACCTCTGGAGAGGTGGAGAGGTTTTCCCCCTTAAGAGACTCTGCCCTTCATTGTCTTATACCAGCCCCCCCCGGTTTCCAGGGCAGCGCGTAAAGCACTTTAAGTCTGATTTTGTGTGTCCTCCTCGGCCTGCTTCTGAACCCCACGAGGCCCGGAGCGCACGGTGCGCGGCTAAAGCGCCCGAAAGCACACTTTTCCCGGGAAAAGTGGATGCTCGGCCAGGCCAGGCACCGATAGGCCGGTGGGGGTGGGGAAACCCTCTCGGAAACGGGAAGGCCAAATAAAAGCCGTGTAGAGATGGCGGGCGTCGCTCTTCAGGATCGGAAGGGAACATCGGGATGACCGAGGTCAAGCAGGGAAGTTAGGAGCAAGTCACTCAGGCCCACGAGCTGGGGCCCACGAGCTGGGGCCTGGGAGGATGCGAGGCTTGGTCCGAAGGGTAGAGAGAAAAGAATAACCTGGAGGGAAAGGACTGGGGGCCTCCCCGCTCCCGCAGGCCGGGCCTCGCCCTTACATACGCTGTCAAAGTCCGGGGCCGAGAGGTGGCAGTGACAGTCCACCGCCCCGCCGCCCACCGCCCCCATGGCCGCAGCCACCGCCGCGCTCCAGTCTCCAGGGAGCCTCAGCCGGAACGCTTCGGCTGCGGCGGCTCGCGCTTCCGGCCGGACTCGTGTTTCCCGCCCCCCTTCCCGCCCTTCCGCTCCCACAGTTCCCGCCCGCGGTTCAAACTGGAAAGATGGCGGGGGCTCCCGTGTCGGGGGTCCCTTCCCGTCCGCGGGGCGTGGAGAGAGAGGCGCGGCCGGACGACGGGGCGTCGGTCGCCGCCAGCTCCCGGGAGGACTGCCGGGTGCGCTGCACGTCGAAGCGGGCCGTGACGGAAATGGTAGAGCTGTGCGGCCGCTTCGTGGACAAGCTCGGGGACGCGCTGCCGGAGGAGATTCGGGGCCCTGCGCTGCGGGATGTGCAGTGGGTACGGGCGCGTAGCCGTCTCCGGCCTCGTCACCCCCTTCCCCCTGCGCCCGGCTCTGGGCTCGCGGAGGCGGCCCGAGAAACGCGGGGGGAGGCGGAATAGCTGCCGCGGCGTCATCCGGGTCTTAGGAACGGCTCGGACCCGCGCCGGCCGGTGGGAACGTAGAGGGGCGAGCTGGGCCTGTAACCGGAAATTACAGGAAGGGGAAAAAAAAAAAATAGGTGCAATTGAATGTCATGCTTTATGGAGCCCGCCCTATCCAAGATGCCGTTTTAATTTGTGATGATAAAAAAACAAAAACAAAAAAAACGAACGCGGTCTCCTCTGATTCTTCTGTTCGTGCTAAGCTGCTCGAACCTAGAGCCCATCTCCCTTGGGGCTGCCCGCCTTTTAAGACCTCGGGAACCTCAGAAAGTGGCTGGCTAGTGGCCCCCCTACTGGGCAGGGCAGACGCAGACCCTAGCAGGAATTTTCCGGGAAAGGGTAATAATAATAATATTAATCCTGGAAGTCAGCCGGGCACCGCGCTAGCGGTTCGGTCTTTCCTTTTTGCCTGTTTTAGGGCTTCCTGTAAAGTCCGTGGAAACATTTTCCCTACAAGTCTAAAGTGGGTAAGGATGCTGTCTCGGTTAGTAACTTCACCGGCCCTCATAACCTTTTCCCCCTTCCTTTCTCACATCTTTTGCAAAGCTCTGAAGAAGCTAGGGTTTGTTTTGTTTTTGTTTTTTTAGATTTCATTTATTTATTCATGGGAGACACAGAAAGAGAGGAACAGACACAGGCCGAGGGAGAAGCAGGCTCCATGCATGGAGCCCGATGTGGGACTCGATCCCGGGTCTCCAGGATCACGCCCTGGGCTGAAAGCGGTGCTAAACCGCTGAGCCATTTGGGCTGCCCTGTTTTGTTTTAAAGATTTTATTTATTTACTCACAAGAGACAGAGGGAGAAGCAGGCCCCATGCAGGGAGCCCGACGTGGAACTCGATCCCCGGTCTCCAAGATCACGCCCTGCGCAGGTGCCAAACCGCTGAGCCATCCAGGGATCCTCCCTCTCTCTTTTTTTTTTTTTTTTTGAGGAAAGACACAACGTATTATTGAAGCATTGGTACCTGCCTTAAGGAAGCATACAATCTATGTGTAGGAAGAAAAAGTTTAAAAGCTCATAACGCAGCATGCTTGCGAGTGGGAATGACCACAGGGCAAACAATAAAAATAAATGTCAAATGGAAGAAGAATAAAGAAACAGCCCCTGGGTAGCGATTCTGTGTTCCCGTTTTGGATACAATAAGGCTATTCCTGCCTTCGTGCAAGGAAAGGAAGAATAGAGACATACCTCAGGACGTTTTTAGTAGTTCTTGGGGGAAAGACTTTTTTTGCGTAAAGGATTTTAGTATTTCCCTCTTTCTGGGCAGCCCCGGTGGCGCAGTGGTTTGGCGCCGCCTTCTGCCCGGGGCCTGATCTTGGAGTCCCAGGATCGAGTCCCTCATCGGGCTTCCTGCGTGGATCCTGCTTCTCCCTTTGCCTGTGTCTCTGCCTCTCTCTCCCTCCCTGTGTCTCTATGAATAAATAAAATCTTAAAAAAAAATCTGTCTAGTATTTCCCCCTTTCTAGGAAGTACTGACCTACTTAGAACATTACAGAAAAAGAGGAGCTTGGCTTAACCTGTTATACCTTATCTAATGAATGATAAAGTGAATTAGAAGATAAAGGTTTGAAGGCTTAAACTACCAGGGAATTCATTTGTGTTTTATATTAAGAGCAGATAAAAGGCAGAGGCTTTAATTAGGTTATGTCTCTTAATCTGAAACCACATAATATGATAATGGATATTCCTAAAAGATGGTATTGATATGATTGTGTAATGAATATTATTACACTTTGTATTCTGAGAAAATCTGTAAATGTCCTTATATAAAGTAAGGATTTTATTTTATAAAATCTTTAAAGTATAGAGTGCATAACTTAACTCATGATTATCGTTCATGATTTGATTTATGCTCTTCTACAAAGCTTATAAAGTACATTCTTGTAAAAAAAAAAAAAAAAAAACAGCATAAAGCAAAAGTCTGAATTCCTCTCCCCCCCATCCCTCTTCCTTTTGGAAATAACTTACTGTTTTGGAAGGCCCATGGAGGGTGTAATATATATATATATATTTTTAAAGATTTTATTTTATTTATTCATGGGAGACAGCCTGATGAGGGACTTGATTCCCAGACCTGGGACTTGGTTCTGGGACCCAGGATCATGCCCTGCGCAGAAAGTAGAAAAGCTCAACTGCTGAGCCACCTGGTATCCCTTATATATTCTTTTTTATGGCTTTTTTGTTGTTTTAGTTTTTTGTTTATTTTTTGCATTAAGAGTGTTAAACTAATTTAGCAATTAACTCCCCCCACCAAATCTGTCAACTATTATTTGTCAGTTTTTTTTTTAAAGATTATTTATTTATTTATTTATTCATTAGAGACACAGAGGAGAGAGAAAGAGGTGGAGACACAGGCAGAGGGAGAAACAGGCTTCATGCACGGAGCCCGACATGGGACTCGATCCTGGGACTGCAGGATTAGGCCCTGGGCTGAAGGCAGACGCTTTAACTGCTGAGCCACCCAAGGATCCCAGTTTTTTGTTTTTTTTTTTTTAAGATTTTATTTATTTATTCATGAGAGACAGAGAGAGAGAGAGGCAGAGACATAGGCAGAGGGAGAAGCAGAGGGAAAAGCAGGCTCCTCGCAGGGAGCCCAGTGTGGGACACAATCCTGGACCCCGGGATCATGACCTGAGCCAAAGGCAGATGCTCAACTGCTGAACCAGCCAGACATCCCATCCTTTTTATGTTTTTATGAAAATGGTTCTTGAGGATGCATTGCTAGAAGTGTAATTGTTGTGCAATAGGTTTTAAATTTTAAATGTATATTTAAAATTTTAATGGTATTACCAATTCCTTTAGTTCTTATTTTTTAATGTATTAAAAATTGACTAGTACAGTGGACACCCATGTATCTATCACCAAATTTAACAGTTATCAAAAATTTTACATTTCCTATTTTATTATCTTTTTTAAGGTGGGCTCCATGCCTAAGATGGAGCTTGAATTCATAACCTTGAGACCAAGAGTTGCATGCTCTACTAAGTAGCCAGGTGTCCCTTTACGCTATTTTTATTTTTTTGAAGATTTTATTTATTTATTCATGAGAGACACACAGAGAGGCAGATACACAGGCAGAGGGAGAAGCAGGCTCCATGCAGGGAGCCGGATGTGGGACTCGATCCCGGGTCTCCAGGATCACGCCCTGGGCTGAAGGCGGTGCTAAACCACTGAGCCGCTGGGGCTTCCCTACACTTTCTATTTAAAAAAAAAACTCCCGGTCTCATGCCATTTCTTTTCTATCTACCTCAGTGAACATCTCTAAAAAATACAATCCTTTATGCAGTAGAAATTAATTTTACTTTGTTTTAAGCATTTTTTTCCCTTAACACTGATGCTCTTTCAGCAGCCTGTGTAGTACTTGTACCCTTCAGATTCAGCTGAGCTCAACTTTGTTAGCTTGTATTTTTTTTCTTTTTAAGAAGTATATAAATTTTGCATCAAATTTTCTCATAGGTAGCATAATGGTTATCAAAGCTAATATGTAGGTTTAGTCAGTAATTGAAATGGAATCTTCATTGAGAAGAATAGACTTATAAGCTAGTTTAGTTTACTTTTCTTAATATTCTCTGTTACAAATTTGAAGTTCTTACTTTGCCAAAATGTTTTAATTCAATCTTTAAAGTTATTTTTAGTGACTTGAGTATTATGAATTTATTTCAGACTTTTGAATCAGCTGTGCAAGAGAATGTCAGCATTAATGGGCAAGCATGGCAGGAAGCTTCAGATAGTTTAATAGGTATGTTATTTAACTTTTTCCTTTCATTAATTTCTGAGTTATTTTTGTGGCTAATTTTATTTTAAATGCTAATTTTTTAGAATTTATTTTTTTGCTTTTTTAAAGATTTTATTTATTTGAGAGAGAGAGTGAGTGAGAGAGAAGGAGGGAGGGGCAGAAGCAGACTCCCTGCTGAGCAGGGAGCCCAAAGCAGGGCTCTATCCTGGGACTCCAGCATCATGACTTGAGCCAAAGGCAGGTGCTTAACGGACTGAGCCACCTGGGCATCCCTTGAATGCTAATTTTTAATCCCCATCTTCAGTGTCCCTTCTGTTAAAATTTTTCTTTCTTTGGGGGGGAAAAAGTAAACAAATCTAGAAGACTATTGAAGTCATAATCTGAGGCAAACTACACAGTAGGTACCTTGATTTTTTTTTATATGTGCTGTCTGGCATTCTCAACAAGACTTTGATCTGATTAATCTTTGAAAGTACCCTTGTCAGTAGGTTACTGGAAAATACTGTACAGCTGTCTCCTGATGAAGAAACAGGCCCAGAGTATTTCTGTGATTAATACCTTATAAGTCAAATTATAGTTTTACAAGTGATCCTTAGAGTAGATAGTGAAGTACCCTTAGAGGTATGAAGTTAAATGTTAAGAGTACCATGTAAAGGATGAGGTAAATATATAGAGAAACCTTATAATCAAAGCATACTTATACCCTAATATGTTGACATATCTAAAGAATTCAAAGTTTTGTTTTGTTTTAAAGATTTTATTTATTCATGAGAAAGAGAGAGAGAGGTAGAGACAAATAGGGAGAAGCAGGCTCCCTTCAGGGAGCCCAATATGGGACTGGATCCTGGACCCTGGGATCACGCCCTGAGCCCAAAGCAGACGTTCAACTGCTGAGCCACCCAGGCATCCCAGAAATCAAAGTTTTAATGGAAAGAAAACAGTCAGTGGTCAGTATAAGAAGGAAAAAAGTTAGGAAAAAAAGAATGATCTGTGTGAGAAGGGGCAGAAGTCCCCAGCAAAGTCTAGGGGAGGGCTACCCTGACAAGGAGTCGGTGTCTTATCTTTACCCGTAGTGATATTACAGTCTGAACAGCAGACCTTTGTGTCCCAGCTTGATATTACCTGCTATCCAGTTATACCTTGAGCCGATTCCAAGCACATCAAGTAACCCTCTGTGGTTATGATTTTTCTTCTCAACATGTTAAGATAATACTTTGCCCAGAAAACTTCACTGTCTAATCCTTGGGATTATTATAGTTATCTCTTCAAAGTCACCAAAATTTACATTCTGATTTATATATTGAAATGGTAAAAGCAATAACATTAATTTCCCAAACATCAGAATGATTGCCAATTTGCAAGAGAGGGGGAGTTTATCACAGTCATCTAAGAGTATTTTTAAACTACACAGCCTTTCCTGTGTCTTTATTTGACTCTTGTTCTGTGAAGTCACTTTGGAATTACTTTATTGTTTGCTCCAGGCTGCCTTTAGCAATATGATTCATCAATTTATAGATTAAGATATGTGTGTTCTAATAGGTTGGCAGCCTGGGTGGAATATGGTTAGTCTTTGTCCCTTTTTCTCCTTATAACTGTGAGGGGAAATAGTTGAGAATACTAAAATTTTACCTTCCTTCACAGGCACTTGATAATGCCAGGCACTATACCAAGTTTTAAGACATAGATGAAAACACATGGTCCTTACTATTTAGGAACTCATTGTTAATGGAAGTAAATGAACAAGGAATTACTACTGTTTGGAGAGGGGGAGAAGACCAAACAGAGTAGATTGTAGTTAAATGCATTTCATAAATGGTAGCATGCTAGATAAAAAGGAGGAAGGAGGGATCCCTGGGTGGCTCAGTGGTTTGGTACCTGCTTTTGGCCCAGGGCGCGATCCTGGAGTCCTGAGATCGAGTCCCACGTCAGGCTCCCGGCATGGAGCCTGCTTATCCCTCCTCCTGTGTCTCTGCCTCTCTCTCTCTCTCTCTCTCTCTCACTGTCTATCATAAGTAAATAAATAAACCTTTAAAAAAAATGCCAAAAAAAAAAAGGAGGAAGGACATTCGAAGCAGAGAGAAGAGCAGGTGCAAATGCACAAAGGAATGATATATTTGGAAAATGTCAGAACTGAATTGGAAAAACTAATGGCAGGTGTGGCCAGAGATAAGTTGGGGCCAGATTACAAAGAGCCTGAGAGTTTGCTAAGGAATTAGCACGTTATCCTTTTGGCAATGGGGAACCAGTGGTAATTTTTTTTTAAAGATTATATTTATTTATTTATTTATTCATGAGAGACACACAGAGAGAGAGAAGCAGAAACACAGGCAGAGGGAGAAGCAGGCTCCACGCAGGGACCCTAATGTGGCACTCGATCCTGGACCCCGGGATCATGCCGTGAGCCAAAGGCAGATGCCCAACTGCTGAGCCACCCAGGCGTCCCACCAGTGGTAATTTCTAAAGTAGAATTTATATGAGAAGCTTTGTGTTTTAGAAAGTTCACTGCTGGCTGTGTTAGGGGATGGATTGGAGAGGGGAGAAATTCAAGGCAGGCTGATCTTAGGGAAGTTACTGTGATAGTACAGTAAGAGATGGTAAAGACCTGCCCTAAGACAATAGGAAAGAGAAAATGGTTCAGTAGATAGGATTAAAAGGGTTTGTATCTCATCTAATGCATAGAAGCAATAAGTAATCTTCACAAGGATAGAGGTTGTCTGTTTTGTTCACTGGGATCATTGTAGAAATGAGTGAAAACATGAAAGAATGAATATACAAGTGAAAACAACTTTTTCCCTTCCTCTCTAACTACTCTGAAGGGACTTGATTTCAGGCTTGACCAGGTACATTTAAGAATCAAAGTGTAGGGCAGCCCAGGTGGCTTGGCAGTTTAGCACCACCTTCGGCCCAGGGTATGATCCTGAAGACTTGGGATCAGGTCCCACATTGGGTTCCCTGCATGGAGCCTGCTTCTCCCTCTGTCGGTGTCTCTGCCTCTCTCTCTCTCTCTCTCTCTGTGTCTCATGAATAAATAAATAAAATCTTAAAAAAAAAAAATCCAAGTGTAAGTTCCTCAAGACAGGGGCTATGTATTTGTTTTTCATTACTTAGCTTGGCACATAGTAGGTACATGGTAAACTTGTTAAATTGGTGACAAGATCTTCCCTGCTCAAATTGTTTATACATTTCAGATTTGTAGCTTTATCATTAGGTGGCGCTGAAAAACCATTTTTCTCCTACATAGAAGATTTAGCTAGGAGACTTTTTTTTTTAACTGTGAAATAGTACATTATTTCAGGCTAATGATTGAACTTTTTAAATGGATAAATTAAAATTTAGAAAGGGCTGCTCATCTAAATGTTTTCAAAGTAAGCAGTGACTATTTTTCTCATAATACTCTCAAAAGAGTTTATTTGGATTTAATATTTGCTACATGAATGAGAGATACTTGATGTACTTCATTAATCTTTACCCAGTACGTATATATATGCTAAAATATATCAGCAATGTTTGAAAGTTTCCAAAAATATGTTTCACTGTTTCAGACTTTTTTTTTAAAGATTTTATTTATTTATTCATGAGACACAGAGATGCAGGCTCCCTGTGGGGAGCCCGGTGCCGGACTCGATCCCAGGATTCCTGGGATCTCACAGACAACCACTAAGCCACCCAGGTGCCCCTGTTTCAGACTTCTTAATGAAGTTTCTACTCAATAAAATAGATACATTTCTAGCACAGACATTGCCATAACAATGTGTGATGTGAGGCCAGTTAAGCCAATGACCGAGTTCTTTAGTTTTTTTTTTTAAAGATTTATTTATTTATTTGAGAGAGAGTGTGTGCACACACCCAGATGAGCAGGGGGAGGGGCAGAGGGAGGAGAGAATCCTCAAGTAGACTCCCTGTTGAGCACGGAGCCTCAAAGGGCTGGATTCCCCTGACCCTAAGATCATGATCTGAGCTGAAGTCAAGATCAAGATCTGAGCTTGACTGACTGAGTCACCCAGGCACCCCATTCTTTAGTATTTTTAATTATTTATTCTTAAAGATGATTTTCAAAATAAGGTTGATGTACCACCTGCATTCATTCACCTGGGGTGCTTAATTTTGGGACTCCATTCCAGAGGCCTCTGTTGAATCAGAATTTCTGCACTTCTGACAAGTTCCCCATGTAAGTATTCTGCTGAAGTCTAAGATTCACTATTTTCAAACAGGAAAGCAACAGATAAAATAGTTTTAGTTAAATCAAAGAAGTTGTACAGTCACTGTGTCTTTTACTTTTTCCTACTATTTATCCAGTTGTGTCTATTTCAGATTTAGCTTTTCTACTCTGCTACTGTTAAAGCTTTGGTGCAGCACATAATCCAAAACATGTTAGAAAGTCTGACATTAAATACCCTTTACAGTCTAGTTCTTTTATATATTATCATGCTTCTTTCCTTACACTTTATCCTGAAGTCATTTAGAACTTTTAGCTTTGGAAAAGAGTTTCCCAGAACCTCTGTGATCTTGTAAATATGGTTTCCTCTGCCTAAAATGTTACTGCGTGTTATTTTTTGTCCCACCTTTTTTTAATCCCATGGATTTACATTTATATTTCAAGGCTTAGCTCAAATGTTGCTTTCTGTTTAAAGTTCCCTAAGCAGAGTTAGTGTTAATTGTTCTGCATCTGAATGACATTTAGTTCATACCTCAAATGCATATATCAAGTTGGGTTGCAGTTGTTTATTCTAGGGAACTTTGAACTCTGAGAGAGCAGGGATCATGTTATATTCATCTTTGTATTTTTCTAATTTAGGCCTGGCTTCCCATAGGTGCTCAGTAATTGATTTTTCAATGACTAATAAATGAATTAATCACTAAGTGAGGGCATCCATTAACTTATCATATTTGTTTTTCTTATTTATTTTTTGTTTTCTTAATTTAGCTTATATATTTCTATACAGGCTAAAAGCAATGTGTTTTAAGAAATTTTTTGATATTGTTTTCTCTTGAAATAGATTCTGATATTAAAGTACTTGAAGATCAGTTTGATGAAATCATAGTAGATATAGCCACAAAACGTAAGCAGTATCCTAGAAAGATCCTTGAGTGCGTCATCAAAACCATAAAAGCAAAACAAGAAATTCTGGTAAGATGATTTATCTTTTTTTGTTGTTGTTGTTGTTAAAGATTTTATTTATTCATGAGAGACACAGAGAGAGAGAGGCAGGGACAGGCAGAGGGAGAAGCAGGCTCCCTGCAGGGAGCCCGATGTGGGACTTGTTCCTGGGACTCCAGGATGACGCCCTGAGCCGAAGGTAGATGCTCAACTGCGAGCCACCCAGGCGTCCCATAAAGGTTCTCTCTTTAAGCAGACTCCCTGCTAAGCAGGGAGCCTGACTTGGGGCTCAATCTCCCAATCCCTGAGGTTACGACCTAAGCTAAAACCAAGAGTTGGACACCTAAGTGAGGTGCCCCTATAAATTTACCTCTGAAGCCTTTTCTTTCTGTGTGTCGTTTGTGTTTGGCACATTATTTGTATATGATTATATATTTTGGAAGTCCCCTTTAGTTTAAATTGGTGATGAGGATTGAATACCTGTTCAGGGAGCATCTGGGTGGTTCCATCGGGTAAATGCCTGCCTTCGGCTCAGGTCATGATCCCGGGTTCCTGGAATCTAACCTGAGTCAGGCTCCCTGCTCAATGGGGAGCCTGCTTGTGCACACGTGTGCTCGTTCACTCACTCTCTCTCTCTCTCTCTCAAGTAAATAAATAAAATCGTTAAAAAAATGAATACCTGTTCAGAACACTGATTTGCTGTATGACCTGTGTGTAGTTTTACTCTAAAAATCATAATGGGTTTGGGAGTAGGTTTGCTGGGAATGATACTGCTTCTGGAGTGAGAAACCCATGTTGTTTTAAATTATGTTATATTCTTTGTCACTAATTTTTGAAATTAGCATGTTTTCACATATAAATCTCTCAGTTGCTTTTTTTGTCAGGAATCCTTTTAGACAGTAAATGCTGTCTCTGAGAAAAAAATATAAGCAGATATTTTTGCAGATTTTTTTTCTTCCAAAGTGTTTTCAAAGAAATGCCCTATTCTATCCTCCTACCACCCCCCCTCCCTTGCTTTTTAAAATTTCTGCAGGAAAAACATTCAAAATGTATTTTTTTCTCTCCCTATTACCCCCTTCTTTCCTGGAAAAAACCTAATCGGTAATCAGTATTACATAAAAGAAAGTTGGCTGACCTAGGTAAGGCACTGCTGTGGAAGTTTAAAAAGATGCAAAATGGATGGATGATGGGATGAGGACACTAAAGGTAGTTCTTTTAGAAAATATTTTTTGTCTCCTGCTGGCTTCGGGCAGGAGTAAGGAGGAACGTTTTACTCTTTTTGCTGAAGTGTGGATCTTTTTCTAAGTCAACCTTGCACAGGGGCCGTGTAACCTGCTCTGTATCGTATGTGCTATGAAGCAAGCCCATGGATCCTTTGCTATAGTTCTGCTCTTACAGTCTCAGTATATCACAGGGTGTGTAGGCTGCAGTGGGCAGACATGGTAGTGGCCACTTTGAAAAGGGAGTTTCTATAGGCTTTCTGAGTTCCAGACACTTGTCTTAAAGTGAACTTTTGAAAAATAATCTATTCATAATTTGGCAATTACGTTGTACTTTAAACACAAAATTCAGTCTCTGTGCCTTTAATTTGATTGTTTGCTTTTCTTAGACTTTTTTAATGGTGCTATTTCTTAGTGCATGTAGTAGATGACAATACTATAAAAGGTATAATTCAGACTTAGTTTGATCTTTTCTTTTCCCCTCTTTTCCTATGTATTTCAGGATCTTTTCTTTTCTTTTGTCTTTTTTTTTTAAGATTTTATTTAGGGCACCTGGGTGGCTCAGTGGTTGAGTGTCTGCCTTTGGCTTGGGTCTTGATCCTGGGGTCCTTGGATTGAGTCCCGCATCAGGCTCCCTGTAGGGAGCCTGCTTCTGCCTCTGCCTGTGTCTCTGCCTTTCTCTGTGTCTCTCATGAATAAATAAATAAATTTTTTTTTTTTTTTTTTTACAAAAATAAAGATTTTATTTGAGAGAGAGGGTGTGAAAGAGAGCACAAGCGCGGGGATAAGTGAGGGACAGTGGGAGAGCGAGAAACAGACTCCTTGCTGAGCAGGGAGCTTGATGTGGGGCTCTATCCCAGAACCCTGAGATGATGACCTAAGTCTCAGGCAGACACTTGCCAACTGAGCCACCCAGGCACGTCCTCCTCCCCTTTTTTTTCTTTAAGAATGGTTCTACCAGCTAATAAGATATATATTAGTTGAAGGAAATATTTACATGAAAGATTGAATGAATAATTTAAATCTGTTTTAATTTATATGTTTAGAAGCAGTACTGCCCTGTTGTACATCCATTGGACCTAAAATATGACCCTGACCCAGGTGAGTCAATGTTCATTTGTGGTAAAAGTGAAACATTAGTGTGTAATTTTTATGAGTTCCTAAACTTTTTTAAAGGTGTCAGCATGAAGGGTATCTTCCCTTTGATGCTCTAACTTACTACCAGTCATCTGTGTTTCACTTTTCTCTAGGATTATGAGACCTTGCTCTAATTGCACTGACTCAACAATTTCCAGGAGTAGGTCCTAGGAATCTGAACTTTTATAAAGCTCTATCCTCAATTAGACTGTTACATTTACATCACCATCTTAATCTCAAACTTCTGTTATAGTACCCTCCCATTTCTAAGTGCTGTCCATTCTTTGTATTACAGCCAAAGTTACATTATTAAAGCATTCACGGTGTCACTCTCTAGTGTGATAACTATCATTGGTTTCTCATTGTTTATAAAATAAAACCCAGGGCAGCCCAGGTGGCTCAGCGGTTTAGCACCGCCTTCAGTCCAGGGTGTGAACCTGGAGACCTGGGATCGAGTCCCGCATCGGGCTCCCTACATGGAGCCTGCTCATCCCTCTGCCTGTGTCTCTGCCTCTCTATCTCTCTGTGTGTGTGTCTTTCATGAATAAATAAATAAAAATTAAAAAAAAAAACCAATGAAAATATAATTTAAACCTAAGAACACACATGCATACTTGATATACCTTTGAAATCCATTCTGTTTCCATTTAGATGCATCTTTTAAAATTCAGAGAAATGAAATTGATACAAATTTATGTAAATCCAGCAGTAGAATTTACATTGCTAATGTGGGTCATATATATTTTTAAATGGCTCTATTCTCACATTTGAAAATTTGTAACAGGTTTCCTAAGAGACCTTTTGGTGTTTTCCTTTGACACTCAAAAGTACTATTTCTTTCTTTTTTAAGATTTTGTTTGTTTGTTTGTTTGTTTATTAGAGAGAGCATGCATGCATGCTTGTGTTAGCCAGGGGAGGAGCAAAGGGAGAGGGATAAGCAGATTCTGTGCTGATTGTGGAGCCTGATGTGGGGCTTGATTCCGTGACTCCAAGATCATGACCTGAGCTGAAATCCAGAGTCAGATGCTCAACCAATTGAGCCACCCAGGCGCCACATCCCCCTTTTAAAAAGTATTATTTCTGAACTATTAGAAAAACAGTTAAAACATTGATTTATTTGTATGGGCTATTTAAACTTATGGTTTTGAGTACTTTATCTTTGTCAAATTGTGTACTACTTTCTAACATGTCCTCTGCCCCTCCTAAATCTCCCAAAGCCAATGAGGATAAACCAAGAGGGGGATGTACAAGCATATAGATACTCAGAAATTTGTTAAAATCACAGCATTCACCCTTTTGACAAATAAAAATTGACTTAGGACCTAATGTTTAATTTCGTGACTCACTAAAAAAGGGAGAGTTGCCAAAATGCAGTAGTTGACATACACTTGTTTTGATTTTGAACAACCTAAAGAAAATAATTGAAACTTGTGGTACCATAATTACCTAAGTATTACTTTTTTTGTTTTTAAGCAAACTGCACCCAGTGTAGGGCTCCAACTCATAATCCAGAGATCAAGAGTCACATACTCTACAACTGAGCCAGCCAGATGCCCCACCCCAAGAATTATTTTTTGATATAATTATCCACTAAAAATACTTGTAATCTTTTGATCTTAGGAGGGAAATGATCTTTACTTACATGATTATATTTCTACCATTCCAGTTATGTAGTAATTGTGGAAAAATCCTCTGTATCATATGATTCTGACTTCACAATTAAAGGAATAGTTAGAAACTATCTTTTGGATAAATTTTGAGATTTTTTTTTTTGAAGATTTTATTTATTTATTCATGAGAGACACAGAGAGAGAGAGAGAGAGAGATATAGAGAGAGAGACAGAGGCAGAGGGAGAAGCAGGCTCCATGCAGGGAGCCTGACATGGGATTCGATCCCGGGTCTCCAGGATCACACCCTGGACTGGAGGCAGCGCTAAACTGCTGAGCCACCGGGCGTCCCAAATTTTGAGATTTTGTTGTTATACATTATCATAATGTTTATAAACTTAGAATAACATCAGTTCTTTTTTTTTTTTTAATTCATGAGAGACACAGAGAAAGAGGCAGAAACACAGAGAGAGAAGCAGGCTCCATGCAGGGAGCCAGATGTGGGACTTGATCCTGAGACCCCAAGATCAGGCCCTGGGCCAAAGGCAGGCACTTAACCACTGAGCCACCCAGGCGCCCCTAATCTTATTTACGATGGCATACCTTATAATACTGCATAGCTTATAATACATCTAACTGGTAAAATCATACAAAATTAATTAAAATGGCTTGAGAAATTGGCATAAATTTGTATAGAACCTAAAAGTTTGAATAAGCTGCATGGGAAAATTTTTGTGGGAACTTCTTGCAAGTTTTTTCTTTTTGTTATTAGAATATTAAGTAATGTCAGATTTATTTGAAGGCTGACATTTTCAAAGTCTGTCTAGTTTTCAAGAAGCAATACTTAGGCATTTTGTATAACGTTGATTTGGCAGTTATGTTAGGAACTTCTGGGTATACAGAGAAAAAGCAGACAGATTCTTCCCTTAAAGAGCTTATGTTTGAGTAAAAGAAATAAGAGATAACCATAAAACAATTCTTTCATACCTTCTAATTGGTTATTTTCCCAGTTTTCCCTGAGTAAATAGCACATTCATCTACATTATTGCTTTAGTTAGAAGTCAGCCTTGATCCTCTCCTCCCCTGTAGTCCTCATATCCATACAAATTATTCATTTGAAATATAATCCCACATTCATCTGTTTCTCTTCATCCTATTAGCACTTCTGATCTAGGTCATCACCACTTTAGCCAGGGTTTCTACACATGCTTTCTATTTCTAGAAGGTCTTCCTGTTTCACTCTTGTTCTTTCCCATTATATATATGTACATATATATGTGTATATATGTAGGGCAGAGTTGATTTTTTTTTAAATGCTGAAATAATAAGTAAGTAAATAAATAAATCTTTAAAAAAATAAATGCTGAAATATCCCAAACATAGAAAATATAGAGTATAACATAATGAACATCTTTGTTGCTACCACTCATATTTAAAGGCTATTCATTCACATTTTTGCCAAATTTGTTTCAAACCTTTTCAGGAACTAAAAGCTATAGATGGATTTAAAACTTCTTTGTACTCCTTCACTGTCCTATTCTGTTCCCTCCTACTTCACAAGGAATCACTATCTTCAAGCTAAGTGGATCCTTACTGTCCATGTTATTATGCTTTTACTTTATAGGTTATGTAAACATAAGTAATGTATGGCATTTGTTTTTAAATTTTTATATAAATTGTATCATACTGATCATATTCTGCAACCTTTTCCCCGTTGACATTGTATGTACACAAAGCTTTGAATTCATTGAGCTAATATATAGTATTTCAGAGTATGAACACATCACTGCTTAGCCATTCCTCTATTGAGAGACATTTAGATTTTTTCTTTTTCTGCTGTTAAAAATAGTATTACAATGAACATCCTTATAACTATTTTCTTGTATAGTGTAAACATGACATAGATACTCTGGAGTAGATTCCCAGAAGCAGAATTTCTAGGTCTTGAGGTTTTTTTTTTTGTTTTGTTTTTAAGGTTTTATATATTTATTCATGAGAGACACACAGAGAAAGGCAGAGACATAGGCAGAAGGAGAAGCAGGCTCCATGCAGGAAGCCCGATGTGGGACTCAACCCCAGGACTCTGGGATCATGACCTGAGCCAAAGGCAGATGCTCAACTGTCGAGCCGCCCAGGTGTCCCATGAGGTTTATTTTTATTCAGTTTCATTATACTTGAACTTTACTATTCATCCAAAGTAGTTGTATCAGTGTACATTCCCATCAGCAGTGTTTAGAAGTTCTTGCTTTCCCACATTTTCCCAACAATTATTTACTGTCAGGCTTTCTATATATATAAACACATACACATACATTTATTTTTACTTTTGCCAATTTGATAGGCATACAGTAGTATTTAAAGGTTGAGTAGGGATGCTTGGGTTTCTTCTCTGATATGCCTATATATATTCTTTGCCCATTTTTCTGTTGATTTGTTTGAACTTTTCTTATTTATTTCTAAGAGTTATACATATGGGCACATATCCATGCACACATGTACACACACACATTTGGATATTAATCCTTTGGTTATAAGCACTGTAAATACTTGCTCTCAATTTTTGGCTTGTCTTTTAGCTTTATAATAATCATGAATTTTAATGTAGTCAGATTTACTGTTTTTTCCTTATAATTTTTTTTAAACGATTTTATTTATTTATTCATGAGAGACATAGAGAGAGAGAGGCAGAGACATAGGCAGAGGGAGAAGCAGGCTCCATGCATGGAGCCCAATGTGGGACTAAATCCTGGGACTCCAGGATCACTCCCTGAGCCTAAGACAGACACCCAACCGCTGAGCCACCCAGGTGTCCCTAATTTGTTCTTTCAGTGTCCTTAAGAACTCTTCTACCCAAGTAACATAAAGGTCTTTGATATTTCAAATCAAACTTCAATAAAACAAATATATAGACAAAAAAAAGGAAAGATCTTTGATATTTATAGAGTTTTGATTATCAAGTTTAGGTCCTAAATCCATCTGAATTTTTTTTTTTTTTCATTTTATGAGGAAGGAATCTAATGCCTGCCATACTGATAGCCAGTTGTCCTTGCATCATTGATTGAGCAGTAGTCCCATCTTTTGTCCACTGCTTTGTAATGTTACTCTTTAATATGCTAAGTTTCCATATATTTTGGGGTCTTTTTTTGGACTCTCTTTATTTCTATTGGTTGACGTGGCTGTCTCTGCACTTTTTACATTACTGTACTTTTCTAAGAAGTCTTGAAATCTTAGAGTTCCTTCAAAACTGTATTGCCTGTTCTTGGCCCTTTACTCTTTCATAGGCATTATTAGGATCAACTTCTTAAATTACATGAAAAAATCTTTTGGGATTTGATTGGAATTGCCTTTTATTTATAGATTAATTTAGAAAGAAGTGCCATTTTTAACAGTGTACGTCCTATTTGTGAACCTATTATAATCTCACTTTGGGTTTTTCAAAATGTCCTTCAATTGTGTTTTATAAACACATATACTAAAGATGATTGTAAGAGTGCTGCCCGCTTGTTTCTCTAGAACAGTATTGTTTAAGGGAATGGATATGATAGGCATTCTATAGTGACGTGGAGAAGTATTTAAAAACATGTAATAAAGATAGTTCTTTTTTTTTTTTTAAAGATTTTATTTATTTATGATAGACGTAGAGAGAGAGAGAGGCAGAGACACAGGCAGAGGGAGAGGCAGGCTTCATGCGGGGAGCCGGACGTGGGACTTGATCCCAGGGCTCCAGGATCGCACCCTGAGCCAAAGGCAGGTGCTAAACCGTTGAGCCACCCAGGGATACCCTAAAGATAGTTCTAAGAAAAAAAGTGTTTTATAAATTTCTTTATATAGGTTTTACACATCTTTTATTTGTTCCTAGATACCTTTTTGTAGCTACTGTAAATGGTACCATTTTGGGATTACACATTATAATTGAATATTGTCAATGTTTAAGAACACCATTGATTTTTATTTTCTGAGCTCTTTTTTAGTTCTAATGGTTTATATCGTTTCAGTTAGATTTTTAAAAATGTAGATAATCGTATCATTTGCAGGATTGATGGGTTTTTATCCTTTTCCTAACTTTACACACCTTTTTTGTCTTACTACATTGATTAGAATCTTTAGTATAATGATGACTAGTAGTAGTTTTGGGGGTCATTTTTTAAAATTATGAATAAGTGTTTAATTTTATCAAATACTTCTTTTGCACAAACTGAGATCATGTATTTGTTAACCAACTTTGTTGTGGAATAATTTACATAAAATACATCCATTTTATGCATACAATTTGAATTTTGACAAATGTATACAACTATGTAACCATCACCAAAATTCAGATATGGAGCCTTTTCTATCATTTTTAAAATTCCTTGGTGCTCTTAGTTCATAAGCTTTGTTGTCTCTAACTCCATTAATATGGTGAATAAACATTGACAGATTTTTCTGTTACCTTTGCATTCATAGAGAAAACCCCACTTTTTTTTTCATGTACTGTGGAATTAAGTTTACCTATACTTTATTCTTATACTTTGTTTAGTATATTTACCTCTAGTTTATTTGCATCTGTAGTCACACACAGAGAAATGTACATGTGGTGTTTAAAAACATGCCGACATTTTCTAATTTTAGCATCAAGATTTTACTGCCCTCATAAAACAGTGTGAAGATAGAGGTATTTGTTCTTTGAAGAATTGATAAGCCTCATCTATAAAACTGTCTGAGCCTAGAGGGCGGTTAAGGTGTTATCTGACTTAGCCTTTAGCTAGCTATTCTAATCCTAGTACACTTTTTATTTTTAAGATTTTATTTATTCATTCATGAGACACAGAGAGAGAGAGGCAGAGACACAGGCAGAGGGAGAAGCAGGCTCCATGCAGAGAGCCTGACGTGGGACTCGATCCCAGGTCTCCAGGATCATGCCCTAGACTGAAGGTGCTGCTAAACTGCTGAGCCACCTGGGCTGCCCTAATCCTAGTACACTTAATGCTTATTTATTTCCATTTTGTTTGTTTGTTTCTTTTTTTAAAGATTTTATTTATTTTTAAAGGATTTTATTTATTTATTCATGAGAGATAGAGAGAGAGAGAAAGAGAGAGGCAGAGACACGGGCAGAGGGAGAAGCAGGCTCCCTGTGGGGATCCCGATGTGGGACTCCATCCCAGGACCCCTGAATCATGACCGGAGCCAAAGGCAGACGCTCAACCACTGAGCCACCCAGGTACCCATAGGTTCAATATTCTTGCTGATATGGTTCTTTAGGTACTTTGCGTAAAAAATCTGTGGGTGGTAGACTCTCTTAGTTTTTATATCATCTTGCTCTTAAACTGTTTTATTTATTTTTATTTACCATAGGAAATATACTACATCATTATCTTTGACATTCCTTTTTTAGATGGCTTTATTGAGATACAATTCATACACCATACCAATTTACATATTTATTTATATATTTATTTAATTAAAAAAATATTTTTAGGTAAACTCTACACCCAATATGGGGCTCAAACTTAAACCCTGAGATCCAAAAAAAAAAAAAAAAAAAAAAAAAAAATTCCTTAGATCAAGAGTTGCATGTTCTAGTGACTGAGCCAACCAGGAACCTCCTTAATTTATAAATTTAAAGTGTGCAACTTGAAATAAATTTTTAATCATTTTCATCACTTCAAAAAGAAATCTCATACCCCTTAGCCATTCTCCCCCAGTCTCTCATCTCTCTCCCCTGACCCTAGCCAACCACTTATCTGCTTACTGTCTCTATATATTTCACTGTTCTGGACATTTCATACAAATGGAATCATGCAATATGATACAGTTCTTTCAGAATAGCTTCTTTTTTTTTCTTAAAGATTTTATTTATTTATTCATAGATACACAGAGAGAGAATGAGAGGCAGAGACACAGGCAGAGGGAGAAGCAGGCTCCATGCAGAGAGCCTGAGGTGGGACTCGATTCAGGGTCTCCAGGATCACGCCCTGGGCTGCAGGTGGTGCTAAACCACTGCGCCACCGGGGCTGCCCCAGAATAGCTTCTTTCAATTAGCATAGTGTTTTTGAGGTCCATCCGTGTTGTAGCATGTATCACTACTTCATTGCTTTTCATTGCTGAATAAATATTCCCTTTTATATATATACTTTTTATTTATCCATTCATCAGTGTAGAGACTTTTTTTTTTTAAAGTAAGCTCTATGTCCAGAGTGGGGCTTGAACTCATGACCCAGAGATCAAGAGTTGTATGTTTTACTGACCAAGCCAGTCAGGCACCCCGAGGGTAGAGACATTTTTTGGTTGTTTCCACTTTTGACTATTATGAATAATGCTACTCTGAACATTTATGTACAAGTTTTGTGTGGACATATGTTTTCTTTTCTTTTTTTTTTTTTTTTTTGGACATATGTTTTCAATTCTCTTAAGTATATGTAACTAGGAATGGGATTGCTGGATTATATGGTAACTCTAGGCTTTTTTTTTTTTTTTTTTTTTAGATTTTATTTAGAGAGTGAGAATGTACATGAAAGCAGTGGTAGGAACAGAGGGAGAAGGGGAGAGAGAGAATGTCAAGCAGATTCCGCACGGAGCACAGAGCCTGGCTTGAGGCTCGAAATGGGGCTCAGTCTCATGACCTTGTGATCATGACCTCAGCAGAAATCAAGAATGGGTCACCTAACCGACTGAGCCACCTAGGCGCCCCAACTCTAGTTTAGCTTTTTGAGGAACTCTTGAAATGTTTCCTACTTCCCTTGGTTTACAAGATCCTCTCTGACCTGGTCCCTGGCTGCTTCATTGATTTCATTACTGACCTTGGTCTCATCATTCTCATCTTGCTTTAATATTGTGTTGCAACCACGCTAGCATTCTTATGTTTCCCCAAGGATAAGCCAAACACACTCTGGCCCTGTGGCTTTTATTCTTGCTGTTCCCTGGTTCCTATCTGAAACCATCTGCCTGACTCACTTCACTCAGCTCTCTGTTCAGAGTGTTACCTTATCAGAGAGGCCTTTCCTGACAACTGGTATCACATTCCCTCCTGACCCCCTTGGTCATACTCTGTCCCCTTAATCTGCTTTTGTTTTTTCACCACTTAACTGAATATAATTTCTGTTTATTTTATCGTCTTCACCCCACACACACACACTGTGTTATAAACTACCCCTGAGCAAGGACTTTGTTTTGTATTTCTGTATCCCCTATCTAGTTCTCTAAGATCATTATCTGACATTGTACACTCAAGAAGTATTTATGAAGTAAATATGTAATTTTATATAAGTTGATCATATACATTTTAAAAAGAAATAAGGATAGTATTCCATTTTTTACTTTTTGTTTTTGGCTTTCTCTCTCCCTTGCATTCACTACACCTGTAGATATCCAATCTTAACCTTCAGATACCCAATCATTAACCACTCTTAAAACCATTTACCCATTTTTCTCTACTTATGTGTCATATAGGAATATGCTGGACATTTGCAGGTCATTTATCTTATGAAAATTGATTCATGTATTCAAATTATTTGCAGCTTACTCTTTTAACGTAAGTATATGGTGGAAATCCTCCCAGTTCAGCTGCCATATAGATCTGTATTTGTATTTTAAATTGTTACTATTTTTTTAAGATTTTATTTATTTATTCATGAGAGACAGAGAGAGAGGCAGAGACACAGGCAGAGGGAGAAGCAGGCTTCATGCAGGGAGCCCGACATGGGACTCGATCCCGGGTCTCCAAGATCATGCCCTGGGCTGAAGGCAGCACTAAACCGCTGAGCCACTTGGGCTGCCCAATTGTTATGTTTTTACAGTTTTTGTGCTCATAGTAAATCTCAATTTACTGTGAAATCTTAACTAATCAATGATGTATATATAGTAGTAAATGAAAATCCTCCCGTCTCCCTGATCCCACACACCTTCAAATAGATCATTACTTTGACAGTTTGATATGTCTGATTTATCAGTGTATTTGTAAGTGAGCAGACAGGCACATGGGGTTTTGAGTTATTTTTTTATATAAGTATTACATGATACATTCCGTGACTTTTTTACTCAGCAGTGTAACAGTAGTTCAATTCTGCATATTATGGTAATTTCTTTGCGCTTGGTACATACGCAATTTTATTTTAATAGATCATATACATTAGGGGGTCGGATTTTTTGTTTGGCTTGCATCCTTTTCCCTCCCATCTTCCACTTACAAGGCCAAGTATACCTTCAATCAGAGGACTCCCATCTTCTAGAAAATCTTTTTTTTCTTTTTAGGATTATTTATTTGTTTATTCATGAGAGACACAGAGAGAGAGAGGCAGAGACACAGGTAGAGAGAGAAGCAGGCTACATGCAGGGAGCCTGATGTGGGACTCGATCCTGGGACTCCAGGATTACCCCCTAAGCTGAAGGCAGGCACTCAGCTGCTGAGCCACCCAGACATCCCTCCTTTTTTTTTTTTTTTTTTAAGACTTTATTTATTTATTCATAGAGACACACGCACAGAGAGAGAGAGAGAGAGAGAGGCAGAGACACAGGCAGAGGGAGAGCCGGGCTCCATGCAGGGAGCCCAGTATGGGACTCGATCCTGCGTCTCCAGGATCACGCCCCAGGCTGCAGGCAGCGCTAAACCGCTGAGCTACTGGGGCTGCCCTCTTTTTTTTTTTTTTTTTTTTTTTCATTTGTTTTTATTGAAGTCTGATTTGCCAACATACTAGAAAATCTTTAACTTAATCTTTCAACTTTGCTTATCATTTCTTCTATTTTTATATTATAATTCTTGTTCTTACTTGATAATTTATTTTTTTGTAATGTCTATTATGATATCCTTCAGCTATGAGAGGATCCTAAACTTTAAAAATTATTTTTAGATTGCTCTATTTTTTATGCCATCTACAGTAAGTTTCTCACCTTACTGTATTATATTGGCAGTCATTCATGGTTGTGATTTCTTCATGTGTTTCGTTTTTCTGTTTTTTAAAGATTTTATTTATTCACTTGAGAGAGAGAGAGAGACAGAGCATGGGCAGGGGGGAGAGGGAGAGGGAGAAGCAGACACCTCGTTCAGCTAGGAACCTGACCAGGGGCTTGATCTCAGGACCCAGAGATCATGACCTGAGCTGAAGGCAGATGCTTAGACATCTGAGGCATCCAGGTGCCCCTTCATATATTTTGGAATTTTGATTTGCAAATTCTCCTTCACTAAGATTATTTATGTGCTTATTTTCTTGTCATTGTTTCCCCCTCTTCCTGTCTAGCAGTTTTGTGGTTGTCTTTCATCTGGCCTCTGAATAGTCTCAACAAAGAGCCGATCTTAAAGGCAGCATGGGGCTTCTGTTCCACTGTATCATAGGAGTTTGTGGATCTAGTCACTAAGTCAGCAGGCAGCTTAGTCTGGGCCCAGGTTTTGAGGCATTATCTGGCTCCCATCACTTCTAAAGTATGCCTCAAAGACATAGATATGGCCAACATGCATATGAGAAAATGCTCTGCATCACTTGCCATCAGGGAAATACAAATCAAAACCACAATGAGATACCACCTCACACCGGTGAGAATGGGGCAAATTAACAAGGCAGGAAACAACAAATGTTGGAGGGGATGCGGAGAAAAGGGAACCCTCTTACACTGTTGGTGGGAATGTGAACTGGTGCAGCCACTCTGGAAAACTGTGTGGAGGTTCCTCAAACAGTTAAAAATAGACCTGCCCTACGACCCAGCAATTGCACTGTTGGGGATTTACCCCAAAGATACAGATGCAGTGAAACACCGGGACACCTGCACCCCGATGTTTATAGCAGCAATGGCCACGATAGCCAAACTGTGGAAGGAGCCTCGGTGTCCAACGAAAGATGAATGGATAAAGAAGATGTGGTTTATGTATACAATGGAATATTACTCAGCTATTAGAAATGACAAATACCCACCATTTGCTTCAACGTGGATGGAACTGGAGGGTATTATGCTGAGTGAAGTAAGTCAGTCGGAGAAGGACAAACATTATATGTTCTCATTCATTTGGGGAATATAAATAGTGAAAGGGAATATAAGGGAAGGGAGAAGAAATGTGTGGGAAATATCAGAAAGGGAGACAGAATGTAAAGACTGCTAACTCTGGGAAACGAACTAGGGGTGGTAGAAGGGGAGGAGGGCGGGGGGTGGGAGTGAATGGGTGACGGGCACTGGGGGTTATTCTGTATGTTAGTAAATTGAACACCAATAAAAAATAAATTAAAAAAAATAAATAAAGTATGCCTCAGCTTTTGGCCATAGTTAATGGCAGGTCCTTTTCAGCCTCCTTTTCCAGGTAGGAAAGCTCTTCTTAGCCCTTGAAGAATAGAGTGAAGCAGACTCTTTCCTGCTCCTCTGGAGTACTGGGCCTCTTTTATGTTATAGGAAGCAAATTCATGCTTACTGGTGGATCTGCAACTTTGGCCTGACTTACAGCTTTTTCTTTTCTACTGTTTTATGATCCATAGAAATGTTTATTTTGTATATGCTTTGAGACATCTTTCTAGTTTTCTATATTTATCCAATAATGTTTTTTTTGGACAAAGGTGGGGGAATTTTGTGAATTTCCAAGACCAACTTGACCAGAAATCTGCAATAGTCTTAAAAACACAAATCAGCTTTCATTCCTCTGCTTAAAAATCCTAAAATCTTCCAATTAAAAAATACTTGTAATACATTTCGAACTTCTTAACATTCCCTTACATGATCTGGCCCCTACCTACCTCGTCAAATTCATTTTAGGCACTTTCCTTTTTGCCATAGCCCTATGGTCCACCTTTCAGTTCTTTGAAAGTGCTTTTCCCTGGTGCTTCTAAAGTTGTCATCTTCTCAATTTTTCTTTCTCATTTAAAGCTACATCCTCAGAGAGATCTTCCTTAACCGCCTTAATGACAATAGCTTCTCCCCAGTACTCTATAATAATAATTGTTTATTTCTTTAAAGCACTTCTTACAATATATTTGTGTATTTCCTTGTTTATGATCTCACAGAACTGAAAGCTCCCTGAGCTTTTTTATTTTGCATTTGCATTATATGTGACCAGCATATAGCACCATACTCAATAAATATTGAGTGACAATTCATCCACGCACTCAACATATTTATCAGATGTCTACTGTATGCCAGAACTGTTCTCACCGTAGAGGATATCATGCTGAGCAACACAAAGTCTCTGCTCTATGGAGCTTATGTTCTAGTGGGAGAAGAAAATTATAAACAAATATAAAAGTAAATAGTTAGTGGTAGGACGATGTATTTAGGTGATGAAAAACACTTTCTGGGGAACAATCAAGAGGAAGAGCTTTTCAGTTAGGGAAGAGGCTAGAATAAGTTTCCTAAGTCAAGAGTGAGCTTGAGTATTTATGGAATAAAAGGCCACTGAGGCTATAGTGGAGGGAATAGAGGGAAAAAACATTACAGGATAGTGTTAAGAGACTTGGCCAAGGCCAGCAAACACAGGCTAGGAATTTGAAAATATATGGCACCTTAAGAGAAATACAACTCTTCCATACAGAGGATGCTGGTGAGGCACAGGTGGGCATGGTTATAGAGGATTATATATCGGCAACCTAACAGGTGTGTTCAATAGCTCTGTTTTAAGTTGTAGCAAAAGGGTTACTTACTTTCTAGTTATAAATTACTGCTTAGTTTGTTGTTTCATTTTCACCAGGGGTGCTACTTTTCAATTCTTTTTCATGCCTTTAGTTATCACTTAGCGACCAGGATAAGCCGGACATCCTATGTAATGCATGCTTGTTTGCTCGTTCATGCACATAAGTTACACTGGGAATAGAAAGGAAACCCTCAGTTAATGCTTTTTTGCTGAATGTCTACATTCGTGCAGGCTTTTAGAAGTTCACGTTTCCGAGTTTAGTCAGTACAATGACCTGAAAGCAAAACTAGGTTGATTACCCAATCTTTCATTTCCACTTTTTCATTTCCCTATGTTTTAGAAAGCAAGCGACTAGGGAAGGCAATGTCCTCAGGGGTGCTACTTCCACATTTTTAAGAGCAAAGTTTTTTTTTTAATATCCTTGCAGCAATCTTCTGATGATTAGTTGTCTCCCAGTAAGATGAGTTTTCATTTGTCAGTTATAACCTTTTGTGATCTTAATAGTAAAACTAATAATTGCTTCTATATTCTTTTTTAAAAAGTTCTTTGAAGTTAATTGAAGAGACCCCCTTTTTTCCCCTGTCCTTCACTAAACATGTAGTGATGACAAGGAGCTATTTTAAGTTTCTCTACATTAGACTTGATACACTTCCAGTTCTTTTGCTGACCCTACAAGAAGACGACTTAGAAACAGTTCCTCTTCTTTCCTAATCATGCCAACTTGCTTAAGGCACTGTCAGAATATTTTCAGGTAGTTACTCACGTACAAATGGTTATGTTTCAAAAATTCTTATTCAGTCTTAGCTTTGGAATTTGAAATGCATTTTCACTCTGAAAAAATTTGCAAGTGGTATCATAAATGGGTACGTTTTAGGTTACCCTTTAAAGACCTATTTTTTTCCCTATAATGTAGCTGAAATACTGCACATTTATGTTGAAAAATATTAGGAAAATCACATTTCAGATGCACATGAGTTCCTCTATAGATGCTTAAATAGGAATTGTAGGGAATAGTGTGAGGATAGTGGAGTCACAAAGATGTTCCTATGAAGGCTATGGAGAGAAAGCAATTGGGAACGCTTCTGGAGGAAGCCCATCTGTAGTTTCCTACATGGGAGGGACCAGCCATCTGCATATGATACATTCTTCAGTCAAATGTTTGTATATTAGGAGTATCTATATGCTCTTAATTTTTTTTATATGCTCTTAATTTAAGTGAAAAATCCACTTAAAATAATCTTGAGTGAGGGAGTGAAAGTTTATATGAAATTTTCTAAGCAGATATTAACATTGGAAAATGCTTTCTTTGATGCATTTATAGGCAACATAGTCACATATTTAGTGATCATTTTTAATTGTGTGTTTGCCCCCCCCCCCTTTAGTGCTTTTTAAAATCTTTGTGTGCTTGGTTTTATTTCTAAAATTATTAATGTTCCTTAGTTTTCTTTTCTTTTTCTTTTTTTTAAGATTTTATTTATTTATTCATGAGAGACACACACAGAGAGAGGCAGAGACACAGGCAGAGGGAGAGGCAGGCTCCATGTAGGGAACCTGACGTGGGACTTGATCCTGGGACTCTAGGATCACATCTGGGCCGAAGGTGGTGCTAATCTGCTGAGCCACCCAGGCTGCCCTGTTCCTTAGTTTTCAATGAAAGGAATTTAATTCACTTAAAAAAAAAAGGGGGTACTGTAATGTTAATAGTTAAAACAGAGTTAACTCTAGAATTGTTCTATTTTCAGTTTTTTATCAGACATAATATGTTTTTATTGTGTTGGAGCTAACTTTGACCATTTGTTATGAGTATAGTATATAAATATAGCATAATTCTGGACAAAGGGGTACTTTGGAAAGTTACATCTAGAATGTAAAAGAGCATATGCTTTGAATTCTAGGAAATGTGGGTTCTAATTCTATTCTAATCATTTCTCAGTTCTCACAGCTTCTGTTTTCTTATCTACCAAAGGAGGCTGATGAAACCTGCTTACCTCACAGGGTTGCTAATGGTTATTATACAAGATTGATTGGCAGGGGATACCAGCCCATACTACTATAGGAGTGGGCTGTCGGGGGATTAAGTAGAGACAGCTACCATGCCATTTTGTTTCTCTTCTCTATACTCCTGTTTTCATAGCCAAGTTTCTCCAAGAATAAACTGCATTCATCAGCTTCACTTTTAATCTCTCATTTTTGTCAAATCGGTTGTATTTAGTCTTTATATTGTTATGACTGTATAAATATTCTTCAGTATGAGTCAGGTAATCGTTACTATGAGTCTATTTTTCGTGAACAGCTTCCCATCCTTCTTTGGAATGATAATTGCTTTACTTTTCTGTGTATTTTGTTTGCTGTTGTTTCTATTACTAAACCTTTCCCAAACTCTTCAATAGAACTGTAAAATTCCTCTCAGTGTGGTAAACACGTAAGGTTATCCATCAAATCCATTTTAAAACCTTTTCCTTTTTCTTGTCAATATTCTTCTAGGAGACTTTTATCTTCCTCTTCTAATCTAGACTGGTTGCTTTCTAGGCCTGCTGCAAGGCTTTTTGTCCCATCTGTTCCTGTCCTCATCATCCTAGGAATTTCCTGTACTTCTGTTTTGAATCATGTTTCCTGGTTCCTGTGTTTTCTGCTTTCTTGATTTATTCCCTTGTTTTGGTATAGCACATCCTCTACCACCCACCTCCTATTCCCACTCACCCCAGCCATCCAACTACCAGATCCTCTTTTATGGAAACTCTCTTATAACACCTGTGAAGCTTCTACTCTTCTTTTAATTCCCCTGTTGGATTGACCTCACCCTCCTTTGTGCCTCCACAGCACACTCTTGTCAAAGTATTGTTCCATCATACGTGTTGAGCACCTGCTCAACATGTCAAGCACTGTGTTCAAAACTAGGGTGTCCACCATTAAGAGAATGAGGTTCTTTCTTGTTCCCGAGGAAGTTATAAAAGAGAACATCGTGGGTCTCATTGGAGGCAGTACTGCCCCCTAGCGGCCCCTCTGAAAAAGTGGGGGGAGCTTTTGATTACCACAGTAATGGAGAGGCTATAGCTGACATTTTGTATTTAGGAGCCAGGAACACTAAAGGTCTTATATCCTGCACAACTTTAGAGTATTCCACCAGGGATTCATGTGTGAAAATCTTTTCATGATTATCCAAACCTAGGACCTAACTCCATTTTACACGTAAACTGCTCTTGGCACTTTTACATTGTCATTGCTTGTGCACCAGATAACCACTATTGTTGTCTATCAGTGTGGGTTTATAGACAGGTTTGTTTGTTTTTTTTTGTTTGTTTGTTTGTTTGTTTTAAGAATAGTAAATATTTATACAAAAATTAAGAATCCTGTGGAGGACAAATTATTTTGTAAGTTATGCAGTAACAATGAAGAATATAAATTCCCATATCCTATAAATTAAAGTAAGATAGTTTTCTAGAGTAAACGTTAATAAAGATTCTGTTCATTATTGTGTGGCTGTGTGTACATATTGAGGTACACAGTGCATAGCTTGATGAATTCATACACACATGTACATATTAACACATGTAACTGCACCTTGATCTAGATATGCTGCCTCTCTGCACGGTTGGGAAACATCGGACAAACTTATTTGTAAACAGTATATTTTCAAATAATTTGCCTATTATGTTTTCGTGTATACAATAAGTACAATTGGAAGTATCCAAGAAGTCTAGAAACAAGGAAAGTAGTGTATTTATTATGTGTTAACAATTGGACCCATTGTCTTAAATTTAGAAGTATTTTACCTGAAAAGGTCATTGAGTTTAAAGAAAAAGGTATTAGGCATATTATCTGAAAATGTAACTAACACATATTTATCCTGCTTCCTGACTTCATGGACAGTCTGTACTGTGTAATGTTTCCCAAACTACCCAAAGCAGTTTCCTTACCTTTCTTTCTGGTTAGTACTCCCCAGCCATCAGAGGTAACTACTGTTCTCACATACATTATCATATCTCTTCAAATATTCTTGTCTTTTTTTTTTTTTAAGATTTTATTTATTCAGGAGACACACACACACAGAGGCAGAGACATAGGCAGAGGGAGAAGCAAGCTCCCTGCAGGGAGCTTGATATGGGACTTGATCCCAGGACCCTGGGATCAGGATCTGAGCAGAAAGCGGATTCTCATAGGCGCCCCGCCCCGCCCCATCTCTTCAAATATTCTTTCTCTGTTAGTCAACATGTTCAGGAAAGGTAAATAAAACTAAAAAGAAACAAATCTTTGTAACCAGAGCTACATTTTATCAGTTTATGAAATGTCTTAGGTTCAATTACAACTTTCATACTCCTTATTTTCAAAGGACCGTGAATTACTTAGCATTTCCAACATTTTTTTTTTCCAACAGCATTTTTAACTGAAAAGGATTTTGGTACAGTATGTGGTTATTATAAAAGCAACAAAGCTAGTAGGAAATATGTTACAGAAGATTTGAGAGTCCTTTTAAAAAGGACTAGAACCAAATATTACTAAGTTAATGGAAACAAAATGTAGGAATTTCATTTTTTTTAAATTAATAGAAATAATTTTTTTTCTTTTTTTTAGAGAGCGTGCACATGGGGATGCAAGCAGGGATAGGGAGCAAAGGGAGAGGGAAAGAGAATTTTAAGCAGGCTTCATGCCCAGTGTGGAGCCCAATGTGAGCCTCAATCTCACAACAGGATCATGACCTGAGCTAAAAACCAACTGAGCCATCCAGGCACCCAAGAAGTGTTTTTAAAATACTTCCTATTGGGCAGCCCCGGTGGCTTAGCAGTTTAGCACCGCCTTCAGCCCAGGGCCTGATCCTGGAGACCCGGGATCAGGTCCCACGTCGGGCTCCCTGCATGGAGCCTGCTTCTCCCTCTGCCTGTGTCTCTGCCTCTCTCTCTCTCTCTCTGTGTGTCTGTCATGAATAAATAAATAAAATCTTTTAAAAAAATAAAAAATAAAATACTTCCTATTATTGCCACAGTAAATACTAAAAAATTTTATTTTTATATAATGATAAATTAAGTGAATATTAAGATTTTAATATTAAAAAAGCTTTAAAATTCTGATTATAATTTTGGGTCACTTGTGTTTATTCTTATTCAAAATCTATCCATAGAGATCAACCACATATCTTCTCTGTAGTTTGTCATATTCTTGTTTTGTTTGGTCTAGTCTATCCTGTGTTCCTTATTGCCTTTTGATAGTATTATTGCTGAAGTCTTTTTAAGTAAATGTATATATTAAATGTAGTCTGCATTATGGTGGAATTTCAGAGTAGAATTTAGTCATACACCTTCCCATATTATAATGTAGGGAATTATTTTGATATGACATTTTTAGTAAGACCATCTTATTTGTAGAAATACTGCACTTTCTAATTTTCACCATTTCAACAGCCTGTACTTTGACTCACTCAGTAGGTTATCTATACTTCATTATTTCCTTCTTATCATATTCAAATAATATAGCCTGTTAGTTCTCATAAAACATTAATTTTTCTATTTCTGTTTATCTGATCTTTTGTTTTCTATGTGGAATGACTTCTAATATAAATTTTCTTAAATTCATATATACTCAGGATATAGGTGCAGTTATTTGAGTACTTCATTGTGTTTTCTGATATGGTTGGATATGAGCATATTAAACATTAAATAGTATTTTATTATGTTTTTTCCTTTGTATTTTTATTTATATGTACAGAAATATCTATGAGGTTTTTTTTTAGAATAGTAAGGGGAACTTTACAAAATATGTTCTAAAGGGGGAAGTTGGGTCTGATACGGTTGAGAAACTGTTCTAATCATTGCAATGAATCTTCCAGGTGTTCTTCCAGAATTGTTCAGGACTCAGTGGCAGTCTGTAGCAGAGGAATGCTCAGTTCAGGCAGAGGGTAGAATTCATGGCAGGGATCATGGAAACATGAGGCTGCACAGAAAAAGTTTGAGCTGATTTTTCAATAAGTACTGGTTTGTTTCTGTTTTTTCTATGTGTCTCTCTCTCTAAGCTGAAAGTTCTTTGGGGTCCGAGACCATTTTTCCTTACTGAGCCCCTAGTGCTGGGCCTAATCGACAGAAAATACATAATTAATGTTGGAAGAATGGGCAACTCCCACACAGGTGTGTAAATTTGAGGGAGAGAGCATAAGTGTGGGCCTGGCCAGGAGCCAGATTGCCACAAGAATACCAAGAGATGGATCACTTACGTATTTGCCAATATTCAGAAGGAAATTTAATAATTGCCTAAGTACTTTGGGGAGATCTCCCTAAATCTTAAAAATAATTGAAATTAGCATATTATTCTAAGGCAAGGGTCCTTAGAATAAAGGATTATGAATTTGGATAGAAAAACTTATATTATTTTTACTAACCTCACACTGAAACATTTCCTTCAATATTGAATGTAGGTCATAGTGGTAGCATTAGCAGTACTTGTAACTTTTTTGCTATTAAAAGCCATAGATATTTTCTTTTTTTAAGATTTTATTTATTTATTCATGAGGGACACAGAGAGAGGCAGAGACATAAGCAGAGGGAGAAGCAGGCTCCATGCAGGGAGCTTGATGCGGGACTCGACCCTGGGACTCCAGGACTACGCCCTGGGCCAAAGGCAGTCACCAAACCACTGAGCCACCCAAGCGTCCTGCCATAGATATTTTCAATATTAGTTTTTGCATGTACTTCACAATATTATTTATGCTCGTTATTTTCATATTATGGTAATTAGACCTGCCACTTGATCTCGTTATTTAAACCATTAATAAAGCACATGTGTTTACCCATCTATAACTTTGTAATCATTGTATTTTTAAATTTTATTTTAAAATATTCTGAAAAAAAAAAGTAAATAAAATATTCTGAAATTCTAGAGAAAGCAAAAGCAGTGTCCTAATGATAGAAATCAGATGAATGGTTGCTTCTTCTAGAGAAAGTTGATTGGGGAAAGGGTATCAGAGAACTTTCTAGAGTGGTGGAAGTGTCCCATGCATGGTATGTATATTATCACGGGTGACTGAATGTTAAACTTGAGGTCTGCATTTCACTGTATGTAAATTATACCTCAATCTAAAAACTAGTACATTTAGAACTATTCTTAGAAGGTGTCTGTAGGCTTCATCAAATTGCCAAAGAAATCTGGTAGCAAAAATGGTTAAGAACCTTTTTTCTGAGGCCATATCCTGTTGCCTTTACTTTTTTCTTTCTTGCGTACCTTTTTTCTCGCAGTTACTTTTGCTATCCATTTCCCTTTTTTCTAAATGTGTTCCCACTTTTTTGACCTAGGGAAAGTTAGAAAAGAAAAATAGCAGTTATGAAAGAAATTTTTTGTTTGGCTTATTTGCCACTTTCTTGAAGCCGGTAAGGTAGCTCTCCTAATATAGTTATGTATTTCCTTAGACTTGAAGTAATTTCTAGTGAGAACTACTCTTCTAAAAACTAAATTGTAGATGATTCCAAAATGGAATGACTTTTCTTACCCAGTTTTCCTTGGAGTTTTAGTAGGATTTTTATCTCTTTATATCATTGAATATACAGTTCTGTTGTGAAGTAGCTGTGAACATTTATAACAAAGATTGGAAGGAAATAAAATGTATTAGGAGTCAGAAAAGCATCAAGGAAGAAAGGAAAGAAAAATTAATATTACTGACAGTCTAATCCAGATTTTTTCCCCCAGAAATCCCATCTAGGTATCCTAGATGCAGTGTGATTATATATTCCAAATTCAAATTTGTTTTACTTCTGTAAAATTCAGAATAATATAAAAATCAAATACTTTTATTTATTTATTTATTTATTTATTTATTTATTTATTTATTTATTTATTTGAGACAGAGAGAGAGAGGCAGAGACACAGACACAGGCTTCCATGCGGGGAGCCCGACGCGGGACCCGATCCTGGGACTCCAGGATCACACTCTGGGCTGAAGGCGGCGCTAAACCGCTGAGCCACCCAGGGATCGCCCTATATTTATTTTAACTTAAAGATGTTAAACATAGTGGTAGATCATGTATAGAACAAACATTATGCTTTTAGTGGCACACAATGCTAAGACTACTCCTTATATAACTCTTGTTGCCTATCATCTTATAAACTGTTAGTTTAACTCTATTGTTCTAACATTTTCACAGTCTTTTTATTTAAATAAATTTAGTAGGATACTTATTTTAATAGATTACAAAGTATTCTAAGAAAGATTGAGCTAAAATGGATCGTCCTAACAGATTTTTGTCAAAATAATGTCTGTGTCTTTTATGACTTGTTATTAGATAAAAACTTAAAATACTATGTGGTGGTTTCTTTGCAGCCTCTCGTGTGGAAACTTTGAAATACAGAGGAGAAACAATAGCTAAGGAGATCAGTGAAGCCATGAAGGTAGAAGCTTCTGCTAAAAAGTTATAAAATGAACAAAATGTAGCTAAGTATTTGCTTTCAATATCCATATGTATTTTAGTCTATTGTAACAGGAATTCTCAGTAGTCTTTTAAGTAGATCTTTAATGAATTTATTAAAGTGACAGTAACATTGAGAATAACATTTAGTAGGCACCAGTATGTGCCAGTTTTATATCTGGCTTCTTTGACGATTGATTATACTTTTGAATTCTGAGAGGTAGCAGTCTATCAAAAAATTCTGGATAATAATACCACCTAACATTTAGTGAGCATTTATGGGTCATATATTATCTAACTGCTTTACATATATTACCTTATTTAATGCTTGCATTAATCCTATGAGATAGATACTGCTAATTTCCCTATTTTATAGTTGAGAAACAGAGGCACAGAGAGGCTATAGATTGCCCAGATAAGTCAGGACTTAGACCTTGGATGTTTGGCCCAGACCCTATATTCCTTTTTTTTTTTTTTTTTCTTAAACATTTTATTTGTTTATTTGAGAGAGAGAGAGAGAGAGCACGCACATGAGAAAAATGGGGGAGCAGAGGGCAAGGGAGAAGCATACTCCTTGCTGAGTAGGGAGCCCGATATGGAATCATAACCTGAGCCCAAGGCAGATGTCCAACTGACTGAGCCACCCAGGCTTCCCTGGAGCCTATGTTCTTAACTGCTATATTATGCTGCATATCCAACTTGGAGTCCTAATATTATTGTAATAAAATTGTTTATATTCTTGCCAGTTATTTTATGCACATAGGAAAACATTTGGATTTCTAGTGTATGGAAATTATTTTAAAGTTCCTCTGAGTCTTCCACGTTCTGATAATTTTCTATAACATTCTTTTTTTTTTTTTTTAAGATTTTATTTATTTATTCATGAGAAACACAGAGAGGAGAGAGAGAGGTAGAGACAGAGGCAGAGGGAGAAGTAGGCCCCATGCAGGGAGCCCGATGTGGGACTCAATCCCGGGTCTCCAGGATCAGGCCCTGGGCTGAAGGCGGCGCTAAACCGCTGAGCCACCTGGGCTGCCCTATAACATTCTTCTGTGGTTTGTATTGATTCCATGATTTTCTTCTGGTACTCATAGCATGTTCTTTATCAAGAGTTGGAAAACTGTGGTGGGCAAGCAAAAACCCAGCTTGCTACTTAGTCTTTGTAAATAACACTTCACTGGAACACAGTTATCGCCATTCATTTACTTATTTTCTGTGGCTTCTTTACATTATAGTGGCAGAGTTGAGTGATTGTGATAGAGATGTAAGGCCCTTTACAGGAAAAATGTACTGATTCTTGCTCTTGATAATCAAGATTTCTAAAATACTTACTATCCTAAAATATGGAATTTTCAGACATTAAATGCTTGGCTCTGAAATTCTGTTTCTTCCTGCGGTCAAAGTTTTATTTTACTATCAGGCATTGTAGGAATAGAATGTATATTTTTAGTTTTAATTTTTGGTTAAAATCTTCAGCTAATAGTATTTTAAGATAAAGCTGAATATCCATGACCCAAATAATTACATTCTAGGAAAAGCTTTGACCTGAAAAATTAAAATCTAGAGTGTTGTCTCTATCTCTGTGTGTTTGTGTTCCAGCCTGAGATTAATGTTATTACTGTTGTTTGTTTAAGTCCTTACCTGCATTAATTGAACAAGGAGATGGATTTTCCCAAGTTTTAAAGATGCAGCCTATTATCCAGCTCCAGAGAGTCCACCAAGAAGTCTTTTCCGGCTGTTATAAGAAACCAGATACTAAGCCTGAGAGCTTTATAACACAGATAGAAACCACACCAACAGAGACTTCAACCAGAAAAGCCACTGACGTGGTCCTGAAAAGAAGGCAAACTGAAGACTGCCCCCAGAGAAAACGGTATCCATTGCGGCCAAAGAGAATTAATCTTGACACATAAGCTCTTCTTGTTTGTCTTGAGAGTTGAAATTCGGCACTGTCAACAGCCTAATGCCTAGAAAGGACTTCATTTAAAAAGATAAATAACTCTTTAACTAGCGATTCCTTCATACAAAAATAGTAGCGCTGCGCTGGGATATAATGTAATAATTCTATTTCCTTATCACTTCGTCTTTAGTAAATGAAAAGTATATTTTTAAAATATTGACACAAAGCCCATCAGCAGGCATTGAGAGTGCAAGCTTTACTGCCCTTAAATGTAATCAACCCTTGGCTGCCTTACAGCTTTTGTGGAATATCACAAGTAGCACATTCTGTTGGATTTCTA
The DNA here is from genome assembly GCF_048164855.1 of Canis lupus baileyi. Lineage (NCBI taxonomy): Eukaryota > Metazoa > Chordata > Mammalia > Carnivora > Canidae > Canis > Canis lupus. Next base: position 70,575,397 of record NC_132843.1, read on the forward strand.
GTATACATCTTTCTTTAAAAAAGAGCAGTGTCACAGTTGTCTCTATAAAAGTGCTAAAAGTAATCATCAGTTCTGTGTGGGAGCCAGCAGCAGATAAGGTTTTAGGTTTTTTTCCAACGCAATTTGATTTATCACATTGACATGCACATGATGAAGACTGACTTTGACTCTGCTATTCCAAGTTCAGCTAATTTGGATTTGTGGTATTATTTTTAGGATTTTTCTGCTTTTGTTTTGTAAAACAAAGAAAATGACTTATTTATATAAGACTTTCTCTTAGAAATAAAAATTGGCATATAGCTAGTGTTTCTTGTTTTCCACAGGCCTTTCAACTTTTAAACACTTGGGATGAATAGTTTCTTTTCAGGATCTCTCATTATTTCTTTGTACATGATTGCAGTTAAACAATATATATTGGATTAAAAAATAAACTGTCATTGTGGAACAAATATAAAAATAGTCATACTGAACTATTTTACATTTAAGGAGATTTATTTAAAGATATTATTGGTAGAAGGCTGAGAAAGTTCTATCGCCTATAGTTTTAACATTTCACCATAGTTTCTTATAGTTCTTACTGTCTCTCTTCCTCACATTAATACAGTGGAGGCAGGGCCATCTAACTTTTCTCCTTTGGATGACAATATAACTTCATTTATTTGCAGAGGAATTTGCTAATCATGATGTTGGAAAATTATACTTTTCTTGTTTATTATGTCTTAACAATCATAACTGTCTAAATGTGGCAGAAAGTCTGTTTCAGTGAAGAAAACTTGCAAAGCCACTTTATTGCACTCTGTATTTTAATGTTACAATTTGAGATCTGTGTATTTGTAATAGTAGTGTGCTTTTATTTAAAATAACGTACAAAGACTGAAGTCTTGATATTGTGTATTTTTTAGTCTTGAAGTCCGCTTTAGTTGAATGGTAGGTAAGCATCCTGCATTTTAGAACATCATTAAAATTTCCCTTTAAAATTGTTTTGAAGCTACAGAATATTGTTATTCTAATACACTGCTATGTTTTTTAGAGTATAAAATTCTGTATGAATTGTTTCATTTCAGTAGCCTGTAAATAGAACAATTATTATTAATTCTCGATTAATTACATTGTCATTGTATAAGAAAATGTCTTCCTGGGATCCCTGGGTGGCGCAGCGGTTTGGCGCCTGCCTTTGGCCCAGGGCGCGATCCTGGAGACCCGGGATCGAATCCCACATCGGGCTCCCGGTGCGTGGAGCCTGCTTCTCCCTCTGCCTATGTCTCTGCCTCTCTCTCTCTCTCTGTGACTATCATAAAAAAAAAAAAAAAAAAAGGCCTTCCTTTTTTAAGAGCTACATATTGAAATACATAGAATTTAATGACTTGATGTCTTGGATTTGCTCTGAAATATGTTAGCAAAGAGAGAAAAGGAATAGATTAAGTAAGTAGCAAAGATCTTAATAATGTTGGATCTGTGTGATGTATCCATCCTTCTACTCTTGTGCCTATTTGGAAATTTTTATAATTAAAATAAAAGTTTTATTTTAAAGTTCCCAGACAAATGAAACTTGAAATCCCCGAGAGCCCAGTTTTACTCCACAGAGCAGAGTTCCAAATGAAATACTACTGGGGAGGGCAGTATATTAGCATTATTAACTAGGATAAGCATGGCTTGATAGCAGTAAAATTATTGGGTAAGTGTGTGTGTGTGTGTGTGTGTGTGTGTGTGTTGTGTATACATATATATACATATATATTATATTAGTAATCTCCACACTCAATGTGGGACTTGGACTCAACCCCAAGATCAAGAGTCACATGCATCTCCATCTGAGCCAGCCAGGTGCCCCAAGTATAAATTTTTAGGAAGAGAAATTGAATTCCTGCATAAGCCAAGAATTGCTAACTAAGATAATGAAAAGTAAGAAAGTCTATAGTTGCAGGCAATGTTGAAGAAAAACCAAAATCAGATTTTTTGCAACGGGCTTGCTGCCAGAACACAGGTGTCGTGAAAACCACCGCTAAACCTAAACCAAAATGGGAAAGGAAAAGACACATCAACATCATCGTCATTGGACACATAGATTCGGGCAAGTCTACCACTACTGGCCATCTGATCTACAAATGTGGTGGGATCGACAAAAGAACTATCGAAAATTTGAGAAGGAGGCTGCTGAGATGGGAAAAGGCTCCTTCAAGTATGCCTGGGTCTTGGATAAACTGAAAGCTGAATGTGAACGTGGTATCACCATTGATATCTCCCTGTGGAAATTCGAGACCAACAAGTATTATGTTACCATCACTGATGCCCCAGGACCCAGACTTTATCAAAAACATGATTCCAGGCGCATCTCCGGCTGACTGTGCTGTCCTGATTGTTGCTGCTGGTGTTGGTGAATTTGAAGCAGGTATCTCCAAGAATGGGCAGACCCATGAGCATGCCCTTCTGGCTTACACACCGAGAGTAAAACAACTAATTATTGGTGTTAACAAAATGCATTCCACTGAACCACCCCACAGCCAGAAGAGATACAAGGAAATCATTAAGGAAGTCAACACCTACATTAAGAAAATTGGCTACAACCCTGACGCAGTAGCATTTGTGCCAATTTCTGGTTGGAATGGTGACAACATGCTGGAGCCAAGTGCTAACATGCCTTGGTTCAAGGGCTGGAAAGTCACCTGTAAAGATGGGAATGCCAGTGGAACCACACTGCTTGAAGCTCTGGATTGCATTCGGCCACCAACTCGTCCAACTGATAAGTCCTTGTGTCTGCCCCTCTAGGACATCTACAAAATTGGTGGTACTGGTCCTGTCCCAGTGGGCTGAGTGGAGACTGGTGTTCTTAAGCCTGGCATGGTGGTTACCTTTGCTCCAGTCAATGTTACAACTGAAGTAAAGTCTGTTGAAATGCACCATGAAGCTTTGAGTGAGGCTCTTCCTGGGGACAATGTGGGCTTCAATGTCAAGAACGTATCTGTCAAAGATGTTCGTCATGGCAACGTGGCTGGTGACAGCAAAAAATGACCCACCAATGGAAGCAGCTGGCTTCACAGCTCAGGGGATTATCCTGAACCATCCAGGCCAAATCAGTGCTGGATATGCACCTGTGCTGGATTGTCACACAGCTCACATTGCTTGCAAGTTTGCTGAGCTGAAGGAGAAGATAGATTGTCGTTCTGGAAAAAAGCTGGAAGATGGTCCCAAGTTCTTGAAATCTGGGGATGCTGCCACTGTTGATATGGTTCCTGGCAAACCTATGTGTGTTGAGAGCTTCTCTGACTATCCTCCTCTGGGCTGTTTTGCTGTTCGTGACATGAGACAGACAGTTGCTGTGGGTATCATCAAAGCAGTGGACAAGAAGGCAGCTGGAGCTGGCAAAGTCACCAAGTATACCCAGAAAGCTCAGAAGGCTAAATGAATATTATCCCCAATACCTGCCACCCCAGTCTTAATCAGTGGTGGAAGAACGGTCTCAGAACTGTTTGTGTCAATTGGCCATTTAAGTTTAATAGTAAAAGACTGGTTAATGATAACAATGCATTGTAAAACCTTCAGAAGGAAAGGAGAATGTTTTGTGGACCATTTGGTTTTTGTGTGTGTGTGTGTGTGTGGCAGTTTTAAGTTCTTAGTTTTTAAAATCAGTACTTTTTAATGGAAACAACTTGACCGAAAATCTGTCACAGAATTTTAAGACCCATTAAAACAAAAGTTTAATGAGAAAAAAAAGAAAAACCAAAATCAAATGTTGGCCTCCTTATGGTAAAAAGACTGGAGATTGGATGGAGCCTTAAAATTTGCTTTCAACAAAAAAAGTATAGCACAAGGAGGTCAAATCCAGTTCTGAGAGAGAATACTGTTAAAGCAGCTGGTTTCTGAAGTGAAGGAAAATCTGTTCTCTAAATATTAGCCATTGGAAACTGTATTAGTCTGCTTGAGTTGCTATAACAAAATATTAGACTGGATGGCTTCAAAGATGTAAGTTCTCACATTTCTGGAGGCTTAAAGTCCATGGCTAAACTGTTAACAAATTCAGTTTCTGATGAGGTCTCTTCCTTTGTGCAGAGGGGTGGTGCTGATATCTCTTATAAGGACATTAATCCTATTGGATCATGGTCCTACCCATATGACCTCATTTACTCTTAATTACTCGTTTAGAGGCTCCATCTCCAAATAGAGCCACACAGGGTGTTAGGGCTTCAATTATGGATTTTGAGAGGACCCATTCAGTCTGTAACAGTAGACAATAGAAATCTTATCCTAGACTTTCTTCTCTGGGTCATTATGACTTGGGCTGCATGAAGAACAAAGTCGGTAAAATCCCAACTTTTTTTTTTTTTTTTTCAAAATACAGCTATCTCTAAGACTGAATTTGTTTGACTTCTGTTGAAGGCTATGTTTTTTTCTTCTTTCTCTTCATATTCATCCATTCAGCAAATACATGTTAGGTATCTGCTCAGTTCAAAAGTCAGAAAGGTTCAGAGCATAGTCTCAGAGCCAGATCATCTATTAATTATCATTAGTTAATATTATTACTTAACCTCTCAAGTTGCTATTCTAACATGGGAACGATGATAATACCTACATCATAGGGTTATTACGTGAAGTAAATGTGATAAAGTCCTTAGGCTAGTACTTTGCACATAATTTACATAGTAAGCATTCTATAAGCATTATTACTACTTGGTTTGATGAAAGAAAACACTCCTAGGATAAACATTGTCTTCAAGAAGCCCATATTCTAATGAGAATGATCATGTAAACAATGATCATGCAAGGCAGTTAATGCTATATAAATGTAAATGTGGCAAATTTTGGGAAGAAGTCATGGCAGTCTTTGAGTATTTCTA